>NC_141932.1:15450815-16700815 GCF_057802395.1 Ceratotherium simum simum | reverse complement strand
GCCTGGCCAGGAGGCCAATATCTGCAGAGCTCCTGCGTATTCCAGGCACCAGCATACGGCCCAGGAAAGAGCGGGACTGCCCGTCCCCGGGGCTGCCTGCCCGTCGACCAGGGGTCCAGCCCAGCCGGAAGGGGGCCAGGCCTGCCAGCTTCTCCAGGGTGGCGCGGCGGCGACAAGATGTCCCGTTGGGCAGGGTCCCCAGCTCCCCAGCCTCCTCCTCTTCCAGCCCTGGCACTTCCTCAAAGGGGTTCCGAGAGGACCTCAGGGGCAGGGTCCCCGCCCGGGGCACCTTAGAGTCTGCCACCCCTAGGCTCTTCAGGATGGGCATTTTGACAGGCAGGGACCTGGGGAAAAAATAATGGGCCATCGATGGTGTTGATGACAGTGGTGTGTGGATGACAATGCTACTGTGTACCCAGCACTTTGGGCCATGTGTGCCAGGTCTGAGCACCTACTAACCCTGTGAATCTGCACAATCCACAGAGGTAGGTGTTATCATTATGCCCATTTTGCAGATGACGAAACTGAGGCTCAGAAGCAGGAAGGCGCTTGCCTGAGCTCCCAGAGCGATTCAGGGACAAAGCCGGGATTCGTGCCCAGACCTGTTTGATTCCAGAGCCTGGTTCTTTCCCCTGAGCATCTGCATTCAGACCCTTTCCCTGCCTCACTCCTGCCCTGGAATGTTCATCATCTTAGTGGACCCTCCTACTCCGTGAGGAAGCAGGCCCAGAGAGGGGAAGGGTCTTTCCTAAGGTGGCACAGCCTGCGAAGGGCAGAGACTGCATGGGGACCCAGGCCCCACTGTCTACCCAGACATCCATGTCACACATCTGGGCACCTACCTCTTCTCCCTTGTCCAGTCGGTACCCGTCACCCCTACCCCACCCCATTCATTCCGTCAGCAAAAACTTACTGGGAAATATCCAGAATAGGCAAATCCAGAGAGAGAAAGGAGATCAGTGGTTGTCAGGGGCTGGGAGACGGGGACTGGGGAGTGGCCGCTTAATGGGTACAGGGTTTCTTTTTAGGGGGATGACAATGTTCTGGACTAGACTGTGGCGATGGCTGACAACATTGTGAATGTCCTAGATGCCTCTGAATTGGACATTTTAAAATGGATAATATGGTGAATTTTGTGTTATGTATATTTTACCACAATAAAAAAATACTAGGTATTTGCCATGGAGGCGTTGGGGATACAGCGACGGCCAAGGCAGACGCAGGCCCGGCCCATTCCACCTCCTAAGTCCCTCGTCTCCTCCCTCTCCATGGCCCCTGCCCCAGACCAAGCTCCCTCCCGCTTCCCTGCTGCAGCCTCCTCCCTGGTCTCCAGCCTCTAGTTTTGGCCCCTCCAGTCCACCTTTGACAACTTTGTTAAGACACAAACCCACCTCTCCCCTTCCTCTAACCTTCCATGGCTCCCCAGTACCCTGGGGACAAAATTCAGGCCCCTCACCTGCCAGCCGTGCACATCATCAGGGCTATCCCACAGTCTCCTCATCCTTATCCAGGCTCCTCTGTTGATCCTTCTACATGGAAGCCTGTTCTCCATGCTCCATTCAAGGTTTAGGAATGCCTCCTCCTCCAGGAAGCCCTCTCTGATACCCAAGCTGAATCAGGTGGCCCTCTCAGGACTCCCCCTACCCCAGCCCTGCCCACTCTGGGTCGTCACTGTCTGAGGATGGGTCGGCGTCCCCCCCTAGGCTGTAAGCCCCAAGAAGGCAGGGTCGGGCTGTCGCGGTCACCACTGTGTACCCAGCTCCCAGGGCAGGCACTCGGGGAATGAATGGGTGCTACACAGGAAACGGAGGAAGAAGGCAAGGACCTCATTCCTTGTGGGGGAGGAGGAATGGAGAGTCAAGCTGGGGAGTTCAGAAAGGGGCAGGCCACGAAATGCAGTGATGCAGGCCTTGGGCATTTTCCCAAGGGCACTGGGAAGGCACGGAAGGGCGCTTTTTAAAATGATGAAATAGTCCAAACTTTCAGAAAAGTAGAGAAAACAAGCTTAATAAACTACACCCGTGGCTACAATTGTAGTTGCATCTGAGGCAAACGTTCCCTCTGTTTGTTCAGGGCTTTTTAAGAATAAGGCATCTCAAATGGACCGAAGCCTCCTGCCACCCCTCCCCGATCCCGTTCCCTCCAGCCCTCTCCCAAGGAAAGCGGCATCCTGAAGGTTCTGTCCACCGACCGGGCAGACTGTTACCCTGTGCAGACACAGACTTGCATCCAGAAAGAATACATTGTTTTACATGGTTTCCTACTCTCTATAAACTATGTATATTGCAACTTGCTTTTTTTTTTTCTTTTTAGCTCACATTATAGGGGTGAGATTTATCCACACCCATCTCTGCGGCTATGTTTGATTTAAGTGTTGCATACTATTCCACTGTGTGACGATGCAAAATCGTGTCAAGTGTCCGATGTTCACACGTTCTCTTATTGCTGGGCACGTAGGTTGTTTTGAACCAGGACAGGCTCTGAGCAGGCGAGGGCCAGGGTCAGGATTGGGCAGCCACGTAAGGGTGTGTGGGGGACCTGGGGGAGGCTGGCGCTGGAGGGGCCCTGAGTTGGCTGGGCCGTGGGCAAGAGCATCTTCTTTCCTGGTGGGGAGCCCCCATGTTTCCTCCCTGACTCCAGCCTCTAGACCTGAGCTGTTGTTTCTGAAGCCTCCTGTTCCTAGAAACACCATCCCAGCCTCCGTCTAGTTTCCATGGTCCCCTATCCCCTGGGGAGGCAGTCACCATGGCACCCCTTGCCTGGAGGCCCCATGGCTGTGGGCAGTTGATACCAGCCCCCCATGCACACACTATCACACACTGGTTTCTCTATCTTTCATCTTCTAGACTGGCTTCCATGTGCCTCATCCCCAGAATGCTCCATCATCCCCCAGAACTGGCTCCATCATCCCCCCAAAACTCCACCTCCTCCTCAAAACAGGGGGCTCCAATCGCCCTCCAACTGAAGTCAACATCGCCCAAATTAGATCTGACATTCCCCCACTGGCTCCCACGTCCGCCCCCGAGCTGGCTCCAATACCCCCAAACCATTTCCAACAGCCTCAGACCTGGCGGCAACATTTCCCCAAAACTGGCCCCGACGTCTTCCCCTTCCTGGCTCCAACACCCTCCTCTGCAAACTGGCTCCGACATCCTGCCCCCTCCAGCCCCCTCGTCTGCCTCCCAGTGCCAGGCCCCTGACTCACTTCCGAGGCATCCCTCAAGCCCCCAGCCTCCAGGCTCCCGCAGGATGTCTTGGCCACCATTGCTTCCCCCGTCTCCTCCTCCTCTTCCTCACTGCCAGCCTTTCCCCAAAGCCCCAAACTCTCCGCAGGCAGCCTAAACTCTGTTTGCAGAAGTTGTCACCTCCAGTCCCCAGTGTCTGTGTTAGAGAATTGCCCTTACAAATGGCATGTCCAAGACCAACCCCAACCAATACACCCTGATCCAACCTTGCTCCCCAACAATCCCATCACCAGCCCAGCCTGTTTCAAGCTCATCCACATCTCCACTCCCAACCCTGTCCCCATCCCCGTCTCCTGCTCTGCCTCCCTCCCAGCCCTTGTGCCCTCTCCCGTCTCCAAGACCCCGTCTCTTGAGGATGGAGCAAGGCAGTCACCCGTCCCTGGCTTCAGTCTTCCCACCTGAATCCAGAGGGCATCAGACCCGCCACCTCTCATCCTTCTTCTCCCTCAGTGGTTCCCAATTCTCCACGGCTCCCCGCAGGCTCTCTGCATCCCCAGGGTCTCCAACGTCTCGCCTGCAGACTCCTGCTCCCGTCTCCCCTTGCCCTCTTGCTAGTGCCTCCCGAGGTCAGGCCCCCAATTCTCTCTTTGCCCCCAGCCGCTCCCGGCTTCAGGTCCCATCTCACAAACTCTGATCCAGCCCAAATCCAGAGTGGCCCCCGGGCGTTTGAATCCTGCCCCCTCCTCCAGCACGCTCACCTCTGTCCTCAGTGGCTTGTCCTTCTGTCCCTGCGGCTGTCCTGTCCTGAGGCTACTTCGGCCAGGAATGCTGAGAGCTTGGATCTGAGGAGGGGGGTTAGAGGAGGTCAGTTTCCTGTCAGGAAACCCCTCCCTCTCTGGGGCCAGGGGTGGGAAGGACTCTTTATCTGTCTGCCCTTTCAGGCCCTGCTGCGGCTGCGGTTGTGCTGGGAAAGACAGGCCCGTGGTCCGGCCCCCACCCTCACCCCTGCCCCAGCCGGAACTGCCCCCCCCCCGCGTGCCTGCTCTTCACGCCTCCCAAGGCGACAACACCATCCTGGGCCCCCCAGGAGACACTCCACGCTGGACGTGGGCCCAAGGTTCTCTCTTGGTTGCCTTGCAATGGGTTTGTGAAGACAGGGAGGGAGGTTCTGCTGGGCCCAGAGGCTAGGGTTGGAGGCCTGAGGGGGCAGCACTGGGCCTGGCTTTGGAATTGCGGTTTTCTTTGCCTAAAAGACCTGGACCCCAGTCTCTGCATGGCCCCCTACTTCTCCATCATCCCGGTCTCCACTCCAGTGTCTCTTTCTCAAAGGAGACGTTCCTCCAACCAGCACAGCACTTCTGCTGCCCCATTCTCTCTCTCTCCCCCAGGAACATCGCTCAGATGATCAATTTCTTCAGAGCACCTTCCACAGTCCGAAATGATCCGAGTCCTCTGTCTCCCTTATAGATGTTCTGACTCTCCCACTCAAATGTCAGTTCAAAGCAGATATTGCTTACCTTGTTCATCCGCATATAGTAGATGCTCCGTGAAGGTTTGTTAAAGGAACACACAAATGGCAATGGATCAGAGCTGAGTCCTAGAAGCTGGGGATGGAGATGGCAGATGCGGGTGGGGCTGGGCATGGGTTGGGTGTTGGGTGGGGTTGGGTTGTAGGGTCAGGGTTACTTTTAGGTTTAGGTGGCCCTTCAGGGACTTAGGCACAGGGTCCTAAGTGTTCGGCCTGGGGCAAGTGATCACTTGCCTGGGCAAAGTTAGGGCTGTAGGGGACTGGGGTCAGCATTAGGGTCAGGGGCTGGGCTGGGGGGTCGTTGCTTCTCTGTGTAGACAAGTAGGCTGGGAGAAGTGGGTCAGGGGTTAAGATTCCAAGGTCTGAAGGCCTCAGATCCACGACTGGATTTGCCAGACAATGGGACATGGGGGAGGGGCTGGTTAGGTAGCCAAGAGGGGAGGGGGAGGGACAGCCATTGTCCCCCCCAGGTCAGTGTGGCCCCCGGGGTAATCAGAAGGCAGGCCAGGCCGGAAAGGAGCGGCCTGTTACGGACCGTGACCACTGTCAGATCTCCTCCTCTTTCTGTTCTAGTTTTTTATTGAGATAAAATTCACGTGCCATAAAATTCACCCCTTTAAAGTGTACAATTCAATGGTTCTTAGTATATTCTCAAGGTCGCAGCAAACATCACCTCTAATTCCAGAACATTTTCATCACCCCAGAAAGAAAGCCCTGGAACCCGTGAGCAGTTGCTCCCCACTCCGTTCTCCTTTCAGCCCCTGGCAGCATGAATCTACCATATTTCTCCGTGGATTTACCTATTCTGAACGGTCCATATAAATGGAATCATACAGTAAGTGGTCTTTTGTGTCGGGCTTCTTTTGTTAGGCATAATGTTTTCGAGGTTCACCCATGTTGCAGCCTCCCCCGATTTCAGCCTCAGTCCTCCCATCTGGGAAATGGGGTAGGACTGTACTAGGGACGCGGGAGCCAGAGGGGACCTTGAAGCGTGGTGGGCGGGCATTTGTAGGGAGGTGGTCTGCTGCCCCCGTGTGGTGCTCAGGAGAACTGCAGCTCCCAGCACTGGGGCTGGGAAGGGATTAAGGGGTGACAGCCTCCACCCCATCCCCAAGACCCCACCCTTACCCGCAGAGCCCTTGAGATCTCAAGGCTTCTAGGACACCATCCTGATCTCCCTCTCTGCCTCCCACCATCCCTGAGACTCCCCAGGCCCCATTTGCTGAATAATAATAATAATGTCACCCACACATGAAGTTCTAATCTATTCCGGTGTGAAGCGCTTTACTTACATCGTCTCATTAATTTGCTGCAGACTGAGGTTGCTACTGTTGTTATTCGGGGACAGGAAACCACAATGGTTAATAACCCAAGTTTTCGAGTTTGGAGGCACTTAGTTCAAGTCCCAGTTCTACCGCTCACCTGCTGTGTGACTTTCGGCATGTTTTTTTTTTGGGGGGGGGTGTCTCTTTCCTCATCGGTAAGTGGGGTTGATAATGATGGTCCAACCTCATGTGGCGGCGGAAAGGATGAAGGGCTCAGAGCCTGGGACAGAGGAAGCCTCTGTGAGTCTACATAGCTGATAGTATCAACCAGTGATGTGCTGGTAAACGTTTAACAACCGGCTCTCGGGGGGGGGGGCCCGGGGGGGGCTTAATTTTGTAGCATTTGCCAATTTCTGTGGTGTAAATTTTCCCACCACGGCTAATTTCAAGCTACCAAGGTGCCATCACTGAACGCGTTTTTTCCGGGAAAAGATGCACAGTAGTCCATTACATATTAGTTTCACTATGCAGATACAACAGATGTAAATAACCTCAGGATCACAGGTAATAGTAAAACGTAGCGAAATAATTAGAACATGATGAATATTTATCACCTTTGTTTTAAATATTATTTATTTAATTTATTTTTATAAATTATTTTTTTATTATTTATTAATTTATTTATCATTTATTTAATTGTATGTTTGCATAATTTAATTTTTAATAACGCTGTTTAACCACCGGTTCCAAAATTCCTGAGACTGTAACAGTTCAGTTGAGCCGGCTCCAGGACACTGCTGTTATATCATCACACCTATTTTTTAGAAACGGAAACTGAGGCTCAGGAAGGTGGTGAGACACACCACGGCAGGGTATGGACCCCTCCCAGGGCTGTGTGATTCTGGGGCCAGGGCTACGCATGCCCCTCTTTCTTCCATCCCACCCTGGTCTAGAGGGCACGGGTGGTCCCCACAGCGCTGTGTGACCTCAGCAAAGCCCTTACCCTCTCTGGTCTCAGTTCTCCCATCCCGGGAGCAGCCGCGCCCTGCAGGCGGACACCTGCACAGGGTTCCTTTGTACCCGCTTCAGCCCTGCCAGGAAGGCAACGTGCGGATCCCCCCCTCGCTTTAGAGACTGGGAAACTGAGGCCCGGAAAGGGCAAATGCCGGCCCTGAGTCACACAGCTGGACAGAGAGAGCCCTCAGACCCCAGCTGGGGTGCAGAGAGAGGAGACTGCCGCCCACAACCTTGGGGTCTGGAGTTTTCTGGGAGGTGGGAGGCAGCATTGCTGGAGAGGTTGGTCACCCTTCTGCAGCGGCCCCGCCAGCACACCATCCCCCGGCACCCTTAGCCCAGAAAGACGCAGAGACACACAAAAAGAAGACGCTGTGTCCCCACGGGCTTCCTGGGCCCCTTGACCAGGGAGAGGGTGGACTGGCAGGGAGAATGTGAACAGCACGGGAGGCCTGGTTCCTGCTTCTGGGGGCTTCTCCGCCTCTGCCTCTGCCTCTTTGTATCCCTTCTCTTCACAGGTCTCTGCGTCTCTGTGTGTCTCTCTTTGTCTCTTTCTGTCTCTCCCTCTGTCTCTTTCCTTTCGTTTCTCCCTCTGTCTTTTTGTCCGTCTGCCCTTTGGCTCTCTTTGCATCTCTTTGTGTCTCTGTTTCTCCCCATCTCTTTGTCTCTCTTTCTGTGTCTCTTTATCTCTGCGTCTTTCACTATCTTTCTCCGCGTCCCTGGCGCTCTGCCTTGGCGTTTCTCGCCTCCTCTCTTTCCCGGTGAGTCTCGACTCGCCTGTGAGAACACGCTCCCCATCAACGCGCCCAGACCTGCCTCCGCCCCCAGAGCCCCGGGCCGGCCAGGGCCTGCGCCTTTAAGGGCCGGCGGCAGGGGGCGGGGTCCCGGCGGCCCCGCCCTGCCCGCCCCTCCCCCTGACGTCCCTTCCTCCCCAGCCCCTCCACCGCCTCCCTCCGCCGCCGCCCGGGCCGGCTCCGCGCCCCCTCCCCGGCCCCCGCCCGCTCGCCCGCCGCCCGTCTGCCCGCCGCCCCCATGGCGCCCCGGGCCCCAAGTGCGCGGGGCCACTAGGACCCTCGGCGTCCCCTTCCCTCCCCCGCCCTGCCCCCTCTCCCGCGGCGCGAACCCGGGTGTCCACGGCGCCCAGCTTTTGAGCTCGCGTCCCCAGGCCGGCGGGGGGGGAGGGGAAGAGAGGGGACCCTGGGACCCCCGCCCCCCCCCACCCGGCCGCCCAGTCCCCTGGGACCCGGAGAAAATGTCTTCGCGGACGGCGCTGGCCCCGGGCAACGATCGGAACTCGGACACGGTGAGTGGGGCTCGGCCCCTTGGGGAGCCCGGCCGGGTCCAGCCGCCGACCCCCTCGGCCCGCAGTGCCCCTCGCCGCGCGAGCCCCTACCCTCATTTCCCGGGTCCGGCGCGGCCGGCCACCTCCCGACCCCCGCCCGGACTTCCAGGCCTCTCGACCCTCCCCCACTCCTCAGCCCAGCCCGACCCCTGGGGGCGCCCCTCTCTCGGGACCCCTCTCTTGTCCCTTTGCAGACCGCTTCCGCCCGGGTCTCTTCCCTCCAGGAAGCCCCCTCCCCTGCTCCCAGGAGCCCCTCCCTTCTCCGGAGGTTCTTAAGCCCCCTCCCCTCCAGGCCGCCCGCATCCGACAACTCGCCCCCTCCCGGATTTACAGCGCTCCTGACCCCAAGGCCCAGCCCTGGCCCTCTCCCAGGAAGGCCTGGCCCCCTCCTGCCTCTGGCTCCGGCCTTCCCCGTCTGGATCTGGGTGCCGGGCTCCCCAGGAGCCCCCCTCTCCTCATTCCCAGCCCTCCGCCCCTCCAGGGTCTTCCTGGCTCCTGTGGGCACCCTCCTACAGGAAGCCCGTTTCCACCTTTCCTGGGCCCAGGGCCCTTTCTTCTCCTTCAAGGTCTCTCCACTCCCAGGCCTGGTCCCCATCTTCCAAGCAGCCCTGCCCCTGGATTCCTGGCATCCTGGGTCCCCCCAGATGCCCCCCGGACCCTGTCTGGTCTCTTCCTCTCCCAGGAAGCTTTGGCCTCCAACTTCCAGGCCCCCAGCCCAGTCTCGGATTCCTAGGCCCTGGACCAGTCTGACTCCAGGCCTGGTTTTGCCTGTGTTAACTCCTCATCTTCAGGCAAGCCCCCTCCCCGTGCCCCCGACCCCTGATTCCCTCCTAGGCCAGTCCGCTCCTCACAGGACACCATCTCTTCCCCTAGCTCTCCAGGCCCCCATCCCTTCTCCTGCCCAAAGGCCTCTCTCTTCCTTGCTGGAGGTCTGGCCTCCCAGAGAAGCCCCCTCCTCAGCTTTGGAGGCCTTCCCCAGCTCACCAGGCCTGGCCCCAGATCCTTCTTCCAGAAGACTCCTGGCCTCCAAGCCTCTGGTCTGGCCCTGGCTCTAAGCCCTCTTCTCTTGGAAGCCGTCTCCCCAAGTTTCTAGGCCTCTTCACCCCCACAAGGCTCAGCCTTTTTCCTCTGGGCTGCCCCTGGCTTAGGAAGCCCCTTCCCTAGGATTTCCAGGCCCCCAGACTTTCTTTGGTTCCAAGGACTGCTTCTAGAAACCCCCTTCTTTGACTTCTAGGAGTTTCCTCAAGACCTAGGCTCCCCCGCCCAGGGATTCTTGGCCCCTGACTTCCACTGCCCTATGGTTTCAACCCTACCCGCTATACCCAGGCCCCCGTCCCTACACCACAGCCCAGAACAACCTGGGGAGACCCCCGCCCATTTCCCTGGTTTCTAATTACTCTCAGTGCTTCTCAAGACCCTCCTACCAACACATGCCAGACTCTTCCCCAGCTGGGGGCTTTGTCCCTTTACCCCAGGCCTTCTGCCAGGTCCCTGCCCCACCCCCCACCAGCCTCCCTCACCCCAGATCCCCACCAGAGAGATTTATCTCTGCCCCTTCATCTCACAGGACCCTTCCTCACGGAGATCTCCCCCCACCGCCCATCGTGCTATAGGCCAGCTCTGATTTGGAGTCTCCAATAAGATGCCCCCCCCCTCCCCCCCCGCCGCTCCAGCCACTACAGGAAGTGCCAGGGAGCCCACAGGCCTGGGTTCAAATGCTGGCTCTGCCACCGGTTTGCCCTGTGGCCTCAGACTGCTGGTTCTCCCTCTCTCAGCCTCAGTTTCCTGCCCTGGAAAATGGGGATGATCGCCTGAGCCCCTCTGGGGGTTACTCGATGTGATCCGGGTGAAGCCTGGCACCCAGGACACGCTCCACATGTGCTCGCTGCTATTGTGACTGTGGATATGAGTCAGATTCTCACCCCGGGGCTGCCTTAGTGTGGTGTGAGCTCGCAGGTCCCCTCCGTGCTGGGGACCTCAGTTTATTTATCTCTATATGGGGTTGATGATGGCACCTCCCTGTCAGGGATGTTTTAAGAAGCCAAGGAGATTATGTGACTTAGGCACAGGGCCAGGAATGTGGTATCTGCTATTATTATTATTTATTATTATATTGCTTTGATTATTCAGACAAGCATGGGTTCAAATCTAGTTTCTGTTCCTCCCTAGCTGGGTGACCTCAGGCCAGTGACCTCACCTCTCTGAGCCTCGGTTTTCTCATCTGTGAAATGGAGCTCATAAGCACTTACTCCTCCTTTTGTTGTTCAGATCTGTGCGTAATGGGGATCTGAGGACCCCTAATCCCCTTCTCTCGTCTCCTCCTGACTCTAGTGTATGAGACCTGCAGGTCAGTCCTGGGGGGGGGTCACCTCTGTCCCTCTGGAGTCTGGTGTTGCAGCACCCTCCCCTGCCGTCTGGTTACCATGACAACAGCCAAGTGGGGTCATGCTCCCCCACCCCAAGTTCCAGGCCCCCCAGCGCCCAGCCTCCCTGGAGATTTCCTAGCAACAGCCCTGGTGTTGGGGCGCCAGCCGGGCGGGAGGGAGCCGGGCCAGCTGGTGGTGCCGGCCAATTTTAGCTCCCACCCCCGGCCCCTGGGGGCTTTGTCACCCACTGCCCCAGCTGCCCCTTGCAGGGGTTCCTCAGCCCCGCTGCCTTCAGTGGGGTGCCAGCCCACCCCCGGTTGTCTCCTCTGGTGCCACCTGATGGCACTTCTTCTCTTGGCCCTTATCTCGCTGGGGATCCCAGGCCTTATCAGCCGGGATCTCCACCTCCCTTCCCACCCTCCCCTGGGAGGACGCCTGGGGTTGTGAGCATCCCAGTGGGGTGTGGGAAAGAGCTCAATGCTCAGGAGTCAGCAGGCCTGGGTTCGAAGCCCGGGCACTCTGCCCCGTCTGCCATGCGACCTTGGGCAAGACATTTACCCTGCGTCGGCCTTGGGGTCGCTGTCTGGAGAATGCGGATTGTAATGGGCCCCACGTCGAAGGTCTGGGTGAGGGCACAGAGAGTGGAGGCCGTGTGGTTAGGGCTTCAGCCGTGGTGGTTGTCTTTCTGCCCCTCGTGAAGCCACTGTGTGACCTTGACCAGGACTCTTCTCTCTCCAGGCCTCAGTTTCTCCTCTGGAATATAAGGCTGCAGGTACCGCCCTCATTGGGCTTCTGTGGGAGTTAAATGCAGAGGAGATGCTTATTAGCCGAGGACATGGCCCACAGTAAAGGCTGCTTAATAAAAATGATGTGGGCGTGTGAGGCAGCGTGCTGTGGGGTGGTGAAGAACATCAGCTCAGGGTAAACTGGGTTCAGATCCCGGCTCTGGGCCTCAGTTTCCCTACCTGTAAAATGGGGATGATGATGTGTTAATGGCCAGTGCTTATTAACCGTTGGTCCTCATCACTGTTAAGTGATCTGGCAGATTCCCTGCATGGAGCAGCCCCGGGCCCTCATCTGATTGCCTACCTGGCCCGCGCTCTTCCTCAGCTCCCTTGTCCTTCTGTCGTCCCCCCCCCCCCCAGCCCTGGGAAGGGACAGAGCGGGGTCTGAGCAGAGCTGTCGGGGCTGGGGCGTCTGGCTCCCTCTGTCGCCCGCACCCTGGGCCCCAGCGCTGAAAGGGAGGCACCGTCCCTGGGGCTCACAATCAGGCCAGGGCAGCCTGGAGCAGGCGGGTGACCTGCGGGGGAGAGAAGCCCAGGAGGGACAGGTCGGCAGGAACAGAACGTTGGGGACAGATAGGAGCGATGGCGTGGGAAACAGCGGGTGGGGCGCTGATGGAACTGGGCTGTTGCACAGGGCGGTGGGGGGCCGATCTAGGAAGCAACAGTGTTACCCAAGGAGGGTAACAGGGTGTGCAGCTAGAACGTAGGGCAAAATGTCACAGTTACAATGTTTCAAGTCATGTTGGGGGCAGTAAGAATTGGAAAAAAAGGTTAGGGGTAGTAAACTGGGAATACAATGTTGACATTTGGGTTTGGAGTAGATTTGGGGGGCTGGATGAGGACAGGGGATGTTGGAAGCAGCGAGGGTGGGATGGAGCCCTGGGGCAGGCGTGTGGGGCTGGAGCGTCAGGTCCAGATCGAGGTCAATGTTTCTTGGGGCTGAGGGCGGGGCAGCATTTCGAATGAAATTTGGTGGAGCTGATGGAGGTTCCAGTGATTAGAAAAGGAAGTTGGTGATGGACTGAGTGCAGAGAGGGCTGAAGGGGAGGCCTGATGCTGGGGCCCTGGAAGCTGCGGAGTGGGGGGCCCTCAGGTTTTTATTCTTGGAGGTGTCTTTTCATAGAGAGAGATGGAGGATCCAAAGGCATCGTGCTTCCCTCTGGCCTGGATTTGGAAAGGGTCACCAGGGACCAGTGGCCGTGGCTGGAGTTAATTGCCCCAGCCCCGGGTGCCGCTCAAGGTGAGATTCGAGGGGCACTGCCCGCCGCTCACGCTCCATCTCCCCCGCCCAGCATGGCACCTTGGGCAGTGGCCGCTCCTCGGACAAGGGACCGTCCTGGTCCAGCCGCTCCCTGGGTGCTCGCTGCCGGAACTCCATCGCCTCCTGTCCCGAGGAGCAGCCCCACGTGGGCAACTACCGCCTGCTGAGGACCATCGGGAAGGGCAACTTTGCCAAAGTCAAGCTGGCCCGGCACATCCTCACTGGCCGGGAGGTAAGTGAGGGGGTGGGCGTGGCTCAGGGCCAAATCCTGCAGCCCTTGTGCTTTGTGGCTGGGGGGGTGGGGGAGAGGTCAGGCTTGGCCCTCATGTTGCTTTGTGACCTCAGGGAAGTCCCTGACTCTCTCTGGGACAGATCGGAACATCTCAGATTTTTCCAGAATGACCCAAGTGGGAGAAGAGAATCAATTTCAGACATCCCTGAAATTGTCAGGAAATATATCCCAGGCAGAGCCATGGGTTGTATTTCTAAGAATTCACATGGCTTTTGTGTCGTAACCTGGGCTACCTCCCTGTTTTAATGATGGACTTTGGTTCCATCAAATCATCCAGTGATTTTGATGAGAATACATGAGGTTTATTTGAGTTCTCAATTACACATTGTCTCCCTCTTCCCACCTGGCCTTCCAGAGGGGGCCTGTGTACTGAGGATGGCAACATTATTGCAGATGGGCCCAAGCAGACCTTGTAACTAGATATCATGTCTCTAATTCACACTTAGTGGGAAAAAAAGATGGTGCGTGGGTTCATGACTCCTCTGCTCCTTCAATTTTAAAGAAAGTGACTAGAGCAATTTTTTCTGCCCTGGCGCTGTCTACGCCACACATACAAAAGACACCAGGCCCCAATGGTTTTATGGGCAAATTCTCCCAAACATTCCACTTTTATGCCAATGCTTCCAGAGACTGAAGAAAGACTTTCCACTGCCCAGCTGATTTTATGTGCTATTTCGTGGATGACTGCAAAACAGATAAGAAATAAAATTATGGGCTAGCCTTACACATGATTGCAGATGCAAAAAAGACAAGACATCAGCACATAGAATCTGGCACATCAGTTCAAGAAAGCTGTGTGATGACAGAGCTGGGTTTATCCCGGGAATGCACAGTTCTTTTCAAATTGACAATTTATTCACATCCTTCGCCACGTTCACAGATTCAAGGAGAGAAACCATATGATCATCTCAATACTGGCAGAAAGAGTTCTTGACAAAATTAAAAACCCATTGGTGAGAATATGGGGAAAGCTAAGGGACCCTCTCCCCTACAGAGAACACGTCATTCCCCTTATGTGGAACTTGAACATGATTCCAGGGGTTTCCGGGAGGACCAGCTTCTGAGGAAATAGGGCCTCACAGGGGAAGAATTCTGTAACCCGTGGATCTGGGGGTGATTTGAGGTGGCCCCAAAACCCTTTGGGAAAACTATAGACTTAGAGCTGATTAGGACTTTTAAAGGCCCCTCACTACTGAAAAACTTACAGTGCTCTAACCCCAGTGTGTAATTCAAAATAAAAACTACAAGTGTAGGGAAAGTTCAATAACATTCTGATTTTTCAAAAAAGACCTCAGCTGTTTCAAAACTATATATTTTTTAAGTTTTAAGTGTTTAAGAGGTGACTCTGTCAGGCTGCATATGTTCAAATCCCAGGCCACAAACTTACCAGCCATGTGACCTTGGCCAAGTGACCAAATGGCTCCGTGCCTCAGTTTCCCAATTTGTGAAATGAGGATAATCCTAGCCCTTACTGAGTTGTTGTGAGGGGTGAAAGAGTTCTCGATTGTAAAGCACACAGATCAGGGTCTTGCACATGTGACTGCTGTAAATGTTAGCTACGGTTATTATTTATTATTCCGCAAGTAGTACTTTCAAAACAAAGATGTGATGGGTGAATGGCCTGAGATGTCCCCACAAAGGGGCCCCCTCAAGTTCTCGGTCACCCTCACACACACTCACACAGGCCCCTGCAGCAGCCCCACCCAGGCTCCACTGTGGAATAGGGGATGTTTCCCTGTAGAAGTAAGGGACACGGTGGCAACAGTATGTGCAAAGGTCCTGAGGCCCAGAGCCCCCAGCCACTAGGAATGGCCCAGGTGGAGGGCTTTCCGTGAGAGTGGGCAAAGGAAGGACATCCCAGAGTGATCTGAGATGGGGGACCTCTCCCAGCTGGAGGGCCTGTGGGACCATGGCATTTCCCCCCTCTTCCATCTGCCACCTCCAGGTCGCCATCAAGATCATCGACAAAACGCAGTTGAACCCCAGCAGCCTGCAGAAGGTGAGGCGCAGGGAGAGGAAGCAGGGTAGGGGCGAGGTTGGGAAGAGGGTCCTCGAAACCACCCACCCGCATCTTTCTCTTTCTTTCTTCCAGCTGTTCCGAGAAGTCCGCATCATGAAGGGACTAAACCACCCCAACATCGGTGAAGAGGGGAAGGGAGTGGACTCAGGCTACCGGCCAGGGCACTTGGGAAAGGAGAGAGTCAGGGGAAGGGAGAACTAGCAGTTATAATAGTTAGAAAGCCCTGTTTTCTTTTAGTAGTATCGGTGCTCACTGGCTGTGTGACCTTGGGCAAGTCCCTTAACGTCTCTGAGCCTCAGTCTCCTCCTCTGGAGCAGGGTGATAAGAGGGCTTACTTCAAGGTCATGTGAGGATTGGATAAGATCGTGCATACTGCATGCAAAACAGTTCAGAGCTACGGAAGCTGGTCTGATTATTGTCATCAGCAGCATCCGTTGTCACTGTCATTATCATTAGGCAGAGAGGGGAGAGAGGGATCTTTACCCAGAGGAGCAGGATTTAGCCTGGTCCAGATGTGGCCGCAGCATTTATTCATCCATTTGTTTGTGGACTCAGTAAATACTTACTGAGTGTTTGCTGTGTGCCAGACACTAGGGAGGCAGTGGTGAGGAAGCAGACACAAATCCTTGGCCTCATAGAGCTGACATTCTTGTGAGAAAGTGGAAAAGTGGGGCCGGGCAGTTTGGAAAATCTTGCCGGCCGTAGGGAGCCATTGAGCGTTCTTGAGTAGGGGTGTCACGGTCGGTGCATCCACATTGTTACTGAGTGCGGGTGGAGGGTGAGGGGCTCTCCCCGCGTAACCGGCGCCCCACCCCTTGGTCCTTACAGTGAAGCTCTTTGAGGTGATCGAGACCGAGAAGACGCTCTACTTGGTGATGGAGTATGCAAGTGCTGGTGAGCCCCAGCCCCCGCCGCCCTGCCCGCCCCCTGCATCTCCACGCCCCACCCTGACCCCGCTTGGCCTCTGCCCTGCAGGAGAAGTGTTTGACTACCTCGTGTCGCACGGCCGCATGAAGGAGAAGGAAGCTCGAGCCAAGTTCCGACAGGTCAGGGTCACGGCTGTGGGTGAGGCTGGGAGGGGCGCCCGTGTCCCCGGTGTCCCCGGGGAGGAAGGTCTGATGGCTAGGCGTGGGGCCAGTGACCTGGGGGTGTGGCTTACATCTGGTGGGGGTGGGGAGTGGAGAGTTGGGGTGTCCATGGGTGTGCAAATGCCCGGGTGTGAGATCCAGATGGAGGTGGGCAGGTGCCAGCCGGGGGGCGAGAGGGCTAGGCAGGAAGGTGCCCGGGTGTGCAGGTGTCGGATGTGTGGGTGTGAGAGTGTGCCAGGGTGTAGGCGTGTGACTAAGAGGAGCTGGTGCCAGGGTGCTGAGGTGGGTGAGTGTAGGAGTGTGGGTGAGGAGACATGTGGGGAATGGGTATGTGGGTGCCCGGCTGTCTAAGTGTGTAGATGTGTGGACAGAAGTGTGTATGGCCACCCGGGTGTATGGGTGAGGAGGGCCCAGGTGTGTGTATGTGTTTGTGGGTAAGAGGGCATGCAGTGTGTGGGCGTCCAGGTGTGTGGGCGCCCAGGTGTGTGGGCAACGGCATGTGGTTTCAGCTGTGTGGCAGTGAGGAAGCCCAGGTGTGTAAGCGGGCAGGAGGGGCCTCCGTGTGGGTATATAGGTTGGTGGACAAGAGACTGTATGGTGTGAGGATGTCTAGGTGGGGGAGAAGGTGCGTGGATGTCCGGGTGTGTGGCAGTGAGGGTGCCCACACATGTAAAAGGACGTGCAGGTGTGAGGGTGTCGGTCCAGGACTGTTCAGCTGCCTGACGCCGCGGTGCTGGGTGGGAGGCTTAAGCCCTGGTGTGCTGGGGCTGCACGTCTATCTACTGGTGTGCGATGTTCTCGTGTGTTTCCAGATGTGAAAGTCGGGAGGGGGCTGGTCCTGATGTCTTGGCTCTGACGTCCCTGCTGGAGGGTGTTCTCAAGTCTGGGTGCCTGACAGCGTTTCCTGCTGGGACTGAATCGGGGTGGGAGGCCCAGCATCTTGGCCTGTGCCTGGGGGAGGCCTGGGCCCCGGGGCCTCAGTTGTGAGTGGGTCACAGGGTTGCTAAGGGGCTTGGGGGCCGCAAGTAACTGACCTTCCCCCTCTCCCCAGATTGTATCGGCTGTGCACTACTGTCACCAGAAGAACATTGTCCACAGGGACCTGAAGGTGAGCCCCCCACCCCCCTCCCCCTGCTTGTCTGCAGTCCCCTGGGGTCCCTCTACCCTCCAGCACATCCCCTGCCTGCCCCGTGCTCCTCCCTCAGCGTCCAGAGCCCCTTGACTTGTTCTCAAGCTTTTGTGGCAAAAACAAGGCCAGAGGATGGGGGAGGGGAGGGGGGTGGAGATAGGAGGAGGGAACAAAGGAGAAAGAAACAGTGTCCCAGGACGGCCCTGGACAGTCCCTTGTGTGCCAGACAAGGACACCGGGGCGCGATAAAGAGCTCCTCCCTCTCGGAGCCTGGCCATCTCGCAGACTGTAGGACATTCAGGATCCTTGAGAGTCGAGGTTATAGAGCCCTGAGTCACCTTGCCTCAGGGTCTTAGGATCACTGGGCGTCTTAGAACTTGAACCCCCGAGGCCAGCGCTGGGCGGGGAGGGGACTCTGCTGGCCTGGACCCTGCTGCCGGCTGGAGCTGAGGTGGGGCAGCCCCTCGAGGCGCTCTGTGTCCCCGGGTCCCCGCTCCACACCTCCCACTGGAGAGACCCCCCGCCCATCTCAGGACCTCCTGTCTTAGACCAGAGAGAGATGTTTGTATGGCTCTGGTGAGTTGTCCTGACTCTCATTTCTTGAGCACCTACCACATGCCAGGCCCTGTGCGCTAAGGAAGGTCTTCTCAAGGCGTCTGTAGTGGAGGCCCAGGTGTGTTTTAGTGCCTTCCATTCCCCCTCCCTCATGGACAGGTGCTTTTGTAAAGTACAGTGGCAATGAAATGAAAAAAAGATGTATAAGATACAAGCCCAATTTTTTAAGTTATTAGATTCAAAAAAACCTCAAATTCCTACTGTCAAATTGCTGTAGAAGTTTCCAGATACTCCCTTGTCTCTGTGCTAACCATACGAGGAGGCCTTTTAGGGGCTCTGAGTGCCCTGAAAGGGGGGTGGTCGGTGTCCTAGATGGTGAAGATCTATCAGAGGAGGCACGCCCCCTGGTGGGGGGTCCTGGAAGTGGCTAAAAGGGATTTCAGGATCTGATTAGTTCACCAGGGGGACCAGCCACCGGGACCGACCCAGATGTGGGGTTGTGGCTAGATTGTGAAGCTTCAGATGCCAGAAAGGGGAATGTCACCCCTGAGCAAGATGCCATCACATTGAGTTTTGGGGGAGATCTCTCTGGAGTGTGTATCTTGTGGGTCTGTCCCCCTGTTGGGTCAGAGGTGGGGAAGGTTGGTACGAAATGCACCAGGAGGTAGGGAGACCAGGAGGGAGCCAGAGATGCTGGAGGCCTGGCTAGGGAAGGGCCAGGGTGGCATGGTCCAGACATGGGCGACATTTTGAAAGGCGGGTGGTGTGCCAATTTGTAGTCAGAAAGCTGGACAATGCAGGATGCTGGAACCTCCTTCCACGCTCAGGCCGTGGGGAGGCCAGTCTTCTTTTGGATTCCAACGAGGTGGCCCCCCTGAACCTCAGTTTCCTCGTCTGTGAAGTGGCTCTTACAAGAACACATGCCACTAAAAGCAGACCAAACCTCATAACAATAGGAGGCATTTACTGAGTGCTGACTCTGTCCCCTCACTGTGCTGGGCACTTGACGTTTATCCCCACGACTGCCTATGAGGCAGGTGCCGTGATGACCCTCAGTTTACACATAGGGAAACTGAGGCACAGGGAGGGCTGGTAACCCACCAAAAGTCACACAGCGAGTGGGTGGTGGAGCTGGGATTCGAAGCTGGGATTCTTCCAGAATCTGTACTCTTAACCCTACATTATGCAGCCGCTCTTATAAATGATAGTCCACGCAGCCCAGCGCATAGTAGGTGCATAGTAAGTATTAGATAAAATTCCTGTTTTCATTGTTGTCAGTCTTAGCAGTCCTCTTTTTTTCTTTTCTGCTGGGTAAACTGAGGCTCAGAGAGAGGCAAGAGATTGCCTGAGGACCCCTCTGCAGACCACATGGGATAATAGTAGCTAAGGTTATATAGCGCTTACTGGGTATAAATGTTCCAGGCCTCTCACGTGGATTAACTCATTTAATTCTCAGACAGCACCGTGAGGTAGGGACGTGGTTGTCCCCATTCTGTGGATGAGGAACCCGAGGCCTAGAGGGATAAGGTCACTGCTCAAAGTCACACCGAGAGTAGGGACAGGGCCACAGTTGGTCCAGGCAGGCCAGCTCTGGAGGCTGTGTTCCCGTCCGCCACGCGTGCCCACCCTCTGCCCTGTCCCTTCCCCGCAGGCCGAGAACCTCCTGCTGGACGCCGAGGCCAACATCAAGATCGCTGACTTCGGCTTCAGCAACGAGTTCACGCTGGGCTCCAAGCTGGACACGTTCTGCGGGAGCCCGCCGTACGCCGCCCCGGAGCTGTTCCAGGGCAAGAAGTACGACGGTCCCGAGGTGGACATTTGGAGCCTCGGTGTCATCCTCTACACCCTTGTCAGCGGCTCCCTGCCCTTCGACGGGCACAACCTCAAGGTGCCAGGCGGGGCCGGCGTGGGGGTCTCACTCTCCCCGGGAGGGTCTCTGCAACCCCACAACCAGGCCCCCAGCCCCCGCACACCTCCTCTGCAGGGGGCCGGAGGGGCGGGGCTGGCCTGCGGTCACACGGCAGGATGGGGGTCAGGGAGGACCCAGGTCCCCACGGCCGTGCGGCAGCCCAAGTGGACCACACTGTGTCGGGGTTCAGGGCACAGGCTGTGCAGCTGTCAGGCTTGAGTTCAAATCCTGGCTCGCTCACTCATTCACTCATATGTATTTTTGGCCCACCGTCGATGGGTCTGGGAGTTTTAGATTTTGCAGAGGACCAGAGAGGCAACAACCCTGCCTTCAAATGTTCTGCACATAGTCGACCCTCGAAAACACGCTAAGTGGGAAAAGCCGGTCATAAGAGGCCGCCGGTTGTATGATTCCATTAATAAGAAATGTCCAGAAGAGGCAAATCCGTGTTGACAGAAAGCAGACTAGTGGTTGCCCAAGTCTAGAGGAAGTTGGGGGAGTTTGAGATCAGAGTTTCTTTTGGGGTGATGAAAATGTTTTTAGGGGCCTGGCCCCGTGGCCGAGTGGTTAAAGTTCTGCGAGCTCCACATCGGTGGCCCAGGTTTACAAATTCAGATCCCGGGCACAGACCTACTCCATTTGCCAGCCATGCTGTGACGGCGACCCACATACAAAAAAATAGCAGAAGATGGGCACAGATATTAGCTCAGGGCCAATCTTCCTCAAGCAAAAAAACAGGCGAATCTTCCTCAGCAAAAAAAAAAGTTCTCAAGTTGATTGTGGTGATGGTTGCACAACTCCATGAATGCACTAAAAACCGTTAAATTGTGCGCTTAAAAAAAAATTCCTGCCCTCGTGGGCCAACATTCCAGCAGCAGGTGGAAAGCCTGAGGTGAGTGGTAGTGTTGCGTGTTTTTTTCCCTTGAACTTTTTATTCGGAAACGTTGCCAGTCTGCAAAAAAGTTGCAAGAGTAGGACGAACCCGTGGTAGCTTTCAAGAGATGCACCAATTGCTAGCCTTTGACCCATTTGTCCTATCTGACTGTGTATGCACATGGTATCGTTGTCATCATCGTTAGTGATGGAATATTCCAGAGTTAGTTGCAGATACGATGTTCTCTTATCCCTAAAGGCTGCATACAGCATGTGCCTCCTGAGACGGGGCATTTTCCTGTCCACGATCACACTCGGGCATTCAGCATCGATGCAATCCTGGCCTCTCTCAGCCCTGGTCCATATGCTCAGATTTCATCAGATGTCCCAAGAATATCCTTGGGGGCTGTTTTTTCTCTGGCTCCAGCATCCACACAGAACCCTGCATTGCATTCTGTCATCCTGTCTCTTTAGCCCCTTCTCTTCTGCAACGGGTTTTCTGGGTCTCCCGTGACACGGCATTGTGGGCGGGGTCAGGCCAGTCGTGTGGCAGGACCGCCCTCAGTGTGGGTTGCCCGGTGGTTCCTCGTGATTGGAGTCCCCTGGTGCATCTTGGTTGGGAACTCCGCAGAGAAATGCTCAGTCCTGTTCCACGTGGCCTGTGAGGAGCGTTCAGGAGGTCAGGGAAGTCCCTGCTGAGCACAGGCCATCAGAGCGGAGACCTGAGCGATGACGAGGAGGGACCCCCTTCTTGCCAGGGGCCTCGGCCGGCCCTCTGAGCCTCAGTCTCCCCCTCTCCTCACTAAGGACCATAAAGTACCAACCTCACAGCAGCGAGTCCTCGAGACCAGGTGTGCAAAGTGCTCACTGTCACAGAAGAATCTTTTGGAGCCCCTAGCATGAAACCAAGAGACCTTTTCAAAGGGCCAGGCTGGCATCACGCCTGCCCCAGGCCCTGTCACCTCCTCGTGTCCTGGTTTCCCCATCAGGCGCCCCAGGGCTTGCTGGGCGAAGGAGACACACAGCTGGAGACAGATCCTGGTTCTGTCATTTCCTTGCTGAGTGACCTTGGACAAGTCCCTTCTGAGCCTCAGTTTCCCCACCTGTAGGTGGGGACATAAAGAGTATCCACTTACAGCCAGACTGGGTGTGAAAAGCCCTTCACCAGGACTTAGCGTCTGGCCAGGGCGTCACACTCGGGAGCCACTCGGGAGGTGCTGGCAGCGGCCCGCTGGTTGCTGCTCGCCATCACGTGACAGGCGGTGTGGTACTGTGGTTACACAGCACAGCCTCTGGAGCCCGACCGCCTGGTTTCGAACCCTAGCCCTGCCACTTCCTGGCCACACAATCCCAGGACGGGTGACTTAACCTCTGGGCCTCAGTTTTCTCATCTGGAAAATGGGCATCATAACGCATTGTGAAGGCAGATGTAATGTGCGTAAAGACGGCTGCCCGGCTCAGGCTGAGTGCTCTGAAAGTGACGCTTGTCAGTATTCAATATTCACGACCCTCCGGCGGTGATGGTCTGCAGACCCGAGAAGCTCCCCAGGCGCATGCCTCTTCCAGCCCTTTTAGGAGAATGTCCCAGAAGGGAGCTCCCAGCCCGGTCCCCGGCACAGGGCTCCACCCCAAGAGACACCCCCCATCTCCCCATTCATCACCCCCTCCATTTTCTGTCTCCTGAGTCCTTCATCTGGGATGGAATGGGCTCTCCCTGGTCTGCCATGCCATGGAGCGTGGAATTTATTTTCTCTTTCACAGCCTCGGCTGGGCCCCTTGTAAAAGTCACCTAAAATAAATGGTCAGGGCCGAGCCCGGTAACGTAGTGGTTAAGTTCCGTGTGCTCTGCTTCGGCAGCCTGGGTTCACAGGTTCAGATCCTGGGCACGACCTATAGCACTCGTCAGCCATGCTATGGTGATGACCCACATACAAAATAGAGAAAGATGGGCACAGGTGTTAGCTCAAGGCCAATCTTCCTCAGCAAAAAAAAAAAAAAAAGTCAGCATATAAATCAGCACTTGTCCTTTGAGACTGCCAGGGCCCCATAGCCATTTGGAAAGGCGCCCTGTCTAGGGGAGGAGGGAGTTCCGGGGGTGGGAGAGGGGTGGGCTGGAACCCCTCCATCCTCTTTTGTGAACCTGATGTGTAAATAGCACTTGCTCTGGGCCTGACACGTGTGGCATTTATTTCTACAAACTCACTCACACCCTGGCCTGGGAGGTGGGCGTGATCCGTGGTTCCAGATAAGGAAGTGACGGGGCCCCAGAGGCTGACTCACCGGCCCGCCTCCCCTCTTATCTGGCTCACAGAAGTCACTTTCTCTGGAAGATTTCCTCTGAATGAAGTTACGGAGCTTTAAAAGAAAAAAATTTTTTTAGTTGCTGCATCTAATACAGTGTTCCCATTTTACAGATGGGAAACTGAGGTCGGGAGAGAGCAGTGGGGTCCTGCCCACCTTGTCGGGGCTGAGACTTGGAGCTCCTGTCGCTTCTGTGGGGGGTTGAGAAAAAGATGAGTGAGAGAGAGAGAGTGTGTGTGTGTGTGTGTGTGTGTGTGTGTGTGTGTGTGTGTGTGAGAGACCCCGCCCCCAGTAACCCCGTCCCTGCAGGAGCTGCGGGAGCGAGTCCTCAGAGGGAAGTACCGGGTCCCTTTCTACATGTCGACAGACTGTGAGAGCATCCTGCGGAGATTTTTGGTGCTGAACCCAGCTAAACGCTGTACTCTCGAGGTAAGCCCCAGCCCCGCTCTTCCTGCCCTGTGCCCACCTGCCTGGAAGGTGGGGGAGACAGGCAGCACGGGAACAGCCTCCCGGGCCTGTCCCGATGCCGCCCCCACCAGCCTCGCCCACTCCCGGCCATGCCCGTAATTAGCTAATGCGTTCCCAGGGTAATCACAAGGTGGCGGGGCCCCAGATGATGCGGAGGAGGGAGGTTGGCACTGGGAGGCTCCGGCTAAGGGGGGGCGGGGGCCGGGGGACGAGGAGGTGCTAGTTCAGAAGCCCTGGACTCTGGGGTATTAGGCCTTGGAGGTGGGGAACAGGGTAGATGGCCCCACTTGGGGGCCTACCTGGGAGGTGGTGAGCTGTATTTTTTTCAGTTTCTTTGACACCCGTCTCCCTTGCCTGTCCTGCTCCTGGTTCCTTCAGCAAATCATGAAAGACAAATGGATCAACATCGGCTATGAGGGTGAGGAGCTGAAGCCTTACACGGAGCCTGAGGAGGACTTCGGGGACACCAAGCGAATCGGTGAGGGTTGGGGGGCCACAGAGCTGGGGGTGGGAGCTTCCCAGCGCCTACCCCTCTGGTTAGTGCAGCAGAGAAATTTGTGAGGCGATTAGGGAGAGCGGAGAAGTCCAGGCTCCAATCCTTGTGCTGCTGCTTTCTAGCTGTGTGGCCTTGGGCAACTGGCTTCCCCTCTCTGGGCTTCTATTTCCTGATCTATAAAATGGGATAATCGTAGAAGCTGTCTCCTGGGGTTATGAATATTAAATGAGTTCATCTACATCAAGCGCTTATATTGGATGTGTAATAAGTGGTGATGTGTGTTAGGTTTGACTACTAAGACACGAAAAGAAATCGTAGGTCACTTCTAGAAGAGTTTGCTCACAAGCCATCAGTAATCTGTGTGTTTGGGGAAACCCCCACCTTGACACATGCCTCACTCACCACGCCTATGGTCCCCCTCCTTCCATCCTGGAACCCACAAACTCTTGACCCCTAAGGCATTCATTAGCCTTGGAAGTGCCCCTTAGGAGCCATCCACTCACCCTCCATTCTACAGCTGAGGAGACTGAGGCCACTATCAGAGCTGGCTGCATTAATCAGGACTTTGTGGTTGCAAATAACAAAACCCAAGCTGATCTGGCTTAAACCAGATAATAATAATAAATTGAACCATGTGAAATTGTCATTTTTATAGCTCAAAAATTGTCAGTACCAGCAGTTTCATGTGGTTTAATTTAATACTGATAACTTATTCATCACATAACTAAAAAGGCCAGGGTATGTTGGCCTTCAGGCACAGCTGGATCCAGGTGCTCAGAGTCAGTTGTTGGTAATCTTCTCAGTGGTGGCTTCTTTCCCAAGCAGCTCGCCCCCGAGGAGCAAGCTGGCAACAGCATATCCTAGTGGCCTGGACACCATCAGAAAGATAGGCCACTTTCCTAATGTTCCAATAGAAGCCCTAGGCTGGTGCCCATTGGCTACCCCTGAACCAATCAGTTTGGCCTTGGGGATGGAACACTCTGATTGGCCAGAAGTGGGTCATATGCCCTCCCTGAGGCAATCAGTGTGGCTTTGGGTATGAAGTGTTCTGATTGGCCAGATGTGGGTCATATGCCTGCTCTGAACCAATCAGTGTGGCCTTGGGGATGGAACACTCTGATGGGTCAGACCTGGGTTATATGCCTGCCCTTTGGGCTCAGAGCAGGCAGGAGTCAGCCAGGTGATGGGAGCAAGGAAAGAATGTTCTTCCCAGGAAAATGAGGGTGCTGCTGGCAGAAGGGCGAATGGATACTGGACAGGCCAAAGAGCTATGTGACGCAGAAACGAATGGAAGGGAAGGGTCTGGGGAGACTGACCCTCCTTTCCATGCCCCTCTCCCAGAGGTGATGGTGGGTATGGGCTACACACGGGAAGAAATCAGAGAGGCCTTGACAAGCCAGAAGTACAACGAAGTGACCGCCACCTACCTCCTGCTGGGCAGGAAGACTGAGGTCAGAGGGCGCCAGGGGCATTCGGGATGCCCGGGGTGGAGGGACTTCAGGGACTTCAGGGACAGGGGCTGAGGCTCCTCGTCTGTCATCTTCCCGCAGGAGGGTGGGGACCGGGGCACCCCGGGGCTGGCCCTGGCACGGGTGCGGGCGCCCAGCGACACCACCAACGGAACAGCCTCCAGCAAAGGCACCAGCCACAGCAAAGGGCAGCGGAGTTCCTCCTCCACCTACCACCGCCAGCGCAGGCACAGCGACTTCTGTGAGTACCCGCCCCACGCCCTCACATGCCGTCTCCGGCCCCAGTGCCCCTGCGTCACGTCAGGGTTCTCAGGCTGCAAGCAACAGAAACCCGCTCAAGCCAACTGCAGTAAAGGGAGGAATTTCTTATAAAGGAGCAGGGGCATTGCGTGGGACTTGGAGCCAGCCAGGCTCAGGAAGGGATTAGAAACTGGAAAGGCAGCCAGACCCAGAGCAGACACTCTTGTGTCTTGCTTCCTCTCTGCCTGTCTGGTTTTTTCCTTTCTCTCTTACTTATCTCACCTGATCTTTTTCCCAATCTCTCAGCTCCTTCCATCTCAGTTTTAGAGACCAGCCCAAATGGCAGCTGGAATCTCTTTGGTCCATTTGTCGGGGATGGAACTCTGATAGCAGGGTCCAGTTGGGATTAATCCATTTCGACGAGGATGCAGGAGGACACGTTGTACAAAGTGCGTGCTGAGAGCTTGCCCTCTGGCCTCTCCTCCACACTGAGATGAGGGGAGGCCCTTACTAGTGGAAAGGGGCTGGGCAGACGCCTAATTGTACTCCACGTTCTGCAACTGACAGATATCTCATCACCTGCAGAAAATAAATAGACACCGTCACCACCACCACAAATTAGGCGTGGAAACTTCCAAGAGGTCTCTTACCTACACCTTCATCAAATATTAATCCTCTGCACTGTTTTTTATTGAGATATCATTCACATACCATACAATTCACCCATTTAAAGTGTACAGCTCAGTGGTGTTGGTATATTTACAGAGCTGTGCATCCATCACCACAGTCAACTTTAGAACATTTTCAAGACCCCAGAAAGAAACTACACAACCCTTAGCCATTGACCCCCAATCCCCCATCCACCCTAACCCCCAGCCCCTGACAATTACTAGTCTATTTTCTGTCTCTATAGATTTTCCTATTCTGGACATTTCATATAAATAGAATCATGCACCATGTGGCCTTTTGTGTCTGGCTTCTTTTGCTTAGCATGTTTTCAAAGTCTATCCATGTTGTGGCCTGGACCAGTCCTTGATTCCTTTTCATTGCCAAGTAATATTCCATTGTGTGAATACACATGGATATACCGGCTGTTTATCCGTTCATCAGCTGATGGATATTTGGGTTGTTTCCATCTTGGCTATTGTGAATAGTGCTGCTGTGAACATGTCTGTACGGGTTTTTGTGTGAGCGTATGTTTTCATTTCTCTTGGGCATTTACCTAGGAGTGCAATCGCAGGGTCACTTGATAACTCTGTTTAACGTTGTGAGGAATTGCCAGAGTGTTTCCAGCTCTCTGTTGTTTTTGCAGCCCCACTTCTCTGCAGGGGTAGAGTTCTTACTCAAGGGTGGGACTTCAAGTCCCTAAGAAGCTTGGGACTCCAACATCCTGTGGTTAGAACATGGTAACCTTTTAAATGCCCACATGGAAACTGTCTAGGTCCCAGGGGTTCTGGGGTGAAGGATTGTTGATGGGCCCCCTGTCAGTCCTTGTAGAGCTCTCAGCCTATTGTGGTTCTGGGACTTTCAAGCATTAGGTTTCCTGAGAATTTCACACACAGAAGTTCTGACTGTTTGAAGTTCTACACATTTAACCCCCTGGTTCTAAGACCGTAAATTCCAAAGATATTCTAAAGGACCAGATTTGTTTTTGAAACTAATACAGTCATGTCCTTAAAATTTGATAGGGAAGAAGGTAGACAGTAAAAAAGTCTCCGTCCTACACATTTCTCCCAGCCACCAGCTCTCCTTGGACGCAGGCACTGTTACTGGTTTTATATGGATTCTTTTGGAGAGATTTTATTTGTACATAAATATATAAAGAGATAGATGTGAAAAGGAGAAAGAGAAAAAGAAAAGAGATATATAAAGATACATAAATATAATATTCTTATATTAATATATTTTAAAGAAAATGTTCTCCACTTTTAATACAAATGATAATCTATTGGAGGTATTCATATATAAACAAATAATGCAGATAAATAGATACATATAGATATACATTATCCCCATTTTTATACAGCACACCATAGGCCTCACACCTTGCCTTTTCTGCTTTACAGTCTAGCTTGATGATCATTCCATATTGGTACATAAGGACCTTCCTCGTTATTTTTTATAGCTGCGTAGTATTCCATCATGTGGAAATATCTTGATTTATTAAGCTGTTCCCTTATTAACGGGCATTTAGGCTGTTCCCAATCTTTTGGCCTAAAAAAAAGAATGACGCAATGAATAACCTGTCCGTGCATCGTGTCATTTATGTGGAGTTTCTGGGTCAGCGTATGTGTGTGTGTCATTTGCACAGATATAGTCAGAACGGCCTATGCAGAGATCATAGCCTGTGCGAGGAATTCTAAGGTCCTGAGGATCACCCAGAGTAGGTCCTGGCTTTTCCAGGTGATGCCAGCCCTCACTGTCCCCTCCCTCCACCAGGTGGCCCATCCCCCGCCCCCCTGCACCCCAAGCGCAGCCCGACCAGCACGGGGGAGACGGAGCTGAAGGAGGAGCGCCTCCCAGGCCGGAAGGCGAGCTGCAGCGCAGCGGGCAGCGGGAGCCGAGGGCTGCCCCCCTCCAGCCCCATGGTCAGCAGCGCCCACAACCCCAACAAGGCAGAGATCCCAGAGCGGCGGAAGGACAGCACGAGCACCCCTGTGAGTGGCCGGGGTGCGGGGGCCGGGCTGGGGGTGCCACCACCCGTGGCCCGACCTGCAGACGCCACCTGGTTCACATTTTTCACACCCTGCTGTTCCCCGTCATGTTCCCCAGACCAGCACGCAGGACCCCTTGCTACAGCCGTTCATTCATTCATTCGACAGACATTTATTGAGTGCTGTCTGTTTGCCTGAACTTCTACCTGATGCTAGTGTATAAGTTAGCATCATGTCGGAAGGAAGGACTGTACTTGCTTTAGCAGGAAGGATTTAATACAGGGAATTAGGCGCTTACAGAATTGTAGGGAGCACCGGAGGAGCAGACAGCACACAAGACCCACAGGAATGACACGTCGACACAGCAGAACTCACCCACCAAGGGAGCTGCCACCCTGAGGCCACCTCCAGCACCGTGAAATTCAAGAACACGTGGTCACGGCTGCCGTCCAAGACTCAGAGACTCCATCCTCCACCAGCAGAGCCCCTTGACGCCCAGAGGCTGGGAGAACAGGCACAGGGACCCCGCTGAAGCAAAGACCCTCATCTCGTGACCTTGCCTGTGTGAGCAGAAGTCAAAGGGCACAGGAAGGTGCCTGCCACCCCATCTCCACCTTCCAAATCTTCATGAATGCAAAGATTGGCAGAAGCCATGTATGTGCAGACCCTGAGCTGCAGAGTCTGGGAAATGTAGTCTTTGGCTTTCCTGCTTCTGCAGCTCTCTAGAATGGGAGGTTGATGGAACCAAAATAGCCTTAACATCGGGAGACAAGGGTCGAGGCAAGGTACAGGAAAGTGATCAGGACTCTGCAGCCACAGAGAAGAGTGTGAGTTTGATTACATTGATGAGCTGTGTGACCTTGAGCAAGTGACTTCACCTCTCTGAGCTTCAATGTTGCATCCTGTGAAATGGGCTCATCAGAGAACTTGGGTTGTTGTGAGGGTCTTGTGAGGTCTTGTACATAAAGTACTTCACAGAGTGTCTGGCTCAGTAAGCACTCCATGAATGAGAGCTATTGTTATTGTTAAAATAAACCCACACCTTGAGAAGCTAGAAGAGGAACAGCAAATGAGCCCCAAAAGAAGTAGAAGGAAGGAAATAATAAAAAAAGTCAATAAAGGAGAAAACAGATGTATTCTAGAGAAAATTGACAAAGCCAAAAGCCGGTTCTTGAAAAGATGAGTAACATCAGTGGACCCCTAGCAAAACTGATGAAGAAAAACAGACAGCAAACACAAATTACTAATATCAGAAATGAAAACGAGAACTATGTTCTGACAGAAAAAGCAAGTAAGAAGGTATTAGGAATGATTTTATGCCAATAAATTTGACAACTTTGATAAAATGGACAGATGTCTTTAAAAACACAGTTTACCAAAACTGACACGAGAAGAAATAGAAAACCTGAACAGTCTTATACTCTTGTTAAATTGACTCCAAAATTTAAAACTTGCCTGTAAAGAAAATTCCAGGCCCAGGTAGCTCTAACTGGTGGAATTCTTGCAAATAGTGAAAGAAGATGTATTACCGATTTTAGACAAACTTCCAGAGGATAGAAAAAGAGGGACCACTTCCCAGCATATTTTATGAGGCGACATAATCCTGGTGTGACGTTCCCTGTCCTCAGAGGGCTCCCAGTCCAGTCCGGGGTGGGGACGTATATGTGAACAGACACTGACAATGCAAATGATCTAGGCTGCAGTGGAGAGCCCAGAGGAGGTCCCTGACTCAGCCTGGGACGGAGAGTGGGGTATATGATGAACTGACACCTGAAAGATACAGAGGAGGGAGGTAGGATGAGACAGCATGTGCAAAGGCTAAGAGGAGAGACAAAATGTGGCATGAATGAGTATGTTAGACAAAGTTTGGGGGCTGGCCCCATGGTCTAGTGGTTAAGTTTGGCACCCTCTGCTTCGGCGGCCTGGGTTCGATTCCTGGGCACGGACCTACACCACTCATCAGCCATGCTGTGGCGGCAACCCACATACAAAATAGAGGAAGATTAGCACAGATGTTAGCTCAGGGTGAATCTTTCTCGGCAAAAAAAAAAAAAAAAAAAAGTGTGATGTGGCTAAACTGTACCAAAGTGGGGTAGAGCTGGGAGAGGAGAGGGGGACAAGGCTGCCTCCTGGAAGCCTTCCATGACCCGCTCTCCTCTCAGCTCCCGTGGCCTCCTGTGACTCAGCTGACATTGTTGAGATGGCCCATTAATGGGCCACACCGTTGGGCCCCATGGCCCGGAGGGCTGCTCACTCTCGGTTCACACGCAGGCCACTGCCTCATTCATAATGAGGGAGGCCAGAGAGCGTAAAAAGGGGGAGTTAGGGGTGTCCCTTCGCCCCCTCACTCCCCTCCTCACATTTCTCCTGCAGAACAACCTCCCACCCAGCATGATGACCCGCAGGAACACCTACGTCTGCACAGAACGGCCGGGGGCTGAGCGTCCATCGCTGTTGCCAAATGGCAAAGAGAACAGGTACAGAGAGGAGGCAGCAGTGGGGGGCGGGGTGGGGAGCAGGGTGTAGGTGAGCAGGGCCCCCCTTGATCTAAGACGATAGACACTGGGGAGGGGTGCCGTGGGGGGGACTGGGGCGTGTATGTGTCTGCCCTGCTCTTGCCAGAATCTACCCACATCCTCCCCCTCCCAGATGCCCCTGGAAATCCTCCCCCCTTAATTAATTAGTCATCAACACCAGGAAACCAGTCTGCCCTGTTCTCCACCCACCAGCCTTGGGAACCTGAGTTGATTTTTTTTTTTGAATGATCCATTTTTAGAACTTGAGAGAAGCCCCAGAATGGCACAGCTTCAGCATCCTCTGGTTGGCTGGTTTTCAAACTTCTTTGCTTGAGTCTCTTCGGTCTCTGTCAGCTGGGAAGTGAGGGAAACCAGTGCAGACGGGCTGGAGCCTAAAAAGAGAAGGAATTAGTTCATAGCACAGTTCAAGTCCAGGAGGGGGGCGGGCTTCTGGATAATGCCACACCCACCTGCCAGGACTGTAGGGCGTGATGCCGAGGTGCACTCTGGGAGACACCTGATAAAGGGAGGCAGAGAGATGGAGTGATGGAGACAGGGAATCTGTGGCTATTCAGCTCTGGGTTCCAAATCTTGCCTCTGCGCTCAGCTAGCAGGATTACCTTCGACAAGTCTCTGAGCCTCTGTTTCCGCCTCTGTAAGATGGGGCTGAGGTTCTCTGCCTCCGGGCCCCCTTAGAGGGACCCAGTGGAGATCAAGTGTGTCCTGTACCTGGCACAGGATCTGACACATTGTAGGCATTCCATGCCTAAGAGCTTTTTTTGTGGTTATTAAATAAAAATAGTAATAGCTGACATTCATCAAGCAGTTATCATGTGCCAGGCCTCTGTATATTGGCTGGTTGAATGCCCCTGACAGCTCTGTGAGGTAGATCGTGGTGTCTCCATTTTACAGCTGAGGAAAGGAGGCACAGAGAGGTTAAGTAACTTGCCCAAGGCCACACAGCTGATAAGGAGCAAAGATTCCCAGACTGACTCCAGAATCTGTATTTGTAACTGCTGTAAGGCATGGCCTTCCAGTTCCGGTCAAGAGATGGTGTATAGTTGGATTATAGACTCAGCTGCTGTAACAAAGAGACCCCAGGTACAGTGGCTTCAATGGGTTGGAGGTTTAGTCCTCTGTGATGTAACCAGCCAGAGGTAGGCAGGTGGGGTCCTCCAAGGGCCCAGGTTGATTCTGCCAATCTCAGCATGAGGCTCCAGCTCTGAGTCTGAGGCTGCTACGTCAGATGCCACCATTTCCCAACCAGCAAGAGGGGTGGAAGGAGAGTGGAGTGCAAACTGCCTTCTTTTTAGAGGCATGACCCAGAAATGGTACAAAGCACTTCTGTTTGTATCCCATTGGCTAGAACATAGTCACATGACCACCCCTAGCTGCAAAGCAGGCTGGGAAGTGTAGTCTCTGGCTGGATGGCAATGTGCAGTGCTCATGCTCTTAGAGGTTTGGTTACTAAGAGTAAAACAAGGATGATGGATTCTGGGGGAGAGGTGGAGGCATCTGACACAGTCAAGGTTCCCTCTTTGAGATCCAGGATGGTCCTGGGGTGGCTGAAAGAATAGAAATTGGAGGTCTGGCCCCTATTGTCAGGACTGGAAGGGCCAGAGGGGTTGGAGGAGGGTCTTGGGACAGTGGAGCTACCACTGTCCACAGAGCATCTTGAGAAAGTTAGGAAGAAAGTCTCTTCCTCTTTATTTTCACGTGTCGAAAAATTGTCATAATGAAGATAGGTACCCTTGACGTTCACATCTATTCCTTTTCTGAATTTGAATAACGAAAGTTCAGATAGCAAAGTGTTTGCAGAGTTGATTTGGTCCTGAGATTTGGATGGCAAATAGTTAAGAGATTCATCCAAAAATGTATTTGAATCTATTTATTGCTGAGTTTGGAGAGAGGAGAGTTGGGATGGGGACAATTGGGAGGGCGTAGAGTTTGAAGAAAGGACAGTTTGGAGGAGGGGTGACTTAAGAGGGGAGAGAAGTTGGTAAAATAATACTAGGGTTGTCTAGTACACAGCCCGCACAACCGTACCTGGCAGCCCTGTCTCTGAGCTCTAGGTTGGTTGAGGTCTGGTCTCAGGATAGGACAGTGAAGAATCAGAGGGACTGGGGCCTTGACCTGCCTCGAGGCCCCACTCTGACTTGTCCGTCTCTGCCCACAGCTCGGGTACCCCACGGGTGCCCCCCGCCTCCCCCTCCAGTCACAGCCTGGCTCCCCCATCGGGGGAGCGGAGCCGCCTGGCCCGCGGCTCCACCATCCGCAGTACCTTCCACGGTGGCCAGGTCCGGGACAGGCGGGCAGGGGGCGGGGGAGGTGGGGGCGTGCAGAATGGGCCCCCCGCCTCTCCCACGCTGGCCCACGAGGCCACGCCCCTGCCCACCGGGCGGCCCCGCCCCACCACCAACCTCTTCACCAAGCTAACCTCCAAACTGACCCGAAGGTGAGCCTCATGGGACATGGGGTGTGGGGAGTGGGATGGGGGGCTGATGGGGCCTAACCTGTCTTCTCCTCTGCTCTGCCTCCTGTGCCCCCACATCTCTTTCTCTTCCTCCTCCTCTGTCACCCTTCACCTCCCTCCTCACGCTGCAGGGTTACCCTCGATCCCTCTAAACGCCAGAACTCTAACCGCTGTGTTTCGGGCGCCTCTCTGCCCCAGGGATCCAAGATCAGTAAGTCCCGGCCCCCTCTACTCTCCCTGGCTCTGCCTCCCTGTCTGCATGTCCCATCTGTGTGTGCAGGCATGGGGGGACGGGGGCTCTGGGAGCGGGGAGGGGTTCTGTATGTGGGATGTCGTTCATTTACTCACTCCTTTGATAAACAATTATCCAGCCTCTGGAGCCGGACTCTTGAGCTTCAGACCCCAGCTCCGCTGAGTGCCCTTGAGCAAGTGACTCAACCTCTCTGGGCCTCACTTTCCTCTTCTGTAAAATGGGGATGGTAATAACAGTACCTTCCTCATAGGGTTGTCGTGCGGGCTAAATGAGGTGATATATGGACTGAGCTCAGAATGTCACCTTGGAAAATGCTTTATAAATGTTTGCTATTATTATTCACTGAGCACCTACTGTGTGCCTGGTGCCATCCGGGGCTCTGGAGTAGTGCATGAACAAAATGTGTAAAATCCCTGCCCAGGCAGAGCCGACATTCTACTAGGAGACCCAGACAGTAAACAATAAATAAATAAGATATATAGACTATCAGATAGTGACAAGTACTAAGGAGAGAAATAGACAGGGAAGGGGGGTCGGGGTGTGGAGAGGGAGGACGCAATTTTAAATGGGATGGTCCACTAAGGAGGTGTCATTGAAGCAAAGCCTGAAGGAGGGAGGGGTGTGTGTGTGTGTGTGTCCACGTCTTTCTGTATGTAGGTGTTTGTGTTTCTGCCCACCCCCTTTCTCTTTTGTCTTCCAAATTCTTCCATATCTTTCCTGTGACCTGCACTAACCATTTCACAATGGGCGCCCCTTCTGGGCGTGGAGAGAGAGCTCAGATCTCAACTTCCGGCCCTCCCCAGTCCAGCTCCAGCCAGTGGGGAGGGACCGGGGCTGAGGCAGGGCTGCCCAGAGTCCTGGAAGCAGTGGGTTGGGGGAGGGGCTCCCCATGTCCAGATTAGACACTGCCCCCTCCCTTCCCCTAGGGTCACAGACGAACCTGAGAGAATCGGGGGACCTGAGGTCACAAGGTGAGTGTTTGTGCCTGCCCCTGACTGCCACACCAGCCCCTTCCCCTTCCCCTGAGTTGGACCCCACTTGTCTCAGCACCTCCCCTCATTCCCCCCTCTGCTCGTCTTAGCCCTCCTCCCACTGATTCCCCTCATTTCCACCCCCATGCCTGGGCAGGACAATCTCTGTCACCCCTATTCAGCTCAACCATTAGCACAAAAGCAGCCATATTCAATACAAAAACAAATGGGCATGACTATGTTCCAATAAAACCTTATTTACAAAAGCAGGTAGCGCTGTGTAGAGACCCCAGTGGAAATAAACAGCCTCCCCAGCAAATCCAACGAAGTCCCAGGACTGACTCTCATTGACTGCAACTGGGTCAGGTGTCCATACCTAAACCAATGCCTGTAGTCAGAGGGCTGGAGGACTCTGATTGGTCAGAGCTGGTCATGTGCTCAGCCTTGAACCAATCACAGAGGAGGTGGAATGCGCTCCTTGGCCAGAACAGAGTCATGTGCTCACCCTGGGAGCTGAGAGCAGAGTTGGCCCCACCTAAACCAGAAAAACTCAATCTGCGATCCCATTCAAGAGGGACACCTTTGGTAGTTTAGGCGGGACATTTATTTGTTGTGCAGGGCCGTTCACACGCTGAAGAACATGTATCGTCTCCTATCCCTCCCCTCCAACATAATAATGCCAGCGGTGCTCCCATCCCGACACATTGTGGCAATCAAAAAGCCCCCAGAAATTTCCAGACACCCCATTGGGGGACAGTACTGCTTCTAGGTGAAAACCCGTGGTCTGGAGTGGGGAGGGCTGGTCCTCCAAAAAAGGTGATTGTTACCAGGAGGATGTGTTACTTAGGAAACAAGATCGGAGCAGAGACCCCAACCTACACACGGCAGTAAATTTCTCTCACACGCACCACGTGGCCAGTCCTGGCAGGCAGGCCCACTCTGTTCCCTGAGGTCACTCAGGGAGCCACGTTGTTGGATCCCCGTCCTTTAGAGCCCTGTGGTCATCTTCACAGTGGAAGCTGGCTCACGCTGCAGCCGAGTCCAGCTCAAGGAGGTGATGGGTGTGGAGTTGCGCATGTCACCTCCACTCACATCCTGGAATTTGGAGACACGGCCACGCCTGGCCGCAAGGGAGGCTGGGAAATGTAGTTTCCAGCTGAGCAGCCAGCTGTCCAGCTGATACTCGGTCACTGGGGTGAGAGGGGGAGACGGGTTACCGTCCTCTTCTCTCCCACCTTTGACCCTGATCTCCCCCCCCTCAGTTGCCATCTACCTTGGGATCAAGCGGAAACCGCCCCCCGGCTGCTCCGATTCCCCTGGAGTGTGAAGCTGACCAGCTCGCGCCCGCCCGAGGCCCTGATGGCGGCTCTGCGCCAGGCCACCGCGGCCGCCCGCTGCCGCTGCCGCCAGCCCCAGCCGTTCCTGCTGGCCTGCCTGCACGGGGGTGCGGGCGGGCCCGAGCCCCTGTCCCACTTCGAAGTGGAGGTCTGCCAGCTGCCCCGGCCGGGCCTGCGGGGGGTCCTCTTCCGCCGCGTGGCGGGCACCGCCCTGGCCTTCCGCACCCTCGTCACCCGCATCTCCAACGACCTCGAGCTCTGAGCCGCCGCGGCCCGGGTCCCCTCCCCTTCCTCTGCCTCGTCCCCTTCACTTCCGCAGGAGGGAGAGGGGTCGGGGAGGGCGCTCTCGTTTTGTCATCACCTGAGTTTCCCTGGATTCGATTTGGGGGCCGAGATTGTCCCCTCGGCTGTTCTCCGGGGCCGCTGGGCAGGAGAGAAGAGCGAGGGGACTTAGCAGGGGGAGCTGGCACCTTCCTGGAGCCTCCAGCCGGTCCTGTCCCCCCTCGCCCCGCCATGGGGCACCTGAGGAGACTTTGGGGGCAGGGCCGGGGCAGAAAGGGAAACTGAGGAAACTCTTCCATTCCTCCCGACAGCTCAAGAATTAGGCCTTGGGCAGGGGCAGGAAGAGTTGCTGAGCCTAAAGACTGGAGAATTGGGGGGGCTGGGCGTGGGGGTCCGAGAGGCAGATTCCTTCCCGTCCCCCTCCCCTCGTGCTCGAACCCCCCTTCCTGCCGCAGGCTGGCGCGGGGCACTTTGTACAAATCCTTGTAAATACCCCCACCCCTCCCCTCTGCAGAGATCTCTCGAGGAGCTGCCGCTGTCACCTCCGGTTTTTAAGTTATTACACCCCCACCCTCCTCCTGTCGGCCCCCTCACCTGCAGCCTGTTGCCCAATAAACTTAGGAGAGTCCCCCTCCCTCACGCTGACCCCGGGGTTTTCCTTCCCTGCCCTCCCCTACAAGCGAGATGAAGAGGAGGTGTGTGACCTTGGGCCAGTGGGTTCTCCCTTCGGAGCCTCGGCGTTCTCATCTGCAGAATGGGAGCAGAGGGGTGTGAGGGTCAAGGATGACCGTGGGAGAGGGCAGGACAGAACTTGGCCTCATCCACGAGGCCCCAGTTCCCATATCGGACCCCATTCATCCACTCACACGCCCACCCACGGTATACCGGACTCTGAACCACTTCTTACTCCAGTAGCACATTTATTCAATAAACAGTCATTGACCGGTGCCTACTCCATGTCGGGCCCAGTGCTGGACACGGAGACACAGGATCCCCTGTCTGTGGGGGACATGGGTTCTGACACAAGCACTAAAGAAACCATTGCTTTGTGGAGCCCAGAAAAGAAAGGGGGGCTTGGGGAAGGCATTCTGGTGGAACTGATGCCGGAGTTGGGCTTTGAAGGTTGAATAGGAGTTGACCGAGTGTTGGGTGTGCCTTGGGCAAAAGGCTGGGAGAGCATGGTTTATCTTCAGAGAACTCTGGGTAATTTCAGTGTGGCTGCTATATTGGGGGTGGGTGGAGATTTAGCAAGAGAAATGCTGTATTAGGACTAATAATCCATCTACTCTTAAGCAAAAATGTATTTGTTTGCTTATGTTATTTAATAGTCCAAGGGTGCCTGACTTCAGGTATGGCTGGATCTAGGCAGCAGGCCATCTCGCCTCTGCTTTTTTCAGTGTGAGTTTCATTCTGGTAGTTTCTTACAGTAGGCACTCCCTGATGGCAAAGATGACCCCCAGCAGTTCCAAGCTGTCATCCCTCCAGCTTAGTTGCTGCAGCAGAAAGTTCTTTATTGCCGACTTCCAGCAAAAGTCCCAAGACAGACTCTCATTGGCCCAGAGAAGTCATGTGATCGTCCCTGAACCAGCCGGTGTGACTCTGGAGTGGCCAGGCCTGTACCTAGAGCTGGACTTAGAGAGGGGTCCCCAAAGGAGAGGCAAGGTGTGAGCAGGGGAAGGGAAATGGGAGTTTAATCAACTTAAGCATTGGAGGGGCCATGCAGTACAGGAGGGCAGGGCTTGTTCCCCGGGACCTTGTGGGCCAAAGTGAGCAAGCTGGGCTTTCATCCGAGGGCACTGGGGAGCCAGGGAGGGTTGTATGCAGGGAAAAAGCCTAGACAAAACTCAGTTGCCCATTTGGAGCAGGTAGGGTCGACACTTGTCTTGTGTTCTTCATGGGGCAGAACCGCATTCCTGTCTTATGAGTGAGGCCAGAATAGGGATGTGCTGAAAGAGGTGTTTATAGTTGAGAGCGCAGAAAAAGGAGGTGTGGGAGGCGTGGGTGTTGGCCACGTCAATCACTGCTATTCCACCCTGTCTTGAAATCTCAATCTCTGGGGGCTTCCTCCATGCCCAGCCTGTGCTGGGGACACGGTGGTGACCAAGACAGCCCCAGGCCTGCCCTTCCGGGGCTCACAGTCCAGTGGAAGAGTCAGCACATCCACAGTGATGATCTAGAGTGGACAGGGCTGGTATGGGGGAGCCCAGAGGCTGGGGAAGTCCAGAGGGGGCACCTGCCCAGCCAAGGAGGGCTTCCTGGAGGAGGAGCAGCTCAGCTGTGACTGGGCGAGTGATGAGCAGCTAGCTAAACATGGCAGGATGGAGGGGTGTGCGTTCTAGGTGGAGGGAACAGCATGGACAATGGCTGGAAAGCAAGAGAGAGTGCAGGTCCTTTAGCAAATGGTATATGATTTAGGGTGAGTATAGAGTCACTGAGAGGTGAGGCTAGAGATGCTGGCAGAGCCTTGAAGGTTGGGGAGAGGGGCCTAGGCTTTCTTCCAAGGGCACTGGGGAGCCATGGTGAGGTTGTGAGCAAGAGAGAGGCGGGGGCAGGTTTGTGCTGGAAAGGGAGGGAAAGAGGTCAGAAGAGCAGGGAGGAGGTCGGGGCAGGACAGAAGGTGAGGAGGGAAGGGGTATTTCAGGCTTATGGGGCAAAATGGGCAGGACAAGTGTGGTAGCTGACAGGTGCCTGGACTGCGGCTGTGGCTGGCTCAGACCGTCCCGCTGGAGTGTTCGTGGTCTGTGTGGGCTGGGGGTGGAGCTAGGATTAGTGATGACATCTTCAGTTGGGGACAATATTGTAAAGGACATCCCAACGTCTGACAGGCCCTGCCTGCCTTGGCCTTTGGAGTCTCTTCTTCCTGTTTGAGTAACTCTCCGGGGGCTCTTGGGGACATCCCTGGGTCTCAGATTCCCCTCTGTCCAACGGAGAGTAGACTTCCTGATCTCTAAGAGCTCTTTACCTGTGTGACTTAAGGTTTGAAAAAGTGCTTCCTCCAGCTTCCTGAGGGCTCTGTCCTCTTTATTCTGCCTCACATTTCCTTCTGAAACCTGTGTCTCTTTTTGGGCCCGCCCTCCGCCCCTGCTCGTGGAGGCCTCAGCCTATTGGATGGAATAACGGTGATTGACGTGGCCAACACCCAATACCTGTTCAGATTCTTCTTGACATCTATTACCTGCTCCTTCCACTCCCCCCACGGCCCCTTCCTGCTCCTTCCTGGGACCAAGCTCTCCAAAGGCCCACCCCTGAAGACTTCACCGGGATGCTCTGCCCCAAGCCCCAGTCTGGAGGAGGAAGCAGCTTGGGCAAAGACATTAAGGTGGGAGTTGCAGGGGGTAAGGAGAGAGTGAGCATATACGGGAATAATGGCGACACAACTGGAAAAATGAGTCTTCAGCAAGTGGTACGCGTTTCAGTTTGACCTTGAAGCATCGCAAATAATAGGGGTGCGTTCTAGGAGATGTGGGGAGCCATGGCAGGTTCTTGAGCAAAGTTAGGGAAGTTGAAAAGACTGGTAGCAGCGATAGAGGGCTGAAGTCAGACGGCAGAGAAGGAGGCTAATGAAAAGCAGAATGAGGTATATGTGAGGAGATGCATGGGAGGTCTCAAACTGGAGGCCCGCGGGCCACATTCCAGTCTCAGAGATTTTGTTTGGTCTGCATTTCTCCCTGGCGTGATCCCTGTGTTAGAGATCTGAGCATGAGTGATTGGGAGCCCAGGTTGGGAAGGGCCCAAGCTTGGCTATGTGACACTGGGCCACACCTCTCTGGGTCTCAGATTCCCCATGGAGCCTTATAATTTTTGCTTTAGCCCCTGTACCCTAACTTTGCCTCATTTTAGAGATGGGCTGAAACATGCCTAGTACATGCCAAGAGAGGGCAAACCACTTCGAAGTCACACAGCGGCCACTTGCAAAAGTCCCTCCTCCTCGTCCCTCAATAACCATCGCACACAAAGCTAAGGCCACCATTGCTTTTATTTGTTGCTTTGAGTGGAGAGAAAGCATCAGCCCCAGATGTGCTGGGCACCTCTCCATCAGCCAGAGCTCCAGGTGGTGGGCGGAGCTCCGGAAAAGGAGAGGGCGCGAGGGAGGGTTCTCATTGGCCAGAACCCAGAGGATGGAGCCCATTGGTTGGAACTGTGGTTGGAATCGGAACTCCGAGAAGGGTGGATGGAGCCCCCGGTGGACCGACCCCTGATTGGGCCTCCGGAGGAAAGGGGCGGGGCAAGGGGTGAAGGGGCGGGCCTCCGGGGGGCCGGCTCCTCCCTCGGGCTGGGGCTCCAGCAGAGGGCGGCGGGCGGGCTGGGCGCCTACTTCTGGGCGGGGATCATGTCGTCGATGGACTGGCCCTTTTCCAGCTTCTTCTCCATCTCCACCATGAGCTTCACGCCGTCCACCACCAGCTGCACCTGTTCCACCTCGGACGAGCCCAGCCGATCGGCGTTGGACACGTCGAACACCGAGCCCACGGCGGCCGTGTCCACGCCCCCTGCGGGAACAGGAGGCAGGGGCGTGAGGAGGACGCAGAGGTGCCGGAGCGCGGCCCGGGACGCGGTCCCCGTGCCGACGCGACAGCCGCATGTATTGAGCGCCTACTGTGTAACAGGATGTGTGCACTCAAAGCCCCCTGGGTGTCTGTCTATTCGTGGGCCCACATCTCCGGCTTTAGGTTCCTCACCCCTCAACCATCCGAGAAGAAAATGTAACATGGTGGGTAAGAGCAGCTCTGGAGCCAGGACCATCCTCCCCTTTACAGGTGGGAAACTGAGGCCCCCAGGGGGCGGGAGACATACACAATGTATATTATATCACCATGATGATGTTACATTGACTCCTATGAGATAAGGCCTGCCGATGTCCATTTGCAGAGGAAGAAACTGAGGCTCACAGAGGGGCAGCCTCGCCGACCCCCAGAGCCCTCTGGGATGCCCCCCCTCGCGTCCGCCGCCGCAGGGGGGATGCGGGGCCGCACCTGTGCCGCGTTTCTGCAGGCGCAGACGGGTGAGGATCTCTTCGAACTTGGGGTGCTTGCTCAGGTGCGCCAGCTTCACGTGCACGCCTCCACGCAGCCCGGTGCCCAGGTTGGATGGGCAGGTGAGCACGTAGCCCAGGTGCTCGTTCCACATGAAGGGGTGGCCGGCTTTCTTGAAGATCTCCTCAATCTGAGGTAGGGGGAGAGGACCAGGGGTCAGAGCCGGCGGGCACCCCCAAACACGCCCGCAACTGGGACGGGGTTCGGAGGGACAGGGCGTGAGAATGTATGTGGGTGGCGGCGGGGTTCCGAGGGGGCGGGGCTGGAAACCGGGAGGGATGAGATTCTGAGCGGAGGGGCCCGGGGACACGGACAGTGGCAGATTCCGAATCCGCTTTGGAGGCAGGTTCTTAGGGGCGGGGCTTGAGCACAGGGGTGGAGCCATGATCCCAGGGGGCGGGGCCTTGGAAAGTGGGTGGGGCGGGTGCGAGGGGCGGGGCTTGGGCACGAGGAGGAACTGGGATCCAAGAGGCGGGGCCTTTGGAAAGGGTGGGGCAGTGCTGGGGGCGGGGCTTGGGAACAGGGAGGAGCCGGTGTGCGAGGGGCGGGTCCTTGGGCAGCGGGTGGGGCGGGGCTGGGGCGGGGCTTGGGCACAAGGAGGAGCTGGAGTCCGAGGGGCGGGGCCTTTGGGAAGCGGGTGGGGTGCTCAGGGTGGAGTCAGAAGTCAGCCTCGAGGGGCGGGCGCCCACCTTCTGCAGCCCCACGCAGAAGCGGCGGAAAACCTCCTTCATGTTGCCCCCTTTCTGCATGGAGATGACTCGGAGGTGGTCCTCCTCGTTCACCCACACCAGGAAGCTCTTGTTGTCATTGTGCCTAGGGTGGGGCGCAGCAAGAGGCCGCGGAATCAGCTCCGCGGGAACCCCATTCCCCGCTCTCGCAAACACATACCCCCGCTAGGGGGCAGCGGGCCTGCGGGGCAGGAGCGGGTGGCATCGGCTTCTTCCAAACCGCAGAAGCTTACACCTGCACACACTAACGACCCGGGGGTCTGTGAAAGCTCGAATCCCGAGATCAAGGGCTTTTAGGGTCTTAAGTCTTTGATTCTTAGAATCTCAGAATCTTTGAAAAATAGAAGCCTGGAATCAGAATTGATAAATCTTGGAAATCCTACATCTGGTCTCAGGACCGGAGAATCCTATCATCACATTGTGACGTCTCAGAAACAGAGTCTTAGAATCATAAAACTTTAGATCTGGAAACCATGAATCACAGAATCTGAAATGAGTGGAGTCTGAGAACCTAAAAATATTTAAAATCTTAGAATCATCCAATGTGTAAATCTTAGAACCCAAACTCTCCAAATCATTTGAAACCTAAATTCTGGAAAACTTTTTAAATCTGACTCTCCAAATCAGGGATTCTAAGATTCACGGAAAGCCTAACGAGCAACAACAGTTAGTGATAAAGATCATCCTAACAGCCAAGATGTACTGAGCGCTTACTGGATACCAGGCACTGTTTCCAATGCATTACATAAGTTAACTCATTTAATCCTCAGCTATGAATTATCGTGATCTCCATTTTATAGAGGAGGAAACTGGGGCAGAGAAACATTAAATAATGTGCCCAAGGTCACACAGCTTGTAAGTGGCAGCCCTGGGATTTGAACCTGGGGAGTCTGGCTCAAGTCTGAGTTCCTAACTGCCACCCCTCGGGTCCAGGTTTCCCCAAATGTGACACACAGACCCCAGGGAAGGTGGGCAGGGGAGGCAAGATCATTTGGGGGGCACTTGGAAAACATCATATTTGTATGACTCTGGTGGAGGAGTGAGGAGGGTCATGGGGGGACTAGAAGGGGTTGCAGGGGGTGGTCCTGGGGCAGCGGGGCCTCACCAGATGCCGCGGGCATCGGGCCAGTCTCGGGCCATGCCTGAGGCCAGCAGCAGCGGGGACACGGGCTTGTCGAACAGGAAGTGGTCGTCGATCAGCTGCTGCTGCTCCTGCTCTGTCATGCTCTTCAGAGGGTAGTACTTCCCCTTGAACTCGCCCGTCAGGCTGTTGAGGGCTGGCGAGCCGCAGGGGGGAGTGGTCAGCCGACTGCATCGGTGGTCAGACCCCGCACCGCTGTCCCCAACGGGCCTGGACCTTGGCCCCATGGAGGTCCTAAAGGTGCCTATACATTGTCTCAACCCAAATTCGTGCCCTCCCCCCAAAACGTGCTCCTCCCCTATCTGCCCAGGTCCTGGGAACAGCCACACCATGTGCTCAAGCCAGAAAACGTGGATTCCCTCTTCCCACCACAGCCCCTCACATCCAGTCCATCTGCAAGCAACAGCGAGCTGGTGCCCGCTCCTCCTGGCTGCCAAGACAGAGTCAACGCCTCAGGAATTTGGGGAGCCATCGGTCAAAATTCTTATAATATAGTATATATAGTCTTTGTATATATTCAGATATATTATAAATATATATTAGGTAGATAATAAATATATTTACATATATGTATAATATTTACATAATGCATATTTATTTATATACGTTTTAATCATTATTTACATAATATACTATATAATGTGTTATATATCATATACTATATACTATATTCTTAAAAGTAAATTATGTAAACTTATAATTAAGTAAATTATATTTAAAACAAAGGTGATAAAAACTCAAAACTATCACTTCCTGGGCCGGCCCCGTGGCTTAGCGGTTAAGTGCGCGCGCTCCGCTACTGGCGGCCCTGGGTTCGGATCCCGGGCGCGCACCCACGCACCGCTTCTCCGGCCATGCTGAGGCCGCGTCCCACATACAGCAACTAGAAGGATGTGCAGCTATGACATGCAACTATCTACTGGGGCTTTGGGGACAAAAAAAAAAGGAGGAGGATCGGCAATAGATGTTAGCTCAGAGCCGGTCTTCCTCAGCAAAAAAAGGAGGATTAGCATGGATGTTAGCTCAGGGCCGATCTTCCTCGCAAAAACAAAACAACAACAACAAAAAACTATCACTTCCTACTTATTTGACTACATTTACTATTATTTACATTCTTGACGTTATTTTCATCTACTGTATCTGTAAGGTGGGAATGCTGTATAATGATGTGCTACTATGCACCTCTTTGCATCTCTTCCCATCTCGGCATGACGTCACATCGATAGCTTACCATTGGCTATGGTAGGAGAAGCACACCATAGAAATTGGCAGTCACTGCAAATTAGGGCTTTTTTTTCTTTTGAGAGCTGGTTGTTAAACATTTACCGGAACAACATGAGTCCTGCTGGTTTTACCTCCAAAACATACCTACTCTTTCTCTCCATCCCATTGCTATCCCTCCTCCCTCGTCTGGACCACTGTGGTTGTCCCGTCATGGTCTCTCTCTGCTCCTACCTTTTCCCACGGTCTGTTCCCCACTCAGCAGCCAGAGGGATCCACGGAAGTCTGCACCAGTCCCTCCTCTGCTCACTGCCCTCCCATAGCTTCCACGGACCCCAGAGTCAAAGGCAAAGCCGCCCCGACAGCCCACAGGCTCTGCACAACCTGCCCCACCATAATCCTCTGACTTCATCTCCTCCCCTCTCCCCCTTGCCCACTCGGCTTCAGCCACACTGATCTCCCTGCTGTTCCTCCAACACAGCTTCCCACCTTAGGGCCTTTGCACTTGCCGTTCTACCTGCCTGGAATTTTTCCCCAGGTAGGCTCCTTCTTGTCAATCAGGTCTCAACTGTTCCTTTCTAAGCTAGCTTCCCCAAGCCATTCTCTGCCACACCCCTTGTTTCTTGGCTTCATGGCACTTTGGAATTATCTTGTTCTTTGGTTGGTTTCTGTGTTTCTTCTCATCTCCCCATCAGGCTGACAGCTCTGTGAGAGCCATGACCTTGTCCATCTTATTCATAGGAGCCCCAGCTCCCCGCACAGGGCCATAACAACCGTAAATGTTTGCTGGATGGATGGATGCATGCATGCATGGATGCATGGGTGGATGGATGCATGGATGCATGGATGGATGCATAGATGGATGGATGGATGGATGGATGGATGGATGGATGGATGGATGGATGCATGGATGGATGGATGGACGGATGGATGGATGCGTGGATGGATGGATGCGTGGATGGATGGATGAATGGATGGATGGATGGATGCATGGATGGATGGATGCATGGATGTCAGGACCCTGGTGCAGAAGAGTGTCTGCATGGATCTGTTCAAGGCCCCTCAAGTCTTGGCAGCCCCTCTAGACTCCCACCAGGGATAATGCTGCCAGCTGTCACTCACCAAGCATGCATAATATACCAAGCTCCTTACATGTTTTGGAAAATGGGGGCCCAGGGGAGCCAGAGACCTGCCCACAGAGGAGCAGAGCCAGAGCTGGGTGACCCCAGCGGTAGGCGGGGTCAGGGGATCTCACCTTCCACAGAGAGTTTCTCCACCGCCCTGCGCTCCCCGCGGGAGCAGTGTGGGGGCAGCGTGTAGCCCTTGATGCTGCGGCCGGTGCGTACACGGCTGCTGATCACGTAATGGGGGTCCAGGTCATCTCCACCCTGGAGGACAAGTTGGGGGTCAAGGCCCAGCAGACCCTTCTGGGTGGGCCGCCCCGGCTGCCCCATCCCCCGTCTTCCACCAGATCCTCCCATTCTCCCTGGCTCTCTGCTGCTTCCTCTGGCTCCTCCTTCCCCACTGGCCTCTCTCCCCACGGCCCTCCCCTGCTCTCTCTCCCCCTCTCTCTCTCTCCATCTCTGTCTCTCTCCCATCTCCCCATCTGTTGCTGTTTTTTTCTCTATACCTCTCCCCCCCATTTCTGTTTCTCTTCATCTCTCTCTCTGTCTCTCCTCCCCCTCTGACTCTCTCTGTCCTCTCTGCGTCTGTTTCTCCCTCTTCTACATGTCTGTTTTGTGCCCTACTTTTCTCTCTCTTTCCCCTCTGTCCCTGTCTCCTTGTCTGTCTCTGTGTCTCTCTGTCCCTCTCTCTGCTCCCATCTCCCTCTGTGTTTCTCTCCATCTCTGTTCATCTCTGTGTCTCTCTGAGCGCTCCTTCCCACCTCCATCCTGCTCCCTCTCTCCTCCTCACCCCTCTGTCCCCCATGCCCCCTCCCCTGGGGGCAGCCGACCTTGAGGTTCTCATGGTTGAGGTCAGTCTTGTGCTTGTCGGTGGGCTTGTAGCCCCCGTGCCGGTCCTGGATGATGGGATCGAAGAGATCCTTGAAGACCACATAGGACTCCTCGTCACCGGCCACACAGCCCACGGTCATGATGAAGGGGTGACCTGGGGGATCAGGGTGACGTCAGAGGTGCTCGTCCCCAGCAAGGAAGGCCGGGGCCCCTGGGTCCAGTGTAGACTCTGTGTGTGTGTGTGTGTGTGTCTGTGTGTGTGTCTTAGTGGGGGTTCATTCAAGATCTCCGAGTCAGAACTGAGAAGGCTGAGGGTTGGTAGGACAGGGAGGAAAGGCTGGGAGAGGTCAAGGTGGCATCTGGGGTGACAGAAGAATGCTGGCGGGCAGGGCGAAGGAGGAAGGAGAGTCTCCAGGGGCCAGTTACAAGGTACTAAAAATATTACCATTTCAGAGTCCCAAAATCATGGGACCTTCGCTTAAAAATTTTCAGAACCTTAGACTATCAGCTCCCACAAATAAGAGACTTGAAAGACCCTGTTATTTCCCAGATAGGGAAACAGCAGCCAGGAGAGAGAGAGGGCCTCTCCTCTCGATCACACAATGAGTTGGAGGCTAATTCTAGAACATGACTTCCGCCCACCACTTCCACTCGCCCTGGCGGGGTGTCCTTGGAGAAAGAGCACAGCACCAACCACACCCCCTGTGGGATCCCGAGTGCTCGCTTTGTGTCGGGCACGGACTGCTATGTTTTCACGACACGGGTGCCCATTTTTCAGGTGGGGAAACTGAGGCCAGGGAGATGAAACGACTTCCTCAGGGAAGTCTCCCATTACACCTGTGCACATTTATTGAGTGGTTACCCCGTCCAGTGCCAGGCCCCGTCCCCCCAGCCCTCCACACATAGTAACTCATTTGTTTCTCTCCACATTCCCTAGAGGATGGTTCCCATTTTGCAGATGGGGAGACTGAGGCCCGGGGAGGTGGGACGGAGGCGGCCTCCGGAGCCCCCGCCTAGTCCCGGCGATGCTTACCTGGGTTGTCCACACCTGTCTGGATGACGTCGTCCAGAGTGAAGCCGGATGGCGTCTCCTTGTCCCGAAGCTTCTTGTAGATGTCGAAGGTCAGCGCCTTAGCCATGTGGTTGTTGTGCTTGCTGAGGTCCGGGTACTCCTCCTCCGGCTTGTAGTTCAGCTTGAACTTGTTGTGGGTGTTACCGAACGGCATGGCGGCGGTGTGGGGGGCCTGGCGGGCGGGGGAGGAGGGGAAGGTCAACTTGTACCCAGTGCAGACCAGCAAGGGCACAGAGCGAGGCCTTGGGGTCAGGCCGGCCTGAGCGCCAGTCCTGACTCCTGTGCTGTGTGACTCGGAGCCAGAGGAATCCCGTCTCTGAGCCCTTGCATCTTGACAGGATGCATCAGGAGTCTCGGGTTAGGATTTTGGCTCTGTCACATCCCGGTGGTGACCTTAGACTAGTTACCTTATAAAGACTCAGTTTCTCCAGCTGGAAGATGGAGAGGGGAACCCCTTGGGCCAGAGTAGTAATCGTGGCATGGATAAGAGTGCAGGTTCTCAAATCAGACAGCCTGGGTTTGAATCCCAGCTGTGCCACGTGCAACAAGCTGTGTGACCTTAGGCAAGTTGCTTAACCTCTCTGTGCCTCAAATTACTCATCTGTAAAATGGGGATCATGATAACCCTCCCCTGACAGAGGAGCTGGGAGGACTAAATGAGTTAATTATGTAAAGCACTTGGAATAGTGCCTGGGACACAATAAGCATTATTTTATTATCTTTTTTTTTGTGTGAGGAAGATTAGCCCTGAGCTAACATCCATGCCAATCCTCCTCTTTTTGCTGAGGAAGACTGGCCCTGGGCTAACATCCGTGCCCATCTTCCTCTACTTTATATGGGATGCCGCCACAGCATGGCTTGACAAGCGGTGCATTAGTGCACGCCCGGGATCCGAACCTGTGAACCCTCAGGCTACACCACGGGCCAGCCCCACAATAAGCATTATTTTGCTCAGCCGTTACCATAATAATTATTATTATCGTTATTTTAAAGGTCTCTGTAAGGAGCTGGCGAGAAGGTGGAGGGTGTCGCTGGGAATGAGTGTGTGAGCAGAGAAGGGACATTCTCTCCACCAAGGTTCTTGGGTGCTCAGTCAAGGGATGAGGGGCAGGGTGGAAGAGAAGGCTGGATATATGCCCCCACCTCCGTTTGCCCACAACTCTCCTGCAAGGCTCAGTTGAGAAGAGACGCTCAGCCTCTAGGGTCGACAGAGCTGGGTTCAAATCCCACCTATGCCATTTCCCTGCTGTGTGACCCTAATCCAGTTGCTCGACCTCTCTGAGCCTCTGTCTGCCGTGAACTGAGCCTTCCCCATGGGGTTGCCGGAAGGATTCTTCGAGTTCAGGCGTAGGTCCTGGCGTGGAGTTGGGGCCTGGTACCTAGAGGGGGTGGCTGCTATTCTAGTTATTATTACTTTTATTCACAGGGCCCAGAAAGGAAGAGGGACCCTCCAGCAGTGGGGGTAGGGGTGGGATACCCACCCCCGGCTCCAGGAATGGGAAGCGAGGACGACGGTGGGAAGGGGATGGGGACCAGGGTGAGCTGAAGGCTCAGGCATCAGGCCGTGGGGGATGGGACCCCACGAAAGCCCTCTGGAGCTGCTGTCCAGGGTTGAGGATTTATTTTTAGAGTCTGGCAGACTCGTCCCCCGCCAGCTGCCGCCTCCCACCCCACCACCCACATTCCAGGGGCTCGGCTTGCACCAAGTCAGCAGGCTGGAGACAGGTGGGCCAGGATGGCCGGGAGGACACGCATCCAGGCCTTGGGGCTCAAAGGCTTCCAGCCCAGAAACCCGCCTTCAGAGGGTGTCCCCACCCCCACCCCCAGGCAGGGCCCTGAGCCCAAGAGACACGAGCAGAAATGGCCCCAGAGCCACACACACTCACATTACCCCCAGATGTGATCTGGGGCCCCAGGGACCCTCAGATCACACCATAAACAGAGTCACACCCACACACCTCCAGGCTCAGGGATGCACCCAAGACACAGGCACAAGGTCGCACTGCTGTGGGACACAACAGGGACCCACAGGGTCGAAAACCCAAAGACCCCACAGCGTGCACTCTCCCAGCCCCTGACCAGTGACACACAGACACCTCCTGCGGCTCCTGGCGCCCAATTCCGGCGACAAACCGTCAAGAACAAGGCCCAGCCCGCAGCCCCTTGCAGGGGGTGACAGCTGGCAGCTGTCAAGTCTCCTTTAGTCTCTGGGATCCCTCCCCAGGACCCTGTGCCGAAGAGGTCACACGTCACGGCAGGGGTCCGGGGCTCACAGGTGGAGGGGACCCCGGACACAAGGTCAGTCTTCCCACACACCTGTGTGCAGGAGGACGGGGTGGGGGTGGCCGCGCGAGGCCCCTTCCAGAGGCAGGTCGGTCCCTGGCACCCCTGGGCACCCCCACTCTGGAGCCCACCCTGAGTCCCACCGCAGGCGGTACCTGGCTGGGCTGTGCTGAAAGGGGCTCTCTGTATCCCGGAAGGTGACACTGACCCGAAGGAAAAGCCTGCAGCCCTGGCCTTATATAGGGGGGGCCCCGGGCTGTGCTATTGGCTGGGAGGGGCTGCCCCCAGGGAGGGGGCCCCCAGAGCAGCTGAGCCTCCCACCTGGCTCCCTGGGCACTGTGCCCACCCTGAACCCAGGCATGCCTTGCGTCCAGCCCCATGGCCTTGTATGGGCTGCCCCAGGGGCTGGGCCCTGGCCACCCCCTCCGAGCTGATTCCCCGGACCAAGTGCTGAGTCGGGCTGGTGGGGACAGCTGGCCCCCTGCCAGGGACACGGGACCGTGGCAAGAAACGTCCCAGGCACGTAGAGGCCTCTCCTTAGCCCCAGTGGCCTTGACCCTGGAAAACGGCAGAGTGCCCCGAGCGGAGCATCTGGGGAAAACTCACGATGGCCCCAGGAGGGCCAGGTATCTGATTTCCCAGAGGAGGAAACAGAGGTCCAGTGAGGCTGTGACTTGCCCGCTGTCACCCAACCATAGGGAGCACATGACCAAAGCCGAGGCGGGAACACAGGGCAGCCTGACCCCAGACGCCTGTGCTTAGATGCGCTTCCCTCCTTGGGAGGGTGCGTGGGGGAAACTGAGGCTCAGCTGAGTGGAGGAGATTCGAACTCAAGGTCGCCCGCCCTGCTCCAGCCTCCGGTGACGCGGGGAGATTTCCCCCATGGCGGGGACAGGGAAAGACTCTGCCGGGAATGGGGTTTATTTTTAGAGCGCGCACTGCGCTGTCTCCTCTGCTGAAGGCCGAGACCCAGGGGATGGGGGGCGCGGGGGCAGGTGTCGGGGGTGGGGTCGCCACGTGTCCGGGTTAATTATAACCAGGCGTCTCGGGTGTCCCCGGCCTCGCCTCCTTACAAGGGCAGCCGCGGCTCCGGAGGCGCCCGCGCGCAGGGCGAGGGGGCTGGGCGGAGACTGGGGTCAGAGCGCCCGACCCGCACGGAGCCGGGAGCAGCAGGAGCTCTCGGCACCTTGACTGTGTGACCGGGGACCTCAAGGGCTGAGGATGGGACTCTGCGGAAGGGGGACATAGAGGAAGCTGCTCTCTCCGCCTGGAAGGCGCCAAGATTTCAGGACAGGCGAGAAGGCGAGTCCAGGGAGCGCCCAGGATTGCAACCAAGAACAGAAAATTCTTTATCCTCTGGGGGTCCTCCCTCCTCCCCGGGTCTCCATCTTTTCTGGCGTCTCTCGGGTCTCCCCCATTTCTTCCCAGGCAAGTGGGGGCTGACCTAGGGAAGGGGGGCCCTCTCGGCCTCCCCCTAGATTCCTAGTGGGGAGGGGGGTGTTTAGGAAACTTTTCCTTGGGGCCCAGCCCCTGAGCTCTCCACCCACCTGTCCCTTCCCAGCAAGGTCAGAGGGGCAAAGTTCTCCTTCAAGGTTAGGGAAACTGAGGCAGGGAGAACTCAAAGGAACAGGTCTGGAATCATAATGCATTTATCATTTCAACAATATTTATAAAGCACTTACTGGGGACACCACAGAAATCAGCACAAGACCCTGCACTCATGGAGGTGACATTTTAGGGAGAGTGAATAAATATAAGCTGTAGTGTCGGGGCGATAAGGGCTTTGAAGGAAAATGAAAGAGGGTGAAAGGTGAGTGATGGCACAGCAGGGGAGGTCAGGTCAGGCCTCTGCGGGGAGGTGACATCTGAGCAGAGACCTGAGGGAGAGGAGGGAGCCAGCCATCTAGGGATCTGAAAGAGGAACAGCAGGTGCAAAGGCCCTGAGGTGGGAGTGGCTTGGCATATCTGAGAGACAGGGAGGAGGCGGGAGGGCTGGAGCAGATGGGGCAGAGGAGAGAGCGGGAGGAAGAAGATGAGGTTGGAGGGGGACAGGAGCAGACCCGTAAGCCCTGGGGGCTGTGGGAGGAGTTTCCACCCCGCTGTGAGTGAGATGGGAACCCCTGAGGATTGTGAGCAGTGGAGGCACAGGATCCAGCCACATCACACACCAGGGTGAGTGGCACACCCCTGGACCCCTAATAACTCGCTGTGGGGACATTTGACATTCTTTTTGGACACGCAGCATCAGAAGCCCTTTCTGTGTTTCGGGAGTGCCCGCCCTATGCCCGCCTCCTTTGAGGAAGCCAAAAACGTCAGAAACTCGGTTTCCCAGCATCCTTTGCAGCAATAGTCCAGTCATGTGACCTGGGATGAGCCAATCAAACACTCCAGCAGGACCTTGTGTCATGAGCTCCACCCACTTCATCTTCTTTGAATCTCATAGACACAGTTGGCCTTGGGGAGAACAAAGACCCCATTATATATCTTTATTCCACCACCTAGCCCCCCAGAGCCCGTCAATCTCCAATCTGTCCATCCCTCCTCCTACCCTAGCTCAACACCTCCTCCACTTCCCCTCCTGCCCGGGCCTCCTCCCTGGTCTCCTGCCCTGGTCTTGCCTCCTCCCATCTACTCGATACTTGCTGACCTCTCCTTCTCAGAACCTGCTGTGGCTCCCCAGTGCCCTCAGGATACATGAGTATTTGTTGACTAAATGAATAATGGTAGCCTTATTAGTTAATTGGAAACCACTCCACACAGCTTAAGCAGAAAGGGCTTTACTACCAGGTATTAGGTGCTTACAAAATCGTTGGAAGGGCTAAAGGGGCAGGTTCTAGGCTGGGCCTCCGGGAACACCTCTCACCCCCAGAACCGTGTTCCTTCTGGAAAATTGGACGTGCTAGAAGGAGGCAAGCATGGATGTTGAGTGGCCACTCCACAGTCCCCACCCTAACAGTTGACTCTTATGGAGGACTCCTATCTGTCTAAGTGCTTTAACATATATTAGCTCATTTAACACTCCCAACAATAAGGCTCAGAGACGTTAAGTGACTTGCGCAAGGTCACACAGCTGGGAAGGGGCAGAGCTGGGAATCAAATTGGCACAGGGCTGCCAAGAGTGGGTTCAAGCTTTGGTGGAAATAATTTCCAAGCCTCTCAGCAAGCTCGATCTATGCTGTTAGCCCAGAGTTCCTCTCCACATCTTCAGGTTCTGATAATTTGTACCCACTTCCCCATTCCCTCTCTGTCAATCCAGCAGTCTGGTTTAAAGGTCCAAGCACTTTATGTGTACTAACCAATTTCATTCCCCAACAGTCCTAGGAGGTGAGTACTGCAAATTTTACAAATCAGGAAAGTGAAGCCCAGAGAGGTCAAGTCACTTACCCAAAGTCACACAGCTGGGAAGTAGCAGAACCAGACCGAACCAGGTAGTCTTTCCCAGAGCTTGTATTTATAACCCCTTCCTGAACGCACCTCTTCATGCTGAAGCCCCGTTTTACAGAAGGTGGACACTGAGGCTGCAAAAGGGCAAGGGAGTGGCCCAAGGTCACAGCCAGTATTCTGGAATTCCAGAGCCTACACTCTTTTCCCTTTACTCCCAAGGCCCTGACATTGCAGAGCAACCCTGCTCCCAAAATTTCCCTTTTTCCTACCACCCCCCCCGTCCCTGTCCCTGCTCTGGGGATGGGGCTGCCACCGCCAGGAGAGACTCTGGGAGCCAGCAGCCCACCCCCATGGCCCACCACCCCGGAACGTTCTCCTCATCCATCCCCAGAATTCCTCTCCCAGTCCTGGTAGTCTGCGATGCCAAGTGACTCAGGGAAGACAGACTGTAAATCAAAGCCAGCCCCAGAACCAGAGAGCTAAGGAACTGCCCACTCTGTCTTGTTCCCCAGGAGCAAGGCCAGGCCTGCTGCAGCCCTGTAATCAACCAGACACCAGGCCCACGTGGTGGTGGGTTGGGGAAAGACAGGCAAATGAGATAGTCTTTCATGACTCCCCACCTGCCCTGCCCAGTCCCTGCAAATCCATCTTTATCAGTTGAGCTATACATTTTCCTCTGGGTGCTGCTTTAGCTGCATCTCAGATTTTTTTGTTTGCTGTGTCTGTTTTTACATTTGGTTATAATTTCAAATTTATTCTTTACATTGAAAATGTTATATTTGGAGTGTTTGGATGGTCACATTTATTCATGTTTTAGTTTCTTAAATTTACTTTTTTATTACAGTATAACGTGTATATTCAGTGAAGCGCCCGATCTTAAGGTCAATGAACGTTTATATATATGTACATCTGAGTAACCTCCATCGAGGTCAAGCACCCTGAAAAGCCCTCCCATGCCCCCACCCAGTCAATGCCCCCTCTCTTCTCCAAAGGAACCACTGTCCTAGTTTTTAACACCACAGATTAGCTTTGCCTGTGATTGAACTTCATGTAAATAGACTCACAGGCTGTCCTCTCTTTTGTCTGATTTCTTTTGCTCAACATTCTAGCTGTTAAGATTCATTCATATTGTCACAGGCAGCAATAGAGTGTTCTTTAGCAGGTTTTGTTATAGAGCAGTCTGACTATTGGTCACTTCTAAATATTTCCTAATTTCTGTTCTAACTTCTTGTTTGTCTTATGAATGGCTTTAAAAAGTCTTTTTATGAATGGATAAAAGATGAGACATCTCCTACTGGAATAATATGCAGCTGTGAAAAAGAGTAAAGCTAATCTATATGTAACGCTCTGGAAAAACTGCCAAGAGCCTGAGTCCATTCGGGCTGCTGTAACAAAGACGGGGTTGCTTACGAACAACAGAAATGTATTACTCACAGTTCTGGAGGCTGGAAGCCCAAGATCAAGGTGCCAGCGTGGTCGGGTGAGGGCCCTCTTCCAGATCACAGACCTCTCGTATCCTCACATGGCAGAAGGGACAAGGGAGCTCTGTGGGGTCTCTTTTATAAGAGCACCAATCCCATTCATGAGGGCTCCAACTTCACGACCTAATCACCTCCCAGAGGCCCCATGTACTTATACTTATCATCACCTTTGGGGGTTAGGATTTCAACATATGAATCTGAGAGAGACACAAACATTCAGACCATAGCACAAAGATATATTGCTAAGTGGGAAAAAATAACTATAGACCTATTGCCACAAGAAGGCTGTGAAACATACCACCCCAAAATGCAGTAGCTTAAAAATGGGCGTGGGGTCGGCTGAGAGTTGGCTGATCTGGGCCGGGCTCAGCTGGGAAGCTCGGCTCCATACTGTTAAAAACAATTCAGCAGGCTCAAAATGGAGTCACCTACGCTAAGCCCCACGTCACCAATCACCAAACCGAGACAGAACTGAATGACGGTTTCCGCTCTCCCAGAAATGGAATCTTTTGTGTGTGTGTGTGTGTGCGCGCGCGCGTGTGTGTGTTTGTGTGTGTGTGTGTGTGTGTGTGTGTGAGGAAGATCAGCCCTGAGCTAACATCCATGCCAATCCTCCTCTTTTTGCTGAGGAAGACTGGCCCTGGGCTAACATCTGTGCCCATCTTCCTCCACTTTATGTGGGACGCCGCCACAGCATGGCCTGACAAGCGGTGCGTCGGTGCACACCCGGGATCCAAACCTGGGCCGCCAGCAGCAGAGCACGCGCACTTAACCGCTACACCACCCGGCCGGCCCCAGAAGTGGAATCTTAACTCGTCAATCAGGAATCGCCGGGTCAGCTCTAGATCGGTATCTGCTTGATAAGCCCCTGCTGTCCCCTATCAGGGAAAGTGACCTTGTAGTCACCAAGCTGCCTTTTTGCCCAATACAACCTCCTCATTCCTGCTCCCTTCTGCCTATAAGTCGTTCATTTTGTCCTGCTCCTCGGAGCACCTTTCCATCTGCTAGATCAGAAGCTGCCCGATTCCCATCAATCTTTGCTCAAATAAACTCTTAAAATGTTTACTTTGCCTCAGTTTATCTTTTGACAGTATGTGGACATTGTGGGGTGTGGGCCAGAGGGGGAGCAGCCACGCAGCGGGGGCCTTTCTCATGCTGAGGCCGGGACACAAAAGGAGACAGTCAATGTCTTGAAGGTCTTTCTTGAACCTCTGAAGGTCTAAGCTCAGAACCGGCCCGGCCATCCCTTGTGTCCCTCTGCCATTGGTCAGAGCAACTCACAGGACCACACCCAAGTCAAGGCCGTCATTCGTGTCCATGGGATACCTCTGGAAGGATGTCAGAAACTGGTAACCACGTTTGCTTCTGGGAATGATGTGTGGGGACCAAGGAGAGACTAGTCTTTGTTCTCTGTGACATTTTTTCTGACAGTGCATTACTTTGTAAATTAAAAAGGGGGGGGCAGCTTTCTAAAAACTGGCCAAGAGGTAACAATCGAAAAGCTCCCCATCCATCCACCCATTTTCCTGACATGGCAAACTGAGGCCTTCAATGACAGGATGGGAGTTTGGTTGAGTGCCTTCTGGGCTGTGTTCTGGGGCAAGGGATTCCTCCTCTCTGGGCCTCAGTTCCCTCATCTTTAGATGGGGCTAGTTATAGTGCCTACCACAGGGGGTGCTGTATGGATGCAAGGGCTCTGCTACGCCTCAGCTGTGTGACCTTGGATAAGTCACTTGACCTCTCTGTGCCTCATCTTCTTTACCTGTGGAATGGGGATAATCATAGCACCTATCTCATCAGGTCGGTGTAAGGATTAACAGCGTTAATTTACAAGACTTAACATAGGGCCAGTTCTGGCTAAGAACTCAGAAAATCCAGCCCTCGTTGGCGCTGTGTGAAAGTGCTTGGCATAGGGCCGGCCTAAAGAAATGGTCACCCTCGTCAACACTTTCTCGTTTCAGCCTTTATCTCATTTAATCCTCGCCACTGTGCTGTGACGAGCGTGACAATCCTGGTTTAACAGACGAGGAAACAGGTGCTCAGAAAATCATTGCCTGCCCCAGGTCACGAGGAAAGGAAACGGCGAGACCAGGATTTGAACTCAGGTCTCGCTGGCTCCAACTCCCTGCCACGGCCACCCCCACCCACACAGTGTTTCCACTCGCTGTTCTGCGCTAAGCCTTTGAAAGGGATTACTCATTAATCCCCCAACAGCCTCACAAAGTAGGGTACCCTCGTGAGTCTGGTTCTGCAGACCAGGAACCTGAAGCCCAGAGAGGTTAGTTCCTGGCTCACGGGTCACACAGCCAGCAAACGATGGAGCAGGGATTTGCACCTGGGACGCCTGGCTGGACTCCCTGTGCTGCCTTGTAGTAAGCGTGTGGCAGATCCAGAACCAACGTCCGGTGTCCTGAGGCCAAAACAGTGGGGGATGGGGAAGGGAGGGACTCAGCTGGACCCTTCTACCCTGCTCCCTAGAAATAACCTGGAAAAGTTAAGAGCGTGCATTTGAGTTTTATTTTCCATCATTCAATCAACACCCGTTCTCCCGACTGCCTTCTCCGTGTTGGGTCTGGGCTGGGTAGTACTGGAGACACAGTGATGGGTGAGACTGTCCTGGGCCGTCGTCCCCTCCTCGGGCTTACAGTGCAGTCCAGCGGGGGAGGCAGAGCCGTCCGCAAGACACTGACGACCCGGAGCGGGCAGGGCTGGGATGTGGGAGCCCAGGAGGCGGCAGGAGCCCGGAAGAGGCGTCCGACCCAGCCTGGGGGATCAGAGAGGGCTTCCTAGAGCAGGAAGCATCCGCAGTGGGGCTCGAAGAACCAGGGGGTAGAGAGCGGGTTGGCTGCCGCTCTGCGGGAAGGTAAGGACCCGCGCTGGATCTGGCGCCTGGTCCACGGTCCCGCAGCGCCCTCTGCTGGAAGCATCCTGTAGTGCAGCGACCGGAGTGCTCCCGAAGTTGGGAAAAACTCGCGTTGAACCAAAGTCTATGATCTAGAATCCTGTGCGCCCAGCTTTGGCCAATTTACGTTTCTATGACTTGATTCATTCTGTCAGTCACGCAACAAATATTTATTGGGCACCTACTTTGCACCAGGTTCTGTTCTAGTGCTAAAAATAACAGTGTTGACAAAACAGAACCCAGACCTCGAGAGCTGACGTTCTAGTCCTGGAGAACCAATAATATCATATAACCAGTAGCTAATATTTGCTAAATCCTTCCTATCCATGTATTAACTCATTCAATCCTTTCCGCCTTTGACTATCCTCATTTTCCAGATTAGGAAAACGGAGGCACAGAGAGGTTAAGTTACTGGCCCAAGGCCTGCACAGCCAGCAAGTGCTGAAATCAGATTTGAACCCAAAGCCAATCTTTAGCCGTCAGTTACCTCGCCAACAATGTGATGTAACATAACATAATAATGTGCTATGTTACCTAAAATAATTTTAGGCCCTGAAAAGTTTTGTGAACAAACTCCAGCAGGGAAATGAGGTATGTTTGGGTGGGAGAGTGTAATTTAGAAGGGGCAGGCAAGGAAGGCCTCTCGGAGGAAGCGGCCTGTGAGAAGAGGCCAGATAGACGACGAGATCCATGGGAAGGGAGGTCCAAGCATGGGCACTGCCAAGGCAAAGGCCCGGCGGTAGGCCATCGGTCTGGGATCCAAAGTTTCCAAGATGCCGAGTTTCCCAGATTCTAGCTTCCGTTTCAGGCCTCGAGCGCGCTGGAATCACCCTGGGGTTCGACGTGCCCTGGAGGCTCCGGGCTCCGCGGGCGGGGCCCTGCTCTCCCCGCGGGGCCCGGGCGGTGGGCGTGGCCGGCCTCACCTGGGGGCGTGGCCTATGGCCGCCCCGCCCCGGAGGAGCAGCCGGGGCCGAGCCGCGGGGCGCAGAGGGGCGCGGCGGGGCGTGCGCGGGGCGCGGCGTGGGGCCGCGGGGCCCGGAGCCGTCGGCGGTCAGGTGGGCGCCGGGAGCGCGGGGCGGGGACCCCGGGGGCCGCGAGGATGGGGACGGGGGCGGGGGATGGGAGCTGGGCCTGGCGCACCCCTGGGCCCGCTGGCCCTGCGACGGGGACGGGCCTTGGGACCCCTGGAGGCCCCCTGCCCCGGCCTGGGGCTCCCCGGCTCTGGAGGCCCACCTGGGGCCGCGCCCTCTGCCCCGTGCGCAGGTAAACAGGAGCGAGGACGGGGCGGGGCCTCGCGGAGGGAGGGGGCCCTTGTGACGGCGCGCGGGGCTGGGCCGCGGCCGGGAGTACATTGCGTGGTTTGGGGGGGCCTGGCCAGGATGGGGGCCTCCTGCCTGCGAGTGTGTGCGTGTGCATGAGCGAGGGTGCACGAAGCTCAGGGGTGTGTGTGATGGTGTCAGGTTATGGATGTGCGTGTGAAAGGGAGATGGACCGTCCGTGTAACCCTGCGAGGGCGCAGAGGGACTGTGTGAATGATGTGGAATTGTTTCGGTGATGTGAAAACGGGGGTGCCTCTGATGGTGTGTCTGTAATACTGTTGGGGGGGGCCTGTGTGTATGGTAGGGCATTGAACTGTTTATAGGATTAGGTGTGAGGGTGTGTGGCCGTGGTTGTCTTTCTGCCTGTACGATGGGGAGGGTGCCAGGGAGGTGGGGAGTGTGTGGAACAGCATGGATGTGTGCGGTGTGCCTGTGACTATCATTGTCAGCTGTGGGTTGTGTGCATGGGGCTGAGCACATGAAGGGGAGTGTGTGGCTTGGGGGGCTGTATGAGGGTGGGAACTGGTGTGTGTGGAGGAAGCAACCCGCGTGATGTGTGGCTGTGGTCGAGCCGTGAGTGTCGCTGTGACTGTTACCGACCACGGTTGCCAGTCCGGCTGTGGGTGGTGCGTGCGAAGCTGTGTCTGGAGCATTCGGCTCAGCTGTCTGAGATTGTGCGTGATGTCATGGGAGGTTGTATATGTCGGCAAAACTGCATGAATAATGGTTGCGGTTGTCAGAAGGGCTCAATGAACTTGTGTGATTGTGAGTTTGTTCATGGGGCCTGTGTGTGAGGTGTGAGACTAAGCGTGGTGTGACACACATATATACACACATATACACGTATAGAGAGATTGATGGCGACTGAGAGCCTGCCGTATATAAAATCCTCAGGATTACACACCTGCCCTTCCTGTGTGTGTGTGTGTGTGACGGTGAACGTGCGAGCAGGTGCAGAAACCGCTGGGCTGCTTCGGGTGGACATGGTGACCTGTGGGGGGCGGGTGTGGACACTGTGGCACTCCCTCTGCGCGTCTCCACAGCCGTCTGTGCCGTGGGCAGCCACTTGTGACAGCGTAACTGAGTCTGAGTTCAGGGATCATTTGCACGTCCGTGTATGTGTGTGTGCACCACGTGCGGGCCTGCGAATCCCTGGCTCGCCTGGCAGGGGGCGGGGCGTGGGAGGAAGTGGGGAAGATGGTGACGGATCCGCAGTGAGTCCTGGTGGGGGTGGTGCTGAGAGGAGGTGCTGGGCAGATACTGGAGAGGTGGCTGCTTGCCGGACTGTAGGACTGTGGGACAGGGCGTGTGTCATGGGGACAGGTGCAAGGAGACAGGATGTGAGTGATCTGGGATTTGGTTATATTTTCTAAGGTGAAGGGGGACAGACAGACAGAGCTTCTTCATGTGTTGGCTTTTATTTCTGAAGGGAAAATAGACCTGTGTGTTGGGTTGTATTTCTAAGAGGGGAGTGTACATGTGTTATTTCTGAAAGGAAAATGTGTGTGTGTGTGTGTGTGTGATATTTCTGAGAGGAGAATGTGTATTACGTTATATTTCTAACAAGGGAGTGTGTGTGTGTGTGTGTGTGTGTGTGTTGAGGTGTATTTCTGAGAATGTGTATTGTGTCATATTTGAAAGGAAGGAGAGAGTGTTATATTTCTGAGACTGTGTGTGTGTCTGCGTGTGTGAGGGCCCCAGAGGTATCACCAGCTGTCACGGACCTTGTCACCCACATACAGCCACATGAAGTCCCACATATGAGACCCCCACCCATTACGATCTGGGCCTCAGCCCCTCAGCTGTCACACGGCCGGAATGATGACACCCATGGGCCACGCCTGCCACACGTGTGTCCCGACACGCCTTGGGCTGGCTGGGCCTGTCTGCACTGGAGGGCGGAGCCCCTCTGGGTCTGTCAGCTCCCCAGGCCCTGGGAGCCAACGCATGGGGCCCCCTCCCTGACCCCCTCAACCTGGAGGCCTCCTCTGCTTCCGGCACTCCAGCCCCTTGGCCCTCTCCTCGCGCCCCACCCCCAGTGGTCTGACTGGTTCCCAACAAAAACACCCTAAGAATGAGCTCACAGAGAGGCTGCCGCCTCCACGTGCCCCGCCCCACACGCCCAGCAGAGGAGGGCACCTCCAGTCCCAGGTCCCACAGCTGGAGTTCCGGGCCAGGGTGTCTGGGGTCCTCGGGGTGGGGAGGGCCGGCCAGGTGAGCTGAGGGCGAGCCAGCGGTGTGCCCTCCTTTGGTTAATTACACACAGTGGGGTTTGGGGGTTGCCCTCGGGACAGGCGAAGCTGGACGAGAATGTTCCCAGCTTCGGGCCGGCCGGGATGGGTGTGGGACAGGGTGCTGGCTGGAGTGGGGAGAGCACGGAGGCGGAGGGCTGGCCGGGAAAGATGGAGAGGGAGGGAGAGCTGGGAAGGGTCCTGCTGGCCGGAATGGCCTGGAGGCTGAGGGGCTGGTGCCTGGCCCTGGCAGTGATTCCCCCATCCCGCTTACCCCCCCAGGAGCAGCAATGTCCGTGCAGGTGGCAGCCCCCGGAAGCACGGGGCTGGGCCCCGAGCGCCTGAGCCCTGAGGAGCTGGTGCGACAGACGCGACAAGTGGTGCAGGGGCTGGAGGCCCTGCGGGCAGAGCACCGCGGCCTGGCCGGGCACCTGGCTGAGGCCCTGGCAGGGCAGGGCCCGGCGGCTGGCTTGGAGCTGCTGGAAGAAAAGCAACAGGTGGTGACCCACTCGCTGGAGGCCATCGAGCTGGGGCTGGGCGAGGCCCAGGTACGAGGGGGCCAACTGGGGGGATGTGGCTCAGGCCCGGGGGGAGACCCAGGGATGAAGGGTCCGGTATGCAGGGGGGCAGCCTGGGGCAGGGGGAGGCCTAGGGGAGCCAGGCCTGGGAGGGGGAGGCTCTAGGCCAGAGATGGGGGTCTTGGTGTGTGACGGGGCCCCTTAACCCAATGGGGCCCTACATAGAACTGTGGATCCTGGGGAGACTTTGGGGTTGCACGGGTGGAATATGTGTCCCTAAGCATAATTTGTGGGCCTGGGTGAAATGAGAGGGGTCCCTGGGAGCCTCTGAGCATCCCTGGAGCCACACTGCAGGGGTCTCTGCAGAATCGGGGAGATCCTGGATAGCATGGGGGTGCCCTGGCTGGATCTGAGGCCCTGGGCCGGGCCTGGGGCTGCCTGGCAGGGTAGGGACCAGGCCCCCGACCTGCCCCCCACCACCCGCAGGTACTGCTGGCCCTGTCGGCACACATGGGCGCGCTGGAGGCTGAGAAGCAGCGGCTGCGGGCGCAGGCCCGGCGGCTGGCCCAGGAGAACGCGTGGCTGCGGGAGGAGCTGGAGGAGACGCAGCGGCGGCTGCGGGCCAGCGAGGAGGCCGTGGCCCAGCTGGAGGAGGAGAAGAGCCACCTCGAGTTCCTGGGGCAGCTGCGGCAGTACGACCCGCCCGCGGAGAGCCAGGTGCCAGTGCCGGGCCAGGCGGGGGCCGCAACGCGCTGCATCTCCCACCCTCCTAGATACCCCCCAGCCCCCAACCTCTCCATGGAGCCCCCAGTGCCCTAGACCCTCCAGAGAACCCCCCGAAGCTCTGCAAAACCCCACAACCCCCAGCCCCACTAGAGCCTTCCGCAGGAGCCCCCCAGCTTCCGCAAACCTGCGGATCCTCCCCAAGCCCTCGGGAGACCCCTGAGGCTCCAGACCACCTCCTCCCTCAAACCCTGAGATTCAGGACCCCAGTCTCTGAAACAAGCCCCAACCTTCATGACACCCCACTTTCCTCTCTGCAGCAGCCCGAGTCCCCCCCTCGCCGAGACAGCCTGGCCTCCCTGTTCCCTAGTGAGGAGGAGGAGAGGAAAGGTGGGTTGGGGGGAGCAAGTGACTGTGGGAGCCCAGCCGTGGAGGAGGAAAGGCCGAGGCTGGGGAGCGACTGCTGGACCCCAAGGTCTCTGAGCGGGGACTGGGGTGGTCAGAGCAGGGTGTCAGGAAGATCAAGCAGGTGGCTGTGGGGGTGACAGCGGGCAGGTGTGGAGCCACGCAGGCCACGGTGACCACAGCCCCACGGGCCCATCAGATGCCTGTGACCCCATCTCAGAAGTCAGTGCGGGGCCCATGGTCCCGGGGGCCAGGTGGGCAGCGAGGCAGCTACAGCTCTGGGGCGTATGTGTCCCCTGGCGTGGGGCTGGAGGGGCAGGAGGCCTGCAGTGACTCAGCGCCCGCCACCCCCAGGTCCTGAGGCGGCGGGGGCCGCAGCAGCTCAGCAGGGTGGCTATGAGATCCCGGCCCGCCTCCGGACCCTGCACAACCTCGTGATCCAGTACGCAGGGCAGGGCCGCTACGAGGTCGCTGTGCCACTGTGCCGCCAGGCCTTAGAGGACCTGGAGCGGAGCTCAGGCCACTGCCACCCTGACGTGGCCACCATGCTCAACATCCTAGCACTGGTCTACCGGTGAGGCCCGCAGCCGGCTGTGGCTTAAGGGGGAGCAAGGGCGGGCACCTGTTGTTGGGTGGAAGTGGGGGACCCTGGTATCTGCTCCACCAATGTGGGGCACCTGGGCTGGTGGTGAGGAGGGGCGACCCAGGCAAAGAGGAGTCAGCACAGGCAAGAGACCCCAACAGGGTGAGGAAGAAACCCGGGGTGGCCGGAGGCTTGGCAGCAATCTAGGGATACAGGGACCCTGTGCTAGACCTGGGAGGTGTGGGGAGACCCAGAAGGGACCCCCAAAGGGTGTCACCCATGCTTGGTTCAGCCAGGTCCCTGGGCCTGCGGGAACGAGCCCAGCCCATGGCCCCTGCTGCCAGCCTGGCTGACCCCCTTCCATCCCTGGGCCCCCCAACAGGGACCAGAACAAGTACAAAGAGGCCACAGACCTGCTCCACGATGCCCTGCAGATCCGGGAGCAGACGCTGGGCCCAGAGCACCCCGCGGTGAGTGGGGGCCCCGGAGGGAGGGGGGGCGGGCGGGCGGGCTGGGGGGCTGTGCCTTCTCACCCGACCTGCCTCCCCGACCCCACAGGTGGCCGCCACCCTCAACAACCTGGCCGTGCTCTACGGGAGGCGTGGGCGTTACCGGGAGGCGGAGCCCCTGTGCCAGCGCGCCCTGGAGATCCGGGAGAAGGTCCTGCCCCCCTGCCCAGCCCCACGGAGTCCTTTGTCCTGCATGGCCCTTCCCGTTTGATGTTGTGAGCCCCCAATCCCGTGACCCGCCACCCTTGACCCTCTGTGAGCTCCACTTGATCGACTCCTGACTCAGATCCCGTCTTACACCTCACCTCCTATGCCCCCAACCCGTCCCGACCTTCCAACCCCACAGGACCACCAGTACAGCCCCATCCTTGAGCCACGACTCTGACCTCACCCATCCCCAGTTTAGTGGTGTAACTTCTGCCCTCGGCCCCAACCTCATGTGACTGTCCACTCTGATCCTATAATCCCTAACTCGTGACCCCCATCACGGCTGCTGGCGTCATGTGGCCCACCAATCCCCGAGGACCCCAATGACTCGTGACCCGTGACCCCCTAGGTCCTGGGCCCCGACCACCCGGACGTGGCCAAGCAACTCAACAACCTGGCCCTGCTCTGCCAGAACCAGGGCAAGTTCGAGGCGGTGGAGCAGCACTATGCCCGGGCCCTGAGCATTTACGAGGCCCTGGGCGGGCCCCACGACCCCAACGTGGCCAAGACCAAGAACAACCTGGTGAGGGCGCTGCGGGCATCTCGGTCCTGGGGCCCCGGGCGGCGGGGGGGACACCCATTCGCCCGAGCGTGGGATACCGCGGAGGCCCTTGGAGGTGTCCCGGGACTCCAAGCTGGGCCCTGCCTGGTGAGATAGCTCAGCACAGAGGACATGGACGAGTCAGGAAACAGGCAAGTTAGCGGCGGCCAGAGCACAGCTCCAGGGGCAGAAGAGGCTGGAGACACTGGCCGGAGCTGACAGCAGGGATATTTATTGAGCTCTAGGCCCCCTTCTTAGTACTGCCCTGTACCATCCATTGCTTAAAGGACCCTACGAGGTAGGTGCTCCTGTGGCCCCATTTTACAGATGAGGAAACTGAGGCACACAGAGGTTGTATCTGGCCCAAGGTAGAGCAGGAAACGGGCTGAGCCAGGAAGTCACTGTCCTGCGTGGGGAGCAGGTGGGGAGGTGGTGGGGCCGGGCTGCAAACCCACTCTGCTATAAGGTGAGGCCTCGAGTGCGGGGTGAGCCCAGGCTTCTTCCTGGGGGTGGGGGGATGTGCCTGGATGCAGTGCTGGGGCCGGGGAAGGTCCCAGAGTTGAGCCAGTGTCACCCAGGCCGCCCCCTCCCCACAGGCCTCAGCCTACCTGAAACAGAACAAGTACCAGCAGGCAGAAGAGCTGTACAAAGAAATCCTCAGCAGGGAGGACCTGCCCGCCCCTCTCGGTGAGCCCCCAGACCCTCCCCCCCTCCAGGTGGCCCCGCAGTGTCCCCACCGCAATGTCCCCCATCTGTTCCACAGGAGCCCCCAACACAGGCACAGCTGGTGACACAGAACAGGTAAAGGTGGGCGTTGCTTTGGCTTCCGGGGAGGCGACGGGGACTGGATGGGATGGGGACTGACGGGTGTCCCCCCGCAGACCCTGCGTCGGAGCAGCTCCTTCTCCAAGCTCCGAGAGTCCATCCGACGGGGAAGCGAGAAGCTGGTCTCCCGTCTCCGAGGCGAGGGGGCGGCGGGGGCAGCTGGGTGAGTGTCGGATCAGGTCAGCCAAGAGCCCTGACATCTGCAGAATCGGCGCCCACCCCTCTCCCGCTCAGGAACCTTCCATGGTTCCCATCTCCCCTGTGACGTGGACAATCAAACCTGGTGCTGGAGAAGTCTCCCCCAGGGTGGGAGCCAGACACTCCTGGACTCACCCGTTCCCCCCACCCCCTCCTTTACAGGATGAAGAGAGCTGTGTCACTCAACACGCTGAGCATGGATGGCCCGAGGGCTGCTGGGACCCAGGTGAGGGGGGCCAGGGCCACCTGAGGCAAGGGAAGGGTGGGGATGACCGGGCTGGTGTCGGGAGCCAGGGGCTGCTAGGTGGCAGTGGGAACGGCCCCGAGGACAGGAGAATAAATGGGTTTTACTTGGGGTAGAAGCAGGGGGATGTGGGGACAGGAGGATGAGCAAGCCGGCAGCCAGGCTGCGGGGGTGGTCCTGGTGGCGACTGGGGCAGAGCTGTGTCCTGCCCCTCGCCCACCCTTCAACCATCCCGTCCCCAGTTCCCCAATCGGCACGTGAGCGAGGCCCCTCGGACACTCAGCGCCAGCACCCAGGACCTGGGCCCCCGCTAGAGTCGGCAGGACTGCGTGGCTGCAGCTTCTCGGGGAGACTGGGAGAGGGGTGGGCGGTGGGGGGGGTCCTTTCACCACCCTGCCTCGCTCCCCGCCTCTGGGGGGCACCCAGTATATCGGGCTTCCCCGCTGCCCTCTCTTCCTGCAATTAAAGGCCGTAGATCTGGCAGCCAGCCACGTCTGTGAGGTTTCCAGCAAGGACCTTCAAGTCCCTCCCCTGAGGGTCCCTACAAGCCGCTGGGACCCAGGGCAGGTAAGACTCAGAAGTCGCACAAACACCTTTTATGGCCCGGCCCACCTCACGCTACAGCTGCTGAGCAATCTGCTCTATCCTCCGCAGCGTCTCCTCCGACTGCAGCTGCTCCAGGCTGAGCAGGGACAGACCCAGCTGATCCTCCTGGCGGGGGAGAGGGTGTCAGACCAGGGGCTGGGGATGAGACGGCGGCTGCACTTCCCCACACGCCCCCATGGGGACACGGGGTCCAAGACTCGGGGCCACTAGTGACAGGAACGGCCCGCAAAGGCCTGTGGGACAGGACGTTTGAATCTGGAAACCCATATAATGCAGAGCATAGCCTCCTGCAAACAGAAGACAGGCCCGAGGGAGGCGGCAGCCAGGGAGTTGGGTCCACGCTAGAGAAGGATCGGCTTTCCCGAGGCCCAGCTTGCCCCGCGCCCCGGGCTCCGCGCACCTGCTCATCTATGGTAGACGCACACTGGCAGCTGTGGCCCTCGACTCTCCCCCCAGTTCCCAGGCCTGGCACGTGGGTGCACACAAACCTCTCTTTGTGGAAGGCAGTCTGGGGTTGGGGCGCGGGGAGAAAGCCAAGGGACCTCCCCGAGGAGGAGCTCAGCCCGGGGGGTGAAGGGAGGTGAGGGCAGGCTGCCCTGGCTCACCCGGTGGAACGGCTGTGCCATCTGCCTCAGGAAGTACTTGGCGACCTGGACCCCCTCGTCGACGGTCAGGTTGAGGTTGGCGTCCGTGAGGTGCTCCTGGATCCAGCGGGGCAGCTTCCCCCGTTTGTCCGCCCGGGCAAACCGCTTTGAGCAGGAGGGCAGGAGAGGGCGGGCGTCAGAACCCCCCTGGGGGCCCGGGCCAGGCCCTCCCTTCCCCGTCTGGAAAGTGACCGCGGGGACAGCCTGGGTGGCAGAGGCCCCTGAACCCGCACCTTGTCAGCAAAGATCATGAGGCCGTAGTCCGTCTTGCCCCTGATGGCCCGACCCACACACTGGGCCGCGTGGCGCATGGCATCGAAGGTGAGAAAGTCATTCTCGCGGATCTGGAACTGGTCCCGCAAGTATTCCAGCCGCGCCTGCAGGCGAGGAGGGCAGGGGGCAAGAAAATGGGGAGCAGTCCCTTCCTGCCTGCCCCTCCCCCACGCCACACATGTCCCTGTGGACCCCAGGCACCCCCAGGCACCACTCACCTTGAGAATGCGGCTCTGGGTGTAGACGTAGGGGACTCCGAACATGAGGACAGCCCGCCCGTAGTGGTGCACTGGGGACGGGGGCAGGAGAGAGGTCACCAGTGGGCCCCAGGAGGCCGTGCAGTGTGAGTAGGAAGAGAGTGCATGTGCTCCAAGGGCCGTGCCGGGCCCTAGGGACGAGGGAAGGGGGGCCCTCTGCGTGCCCAGGCTGTGGGTGGGTGGTCCCCTGGGGGAGCAGGCATGGCGAGAGCTCCACGCAGGCGCTGGCGGAGGGGAGGGCCTAGTCCACTCACCAAAGTCGATCCCCTCGGACACCTTGCCTCGGGCCACTGAGAGCAGGATGGCCCCACGGCCGTTCTCGCAGGCCTGGGGAGGCCAAGACGTGAGATGCGTCCCCTCAGAGCCGCCTCCTTTGGCCGCTCGGCACGCTAGTGGGTGCAGCATCCCCGACCCCCGCCCCTCCATACCCACCTCCTGGTACTTCTCCAGGGCGACACTGGTCTCAGCCCCGTCCTGGGTCTCGATAAAGAGCAGCTTGTTCCTCTGGATGTTTTCAAGGATGCCCTAGGGAAGGACTCGGGCAGGTCAGCGGGCGGGTTGGCGGAAGCTGGATTAAGGGCACGGCGCCCTGGCTACACTCAGCTGTGCCACAGATTCCCGTGTGACAGACACTTCTGTCTCCAGGCCTCAGCGTGCCCAGCAGAGATCGGGGAGGGAGGGAGGGAGGGTGGTGGAATCAGCCGGCCCCACTTCTTTTGGGAAACCCTGTGACCCAGGTAGGGAACGAATCCTCGCGCCCCATCTTGCAGACAAGTAGGGCAGGCATGGCCCAAGACGGCCAGGTGGGCCACTCCACCCCAGCCGGTGACTGGTGCAGAGAGTGACGTGGGCCGGGCAGAGCTGCTGCCTGGAGAGTTCATGGACACTGTAACAGAGACGTGTGGTACTGATGGAGGACAGACATGTGGACAGAGCGGTGGGACAGGACAGTCCAGAAACACCCCCCACACAGATGGGCCCCTGTGCCATTTGGGGGGAGAATGAACCTTGACGCCGACCTTACACCACCCAAAAGAGGTACCTCACAGAGCTAGACGTGAAAGCTAAAACTACACAGCTTCTAGAATGAAACACAGGAGACTATCTTTGTGACCTTGGGGTAGGCAAAGCTTTCTTAAATAGGACACAAAAGCACTCAGGATGTGGGGCTCCGGTGGCCAGCACCTGCCTTTCCCACTGTGTGGAAAGAGCCCGTCTGAGGACAAGACCGAGGGCTTTGCCGTGAGAGGACGAGGTGCCCCCCCACCCCCCCGCCCCCCATTCCCTGGTGCTTGGATCAGCCAAGTTCACTCATCTCACCCCAAAGAAGCCCTCGCTTTAACCTACCCCCGAGAGCGGGGCCATGGTGCTCACAGAAACAGAAAGGACACAGCCCCCCCAACCCCATCCTGCTGGCCGCCCAGTGCCCAGCTGTGGTGACCCCGTTTCCAGATGCCCCATGGCCTCACCCACACACTCCCCAGCAGGGGCTCTTGCAGACTCCCTGCCCTGGTCTCCGTCCAGCCTTAATTCTCCAGAACCTTCCTCTAACAGCACAGCACCCAGCAGTCACGCTGTTACCCAGGGTCTCCACACCACGCCATAGATACTGGAAGGACACAGTGATGGCGGTGACACCCCAAAAAAGTAGTGAGCAGATAGGGAACCCAGAAGGGGGATGTGGTTACCTCTCCTGAGAGGTATGCCTTTGAAGGAGGGGCCCTCAGAGGCAGCTAATGTTTTGGTTCTTAAACGGGATGTGGGGGCAGGGGGCAAAGGGGTGCACACTTCTTTAGACTGTTCGTATGTGTTCTGTACACTGTCCTGTCACCTGATACACGTCACCATTTAAGACACAAGAGGCGTGAAGCCAACACAGAGGAACAGAGCCGCGACTGGGGAGAGAGGGGCCTTAGGGGAGCAGGGGCCGGGGTGGCCGGGCGTACCTGCTCGTACCAGGAGGCCACGGTGCTCTCCATGTACTGGTAGCTGGTGAAGAAGGCCACGATGCCATCGGGGACCACGGCGGACATCTCCAGCAGAAGGTTCCCGTAGTTCCGGATCACCGCTGTCAGGGGTCAGAGGTTGGGTTCGCTCCTGGCCTGGGTCCTCTGCCCCGCCCCCATCACAGCTTTCCTGTCTAATGTCATCTTGGACTTGGGGTCCCCAGAAACCCACTGAGGCTGTCTGTAGGGGTGTTTGCAGACAGGCCACTTCTCTGGCCCTGAAGTTAGGCGTGGCCACGTGACGTGCCGTGGCCAATGAAATGGGTGCGGGAGTGGCCGAGTGTCACTCCGGGTGAACACTTTATGAGCCAGTGCACAATTCACCGTGACCCCTCCTGTCACATGTCACACTGCCGTGACCTGTCCAACGGTGGAGGTTCCCAGAGAGGAGACGGGGGGCAGGCCCCCGCCCACCCACAATGGCAGGGACTGTGGGCAAGAAGGAACCCCTGTGTCGAGCCACTTTGATTTGGGGGTACCTGTCACTGCAGCGTGACTGAGCCACTCTGATACACCTCCCTGGTCGGAACCCAAACAAACCACCCCCATGGGCAGCATACCAATATCTTCCCGGGTCTCAAATTTGGAGCTGATGGCCACCTGGTCGTTGCCACGGCCGATGATCTGGAGAGAGCAGGAGAGGTCGTAATAAGTGAAGCAGCAGCAACCGCTCCAATGAGTGAGGCCGGTGGCTGCCATGCTGTTCTAAGCTTTCTAGAGACACGGTGTCATTGAATGAACCTCGGCTACCCTGTTACCTGCATGGCACAGATGAATGACCAAAGGTTCAGAGAAGGTGAGTCGCCTGTCCAAGGTCACACAGCACTAAACGGCAAAGACAGAACTGACCCCAAGCCTGTCCACGTTTCCAACCAGCTGGCACACCCTGGCCAGCCCCAGCCGCCAGGCCGGTTGGTTCCAGGAGATGCTGCGCACCGCGACCTCCACAGCCGCCGGTGCGTCCCCACTGGCAATCACAGCACCGGGACGCAGCGCGTGCTCGTCACCAGTCCACAGCCCCTGAGGGGCCATGCCAAAAGCCAGAAAACCCTGGCAACTCCAGATATTTCAGTTTGGCACAAACTCATAGTGGCCAAACCTGCCCCACCCTGAGTCTACTCAGAGTCCTGACTTAGCTCCCCCAGTCTGACTCTTCAAAACGCCTTCCCGCTGAAATATAACACGACCTTCACTGCAGGGAGCTGCCCAGGCCCCGCCGGAGTGCTGCATACCGCACAGCATGTGCCTTCTTCCTAACTTCTGGAAAATTCCCAATTCTAAAACCCATCTGGCCCACGGGCTTCAGGGGAGGGACTGAGGGCCTGTGTTTGACGCCTGTCGTACAGAAGAGGAGACTGAGGCAGAGCAGAGGGGTCACTGACTAAGGTCACGGCTGGACGATGAAGCGGGCAAAGCCAAAGTGACCAACGCCAGGCCCCCGGCCACAGGAGCACGTTACACTCATTGTCTCACTGAATCTCCCCAACCGCCCTGGAGACGGGGAGGAGGCCTTCCCATTGTACAGAGGAGAAAACTGAGGCCCACAGGGAGAGGCGGCAGCAAGCCCAGGTCTTCTGAATCCAGCCTGTGTCCTTAGCCGTAAAGCTCTCCTGCTGCGCAGAGGAGGGGGCAGAGGAGGAAAGGCGGCCCCACGCCCATGCCCCGCCCCCAGCACCCGGCCCCCACGCACCATGGGGCAGAGGCAGACCCGGGCCAGCGTCATGGTGAAGGTTGCCATGGTGACGGGGTGGAAGTCCAGAATCTTGGGATAGATGTCCAGCGGGGACAGCGTCTACAGCAGGGACAGCAGGAAGGACCTCAGCGAGACTGGCAGGAACCAGGAGCTCCGTGGTGGAGGCGGGGGCTGGGGTGGGGGTGAAGGGTCCTCACCCCGGAGGTGATGATGACAGACTGGAAGCGCTCAAACACGGGTTTGATGGCCAGCGAGGCGTCCATGCAGCTGTGGGAAGCAGAGGTGAGGGCCAGGCCAGGGGGCTGGGCCCCCGCGGTCCGTCACATCCCCAGGGGTCTGGTCTCACCTGAAGTGCAGGATGGGGTTGGCAATGGTCGGGGTCCGGTCATCAAAGGGCTCGATGATGATGGTGAAACCTACAGGAGGCCGGTGAGGTTCCCTGGGCGCCAGGCAGAACCACGCCCACCGGCCATTCCCCAAACCCCCCACCCCCGTTAGTGAAGGGGACCAGCCACCAGCCGCCCAGGCCTAAAACCCAGGCATCCGAGTCCAAAATACACCCCAACCTGCCTGCCTCTCCCCAGGGCCGACACCTGTGCAAACACCCATGGAGGACCCCGAGCAGAGAGCACCAAAGGTTCCTCCACAGACCCCCAGCATCGCAGGGCCCACCCCAAGGCCTCGAGCCTTCTCCTACCATCTTTCTGTCTAAGCCCCAGGAGGCCAGTCAGCTCTGTCTCCAAAGTCCATCTGCAGGCCGACCACTTCCCCCAGCCCCTCCCCAGTCCAGCCGCCGTCACCACCCGTCTGGACCACTGCAGTCGCCTCCTCACTGGGCTCCCAGCTCCCACACCTGCTCCCTTCACAGCAGTCAAAGGCACCCTGGGAGATCTTGAGTCAGAAGCCCCCCACGGCACCCCACACCCCTCCCGGGGTCCAGAATCGTCTGTGGGGCCCTGCCAAACAAGCCCATTTCCTCCTTGCTCACAGGCCTCCTATGTAACTTTCACAAACCACCAGGCTCCCTCCACCCCAGGGCCTTTGCACTTGCTGGCCCCACTGCCTGGAAAGCTTCCCAAGGTGGTTGGCTTCATTTGGTCATCTGGGACTCAGGTCAGATGTCAGTTCCTCAGAAAGGCCTTCCCTGGCCACTGCAGGCATGCTCCAACACGGTAACATATTTGTTTCTCAGGAAAACTATTGCTTCCTGAATCATCTTCCTTATTTGTTTGTGTCTTTGCTCCCTGTCTTCTCCTCTACAATATAAGTTCCAGGAGGTCAGGACTGAGGTCTTTCTTGGTTCCTGAGACTCCCCAGTGTTGGGCCTGGCCCATTTGTTGAACAAATAGATGAATGAATGAATTCACATATTCAATTTCACTTAAAAAAAAATCAAGTCCTCTGTGCCCAGCCCTGTGCTGGGGACACAGCAGTGACCGAGACAGCTCTGGCCCTGCCCTCTCAAGGCTCACAGTCCAGTGATGGGGACAGACCTGTCCCCAGAGTGACCACTCAGAGTGCAGGGCTGGGACAGGGGAGCCCACGGGAGGGGGCCTGACGCACCCTGGCCATCAGAGAGGGCTTCCTGGAGGAGGGGACATCTCTACTGAGCCGAGAACTGAAGGATGATGGGGAGGTAGCTGGGGACTGAGAAAGATGGGGAACGATGTTCCAGGTACAAGACTGAGGTGTTGGTAGACGGGGGAGTGGAGAGGAGAGGAGAAAGCCAGAGAGGGAAGACGGTGGGACAGAGGGACGGACAAAGAAGGAAGCTTCCAGCGGGACTTGCTGCTGATTGGCCCTGGGGTGGGGGGACGGACTCCCTGTCCTCCTGCTGAGCCCAGCCCGGCTGCAGGATGTCAGGCGGGCCTGACCTGGTTTCCCGGATAGAGGAGTAATCCCCAGGGATCAGACTGAGCCCTTGGCCAGCTTAAAGCTGAGGACGGGGAGGGACTGTGGACCGATAAAGCCTCCAGGACACTTCCCCTCTCCCTGCAAGCTGGAAACCTGAGCACCATCCTCAACCCCTCTCCCCCATGCTCCCCAGTCCCAAGCACCAAGGCCCAGCCTCTTTACCTCCCTCATCTCTCTCCAGCCCTCCCTTTTCTCTTCCCGCCGTGGCCCAGTCTCCTGTCCCCAGTCCCTGCCAGAAGAATCTTTCTAAAGCACAAATCTGCCCCTGCTCCTCTCTTGCTCAGAACCTGCCATGGCTCCCCAGTGCCGTCGTAAGCAGAATGAACAACTCCTTACCACACCCTAGAGTGTGAGCTGACCCCACAGAACTTCTCTGGCCTCACTCAGGCCAGTGCCCGCTCCCATCCCTCTCCACTCCACAGCCAGAGGGAGCTTTGAGAATACAAACCTGAGCATGAGGCTCGCTCACTCAAGAACTGTCCGTGGCTCCCCACTGCCCTCAAAATAAAGCCCAAACTCCCGAGCCCAGCCCTACAGGGTCCTGTGTGTCTTGAGTCCCACAGCCAACCCTCTGGACTCCACTGGGACCCTGACCCCGGCAGAGGCGGGAAGAGGGGGGCTTACCCTTGGCGTAGGTGCTGACAAGGGTGGCGAAGTTGGCGAGGAGGGTGAGCGGGGAGAAGTCGGCGAGGTCGGCGATCTCCAGGGTGTACAGGAGGGAGCGGAGGCGCTCGGCGCAAAATCTGGAGTGGGGGCGAGGGAGTCAGGGGGCGGGGGCAGGCAGGAACAGGACCAGCGGCCAGGACAGAGCACGTGGCCACGTGTCTGTCTCCCCAGGTCACTGGGCGCTCCGGGAGGGCAGGGACCGGGGCTGTTTCGGTCACCTCTGTGTCAGCAGCCATGCTGCTTGATGGCACATACAGAGCAACAATCATACACCTGAGTACGTGGTCGTACGTCACACGTGGTCACACTATCTCGTACTCAGGTTCTCAGTCAAAACAGAGACGCACAACCACACCCAGATTCCCACTTCACGATGTGAATCCTGCACGGCCACACGGTCACATGCTCACGCCCAGAACCTCTCACACTGCCTGTCACGCTTGGCCACCCACCCTCAGTGACACACACGGTGTCAGAGTCCCACAATCTCACGCCCCCTCGAGGAGCCTCACACACACTGCGTCAACAGCACGCATGCACACGCAAGGCCACCCACCCACCAACGCTGACAGTCGGGCTTGAGGCTCTCACCCCTCAGGGACAGGTCACAGAGCAGGACCGCCTGGCTGCAAGTTTAAAACTCGCCTCCTGAACGTGATTTCTTCAAATCTGTCTTCTCTACCCCTCCCCACTGGCTGTGATCCCCTAGCCTCAGGGCTCCCCTGTCGCAGCCCTGCCCACTCTGGGTCGCTCCTGTCTCATCCCTTTGTTTCCCTCACAAGTCCCCTCCTCCAGGAAGCCTACCCTGATCTCGATCTCATAGTTATTTAATGTTTCTTCCTCTGATTCTCACGATGTTGGTGGGGTGGGACCATCTCTCTCTTGTTCCCACTGCATCCCCTCCTCCAGGAAGCCCACCTGGTCCCCTGCTGGGTCAGGTGCCCCCTCTGTGTTCCCTCAGCCCTCTGGGCTCCCCCACCTCAGTTCTGCCCATTCTGGGTCATCCCTGGTCTAGGACAGGTCTGTCACCCCCTGGACGGTGAGCCCAGGAAGGCAGGGCCAGAGCTGTCTTGGTCACCACCATGTCCCCAGCACACAGCAGTCACTTGGGGAACATGTGTCGAGTGGCTAAGATCCTCTCTTTGCCCTCACAAGTCCCCCATCCAGGGGAGACCAGGGAAGCCACACGGGGCCGTCCCACACCCTCAGGGGCAGGGCGGCAGGGGCTTCAGAGCCCTACAGACCTGGCTCTGCACGACTACCCCACACAGTGCTGTGTGACCCTCCTCTCCAGGCCCCGTGTCCTCATCTGCAACACGGGGACACCGCACTGAGATTCCATGAGAAACGGAACATAGAATGCTTAGCTCCTCGTCAGTCCTCAGACAGGGTAAGTGACTCGTATCATGCTTTCTCATTTAACCACCACAGAAACCTGGGAGTAAAGGAGATGACCCCCTACTAACTTTTCAAAGGAGGAAACTGAGGGTCAGAGAAGACCAATGACATCCAAAACAGCAAAGGGAAAGTACAGGAAGCCTCACCCCACTCCCAGGTCCATTCTCTGCCTGCTCTGTGCCGGGGAGACTGAACCCCCCCCAGATTGCATCATGGGGATGCGCCTGCCCTCAGGCTTGGGGGACAACTAGCAGCGCCGGTGTAAGGAGACACGGGTCCAGGGGCTCCTCAGCATTTTCCCCCAGCTCCCACCCTGCTGGGCCTCGTCAGGAGCCCCTCTCCAGGGCCGCTCCCTGCCCTGCCCCGGTGACCTGGGGTAGAAATCTCTCTGAGCTCTAACAAGTGCCCAGGGGCCTCACCACCCCTGTGGGTCCTCCCCCCCTGCCTGCCCCCTCTATAAACAGTCCTCCATCAAACTCGCTTCAGGTAAATTCTCCGATCCAGCCCTGTGTTGCCTGCCAGGCCCCCGCCCAACGCAGGGACCCAGCACCGGCAGGGACCTCGCCCACAACCTTGTCCAACCAACGGTGTCACACATGCCCCACCCACTCCTCGCGTCTCCCGACACTGGCGACGCGGTGACCCAGGCCCGGCTCGGAGGACAAGGCTGGGCCCCCGCCCCGCAGGGACCGGGCGCACCTGAGGGGCTTGCGCTGGATGCACACGCGCTGGGCCAGGCCGCTCAGGAAGGCGGGGGGGCTCTCCTGCACCACGTGGTGCACGCGCAGCCGCCACTTGACGTACTCCAGCAGGCGCCGCAGGAAGCCCAGGAAGTGCTCGGCCGTGCGGATGGAGCCGGGCACCGCCTCTGCGGGGAGAGCGGGTCAGGCGCCGCGGGGACGGCCGGCACGGGCGGGGGCCGGGGGCCGGGGGCGGGCGGCTCACCCTGCAGCACCTCGTCGGGCAGCACGGGGTTGGCCAGGTGCGCGTCCGTCTCCCGGGCGATGCTGGCCTCCCGCAGCCCCTCCACCAGGCGCCGGTACTCCTCCCGCAGCCGCTGCTCATCTGTCTCCTTGATCCTGCGGGAGAAGGGGTGTGGGCGGGTGGGGACGCCTGCGGGGCACTGGGGTGGCGGGGGGGGCAGGTCAGGCAGAGAGCAGGGGCCCGGGGGGCCAGGGGGGGCACCAGGGCCGACCTGAGCACCGTCTTCTGCAGGGTCTCCAGGTTGCCCTGGCACCGGTCTAGGGTCCGGCGGGTGATGTTGACACTCATGGAGTCGATGCAGACGTTGTCTAGAGAAGAGGGCGGAGAGGCTCAGGCTCCGCCAGGCAGAGGGGAGCAGCCTGAGGGGCTGGCGGCTGGCACCCTCCACCCCCCCCACCCCCGGCTCTGGGGCCCTCCTCACCGATGTTGTGGGCCTCGTCAAAGACCACCACGGCCTTGCGGGCCAGCTCCTTGGACACCTGGTCTGCAATCTTGGGGTCCAGGAGGTAGTGATAGCTGTACACCACCACATTGGCGTGCAGGATCTGGGGGCCGAGGAGGGCAGTTACCCCAGCCCGTCTGCCAGCACCCACCCCCGGGCCCTGCCACCCCCGTCACTCCCTCCCAGGCCCACAGGGGTAAGACAGGAGAGAGACACGGGCAAGGCACGAATATAAGTAAACGGATTGAGACAGACAGACTGCCAGATATAGACATGGACCCACAGGGAGATACAGGCAGACAGATGGGCAGGCAGCCTGTAACCCTCACACAAGCCCCTCTGCCCGCCCCGCCAGCCTCCTCACCGAGTAGCGGGCAAGGAAGTATGGGCACCAGCCCTGGCGCTTCCCCAGGGCCTTCAGGTCATCCAGGTTGTAGATGCCAGCGGGGAGGGGCACCTGGCGCCCATGGGTGTCAAATTCCTGGGTGGGGCGAGAGGGAGCCTGCGGGTCAGGGAGGTTGGCCGTCCCAAGCAGCTCGCCCTCCCTCCCTCGGCCCTCCCCCCGTGGGCACCTCGTAGAAGCGGCAGTGGGGCAGGCTGGGGTCCTGCTGGTACTGCGCCCGCACGTAGGAGGCCGTGAGGCTGTGGCATTTCCCATCAACGTCCTTCCCAAAGCGCAAGGGCGTCACCTGGGCAGACGAGGGGCATCTTAGCACCGAGACAGGCCGAGGAGCCTAACTAGTCCTGGAACTGGGGGCTCACCTCACAGCTAGGTGGGATGGGAGGCTGTCCTGGCCCATCCGGGGTGAGACTCGGGGATTTTTGGAAAACTCGAACCTCAACCTGTTTCATTATTAAACAGTTAAGACACTTGGGAACTCACTGCAGAGACGCAAGAGTGGTAAGATTGTTAGACTCTTCAAATTATTATTTTTAAAACATTAAGCCCTATATACAATAGGATATTCTTCAGCCATAAAAAAGAAGGAAATCTTGCCATTTGCGACAACATAGATGGACCTTGAGGGCATTATGCTAAGTGAAATAAGTCAGAGAGAGAAAGACAAATATCTTATGAACTCACTTATATGTGGAATCTAAAAACACAAACCAAACAAACTCATAGATACAGACAATAGATGAGGGGGGCAGGGGGTGGACGAAATGGGTCAAAAGGTATAAACTTCCAGGTACAAAATAACTAAGTCATGGGAATGTAATGTACAGCATGGTGACTACAGTTAATGATGCTGTACTGTATATTTGAAAGTTGCTAAGAGAGTAGATCTTAAAAGTTCTCATCACAAGAAAAAAAAATTTTTGTAACTACGTAGGTGACAGATATTAACTAGACTTACTGTGGTGATCATCTTGCATGGTATACAAATATCGAATCGTTATGTTCTAACCTGAAACTAATATAATGTTATATGTCAATTAGACCTCAATAAAAAAAAAATTAAGCCTTGAAGATTCTTTAGCATGTAAATTGAGGATAACTGCTTTATCTTTTTTTTCTCCCCCCAAAGCCCCAGTAGATAGTTGTACGTCACAGTTGCACATCCTTCTAGTTGCTGTATATGGGACGCGGCCTCAGCATGGCCGGAGAAGCGGTGCGTCGGTGCGCGCTGGGATCCGAACCCCAGGCCGCCAGCAGCGGAGCGTGCGCACTTAACCGCTAAGCCACGGGGCCAGCCCTGCTTTATCTTTTAAAATGCTACAACAGCCAGAACCTTGGCGAGGTCTAAGAATCAGAGGAGGTTCTGCTCGCACAGTCTGAGAACCTGCCTTGCCTTCACCCTGCCCTGTACCCTCCGAGGCTCTGCTGGTGGCACCACCACAGCCCAGGGCTGCCTTTCCTCAGAATAAAACCCTGGGGCCGGCCCCGTGGCTTAGCGGTTAAGTGCGTGCGCTCTGCTGCCGGCAGCCGGGGTTTGGATCCCGGGCGCGCACCGACGCACCGCTTCTCCGGCCATGCTGAGGCCGCGTCCCACATACAGCAACTAGAAGGATGTGCAACTATGACATACAACTATCTACTGGGGCTTTGGGGAAAAAAAGGAGGAGGATTGGCAATAGATGTTAGCTCAGGGCCGGTCTTCCTCAGCAAAAAGAGGAGGATTGGCATGGATGTTAGCTCAGGGCTGATCCTCCTCACAAAAAACAAACAAAAAAAAGAATAAAACCTTTTCCTTCGCCAAGGGAAGGCTCCGAGACTGCTGCCCCTTCCCTCTCCCCTTCCCATTTCATCAGTCGCCAAAGCCTGTGCTACTTCTCTTTAATTATCATTCATCATATGTATCATTTCTCATATATTCCTACAAATAATGTTACATACTATATATTCCATGAGTTACCAGACATTAAGTGCTTAGAACAGTGTCTGGTGCACAGGGAACCCAATAGTTTTGTAACATAATTTAATAACAACATTCTATGTGTCATTATTATATATTAATATCATAATTTCTAATAGTCTTTTAGCTCTTTGCACATGCTAAGGGCTATATGCATTATCTGGCCCAATCTTTTTTTTTTAATTATTGAGCTATTATTGGCATATGACTTTATATTAGTTTCAGGTGTACAACATAATGATTTGATACTTGTATATATTGCGAAATGATCAGCACAATGAATCTAGTTAACATCTATCACCACATATTGTTACAATATTTTTGCTTATGATGAGAACTTTTAAGATCTACTCTCTTAGCAACTTTCAAATATACAATACAGTATTATTAACTATAGTCACCATGCTGTACATTACATCCCCAGGACTTACTTATTTGATAACTGGAAGTTTGTACTTTTTGACCTCCTTCGCCCATTTTGCCCACCCTCCAGCCCCCTTGCCCAATCTTATCAACAACTATATGAAGAAGGTAATGAATTATCCCCATTTTACAGAAAGGAAGACTGAGGCCTAGAGAGTAGAAATCTCCCATCCAAGAGTACATGGCTAATAAGTTGCAGAGCCAGGAAAGCAGGCCTCCCAGACTCCAGGAGCTGCCTTTTTAACCTCTCCCAGGCTGGGAGAAGTGGGAAGTCTCCCCGGAGGAGGTGTGCTTGCCTGGGCCGTGAATGATGAGTGGGAATTTGATGAGCGAGAAGAGAAGTCTGTGTGTGGCCCCTGCATACCTCCCTGACAGGTCTGGTCTGCAGATCTAGGACTCCTGGTTGGATGGAAGAGTTTCCTCAGCCCCGAGGCTTAGGGCGAGGGGAAAAATGGGCGCTCACCTCAGGATGAATACACAGGTTCTTCCGGGAGCTCAGAGCCAGCCCCAAAAACTGCAGCTTCTCGCCCTCCTGCTTCTCGTAGAAGTTGAGCAACTTTCGAAGCTCCTCGATCACCTGGTCCGGTCGAGGAGGGAGGGGGGACTCAGCCTCGTTGAAAGCACAAAGCCCCTGCCCAGCCAGGCCCCAGCCCTTCTCCAGCTTCCCAAGCGCCCCCAAAGCTGTGATGGCCACCACCAGGGGGACCAACAAGGTCCAGGAGCACTAGGATTGGGCCTGGCTCACCTTCTCAATCTCAGGCACAGTCCTCGAGCAGTAGATGAGTTTAGTCACCTCCAGCGGATAAGCCTGCCGACGACAATGGCCTCAGCCCCTGTCCAGCCTGCTCCCTCTTTCCCCTACACGGGCCCACTGGGTCACTCACCCGCTGGTATGCCATGATCAGGGCCAACAGGGACACTGTCTTCCCGGTGCCTGAGGGCATCTCCAGCACTCCATGACCCTGTGTGTTGAGGGTGGCAGGGACAAGACACAGGCTCTCAGAACTTCAGGGACACAAATTCTGGGGACCTCCTCTCCAGAGTGCCATCATCTTGGAATAGCAGGACAACACAGCAGCTAAAAGTCTGGGCCCCAGGGGCAGTGGGTTTAAACCCACTTCTGCCTTTCTGGCCTCAGTTCCTTCATCTTTAAAATGGGCCTCATAAGCACTTCTTCATAGCATAACTATGAGGATTAATGAGCAACTGGGGGTTAAATACCTAGCATCTGAAATATAGTGACCCCTTTTCCTTTTAATTTAGCAAACACTTCCACAGCACTCACTTTGTGCCTGGCACTACTTCTAAGCGTCTTACATTAGGGTTTCTCAACCTTGGCTCTATTGACATTTTGGGGCCAGATAATGCTTGCGGAGGGCTGTCCTATGCACTGTAGGATGTTTAGCAGCATCCATGGCCTCTACCTACTAGATGCCAGTAGCACCCCTCGACCCGTATGACAACCAGGAATGTCTCCAGACACTGCCCAATGTCCTCTGGGGGGCAAGATGGTCCCCAGTTGAGAGCCACTGTCTGCCTGAGTGAATTAACTCATATAACCCTGACATAACCTCCAAGGTAAGTACTATTACTATGGCCATTTCACAGAGGTGAAAACTGGAACGGGGAGATTAAGTGATTTACCCAAGGGCACACAGCTGTGGGTCCAGGATTCCAACCCAGGCAGCCGACTCCAAAGTTTATACATTCCTAACCACTGAGCAGCTCAGCCTTCGATAACTGTTGGTGGCTACTATTATGAACTATTATTATGTAAGATAACGGGAGGGTTGGGAGTGCTGGCTCCCTAGGACCTCAGGTTTCTAAAATCTAGACGTGCTGCAGTCTCCAGACGCCCGTGGGGCAGCCCCCCGGTCAGGTGGGCAGCGGCGGCCGGCCCACCCACCTTGGCGTCCAGCGTGCGCTTAAGTTCCAGCATGTAGGAGAACTGCTCCGGGTAGATGTAGTCGTAGGGGAAGTAGACCAGCAGCCCGTCCACGTTGAGCCTGGCGGCGGGGACTGCCGGGTCAGTCGCCCGTCCCCTTAGGCAGCCCCCAAACTCCCCCGTCGTCCGACCGACCCGCCGGTCCCCCCGGGCATCCCCCAGTTCCCAGAAGCCTCCGGGTCCCCGGCATCTCCTCGCTGACCATCCCCGTTACGGCCTCGTGGGTACCCACCCCCACCCCTGCAGCCTCCCCTTGGCCCTCTGGGGCCCCAGGCGCGGCCCCCGGCCCCCCGATCCTCCAGACCCCCGCGCCCACTCGCGAGCCGCGCATCACGACCCCCTCTCACTTCATGGCGCCGGCGGCGGAGTGAAGCGGCGTCGGCCCGCCTCCCTCATGAATATTCAGTGAGAGGCAGGATCCGTGGGCGGCCTCGAGCGGCCTCTCCATCTTTCTCATGACGCCATTGGCTTATCCCGCCCGTCACTCCAGTGGGGCGGAGCCAATCGGGATAATGCGCGTGCGCACGGCAATGGGAGGGCGGGCTCCCGGGAGAGGCGGGGCCGGAGGCGTCTCTGAGGATCGCCGAGTACCAAGAACAAAACATGGAGGGAAGAGAACCGAGAGAGTCGATCCCATTTGTTAGGATTCTTGCTTTCTGCATCTGCCCGGATTGTTTCAGTAGGGAATAGAATCTTAGGGAAAATTACAGAGAAAGTGGGGACTCCTTCGGGACGCATGAGTTAGGAGTGGCTTCGCGACACCAGAAAAACATGCACTTATAAAACGCCTGCTGTGTCCTAGACCTCTCTGGGATAAATAACTCCTCCCATTTATTGAGCTCCTACTGTTTGCCAAATACTGTGCCAGACGTCTTAATCAGCCAGTAATGGAAAGGTGGTGTGGTTTGGTGGTTAAGGTGTGGAGTCTGGAACCAGAAGGCCTGGGTCGAAATCCTGGCTCCACTCTCTGTGTGACCTTGCTCAAATTACTTAATTTCTCTGGGGTTCCATTTTCTCTTCTGCAAAGTAGGAACAATTAGGTTATCTACAATGTAGATGACGCTTAATTAACCCACATAAAGCAGTTAAAACTGGGCTTAGCACATACTAAGCATTCAATGAATGCTAGTAGCTTTTATGTGTTCGTTCAACAACTAGCTATGGGGCATCTTCTGTATGCCTGACCCCCTGTTAGGCCCTGGGAACACAGAGGTGACCAAGACAGCCCCTGTTCCTGTCCTCAAAGAACAGATACTAAACATACAAATAAATATATGATGACAAGTGCTGTGAAGAAAATTTTCAGGCAACCATAAGGGCTGTGTACAGAAGCCTGCAGTCAACTGTGGGGTGTGAGTGTTGACCAGAACAGTGGTCACCGAAGGTTTCTTTGAGGAAATGAGGTTTGAGTAGAGACAGGAAGTATGAGAAGGAACCAACCAGCCAAGGGGGATGGATGAGGGAAGTGGAAAGGGTGTTCCAGGCAGAGGGAACACTACACGTATATAAAAGCTCTGAGGACAGAAGAAAGCTGTTACCTCAAAGGGCTGAACGGAGTGCTGTGTGGTGGAATTCAGCAAGGACAGAGAGTAGAGAGAAGCAGCTGGAGGGCCGGGCAGGGCCAGATCAAAAAGTTTTACAGCGGCCTACAGAGAGCTCTCTCTAACTAGCTGACCCCCTCATCATGCCCACACCAACCCAACTTACCTCTCTCTAATCTCCTCTTCTCTCCCTCAGTTCATTCTGTTTCAGCAACGTTATCCTCCTTGCTGTTTCCAAAAATGCATGAGACACTTCCTACCTCAGGGCCTTTGCACCTGCTCTTCCCTCTGCCTGGAATGCTTTTTCCCCTGATGTCCACATGGCTGATCTACTCACCTTCTCCAGGTCTTTGCTCAAGGGTCACCTCCTAGGAGGCCTTCCCTAACCACCAAATGAAACTCAACCCCTGCACACACACAAACACACACTACGCTGTATCTCCCCTGCTTTTTTTTTCTTCAGAGCCCATCTAACCATCTGACATACTGAATATTTGACTTATTTTGTTTAGAAAGTCAGCTCCGTACAGACAGGGATTTTGTCCACTTGATTCACTACTATAGCTGCAGTGCCTGCTACCATGCCTGGCACACAGTAGGGGCTTAATAAACATTTGTTGAGAGAGTAACTAAGCAGGGAAGGGAAATGATCAAATGTGCATTTTGAACCCATAATTCCCTTTGGGTGCCCTGTGGCACGTGAACTGGAGGGACAACGATTGGCAAACAGTCAGGAGCCAGTCGGTGGCTGAGGCTAGGGTAGCAGAGAGAAGAATTATGTCACTTAATCCTCATGACAGTCCTATAAATGGCATGCTTTTATTATCCCCATTTTACAGATGAAAAAACAGGTTCAGAGAGGTGAGGTGAGTTGCCCAAAGCCCATTTTATCCTACTTTCTGTGTGTCTGTCTGTGTGTATGATGGATTCTGCAGTTGATCTGGGCAGAGAAGGAAAGGGGTTTTAGCAGGGATTAGAGAAAAGAGCTCTGTTGATACAACCACAGGGCTCAGCGAGAGAGACAGGAGGCAGGAGGCAGTGGGCCACACCAAGGTTGTGACTTCCTTCATAATCGCCTCACTTTCTTTCATTCGTTCATTCATTCACTCGTCGTATATTCCCCGAGCCCCTGCTCTCTGCACACCCTGTTCTGGGTGGCAAAAGGCACACAGCAGTGACCGAGACAGCCTCAGCCCAGTCCAGTGGGGGAGATGGACATGTCCAGGGGTGACCCAGAGCAGGCAGGGCTGGGATGGAAATGGGATAGGTGCAGCACCCGATCTGGCTGTAAAGCCTGGGAAAGTTTTTCTCTGAGACTCAGTTTTTTCACCTCTAAAATGGGGATGTGATATCTACATCAACAAGTGACATTTACTATACAGTCATCCAAATGAGAATATACTTCCAAAGTTAGACAAAAGTTCTAAAAATGGGTCCTCGGGAGCTGGTAGAACTCATAATGGTGGTGATGGTGGGGACGGGTGTGGAGCCAGTTAATGAGGTCACCAACTTCACCTTGAGACTTAACTGAAGAAATGCTCGGTGGGAAAAGCTACACACACAGAGATGCTCCTTGCAGTAGCACGTACAAGGAGAACAGACTGGGAAGAACAAACACACGTGACTTCGGGTGGCTAGGAGTAAGTCATGGTGATGCCTTCTGTTTTGGAGGAGTTCATGCTCCCCATTCTGCATTCCAGCCCCATCCTGCTGCTCACTCCTCTGCTTTCCACTGGCCTCCAGTGGTCTCCTCTTTGCCTGCAGCATCGTCTCCCAACCTTGCCCTGCCTCACTCCTACTGCTCACCTTCAGGTCTCAAAGAGATGTCCCCTCCTCCAGGAAGCCCTCCCTGACCCCCCAGGATGGGTCAGGCACCCTCTCTGGGATCCCCCATCCCAGCTCTGGTTACTCTGTTAAAGTGGGGAAGACATCTTCAAACCAAGACGATAAGAAAATGAAATCGAGTATTGAACTTACATGCGCCAAGCACTGTGCTAAGTGTCCTGCCATCTGGCTGACGTCATCTCCCACTGCTGTCCCCCTCACCCACTCCTTCCAGCCACACTTGGCCTCCTGGCTCTTCCGCCCAGGCATCTGGCCTGCATTAGTTGGCTAATCTGCATAACAAATTACCCCCCAAATGTCATGGTTGAGAATGACAGCATTTATCATCTCATGGACTCTGTAGGTCAGGAATTAAATGAAGCTGCAGTCATCCCAGCTCAGTAGGGAAATGATTCACCACTGAGCTCACCAGGTGGTTGCTGGCAGGATGCATTTCCTTGCTGGCTGTTGGCTGGGGGGGCCACCCTCAGGTTCCTGGTGCATGGGCGTCTCTGAGGGCAGCTGCTTTATCAAAGTGAGAAAGCCAGAGGAGACGGTGAGAGATGTGAGCAAGACAGAAGCCACTGTCTTTTGTAACTTAATGTCGGAAGGCCTAGTCCATCACATTCACTGTGTTCTTCCTTAGATCCATCCCCACATCAGCCCATCATCATAAGAGGGCTTACTCAAGGGAGTGAACACCAGGAGGCAGGGATGATTGGAGCCATCCTAGAATGACTGACACCTGCCTCCTCTTGGCCTTTGCTGCTCCCTCTGTCTGGAAGGCTCTTCCCCAGACTGCTGCATGGCTTCCTCCCTCACCCCCCTCAAGCTTTCCTCAAAGATCGACTCCTCAGAGAGGCCTTCCCTGACCACTTTATTTAAATTGCAATACTGCCTGGGTAGGCTGGATGATGGTCCCCAGAGATCTCCAGACCCTGATCCTTGGAACCTGTGAATGTTCCCTTACATGGCAAAAGCAACTTGGCAGGAGGGATGAAGTTAAGGATCCTGAGACGTTCAGGTGTGCCCTAAATGTAATCACGAGTGTCTTTATAAAGGGAGATTCAACAGTAGGACAGAAACAGAGGCAATGTGACACTGAAGCAAGATGCTGGGCTGCAGGCTTTGAAGATGGAGGAAGGGGACAGAGCCAAGGAATGCAAAGAATGCAGCTCGAGAAGCCGGAAGAGGCCAGGAAACCAATTATCCCCTAGAGACTCCAGAGAGAGGGCGGCCCTGCCAACACCTTGATTTCAGCCCATCCAGCAGCCCTAGGAAACAAGTACATCTCCCATTCAGGTGCAATATAACCTCTCCTGCTTTAGTTTTTTCTATAACAGTGAGCAGCATCTGATACAATATATTTTTTGCTTATTATTTTGTTTATTGTCTGTCTCTTCCACTAGAATGCCGGCTGTACAATTGCAGAGGCATTTTACAACTGTTTCTTAAGGACAATTTCAAACGGACACGAAAGTTTGGAGAGTAGGGTAATGGAGCCCCACATAGACTAAGCTTCATCAATTTTCAGCTCAAGGCTGATCTCGCTTCATCTACACCCCAACCATTTCCCCTCCCACCAGTCAATTACTTTGAAGCAAATCCTGGACATTGTATCATTTCATCAAGAATTATTTCAGAGGTATCTCTAAAAGTAAGGACTCTTTGTAAAAACAACCACAATATCATCAGCAGACCTCAAAGAAAGTAGTAATCACTGCTTAATAGCATCAAAGGTCCAGACGGTATTTGAATTTGAAGGCAGGGAATTCTGTCTCCTTGTTTGCTTGTTCTCCTTCGCTACTTTATGTGGCAAAAAGGACTTTGCAAATGTGATTAAGTTAAGGAGCTTGAGATGAGGAGATTATCCCGGATTATCTGGGTGGACCCAATGTACTCACAAGGGTCCTTGTAAGTGAAAGAGGGAGTCAGGAGGGTCAGAGTCAGAAAAGGAGAGGTGACAATGGAAGCAAGAGATGGGAGTGATACAGGTACTGGTTTTGAAGATGGAAGGGGGCCGTGAACCAAGGAACATAGGCAGCTTCTAGAAGCTGGAAGAGGCAAGGAAAAAATTCTTCTTCCCTTGAGTCTCCAGAAAGGAACTCAGCCCTGCTGACACCTTGATTTTAGTTCAGTGAGACCTGTTTCATATATCTGACCTCCAGACTGTAAGATAATGCGTTTGTATTGTTTAAGCCTCCAAGTTTGTGGTAATTTGTTACAACAGCAATGAGAAACTAGTACAGATTTTGGTAGTGGAAGTGGGGTCCGCTGCTGTCACAAATACCTAAAAATGTGGAAGTGGATTTCAAATTGGGCAATGGGCAGAGGCTGGAAGAACATATAAAAGATGATGGGAAAAGGCTAGATTGCCTTGAACAGACTGTTAGTAGAAATATGGATGTTAACAGTTCTGCTAGTGGGGACTCAGAAGTAAGTGAGGAACAAGATAGAGAAAACCTCTATCATCTTAGAGAATACCTAAATCATTGTAAACAGACTATTGGTGGAAATCCAGGCAGCCTCTAGAAACTGGAAAAGTCAAGGAAATAGATTCTCCTCTAGAGCCTTTGAAAGGAACATGACCCTGACAACACCTTGATTTTAGCCCACTGGGACCCATTTCAGACTTCTGAGTTCCAGAATTATAAGATAATAAATCTGTACTATTTAAGCTACCAAGTTTGTGGTAACTTGTTACAGCAATGATAGGAAACTAACATATCTTTGTTATGAAAAAGAGAGGTCAGATTAGTGTAAACACATACAAAAAAAAAACGCCCAGAAAAAACAAATATTATACAGGAAAAGAAGAAAGCTACAAAACAAACACAAAAACCACCTGTAACTAAAGTACTTTTTAAAACTACCTAGCAAGATAATGGAAGATGTCACATTTATAAAATAAGAGGGGCCGGCCCAGTGGCGCAAGCGGTTAAGTGCGGGCGCTCCACTGCGATGGCCCAGGGTTCGCCAGTTTGGATCCCAGGCGTGCACCGACACACTGCTTGTCAGGCCATGCTGTGGCGGCATCCCATATAAAGTAGAGGAAGATGGGCATGGATGTTAGCCCAGAGCCGGTCTTCCTCACACACACAAAATATATATATATAAAATAAGAACTGGAGGCTATGAAAAAATGAATGATTAAATAACAAGAAAGAGTTCTTGGGAATTCAAAATAATAGATAAAATGTAAATTTTAACAGAAGGATTAGAAGACAAGGTCAAGGAAATTTCCTAGAAAGTAAGGGAAAATTAACAAAGGGATGGAAAATAGTAGCAAAAAGATAAGAAAACTGAAGGCTCACACCAGACGATCCAGCATCCATATAATAAAAGTTCCAGAAAAAGAGAGCAAGAAAATTAAGGGGAAGAAATCAATACAGACGTATATAAGAAAGTTTCCCAGAACCAAAGGGCCTGAATCTCCACATTGAAAGGACAGACTTAGGGTGAGGATGATTAATGAATAAAGACTACAGTAGGCAACTCATCCTGAAATTTCAGAACCAGAGAAAGAGAGAAGATCTCAAAAGCTTCCAGGAAAAAAGCAAGTCAAATACAAGTTCAAAAGAAAGGGAGAATGGAAACAAATCTAAGGGAAAAAAATAAAACAGGTATCCCTTGTTATCCAGACTTGCATTCCAACTCAAGAAGCAAATAGATTCGAATGACAAAGGATGCTTATATTTCCAACCCAGGCTTTTATACCCAGCCAAACTATAATAAAGTGGGAGGGTAGAGTGAAGATATATTTAGTTGCACAAGAACTCAAAAATATTTACCTCCTCTTCACCCTTTTAAGGGAACAACCAGAGGATGTGCTCCAGCAAAATGAAGAGTCAACCAAGAAAGACAGACTTGGGATCCAGGAAACAGAATCCAACTCCGGGAAGTCCCAGGATAGCTTAGCGTAGGCCTAGAGAGCAGCAAGTCAAGATTCAAGTAGGAGAGAGGATTTCAGGAGGGAGAAAAAAAAAATTGAGTGTACTGTTCGGAGTAGGGAAGATTCAATGGAACATTTGAAAAATATTAAGTATAGATGCATATGAAATTAAGCAAGTGACAAAGGTAATTATTAATTCTCAAGAATTTTAAAGTTTGTATAAGAGAGAAAATTCTAGTACACTACATGGCTCTGCGTGAAAAAAAAACTGACATAACCGCAACATGGTAAAAACTATTGATTGGTATAAAATTTTGATATGATTTTGTTGGGGAGGGTGAAGTGGGATTAGCCTAACAGAGCTCGAGCATCATGTACTGTACCAGGGAGTCAGTAGAAAATGTCTACAACTGATAAATCAAGAAACAGCAATGTCCCATCAACTGATGAAGGGATACAGAAGTTGGTGTATATATATACAATGGAATACTACTCAGCCATAAAAAAGACAAAATCGTGTCATTTGCAACAACCTAGATAGGCCTTGAGGGTATTGTGTTAAGCAAAATAAGCCAGACAGAGAAAGACAAGCACTGTGTGATTTCATTCCTATGTGGAAGATAAACACACGGATAAGGAGAACAGATTAGTGGTTACCAGAGGGGAAGGGGGTTAGGGTGGCGTGTGGAGGAGGTAAAGGAGCACACACGTACGGTGACGGATAAAAACTAGACTATTGGCGGTAAGCATGATACAGTCTATACATAAACTGAAATATAGTAACGTACACCTGAAATCACACAATGTTATAAACTATTATGACCTCAATAAAATAATTTAAACAAAACATGACATAGCAATGTCAATATATTACTTAGAAACATGGAAGAAAATATCAGAAGAAATAGCTAAAGCAGTTGAAAGAGGTGGCCTCTCGAGAGCAGACAGGAGAGTGGGGAGAGGTGACTGCTTTTTCTCACTATAACTATGTAAGTAATGGTTGATTTTTAAAGTATCTTCATGAAAACCAGTTGACATGATGGAAGTCAGAACTGTGGTTACCCCTTACAGGGAGGGGGACACTTGCATTGACTGGGAAGAGGCACAGCGAGGGAGCTTCTGGATGACGGAAATGTGGTATATTAGCTCTATCCAATAGAACTTTCTGGCATGATGCAAATCTTCCCTATCTGCACTATCCAAAAAGGGTAGCCGCTAGCCACATGTGGCCACTGAGCACTTGAAAAGTGGTTAGTGTGACTGAGGAACTGAATCCTTAATTTTTATTTAATTTTCCTTAATAAATTTAAGTTTAAATAGTCACATGAGGTCGGTGGCAGTTGTACTGGACATTGCAGACGACAACAACGCTGTAGCTTTACGACTTGTCGAAAAATACTTAGAAGAAACATATGCTGTGTCAAAAATCTTCAAGGAGCAGTTTATGAAATAAAGAGGGGCAGAGGCAAAGGAAAATCACTCTTCAGGGTCGTACCCTCAACAAGGCCACATGGACTCCCAGCAGATAAAGCTCTGTTGAAGATGATCCCACAGTCTGTAATTTCAACACCCATGAGGGAACAATCCACCACGAGTGAGAACCAGCAGACACAACAAACCGCAGGAGTAGATGGCCCCAAACTTCAGATGATCGGATTATCAGACATATACTATAAAATGACTATGCTTTTTTTTTAAACTTTATTATTTTATTTTATTTTATTTTTTTGTGAGGAAGATTAGCCCTGGGCTAACATCCGTGCCTTTCTTCCTCTACGTTATACGGGACGCCGCCACAGCACGGCTTGACAAGCGGTGTGTCAGTGTGCACCCAGGATCCGAACCTGCGAACCCCAGGCTGCCACAGCAGAGCGCTGGCACTTAACAGCTACGCCACCAAGCCGGCCCCAAAATGACTATCCTTAAAATGAACCCAAGACATGAAAAAAGATCAAGACACTACAAAAAAAAAAAAAAAAAAAAAAAAAGAGCAGATGTATTTGAAAGAGGAAGGATGGATTTACATGAGGGAAACCCTTTAGAAAGAGGCTTTTTCAGACTGGTTTGCCAAAAATAGTAATAATGGTGAGCACTTATTAAGTCAAAAGGAATCCAAAGAGGAAGAAGTCAATTTCTGTGCAAACTACCTTTATTTATAAAGAAAAACGTCCCCATTTTGTTATAAACCCAGCGCTGTGTGAAGGCACTTGACTGGGGAGAGGTGGGGCAGGGAGCCTGATAGAGAGCAGTGTGCCTCATCCAGCCCCGGAGGCTGCTGGGAGAGACGGGGGCGGAGGTGACTCCCGGGGAAACCCAGGAGAGGTGACCCATCCCAGGCTCCGCTGGGATGGTGGGTGGGCTTGCTTTGAGGGGAAACGGCGGGGTTGGCAGTAGGAGTGGGTGGCACTTTGGACGGGATGTGATTTGGCAAGTGGGTGGAGGTGTCTCTTGCCCCCCATGACTCCCAGCCCCACCACCACCTCCCATGGCTCAGGCAGGTTTCTAAACTTAAGGCTGGGGTTCTCCTTCTCGCCGGGGCTTCCAGGGAGGCAGAGAGCTGGTGGCGAGGACCCCACCCCTGCAGGTCTTGGGGCAGCAGGGAGACGCAGCAGTAACGGAGAGGGACGTCTGGAGCGAAGGCAGGCTGTGGCCTCCCGTCTCGCTTGGAAACATCCTTCTCTCCTGCTAGACCTTATTCTTCTGAGGCTTCACCCTGGGGAAGAGCTGAGGCAAGACAGGGGCTTCAGACACCAGGAGCGTGTGTCCCCTTAATCTACTCCTAAATTTAATGGAGTCACCTAATCCACCCCCAGACCCGGGGACTGCCTCCATCCGCCCATCCCTTCCTAATGGACTCTCCTAGCATCTCCCAAACCACTCCAGAATCCCCGAGTCCCATCACCTCCAAGCACCAGATGGAGCCTTCCAATTAGAAGCCCGGCTGGTGAAATGGAATATTCTGAGTCTCCCACACTGCCGTAAAGGAGACACTTGCCTCTCCCTACCACCATGGCTGTCTGGTTGGGACCCACCTCCACCCACCCCGAATTACAAGAATCTTCTTCTCTCCTAGGAATATAATGGGATCTTCCTGGTCTCCTCCCCTAACCTAGTAGAATCTCTCTCCATTCTACCATAATTTTATTAATGGATTCTTTCTCATCCTGCCCGATGCTGTGTCACAAAAGCTTCCTCACCACCATGCCTGTAATATACAAGTAACTTTCTCCTCATCACTCAAATGGGATCCCTCATTGCTCCCCCGGGCTAAAATACATTATTTTTTACCTCCCCAGTAATACATTAAGGGATGATAATAAAAATACTTGAGTATGAACCAGTCAACTGTTCCTCATCTCCCCCCATAACTATAATGGGCTTTTTCCTCACCTCCCCACGACCAATAATGGACTCTTCTGATCCCCCCCAATGTAATGGACTGTCCCTCTCTCTCCCTCTTATTCTTGTGACATCACCCCTTTCCCCAAAAGGCCATCAGGAGGCCCGCACGATGTTTCTGGGCTCACCCCGAAGTAGTTACGGGGCACGTAGCCCTCCTGGCCGTGCAGCGCGGCCCACCACCAGTCCGTCTCCTCCGGCCCGTCCCTCCGCAGCACGGTGACCGACTCGCCCTCGCGGAAGGACAGCTCGTCGCCGAACTCGGCGCTGTAGTCCCAGAGGGCGTACACCACCCCGTTGTGCATCAGCCCCATGCTCTGCTCCACGTCTGAAACACGAAACGGCAGGGATCGTGAGCGCCCGGTCAAGGGAGGCCGGAACACTCAGGGGCACCAGACACGCTGGGGACAGGGACAGGCCTTGGGACCTGGTGCCTGCCCCAGCTGGGGGATGAGCCACCTGAAAAGCTGTGTACCCCTGTCTGGAGAGGGGCGCCTGAGCTGGAGTCAGCTGCCGGGGCTGGCAGTCTCTAAAATTCGAGAACACTGGGGTGCATCAAGCTGGGCCACCACCCTCCGAGGCAGGGTCAGTGGTCCCCATTCCCTCTTGTACATTGTTAAGTCCCAGTGTCACTCCCAGAGGTACAGTCGTCTGCACCCCCCTTAGGTGGTACAGTCTCTATAGAGGCCTCAACCCCTCCTTCAGATGGTACAGCCCTACTCCTCTTCCCCCTAAGTGGTCCCATCTTCTCCTTTCCGGATGGTGCAGTCCACACGACTTCCCCTCCCCAAGTGCAAAGTCTCTAAAGACGAAGTAATAACTTCTCCAGAAGGTACAGCTCACCCAAACCTTCCCCCCACCCCTTAAGTGGTAAAAGTTCCATCACGGATTTAGCCCCCTTCCCAGATGGGGTAGTCCACCGTGCTCCCCCTCTCTAGTGGTTCAGTCCACCGGGATCCAGTTTCTCCTCCCCTCCCCGCCAGGCGCGCTGTCCAATCTCTACTTCACTCTCACAGAACTTCCCACGTCCGAGGCAGGCAGGACAGTAAAATCCTCACATCTCCCAGGCTCCACCTACCTGTGACAAAGGTGTGATGGCGCAATCGTCGTCCCCAAAGGTGGAAGAGTCCCCAGGCCCCTCCCCATAAGCCATGGCCTGCTCACCTGCCGGCTGTGTGGTACTGTATCTCCCACAGTAGCACAGCCCACCTGCCCTGCCCTATGCCAGGTAGAAGGTATAGTTGTTAACGTCCAACTCTCCACCCCCCAGGTGAGAAAGCAGTTGAGCGTCGCGTAATCTCCACAGCCACTCTTCTCCCCCAGGTGTCCAGTTTGCACGGTACAGCCCCCCGTCCCCCTCTCCCTCGAGGTGGCACAGTCTGCTCCCCCCACACACCCTGCTTGCACCTGCCAGGTGGGAGGTCCAATCTCCTTACCTGGCAGGTGCCCCATCCTGCAGCCCCCTTCTCTGCGATGCTGCCACATGGTTGGCACAGCCCCCACATCCTCTCTTTCTTGAGTGGCAGTCTGCTGCCCCTCACCCCAACACTTGCCAGCTGGGGGGCTCGGCCCCCACGACCTCCTCCCCCAGAAGGCCCAGCCCACCCGCCGGCGTGCCCCAGTCCTGCCTCGCACCTGCCAGGTAAGTGGCGCAGTCAGCGTAACCCTCGCGGTAGGGGTCGCACTTCTCGATGGCGGTGGCGCCGTCGCTGATGGTGGTGGCGAAGATTGCCGCGCCGTGCTGCACCAGCGCCGTGCAGATGGCCGTGTCGTTGCACGACGCCGCGCAGTGCAACGGTGTCCTGGGCGTGGGAGGCGTGCGTGAGAGGCCGCGCGTCCCCCCGCGGGTGCCCCGGCCCGCCGCGCGCGCCCGCCCCCGCGGGTCAGGGCTCACCAGCCGTGGCTGTCGGGGGAGTTGACGTTGGCGCCGGCGGCGATGAGGAAGTCCACGATGGGGTAGTTGGCGCCGCAGATGGCGTTGTGCAGGGCGGTGATGCCCTCCTCGTTGGGCTGGCTCGGGTCGTTCATCTGGGCGGGCGGGGGACCAGGAGGCTCAGTCCCGCGGCTGCCATCCCGCGTTCTCCGCCCCCAGCCCACCAGTCCGCTCTTTGGCATCACTCACCTCCTTCACCGCCTGCTGCACCACGTCCAGCTCCCCGGTCAGCGCCGCGTCCAGCAGCAGCACAAGTGGGTTGAGGCGCGCGCGGCGGGCCTTGCGCGGGGAGCCCACCTTCCGCAGCACAGAGCGCATCTCCTGAGGGACAGGAGGGGGCGCTTCAGTGACTTGGAGGGATTGTTAATTCCCCCATTACTCAGAGGGGGAAACAGAGGTTCAGGGACCAGGCGGCAGCCGCCCCACTTCATCCAACTAGACAGGAGAAGGCTGGGATGGAACCCAGGGAGATACAGAGCCTGAGTCCAGAGCCCTGTGGGGAGGGGATGCCTCGGTTCCACAGCCTCCAGTTCCCTACAACAGTCAGGGCATCTGGTGATTTTGGAATCTTGCTCCCTGAGACATGAGAAGCTGGAAGACCATCAAGTTGATGATTGTGGAATTCAATCCATACATAGTCTCATTTCTTTCATAAAAAATAAATGCTGTGAAACACACATGACAAAAGGTTACCAAGTGTTAATTCCAAATGTTTGGAATTGCAATATTTACCATATTACTCCTTGTGCTTTCTTATTTTTGATTTTCAATAGTCCTCCTGCAAGATTCAATTTATTCTGAGCATGCATTTTGTGATTTTGGTCTTTGCTGTCAATGATTTCAAGATTCTAGAATTCAGAGATCCCAAGAATTTCTAAAATCTCTGATGCTCAGTTATTTCATGTTTCCAATACTGTGAGTCCAGAAATGCTAAGTTGTGCCATTTTGAATTGCTGAGGACCCAGGACGTTGCCTTCCCAAGATTCTGTGGTTGAAAACTTTAATATTTTATGGTTAGAATTTCATTCCAAAAGATTGGAAGGAAATACTGAAAATGTTAATCATGGTTCTCTCTGAGTGCTGTGATTTTGGTCTCTTGATTCCACTTTGATCTGTTTCCTCCTAGTTTCTATGGTCTTTGTGTATTCCTTTCTAGTGGAGAATGTTCATTGAAAATACAATTCTGTATTACAACATATTAGTGCACTAATCTGTGATTTTATGATTCAGGTGATAAGGGTCTTGAATTTCAGTTGTAATGACTTCAAGTATCAGTGATAACCAGGGTCTGTGTTACTAACTTTTTAATTCTAAGATCCTGCTCTTCAAACCTCCAGGGCTCTAGGATTCTGAAATTTCACTGTTCTGAGATTGTGATACCAGGATTGAATTTTTGAATTCTGTAATTTTTCAAGTTTCTCTGTAGCTGGGACTTTGTGATTCTACAGTGAGGGAACTTGATCATTTCAAGATGTTGTCATTCTTCCGTTCTTGATTTCAAGATCCTGAGCATCAATATTTCTTGGCTCCACCCTCAGGAGGGCCTGGGAATAGGCATTTTGGGGTGTCTACCTGGCCCCCAATTCCTCTCTGGGAATTCTTCCCCTCCCTCTGTTTACCCACACTGAGTGATCAGGACTGTTCCATGTGACTACACTCCCCACCCCCAGCCAAAATGCAGAGAGTGGACCAAGGTCGGCAGGAGACCATCTCCTGGTCAAACGAAAACAACGATAATTATAGTCAACAGCTAAGTGCCAGGCACTATTTTAAGCACTATATTAATATATTAATCCTATAGCAACCCTATGGTTATTCTCATCCCCATTTTACAGATGAGGAAACTGAGGCCCAGAGAGGGTAAGTATCCTGCCTAAGGTTGCACAGCTAAGTGCCACGGAGCTGGGATTCAAACCAGGCAACCTAGGTCTGCAGCTGGTGCATTTAACCATGACACCCTCAGCCTCAGAGACCAGAGACTCGCTCTTGAAAATTTGAAAGGAAGCAGCTCTGAGTGGAGTCAGAGGATACCGTGGACTTGAACTCAGAGGTCATTTTGAGTCAGGGCAGGGTGGGCCATTTCTAGCCATGGTTCAGGCTTGCTGAGATATAAGAGGAGAGAGCAGATCCCCAGAGAAGACAGACAGGAGAGACTGTGACAACCTGGGAGAGAAATGGTGACTGCCTTGATTCAGGCAGATTTTTCAGGTCCCAGAATAAACCCACCATCGTGCCAAGACGCAGTCACTTCCAGGTTGTAAGACATCAAGATTCCTGAGGGGATGCCCTGGGGGGCAAGTTATTGGGGTGGAGCAGAGAAAGTCTCTGTGCCGCCAAGACTTATGGATGCCCCTCCATATATACTCTCCCTTTCTTTTGAACACAGGCACACCCAAAGACTACATTTCCCAGGCTCCCTTGTGGCTGGGTTCCTGGCCAATGGGATGAGGCAGATGTGATGCATGCAATTTCCAGCTTTCCTAAAAGGGAAGGGGCACTCCCATATGCTAACTAATAACCTAGTTTCCTCCCATATTACTTACCATGCTCTGTGGCTGCTCTGGTGGGCTGCTCTGGGGTGCAGCTGGGGGCGGTATGGGAACTGGTGGGGCAGGAGCAGGGGGCCCCGCCCTGGCCTCAGATCCCTCAGTGATGGAGGACAGCTCGGGCTCAGGCCCTCCAGGCCCGCCATGACGATGGAAGAGGCGGTTAATGATCTGCTGGTACTGCTTCTTGTGGGTGGGGGGCAGGGCTACAGCAGGGCTCTGCTCCATGGAGCCCCTGCGTTTGAGGGGCCGTGGAATCTCTGCCAGCACCCTGGCCACCTCCTCCAGCTCGGGCACTGACTGTGCCTCAGGAGGCAGCGCTGGCTGCAGCCGCGTGGGGCTGAGGGGCCGAGTTACAGCACCTTCATCTGCATCACCAGCCTCTAGCCCTGGCGTCAGCAGCCCCTCCAGCTCTGGCTCAGGCTCCAGCTCAGCGGGTGGTTTGGGGGTGCCTAGAAAGAACAAGAGCCCCATCAGAGGAGGACTCCCCAGGAGACCCCCAAGACACCCTCCCCACAACTTCCAGGACCTGCAACCAGCAACTGATTTGCTGTGTGACCTCAGGGCAGTTCCTTGCTCTCTCTGGGCTACACAGCACATTTCCTGGGCTGTGAATACTATACAGTGATGAGGTCTCCCATGAGTCAAGCACTTTGCATGTACGTGGCACTTTTGCGCCTGTCTTACTGAATTCTCACCACGCCTTGTGAGGAAGAGGTGGATATCATTTCCTTATTACAGAAAGGAAACTGTGTCTCAGAGAGGGCGAGTCAGTTGCCCAAAGCCACACAGCTGGGATCTGAACTCAGTTCTATCTAACTCCAAAATCTGTGCTCCTACCATTATGACAGACTTGACTTTCTAAGATTCTAAGAACTTCCTCTCCTAACATTTCAGGCAGAAAACTCCTGCTGGGACCAGAATCCTGCTGCTTGATGGTCTCTTCTATCTTGTTTCTCTCTATCAGAGCCTCTAAGGCAGGTAGAAATAATAACAATCACTCTCTATACATTATTTCATTGAATGCCCATCACAATCTACGAGGTAGATATTATTAATCTCTCTTCGCAGATGAGAAAATGGAAGCTCAGAGAGGTTCATTAATTTATCCTGAGTTACACAGCAAGTCAGTGGTGGAGAGGGGCTCAAAACCCACTCTGCTTAACTCCAGGCCTTGCACTGGTCTCACACCAAAAAATATTAATAATTATTATAACTAATATGATAGCTACTGAGAACTTACTATACATCAGGCCTTATTTTAAGGACTGTATATGGATTAAATAATCTAATGCCATATCCCAGTAAGATAGGTTCTATCATTAATCATCTTTTACACTCAAGGAAACTGAGGTCCAGAGAGGTTAGGTGACTTGCCCAAGGTCACACAGCATGGAGCCAGGCAGTCGGACTTCAGGTCCATGCTTAACCACTGTGCTATCCCTAGCTCCTGAGCAAATTCCCAAGCTTACGTGGCCCAGCTCTCTGCAGGGACAGTGTCTGGAAACAGGGGTTTGGCTGTGATGGCTTCTCCAGCTTGTCTGGTCCTCCCCCCATTCGTCCTCCCTTCACCAAGCCCCCAGGGACCCCCATTGCTGACTCACCTTCGCTCACAGGGGGCCAAGTGTGTTGGGGGGTTTGGGGGGCTGGGGCAGCGGCTTGAGGCTGGGCCTGAGGTTGTGGTTGGGGCTGGGAGTGTGGGGGCACCTGGGGCTGGGGGGGCGCCTGGGGCTGTGGAGGCAGCTTAGGCGGAGGAGCTCTGGAGAAGATGGGGGAGCCAGGGAGCATGGCCCTGCTGGCCCCCTGCTCCCAGAAGGCGTTCTGCAGCTTGAATATCATGCTGAGGGGGATGGGGCGCTGGCGGGGGGCAGCGCGGGGCTGGGGGCTGGAAGGAGGCATGGGGATGCGGCTGACAGGCTGCCAGCTGCGAGGCAAAGTGCCCGATGGCCCCGCGGAGCCCAGCGATCGGCGGTAGCTGCCCACATCAGAACGCCTGTCGCTGGCCAGAGGGGAGACCTTGTAATTGCGGGGCAGGGTGGCGCTGGTGAGGTTGTCCTGGGAGAGAAAGAGGGAAGGAGGGACGGAAGAAGGGGCTCAGAAGGGAGGAAGATAGGGGTAAGGGAACAGTCAGGAGGGGGAGGGAAGGGGGAGGGAGGGAAGGGCAAAAGGTGAGAAGGGAGAGCAGGAGATGAGGGAAGAGGGTCAGGGAGGGGGTGGAAATCTAGGATAAAGAAGGAAGAGCGTGGGGAAGGGCACGGAAACCGAGGGCAAAGCCAGGAGGGAGAGACTAGCCCTGACCCCGCTCCCCGCCCTTACCCATCAGCCCCTCCCCAGCCGCCCCTCACCTTGCTGGAGGCCCCCAGCCCATCCAGGCTGCTTTCTCTCCAGGGTAACAGCTGCGGGCCCGGCGAGGAGGGCCGCGCAAAGACCTCCAAGCCTGCGAAGGGGGGATCATTAGGGTCTGGGGGCGCCTTTCCTCCGACTCCCCCACTCCCCGGCTTCCCACCACTCACGGTCATAGCCTCCTGTCTGCGAAGACTTCTTTTCATAAGCCACGTCCAGGTCAGACTCATTCCAGGCTTTGGGGGGCCGCCGGCGCAGCGTCAGGTCGTCTGCGGAGAGGTGGCGAATGGGGATATGGGGGAAGGCTGGTCCCGGGCCCCGCACCCCTTCCACCCCCCGAGTTCGGCCCCTGCGTTCACCTTGCGCGCGCAGAGGCGGGGCGAAGGCGCTGCCGCCCGCGCCCAGCAGGGGGCTCCCAAAGCCAGCCGGCCCGTCGTAGACCGAGGCTGGGGAGCGCGGCGAGGGCCCGCGCTCGGGGAAGAAGGCCTGGGGCCCCTCGGCCAGGGGGCTGCCACGGGGGGAGCCGGCGCGGCCCAGGAAGTCGAAGGGCGTGGGGGCACCCTGCTGGCGCAGCGGGCCGGGGCCGGGCCGCGGGGAGGGCGCACGGCCGAGGGAGCTGCCTGCGCCCTCGAAGGCGCGGGGCCGGGGCGAGGGCGCGCGGTCCAGGGTGCCGTAGGCATCCGGCTGCAGGTAGAGCGGGGTGCGCGGCGACGACGGCCGGCCCTTAGGGGACAGCGGGCTGTAGGAGTGCAGAGTCGGGGCGCTCTCGGAGCGACTGAACGAGGTGTCCGCGCCGTCGGTGGCCGCCTTTCGGGGGGACCCGCGGCTGCCGAAGGGCTCGAGGACCGGGCTAGAGCTGGAGCTGTACCGGGACAGCTTTGGGGAGGCCTGGACGTTGAGAGGTCAAAGCAGACATTAGTAGAGGCGTTGGCAGGAGGTCAAAAGAAGTCATCAAAAATCAACTCAGGGGAGTTGGACTGGGAGATTCAGGCACAGGGAGCCCAGGTGAGGGGTGTTGGGGAGAGAACCCTGAAATCAGGGCTGAGGCGAGCCCATCCAGTGCCTTTGCGCTGCTTAGAAAAAGGCCCCTTTCCTTCCAAGGGTCCTGTTAGATGTCCACTTCCACTGGTCCCCTCTTTCGAGTGCCCTTAAATAGCCTACAACCTGCACACCTCTATGGGGCAGCTCTGCCTGAACTCCAGCAGTAGAGAAGCTGGGGACAGAGGGGTGACCAGCAGGCTCACCCTAGGGGGGGCTCCGGCCCGCGAGCCAGGGGGCGCTGGCGAGTCTGACCACAGCGACTCCAACTGCTTGGTCAGTTCGTCCACCTTGGCAGCCGCGGAGTCCAGCTCCATCTGTTTCAGATCCATGTGCTTCATGGCCAGAGCTGGGCGGGCGGGAGTGGCGGTAAGGACCCGGCCCTCCTGGCAGGACCCCGCCTCTGCCCCCTCAAGCCCCGCCCCGCCAAGCCCCGCCCCCTACCCCAGCTCACACTGGAAGTTCATGTCCAGGAGGTCCCGCGCGCTCTGGAACGCCTCGCTGTCCATGGTGCCGGCCGGAGCGGGGCGCCTGCGTTGCGGGGGAGAACCTTCTTAGATGGCGCCCCTCCAGGCCCCGCCCGCAGACCCAGGGCGGCGAGGAGCGGGACAGCGCTTTTACTTTTCTAGTTCCTTCCACTGAAAGCGCTATGCTCCTCCGCTTTCCGGGCTGGGAAACGCCAACTCCTTCAAAGCCCTCCTGGAAGGCTCTGGACAATTCACTCTCTTTACGTGGCTTCTTGTCCATATCTCTATCTCAGCCCTAATTGTTGAATCATTCCTTCAGCAAATATCCACTGATCAACTACTATGTGCCAGGCATTAGAGTGGACAGCAGATGCAATAAAAATAACAATCAAGGACTGCATGCCTACTACGGATCAGGGGGCACTGTGTTAGATGCTGGGGATATTTGTTAAAATAATAATTGTGCTGCCTACGGTGTGCCAGGACCTGTGCTGTTTGCTTGAGGGTCTAATGAAATAAAACCACCACCACTGGGCCGCCCCGTGGCTTAGCGGTTAAGTGCGCGCGCTCCGCTACCGGCGGCCAGGGTTCGGATCCCGGGCGCGCACCGACGCACTGCTTCTCCGCCCACGCTGAGGCCGCGTCCCACATACAGCAACTAGAAGGATGTGCAGCTATGACATACAACTATCTACTGGGGCTTTGGGGGAAAAAAGGAGGAGGATTGGCAATAGATGTTAGCTCAAAGCCGGTCTTCCTCAGCAAAAAAAAAAGAGGAGGATTGGCATGGATGTTAGCTCAGGGCTGATCTCCCTCACACACACACACACACACACACACACACACACACACACACACACAAAACCCACCACCATTTATTGAGGGGCCACTGCCTCCTAGAATTGTACACCAGATACTTCATTCCAAGGTCAAAACCACCAGAGCAGGCAAGAAACGGGGGCTCAGAGCATCTGTTCAAAGTCACCCTGCAAGAAGTCAGTGTACTAGGTTTCACCCCGGATCTGACTTGTCATTCTGGGTCATCTCCACCAGACTGGAGGGTCTCAGAGGGCAGGGACCCCTCAGTTCCCTCTCCCCGGAGTCTCCACCCAGATAAGCCCTGGTTCGCACAGACCCAGTGTTAATACGAACAACAGGGAGGTGGCTGGGGTGGCTGGCCGCTGTGGTGACCGGTGCAGTGGGAGGGAGCCAGGCCACCAGGAACCGGTCAGGCCGGCACCATCCTCATCCCATGGAAGCCACCACGCCCACCAGCTCTGCCACCTCCTGGCTGTGCCGACCTCTTAGCTTTGGCTTGGTGGTACAGGCGTGGGCTACGGGGCGGGCTGGAGCATGCTGATTCCAGCCTCTGTCTGGGAAGCCTCCAAACAGAACCTGTTGGGGCTGGTGGCTCATCTGGGTGTGTTGGGAGTGTGTGACCTTGGGGGATGAGTCTCCTCCACTCCTCGGGCCTCAGTTTCCCCAAGAGTGAGAGGAGGAGGCAGATCAGCTATTCTGAGAGGCCTCTTCAATCTCTCAGAGGCCTGGATTCTGAAATTGTAAGGATCTTGAGACTGTTATTAAAGTTCTACAGAGCCTAAAACCCTCAGCTTGAGAATCTATTGTTCGAAAGTACTGGTCCAAGACTCTATCTTTAGAACATTCTAGAACTCTGCAATTTGGCTAGCCTAGATTTCTCTGTCTTCCTGCACCACATTCTATCTACCCCAGGATTCCACTGTCCTAAAAGTCTAGGTAGGGGCCATCCCCGTGGCATAGTGGTTAAGTTCACACACTCTGCTTCAGTGGCCCGTATTCTCAGGTTCAGATCCCAGGCGTGGACCTACACCACTCATCAAGCTATGCTGTGGCAGCATCCCACATACAAAATAGAGGAAGATTGGCACAGGTGTTAGCTCAGGGCGAATCTTCCTCAAGCAAAGAAAGAGGAAGATTGGCAACAGATGTTAGCTCAGAGCGAATCGTCCTCATCAAAAAAAAAAAAAAGTCTAGGTGAATGCAGGGTATAATGGAATGGTTCAGAGCAGGAGAAAGCCCGGAGGAAGGCAGACTTCCAGGGTTCAGATCTGGGGGCACCACTCTCCAGCCCTGACAAGAGTGCCTCTTGATCTGTAAAATGGGGATATATAGCGCTCCACCTTAGAGGACTCTTGTGAGAACCCAACTGGCCAGAAAGTGCTAGAGAATTAAAGCTCTGAGAACTGAGTCCTCAGAAAGTAGGGAGTACAGGAATCAAAACTCGGCTTTCAGAATCTCAGAGACACACAGGAAACACTCTGTAAGTGTCTGTTAAAATATAAAAAGGAACAATTCCATGCAGCGTCCAGTGCCAACATTCTGACAGCGATTTGGGGGATTTCACGATTCCCCAACTCTAAGACTCTCAGATCCCACGCTGACATCCCCTGGCTCCAAAGGAAATGCCAAGCCTGGGCGTGGGGCCGGCCCCGGGCTGGCGCCGGCGGAGGGGGTGTCTGGGCCGCCAGGGGGCGCTCCGGTTCAAGGCCCGACCCCAGCCCGGCGGGCGGACAGCGCCTGAGCTCAGACCCTGGGAATGCGCGGCGGGCCTGGGCAGGTGCCGCACCCCCCGCGGCAGGCGAGCGGGGGCCGGGTGGGGCGCGGGGGCGGCGCGGGCCGCGCCTCTGCTCCCTGGTCCCTGGCCTCCACCCCCAAGTCCTCCTCGCCCGGCTCCGCTCCAACCTCAGCCTCCGCTCCCTCCTTCCCTCCACTCCTAGATCTCCTTCCCAGGCTTCCTCTGCACCCCAGCCAGGTTCTTCGGCATTAAGAATCCCGGAGCGGGGTGGGGGGCTTCCTGGAGGAATCATCCTCAGTAGGAACAGGTCAGAGCGCCAGGCTGGGCTGGGAATACCCAGGTTGGAATCGGACAGCTCTGTTCCTACAGACTGACACGGGGAGAGACCCCACCCTTTCTGGGACTTGGTTTCCCCTCGTGGACGTCTGTGGAATGGGCTAGTTTATTTAGCTTCTCTGTACCTCAGTTTCCTCGTGTGTGTAATGGAAGAATTAACACCTTCACCTCAAAGGAGTATGAGGTTTGAGTGACATAATTTATGTCAGTGTTTAGAACAGTGCAGGGTGTGAAATCAAGTTCACACCTATAGGATTCTCAATTTCTGGCCTTCCTCGGCTGTTCATTAAGATAACACAGGGTCTGACACAGACTGAGGGCTCAAGACCCAAAGTAATTTTTTTCCACCAAAAGGGTCTTTTCAGCTCTTTCTGAGATTCGAAAAGCCCTGAGTTTTGACCTCTGGAATCTCAACTTCTTGAGCCCTAAATTCTCCTGGCACATTCCCGAGTTCTGGGCAGTGGTCATCCCTAATATTTTAAGCACGGGGGCATGGGGAGACCCGGAAGATTCCAGACAGAAGGTGGGAAAAGCCAAGAGAGTGGGCTGTGCCTGCTCTCCTGCCTCAGTTTCCCCACTGGAGTAGAGAGAAGTCATTCCATGGGGTGGGGTCACCAAACCTCATTGCAAGTGACACTTTTGGGCGGTTGCCTGAAACTTATGTAGACAATGGAACCATCCCATGTACCTGCCAGCCCTGAGCCTGGCAAGCTGTGAGTTCTGTCTTGGCAGCCACGGTTATTATTTTTAATTTCATCTCAGGCTCTCATCCAATGCCCTTCAAGCCCAGACATTAGAAGTTCTTCCCTCTCTCATCAGAACCCCCTGACCCCCCCCTTGTTTAACCCCCTCACATGACACATGGGGGTGGAGAGAAGGGGGAGACAGACAGAGGGAGGTGCCAGGCCCTGCCCTCCCCCAGCTTCAAGGACAGACACACCTCCAGAATTAGCGTCTGTGCCTCCCTTATCTCCCACCACCTCAGGTCAGACAGATGGGGGTGGAGGTGACATTTCTCACCTCAGGGTCAGGGCGAGGAGCCCTGGGAGGGAGGTGAGTCAGAAAATCTGGTGGGAGTGGATGGAATCCAGTCCCCCAGAGAGCTGCAGAGGAAAGGGGAGGCCAGATCCTGACCCCAACTCTGCTGCCTGTGTGACCTCTAAGGCTATTTACCCTCTTCTTCTCTGTGTAATGGCTGTCTAGTGCCCAGCCATGCAAGCCTCCCAGAATGCAACCCCACCTTCTGGAATTCTCCCCTGGGTTCCAGTATGCCCTCTGTAAACCCCAAATATTTCCCACCTCCAAGGGACAATCCGAGGGCCCCCCGCCTCCGCCAGGGGGCGCCCTGGGGCGGAGGTCCCTCCTCTGGTTAGGCAGGTCTGACGCCCCGGTTAATGACATGTTGGGGATCGCGCAGCGGCAGAGGATGTTGGAGAGCTGCCCCGGTTCCCCTCCCTTGCTGGAGGGGAAGGGCCGGAAAGCAGGGGGAGCGCCGGGACACAGCCTCCAGAGGGACCCCAGCGGCTTGTCCTGCTCCATTTCAGGGACCCGGGTTCCACTATCCCCACACCACCCCTAATTCTTCTCGGAGACCTAGAGGCTCGGTCAAGAAGGCAGCTCGATGGTGGTGGCAGAGGTGGCCGCCCATTCCAGACCCCTACCAGTCCGAGCCTCCCATTTCTGTAGGAGACTCAGGGATCCGATACCCAAATTCCACTCAAGGACTCAGGCTTCCGAGAATCCCCCAAATTCAAGAGACTCAGGAGTCCCAGCTCCAGCGTTTCCCCGGGACCAAGGCGTCCGAGCCCTCCATTCCAAGAACTCAGGCATCCGAGCCCCTTTCCTTCTGCCAAGTAAATGAGACATCCAAGTTCTCACCTTCCAAGCACCCTGGAGACTGCGCACCCAATTCCACCCTGGGACCCGGCGTCCGAGTCCCCTCCCAGTCCTCCCAGGGACACGGGTGTCCGGCTCCTCCAGAGCCGCTGGACCCCAGGGTGGGGAACTCACGGATCCGAGGCAGATCCTGGCACCGGGGGGCTTCCTCCAGCTCCGGCTCTGGCTGCGGGAGCGGAGGACGGGGCGGGGCAGGCGCCGGGAACAGGTTAGACGACGTGACTCCCGCTGGAGGGAGGCGGGTCCGGAGGGGACGGGGAGTCGGGGTCGCCTTGAGCACCTTGGGACTTGTAGTCCCGGAGGAGCAGGACGCAGACTGAGACGTTCCCACTGGGACTCACCCGAAGTCCATTTCACAGACAGGAAGGGCGAGGTCCAGAAGCCGAGGGTGACCTGGCCATCTAGGTAAGAGTTCAGACTCCCACCTCCGTGTGGCTGCAGGAAACGGACCCCTGAGTCCCTGCCCCACCCCTCCAGGCTCAGTTTCCCCCTTCTTGAATGAAGATTTGGAAGCCACCAAAAGGGTCGAAGGTTGGAAACTGGGGGAGACCGACATGCCCCGCCCCTAAGGTGAGAAGAGGGTCTTGCTAAATCAGTGTTCCCTCGGGTCTCTGAGCCTCAATCTCCCCGTTGGTAAAAAGGGCAGGTTGGATCTTTACAGGACTTCCAGCAACAGCCCCCTAAATCGGAGACGGGGACTACAATCCCCAGCAGCTTCCGCGACGGATGTCGGGGGCCTCCCCGCCTCGCATCCTCTGGGAATTGTAGTCCCGGAGCCCCCAGGGGCGGCGCCCGGGTGTCTCGCCCACGCGCGGGAACTTTTGGGCGATCCCGGGCGAAGGGAACGCGTCCCCCTCCCCTGGCCCTCTCTCCGCTCTGGGAAGTCGCTCTCTCCCTGAGAAGGAGGGCGCCCCAATTCTGGAGTAGGATCTGAAATCTCGGCAGAGGGGGCGGGAAGCGGCGCTGACACACCGGCCTGGAATGCAGTCGGGTCACCCTGTCTAGCCGCCGTCCCGCGGCTGCGCCCGCCGCCCCACGCAGGAAAGGGGCGTGGGTGCGTCCCCCAAATCCGCATCCACGTGCCGCTGTTTACACGCGCCCGGGGGCAGGGAAGGGGCTCGGCTCAGGGCTTTCACTCCCTCTCCCTTCCTCAAAGCGTTCGGGAATGTTCCCCACGCACGAGCCTAAATCCGTGGGGGCATCTACCCGTCTCATTTGATCCACACGCCCCGCCGCTTAGCCCGCACACCCCACGCGTGTCGAGCTCCGGAGTCTGGAGGCTCCGCCCCGGGACCCACAGGCCCCTCCCCGTATGTTTCCCGCTCCCCTGCAGTCCAGAAGCCCCGCCCCCCGAGCGGACTGACCCCCATTCCTCCATTTTCCCACCTTTCCTACTCAAATTCTGAAATTCCCAGGCATCTAGGCCCCCCCTAGAAAGGATTGTAACACTGAAAGCACAGCGCTACCAACCAAGCCTCTTACCTGTCTCTTTAAGAATTTCAGCTCAATCGATCTTCCTGTCTCTTTAAGAGCTAGAGCCTATCAATGTGGCTGCCCCTTTAAGGCGACGTTGGGGCAAATAATGTCAGAGAAACTGGGGGGAGAGCCGCCGGGACCTGGTCAGGTTCTCACTCCCGCCAAACAGCGAATCAGCTGCTTCCTGGAGCAGATTTTTAGGAAAAGACGTCTTCCTCGGTTTTCTGCTCTGCACAAGTGGAAACTTCCCCCAATTCTGCTCCTAGAGCGAGCGGGCTCCGAGCGACATCCCCCGCGCTCCGGGCCACATGGGCGCTCCCGGATGAGACCCCGCCCCTTTGGCTCCTCGTGGTCGGCGGCGGGGCCGGCGTAGCTCCGGCCGCCAGGGCTTGGGGAAGCGTGGGTCCCGGGATGGCGGGGACCCCATCCGGCGGTGAGATGCTTCAGGGCGGGCCGACGGGGTGCAGAGATTTGGCTGGGGGGAGGAGAAACGGGCGCTCGGGAGCGTTCGGACGGAAAAAGGAACATCCCCGGAGACAGGACCTGCGGAGGGAAGACGTTCAGACGAAGAGAGGGTATCTTGGGGGGGGCTACCGGTGGAGAGAAGGGCGCCCCCAGGGGTTGGACCGGTGGAGATAGGGGCGCCTCTGGGAAATAGCCGGACAGAGGAGGGACCAGGTGAGGGGACTGGGACGCTCTAGAGGTTGAGACCAATGGACCGATAGGCGCCCTAGAGGATTGGACCGCCAGGAAGCTGTCAACAGACCCCCGTTTCCCCTTCTGTAGGTGCTGCCCGTTTTTCTTGTCCCCCCAACTTTACCGCGACGCCCCCAGCCTCAGAGCCCACGCGTTTCTCCTTGGAGGCGTTGACCGGCCCAGATACGGAGCTATGGCTCATCCAGGCCCCTGTAGACTTCGCCCCAGACTGGTGAGTGGTCCCAGGCCACCTTCCCGGAATACTCCCCACCCCAGTGGCTGAAGTTGGGGGACACTTAGAGGGGCTTTCCTGAGGAACCCACAAATGCTGCTTCTCAGCTCCTTTTCTCTCTCCCACCAAGAGAGTCTGACCAAGCTTCTGCTCTCTCCCTTTCTCCCTTCAGCCTCAACGGGCGGCTCGTGCCTCTTTCTGGCTCCCAGCTGGTGAAGGGCAAGTTGGCAGGCAAGCGGCACCGCTACCGGGTCCTGAGCAGCAGCGGCCCCCAGGCTGGAGAAGCGACCCTACTGGCCCCCTCAGCGGAGGCAGGAGGGGGGCTCACCTGTGCCCCAGCCCTGCAGGGCAGGCTAAGCATCTTTGAGGGTCCCCAAGAATCCCTTTCAGGGACCCCCCTGCAGCCCATTCCAGCAAGCCCCCCACCACAGATCCCCCCTGGCCTGAGGCCTCGGTTCTGTGCCTTTGGAGGCAGCCGGCCAGTCACAGGGCCGGGGTCAGCCTTGGCACTGAGGTCACCGGCCTCGGGGAAGAGGAAAAAGAAGAGGCATAGGCCAGAGGCCTCCATTCCTCAGGAGGAAGTGAATGGGCATGGGGCACTGGAGGTGGACACAGCTTTGGGGACCCTGGAGACAGATGTGGGGAAGAAGAAGAAAAAAACGCAGCAGCTGACAGAACTGGAGGTGATGGAGCCCGTGGCAACAGAGCCCGCCACTGAGATGTCGGCACCTCTGGGAGTGCTGCTCCCATCCACCATCAAGAAGAAGAAAAAGAAGCTCAAAGAGGCAGAAATGGTGGAGCCAGAAGACAAGACAGGGGAACTGGAACTCATGGTTAAAACTGAGCCTCTGGAAGAGACAGTCCTCTCCCCCACCAAGAAGAGGAAGAGGGGGAAAGGGACAGAAGGGATGGAGCCAGTGGAGGGGGTGACAGTTGACTCTCACCTGCAGGTGAAGATGGAGCCACAGGAGGAAGCTATCCCACTGCCGTCCTCGAAGAAAAAGAAGAAAGAAAAGGGGTACACAGAGATGATGGAGCCAGGGGCTGAGGCTCTAGAGCCCGAGATGATGGAGCCTGAACCGCCACGTGAAGTTGAGCCTCAGGCCGAGGCAGCTCTGGCATTCACCAAAAAGAAGAGGAAAAAAGAAAAATGGCAAAACGTGATGACGGAGCCAGGGACAGAGATGACAGAGCCACAGGAAGAGGTGATGGAGCCACAGGAAGAGGTGATGGAGCCCGAGCTGCCAGGCGGCGTTGAGCCTCAGGCAGCTCTAGCATCTACCAAGAAGAAAAAGAAGAAGAAAGAAAGAGGGCACAGAGCGACAGAGCCAGGGGCTGAGATGATGGACCCGCAAGGTGAGATGATAGAGCTTGAGCTGCCAGATGAGGGTGAGCCTGAGGCCAGGGCAGATCCGACAGCCACCAAGAAGAGGAAGAAGCGGGGCCAGGAAAGCGGGGGGCCAGAGACGGCATCCCAGGAGATGTCAGAGCCCTCTCTGAATCCGGAGTCTGGGGAGGGGGCTCCCACAGGACGGGAGAAGAAGAGGAAGAAGCATCTGCCGCAGGATCCTGTGTCCTCTCCTCCAGGGAATCTGACGGCTGCAACTATGAAGAGCTGAAGGTGGCCACCTGGGCCATCAGACGGCGAGAGCAGAGAACCCCTCCCGGCGACCGCACCAGCACGCCAGTGGGAGCCTGCACTGGGAGATGCTTTATTATCACACTGAGGGCCTCCTTGGCATCTGCGGTCATCGGGGTACTTTCAGGAAGGGCTCGTGAAGGACATCAAACAGCCTCCGGGCCTGGGTGGGAGGGAGCAGGAGATGAGGAGCCGGTCATTAAAGAAGCCATTTGTTTGAAACATCCGGAGTGGGCTTTTGGTTCTTTTTCTCCCAGCTTAGAGGGGGTTCTGGGGGCTAGGAGAGAAGTAGCCTAATCTGGATTCTGTCTCAGACTGGCTGTGTGAGGCTGGGCTGGTTCCCACCCTCTCTGGGCCTCGGTTTTCCCCCATCTGTAGGAGAGGCACTGTGGGCCTTCTGAAACCTTAGAACTTTGGGATCTGAGGTCCCGTTTATCTGGGGCTCCCTCCTGCCCCCGACCCCTCCAGCCCATTCCCAGAGCTCTTACCTTCTGGGGTCCCAGGCCCGGGCACAAGGCGAGATCTTCCCGCGATGCAGCTATGAGCTGTTCCAGAGACTGAGAAAGGTGGGAGCAAAGGGTCAGGGGAGGTGAGCACAAAATTCTACCCTGGGCCAGCTGATCAGAGGTCTAAGACATTCCCAGAAGGAGGTGAAGTCTTGTGGGAGCGCAGGGGAAGCAGGAAGGATGGGGGCAGGGGCAGGGAGGTGGAAGGAAATGGGTGGGGTGGCTTCCTTGAAACGGCAAGGGGGTAGAAATGCCTGTTGGGACAAGGGAATCGGTCCTTACCCCAAATGTAGCCAGGAGGGTCTGACTGTCCGTTTTGTTGACTGACTTCACGGTGGTCAGACATTCAGTCACCTGGAAGGAGAGGAGGAGGCAGAGATGCATTGGGAGAGAAAAGGAGAGAGCACAACTGAGCCTGTGAGGACAGCGCTGAGTCACTGCTGTGTCCCCAACTGCCCTGCATGCAGGAGGCACTCAATAAATGCCTGTTTTTTTTTTTAATTAAAAGTTCATCTCAGAGTTATCCCCGGCTAGCTGAGAGGGTGTCAGTCATGTGATGAGAAGATAAATGCCATTTATCTTGAGCTGGTTCTGCCCAGGGGAAGACTGTGGCTCTGGAGTTGGCCCTGGGTTCAAAACCAGGCCCCACTGCTTACTCCCTGTGGGACCCTGGGCGAGGGCACTGACCTCTCTGGGCCTCTGTTTTCAGGCAAACAGGGGTCCTAATGGTACCCACCTCGAGTGGCTGTGAACATCCACCATTACTCTATCATTGGAGCCCAGATTCAACAATTCACTCACCAAATACTCTGAGCACCCACAGTGCTGGGTGGTGCTGAGGACAGAGCGGGGACCCACACAGCCCAACCCTGCTGTCCTGGGGCTCCCAGTCCAGTCCCGGAGACAAATCAGTTCCAGACAGTGGGGACCCAGATAGGCAGGGCTGGGATGGGGGAGCCCAGCGGGGACGCTTGACCTGGCCTGGGGATCAGGGAGGGCTTCCCGGAGAAGGAGGCATCAGAGCTGAGATGGGAAAGATGGGGTCAGGCAGGTAATCACAGAGGGAACAGTGGGCACATATTTAGCGAAGCGAGGTAAGCCTGGGAGAAGTGACAGAGGATGTGCGGGCAGGGGGCGGACCGGGCTGCAGGGCCAAATAGGCAGGGCCTTGTAGACCATGGTGAGAAGGCCGGGCTTGCCCTGAGGGCACTGGGGAGCCATGGGAGGCTTTTGAGCTGGAGAGGGCAGGATGAGGTTTGTGCTTAGGAAGACCCCTCTAGCTGCTCTCTGGGTGGGAGAGGGGAGACTAGAAGCTGAGGGTGGGACTGGGGAGGAGAGGTATGACCTGAGATCAGAACTGAGGCTCAAACACCCAGGAAGGAGCTAGAGGGAGGCAAGGTGGCCTCACCCGGGAGACGAAATCCTGCTCCAGCTTCTCCATCAGGAGGTCCGCAGGCTTCTGCTCATAGGCCTTGTAGGTTTCCAGGTACCGCCCAGCCTCCTCAGGGCTGGGGTGAGAGAACATTCGGGGTGAGGGGGGTCATGTTTTAGATTCATTTCATTATGGTAGTAGTCATTACTGATGCTAGCAATTCCAAACTCTAAGACTATAGAGAAAAACGAACCCCCTGGTGGCAACCCCTGCTGGGCGCATCTTTACACATCTCTTCTGGCCCAGGACCACAGCTTGGGAGCCTGACCAGCCCACTTCCCACCTGAGGGACCCGGGGCCACTGATTTTAATCTCTCTGGGCCTCAGCTGCCTCATCTGTAAAGCGGGCTGGATGGCAAAACTGTGATGATCAAATGAGTCAATGATCTGTAAGTGCCCAGAACCGTCCCTGGCACTTAGAAGCCTGTTTAAGAAACGTTAGCTATCCTGGCAAGAGAAGTCCGCGCACGGAGCTGTTGCCCCGGGTTTGAGAGGGAGACAAACCAGAAATACTGTTTATTTTCCCAACTGCAGGAAGACAACCTCATGAACCATTCAGCTTCCCAGCACCCAGAGAAATGGAGCTTTTGAAGGTTTTTAATATAGTGCACCTTCAAAAGGAAAGCCATGGGCACAGGCTGCTGAATCCTTTGTAGCAATTAACACGATTTCGTAATCGCCATTCATTGTCACAAGAGGTACTGTTTTTTACATGTAATTAACTGTTTCAAAGGTAGTCGAAACGACTGAATCATAAAAAGGGTCTATATGGGTGTAAAGTAACTCAAGTGTATCAGCACCAGGAAAATGCTGGCATTTTTTTTCTTTGGAACTTGAGAACAGTGACTTGAGTGGAAGTAAATCAAGTATTTGTCTTGAGGAAGTTTCTTAGCCTTCCAAGTCTAGCTAGTAAGCAATATTTGTTGATTAAACCATGATTTACATTCCTGAAAGAAACATAGGGGCTGGCCCCGTGGCCTAGTGGGTAAGTTTGCATGCTCCGCTTCGGGGCCCGGGTTTGGATCCTGGGCGCAGACCTACACACCGCTCATCAAGCTATGCTGTGGTGGCATCCCACATACAAAATAAAGGAAAATTGGCACGGATGTTAGCTCAGGGCGAATCTTCCTCAGAAAAAAACAAAAAAGAAACATCAATTTTCCTAATTCTATTTTTTTTCAGTAAGATGGGTGTTTTTGCTTTTCTCTCACTGTAGCAAGTATTGTTATTGTTCTTGTTATTAATCATTTGTTCGGGACATACAGGTTAGCACACTACATATCCGGTTCTGCAAGCTGCTTTCGTTTCTGCACTCTACAGTATAATCAGGACATCTTTCCAGCGGACGGAGCTCGACCCCATTTATGTAATGGTTGCAAAATATTCTACAGTTTGGATGTAAAGACATGGGAAATATTGCCTGCGTGGGGGCCGAGCTGCGTGGCAGGCACTGTCCGAAACCTGTTATGTTCAGAAGCTTCTGGACTCACCCGAGAGATCCTGGAGGGCAGTTATTATTTTCAAACCATTATACAGATGGGGAAACTGAGACCAGCATGGTTAAGTCACTTGCCCAAGATTAAACAGCTGGTGGGGAGGAGGAACAGCCCCCTCGGTGGGTCTGAATCACCCAGCCCCAGGCTCTTAACACTATCCTGTGCCACCTCCCACGAAATAGAGTAATTTTGACACTTGCTTTTAATATACAACTAATACATAAATGCATCTTTCCAAATAGTCAAACAGTAGAGAGCTACACCCCCCAAGGAAGAGCACAGAATTACAGACACATTTGCCCTTTGCCTACAAACCCATGCCTGGGGTTCAGGGCAGAAGTGGGAGAGTCGGTGGTAACAGCAAAGACTGGAAACTACCCACGCGTCCACCACTAGGGGCTGCTGAGCCGGTCCATCCAGGCGATGGAATACTATGCAGCTGAGAAAGAATGTGGATCCAGACAGTGGGGTATTATTCAGTGATAAAAAATGAGCTAACCAAGTCATGAAAAGACCTGGGGGAACCTTAAAAGCATCTTGCTAAGAGAAAGAAGCCAATCTGAAAAGGCGACTGTGAGAAAACAGAAAATATATGTTACTCTCTGCCCCCAGCTCCTGGTACAGAGCTCCTGAAACCCTTGTCAATTCCTAAGCTCTAAGAGAACTAGGAGCATCATTTGTTCTAATGAGGTGACTCTGGGTGGCTCCTGGATGGGGGCTGGTCACCAGAAGGTCCAAGCCAGGATTAGAAGCTTGGAATTTTCGTCCCCACCCCCCATCCTCCAGAGAGGGAAGAGGGGCCGGAAATAGAGTTAATGATTGATCATGCCTCCGTAAGGAAGCTTCCATAAAATCCCAACAGTACAGGGCTGGAGAGCTTCCGGGCTGGTGAGCACATCCACACAGGGAGGGTGACACACCCCAACTCCACGGGGACAGAAAGTCCTGCGCTCAGGACCCTCCCAGACCTGGCCCTGTGGATTGCTTCATCAGGCTGTTCCTCTGAATCCTCATCATATCCTTTCATAAACTGGTAAACAGGGGCCAGCCCAGGGCGCAGTGGTTAAGTGCACGAGCTCTGCTTCGGCAGCCCGGGGTTCACAGGTTCGGATCCCGGGCGCGCACTGATGCACCGCTTCTCAAGCCATGCTGTGGTGGCATCCCATATAAAGTAGAAGAAGATTGGCATGGATGTTAGCCAGGGCTAACGTTCCTCACAAAAAATAAATAAGTAAATAAACTGGTAAACACCAGGAAGTGTTTCCTTGAGTTCTGTGAGCCAGTCTAGCAAATTAATCACCTGACGAGGGGGGTCATTGGAACCTCTGATCTGTAGCCCGTTGGTCAGAAGCACAGGTGACAACCCGGGCTCGTGACTGGCGTCTGAAGTGTGTGTGTGGGACTGCCTTGTGGGACTGAGCCCTTAACCCGTGGGATGTGACGCTATCTCCAGGTAGATTATCTCTTACCCTCCAGAAATTTTAAAATTTAAATTTTCCCAAATCAGCCTACCTTTTCCTTTATGGTTTCTGGGTTTTGGGTCTGGCTTTGGAAGACTTTTCCTACCACAGGATTTTAAAAAATATTCTCCCATAAGATTTCTTGTCAGACTTTTATTGTTTTTCTTTTTTTTCTTTTGGTGAGGAAGATTAGCCCTGAGCTAACATCCACTGCCACTCCTCCTTTTTTTCCTGAGGAAGATTGGCCCTGGGCTAAGATCTGTGCCCATCTTCCTGTACTTTACATGTGGGACGTCTGACACAGCATGGCTTGATGATCAGTGCGTAGGTCTGCGCCCGGGATCCGAAGCCACGAACTCTGGGCCGCCGAAGCACAGCGTGTGAACTTAACCACTACGCTACCGGGCCGGCCCCCTATTGTTTTTCTTTTTATGTCTGTAATTTGTCAGGATTTAATTTTTTTTACAGTGTGAGAAAGGGATCTCTTTTTTTCCAATTGGAGAGCCAATCTAACTGGCCTTTAGAAACCTAGACATGCAATTAATTATTCAGCCAGATTTTCTGTCTAACTCACAGGGGCCCAGTATGGTCCTGGGAATTTGAGCTACGTCACCTGTTTTTGTGCTTACAACCCTACAAGAAAGGTATTAAGACTCTATTTTATAGATGAAAAAACTGAGGCCCAGAGAGAGGCAGAGCCTGGACCAGGCTCACACAGGGAGCTCCTGGGAGGAGAAGGGAAGGACTGGGAAGGTGGGGGAAGGGTAATGTCTCAGGGTAGAGCCTGACCTGGGTGGGGAGCCTCAATCTCACCTCCAGGCAAGGACCAGGGTGCAGTCGGCCAGGATGCACATCTTAGCCAGCTCCTTGAGGGCCCGCTGAGGATCTTTCTGGGTGGAAAAGAAAATCAGAATGAGAGATCTGGGAGAAAGCAAGGAATTATGGTCTTGAAAACACAGTAGCTTAGGATGCCAAGAGCCTTCCACTCAACTGACACTCCTGTGCTGGGCAGTGCTGGGACCCAGCAGGGACTGATACAGCCCTGGCTCTGCCCTCCCGGGACCCACAGTCTGATGAGACCTGTCCCCAGCCAGTGATGAGCCAGAGTGGCCAGAGCTGGGACCGGGGAGCCAGAGGAGCATGCCCTGCCTGGGGATCAGGGAGAGCTTCCTGGAGGAGGGGACATCTGAGCTGAGACCTGAAGGAGGATGAGGAGTGAAGGCAGCAAAGGAAAGCTAAAAAGGGAATTCCAGACACAGGGAACAGCACGTGCAAAGGATGTGAGGGGAAAGGCTTGAGGAACCACAATTCACTCAATATGGGATGGAGGATGGGAAAGAAAGGTGATCGCCTGGAAGCTTAGAAATGAGCCCAGAGGGCCGGCCCTGTGGCTTAGCGGTTAAGCGTGCGCGCTTCGCTGCTGGCGGCCTGGGTTCGGATCCCAGGCGTGCACTGATGCAGCACTGCTTCTCCGGCCATGCTGAGGCTGCGTCCCACATACAGCAACTAGAAGGATGTGAAGCTATGACATACAACTATCTACTGGGGCCCTGGGGGAAAAATAAATAAATAAATAAAAATTAAAAAAAAATATATATATATAGAAATGAGCCCAGAGAGATGGGCGGGGGTGGGCCACTCACGGGCCATGGAGGGCACTGTGGAGCCATGGAGGGGTTTTGACATCTGATCTGTGCTTTGGAAAGACCCTTCTGGCTGCTGTAAGGATGGCAGGGGTCAAGGCTGGAGGCTATGAGACAAGGAAGACGCTGGGGGAGGGACCCAGGCCAGAGAGGAGGGGGCCTGGATGGGGCCAGGCTGTGAGGATAGAGAGGATGAAACAGATTTAAGAAATATTTAGGTGGCAGAGGGCTGGGACTAGTTGAAGGGGGTGCGGGGAAGGAGATGGACAATTTTACCCTCCCACCTCCTTGCCCACACAGGGTGTCAATCTCATGTGAAAAACGCTTCCTCCCTGAGGTTTCAACTTGCGTGTCTCCTTGGAAGGGATTCAACAGTCCACTCGGCTACTGTGAGGCCCAACACTCCCATCTCACAGGCGGGGACGGTGAGGCCGGCGGGGGAGCGCCCCTGGCTTACCACGTCCACCTGGATGAGCAGGACCCGCAGGGCGAAGCTCTTGCCCAGGCTCTGCAGCCGCTGGTGGATGTAGTCCGGGTGCAGGTTGTGATAGCGGAGGCTGGGGGTGGGGGAGAGGGAGGGATGGGGGACGTCAGTCTCCCAGAGACCCCGGAGCCCTTCTTCACTCTCTTGGGAATGCAGAGGGCCGGGGCAGCACAGGGGACAGCCTGGCCGGGATCCGAGGCTCAGAGAAGTTAAGTGACTTCCCCGAGGTCACCCTTCAAGGAAGGGGCACAGGAGTGGGTGGCAGTGAGGGCTGCGTGGCTCTGGATCCCTGGGGGAAGAAGCCCCCGCTTCTTCACTGAGGAAGGGAAGAGGCCTGCGCTTCTAGTGGAGAATAGGAGACCAGCGCCCTACAGTGTGGACCAGGGGACACTGCTCAGCTGGGCTCGGGAAGCAGGGCCCACCCTGGGACTGTCTGCTGTGGCCTCAGAGGGCGTGACCCCGCAGGGAAGACAGGAACCTATAGTTTCACTTCCTCTGTCTGGAGAGGGGCGCCCAGGAGGGAAGGGGGAACTTGCTTAACTGCGGTGGAGGTTAGAGAAATCCTGGCTCTAGTCCTGGATGTCTGGGGCATGAGTGACCCGGCCCCTCCTCCCTCAGACCTGGGAGCCCAGGCCCCCCGCCCCTCCTCCCTCAGACCCAGAGCCTAGGCCCCCCGCCCCTCCTCCCTCAGACCCAGAGCCTAGGCCCCCCGCCCCTCCTCCCTCAGACCCAGAGCCTAGGCCCCCCGCCCTTCCTCCCTCAGACCCAGAGCCTAGGCCCCCCGCCCCTCCTCCCTCAGACCCAGAGCCTAGGCCCCCCGCCCCTCCTCCCTCAGACCCAGAGCCTGGGCCCCCAGCTCTTGTTGCTCTGGGCACTTCCAGGCCTCTGCCTCCCACACAGGGTCACACCTAGGCCCAGAGCCGACAGGGCCATGCCCAGAGGTCTCCCATCCAGTGGCCCAGGACACTGAAGCACACCCCTCCCAGGCCACCTTGGAGGGTGGGGCCGCCCCCAGAGCTCACCTGAGGAAGAGAGCACAGGTGCTCTGGCCCAGCACATAGTCGGGAAGCACGTCACCAAATTCCCAGGGCACGTTGCGCACGAACTTCAGCACGGGGTTGCCCCTCTGGGGAGGGAGGAAGGGCCGAAGCCATCAACAGGGTGACCCCAGGACCACGGCCACCCCAGGATGCCCCTCCCCCACCTCTTCTCAACACCTCCCCGCCCTCCTCCTGCCTTGCGCCTGGGTCTTTCCAGCTTCGCTCTCCCCAGCCTGGAATGTTCTGGGTGCTGGGGCTCTGACCTAGGCCCCTCCCCCCATACCCCAGGCTTAACTGAAGGGTCCCTGGGTCTCTCTCCAGCTCCGCCCTCCCCCCCAGTCGCAACCTGTGTGTGCTGTGGTCTGTGGGACACCTGTCCCCGGATGTCCACCTCACTGCACCCACACTGCCCTCAGCATCAGCCCCCACACCTGCTCCTCCTCCCAGCCCCATCTCAGGGACAGTCCCACCGTCCAGAGACCGAGGCCTTGTCCTGGACACCTCCCTCCCCCTCTCCTCCCCTAGGTGGGACATCTACCTTCTAAGCATCCCTGTGGATCCCTCCGCCTCCACTGCCACAGCCCCCACTGCACCTCCTCCAGGTCTCCTGCCCCAGTCGTGTCCCCTCCTGGCCACCCTCCAAACAGTAGCCAGAGGCATCTTCCTAAAGCACAAAGCTGCCTCTCCCCTGCTCTAAACCCTGCTGTGGCTCCCGAGTGCCACAAGAGGAAACTCCTCACTGTGGCCTGTGACCCTCCACAGGGTCAGCCCCCTACAGCCTGGCATCTGTTCAGCAGGCTCCTCTCTGTGAATACCCCTCACCCTCTAGCCCAAGAGGGAAATTCTTTGAGCAAGTCAAGCTCTAACCCATTCAGCAAGTATCTGAGTGCCTACTGAGTGTCTAAGTGCTGGGGATACAGCAGGACCAAGACAAAAGTCATTGCCCCCATGGGGGACACAAGCATTAAACAAGAGTCTCAGGGATGAATGTGTAATTCCCAGGTGAAGTGGAATTCCATTGTAATAAGGGTGTGGGGTCTGCTCTCGCGGGGTGTGGGCTAGTCAGAGCAGCTGGGACAGGAAGGGTCTGCAGGGGTCCCAGTCCCACAGGCCCTGGGCCATCTGATCTGCAGCACCCAGGTGCCATGGAAGGGTTTGGGCAAGGGAGGGGCGGGATCCAATTTTAATTTTTAAAGGATTATTTTGTCCATCCTACACCTATGAGAATGGCCAAAATAAAAAAGACAGACAGGGCCGGCCCCGTGGCGTAGCAGTTAAGTGCCCACACTCCGCTGCTGGCGGCCTGGGTTCGGATCCCGGGCGCGCACCAACGCACCGCTTGTCAGGCCATGCTGTGGCGGTGTCTCATATAAAGTGGAGGAAGATGGGCACGGATGTTAGCTCAGGGCCGGTCTTCCTCAGCAAAAAGGAGGATTGGCATGGATCTTAGCTCAGGGCTGATCTTCCTCACAAAAAAAAAAAAAAAAAGACAGACAATGACAAATGGTGGGGATATGGTGAAAATGAAACCTTCATATGCTGCTGGTGGGAATGTAAAATGACGTAGCCTTTTACAAGACAGTTTAGGGGGCTGGCCAGGTGGTGTAGTGGTTAAGTTCACGCACTCTGCTTCAGCAGCCCGGGGTTCGTGGGTTCAGATCCCGGGTACGGACCTACACACCGCTTATCAAGCCATGCTGTGGCAGCGTCCCACATACAAAGTAGAGGAAGATGGACACCCAGGGTCCATCTTTCTCAGCAAAAAGAGGAGGACTGGCAACAGATATTAGCTCAGGGCTAATCTTCCTCACAAAAAAGACGGCTGTCTCTGAACCAGGAAGTGGGTCCTCATCAGACACCGAATCAGATGGTGCCTTGATCTTGGACTTCCAGGCTCCAGAACTGTGAGAAATATGTGTTTGCTGTTTAAGCCACTCAGTCTGTGGGATTTTTGTCATAGCAGCCCAAACAGACTAAAACATGGGGTACCCTCAACCCACACACAGTAGTTGAATGAATGAAGGAATGAATGACACTGCTGAGACCACAATGGCTGGAACTCAGATCTCTTTCTACCACCCACCAGAAAGCCACCCCCTAACAGGATTCCCCCCTCAAACCCAAAGCCCCACTTATCTGCCCCCTCCTCACCTGCCGGGGGCTCACAATGATGCTGTTGGATTTTGCCCCTGGTTTGGGGGCTTGGTTGGGAGTCTCTCCTGCTGGGGGTTCTGACCCCATGGGGCATGGGGCTCCGGCCCCTCCTGGAGGTCCTGAGATGGCATACTCAGCATAGGTCTGAGGGGCCGGCTGGGGCGAGGTCTCCATGGTGGGAAGGCTCCGTGTGGATTTGAATAAGGGCTTGGCCTGTGGGGAGAGAAGGGGGCGCATTCAAAGTCTGAATTTATTCAAAATCGGCCTCTACCCTGGTCCCAGCCACCATCTTCTCTCCCTTGGACCACTGCAGTCACCTCCTTATCAACTCCCTGCCTCCGCCCTTACACCCTACACTCTGTTCCCCACACTAAGTCATATCACATGCCACCTCTGCTCAGAGCCCCGTGGTGGCTCCTGCCTCAGAGTAAAGCCAAAGCTGTCACCATAGCCCGAAAGACTCTTGAAGATCTCTTCCCGTCCCCTTGTCTCAGGAACCTCACCCCTGGCTTCCTCTACTCCAGCCCCAAAGGCCTTCTTGCTACCCTCAAACGTGTCAGGTTCTGACCTCAGGGCCTTTGCACTGGCTGTTCCCTCTCCCCCCAGATGTTGCATAGCCCACTCCCTCACCTCTTTCACGTCTCTGCCAAAATGTCATCTCCTCAGAGAGGCCCTCCCTTGATCATCCTATCTAAGGTAGCTCTTCTCCCCCATCACACCCTATATCCTTAGCCTACTTTCTTTTTCTTCATAGCAAATAGGTGGCAGCCAGTACTCAGCACCACTCTGTGGGAACGAGATTTTAGTGTTGTCAGATCTTTCGATTTACCAAAAGACATCAAAAGTGCACTTTTTTTAAATTGCAAAATCTTCCAATTCTTAAATGTCAGCAGTAAACTCATGCCTTGCAGAACCAGGGTGCTGGCCACAGAAAACACAGCCCCAGACCACTCGCTGGCTGCCAACTTGGGGGCTCTGCCTTAGCCCTCCTAACCACGACATTTTCCAGATAGGGAAACTGAGACTTGCAGAGGGCAAAGGACTGTCTTCCCAAGGTGACCCAGGCCCCAACATTTCCTGACCCACACTGTGGCCCCACAGGCCCCTTCCTGTCCCCCTTCCTCCCAACACCCCCCTCAGCCTCCCAGTGGTCCCCCCATCTCTTCGCCCTACCCCTGCAGGAAGGACCTCATCCTCGTCCAGTGGTATGAGGAATTTCTTCCTTGTGGGTGGCCTGGTGGTCTGCTGTACTGCCTCTTCGTCCATCCCAAGGCGCTTCTGGAGCCTGAAAATGAAGACGTGGCGGCGGGAGCGGGTGAGACATTGGCGTCTGCATTCCCATCTCCCCAGCAGGAACCCCGACTCACAGGCGTCTCCCCCCAAAGACCCCAGGGCTCCATAGCATCCAGTCCCATCGGCCAGCGCCGCAGGGTCCATAAGGCCCCGCCCCATCGAGCCTCCACCTTCGGCTCGCCCCGCCCCTTACCGGTCCACACGTTCCACTCGCCCCGCCCCTCAAGGCCCCTGCAGTCTCTTCGCGCCACCCCCACTGTTCCCCGCCTTCCGTTTGCCGGGCCCCACCGTCCGCCCCGCCCCCAGGGCTCGCACCTGGATGCCCACCCAGCCTTCGCCCCATCTCGTCCCTCTCGCAGACACTGCAACGATTGATTGGCTTCCGCGGCTGCCAGTCGCCACCGACCGCCCCCGCCCCTCTCGCCCCAGCCCCGCTGTCTGAGCTCCGCGGGGACTCACCTCCTCGCCCCCGACCCGCGAGGAAGAGACCAGAGGGGGATCGAGACGTCCCACCGCCGCCGCGGCCAGCGCGGCCCCAGGCTCGCTGCACTTCCGGCCTCTCTAGCCCTCGAGCCCGCCCTCACCGTTCCCCAGAGGAGTAGGGCATCGAGAGGGGCGGTCCCCACGCAGCTCTCTATGGTTCTGGAGGACTGGGGAGGTTTGGGTTGGAGAGAGCCGGGAGTCTGTGGACCTGAGCGTCTCTGGTTGCCAAGCAGCTCAAGTTCAGTGCCCTTATTGAGCACCTCCTGTGTGCCCGGGCTCTGGGCAGGGCTCAGTGGAGAAGAGATGGCGGGAGATCCGACTAGGTCGCTTCTCTCAGTACAGATGGGTTTGAATCTCAGCTCTACCCTTGACTTGGTCTCAATTTCGCCATTCATTCATTCATTACACACATGTTCCCCGAGCGCCCCCTCGGTTCCCGGCCCCGTGCGGGGCGGTCCTGGCGACAGAGCGGTGACCAACAGATAGCCCCGCGCTGCCCCCCTGGAGCTCACAGCCCAGTGGGAGAGACAGTCCGGTTCCTAAACAGTGACCACCCAGTGTGGGCAGGGCTGGGATGGGAGACCCCACAGGGCCGCGGCGGGAGTGGGGACCTAACCCAGCCCTATGGTCAGGAAGGGTTTCCTGGGAGGAAGGGACATCTGAGCAGGGACCTGGCTGATGAGTTAGTATTAGTCATTTCCTGAAAGGGCAGTATCACGCTGTTCTAACTTGCCGCTCTCTGATTACTAAGGAGAGGGAACATTTTTTTGTGAGTTTATTGCTCTTGCATATTTCGTCTTCTGTGAATTGCTTGCTCATATCCTTTGCCCATTTTTTAAATAGGGCTGTTATGCCTTTTTCATTACTATTCATTTGTAGGAATACTTTTTGGATTCGATTCTAATTCTTAGTCAGTTACCTATGTTCCAAATATTTCCTCCTAGCTTGTACTTTGTATTTTAACTTTGTTTATTTTTGTGACACAGGAGTTCTGAGTGTTTCTTCACATCTATTTATCAATCTATTCCATCCTGACTTTTGCTTTTGGTGTGTTGTTTAAGAGACCTGCCATACCCCAAAGTCATAAATATATTCTATCATTTTTAACAATACTCTCCTACTTTTGATTTTGGTTCTGTCTTTAATCCATATAATCCATTATTTTTTTTTTTTTTTGGTGAGGAAGATTGGCCCGGAGCTAACATCCCTTGCCAATCTTCCTCTTTTTGCTTGAGGAAGATGGTCCCTGAGCTAACATCTGTGCCTGTCTTCCTCTGTTTTGTATATGGAATGCCGCCACAGCATGGCTTGATGAGCGGTGCATAGGTCCGTGCCCGGGATCCAAACCTGCGAACCCTGGGCTGCCAAAGCGAAGCACACAAACTTAACCATTACACCACTGGGCCAGCCTCATAAGACTAATTTTTGAAAATGCGCTAAGGTAAGAATTTATGGTGGATGTAGCCAATTGTACCAATACCATTTATTTTAAAAGTGCATCTGTTCCCCAGTTTTAATATTCCACCTTTATCATGTACTGAATTTCCTTATATACAGAGGTCTATTTCTGACATTTCTATTATGTTTCATTGATCTCTATATCTGTTCCTTGCCTCCATGCCATACTGTTTGATTATTTTATTTTGATATGTTTTGATATCATATCAGGCAAGTCCCTCCTTCTGTTCAGTGTTTGAATAGAATCTGTTTTTGCCATTCTTGTACATTTTCTCTTCTAGATAGATTTTAGCAACTGCTTTTCTAATTCCATGAAAAATACCATTGGGGTTGAGACTGGAATTGCATTGAATTGATGGATTAATTACAAGAAGATTGACATCATTTTCATATCTATGAACATCTTGTCTCTATCTCTCCATTAATTTGGCTTTTGTTAGGAGCCTCCTGTAAACAATTTTTTGTAATTAATTTTTATGTATACAATTGTTTATGAATACATGTTTGTATTAGTTTCCTAGGACTGCTGTAAAAGTACCACCAACTGGGTGGCCTAAATAACAGAAATTTATTGTCTCGGTTCTGGAGGCTAGAAGTCCGAAATCAAGGTGTCGGCAGGGCCATGCTCCCTCTGAATGCAGTAGGGAAGGATCTGTTCCAGGCCTCTCTCCGAGCTTCTGGTCGCATCAGGCGTTCCTTGCCTTGTAGATGGCTGTCTTCTCTCTGTCTCTTCACATTATCTTCTCTCTGTGTGTGTCTGTCTCTGTGTCCAAATTTCCTCCATTTTAAAAGGACACCAGTCATATTGGATTAGAGCCCACCCCGGCGACCTTATTTTAACTTGATTATCTCTGTAGAGACCTTATTTCCAAATAAGGTCACATTCTGAAGTCCTAGGGGTTAGGACTTCAACGCATCTTTTTTGAGGGACACGAATCAACCCATAACAATTCTCTGTTGCTTTTTATAACTTTCTTCCTTCTGAATTCATTTTACTTCTTGCTAGGGTACATTTTCTTCTCATTCTTTCACGGAGCATTGTGGATAGTAACTTTCTGCGTCTTGCTTGTATGAAACTATCTTTATTTCACCCTCACAACTGGAATCTCGAATTCTGGGTTCCTTGTTATTTTTCTTGCAAAGTTAGAAGATATTGGCCCTCGATCTCCCTGACTTCAGGATTGCTGATGAGACATCTGCCATGCCCCTGAGTCTCCTTCCTTCAAAAGCAGTCTCATCAGTGGGTGTAATTTTCCCCCAGGGTCACTTACTAGCTGTGTGACCTTATATGAGCAACTCAGCTTCTCTGTGGGTGTCAGTTTGCCCATCTCTAAAATGGAATAACAAGAGTGTAATTGTTGGGAAGATGAAATGAGTTATGTGTAAAGTGCCTAAAACTGTACTTGGCACACAGTAGGTGCTATATTCAGGTTTCTCATATAAATAAAATAGCCCTTGACCCAGTCCTGGGCTGGCAGGAGCTGTGTGGCTGCTGCTGTATCTCAGTGCGCCTACCCAGTGCTGGGCACCCAGATGGAGCTCCAAAACCGTGTATTGTGTGAATAAACAAAGAACAGACGCCAAGCCCTAAGGCAAGTGACTTCCCGGCTGGGAGCCTCATTTTCCCCATCTGTAACTGCTGAGGATGCAGGGATTCAATGAGACACCAGAGACCTGTCTTGAGATGGACTCGTTCCCTCAGTCCTTGAATAACTACAGATCGAGCACCACCTGTCTACCAGGCGCTGAGCACAGAGCTGTGAGCCGATCACACCAGGTCCCCGCCCTGTGAGCTGACGTGGGGACACAGACCACAAGAAGGAAACACACAAATAACAGACTCTCAGAAAGCCACACGTGCTGTGAAGCGGGTGACCGGGGAGAGGGCCACACAGTCACAGGACGGAAGGCTCTATAAATAATAATAAATACTGCCATCCACTAGATTATAATCAAAATCCATCAAGCGCTTACTGAGCTAAGGCCTCACAAGAACCCTCCCCTTAGGTATCATCAGCTCATTGGACAGATGAGGGAACAAGTCCCCAGCGACACAGAGAAGGACCATAGAAATGTGTCTCTGCGTCCAAGGGCAGAGCGCGTTTCTAGAAGGAGGCCACCCCGGGCGGGACTCAGTTTCTCCCTTTGGGGACTGGAACTGCCAAACAAGCCTGCAACTCACGCCTTTTCCGCCAGGGGGCGACGGCGCCCCACAAGAGGATTTGAGGTTTGGGGGCGCCGGGAGCTGCTCCGGCAGAACCCACCGGGAACAGGACCCCCGGGACGGCGGCGGGCGGCCCCTCCGCTTCTCCCGACCCGTTTCTCCGCCGCGCGCGGCTAATGGAACTCTGAGCCTGGTGACATTAGTTAAGGGGGCGTGGGGGGATGCTCTCGGTTCTACATTATTCCCAAGTTTGATTTCCACACTCAATTCCCGGATTACACTTTGGGATCCCGGATCCGAGTCTTGGCGGCTCCCGGAGTTCCGAGTTCGAATCCCCCGGCTGCCCTCGCTCCGGCTCCGCGTCCTCCTTCCAGATGCTCCAAGTCCCGATGCAGCCCAAGTTCCCGGGGACTCCGGGGTCCCGCCCTCTCCCTCCCAAACCTTCCCCTGGTCCCCACTTCTAGTGTCCTCTGCGCCTCGGAAGGGGAGGGGTGGGGATGGAGAGCATGGGGACCCCCGCCCCTAATTGCGCCCGAGGGCTGGTGGGTGGAGAGCCGCCGGGCCGAAGGCTCTGGAAGCGGGGGCGCGGCCGAGGGGCGCAGTGACCGGGCCGGCGTCCCCACCCGCCTCTAAACTTAGCCGCGGTGACGCGCGGCCCGGCGATCGCGGCTGGGCCGGGGACACAGGGGGGCCCGAGCGAAAGGGGGCGGCTCCGCTCGCCGAGCCTCTATTTATAGCGCCCGGAGCCCGAAATAGCGCGGAGCCGAGCGGCCGGGATGACGCGGGAGCCGCCGGGGGCTGACTCACCCGGCCCCGAGCGGCGGCCCCCGGATGAGGGGCAGTGGAGGCACCTGGCCCGGACCCCCGCCCTCCCGGGCACCTCTTCTGCTGGGACATCCCAACTTTCCCCCATCACCGTGGATGGATATGCAGCAAAAGAGAGGATCTGCAGCATGAGGGACTAAGGTTAGATCAGAGGTGGGACTTCCCCCAAAGAGCCCAGAATCCAGGAACTTTATACAAGAAGAGGGGTTGGGAAGGAAGGGAGACGAACCAGATATACAGACCTGTTTCTCACCAGCAACAGGATTGAGGCGTTTTGGGGGCAGAGGAATGGACACAATAACCTGGGCAGTCGCCAGGCCAGAGCATGTCCCCCTCTCCACTTGCCATGGCTCCTCACATTCTGTTCCCAGCCCCTAGAATGCTCTTCCCTGCCTCCTAAGTCCTAAGAACTCATGCTCCTTCTGGACCTAAGGGCAATCCTTCACAAGTAAAATCTTTGTGAGCCACTGAGCAGAGAGCCCCAAGAGGGCGGGGTCAGGCCATTCTCACTTATCACGGTGTCCCCAGCACTGTCCAGCATAAGGCAGGCCACTGGAGAAATTAATTGCATGAATAAAAAGTGTTGGTAATAAAATACAATGACATTTCCCAAATTATAATAGCAAATGTTTATTGTATGCCACATGCCGGGTGTGATTCAGAGAGTCATCTCCTATGGGTCCCGCTACAACCCTACAAGGGAGGCGCTTTCATTATTTTCATTATCACCATCCGCCGTTGGAGATGAAGAAACCGAGACTCAGCGAATACCTGAGCTCACCTTGCTTGTAGTCAGAGCTGTCTCTTGAAGCCAGTCGCCTGGCCCTGAAGGTGTTCAGTTCCCAAGATATGGTCTCTAGGCCCCATAGAACCCAAACTAAGGAGTGATTCTCAAAGCGCAGTCCACAGAACCCCTGGGGGGTTCCCCAGACCTTTTTCAAGAAGTCCCCAAGGTCAAAATGATTATCATAATACTATTAAGCCACTTACCTGCCTTTTTCTCTCTCTTTCTCTCCAGAGTGTACAGTGCAGCCTGCACAATATCACAACAGCAGCAGATATGAAGACCCGGCTGTCTTCTGTTGAGCCAGACATTAAAGTGATTTGCAAAAATTTAAAACAGTGCCCTCTTCTCACTAAACTTTTTTTGGTTTTGGAAAATATGGTTATTTTTAACTAAAACAATATGATTTATGTTAACATGCAATTGCTTCTATTATTTTTAAGTGAATCAATAAATATTTCTTAAATTTCTAGCTTTTCATTTCTAATACAGTGAATATTGATAGGTATAACCCACACCAACTACAACTCTTCGGGGTCCTCAACAATTTCTAAGAGCATAAGGGGGCCTGTGGCCAAAGAGTTTAAGAATCTCTGAACTAATATTCATATAAACCTGATAAGTGCCAGGAAGGACAAGAATGTGGGGACATCATTGTGGGAGGGCAGGGAGGTTTCTCTGTCAAAGGAGCATTTAAGAAGAGACTGAAAGGATGTTGGAGTCTGCGAGGTGAAGGGACGGAGAGCTTTCAACGAGGCGGGAACAGCTTGTGCAAAGTCCCTGTGGTGGGAAATTGCTCTGTGAGTTTCAGAAACACAAAACAGGCCGGTGTAGCTGGAGCAGAGAGAGCGAGGGAAAGAGGGGCAAGAAATGAGGCTGGGCCATCAAGAGATCAGATCAAGTAAGGCCTTGAAGGCCATGGTAAGTATGTTGGATTTTATTCTGAGTGGAAAATGGACCTTCGGGGGACAAGGATGCAAGCAAGAAGCCCAGTGAGGAAGAGCCTGCAGTTGTCCAGGGAAGACTGGATGAGCCTAGACTGGGGTGCTGGGGAGTCAAGAGGAAGTCTTAGGTTTGAGGGACTGGCAGTTACAAGAACCAGAAGGGCAGACTGGGGCAGGGGGTTGAGAACTCTGCCTGAGCCCCTTAGGATTGGCGAAATCTTTGAGACACCCCAGTGGGAATGTCAAGTAGGCTGGAGGGAGCTCTGGGCTCAAGACTGAAATCTGAGCGTCACGGGTGTACGTGTGTATATGTCTAGTTTATTAACTCATCTTATTTCTATTATAATTTCTAGCTGATCAATGCTATTAAATATTGTTGGTTGACCTTCTAACAGGCAATCTGGCCAAATTCTCAAATTAAAATAGCTTGTTGATTCTTAGTTTTGCCTTGAAAATGATCCAAATGGCGGTTTTATCTCTTGCCTTCTGATCTTCACCTCTCATTTATTTTTCTTGTCTTATAGCATGTGCAGAGACTTCCGGGACTAGGTCAAACGGTAAAGTTGATCAACGCTTATATACTTCACATCACGACCTTCTGAGATGACTTATCCTGTTGTCCCCATTTTATAGAGGGAAAAACTGAGGCACAGAGAGGTTAGTCTCTTGCCCAAGGCCACGCAGCAAGTAAGCAACGATATCAGGACTCCAACCGAAGCTTCTGTCCTCTACCACTGCCTTCAAAGAAAACTCAATGAGCATTCTATATTTTTTCAACAGGCAAAATACTCTGCAAGTTTCCACGGCGACCCCTGGAGCTGGATGAGGAGCTGGGGGCCTGAGGTCTCATGCTGGCCCCGCCCTCTTTCCCAGCCTCAGTTTCCTCCTGTGAGGGAGGGTTGGAAGAGATGGCGTGTGAAAGCCACAGAAACTCTGCCTCCGGGGTGGAGGAGGCAGGCCCCCAAACAGATTGTATTCATTTCCTGTGGCTGCTGTAACAGATTACTACAAACTTGGTAATTTAAAACAACAGAAATGTACTCTCTGGAAACCGGAAGACCTAAATCAAAGTGTCAGCAGAGCCACACTCCCTTAGAAGGTTCTAGGGGAGGATCCTTCCCTGCTTCTTCCAGCCTCTGGTGGCCCCAGGCGCTCTTTGGCTGGTGGCTTCATCGCTCCAGTCTCTGCCTCTATCCTCACAGGCCTTCTTTTCCACTATCTGTGCGCAGTCGCTCTCTGCCTTTCTCTCATAAGGACGCTTGCTGCCGGGTTTAGGGCCTGCTCCGATAATCCAGGATGATCTCACCTCGAGATCCTTACCTGAATGACATCTGCAAAGACCCTTTTTCCAAAGAAGCTCACATTCGCAGGTCTCAGGTGGACATATCTCGGGCAGGGGGTACACACCATTCAAGTCACCACACAGATCCAAACAGAAAAATGAGGGCCAGAAAATATGCAGCAGAGTTGAGACTGGGAGCTTTCTAAAGCTTTGTGATCGCACAGGCCTGTTCCAGCAGAGACTGTGGGCACACTCGCCCTTGAGAACCTAGAGTGGTCCATACGTCCCACATGTGCTGTTAGAAGGTATGTGTGCCCACCACATCCTGGGCATCTCAGCTTTGAGGATGGGAATTCTTTTTTTTTTTTTTTTTTTTTTGGCTGAGGAAGATTCGCCCTGAGCTAACATCCGTGCGCATCTTCCTCTATTTTGTATGTGGGTCGCCGCCACAGCATGGCTTGATGAGCGGTGTAGGTCTGCGCCAGGGATCGGAACCTGGGCCGCCAAAGTAGAGCGTGCCGAACTTAACCACTATGCCACAAGCCACCCTGAGGATGGGAAGTCTTGAAGGGAGTTTTTCATTCTTCAGCTGTTAATGTGGAGTCGAGAAATTTTCTCTTCCCCAAACCTCCAAACAATAATAAAAGCCAACCCTCATACCGCACTGAATATGTGCCAGGCCCTGTTCTAAGTGTTTAATATTTATTAATTCATTTGATCCTCACAAAATCCCTCTGAGGTCTTGTTAGTGATCCCCCTTTTATAGAGGAATAAACCGAGGGGCAGAGAGGTTGGAGTTGCAGCTTGGAAGTTCCAGAACTAATATTTGAACCCCGCAGTCTGGCTTCAGAGTCTGGGGTCTTGACCATCAGCCTTGTCAGGCACATTGTCACATGTTAAGTCTGGATTTTAGGAAGCCACCCTCCCAGAGCTGTGATGGCACCATCATCTACCTCTGCGCTGTCGGATATGGCAGCCACTTTGCCGCATGTGAATCTTGAGCGCTTGAAACGTGGCTGATCCAAAATGAGATGTGCATGAGGCTAAAATCCACACCAGATATCGAAGACTTAGTGCGATAAAAAGAACGTAAAATATCTCATTAATAATTGCTGATATGGGGGCCGGCCCCGTGGCTTAGAGGTTAAGTGCGCGCGCTCTGCTGCTGGCGGCCCGGGTTTGGATCCCGGGCGCGCACTGACGCACCGCTTCTCCGGCCATGCTGAGGCCACGTCCCACATACAGCAACTAGAAGGATGTGCAGCTATGACATACAACTATCTACTGGGGCTTTGGGGGAAAAAGAAAAAAAGAAATAAATACAAATTAAATTATCTTCAAAAAAAAATTGCTGATATTGAGTATATGTTGAAATAAGATTTTGCACATATCTGGGTAAATAAAATACATGAACAAAATTATTTTCACCCGTTTCTTTTTACTTTTCTTAGTGTGGCTGCTAGAACATAAGCCTTCACACGTGGCTCGCTTCCATTTCTCGTGGATAGCACTGGTCTGGGGAATTTGCTGGCTTTCCATCTGGGAGGACATCAGGGGCTGGGGTGCCATATGTTCTGGGCCACGGAGCCTCAGGATTTCTTGTGATGTTCTGGAACATTCCATGTCAGAAGCATGTTCAGGCAGAGCGACTGATGGTCATGCCAACAATGTGGCTTCTAAAAGATGCTCTGAAATCCATGTCTCCATCATACCTGGATGAAGAAGCTATTTAAGTGAGAGAGACCAGAGTGCCACCCAAGACTTTGTGGCCACTCTGTATACGGAGTTTATTTTTTTTTCACAAATTATATACGTGTGCCTCTATCGACAATGTTATAAAATAAAAATTGACAAAGCTGAGATAAATACTCAACATCACTGGATGAGCCAGGCTGCTGCGAGGTCCCGAATTCACATCCTGACTCTGTCCCCTCCCTGGCTCTAATTCCTTCCATGAGGCACTTGTCCTCGGTTTCTTCATCCAGAAACTGGGAGTGTTTGTTCCTGTCCCCCAAGGGTTGTTGGGGGGACTCAACGGAGGGGATGGTTGACTTGGACCTTGAAGGATGGAGAAATATTCACTAGTTGGAGAAGGATGGGAAAGGTATTCCGGGCGGAGGGAACCGAATGTTCATGGTCGGGAGGCATGCCGGAGCACGATGTGTTTGGGAAAAAGCAAGCAGTTTGGGTATTATTTGAGGGCAGAGTGAATGTGTGTTGGGGAAAGGATGCGAGGGGTAGGGGGTGGGGGAGAGGCAAGAGATGGGGTTGAAGAAGGCAGCAGCGTTCAGGCCACGGAGGGCTGTGTAGGTCAGGGGACGGGAGCACTGGGGAGCCACAGCAGGCTCTGAGCAGGGGAAAGACCTGACAGCAGCAGGTTTGTGGTGTAGCAAGATCCTTCTAGATGGGAGGAGGTGAGACTGGGGCAAGAGACCAGGAGGAGGGTAGGGCAGGATGAAGTGGGGACAGTGGATCAAGTAGGGAAGGGGAGGAGGAAGAACATATGAAATCTTTAAAAGATAGAATGGAGAGGAGAGATGGACTATGGGAGGTGAGGGGAGGAAGGCAGCCAGGAGAAGGCCCAGGCCTCTGGTCCAGCAGACAGGGTCAGTGACGGGACTGTGCCTAAGCTGGGGACCCGGGAAGAAGAGGCACAGGAAGGAAGCTGTTTGGTCAGGGTGAAATCCTGGGGGACACCCAGGAGGTGGCACCCAAGAGACTGCTAGACACATGGGCCTAGAGTGCAGGAGAGATGGTAGGGCTGAGACTGGGGGGCAGTCAGAGGTCAGACAGGGCTGAAATCCTGACAGTGGCAGAAGGTGGAAGGTGCAGTAAGGTAACGTCACCATCACCCAGCAATGACTGTGGACAGTGGCCCTGCCCAGGACAGCAGCCTCGGTTGGTGCCCAGGTTCTCGTCCTGGTCTACGCCCAGGGACACAGAGATGAGCAGACCCAGAGCCCCACAGGAGTGCCTGCCCAGTGGGGGTGCCTGGATGCACACAAGCAGTCCATGCTTCTATGGGGACAGTGTATGATGAAGGGGGGTTTCAGGGGGTACAGTGATCCATTCCCAAGGACTAGGGGCAGTGGAAAGTGTCAGGACCAGTTCCCAGGGAGGCTTGGAGAGGGAAACTGAATTAATCAGGAGTCTCTCAGCTTTAACTGGTTTAGGGAAATGTATTGACTCATGTTAAAAGAAGGTCAAGGGGTAACACCAGCTTCAGTCACAGCTTGATCCAGGAGCTCAAATGATGATGATATGAAGTCACTGTCCCATCTCTGGGATCCATATTTCTCTAATTTTTTTCCTCAGGAAGACTTCCCTTGAGGCAGCAAAGATGACCCCAGCAGCTCTAAGCTCACCTCCCACCCTCTTAGCAACTCCAAAGGGAAGAAAGGTCTCCTGCCCAATGCTTCCATCACTCACAGGCCCCACTGGGTCACACGCCCACCTCTGAACCAATCACTGTCATCAGAGGACAGAAGAACTGGAATGCTCTGATTGGCTGGTCCTGGGTCATGTGCCCTTCCCTGGAAAGGGAGGATGGGGTAAGCTCCAAGACAACCAGCTGAACTGAAATTTAAAGAGGGGTGGGGGCGGGCCACATGGGGTATGGGTTAAGTGCTGGCACTCTGCTGCTGGCAGCCCGGGGTTCGGATCTGGACGCCCACCGATGCACCGCTTGTCCGGCCATGCTGTGGCGGTGTCCCATATAAAGTGGAGGAAGATGGGCATGGATGTTAGCCCAGGGCCAGTCTTCCTCAGCAAAAAGAGGAGGATTGGCATGGGTGTTAGCTCAGGGCTGATCTTCCTCACAAAAATTTAAAAAAATAAAGAGGGGTAGTTTCCCAAAGGACACGCAGAAGGCCTTGGAAGCCATAGATGCCAACGTGGCTGGGAGGAAAGGGAGGTGGGGAAATAGGTTTCCACATCTGTTAATGGAGGGGGACCAATACTTCACCTCTTAGGTTTAGGGCAAAGATTCAGTGAAATAATGCAGGTAAGGCATTTAGCAGACTGCCGCGTGAAGAGTAGGTGCTGGATAAATGGTAGCTATTATTTTAAAAATAGTAATCAATATTACTACTGCTGCTAATGAACGGTGTCTGTATGCCGGGAGGTAATGAGCTCCCCCACACAGGATGGAACCAACTTGAGGCCGAACAATCCCACCGTGGAAGCTCTTGCAATCTACATTCTGCCAGCTCAGTCCCCAGCTGGTTCCTCTTCAGGCTTCCGTCTCCAGATCTATGAAATGGGACGAGGGGATTGAATTAAACCAGAAAGTCGTTTTACGTGCCCCTTCTCATCACTCAGGTTGCAGGAAGTGTCACCTCCTCTGAGAAAGGCCTTCCCTGCCTACTCTTACCAAAATATCCCCTTTGTTATAATATATCATCCCAGGTTACTTTCCTTACAGTGCTTATTACAATCTGAAATCATCTATTTACTTTCTGTCTCCCCCATTAGAACGTCCGCCCCAGGAAGGCAGGGATGTCTGTCTGTCTTGTCCACTGCTGTGTCCCCACCACCTAGCAAAGTGCCGGCCACAGAGCAAACCCTTGACAGATATTTGTTGAACGCTCCATAACTACAAATCGTGCCTACTTTTCTGATAGGTAGTGAGTTCTCCATTCAGGGAAGTGTCCAAGGGGAAGCTGAACGAGCGTAACTTGCAATTCATGCTGCAAGACCCCACTCCAGATCCCCTCCCGGCCTCAGTTTCCTCCCGGATAAAATGGGCTTGTAGGGGGATGGACGGCTGGTCCAGCTCCTGCCTGCGATCCCCGCGGGGGCCACCAGGGGGCGCGGCGCCTCTGCCCAAAAGTCGGCCATCGGTGGACGCGTCCCGACGTGCCTGGAATATTCTGCGCCCCGCCGCCTTCCAGGCGCCCAGGAGCCGGGGAGGCTCGAGCGGATGCGGAGCGTCCGGAGCCGGCAGCCGCGCTCCTGGCCGCGCAGGGGGCGGGCGGGGGTGAGTCAGGCGCGCGCCGCCGCAGTTCTCGCGAGGGGACGCGCGCGGCCGCAGTTCTCGCGAGGGGGCGCGCGCGGCCTCGGGAACCCGCGCGGCGCCGCGTCCATTTTTACCCGAGCGCGGCTAAAAATAGTCGCCGCACTCGGAGCGGAGCCCGAAATAGCGGCCCCCAGATAAGGCAGGACGACTCAGCGCTTCGGGGGGGGGGAGGGGGAGGGGGGGGGGGGGGGGGGGGTGCTGGGCTCCGCCGTCCCCGCCCCGCCCCCACCGCGACCCCAGCCTGTCTGCCTCGCTGCATCCTTCCCCTCTCCCCGCCGTCCCCCCACATTCCCCACCCCCTGGCCCCCAACCCGTCCTCAGCTTCCCCTGCATCCTCATCCTGGACCATTGTCCCCTCCCCCTTTCCTAATCTTCATCCCCAGCCCCCCCCACCTGGTGTTCATCCCCATCGCTCAGCCCACCCATCCCGAAGCCCTGTCCCTGTTCTCCCCACCCAAAGCACCAACCTCCGGCCTCTCCGAATCTGCCTCTGCCCCCTCCCCCAATCCCAGTCTCAGCCCAACCTCTATGGGGGTGGGGTGGAGGTCACAGGAAGCCAGACACGCAGAGCGCTGGGGGTGAGGCTCTGCCTTCTTGGTTTGTTTCTGCAGTGGACCGGGTGGGCTTAGGGCTGGGGCTGGGTCACGTTCCTCATCCTGTGCCCAGGGTTGGGGCTCAGGCTGGGGACAGACACAGGTCTGTCACCAAGGTTGGGGTCTCTGTGCCTCCGGAGTCCGGGCGCAGCCTGGCACCTACTGTTTTGTTCACCCGTCCCAATTCCGCTAGGATTCTTGCCTCCCCTGCAAGTCAGTGATTGGATGGATATAACAGCTCCAGGCAGTGGGAACAGCCGGAGCCCTTCTCTCGCTGGGCCTAGGTCTTTTCGAAGGCACCTTCCCGTTCTGATATTCTGTGATCTTGCAATGCCTACTCCAGGAATCAGCCTCAAGGATCTTAGACGAGGCTCAAAGGCAACACTGCACCTTTCTAGTCTCTGAAATATCGCAGGTCAGAGGAACTGACCTGTCGTGTATGGCCCCAGAGACACATGATGGTTCAGTGAAAATTCAGGCAGAACTGCTTGGCTGTGGATGGAAGGCAGCCTCAAGTGGTGGTAAGGTCCCTGTCCCTGCAGGACACCAAGCCTCAGCCAGGCGTCCAGTTGTTATGTTGTCTGGATGGCTGGGGACTCAGCCACCAGGCAGAGACTGAGCTGGAGGGTCTTTTAAGGCAGGAAGAATCATGCCATTGGATGAAGAAATTAGGAGGCTGGAAAAGTCAGCAAGGAACAGACCAAACTGGCCCCCATGGGCTGTGGTGAGGAGCCTGGACTATTCCCCCAAGGGCACTGGGGAGCCATGGCGGGGTTCTAAGCAGGGGAGGGATAGGAGCAGGTTTATGCTTTCCTAAGACCTTTCTGGCTGCCTTATGGAGGTAAATGGAAGAGGGGAGGAGGCGGAGGAAGAGCCTGGGCCTAGGGAGGAATGTGAGGAGGGGAAGGAGGAGGAGAGGGCAGATTTGGGAGACAGGAAGCGGGAAAGACCAGACTTGGTGTCTGAGAGGCTGTGAGGGGAAGGATGAAGCTCAGGTCTCCACCCAGGTGGCAGGGTGGGTGGTGGCATCATCCCTGAGATGAGGCCTAGGAGGAGGAAGGAGCAGGTGGAGGTGGACGACGCCCAGATAAGTTTCAAAGTCAGTCCAGAGATGGTAATTTTTAAATAATAATACTTTTTTTATTTTGGAAAAATATATTGGCAAATACAAAAGAGTATGCCTGGAAAAAGTGAATTTCTCTCCTCCCTGTGACCCCCACTTCTCGCTGGTAATTCCTTCCTGTGTACCTTGCCCAATAGGATTCATTGAGCTCTCACAGTGTCCCAGCTTGTGCTAAGCCCGTGACAGACGTGACCTTGCTCACATCACTCTGCCCGATGTGCGGGCCCCACTGCTGTGCCCATTTTAGAGAAGTGAAAACTGAGGTGCAGAGATGTGTCCTTCTGAGAGCGTGACTTTGAACGCTTTTCAAAATTGAAGGCACAGGAGTGGGTGAGATCAGAGGGGGCAGGTCCAAAAGGGAACTGGAGTGGGCAGCAAGGAGTTCAAGGAAGGCTGCCTGGAGGAGGAGTGAGGGTAGCCAGGAAGGTGCCTTCCAGAGCCTTCTGATGAAGGGTTTGGATGGAAATAAATCACTCCTTTTGGGAGGGGGGCTGGGGTACTACTGGCACCAGGGCAGGGTCCCCTCCTCAGGCCCACGGGGCCCCAGAAGTGTTCATAGGAGACTGAGGCTGCTTGATGACATGTCAGGGACACGGTGAGAGCACAGCCGGCTGTTGTGACGTCTGAGTGATTCGACAACTGCCTGTTACGACCAGCCTCTAGTCATGCCCTGTGGGGGGGATGAGGATAGGAGGAAGTGACAGGCCATGGGGGTGGGGGTGACAGGGACTCAGGAGCTGAGCGATGCTCTCTGCTCCCTGCGCTAGGGCCGGGTCTCGCAGACGTTGGGTGTGAGGCTCCATCTTTGGGGGCGGGGTCTAGTGAAGGAGGTTGGGCTTCAAGGAGCTGGGGCTGGGGTGCAATCAGTCTGGGCTCAGAATCAGGGGTCAGAGCAGGGGCTGCTGGGATCAGGGACCCCCGTTTTGTCCACTGCTGTGTCCCCATCACCTAGGACAGTAACTGGCACACGGTGGGGGTGAGGGGGTGCTCAGTACATCTTTGTTGAATGAATGAATCAAATGAAAGGGGTCAGCACTCTCTGAGACTCAGTTTACCCTCCTGGCTAACAGCGTGGCCATCAGGCTGCCTCAGCCAAAGGCGAATCTAGGGGTATTCCTCCCCACCCTGAGTGTCAGATCCTAGTCCTCTCTTCTCCAGGGGGATAGGGGGTGAGCAAGAAAACGAGTTCGCGCCGCTGGTGGGCTCCGCCTACTTGTGACGTCAGCAGCCCTCGGGGATCCCGGCCCTTGTCCCTCCCTTGGGATGAGGCGTGGATAGGAACCCGGGAGTCCTGACTCCAGCCCCTCCCTCGGGCCCGGCAGCGTTACATAACCCGACGTCGTGTCCCCAGGGATGTCGCCGGACGTCCTGACCAGGCCAGGGACAATGGGCGGAGAGTGCCCCTCCCGCCGGGGGCCTGGAAGTGGCAAGGGGCGCCCCCTCCTCTGATTCACCCTTGTTTCCGGCCGTTCCAGCCTCCTTCTCCGCAGGGATCCTTATCTCCCCCAAACTCTGTACCCTCACTTCTTGTACCCCCTACAATTCAGCCCTTTCCCTGACCTTGCAAATATATGTCCTCTACACCCCGCCTCCCCCAAACTCCCTGCCCGCTCACCCGTCACTCGTGATTTCTGAGTCCCCTAAACCTCAGTGTCCCCTGCTTTCCTTCACTCACCCATCCCGGTGAGTGAGCACCCTCCCTGCTCGCTCAAACTGGCCCCCAGCTTCTACCCGCCCCCCATCTCCTCCCTTGGTTCCCCCAAGCTTCCCCATGACCTCAGCCTTCCCCACACCCCTCCTCACCTCCCTTGAACTGACCCCTAATGCTCTTGTTCCTCCCTAATCCCAGCCCAGTCCCCTCTTGTCTTCCTGAAACTGCCCCGATATCCTTACTTCATCCCCCCAAATCACGCCCCCCATAACCCTCCCCAAAGTCCCAGACAGCCGCCCCGCCTCCCGGCCCCTCCCCGCCCCCGGGCCCGGGCCGGCCCGCGCGCCTCCCCGCCGGCTCCCACGCCCGGCGCGGGTTCCCAGGCCGCCCCCCCGCGGTGGCCCAGAGACCCAGATTGCGGCGGCAAAACATTGGTCTCCGGGCAACAGGCCCCGCCCGCCCCAGGGCCGCCAGGTGCGAGCCCGGCAGCGCCGCCGGGGCCCAGACTGCGCGCGGAGGCGGGGCGGGCGCACCGAGCCCCGGCCCTCGCCGCCAGAGGTCTGCAGGGACCCGGGGACGGCGAGACAGCAACGCGGAAAGAGAGAGTCAGGGCCCGGAGCAAGAAGCTGGGAGCAAATCGCGGAGGCCGAAGGCACAGGGCGCTGTCTGGGACGCAGCGATAAAGAGACACCAGGCGACAGAGACAGAGCGAGCAAGGATGGCCCCGGAAATAAACGCAGAGATAGCGAAATTAAACACGGACAGCCTCAGGCCCGCAGGGGCTTCCCTGAACCAGGATAATCTACCTCTGTGGTCAGGACCTCTGCGCTCTGTGCCAGGGACTGCCCCTCTCTGACTCAGTTTCCGCATCTGTAAAATGGGTAGCGCTTAGCAAATAGGGCCATGGTGACGATTCAGTGAATTCACCGACCTGGAGCTCGTAGCACAATTCCTGGACATATCATTCATGCATTCATTCATTCAACAGATATTTCTTGAAGACCTACTATGTGCCAGGCACTGTGGTGAGTGCTGGGTGTACAACAGTTAACAAGACAAAGATCTCTGTCTTCCCGGGAGCTTCCGCGTTGGGAGTGGGGAGGGACTGAGGAACGATACATGAACATAAATAAGCAAATGGGATAGCACATCTGAAAGGAATGAGTGCTGGGCACGTGGAGAGGGAGGGAGAGTTGGGGTTGCCATTTGCAGTAGGGGGCCAGGAAAGGCCTCCACGAGGAGGTGATGTTTGAGCGAAGGCGGGAAGTTGGTGCCGGGGAGGCCATGCAGAGATCTGGGCTAAGAGCATCCCCGTCAGAGGGCGCAGCAAGTGCCAAGTCTGCAAGGTGGGAGCATATCTGGTGTGTCGGAGGCACAGAGAGGAGGCCAGCGTGGCGGGAGCAGAGAGAACAAGGGGAGAGGAGTGGCAGAGACGAGGTCAGAGAGAGGAAGGCAGATGGCACCCAGGGCCTTATGGGCCACGGCGAGGCCTTTGACTTTTACTGAGTCAGGAGACTCGTGAGCATTTTGAGCAAAAGACAGACATGAACTGATTTTGATCTTAACAGCATCCCTCTGGCTGTTTGTGGGGAAGACTCTTGGGGAGGCAAGAGTGGAAGCAGGGAGACCAGTGAGGAGCCCCAGGCAATGGTCCAGGCAGAGGTGATGGAGATTGGACTAGGGGTTGCAGGAGTCAGATTCTGGATGTGTTTGAACACAGAGCTGAAGAATTTGCTGACAAGAACATTCGTGGCAAGCCCTCAATAGATGGCAGCAGTTCCCATTATGTCAGGTGGTGCTCACAACATCCCCAGAGAAGTCGTTATCATCTCCATTTTACAGATGCAGAAACTGGGACCCAAAGAGGTCACTCAGCTTGCCCAAGGACTCACAGCTTGGTCTGGCTCCAAATATGGTACTTCTCTATTAGGGTGGCTATTCCCAAGTCCACACACCCAAACACAACACCCTCCATGCCCGGAGCGACAAACTCATCCACATGAGCCCGAGGGCTCCTGGATCAATTTCATCAGCCACACCTAGTAGGCGTAGAAAGCGATGGCCCGACGGGAGAATGTTGCCTGACTGGTGTTTAGGTTGTCAGGCAGTCACCGTGCTGGCTCAGGACACTTGCTGAGAGGCAGGCAGGTACACGCAGAGAGGGTCCACCCAGAACCTCCCAGCCCAGCATCTGCCTCCCACACTCAGTGCCAGCGCTGGACCAGGCACACCCCAGGGCTACCTGCAGAGACCTGTTAAACACAGGGACATATTCGCACACAGACAGCGACCTGTTAAACACAATCACGCCTTGGCATGATGACGGGTATATGGCCCTCCATCGTGAAGGTGTATTTTCAGGTGGTGTGCAGAAAACACACAATTTCTGTTTCTTTCCATCTCTTTATGTCTCTGTATCTTTTTGTCTCTATCTGGTCTCTATCTCTCTCTGTCTCTGTCTTGCTCTCTTTGGCTCTCTCTGACCTCACCCTCACCCCCAGCGCTGTCTCTCTCGTTCCTCCACACTCAGGATTGAAATCACTCTTGTCCCCGGCCATGTGTCACCATAGAACCTCACCTATTATGTGGCATCAGAACCTGGCACGGGGACAAGTGCCTGGAGGCCCAGGTCAGCAGTTCTGGCTGGCTGCTCAGAATCACTCGGGGAAGATCTCACGTGTCATGATCCCTGCTGCCTCTTCCTCTGAGGTCCTGACCCACAGCTTTTGGGTGCGGAACTGGAGAAAGCCACCTTTACAAAGCTCCCCGGGTGAGCAGGACGCCCGTCGGCCTACACTAGTTCCTCCACCTCATTTTGTACACAGGAAAGAGCAGAGGCCCAGAGAGCAGAGGGCCTACCACAACATCACACAGCAGGCAGCTACAAGGGGCTCCGTGCCGTCCAGATCCTCCTTGGGACCCCTCTGGGAACAAGTTTGGGAGTTAAGTTAAATAATAAAATAAGAGAATCACAGGGAGAGACCCAGAAATGGGTAGAGACTCAGAGAAAGAGAGGTGGGGGGGAGGGGGCGTGGGCAGAGACCCAGAAAGGGACTCAGGGGAACAGAAGCAGAGAGTGACAGAGATGCGTAGAGATGGTGAGACAGAGACAGAGAGATAGGGGTCAAAAAGAGGCAGAGAGAGATGGAGACACATTAAGAGGCAGAGACTGAGAGACAGACAGCCATTTAAGGGTATAGAGAGACCCCAAGAGGGGCACATTTGCTTTTAAATGAGACGGTAAACACGCAGCCCGAGTTTGATAGGCCCTACTTCTGAGAAGCAGCTGGTGCCATAGTTTGGCAATCGCAGGCTTACCAAGCCAGGTCCCCTCCCCAGGTCCTGTAAGTAGGATGCACATCAAATACATTTATATAACCTGCCCTCTGTGCAGAATCTAGGAGCTTTACATAACATAGCCCCGTGAGTCATGCTGAAGACATGGGGCACTGACCCGACACGCCTAAGGAGAGGGAACCCCTCACCCTTCCAGGACCGTTACCTGAAAGTGACCCTGAGATGTGAGGGATAAGGGGTTTCACTGAGGGGGAAGCAGAGGGTCAGAGAGGGCAAGGCACTTCCTCTGGGTCACACAGCCAGGATCCAGCAGGACAAGGATTCCAACTATATCTGCCTGATTCCATAGCCTTTGCACCCCAAGACAGCAAGAACGACAATGACTGGCAATGCCCCATCATGTGCTCCTTTACAGAGCAGAGAAAATAATCATAAAAAACCCGGTAATAATACAACAGCCCCCCATGTATTAGGTGCACTGAGCTTTTACAAACACCATCTCATTTATTCCAAAACCCAGTGAGGTAAGGACAGAACCCAGTTATTAAATAACATAATTACGCCCATCACGTACGGAGCACTTACTATGTACTAAGTGCTTAACAGGATTTCATACAGTCACAGTTCTGGAGGTCGGTGATGTTATCACTTCCATTTCAGGAAGGAAAGAGGCTCAGAGAAAGGAAGTCACAGGCCAAGGTCACAGAGCGGGTATTTGAACCCAGCTTTCTCTAGCCGTTTATCTCTGCCACCCATTGCCCCGTGGACGTGTCCACAAGTGCGCTTCTGCACACATGCAATAAATCTAATATATAACACCAACAGCTCAAATACTTTGGTTCAAGGACCAACAGCTCCCGCCTCAGATTCTTTCTCTGCTCGGGGAAGGCCTATCTCAGCCTCCAATCCCTTAAACCTCCCCGACGCCTAGGGAGCGACCGCCTCTTCTCCCGGCAGCGCCTTGGTCCGCCGCGCGGCGGGAGCCAGAGCCTGTGCAATGTGCCTGCCCCTTTAAGAGAAGGAACAGTCGGCCGGCGTTGCCTGGCAGCGGCACGGCGGTTGCCAGGCAACGTCAACAAACGACGCGGCCGCCGTCTCCTTGCGCCCCCCTCCTCCCGCCCGCGCAGACGCGGTGACGCGACCGGCTGTGGAACGCCGTCACCTAGCAACCGGCAGGCTGTTTGTCCCGGGCCGGCCGCGCGGCCGCACTGGGCGCAGCCAGGACCGGCCCGGGCGGACAGACGGGCCGACCGGGAGCCCGGGGTGGGGGGGATGCGGTGATGGGAGCGGGGGAGAACCGGGTCCCCAAATTGCCGGTTTCCCTTTAGACAGCCGCCGTCTGCTTGTCGCCTGCTCCTCCTGTCTGACCCGGGACCGCCTCCGCTCGGGTATCCCTCCGTCTGCGCCCCCTCCTCCCCGGCATGTCTGTCTGTCCAGCGTCTCCCGCCGTGGCTGTCTCATACTCCCCCCAAACAATAACAACCAAAATAGACTCAAGCGCACTCCTCTGGCCTGCAGCTTCGACCTCAGATTCCCGGGTTTCTGGGTGCGCTGTTGCAATTGGGGTGCCAACCCGTGGAGACAGACACACGGTGAACAACCTGTACACACACACACTCGGACCCCAGCCCGAGACCCCCTCCCCGTCGTCTCCCCGCTCCCCTCGGCCTCTCTTGCCTGGCTCTCGAGCCTCCATCATCAGACAGGCAGCGCGCCGTCCTTCCATCCTGTGTCCGGGAAGCTGTCCACAGCTGGGAGGTTCTAACAACTCATCCCCAACACACACCCCCAACATCCCCCATCCAGTAGCTTCATGTGACCAGGGCTGGGGCGAATCTCCAAAGAGAGAGAAGAAATCGGGTGTGTGACCGTGTGAGTGGATGTGACCGTAGGTGAGTGACTGCCAGTGACAATGTGTACATCGGGTATTTCCTGTGTGACAGCATGATCGTGAGGGCTTCCTTGTGTGTCAGAGTGCAACTGCTGGACTGAGCGAGTGGTGTCCCCAGTTTGCGTTTGTGTCTCTAGATGTATGGGTGTTTAGAGCCCTGTTGACAGTGTGTGTGTGTGTGTAGTTGTGAGTCTCTGCGTGTGGTCATATGTGAATGATGAGTGTGTAAGTACCTATGGATGTGTATGGTTTTGCCTCTAGCTTGCCTTTCTGGTTGTGTGTGTGGTTCTGGATCTCTGTGTATGATCATCTGTGTGTAACTATGCAGGTACCTGTGTGTGTGAGCAGATTCTCAGAGTTATCTCTCCAGCATTTATCACAATTTCTAATTATGTATGTGTTAGTGCACACAAACTTGTGTGTCAAGTGCACACGTCTGTGTAACAGTGTGAGTGGTTCTGTGCTTCTGGGTGGTGGTCTCCTGGGCGTGCCTTGCAGCTTTGTAGGTCGGAGCACGGAATGGGGGGGTCTCAAGAGCTGCATCTCGCTGTGTAGCTCTAATTTTCAGCACCCACCACACCATGTGACACATAGCAGGGCCTCAGTCAATCTTAGTGGACTTGAACTGTGTGGTTCTCTCTGTATTAGCATTGGGACCTCTCTGTACCTCAGTTTTCCCATCTGTCCAATGGGGATAATAACTGTACCCACTCATGGGACTGTTGTGGGGAGTAAATGAGTTCATAGAGAGCGTTCAGAAAGTGTCTGGCCCAAAATAAACATTTACGAAATGCCACTTTTGACTGTCAGCAGAATTCTTACTTCCTCTTTGCGGGCCCCTGTCTGCGTGTGTCCGGAATCCAAAATACAGACTCAAGCGGTAGCTATGTGGTCCTGAGCTAGTCTCCATTTCCTTCCTATAAAAGGGGCATGATAACAGACCCCCTCCAGGAGAGGCTGTGGCCAAAGGAAGCTGTGTCTGTAAATCTTGCCCCTGGTGTCAGCACACAGTGAGCAGTCCGCGTCTACAAGGCCGGATCACGATCACGGCTGTGAAGCGCAGGTTCTGGGGAGGGCAGTGGAGGGGTGGCGTTTGGGGGCGGCGGGGAGTACAGATTCAAATCATTCAATGGGACTGAGAGTGCGGGAAGTTGAAGAGGGAAGAAAGATCACCTGCTGAAGCAGGCTGGTTGAAGGTCAGACTCCAGAAAGGACTTCCTCCAAGGACTGTTTGGAGGCTGAGGGTTAAAAGAGGCTGGAAGTGTTTGGAGGAACAGAAACCAGCCTGATTCTGTCTGGCTGGGGGAATTTGGGGAGGGGGTAACAATAGCAATAATAATGAGACGCAAGGTGCAGAGTCTGATAGGGACTTTGTGAGGAATATCTGTCCCTCGTGTTCCCAGCTCGGTCCTCAGTGCCTGGCACAGAGGAGGCGCTGAGTTAACTGTGTCTGAACGGTCGATTGAACGAATAAATGAATGAATGAATTTCATCTCGCAACAACCCATGTCTTGGTCTTACGGGGAGGTGGGGAGGGCCTGGTGGGCTGCCGGGGCTGGCATGGGGCCCCAGGCTCGGGGACCCGCCTCGGCCCTGTCCGCAGCCGGCCGTTCCCACAGATCAGGGCTGCGGAGGGCGTGGAGGGGGCCGGGAAGGGCGCGTCAGGCAGCCGGCCCGCCGCCTGCCCTGGACGGCTGCCCGGAGAGTCTGCAGGAGGGAGAGGGGAGCTCAGGCGCCTGAGTCACCTCGGAGAAACCCCGGCCGCATACCTGGCCGCTGACATCACCCGGACCAGGGCACCCCGTCAGCCCAGACAAGCGGACTGAATCACAGGCGGAATGCAGCCACCGCGGGCGCGGGCACGTGGCCACTGGGACCCCCCCCACCAAAACACCCCCGCGTGGCCGTCTGGCTGCGGGGGCGGGCAGGCCGCATTGGGGTCAGTGAGGGGGCAGGGGGCCTGAGTCAGGGACCAGGGTGGCTACAGCCGGAGACCACCCAGCCGCAGGCATCCTCGAGGTGCAGGAAGGAGCGTGTGGGAAGGGTAGCCGGTGGGGAGGCCCCTGGGCGGAGAGGAGGAAGCCCTGCGGGTGTGACCGGGAGGCTGTGGATTGTGGGCTGCGGCTGGATGACCCGGGGAGGGTGGGACGGGGTCTGGCGTTTGCGCAGAGAACCACTGGGTCAGGGAACAATGGAATCGCCTTGCGATGCGCTCAGCCACCCACGCACGCACGCACGCACGCTCAGAACCCCAGCTGGGGAGGCCCTGGGGGCCTTCCCCCCAGGCCCCTGGAGCCTCACTAGCTGGGTTGGCACCTGGGCCTCACTCCGCACAAGCCTGCAGGTTGGGCAAGTTCCCTAAGGGCTCCCGGCCTCAGTTTTCTTATCTGTCAAGTGGGGGTAATAATAATCATTATTGCTGTCACAGCTTACACTTAAAGGAAACATGCTTTCTGTCAGCCTCTGTTCTAGGCATGTTACATATAAACTCATCTACTCCTTTAAACCACGCTAGGAGGGAGGTACTATTATTAGCCCCATTTACAGATGAAGAAATTGAGGCTCAGAGAAGTTAAGTGACTTGCCCCGGGTCACACAGCTAGTACTGGAAGAGTTAAACAAGAAAATACAGTGGATCGGTGTAATGTAGCACCTGGCACATGGTTCATTTTCTCAAAGGACTGTCAGCTATATTATCAATCCTACTCATATTATTTTCATCCTGAGTCCCTCCAGAAAGGTCTCCAAAACAGTCATCCTTACCACCTTGGTCTGGTCCTTCCTCTTAGCTTCCCACAGTCTCTCCTGCTTCCTCTTCTTTGGTCTTGCATGTCAACAGTAGAGGAAGAGTGCTTTCGGGGACTCCCTCCTTATCTAAATCTTTTCAGGACTTGACAGTGGTTGACCAGACCCGCCTCCACCAGGAAGTCCTCCTGGCTTGCTCCAGCCTCCCTGAGCACTCCTGCCACCCAATGTCTGGAGTGGTTATAGCCAGTGACACACCGTCACACTGTGTGGGTCTGGGTTGGGGGTGGGTGAGAGGCTGACCCCCACACCCCACGGTGAGGGGGGCCACAGCACCCCCAGGCCAGGGCCTGAGGTGTGTCAGCCTCTGAGAGTGGCCTCTGCTCAGCTGTGTCTGCGTGCCTGCATAGGTGAAGCTGTGCGTGTGTAGTTGTGGGCGTCCGTGGGAGAGAGCCTACACAGTCATGGGAGCTGCGTGTGCAATGCTGTGTATCCGTGTGCCTGGTTCTGTAGGGTTTTGTACAAATCTGAGCACATCCGTGGAGGCTCTTTGGGCCCGCGTGATGTGACTGTGGGTGGACCTCCACTCGAATGTGGATTCTAAGAAATTCTGGGGTCCACAGCTCTGGGGGTCTCCCTGTGGCAGTGGGGAGCCTGGCTCTGCCAGTTTGTGTGTGTGCAGTTGTGCGTCTGTGCAGACAGACGAAGGAGGGTGCCTGTCGGTATCTGTGGTTTGGTGTGTGTTCAGCTCTGTGTGTGTGATTGTGTGTTTGCTCAGTTATCTGTGTGTCTGTGCAGAGAGAGGTGAAAGGTGTTGCGTGCACATCTGTGTTTGTCTACATGTGCGTTTGTCTTTCTGTCTCCACAGTTTGGATTCTGTAAACCAAGCCACCTTCTCCCCGACCCCGACCCCAACAAATATGTCCACCCCACCCCACCTGGAGAAGACCCAGGGTCACCAGCTCAGCTCGCTTCCTCCTTGGGGACAGGAAGGAAGAAAGGACAGGACCTGCAGCCAGGCCCCGACACTCGTGTACAGCCTCCCTGCCTGTGCACTGGTCTAGAACATCTTCCCCCTTCAATGGATGGGATGGCAAAGCAACAGAGAGGCCCAGATAGGTCTCTGTCCCAGACAGTCTGTCAGAGTTTATGAGTGAATAAATGAGGGAACGGTGAAGATTCATTGAATCAACAAATATTTATTGAGTGCCCCGCACTGCGCTGGGGCCATGGCAGTGACCAGGACAACCTCAGCCCAGGCCTTAATAATAATCCAGCCCAGTGGGGGAGACAGACCTGTCCCCAGGGAGTGATGAACCCGGAGAGGCAGAGCTGGGAGGGAGGCTCGCGGGGGAGGGGTACTAACTCAGGGAGGGCTTCCTGGAGGAGGGGATATAGAAGCTGAGACCTGGAGAAAGAGTCCTCCAAGCAGAGAGAAGAGCATATGCAAAGACTTGGAGCCAAGGGAGAGAGACCATGGCATCTGGAACGTGAAGGGGAGTAGAGAGAGGTGAGACTAGGGTGGTCGGCACGTGCCAGGTCATGCCAGGCCTCATGGGCCATGGTGAGTGAGGAGTTTGAATGCAGAATGCAGGGGTCCTGGGAGGGTCAAGCTAAGAGTCCCCAATGGGGAGCACTCTGCTTCCCTGAAACTCCACAGACACCCCCTCCAGGAGGCCTCCAGGATTGCTCAGTGGGGAGCTGGCCCAGCTAGCCAGTAATACTCACTGTTCATTGCCGGGCTCTGAAGAGCCAGCAGTTACTAACCAGCCTGGCTCTACCCTCACGGAGGTCACAGTCACGACAGCAGGACACACACCCGCACGTGCACGCCCCCCTCTTGTCATGCCTCAGAAACACTCGCCTTGGCATCACCCAGGGGCTTGCTGGAAACACACAAGACGACACCAGATCTGCATCGTAACCAGATTCCTCAGGTGATTTGTGATCACGTTAACAGCTGAGAAGCCCCGCTCTCAGGCTAAACCTCTGTGTGCCTCAGTTTCCTGCTCTGTACAAGGGGGATAATAACAGAACCTACTTACGCGGCTGGCATGGTGTGAGGACTAACTGAGATGATGTGCGTGAAAGCGCTGAGCACACAGCTCACTAAGCCTTTGCTTTCTGCATCCTCCCCCTCCTCATTTTTATGACTAAATTTCAGAGCCCGAAAGGGCTTTCAGAGCCCCTGGTCATCCAACCTTCTTGCTCTTTGCGCGGGGAAAGTGAGAAACAGAGTAGCGAGGATTTTTGGCAAAGGAAGGAAGGAAGGATGTGCCGAGGCCTGCCTTTGGCAGAGTCGGCCTCGGGGCTGTTTACAGGGTGCTCTGAGCAAGCAGAGCTGGCACTGCCACTGCCCCCGCACCTGTGGGGGCAGAAGGCTGAGGGTTCCCCCCGCCTCCTGCCTCCTCCCCATGCAGAGCCAAGCCCTCGTGAGCCAGAGCAGGGGGGTTCTGCCGTCTCCCCCACACTCAAGTCCTCCTCCTCCTGAAAGCTCCCCGGGATTGAACTCCATGGAGAAAGACTTGCTCTGCACCCCCATGCTCTGTGGGCAGATGTGCATGTCAGTGTGTGTGTTTGAGTGAGACTCTGTGTGTGTGTGTGTGTGTGTGTGTGTGTGTGTGTGTCTCCAGGGTCAACTTTCCCCTTAGGCACAGAGGGCATGGTACTAGGGCCCATGATAATTTTCGGGCCCCATGGAAATATTTCATTTCTTTTAAAATCAGAAGAAAAAAACAACTTCTAGACGAAAGAAAATGTTTTCACGTGTAATATTTGTCTCTATGCCAACGCCGTCGTGAAATCTCATTTTAAAGATGTCTTTATGGAGGAAGAGGCCCACGAAGGCCACAGTACCCAGGATCCACGCAAGTTACAACTCGATCTTGTGTGTCTCTGCTTCTGGTGGCATCTCTAGGAGGGTCGACGTCTGCAAAGGCCAGGGCAGCTTTATTTTAATAACAAAACAAGCCCCTGTGACGTGCCAGGCACGTGCCAGGAGCTTCACTGATATTCATGTAATCCTTCTACCAGCCCCATGACCTGGGCACTATTTCTGTCCTGTCCCAGGCGAGGAAACTGAGGCTCCAGATATCGCTAGCTCGAATTCACCCAACTACGAAGTGGTGGGGCCGGAATGGAAGCCCAGGCCGCCTAGATTCTGAGTCTGCCTGTCAGGGGGTAAATGCCCAGTGTCTGCAGGAGTGTGACCACCTGCATGTGAATATATTAACATACACAACTCATTTAATAATAATTAAAAGCACAAGATCTGAAGCCTCACACTCTGTATTCTGATCCCAGCTCTGCCACTAACTTGCTGTGTGACTCTAGGCAAGTGGCTTCACCTCTCTGGGCTTCCATTTCCTTGCCTGTCAATGATAGTTCCCACCTCACAGGGGTGTTGTGAGAATTAAATAAGTTAATAAGAGCGCTGGTAAAAAATGAGCTCTTGGTATTGTGGTGTGAAGGTATCCGTGTGCGTCTGTAATGAAGGTGAGCATCATGTGTGTTGGTGACCACGTGGCGATGTGTGTTTCTACGTGCAGGTGTGTGTGTGTGAAGCTGTTGCTGTGTGTGTTGCTGCTTGTGGGTTAATGTCTGAACACCCACGTGTGATCCTGTATGTGCCCGTGGCTGTGTGGATGTGTGGCCACCTGTGTCAGGGTGTGAAAGTCTTTGGGCAGCCAGAGTAGGTTTTGTGTGTCTCCTTTATTCCGTGGGAGAGGAGATGAGGGGCTTGGACGGGACAGGGAATAAGGGGTCACTCCCTGTCTGATGCTGGGGCCGAGTCACTGCCTGCTGGTGGTTGCTGTGTCATCTCCTAGTCCCTGTCCCTACTTCCAGACTGGTGGCAGACAGAGGGGGCGTGGGGGAACGAGGTAGAGGGCTGGCCTGAGGCTGGGCTTGTGTCTGGAAACTTCAACCTCCCCGTATTGCCCCCCATGCCCCTCCAGCCTTCCACATCTCCCTCCCCTCTCCCCACGATTGGGGCAGGGAATCAAGACTCTCCTGGGAATCAGGAACCACCCCCTCCTGCTCTGCCTCAGACCTGCTGTGTGACCCTGAGCCAGGCCCTCCCCCTCTCTGGGCCTCTGGGATTCAATCCTTTTAAAGTACTTCTCTCTCTGTGCCCAGGGCTGGGCCAGGCTCTGCACTGGGAGGGAAGTACCGGGATCTCTGAGATTTGTGAAGCAGCTGGTCGGACCCTTCCCAGTGGGTGCTTAAGAGCTGGGGGCTGGGGCATCCGATATACTTGCATTAGACTCTCGAAGGCCATTTCCTAGCTGGCCCCAGGTGAGCAGCTTTACCTCACCCCCACCCCAGCTTGGGTTACAGTGGTGTGCACCGAGAACAGACAGGGGTGGGTTTGTAAGGCTTATAGCTCCCTGCGACGAATAGAAGCTGCTATTATCACCATTGTCATTTAAACAATCCTAAGACCTAGTTCTGGTTTCAGTGAAATCAGGAAGAGAGCAGGGGCTCTGGAGTTTGACAATTCTGGCTTTGAATTTCTCGTGATGGCATCTTGGGCAAGTCACAACCTCTCCGAGTACTACTTTCTTCTCTTATAAAATGAAAATTTTCCTCCCTTAACCTTCCAAAGCTGTTTTAAGGATTACAAATCTTGTATTAAAAGGCTTAGTACAAGAGCTGGTACTTGGCGAGTGCTAAATACATGGCATCCATTATTATTTTATTATTATTATGAATTATAACCGCCCAACACACGTTCTTTCTGTCTACGGGTAGGATTATAAAGCGAGGAAGAGAGGTTACCAACACCATCAGCAGGGACGCTTCACCCCAAGTTTCATTCGCCATCCCCTCCAAACCCGCATACCTCCCAAAAGCTGGACCTGGGGAGCCAGCGGGGTCCAAGACACACACATCGTTTGTCCAGCTGGGAAAACTCTAGCTGAAGCCCAGAGAGGGCAAACATTTTCCAAGCTCGCACAACGAGTTAGGGCAGGAGCTAGTACGAGCCTCGGGACTCGCCCCCTCCTTCACTTTCACCTGGAGCATCACAGCCCCTCCCACCCGGCTCGGGACTCAGTTTCCCCGCCTACGTGACTACATTACTACTCCAAAAGGAGACTTTTGGCGATCTGACTTTCCTCTTGAGTGGGGGCACTGCACCACCAGGGGAATTGAGAGGGGCTGCCAGAGGTGAGGGGGACTCACTAGCTGGGGTCCTCCCTGGGAGCGTGTAAAAGCCTATTAATACTAGCCCCCCGAGCGGCGAGGCACTGCGCAGGCGCGGGCGGGTTCCGCAGGCGCGAGGGGTGAGCGCGCGAGCGAGCGAGGGATTCCCTCTGACGTAATTGCTAGGATACCAAACAAACACTCAGCCGCGCCGGCCGAGCTCCTTATATGGCTAATTGCGTCACAGGAACTCCTGGGAGGCGGGGCCGGGATCCCCTCCCGCCGAGTGCTCCAAAACGCAGACCCCGAGACCCCCAGGGCCGCGAAGGTGATGCAGGTGACCAGATCGAGGCTAGGGAAGACCCCTTGCCGGACGGTGCGGGGCTTTGTTCAGCGGGGCCGGAGATTTGGGGAAGTTTACGAAGAGCAGGACGAGTGACGTAAGCAGGGGGCGGGTCCCTGGCGTATAAATACAGGCTGGCGGCTCTGGGCTTCATTCATAAGACTGAGAGCTACCGCCGCGGGAAGGACACGCGGAGCTGGGACTTGGGGACTTGATTGTTGTGGTTGTTCTTCTTGGGGAGGGGGCTGTGAAATTCAGTTTATTATTTTTTTCCGGAGAGAAAGTTTTTGGAAGGATTCTTCTAGATAATTCTACATTTTATTTTGGAGGACCGACTTAACTTTTTTCGTCTTCTTTATTACTCCCCTCCCCCGTGGGACCTGCCGGACGCGTGGAGGAGACCGCACCCGAAGCAGATTCTGTACAACAGGACAGCGCTTTCCGCCTCTTGGGGAGCGATCCCCCCGCACCCCTGGGACCTACGGAGCCTGGACTTTCAGGAGGCACAGCGGCATCTTGTGGGAGCCTGGGCACCGCAGAGGAATTGCACAGAAACTTTGCCATAACTGTTGGAGCGGGACGCTGCCCGACCCCGAGTTTCCCCAGACAGCGCACTTTGGGGACGCGCTTGGCTCACCCCGGACTCGCACCTTTCTTCTCCCACCCGGCCATAGCCTTGGCTTCCCGACGACCTCAGCGTGGTCACAGGGGCCCCCCTGTGCCCAGGGAAATGTTTCAAGCTTTCCCCGGAGACTACGACTCCGGCTCCCGGTGCAGCTCCTCACCCTCCGCCGAGTCTCAGTATCTGTCTTCAGTGGACTCCTTCGGCAGTCCACCCACCGCCGCCGCCTCTCAGGTAAGTTCTAGAGGGTTGGGGTGCTGCTTTGTAGGTTTTAGTTTTTTAAGTCAAGAGTGGAGCGAGCCATTCTCCCATCCCAAAGAAAGTCGCGTCAAAACCCAGGATCTGAGAGGGAAGAGGCTCACGGCGCACTTTGCAAACTGCAGAGTCGGGACGTGTTTGCAATTGGTTGTGTGCGTGGAGCGCAGGGAGGGATCGCAGAGGGGTAAGCTTTGGGGGTGGGGAGAATGAGCCGTTCAGTGCAACGTGTATGCGGTAGCAGGGCTAAGAACTTTTAGCCAGCTCCGGGACTCAGGTCCCCAACCTGAAGCTAGCGCGGTTAGGCAGGTGGGAGAAATTCCGGGGAAGCTTCCAGTAGCCTCCTCCCCTTTCCTTCTCCACCCGAGCACCTACTCTGGTGCCGCGTCGCCCTCACTCCGGCGGGAAAGCGGGCCTCGAACCCTCGGATGCGCTGCCTCCGCCTCCTGCGCGGAGACGTAACGGGGGACCCGTGCGTAACGGCTGACGCGCTGGAATCCTCCGTCTGACGCGGGGCACGCACGGCGCGCTGCGCCCCCTTCGTCCGCCCCGCCCCTGACGTCCCGGGAGCGTTCTATTTTGGAACGCCAGGGCCACGTTGCTAAGGGAGGGGGCAGCCCGGCGTTCCGATTGGCCGCCGCGGCGCGAGCTTTAGCCAATCAGCTTTCCCTTCCTATTTGTAGGGTGCAGTTCCCTTCCCCCCTCTGTCCCCGGAATCCGTGCTTCCTCGGCGCTAGAGTGTCCTTTACGGGCTTCTAGAGGCAGAGCGAGGGGACTCCTGTCGCGACAGGAGCGACCCTCTGCGACCCCATGAGTCCACAAGGACCTTGTGGAGATCCGGCCCCTCCGCTCTCCGGGGCAGAGCGTGTCTGTGTGCGCCGGGGTTTCTTCGGGAGACATGGTGACCGTCCCCCTCTTCTCCAGGCACACACAGACACACTCCCGCTCCCTCTGCTCCGGACGCCCAGTCCCTCCGGTGTGTCCGAACACAGGACTAGAACCGCTAACCCTAGAGGGACCATCCAGGTGGTCTCCAGGAGCCCCGCCCCCTCTGGGTTTCCAGAGCGCTGATTGGCCAGCGAGCCAGCCCATCCCTCACCACGCCCCCAGGAGAGTAGTTAAGCCTTCCGAGCAGTTCTAGGATTCCATTTGGGGGTGGGGGGGGGAAGATGAGCTCGGCTTGGGCTTGGGGGCTCAGGACCTACACCACTCCCCCTCCGCGACAGTCAGAGGGAGCCTGGCTCCTCACTTTTCTCTACTTGTCCGTTCACCCTAACCTGTCACGTGTCTCTTCTCACTCTGGGAAGAGACAATTACTTGAAACGTTGCTCTAAACTCCTAGGCCCGTCCCTCAACACCCTTTTAACTGAGACCCCCGCCCCTGCACGGAGGTCTCATGGACCCTCCAATCCCTCATCCCCTGGCTCAGAGGGGTGTGTGTATGTGTGTGAGTGTGGGGGAAGGCTTGGCCTAAGGCCTGTCTCTCTCCCTCCCCTTGCCTCTGGGGTGGGGGTGGGGTGTTGTGGCTGTGTGTGTGGCTGTGACTCCGTCCCGGGGGTTCTGTCACCCGGCTGTGTCCAGCCTCCTCTCCACCCCCCACACCTAAGAGTCACCAACCCGGGGTGTGATTCACCACCCGCTGGAACCGTGCAACCTTTCCCTGAGGAAGAAGGAGGAGGTAGAAGCCAGTTGAGCAGAAATCCTCTCATTAACCACTGCGTCACGGTGTAGTGGAAGGGTGGGTGTTGTGGCTTTTTGCCTGTGACACACACATCCACACCCGCTCGCCCTGTGCTCACTCACGGGGTCGGTGTGTGTATGTGTGTTGGGTGTGTGTGTGTCGGTGTCTCTGTTTGTGTGTCTACGCCTGTGTGTGTATGTGTCACCCCGTAGGAGTGCGCCGGTCTCGGGGAAATGCCCGGTTCCTTCGTGCCCACGGTCACCGCGATCACAACCAGCCAGGACCTCCAGTGGCTTGTGCAACCCACCATCATCTCTTCCATGGCCCAGTCCCAGGGGCAGCCGCTGGCCTCCCAGCCCCCGGCCGTCGACCCCTACGATATGCCAGGAACCAGTTACTCCACGCCGGGCATGAGTAGCTACAGCGGTGGCGGAGCTAGTGGCAGTGGAGGGCCTTCCACCAGCGGAACCACCAGTGGACCTGGGCCTTCCCGCCCTGCCCGAGCCCGGCCTAGGAGACCCCGAGAGGAGACGGTGAGTAAGGGGCATCAGAACTCGCTCTGGGGGGAAGGAAGCAAGAGAGGCAGCGACTTTCTCACTACTGGGGTGAGGGATCAAGAAGCCCTCGATGCTGCAGAAACCCTACCATCCTTGCCACAGTCAGCGAGGACTGGAGGGTCCTTTTCTGGCTTCTGGGGGTTCTGGGAGAAAAGCAGGTTCGGGATGGATGGAGGAGCTGCACCGTTTCCCCAAACCTCATGGCCTCTATCTCCCCTACTCAGCTTACCCCGGAGGAGGAGGAGAAACGAAGAGTTCGCCGGGAGCGGAACAAGCTAGCAGCGGCTAAGTGCAGGAACCGTCGAAGGGAGCTGACTGACCGACTCCAGGCGGTGAGGATGGGGCCAGGGGTGGGGCGAGGGTATGCTGAAAGGGGGGCTCTCTCCCCATCCTCTGCTCCCCCCTCACCTGTGTCCTTATCCTGGGCTGAGAACCAGAGGTTCCCCACATGGAACTAGATCCAGGTGTGGCCAGACGGGGTGACCCTGTGCACACACACAGACCCTCACATACTTATGTGACCCCCTGGCCACTCTCTGCCCTGGTTTATGACTCCCCCCATACACACATCCACCACTCGCCTGGCCTCCCCTTCATCCTGAGGGGACAGGCGAGGGACCTTTAACAGAGGGGACCTCCAGCCATTTCTCCCTTTTGGTCTTGGGCAAAGGATAACCCATTTTTGCCTCGGTTTCTCCATCTCTTAGACCCCTCATCGAATCTGCAGGTTCCTTCTAGCTCTAACATTCTGGAAAGTTTTTCAAGTGAAATCCTTGTATCCTATGTTAATTCCCCACCACCTGCCCCAGCCGCCCATACTTCTCAGACCTTGAGCTGGTGGCGACCACCAAGGCCCCCTCTTTTTACTCCCTGCCTCAGACTGAGAATTTCCTACTTTCTGCCTGCAGGATGACCTGCTACCCCTAGAGGAATCAGGGAAATCCTTGATAGTACTTTCCTGTGCGCTTGCCCTCCTTCCAGGGAGGCAGAGAGGGGAGGGTAACAGAGGGGAATAGGGGGCATTAAAAACATATACCAATTGTTTATTCATTCAACAAACCTCTGAGTGCCTCCTGCAACCAGAGACTTCCATGTGCACCTGGCCCCTTCCCAACCATCCACTGGACACATGGGGAAACTGAGGCTCCTAGAAGGCAAGACCCTTGCCCCAAGATATGACACCAGGCCTCCAGCGCGGGGGTCTTTCCTCTCAGTCCGCTGGGCCTTGGCAGCAAGTCTAGGGAAGGCGGTTTGTACTTTCTCTAGTCGCTCACGGTCTGTTCTCCTTGCTCCCCCTCCTCCGTGACCTGGCCGCCGGGGCCTCAGGAGACAGATCAGTTGGAGGAAGAAAAGGCAGAGCTGGAGTCGGAGATCGCCGAGCTCCAAAAGGAGAAGGAGCGTCTGGAGTTTGTGCTGGTGGCCCACAAACCGGGCTGCAAGATCCCCTACGAAGAGGGGCCCGGGCCGGGCCCGCTGGCGGAGGTGAGAGATTTGCCGGGGTCAGCATCCGCTAAGGAAGATGGTTTCAGCTGGCTGCTGCCGCCCCCGCCACCACCGCCCCTGCCCTTCCAGACCAGCCAAGACGCACCCCCCAACCTGACAGCTTCTCTCTTTACACACAGTGAAGTTCAAGTCCTCGGCGACCCTTTCCCCGTTGTTAACCCTTCGTACACTTCCTCGTTTGTCCTCACCTGCCCGGAGGCCTCCGCGTTCGCCGGCGCCCAACGCACCAGCGGCAGCGACCAGCCTTCCGACCCCCTGAACTCGCCCTCCCTTCTTGCTCTGTGAACTCTTTAGACACAAAACTAACAAACACACAAAGGAGAGCGATTTGGAAGAGAAGGAGGAGAGAGGGGAAGAGACAAAGCGGGCGTGTGGCCTCCTTGCCTCTCCTGTCTGACTCTGTGCCGCCGCTGCCATCCGACAGGAGCACCTCCTTGTGTTCTGTGCCGCCTCTTGTTTCTGTGGCCCGGCGAGGCCCGAGAGCTGGTGACTTTGGGGGCAGGGGGTGGGGAGGGGATGGACACCCCCCGGCTGCCTGTTGGCTGTCTCATTTCAACCCAACCTCTGGGGATGGGTGGGTGGGGGGTGATGCCCACCTTTGGGCTGGAGGGAAAGGGGTGCTGGCGGCTGGCTAGGGGGTGGGCTGGAGTTCTCTCCAGAGAGGCCCAACAAGGAAATGCCACAGAGCCCCCGTAATGTCCCCGACACCCACCCTTCAGCTGGGTGACTAAGCTGGTTCTCCCTGCTCCCCCAATCTTAGCTTATTTAACGTTTCCTTGTGGTTAGAGCCTCCTCTGAATTGAGCCCCCCTTGAGAGGGAAGTTGATGCCCCCCATGATAATCTCCGTCCCCCCACCCAGACTTAGTCTGAAATGTGAACCTCCCTCCCTGACTCTCCAGCCACCCCCTCCCCGCAAAACTGGCTCTGATTTGAATTTCTCGCCTCCTAAGGATGCCCCCACGTTCAGCCCTCCTTCCTGATGACAGTATTATTCCCGGCCTCCCTCCCCTCCGGGCCTTCCTTGTTGGGCCTCTCTGATCCAGGCAGCAGGGGGCGCTGTGAGGCCTGTCCTGCTGGAGTGTCTTATACTGTGAAATGAGTTGGCCGGATTGGGAGGGGGGAGCCCGGCGGGACAGACCCCTTGCGGAGGGATTGTGCCCCCCACTCCCCAAAGCCTTTCCTTGGTCTCCCCTCCCCCATCTGCCTCCTTCCTCCCCTTCAACAGTGAGTTAGACTCCAGGGGGTGACAGAATCGAGAGGTGGGTGACAGTTATCCATCCACGTGGCCTCTCTCCTCAGGACCCCCAGCCCCCAGCCCTGACCTTTTTTCTTTAAGGCCTGTCACCTTACCCCAGCCTAGGACGCCGGCTTCTCCCTCCCCCTGGCACCTCCACACCCTTTCTAGAAAGGGAGCAATGGGAGATCGCCAGGGGCCTGACAGTTTTGGGGAGAAGATATAAAGGCTGAGGCTTTGCCCCCCCCACCCCCCAATATTTTTGGACTGGCAAACTCGAAGGGGCTGGGCTCCCACGGTCCCAGCTTCCCCTCCTCCGTCCCCCCAGCTCCGAATCTTGGTTTTGATTCCCCCACCTCGCCTTTCCTTGTGCTTCACCTCGTGAGAATTTCATCATGAGGCAAATTGGTATTTTTTAACATCGGATGGGCCCGCCGCCCTCCGTGTGCATGGAAGACATTCCACGTGCTCCGTCCCGCGCCTCCCGCCCTGGTCCCAGACCCCAGACCCGGCCCCTAGCTATTTATCCCTTTCTCGGTTTCCGAAAGGCACTTATATCTATTATGTATAAATAAATATATTATATATGGGTGTGTGTGTGCGCGTGAGTGTGGAGAGCTTCTGCAACCTCGGCCTGGGTCACGTTGGCCCCCAAAGCCGTGCCATTGAATTGGAAACACTGCTTCTGGAAACTTCCAGGCAGCCTGTCTCAGGCTGTCTTTTCTCTGGCTGTCTCTATCTGACTGTCTCTTCTCTGATGGTCTCAGCCCCTCTGGTTGTCTCTGGCTGTCTCTTTCCTGAGTGTCTCTCCCCTTCCATCTTTTCTCTGCCTGTTTTTATCTGGCCATTTCCATCTGTCTCCTTTCTGACTATCCCTGATCCTCCAGCTGTCTTCTGACTCTGGGCTCGTTGGGGACATGAGATTTTATTTTTGTGAGTGAGCCTGAGGGATCATAGATTTTTACAGTCTGTATCTTGGAGAATTATGGGTGCAAGTGTGAGACTGGAAGCAGGGCCTGCCCCTGCCGACCGACTGCAAGTTACTGAATCCCCAACCCCGCGCCCCATGCTGTATTTGTGATTCTCTTTTTGTATTTTGCACCTGACCCTAGGGGGCGGGGGCTGGCCGGCATTGGGCCGCTATCCTCGCCCCGTGGTTCTGCACTGTCGCCAATAAAAAGCTTTTAAAATGCATCCACCAAGATTCAGGGTCTATTTTCTCCTGACACCCATCACCTGCCTTCCTTTCAGCATGAGGAAGTGAAGTTAGATTGCTGGGGGAACTATACAAACACGCACACATTGGAACTCCTGCTGGTGAATCAGCCCACAGCAGGATGGAGGGAGGCTAGACAGTCAGGAGGACTTCCCGCACACGCAGGCTGTGCCTCCTCCCAGAAAAAATAAGCAGACAGAATATTAGCTGTGACGTGTGTGATATTGAAGTGCTGAAGGGTGCTGGAGGCTTCCTGGTGAGCAAGGGACTTATGTTGGACCCTGTATGTCCTGAGGACGGCAGGAGCAAAAGTTACAAAAAGAGGAAAACCTGAACAATACACCTCGTTATATTGCAGATCACTAACGGGAAGCCAAATCCAGCCTCAGGGTTATATGAAACACAAAAAGTTGGAATACTTTACACTAAGGATGTGTTTCCTTTTGCCTTCCATATGACCATTTCTTCTGGGTTATGATCATGTTGGGGCCAACCTAAGATTGAGTGAACCAAAAATATTGCTACTTTGTCTCTCCAAAGATACAGCTGAGCCAACCCTATTGCAAGAGCCAAGCCCTCTCTTATTTGCATAGCAGTAAGCACTCTGGGAATTGAAGTGATGGTCCAGAGGTCCTTCTGATGCCTGAGTAAATGAGTAAGCAGGGGAATTCGTCATGATGGAGTCACTTAATTTATTCATTAATTTTTAAAATTTGCTAAGCATCTACTGTGTGCCCAGCCCTGTGCTGGGGGGTGTTGGGACACTGCAAGGACTGAGACAGCCCCAGGCTATCCCCTCCTAGGGGTCACAGTACAGTGGAGGGCACAGACCTGTCCCCAGTCAGGGACGATTAAAGTAGACAGGATTGGGGGAGTCCGTGGGGCTGGGGGAGCCCAGTGAGGGCACCTGATCTTGCCTGGGAGTCAGGAAAGACTTCCCGGAGGAGGGACAGGTAAGCTGAGTCCTAGAGGATAAATAGAAGGCAGAGAAGGGAATAGAAAAAGACTAAGTCTAATGAAAGAGTGCAAAGATCTGTCGGTGGAGGGAGGGCTTGAAACATTGAGGAAGCTGGAGGCTCACGGTGGCTAGGGCAAAGGGTGCAGAGAGAGAGGTTAGCGGGGACCCGATTCTGCAGGCTTAAATTCCAGACTGAGTTTAGATCGTCTCTAGAAGGCACCGGGGAGCCATGGCAGGTTTTGAGTACAAGAAGTGCAGGGACAGGTTTGTGCTTTAGAAAGACTCCTCCAGCCTTCAGATTGAGGGTCGCTGGGAGAGAAAGGGGCAAGCCTGGGGCAGCAGACCAAGGAGGAGGCTAGGGTGGGGACACTGGGGTGTGAGGGAGGGACCTGGAACAGGCCCAGGGCTGTGGGAGAGAGAGGACGGGAAGGATTCGAAAGACATTTAGGAATAGACTGGGGAAAGACAGACCAGGGCAGTAGTAAACAGCACGGGCCAGGGCTCTGAGAACCCCGCGGCTGGAGGCTTACAGAAGCTGGGTGACCTTGGGCAAGAGGCTTCATCCCTCTGAACCTCAGTTTCCTCGGCTGCAGAATGGTGCTGTTGTGAGGAATTAATGAGCTTGTGCACGCCAACGCTGAGCTCAGAGTAGAGGGACAGATATCACAATCGCCATTATTGGGGCCACCCTGATCCCCAGCCGGGAATATCCCCCCCTTCTGCTGGGTCATCGCATCTCATCCTTCAGGTGTCTGCTCAAATGTTACCCTGACACCCCACCTGAGCTCAGGTCTCCTTGTTAGATGGCCTCATATGTTCTATACTTGCCTTCCCAATAGTTATCGCCTTTGTAGTTGTTAATTAAATGTGTAATTAATGATTGTTTGAGGTTTGTCTCCGCTGGACGGGGAGCACCATGATGCGAGGGCCGGCGTCGTCGTCACCACTGTGTCCCCAGCACCGCCCAGTGCAGGACCAGGCGCCGAGTAACCGCTCAGCAAATACTTGTTGAATGAGTGAATGAATAAATGAATAAACATTTGACTGATTAATAAGTGCATGCATGATTAAATACATGAGTGAGCAAATGACAAGGAATGAGAGAGTGAGCAAGCGAAGGGGGAGAAAACCAGGGTAATTCTCAAACTGTAAATATCCTAGAACTGAGCGTGTAGACGAGTTTTTCTTCATCTTTTGGAACTGTCTTTGATATTCCCGGAAAAAGTGTAACCACAGGAAGAGACCCGCGTGGTGAAGGATAATCAATTACGATGCAGAGAACTGCAGCGACCTCTCCAGATGCCGGCCAGAGGCGCATCCTCTGGGGCAACCTGCACTGTAATGTCCAGTTTGGAGGGAGGAAAAAAAAGACTGAATTGTGAGCTGGAGAGCCGCCCGAAAGGTGGAATTGAACCACTCTGTCGCTAGACAGCTACAGGTTTGAAGCCTGCACCCCAGACCACTGAGGATCATCCGGGCGAAGTAAGCGGTTCTCCACAGGACTATATAAAAACCATAAATTCCTATATTTTTACAGTTATGGTCATATGGTTTGGGAGGGTATGAGACTGTTGCTTTCAATATATGGAAATTCTCCCCAGTCATTTATAACGGCAGATGTCCTTCCAAAACGTTGTCTTTGCTCCACATGGCGTGAATCATTGTCGATTTGGAAACCGTCTTATTTGCATAGCACCGCGCATTCTGGGAAACGGCTCCCGAGGACCCGGCCCACTCGCTGCTGGCTGTTAAAGAGCCAGAAGCCCCCTTTCCAAGTGAGAAGTCAGTTTTTTAAGAGAGATTCATAATTCGGCATTCAGAAGCCCCTTCCCTGAAAAATCCGAATTCGAGTAAGCGGGTTCTTGCTAGAGTCTGGTTTAGCCCAGCCCTGGAGGCTCCAGGTTGGCGGCTATAGGGCTGGCGCGACACCTGCTGTTCTTCTGCGGAACTTCAGCCACCTGCGGAACCCTAAGTTCATTCAAATGTTGTGAGCGCCTACTGAGTCCCATGCACTGTCGTAGGTGCTGGGGATGACAGAAATTCTGTCCCCACTAAGTTTAGACACTAGAGGTCATCGATTTCTGCACCTGCATTTTTATGACCAAGGAAACTGAGGCTTGGAAACGGATAGTACCGTTCACCAGTTCACATAGCCCACGCACCAGGGGGAATCGAACCCGCACCATCAAAATTATTATTACAAAAAACGTGATCGTTTTATAAACTCAGCCATTTACTCATGTGACCCTGGCTTCTCCTCCTCTCTCCTCACACACTTGGCCTCTGGCATACAGATCTCTCGGGGCACACACCAGCTACGCTCCCTTCCCAGGGCCATTGCGTTTGCTATCCCTCTGTCTGAATCTCCTTTCCTCCATATGACTCACTGCGTCTTTTCACTCTGACTTCTGCTCAAATATCACCAGTTAGTGAGGCCTGCCCTGACCATCCAATTTAAAATAGAAAAGCCTAGACCTTGAGGGTATGATCCTAAGCGAAATAAGTCAAATGAAGAAAGATTAATACTGTACGGTTTCATTCATATGTGGAAGATAAACAAACACAGGTACAGAGAACAGACTGGTGGTTACCGGAGGAGAAAGGAGTGGGGAGAGGGCAAAAGGGGTAAAGAGGAACATTTGTCCAGAGACAGATGGCAACTAGACTTTTGGTGGTGAACACGATGTAGTTTATACAGAAGTCAAAATATAATGATGTACACCTGAAATTTACATAATGTTATAAATCAATGTGACCTCAATAAAAAAAATATCAAGTCCTGTCACTCTATCCCCTTACCCTGCTGGACTTTTCTCCATCACTCTGATCACCACCTGCCAAATTCTATCTCTAGTTTCTATTGTCTATCTGCTCCCCCTGTAATATCAGTTCCATGAAACTGTGGACTTTGTTTTGGTCCATTTCTGTATCCCTAGTGCCTAAAGAGTACTTGAGCATGTCGCAGATGCTGGGTAAATGTTTGTAGGATGAATGAGAGAATGTTACCGTTATCCTTCTCTGATCCTGGGTTTCCTCATCTGGAAAACAAGACTAGTACAACTGATTTCACTGGAGGAACTGTATGGAGAGATGGATACAAAAGTCTGGCACGGGGCCAGGCACTGGGAAGCACTCAAGAAAGGCTGTTTCCATCTCCAGCCTGTTTCCCGCCTCCAATGGGGATGCCAAGGATGGGGGCTTTAGCCATTCCTGGACCCATAATCTCAACCAGTCCCTCTTCCCCCATTCTTTATATGGACAAATGGACGCTTTGTCTTACGGAAAGTGTAAACAAAAGCATCTTTAGGAAGTTTTACTATTTTTTTTATTTGGAAATTTAAAACATTGTCTTTGCTTGGTAAACCCGTATTCGAAAGAAAACCCCTGAGCGTTTTTCTTTTAGATAGAAAGCGGCCACTAGGCAAGCCCTGTATACAAATTCTGGGGCTGTAACCACGACTCCTGTAACATCATTATCTATCTCCCAAAATGTGACATGCATTGCTAGAGGCAAGCGAGATGATTTTAGGAGCTGCACGAACATTTTTTTTTTCTTTTAAGATTTTATTTATTTATTTATTTTCCCCAAAGCCCCAGTAGATAGTTGTATGTCATAGCTGCACATCCTCCTAGTTTCTAGTTGCTGTATGCGGGACTCGGCCTCAGGATGGACGGAGAAGTGGTGCCTTGGTGCGTGCCGAGATCCGAACCCGGGCCACCAGCATCGGAGCGCGCGCACTTAACCACCAAGCCACGGGGCCAGCCCGGATCAAGCATTTTAAATGTTAATAGTTTTGTGTTTATTTTTATTGTTATCTTCTATTTCTGGCAAGTGATACTGACTTCCTTGGTGGTGAAGTAACATTTCTTTTGAAAAGTCATTTGTTTTATTTGTAATAAACCAATTAAAAAATTAGATCAATAGCAGAACAGGTGATATAAAGATCATGAAGGTGGTGAGGGAATGACTGAGGTTTGGGAAACAATGTTTAGCTAACAATAGCAGCTTCTGTTCACCGGACATTTTTTATATGCCTGGCTCTGGGACAAGAGCTTTACATGTAGGTACGGTTATGGGGACATTTTTCCTTTTGAGGAAACAGAGGCTTTGAGAGGTGAGGTCACTTGCTCAAAGTTACACAGCCAGGAGGTAGTAAAGCTGGGATTCAAATCCAGGTCCATGGGCCTTTAGACTCCAGTCTCCTGTCTCCTCCTCCCTCAGTTTACAGTTTTGGAACTTGAGGCCTGGAGAGGCCACCAGGCCCTGTACTTGGTCCCAAGGCGATTGGAAAGGAGAGAAGTGGGTGGATGAGAGACGTTTGGAAGATAGACTAGACATGGCTTCCTAACTGATTAGATGTGGGGTCTGAGGGAGTAGGAGGCAGGGCTGTACCTAGGTCTCTGGTCTGGTGACAACGTGGGGAGAGAGGACATCCCTGAGTTGGAAATCAGGTAGGACAAGGAAGAGGTTTGGATATATTTGTGGGGGGGGAGTCGTCCAGAAGGCAGTTGGACACATGGGTGACATGGCTGCAGAGCAGGCAGTGTGGGGATTGATTAGTGATGTCTGCCTTGAGCACAGGCATGGACAGTGGCTGCCAAGGCTTGGCTGGCTCTGGGATGGGCGGTCTCTCAGATGGTAGAGGGGGCTTCTTCAGCCGAGATGGGAAGGTTCCTCCTTGAGGATCACTTAGGTGTTTTTCAGTGCAGGAAGGTGGAAGCTGGAGGGGGCTGGAAGCACAGGAGGCCTTGGGTTTTCCACAGGAGTCTTTATTACAGTGTAAATCCAAGCTCAGGCCTCCCCTGGGCCCCATGCAATGCCCCGGCGTTGGGGCTAGTGGCGTCCAGGAGACACCAACCCCTCACGGCGCCTCCAGCGGCGGATCTCGGAAGTGCAGGGCGGGTGCCCTATCTAGGCAACTACAAGTCCCAGCAGGCCCCGCAGCCAAGGTGCCTCGCCTTTCCTGGATTCCTAAAGCAGAGCCTCTTGGGAAATGTAGTCCTGGCCGCTCAGGCAATTTGCGGAAACTCCCTGGTGTGAGTAATCCTGACACCCACCGGGAAATGGCTCCGGCGGAGGCAGGGAGAGGGTGGGGATGGAAGGGAGATTGAGTGGGGCAGAGGGCTGCAGTGGGTGGGGGCAGGCGTCCCGCGGGCAGAGGTGCCCCCTTCATTCGGCTTTGGCTTTGGATCCGGAGACTGCGGCTGCTGCTGAGGCAAGGGCTCCGGTCCCTGGGATCTTAGCTCGGATCCTGAGGGACAAACAGGTGGAGTCACGAGGTGGGGCAGGGGACGGGGTAGGTATCTGAGAAGGTTCGATGGAGGAACTAGCTGAGGGGAGTCGGGGAGGAGTTCCCAAGTTTCCCCCTTCCCCATCCCATCCATCTTCACCCCATGCCCTTACTTAGCTTTGATGTGGCTCAACTGATTCGTCACCAATCCCACATACTGGTCAATCTGGGCCTGGGGAGACGCAGAAGGGATGAAAGGAGAGATTGGAGGGGATTCTTGTCCCTAATTCATTTAGGAGACTGCTTTCTCCCCCACCCCCAAATCCGGAGTTGGGGGAAGTAGCCCGCTAAACCACCTTCAACTCTAAACCCAATCAAATACCCTTGGATGACACAAGTTCAGGTTGAAGGGTCAGTCAGTCGGGCCACACTTTGTGGGGAGTAATGCCACACAAGAGAGGTAGACACACAAGAATTTGCCAGCAAGTCTGCGTCCTGGACACAACTGTTAATCTTTGAGTGAGTTGTGCGTGCACGTGTGTGTGTGTGTGCGCGTGCGCATGTGTGTTCAGGGGCAGTGTGAGAGTAGAGGGCGTTGGTGTTGGTTGTCAAGTCCCTGAGTGGATTGATTTAAATACTAGTTTAATTCACAGTGTTAGCTGACGTTGTGAGTCTTGGGGATTCTAGCATAGGAGGCAGTTCGTTAGGACTATCTCTTTGGCAGGGACGTGTGTATCATTTGGCCCTCAGCTGTGCTGGAGAATGTCAAAAAGGGAATGTGGGTCCAGCTGCCTGTCTCTGGATAAGATATATGGCAGCTGGCCCTGGATCTGTCAGTGCTGTGGGCTTCATCCTCCCCAGTTTTGATGGAGATGTCAGTGCCTGGCAGCTTCGGGGAATCAGGGCATCAGACAGTCCACCTGATTGGCTGGGAGGGGTGTCAGTCAAACCCAGACTATGTATAGGGATAGAAGGCATCCCTCTGTCTGTCTGTCTGTGTGTCTCTGGAATATGTGTTTGTCAGTCTCTGGTGGTATTGGAGGAGAAGACACCAGTCGGGCTGCCTCTCTGTAGCGAGGACATGACAGTTGGACCTTCGATCCATTGTCAGGGAGAAGCATCATTTAGTTGGTCTGCCTTGGGGTGAGGCATGTCAGTCAGACCCCGGCTCTTTCACAGGTAGGAACACCAGTTGGTCTTCCTATGTCTGGCTGGGACATCTGTCATGGGACCCTGGCTGTAGAGGGGGGAATTAGACCACCCATGTTGACTGCCAACTGAGGGCCTGTCACACTCACCTGGTGTTGCCGATACAGCAGGGGGACAGTGAATAAACCAATCACTCCTGTGGGCACAGAGATGGGGGTCAGGGTTCTCCCAGGAGATTAACAGCTCCATCCAGAGCCCTGTCCCCCACCAAGCCCCAGAGACCCCTCCCCACCCCGCCCCCAAAGCCTTCCCAGCTCACCCAGAATGAGAAGAGTCAAACCATTGAAGACGGCACCCACGAAGGTCAGGATGTAGAAGAGAAGGGCCAGCTGGGGGTGAGGGTCAGGGTCAGCAGAGCCCACAGGGCACTCCCCAGGCTGGGAATGCACCCAGCAATGGCCCTCTACCCGCCGGGGGCAGGACAGTGAACGGGGAACCCAGGAGGGATTGGGGGCTTCAGGGCACCTTGAAGGAGTCCACAAGGTCTTCTACCAGGAAGAAATGCCGAAGCTGGGTGGCTGCAGAGACCACTTGGGAGGCGATCTGCTGGGACAAACGTTCCTTCTGCTCCTGAGTCAGGGTCAGGTCAACATCCAGATAGGCCCTGGAGAACAAAGGGGTTTGAGGCGACTCAAGCAGGGGATGGGGCCCAGGCTGAGAGGTGTGACCGGGACAAGGGCAAGAAATGGGGGTTGGGGAGAAGGCCAGGTGTAGAGGGCTGGGGTCTTCAAGGTGGGAGATGGGATCAAGGATTAAGGGTAAGAGGTTGGGATCAGAGGTTAGAGCTGGAATTCTAGGGTCAGTCAGAGCCTCGTTTAAAGTCAGGGTGGGGTGAGAAACAGGACTAGGTTGGATCAGGGGTCAAGGTCAGGGTGAGAAGTTAGTGCCTGTTTTGAGGTCATGGGTCACGACTTAGGGTCAGTGCAGGGGTCTGGACAGAGGTCAGGGTTAGGGGCCGGGGGTTCTCACTGGAAGGGGTTGGTGCCGCCCCCCCGGTGCACGGCCTGCAGCAGCTTTCGGTAAACCCTGAGAGAGATGGTGCCACAGAGCAGCAACAGGGCCACGTGGGCGACCACGGACACGATGCTAAAGTGCAGGAGGCAGAGCAGGGAGACCATGAGGCCCGTGAAGACCGCTCCCGACGTCCTCGTGTCCTTCCAGTACAGCAGGTCCGCCACTGTGGAGGGAGGGGGGCAATCAGGCTGGGGTTTGGGCCCGGCCTGGCTGACCTCTTGACCTCCCATTTCCTGTCTCAGGGCTGATCCGTGACCTGTCTGAGCCTCAACCCAATTGCCAAATTTTTAGTTGTCTTCTTTTATTCCGTGCTTGCCTCTTCTCTTCCTTCTGGAAAACCCAAGTCAACCACTAGCCAGTCCCTTTGAGCTTACTCCTGCCCATTGATTATGTGTGGACACAATTTTTGGTCATTATTTATGAAAAATGGAATCATATAGACACTTGTGTGCATCATGCATATCTCACTGTACTTTTCCTTCTAGAATTCTCTCCTAATCAACCGGAATAGCTCTTAATTCATTCCTTTTAAGGGCTACATGATATTCCGTAGCGTGGCTGCACCATCATTCATTTGATTCAACGATGTATCTATTGCTGGACCGTTCATTTTGTTTCCTACCCCGCCCCCTTCCCCAACAGTGCTGCAAGTACCAGCCTTCTACAGATATTCTTACCTCTGTAAGGTAAACCTTCTTACCAGGAGGTTCTATTTCTGAGATACAATCCCAGGGGTGGAGTCACTGGGTGGACTAATTATATATCTTTGAGTGGCATGAATATTGTCAGATTGCTTACTAGCAAGACTCTAACAATTCTTATTTCCACGAGCAACTTGACAGTGATCTTTTCCCAGCATCCTGCCCAGCAATGGGTATTACTGTTCTTTTCATTTTTTGCCAACCTGATGTGTAAGTGATATCTCCTCGATACTCCTACCAACAGGTTTTTCTAAGTCCTCAATGTATTAATAATAACAGCATCCTCCTTCCTAAGCCCTAACTCAAATTTCTGACCCCTTTCTCAGACCCTAAACTCACCTCCCAAGCCCAACCTAAGCCCTGACCTCTGGACCCCAGTGACCTCTGGAGCCGAATGTTTCATCTCACCCATCTAAACTTTTAACAGCCCTCCCTATAATCCGCTCCTATTTGAGCCCGGAACTGGGAGCCCAGTACCCTTCCACTTCCTTCCAGACTCTCTCCATCCTCCCACCCTCACTCCATCCCGACGGTCCCTCTCAGCATCTAACTGCCCTCACTTCAGTATCCTCCCTATACACATCCTCCCATCTACCGCTAACTAGGGCAGGCCCGCCCCCACCCCCCAACGCCGGGCCTGACTTTGCAGGCTCCCGAAGGCCGGTGCCAGTGGGTGGGGGAGGGGCCGGGTCGCCTGCGGTGGGGGCTAAGTTTAGGCACGCTGGGGGGAGGGGGGCTCGCCTGCAGCTGTGCTGGCCCGTCCAGCTCCTGAGTGACAGCGCCACCTGGGCCTGAGGCTGGGGGAGGGGGCCTCCCCGCTCTTGGGCCCCAAAGCCCCGGCTCCGCAGAAAGGAGACCCCACGCTCCCTCCACGCCCTCCCTAGACACCCCCGCAGACCCCCAGGCCCAGCCGGCCGCTCTGGGAAATCTGGGACCAAAGGGAAACATCCCCCGAGGGTTGAGGGAGGTAATAGCGGATCTGGACCCCGTTCCGCCGTCCCCAGCCCTCTTCCCAGCCCACCCCGAAAGCCCACCTTTACTCCCCATCTCTGCTCCGAGTGAGAGGCTGCGGACACTGCTCGTTCTCGGGGATTTTGCCCACTTCAGTGGGACCCGGAGGGAGGGAGCAGGGGGGCGGGGCCCCCTTACACCCAGCCAATGGCTCTCCACAGAGGTGGGGACAATTCCAAAAAGGGGTGGCTCTCTTTGTAAATAGCCCAAAGCCCTGATGTCTATAACCAACCCATAGCCGCTCGTAGAGGCTGAGCATATCTTAAAGTAAGGCGGGGTCTATTTGCAATTGGCCAATGGATGTGGTCAGGGAAGAGGAGAGTTTTTAGAAGGCGTAGAGTTTACTTAGAAATGTCCCATGGCCACATCCAGAAGACCGCCTTATTTTTTCTGGGGTTTGGCTTGTCCAAAATCAGGCTCTAGGGGGAGTCCTGCAAAAGAGAGATTATTTTTTAGCAATCAGCCAATCCTAACGCTCGAAGGAGGGCTAATTTCTCAAATGGGAGGGAGAACTATATAAAAAAAAGCCAATGGCAATCTTAGATAAAGGGAAAAAATTTGAAAGGGCGGGGTTTATAACGTCTAGCCAATAGCAATACCTCCCTTCTCCACTCTCCTCAATTCCTTCACGAGGTTGGTCCCTTTAAATTCCAATCTTCCCACCCTCTCTGTAGTCCAACGGAGCATCTTCACTCACGCAGTTTACCTAGAAGGTGTGGTTCCAATGTGAATTCTGATTGGTCTGTGCTATCGAGGCACTGCCCCGTGATTGGCTCCCGCTCCGGCTGCCTCCACGGCTCTTCCTCCTTCTGGTCCAGAGGCGGCTCATCAGGCCAGCAGTTCGAATCCCGGGATCCGGGTGGGGACGGGGTACTGGCCTGGGGGGTCCCAGACCCGGAGCTGGGCTGTGGAGTCAAGACTTCGTGCGGCGGAGACTGAGCGAGTTCGAGTTGTAGGTCCAGTTCTGGCGCGTTAGAGAGAGAAGGCCGTGAGCTTTCCTCGGAGGTGCCCTGAGAAGAGACCACCCACCCCTTGCGGCTCCGGTCCCAGCACCTCGGACATCTCACCTTTCCCAGCCTCTCCAGCCTCCGATCCGTCGGGCTCCTCGTCTTCCAGCGGGGTGGAGCTACTCGTGGCAGAGTCCTCCCCGGACCCCGCGTCCCGGGCCGCCCAGCCCAGCTGGTCTAGCTGAAGCCCCAGGTCCTCCAGGGGACGCTCGGGCGGCGGGGCAGTGTCGGGGTCACCACGGCGCCCGGGCTCTGGCGATTGGCTCAGGCTGGGAATGCTCTCCAAGCTGTCGCCCAGGCCAGGCTGAGGGGGCGGGTCTCGCGGCTCCGAGACTGAGCGGCCCTGGGGCCGGGGGCGGCGGGCAGCTGAATCCCGGCGCGCCCCGGAGCCCACCACGCCGTCGAAGGCGATGTAGGAGAAGGTCAGCTCCCGGGGGGTGCCCCAGTCCTGCGACGTGGTTTCTTCCTCGTCGTCCTCCGAGAACTCCCGGGCTGTGTGCAGCTCCCGAAATTCCGAGTCGTCGTTCCCTCCTGCAGTGAGCATAGGAGGGCCGTGAGCTCCTGGGAGCAGGACCTCAACCCTCGCTCCTCAAACCCCCTACCCAGCTGTGAGCCCCCTTCAATCCCACTCTCACATCCTCCCCCTCCACTTACCTTCTGTGGAGTCAGGGGTAGAGGAAGCTGTAGACGGAGCTTCTTCTGTGAGAGGGAAAGAATCGAAGACTCTTAGAAGCTTAGACTGTCAGAATCACAGAAGTGTGCCAGTCCTGGAAACTTGGATGGTCCGAATTAAGGAATCTTAGAATATTTTAATCATAGGACCTTTAGAACATTCTGCATACAGACTGTAAAACCTTAGTATCGCTGCTACCAGAAGCTCAGTCTTAGAAGTTCCAATCCAGGAATTTTAATCTTAGAATCCTCAAATTAGGAATTTTAGGAGGTTTCAATTCATTCATTCTTTGAACAACCATTTATTGAGCGCCTACCTCTGAGCCTGGGGCTGTTTTAGACCCTGAGGATATAATTGTTAACAAAACAGACAAAACCCCTACCCTCATACAGCTTACACTCTATAGAGGAGACAGACAATAAACAAATACATGATGTTGGGTGTTACGTGGGCAGAGAAAAATAAAGCAAGGTAAGGGAAGAGAAAGTGAGAGGATGCTCTTTCAGACAGGGTGATAAGGAAGACGTCTCCGATAAGATGATATTTGAGCAGAAAGGTGAATGAAGAGAGGAAGCCATGAGGATATCTAGGGAAGAGTGTTCCAGGCAGAGGGAACAACCAGTGCAAAGGCCCTGAGGCAAGCACTATGCTTAGCATATCTGAGGAACAGAGAGGTGTGAAGGTGTGACCAGAGCAGAGTAACTGAGGGAGAGAAGGGTGGGAGATGAGGACAGAGAGGTGATCGGGGGTGAGGATCATGTAGGGCCTTCCCTTGTAAGCCGAGGACAAGATCTTAGAATGTTGGGATGATAGTCTAAAATGTTGAAATAACAAATTCTTAGAATTTTGGCATCTGGACTCCCAATCATACAAGTGGCTAGATCTGAGACTGTTGAAATCCCCAGCTGTCAGAACCACAGGGGTGTGGGACAGAGAATGTTTGACAAGGACTGTTAGAGCCCTGGGCTTGGAGATCATGAGGATCAGATAAGGCCTTTTCAATTGCGGAATCTAGCCCCTCGGAGCTAGCTTGGGGCACTGCCTACGGAGATGCTCAATATCGTCTGGAAATTGAAATCGGACGCCGCCTGCCCCCACCTGGTTTCTTCAACTAGGGAATCAGAGGCCCAGAGCGGAGTGGGTCTCCTCCAGGGTTACTACTAATCAGTGATATAGTCCGCTAAGGACCCAGGAGTCCTGGCCCCAGCCCAGGGATGGCTGTTTCCCAGAGACAGGAGGCTGGACAATTTGGGCGAGGTCGGGGCTGCCTCTGAGTCTGGCCAGGAAACGGAGGTGGGATGCGAAGATGGGTGATGGGGTGGGTCAGACCCCTCTTCTCCATCCTGGTTCTACCCCTCCATTCAACTGCCCTCCCCGCCGGCTGCGGCCAGCACCAGGGCGAGGGGACAGCTCCTGGTGAGCGTCCTCATCCCCGGGTGGGGCCCAGCGGCGCGTCCCAGCGCCCAGCGCGCCCCCCGCCAGCTATCTCAGTGTCCCCCACCTCCGCCCTGTCTCACTCAGGTCCTCCGGGTCAGGTCGCCCCCGTCGCCGCTGGAACGCGGGGGGAGGGGAAAGCTTCCTTTGTCTCCTTCGCCTCCTCCCCCATCCCGGCTCTCCCGCGGCCGGGCGCTGAGAGGAGACCGGGGAGGAGCCCACCCGGGCCTCTGGGCCCACACCAGGCTCGAGCCTCCCTCTACTTACTGCAGTGGGCGAAGACCGGCAGGACCTGCCCCATGGCCCCCCTCGGGCCTGCATCGGGACCCCCGCCCACTCCGGCCACGCCGCCCTGGGCCTGGGGCCGCGGGCGCTCATCTCCGCCGCGCCCAAGACGCCGCCGCCATCCTCGCCGCCTCCTCCTCCCGGGCCGCTCCAGCCGCCGCCGCCGCCGCCGCCGCCCTGTGCTCCGCTCGGCGGGGGCGGGCGGGGCCGCGGCGGGGAAGGCACTGCAGCGCGGGGCCCGGGGCGGGGCCAGAGGGAGGGGGCGGGACCCGGGGGGGCGAGGGGGCGGGGAAACGCCAGGGAGCCGGGGAGGAGGGCGTGGCTTTCCTCTAGAGGGGCGGGGCTAGGAGGGTGGGCTACGGGGCCGCAAAGGCGTGGAGGGCGGTCTGAAGGGCGGCTCCTAGGCAGAAGAGGGCGCGGCCTTTAGGGAGAGAGGGGCGGAGCCCAGGGTGGGGCGCGGGGCCCCGGGAGAGGATGGTGAAAGAGCCTAGGCGGCGAGGATGGGGGCGCGGATCTCAGAGCGGGTTGGGGCGGAGCTAGGGGTGGTGTTGAGGAGAGAGTATAAAGATTCTACTGCTTGAGGGAGGGTCCCAGCCTAGATTCTCAGAGGGAGGGGGAAAGGGGGCAGGAAGAAACTACCTACTCACTAAGTTTTGAGACAACGGGAGGAGCTCAGACGTGGGTGGGGCTTCAGCCAATTTAGAATTATTCAGAGAGTTGGGCGGGGTCAGTCAGAGACTGAGCATGGAGGCGTGGCCTAGAGGGAATAGGAAAGAACTGGCAGGGGAGGGGGCACGGCCAGAAGGTGGGGGTCACCCGGAGAGAGGAGGCCGGCTTTGGCTAGCCAGCATGGGGGCTGGTCTGTAGCTAAGAGGCGGAGCTAGAGGCGGGGTCAGGACTGCGAATATGAAAAGCGTCTGAGGCTGTGGGCTTGAGTGATTGAGCGGGACCTGCAAGAGAAGCAACTGAAGCCCGAGGGTGAGACCCAGACCGGAAGGGTCGAACTAAAACAATAAAGGATTTAAAGATTTTGAAGCCGGGATCTTGGACGGAGCGGGGCTGGGGACCCGCAGTCGAGAGTGTGGTGTTGAGAACACGAATTCTAGAGTTCGTTTCCCTTCAACACTGTTTACTTCTTCTGTGACTCAGTTTCCCCTTCGGTAAATCGGAGATGATGATGTAAAGTAGTGTGTAGCACATGGTAAGGGCTAGTTTGCTACTATTACCATTTTCCCCAGACCCAGATCCCAAACCACGCTTTGAAGGGGTGGGAGAGAGGACACTCAGAAGTCCACTTCCTTCTAGTGACTCGACTTAAGTGCAGGTCAAGGGTATAGGGAGGAGATTTAGGTGGTTTAAAATCTCACAGTGGAGGAGATTAATGGAGGGGGGGGCAGCTGCAGAGGGTGGAGCCTTCCTGATCCCAGGGCCGAAGGATGGCGGCCTTCGCCCGCTTGCTGGAGCGTCTCTTCTGGCCAGCTCGCAAAGAACAGGAGGCAATGGAGGAGGAAGAGGAGGGGCGCACTCCCCAGGGGTCTCAGTTCCTCCTGGACGCGCCGCGATGCGCCCAGCGGCCGCACGGGGGTGCGGCGGCGTCCTGGGGCCTGCGCTTCGGGGCGAGCGCAGCGCAGGGGTGGCGCGCGCACATGGAGGACGCTCATTGCGCTTGGCTCGCGTTACCCGGGCTGCCCCCGGGCTGGGCTTTCTTCGCCGTCCTCGACGGCCATGGCGGGTCGCGAGCTGCCCTCTTCGGCGCGCGCCACCTGCCGGGCCACGTGCTCGAGGCGCTGGGCCCCGCGCCGGACGAGCCCGAGGGCGTGTGCGAGGCGCTGCGCCGCGCCTTCCTGAGCGCAGACGCACGCCTGCGCGCTCTCTGGCCCCGCGGCCAGCCGGGCGGCTCCACCGCCGTGGCTTTGCTCGTGTCCCCGCGCTTTCTGTACCTGGCGCACTGCGGTGACTCCCGCGCGGTGCTGAGTCGCGCTGGCGCCGTGGCCTTCAGCACGGAGGACCATAGGCCCCTCCGACCCCGGGAACGCGAGCGCATCCACGATGCGGGCGGCACCATCCGCCGCCGGCGCCTCGAGGGCTCTCTGGCAGTGTCCCGGGCACTGGGCGACTTTGCCTACAAAGAGGCTCCGGGAAGGCCCCCTGAGCTGCAGCTCGTTTCCGCGGAGCCTGAAGTGACCGCCCTGGCACGCCGGGCCGAGGATGAGTTCATGCTCCTGGCCTCTGACGGCGTGTGGGACGCGATGTCTGGCGCTGCCTTGGCGGAACTGGTGGCATCGCGCCTCTGCTTGGGCCTGGCCCCAGAGCTCCTGTGCGCACAGCTGTTGGACACGTGTCTGTGCAAGGTCCTGGGGGCGGGGCTTGGGATCTTTGAGGGGAAGAATCCAAGGGATTTAGGGAGGAGTGGCTCGATGGAGAGGCATGAATAAAGCTAGAGGAGGGGGTGGGGCTCCCCTAAAGGGCGTGGCCTGCTGGAATGGGGCAGAGCCAAAATACGGAGAGGGTGGAGCCTGAGGGATGCCTTGAGGCAAGATGGGAGAGTACTAGTGCTGGATAGTTAAGTGGGAGGGATTTAAGAGAAAGGGCGTGGTCTTTTGAAGTGGGCCGCCCTGGGAGGTAGGAATGGGTCCTGAGATCTGATTAGTGTCAGAAGAAGGAAAAGCAGCTAGACAGCAGAAGGGGAGGGGCTTTGGGGAAGGGGCGTGGTTCTCTTTAATAGGGTGGGGCTGGGACAGTGAGGGCGTGGTCTAAGGGCTTGGTCCTGGTGAGAGGGCGTGGTTTAGACTGGCAGATGGGCGGGACTTGAGAAATGGGCATAACCAGAATGAGGAGGAGGGCACTAGAACACGAGGATTGTTGGGAAGCTCTGCTTCCAAGGGCGTGGAGCCCCCTGCTGGGACATTCAACTGTACCCCACCAGGCTCTCTTTTCTCTACCTTCTCCAGGGCAGCCTGGACAACATGACCTGCATACTGGTCTGCTTCCCAGGGGCCCCCAGGCCTTGTGAGGAGGCGATCAGGAAGGAGCAAGCCCTGGACGCAGCCCTGGGCCGTAGGGTCGCTGGTGAGCAGGCGCCAGGAGGTCAGAGGCAGGGGTGATCAGGAACCAGGGGCACCCCCATAACCCTTGCCTCCTTCTCAGAGCTGTGTTCCTCTGCCCAGGAGACCCCCAGCCTGAACACGGTGTTCAGGACTCTGGCCTCACAGAACATCCCCAATTTACCTCCTGGGGGAGGGATCTATTGCAAGTGAGTCGGGGTAGGGTGGGATGGAATGGGGGAGGGGTTGGAGGAGGAGGGTCCCCTCCTCAGGGTCTCCCTCTGCTTTCCAGGGTCTCCGTCATCGCTGAAGCCTATTCTCAGCTCTGCCAGGCCTCAGGAGAGCGCTGGGAGGTGAGGACCCTGTGTTCTTGAATGTTTCTCTCAGCTGCATGTAAACCAGCCCCACACCCCCCTTTAGTGATGGGGAAATTGAGGCCAGAGGGGACAAGGGACTTGCCTGATATATAAATAAATTCTCACTCATAGCCCTGAAGCATTGTGCTAGACATGATGGAGGGGATGCAGAGCAGGGGAGAAGAGATTGTGCTTCCCTCCAAGAAATGTGCCCCCTGCTTTGCTCTGTAGAACCCCCATCATCCCCAGCACTACCCCCTCCATCCAGGAATAAGGCAGAAAAATTCAAGGAATGTTGATGACCCGATCCCAAGGCCTGGAAGTGCTGTAGGGACCACCAGGACATCTCTGAGGTGGTCCAGGTCTTGGACAAGAGAGGTTGTGAATTGGGCCCAGAGAGCCTGGGATAATTTAGAGATGTCCATTGAGGTGGTGGGTGGAGCCACATAAACTAAGGGGGTGGGGGTCAGGAGGAAATGAAAGGGAGGAAGCTGGGGCCACAACCCGAAGGCCTTGGCCTGGCAGAGAGAGTTTATTTATTACCACTTGGAGGAGGGGGAATTGTTGATAGTTTCTCAGCAGCAGAAGGAGGTTATGTGTCAGGACTGTTTGAAATGTGAGGGACAGAAACCCAATTCAACCTGGGAAAGCAGCAGGGAATTTACTGGGCCATGTAATTGAAGAGGTCAGGGACTTGAGGCATGACCTCATCCAGTTGTCAGATGATGTCATCAAGAACCATCTCTTAGTTTTATTTCCTGTGAGTTGGCTTCCTTCCCAGGCAGGGTCTCCGCATGAGCGGGCAGAGAGTTGCAGCTCCAGGCTCTGGTCCCACGAGCCTACCATCCCCAGTGGAGAGGGCGCAACAGTTTCCCAGTAGTTGCAGCTGTGGTTTCAGAGCTGGTTCTCATTGGCCACGCTGGGTCACATGGCTGACCAGTCACTGTGGCTCTGAGTGGCCAGGCTGGGGTCACAGGCCCACCCCTAGCCCTTCGGGTTGGGGTCCACTCCACCCAAACCTGATAGACTGAGAGATGGGGAACTGTGGTCCCTTAAAGGAAAATGGGAGTGGTACTTCCAGAATATAGGGGAGTAGATACTGAAAGGCAAGAAGGGGTTCCTATCTATCGTCTCCCACATTTTGTGTTACAGAAGGGGCAGAATGGGGCTGGGAAGCCCACCGGCGTCCATTCAAGCTCCGCCCTGGACTTGGAGGCCTGACAACTTTGGGGACCCTCTGCCCAGTTGGGGCCTCAATGGAACTAAGGAAGAAATCCCCCTTCCCTAGCTACGCGGACCAGTGGAAGGAAGACAAGCCGATGGAGGAACCCCAGAATGCTTATTTCCCCATCTCCTACTTCCCTCTCACAGAAAGTCTTATTGGAGGGGAAATTCCACTCACCATCTAGACTTAAGAAAAACCCCAAGCCAAAAGTTTTTGAAATATTTAGAGCTGGATGGACTCCGAGAGATCTCCTAGTTCAATAACCTTCTCTTCTCTTCCCATTTTTCATCTGTTTTTTTGGGGGGAGGTAGGAAAGAGTTTTAATTGTTAAATTTTTAATTACATAATTCAAAATATATTTTTCCTAGAGAAAAAAACCCACAAACATTATTCACCCAGTCATTTGGCAAATATGTATTGGGCGCCATCTTGCTCACAGCCACGAAGCAGGCAGACCCACTGAGATTCCTGCCCCCGGGGGGCCCACCTCTTAGTGGGGGGAGACAGCAAACAGGGGAGCTGATAAATAAGATCGTCTCAGTCACTGACAAGTGTCTCAAGCAAAATAAAACGGGGACATGATAAGGAAATGACTAGGGGAGTGACTTTGGTTTTTTATATTGTTATTCATTTATTTCTTGAATGGGGCATGAGTTCACTTGGTTGGAAGTTCAAAGGGTACAAATGGTGTACAAAGAGAAGTCTTTCTCCATTCCCCACCCCTCCGCCACTCAATTTTCCACCTGGGGATGGTTGCTTTACACGGGGGATCAGGGAAGATCTCTGTGGAGGGGACAACTGAGCAGAAACCTGACAGAGAAGGAGCAAGCCATGCAAAAACCCCAGGGAAGAGTGTTCCAAGGCAGAAAGAACAGCTAGTGCAAAAGCAGGTTCAAACTTGGCATTTTCAAGATAAGGCTTGAAATCTTTATGACCATTGAATTTCCCACAGTTCCATTTCCTATCCTATTGGTCAGCACTGCAGTGAGTTTGGAGTAGAATTTTCCAGACCTTTTACTCTGCATGTACACACATGTATATGGTACCTTAAGGTGTTTCCTTCATTTTTTTCATACCCTACGTATCATTTGGCAATTTGTTTTTTTTCACTCAATAATACATTGGAGGGCCGGCCCCGTGGCTTAGCGGTTAAGTGCTCGTGCTCCACTACTGGCGGCCCTGGTTCGGATCCCGGGCGCGCACTGACACACCACTTCTCCAGCCATGCTGAGGCCGCGTCCCACATACAGCAACTAGAAGGATGTGCAACTATGACATACAGCTATCTACTGGGGCTTTGGGGAAAAAAAAAAAAGGAGGAGGATTGGCAATAGATGTTAGCTCAGAGCCGGTCTTCCTCAGCAAAAAGAGGAGGATTAGCACGGATGTTAGCTCAGGGCTGATCTTCCTCACACACACAAAAAATAATAATAATACATTGGAGACCTCTTTCTTGCCATTTACACACCTCATTCTTTTTAGCTGCCGCCCAACGCCTCACACAGGGATGTGCAATGGTTTCACTATCCATCCTCCTCTTGATGGACATTCAGGCTATTTCCAATTTCTTGTTCTCACCTCATTGCTGCCATAAAGATCCTTCATCAGGCTCCTTGTGTACATATAAGAATGGTTTTTACATTTTTAAAGGGTTGGGGGAAAAAAGGGCAAAAGAGACCCTATGCATAACATGCCTAAAATATTTACTATTTGGACGTTTATAGAAGAAGTTGGTTGACTGCAAGGCAAGTGGCACACAGAAGCGCCACCCCTCCCATTTCACCCGTGGGAAAGCTTTGACCCAGAGAGGAGAAGGGACTTGTCCTCTCACGGCCTGAGGAGACACCCAGAAAGATAATTATAACCTAGGTGGATCAGGATTCACGATCTCTCAGTAGGATAGAAGGGGACAGGATTACTCAATTCTTCAGAGAAGAATGAACGTAAGAGCATGGTCTAGAAGGATGAGGGAAAGGTCAGAGGCATCCGGGCGGAGGACCCTGCTTGGACAAAGGCTGGGAAGGTTGATTGCCTCACTTAGTAGCTGGGCCCTGAGAATTGGTGGTTTTACACTCCCACCTTGCACTCAAGCGCTACTGGGGTTCTGGGGGCTCAGGCAAGGGGGCTATAGCCCATATTTATTCCCTCTCTCTGGCCTCAGTTTACCTATTTGTAAATGTCTAACAAGATTTCCTAAACTCCTGCCCCTGGCTAGGGCACCTTACGCGGGCCAGGTGGCGCTCTACGGGAGGGGTGTGACCACATGCGTGACGTCACGCGGGGCGTGGCCTGCGGGACCCGCTGCGGAAGCCTCGGAGGGTGTCAGGGCTCAGCGGGTAGCCGGCGCGTGGGGGAGGGGGCTCCCAGGAGCTGGCACTAGGGAGGGTCTCGTCGCCTCGGTGCGCTCCCATTGCTGGATGATCCCGCCATGCTCCGCGGGCGAAACTGAGTCACGGCGGGGCGTGCGTGGGGAGGGGGCCAGGGGCTTTATCCACACGGGGACCTGGAGTCCCACCCCCACCCAGGTCCAGCACCGCCCCCACCCCTTCCCGCCCCCACCCTGCGGCTGTGAGTCAGCGGCCGGCCGCGCCCCCTCGGCCCACTTCCTCCTCACCTTCCCGGGCCGGGCGGGGGGCAGTGAGCGGGAGGGGGCCCTCCTCGCCCATCCCCCACCTGTGCGGGGGAGGGGGCTCACCCCTGAGTAACCCCTCCTAAATTGGCGGAGAAGAGAGACCTTGGGGGCCGGGGTCCGACGGGAGGATTTAAGGGAGAAAATTGGAGAGACTATGCTACACCAGAGGGTTCTCCTTGCCCCCCTCCTAAATGAGCAGAATGTAAAGAAATGCAGAAGTCGATAGGGAGGTGGGGAGGGTGAGAACAAATTGTGACCCCATTGAGATCCTCCTAGGAATTTCCCCGGTGGGAGGGAACGAGAGATCAAGGAAGGATCCCTTCCCCTCCACCAAGCTTCCCCTCTAATTTGGGGGCGAGCCCCAGCGTGCACCCCTATGCAATAGTGTTGGGGCGGGGGCAAATAGCGGAAGGCTGGGGTTCCGCGTTGCCCTTTTAAGCGCCCTCCAGCCTCCCACCCCGCCGCCTGGAGGTGTCGACGGCCCCTTTAAGACGCAGGGCATTGTGGGTGCGGGGAGTGGAATTTTGGAACGAAATGTAGCGAAGAGAAGTACAGTAGTAAGAGTAACATTGTAGCCGCCGCCGGCCGAGGGGGCGCGCCGGGGAGGGGACGCCGCACCCCCTTTCTGCCGCAGGGACCCCCCATCACACCCCCAGAGGGAGGAGGCGCCCGAGGACCCGCCCCGGCCCACGTTCCCCCCAGGAAGCCGGACTCTATGGGGCGGGACCCTGGGGGAGACTGAGCAGAGCCTGGAGCCAGCCCCGAACCCCTGAACCTCAAGCCCGGGGCGCCCCGGGAGCAGCCAGCCCGTGGGCGCGCCGCCCGCCCGCCGAGCAGCCATGAGGTGAGCCTGGATCTGCCCCCAGCCCCTTCCCCGCCCGGCGCGGGCTCCCCGCCCCGCCTTTGTCCCCCTCCCCCCCAGCTTGCTCCGGGCTCGAATTTGGGGACAGGGCATGGGGAGCCTCGGATCTGAGGTCGAGCCCCCTGGGACGAGCTCCAAATACTGGCCACTTCCCCGTGACTCCCCAGGCTCGGGGTGGTGCCGGTGAGCTTCTCCTGGGAGCCCTCGGATTTGGGGGCGCTCCGAGGACTCTCGGATTTTTTTCAAGACTTTTTCAGAGGACCTCCAAGTTGGTAGCTACTCCCCGCTGGGAGGCCAGGGTTCAGGCAGGGCTCAGACTCGCCTCCAAATCTCAACTCGGGCTCCGGGAGGGATTGTAGGGGGCCGGTTTGGGGGTCCTGGAAGAGAGATTGAGACGTAGAGCTTGGTTTGCGGGGTCCCCCTTTACGTGGCGCTGGGAAAAGTCTTCCCAAGTGGGACCTCGCTCCTGAACTTCGGGGGTACTTAACCCTCTCAATTTGGGGGTGCTCTCGTCCTCCTGGAGGAGGTTGGTGCCGACGGATCCAGGGACTCAGACGCAGCCTGGAGAGTCTGGTGGGACCCCCCTCCCCCACTGCTCCCCACCCACGATCTGCTGAGACGGGCTGTGCCTAGGACTGAGCGAGCGCTCCGTGCGGAGGGCGGCGCCCCGGCCACGGGCCAGCAGGGCGGCCCTCTCCCCCACCTGCCCGGCCCTGGGGAGGGAAGGGGCGCGGCAGCTGGGGGAATGGGGGCCTTTGTCTTCCTGACTCACCTGTCGAGACAGCTGGTGTTCGGGGGGCGGGCAAGGAGCGCTGTGGGCCGGCTGCTCTCCCCACCACGGCGCCTCCCCCTTCTCTCACCACCGCCCCCCCACCCTAGCCATCCGGAGCTGTGGGGTTGGAGGAGGGGCGCTGGAAGGCTTCAAGGTCATAGCCCTCTCCCCCTGGGACCCAGGCTTCCCAGATAGTTCCAGCTCTCTTCCCAGGAATTGAACACTGGGGGTGGGGGACCCAAGGATTTTGTCTTGGGTCCCTCAAAAGTCCTGGGCTCACCGGAGGGCGGGGCCAGTGCGGACTGGGGGACCGGACTAGGCCCCCCCATTCTCCCCTCTCCCTGACCCCCCATAATCTCTCCCTTGAGGCCTGAGCCTGACAATACTATCTCCCTTCCTCCACTCTCTCAGGGACTTCCTGCCCCAAAGCCCCCAGCTTGAGGGGGGAGGCCCCTGGAGACCGATAGGGATTAACCCCGTGGTGCCCACATCCTCCCACTTCCCCATTCCCCCTACCCCTGCCATCTGACATCAAGGTGGCCTGCCTTTTTATGACTGTCAGAGAATCCCCCTCCCCCATTTGTTCCTTCTGATGTGAAAGGAAGTGTTGGAAAATTGGGAGCAAGGGGCACCCACAGACACCCTCAAGACTTCCTGCCTACCCTTTTCTCATACAGCAACATGCCTTCAAGGTCTGCCCTGGAGAGGGGGCCGTGGTCAGGAGCCTCTTCCTTCACCCTCTTCCCCGGGGACTCTCCTCTCCCACTGCCCCCCAGCCCTGCCCCTCGCCCCCCTCTCCCCGCGTTTCCGGTCCCAGGCACCGCGGTGGAAGGCGGATGGCGGATGTCCGAGCGAGGGCTGCCTCACTCGGAGACCGTAAAAGGGCAGGAGCAATGTCTGGGCCGGCCTCCCACCCCCCTCCAGCCTCGAGGCCCTGGCCCTCCCACAGGGCCCCCCTACTGCTGGCCGGGCGGGACCTCCCACCTCCTGGGGGGTGGCAGAAGTTGCTGATGCCTGTCCCATCAGAGGGTTACTCCTACCTCCTGTGGGGTCTTCCCTGCCGATGGCCACACCCGCCTTCCTGGGCTGGCCCCTTTTCCTGAGACAGCTAGGATTCAGAACGCCCCATGCCGCTGTACGGGGGCAGCTGGGGAAACTGAGGCTCAGAGAGAGAAAAGCCTGGCCCAAGATCACTCAGAAATTCCTAGGCTGTGTTGCGGGAGGGGAGGGGACCAGGATGCTCTGATTTCTGGCTGGTTTGACTGGAGATGGTCTTGGGGGCAGTTGAAAGAGAGGATGCTAAGATGGAAAATGACAAGATATAGTTCTTTTTCTCCTAGTTTGACAAATATTTGTTGAGTGTCTGCTGTGTCCAGGAATCTGAGCTGGGATTCTGGGAAGGCCGGGAAGGGGGGCAGAGGTCTGAGAATCCCGGGGCAGAGGGGACTCAAGAAGAATTTGGGTCCGTTTCTTTCCTCTTCCAATAATAGTAATTATTATTGCTGTTTTAATTTTTTTTTAAATAATGAGACCATTTGAGCAAGCATCCACTTTGTGCCAGGCTCTGTACTAGGTGCCTGATTAAGTTTAATCCTCACAGCAATTCTAAGAGATTGATGCTATTATGACTGCCCCTCCCCCAGATGGGAAAACTGAGGCAAAGAGAAATTAAGCAAATTGCCTATTAAAGTCAGTTTGGAAATGGGCAAACCTAAATTTGAACCCAGGGCTGTCTCCGGACTATTATGCTATTAGAGAAAAAGGAAGCTAAAACCTTTAATGGTCTTTTAAAAAGAATACAAATAATATGCTTTCACTGTATGAACACTTAAGATAATGAAGATAAGCAAAAAATGCCCAGATGGGAACTTTTACCTTCCTGTTCCTTTATGGGAAACTAAGGCCTGTCTGGGAGGAGGGACTAGAGTGACACAAGCCCCACAGACCCTAGATGTGGTTCCCAACCAGGGTTCTTTAAAGAAGATTTGTAGTGTGGAAAAGTTGTGTGCGTGGGGGTTTGGGGAGTGGATCACAAGTTTTATGGTTTAAGGGGGCTATGGGGTAAATCTTGGAGATGGGATAAAGGGGCTAAGGGAAGGGCAAGCCTCTAATCTGGAAGGTTCGAGTAAACCAGAGTGACTGTGCTTGATTGCCTCCAGTCATGGGAAGCTCTCTCCCTCCTGTTTTGACTCTCAGCTTCCCTGTATGGAGCCTATGCCAAGTTCTGGTCCTCAGCTTAGGGCTTTTCTTATCTCTTTGAATCCTTACAAGAAACCCAGTGAGTTACAGTTTCCAGGGCTGGAAACTGAGGCTCAGAGAAGTAAAGCCACACGACAAGGAGGTGACTTGAACTCTCTTTCATCCACCATTTGCTAGAATTTTCCAGAATGTGAGGACTTTAGGGGAGGGTTAGGTCCTGGGCTGGCTGAGGATTAAGGCTCTTTCATGTCAAATTGGTGGTTCAAGACCCCGGGAGACCACTGGAATTAGGCAGACCCCATTTCAATCTCTATAACAAATTGTCTGTGAAAGTCCAGCTTTTGCCTGGTTTATAGTTTTCTTTTTTGAACTTAAGTAATGAAATAGTTTTTTATAGGTAAAACTAGTACATGATAAAAAAGAAAGAAAGAAAAGAAATAAGCGATTCAAAAGGGTAAACACTAAGAAAGAAAAGTCCGCTCCACACCCCCCCCAGCACCCTCCCCAGGGCCCCTCCTCAGAGCAGCCTCTGCATATATCACCACTCTGTGTGCAGATGTATTTATATCCTCCCCACATTTTTTTTTAACCTCTGATACACACCACTTTATACCTTACCTTTAAAAAAAATTCAGCTGCACTGTTTCCTCATCTTTAAATGAGGCTGAGAACTTGGGTTCAAATAGGAGCCCCTCTGCTTACTTGCTGGGTGACCTGGGACAGGCGTCTCCATCTCTCTGTGCCCGCAGTTTCTCATCTGTCACGCAGAGAAGCACCAGAGTCCATCTCCTGGGGTCATTGCAAGGTTCACCGTGGAAACTGGAGCTGAGTACCCAGAACAGTGTCTGGGACACAGGCTTGCAGATAAATGTCAGCTGTGGTTGGGTTTTCCTTTTTTACAGATGACTAACAACTGTTGAGTACCTGCTATGTGCTGGGCGCCATTCTAGGTTTTGGGGACATAGCTGTGAACAAAAAGGACAAAAATCCCATCCCTACATGGTCCTGATGTTTTGGTTGGGGAGACAGACAGGGATCGCGGCTAGGAAATGTGGGACATGGGATGAGAGAAGAGGGTAGTCAGGGAGGGCTTCTTGGAAGAGGTGACGTCTAAGCAGAGACCTGAAGGAGGTGAGTCTAGGCTGAGGAGAAACACATGCACAGGCCTGAGGCAGGAATGCATCTGGCATGTTGAAAGAGCAGCATGCGGGCTGGTGGGGCTGGAATAGGGCAGTGGGGCTGGAACAGCGAGCTGGGGGGAGGGAAGGGATGAGATCAGAGATCACGCAGCTCACGCAAGCCATGGAAAGAACTTGGCTTTTATTCTGCGGGAGCCAGGGGAGATTCCGAGAAGAGGAGGGACATGATCCGACTTGTGTTTTAACAGGATCCTTCTGCTGTAATGGGGACATTGCGACCTGGAGAGGGGCAGGCCCAGCCTGGGGTCACTCAGCAGGCGCCCAGCTCTCCGGCCAGGCCAGAACCTCAGCAGGGCAGGGCCGCCTAGGAGAGCAAAGTGCAGCCAGGGCGGAGTAGCAACAACAGCCCTGGGCACCTGGCCAGAGTCTGCCCTGGGTGTGGGTGGCAGGTGTGGGTGAGGCTTAACCTGGTCCTGCTAGGGGCAATGGGAGCCAGAAACAGCCCCTGAGGCTGCACTTCTCTGGAAATAGCACCTGCTTTTTGGGTAGGGCCCACAGAGTCCCCAGTGGTTAAGACTGTGGCTCTAGAGCCAGGTGGCCTGGGTTCAAATCCTAGTTCTGCTACTCACTAGCTGTGTGACCGCAGGCAAGTCACTCAACCTCTCTGGGCCTCTGTTTGCAGTCCTCACTTGAAAATGTGGATAAAATTGTGCCCAGAGGAAAGGGCTTAGGGCGCCTGACCAGCTGAAGGGCCTCATGAGAGGGAGGTGCCACAATTATGTAAACTTGGGGGGGCCTGGAGGCTCAGCCTCCTGGCCTGGGAACTGGGAGCTGGGTCTGCAGAGGGGCTTTCCCTGGCCTGTCTTGCTCGGCTCAGCGTCACACCCCAGCCCCCAGCCCTGGTACAGATGGAACTATTGCGGGGTGTAATTTCTCTCCCCGGAAACCTCTGACCACCAACTTCCTCTTTTCAGGAAAAAGGGCAGTGGGGGTGGGGTGGGGGTGGGGTGGGGGCAGGGACACGCGCTTCCCCCTGGTCTCCGTGTGACCTTGGGCAAGTCACTTCCCATCTGGGAGCCTGAGTTTCCTCACTGTCGGGGGGAGCATTGACCCTCCCCAGGAGGACTGGTGGGGGGTTGGGAGGGCTACAGTTGTCCAGGGCCCCAGGGGTGCCTGTTCTGGGTGCTCGAGAAAGGGATCCTGATAGTTACTAAGGGCCCAGACTCGCTACTCCTCCCACTGCCCTGGGAGGTGGTGTCTGTCATTTCCCCAGTTTGCAGACGAGGAAGATGAGTCCTGAGTGGGCAGGTCGCCAGCCCGAGTCACATGGAGTAGGTGTCTCGGCTGGGATTTGAACCCAGGGCTGGCAGTGGGTCTCAGATCCTCACCTCTGAGCCGGTTTCCTGACCGTCCCCCCCCCCCCCCAGGCTGAGTCAGATGTGCATTCCTCTGGGAAATCCTCCCCGACCCCCAGGCCCGGGCAGGTGCTCCTTCTGGGCACCCCGAGCCTGGCCTTGGGTTGTGGCTGTCTGGGGACGCGACTGTCACCTGCTCGGGAGGGTGGGGCCGGGCCTTCTGGGTCACAGCAGAGACATGGGCCTGACAGAGCAGGGAGTGTCTGCTGATGGCGGTTGGTGCCCGGGGCTGCGTGAATGGGGTGGTAGCAGGAAGTGCACGAGCCCAGGATCCAGCATGGGTCCCCACCACCCTTCCCCCCTGAACCTCACAGCTTCCTTCTCCGACTGGAGCCCGGAGTGGGGGAGGGGAGTCCGAGTACCCTGGCAGAGATGGGGACACCGAGGCTCTAAGAGCGCCGGGAGGGGCTGGTTCCCAGTGCTGCCCATAGCTCCTGCCGCGTCCCCCGTCCCCCCTCTCCCGGGTCCCCTCCTCTGCTCTCACTCTGTACTTACCTGCATCTCTGTTGCTGCCTCCCTGCCTTTCCATCTGTTTCCCCCCACTCCATTCCCGTCTGTCTGTCTTTCAGTCTGTCTCCCCTTTGTCTATCTGACTCCCTTTCTCACCTCTCTCCCCACATCAGTCTGTCTCTTCCAGTCCGTCTGTCTGACTCTCCCTGTCTGTTTCTCCCCATCTGACTGTCTCTCTCTTTCCTCGTCTGTCTCACATCCCTGTTTGTCTGTTTGTCTGTCTGTCTTTCTCTGTCCCATCTGCCTGTTTTTCTCTCCCAATCTGTCTGTCCGGGTCTCCCCGTCCGCCTGTCTCCCTCTTCTCTGTGTGTGTCTCTCTTCCTTTCACACTCTGTCTCCCAGATCTCCCCGGGGACCCAGATGGCGAGGGCGATGGGCCCCTGGAGGGAGGGCGCCGTGCTCCCCTGGCTAACCAGCCGCTCTCCCGTCCCCCGCTCCTGGCAGCGAGACCGTCATCTGCTCCAGCCGGGCCACCGTGATGCTTTATGATGACAGCAACAAGCGATGGCTGCCTGCCGGCACGGGCCCCCAGGCCTTCAGCCGCGTCCAGATCTACCACAACCCCACGGCCAATTCCTTCCGGGTGGTCGGCCGCAAGATGCAGCCGGACCAGCAGGTGAAGCCCCCCTCCCCCTCTCCCTGTGCCAGCTGCGCCCCACCCCTGTGCCCACCACCCCTCCCCCTCCTCTCCCCTCCTGCCAGGTGGTCATCAACTGTGCCATCATCCGGGGTGTCAAGTACAACCAGGCCACCCCCAACTTCCATCAGTGGCGCGACGCCCGCCAGGTCTGGGGCCTCAACTTCGGCAGCAAGGAGGATGCAGCGCAGTTTGCCGCGGGCATGGCCAGCGCCCTAGAGGCATTGGAAGGTTAGAAACAGTGGGCCGGGGGACCCCTGAGCTCTGCCGTGGGGCCTGCGGCTGCCGCTCTGGGCCTCCGTTTCCTCAGCTGAAAATGGGGCTAATTCACTGCCGCTGTGGAGAATTAGTATAAGGATTTTGTGTGGGCTCCTGTGTGCACCCACATATAAAACGCACGATTCCTCAGGGTACGGTTTGCTCCGTGAATTTGTACGCAGGCACACTCCCGTGTGACTGCCTCCCAGATCAAGAGATAGATGTTTCCAGCCCCCAGAAGTCTCCCTGTGCCCTTTCGCGAGGTAACAATTGTACTGACTTATATCGTCATCGTCAATTACTTTTCAGGCATTGATATTAAGGAAAAAATCTCCAGTTGGCATTTCTTAAACTTGAACATGCCCACGAATCATCAGGGCATCTGGGTAAAGTGCAGATTCCCGTTCAGTTGGGCTGGCTGGGGCCCGAGCCTCTGCATTTTTAGCAAGCTCCCCGGTGATACTGAGGCTGCCGGTCCAAGGATAGTACTTTGAGGAGCGAGGCGTTAGGTGGTCGACTGCCGTGCATGCAACTTCAGTGTCCGTGGGGAAGGGCTTGCTTGACTGGGGGTGCACAGAAAAACACGGTGGGTGCCTCAAGTACTCGGGAGCCGGTGGCCTGGGGATGGGTGAGGAAGAGACTCTCGGCCTTTCCAGGGGTCTCAGGCTGGGGGTCTGAGCCACTGTTGTCAGCGGTTGACTCCTGGATGCTGGAGTCAGTCTTGTTCCTGCAAATTCCAGTCTGCAGGACTTGGGACGAGTGACTGGCCCCTCTGGGCCTTCGCTGTCCCCCCTGTCACTTGGGCATCATCCCAGCCTCCACCTCACACAGCTCAGTCAAGGCAGGCTGGTGCTGGCCCTCATCCCAGAAGTCTGCCCAGGTGCCCACACTCCAGCCCCAAGCGCAGGGTCCCGGGGGAAGAAGGAAGTGAGCGCCTCTGGGCAGGATTCCTGGGAGGCCTGGGAGAGCCGAGGGAAAGTGCCAACGGGTGGGGCAGAGTTCCGGCCTTGACTCATCACCCTTTTTCCTCTCACCTTCCAGGAGGTGGGCCTCCGCCCCCGCCGCCACCGGCAGCAGCTCCTGCCTGGTCTGTCCAGAACGGTCCCTCCCCTGAGGAGGTGGAGCAGCAGAAAAGGTGGGGCCAGCCCCTGGGTGGGGAACCTTACCACTGCCGAGTTCTAGGATATTCCAGAACCCCTGACTCCTGGAGTTCAGAATGCTCCAACTGTCAGTTTCCAGAATGTTCCATCTCCCCGGGGGACTAGAAATTGACCGCTTTCAGAAACCCCCACCTCCTGGAGTTGGAGAAAGTCCTGACACTCAGAGTGGCAGAACCTCCTGGGTCCCCAAATCCTGGGCCCAGGATCCTGGGCATTTTGTAATTCAGGTGTTCTTGATAGTTTGATGACCGGAATGCTGGCATCTTGGTCCCTGCCTGTCCCTGCCCTCCCCCACACCCCTTTCCTGGGCCCCCAGGGAAGGAAGGCACGGGTGGGGATTGGGAGCCAGCCTCCCCGGAGACCTCTGAGCGAGAAGGGGAGGTTACTGGCTGTCCTCGGGCCCCGCGTGATGGCAGCTCCATACCCTCCTCAGGCAGCAGCCTGGCCAGCCGGAGTACGCCGACCGTGAGCGCCGAGTCTCCAATTCAGGTGATTGCTCCAGTGACCTCGGGAGGACCTCCCTGGAGGAGGCGGTGGGCCGCTGGACAGCAAAGAATGAGGCTTCTCTCTCAAAACCCCTCCTTTTTGTGTGTTGTTTCAGGCCCACCTGCTCCCTCAGCTGGGGGACCGCCTCCACCTCCAGGACCTCCCCCTCCTCCGGGTCCTCCCCCACCCCCTGGGCTGCCCTCCTCGGGGGTCTCGGCTGCTGGGCATGGAGCAGGGGGAGGCCCGCCCCCTGCCCCACCTCTGCCCACAGCACAAGGCCCCAGTGGTGGAGGGGCCGGGGCGCCCGGCCTGGCCGCAGCCATTGCCGGAGCCAAACTCAGGAAAGTCAGCAAGGTGAGGAAGCCAGGCGTGGAGGGTGTGGGGTGACTGGGTCCTGATGGGGTGATGCGATGAGGCCAAGGTCGCCTGGGGGCGTCATAGGAGAGCTGGGAGGCCAGGAGGCCCGCCCATAAAGCCCCATCCTCTTTGTAATTTCTCCAGCAGGAGGAGGCCTCAGGGGGACCCCCGGCCCCCAAAGCTGAGAGCAGTCGAGGCACAGGCGGGGGGCTCATGGAAGAGATGAACGCCATGCTGGCCCGGAGGTGAGCCTGAGCCTGGAGCCCTCAATGCCGGTGGACAAACCCCTCAGCCCAGCAGTTACCACCTGAGATTCCGGTTCAGTAGGGCCAGGTCGGGGGAGGGCTCAGATTCCCCTTTTGTTGTTTGTCTGGGTGACAGTTCCCCCTTTGACAGCCAGGTGTGGGATATAATGCTGGGGATTGCAGTCCCCTGAGATGGCTGAGGTTTGCAACCACCTAGGCAGCCTCTAGAATGTTCTAAGACCCAGAATTCTAGGACCGTAGGAGATCTTGCCTCAGAATCTGGAAACGCAGATTTCTGGAGTCCCAGCAGTCTCAGCTAGGGCCCTCTGCCCTTAGAATTTTGTGATTCCCAGATGTGAGAGTCGTAAAAACCCCCACCCCAATCTAAAAACAGCACTCTTTAACTTCTGAAGCTAAGGTTGTCTTAGCCTTCATGAATTCCCAGACTCTGCACTGTAGAATCCACCTTTCTAGAACTCTGGGAAGGGGAGTTGTCGAGTGGCTGAGGGAGGAACGAAGCCATCTGTTTTTGCCTTGCCCTCCTGCAGAAGGAAAGCCACACAAGTTGGGGAGAAAGCCCCCAAGGATGAATCTGCCAATGTGAGTTAGGGGCTCTTCCTGCCGTATACACCTTACGCTGTACCACTAGGGTAGGGATACTGGGGAGGCGGGAGTGTTAGGGCTGGGCTGGGTTTGAAGCTGATGGAGGAAGAGCAGAGGTGTGGCAGGGGCTGGCTCATGACAGTTCTATTTCCCACCAGCAGGAGGAGCCAGAGGCCAGACTCCCAGCCCATAGTGGTGAGTGAGAGCCCAGTCTAGCCACAGGAACTACAAGTCCCAGGATGCCCTGTTCTCACATATAAAGCACTCTCAAGGGAGAGTCTGTGCAAATAATGCTGGGGATTGTAGTCTCCTGAGATGGTTCTTTGAACACGGGCTGATGAGGCTGTGGGAGAAAGATTGAGTCCAGACATTTCTTGTCGCTGATCTTTCTGATTTGTTGTCTGTCCCCCAGAATCTGTGCGGAGACCCTGGGAGAAGAACAGCACAACCTTGCCAAGGTGGGCCATCAATACTGGGGCCCCACCCTCCACCCCAAAATAGTTGGATTCACCAAATTTGCAGGGAGGAACCCAGTGTGACCCCTGGAATGGGAGGGAGGGGAGGCAGGCCCTCTTTCTAACCTCGTTTCTGTCCCAAACCACACCAACTCTCCCAGGATGAAGTCGTCGTCTTCCGTGACCACTTCCGAGGCCCACCCCTCTACACCCAGCTCCAGTGATGAATCAGACCTGGAGAGGGTGAAACAGGTACCTTTGGGCAGGGGACAGGGTCTAGAAAGGGGTCACAGGAAGAAAGGAGATCTGGGTCTAGATTCTGCCACTGACACACCATGTGATTCTAGAAAAGACCTTGGGAAGCTCAGTTTTCCAGTCTAAGAAATGGAGAGATTGGATCAGTTCAGAGATGACACAGACACCACAACCCTCTTTGCCAGTGCCTGTGACAGACCTTACAAATCTATCACTGCACTCATTCCTGATAAATACCCAGAATCCTTTTCAGCGCACCGTCCCCAGACATCCATCACCAATTGGAGTTGGCAGGGGACTAGAATGTATTTGCCAACCCTGGTACTGGATGTTCTCCAGTGCCTTTCTTCTGTCTCCAAGGGTCCAGAATTCTCCCTTAGAATTCTCCGGTCACTTTGTGACCTCGTCAATGATGTCAAGTTTGTGTATGTGTGTGTAGGGGGGGTCTTGAATCTCCTTCCTCTGGCCCATCAGTCATTAAGAAAGGGGGGATTCGTTTCTGCCAGTCCGGACACCCTTCCTGATTGGTTACATCCCATTATTTCCAGGAGCTTCTGGAAGAGGTGAGGAAGGAATTGCAGAAAGTAAAAGAGGAAATAATTGAAGGTGAGGTTGGTTTTTTTTTTTAAACCCTTATTTATTTTGGAGGCATCGTGTCCTTTGGGAAAAGCCCTGTTTTGGAAGGGAAGGGGAGGAGGCTCTGCCCCTGATCTCTGCCCCTTGTTTCCTTCCAGCCTTTGTCCAGGAGCTGAGGAAGCGGGGTTCCCCCTGACCACAGGGCCCAGAGATCCCGTTTCTCCTTTCCGCACATCCCGCCTGTCACCCTGCTTTCCCTGGCTCAACTTGACTTGGAATTGGCTGAAGACTACACAGGAATGCATCTTCCCCACTCCCCATCCACTTGGAAAATTCCGAGGGGGTGTGGCTTCCCGGGCACCACGCCCACACCCATACTGGCTGCTGATTAGCTGGGGAGGCCCCCACCCTTTGCTCCCTTTGGTCCTTCCTCTCTGCCATCCCCTTGGGGGGGGCTGGTTCCTCTGCTGGGGATGTACCAATTAACCCCACAGTAAGGGGGAAGGAAGGAGGGAATTTCACATTCCCTTATTCTAGGTTCACTTTAACGCTTAATGCCTTCAAATTTTTGTTTTTTTAAGAAAAAAAATATATATATATTTAGGTTTTGGGAGGTAAAGGGAAATTTTTTTTCTCTTTGGTTTTGATAAAATGGGGTGTGGGGAGTTTTTAAATGCTATCGCCCCAGGCTTGTCCCACGTGGGGCAGCTATTTAAGGGGGGGGATGTCCCACCAGGCTGGGGGCACCTCCCCACACCCCAGGGACCTCCCTTCCCTCTGGCTCTTTCCCCTTTTCTATAAGGAATTAAGATGCTGTAACTTTTTGGAACCTCAGTTTTTTGGTTTTTTATTTGGGTAGGTTTTGGGGTCCAGGCCATTTTTACCCCCGGCGGAAAATAAGATGAGGGAGAGAGGGAAAGGGGGGGAAACACCCCCTCTCCCACCTTCACCTTGAGCTTCTTGAAAATGGGCCCCTGCAGAATAAATGTGCCGGTTTTTATAAATGCTAAGATTTCTGGAGTGATGTGAAGGGCTACTCTGACGCGGATGGGGGCCTGCCCCTCCATCCCCCAGTAATCCGCCAGCCCCTCATCTTCCTCCTTCCCACCCTGCACCTGGTCACTTCGCTCAGCCTCCTGCAGCCCAGAAGGGGGCCGTGTCTCTGCCCTCTCTCAGCCTCCCTCCCTCCCTTCCTGTGTCCCTCACCGGGCAGCTTCCTCACACTTTCCCACCCTGCCCCACCAAGTCCCCACCCTAGAGAAAGCCAGGGACAGTTGCTCATGGACTGTGGGCTTGAGCAAGTCCTTGCACTTCCTGTGGGCCTCAGTTGCCTCATCTGGGAAAGGGCTCACAGGATGACTACCCCCTTCCCACCAGAATCCTCCCAGCTTCTCTCCCGATTTGAATGAGCCTTGTACCCATTTTGCAGGTGTACCTCATGGTTCTCAGACACATTCTTAAGACTACCCCAGAGGTCCTTTAATTATAAAACATTTACCGTCCAAAAAGATAGAATTCAGAAGTCACAGAGCTCATAGACACCCTCGTGAGCCGTTCAGTGGGTTGGCAGGGTGTATGTGGGGGAGGTAACACTGCCTGGTGGAATATTCCGTTTTGGATGGGGGTGGGGACTTTCAGGGCTGAGGGGCAGGTGGGCCCACTGGAAGAAGCCTTTGCATAAGGAGGGTGAGGGGGAACTGGGCCATCAGTCCAAAAGCGAGAGGGAAGGCAGAATCCCTGAGTGCTCTGAAGAGCAGGTTTGGATGGAAGATGGGGGATGAGACAGTGACCCTGTAGTAGGGGAACAAGTGGTCCCTATGAGAGGCCAGCAGGAGAGGACGGCGGGTAAGGACACAGTAGGTCCAGAACTTCTGGACAGGTAAACAGGGCAGAGAGCAAAGCACAGAATGGTTCAGCCCTAGGCAAGACCAATTTTTCTACCTGAAAGGGCCAAGTCCTGCTGGAACAGACTCCAGAAGGGGGGGGGGGTGGGGGGAGATCTGGTGGAACTACACGGTGTGGGAAGACCCTGCACAGCCTCTCCAGTGGGTTATGCCACAGACTAAAGGTGGTGGTGGTGGTAGGGTTCTGTTGGAAAGATCTACTTGAGGGGAAGACCCTAGTCAAAGCACCCGCGGCAGACTAAATGCTGGAGCCACAGGGGGACACTGAAGCTAAGGCACTCCAAGATCCGTCCTTCCCCGCCCCCCAGAACAGCGAGGTAAATGGAAGATGATGGGGCAGGGACGTCCACTGGAAGTTTCTGCATGTTCATGACAATGGTCTGTACCGATGAAGAAGGGGGAAGGGGTGTCTGGTGTAATGGATGAGGGTCCTGGGGAAAGGACCACTCTTGAGGTAAGCGGAGGTTATGAGTGACAGAATGCGAGTTGGCTAGGTCCGTGTGTCCTGCTGGCCCCCTAAAGGTGGTTGTGGGGGGGTGGGATCCATGGAAGACACTGCCTTTCCATTCCCAAGTGCTGAACGAGTGGACTGGACCGGAGGGGTTGCCTATTGGAACGTTCCACTAATGGGAGGGAGAGTCCCAGCTGAAGGTACCGCTGGGCAGGTTAGTGGGGAGGTAACCAAAAGCCGGGTTGGATCAGCCCCAGTCCAGGATCCCTTCCGCCCCTAAAGGGCCCAGGTGGTGTTAGCGGGGCCAGTTCAGGAAGGGGCAGCGCGGACAGAAGGCCACGTCGGAGACCTCGCAGTCCAGACAACGGTCACGTCCAAGACCAGGGCCCCGCGGCCTCCTACTCCTCGGGCGTGGGCGCTGCCTGGGGCGCGGACGGCGGCTCCCGGGGGCAGAGCTGGGCGCGCACCTCTTGCACCTGAGCCCGCAGCTCCTCCAGGGCGCCCAGGGGCGGCGCCGCCTGCACCTGCGCCTGCAGGGCCTCGAGCGCCTGCGCCAGGTGGCCCACCTCGTCCCGCATCGCGTCCCAGGCGGCGCGCTGCTGCTCCTCCTTGTGGCGCTGCTGCGTCTGGTGGCGCCAGTACTCCAGCACCAGGCAGCCGCAGGCCACCACGAAGATGCTGGCCTCGCCCAGCAGCTCGGCGCCCAGCTCGGCGGCCGCCTCCTCGTTCAGCGGCTTGACGGCTTCGGCGTTGAAGCCCAGGATGCGCATCTTGGCCCGCATCTCCGCCCAGTGGTACACTGCGGGGGAAGAGAGGGGTCAGGGGGCTTGTGCGCGGGAGCCCCCTGCAAGCCCCGCCCCTCGACGCCTCGGTGCCAGGTCTGAGCAAAGGGGACAGGCAGCCAGAATAGCCGGGCCTCACCGACGCAATGCCAAGTTGATCTGGCCTGGGGTGGCCCAGAGGGCATCTTTTGAAAGCGTCCAGAAGAGTCTGGCCAGAAGCCCGGGATGAGAAATGCTGCCCTGGAGGGGAGGTTCTGAGTGGGGGCCGCACCTCTGGGGGGTCACAAGTCCAGGGCAGAGGGGCTTGCTCCCTCTGCTCCTCCCACCACCCACCCGAGGGCCGGCCAGGCTCCTGCCCTCCTCCCCTGCCGGTGGAGTGACAGCTCTGAGCTCCTTCTGTTCACAGTGGCATCTGGGGCTTTGGAAGGAGCTCAGGGCTCTTCCCTAATCACTTATTCATGTGAATAGGATTATCAGCATTGTCATCGTTTATAAGCACAACCTAAGCATGGAGCTGATGCTGACACCTGATTCACTCCAGTAATAATTAATATTCATCCATAGATACACGAACTGATTGGAAAAATAAGCCTCCTCGGGCTCATTAAGAGGTGAATTTCTTGGGGCTGGCCAGGTTGCCCAGTGGTTAAGTTCACACACTCTGCTTCAGTGGCCCAGGGTTTTCAGGTTCACATCCTGGGCTTAGACCTATACCACTCATCAGCCATGCTGTGGCAGCGACCCACATACAAAATAGAGGGAGATTGGCAAGGATGTTGGCTCAGGGAGAATCTTCCTCAGCAAAAAAAAAAAAAAAGAAAAGAGAGAGAGAGAGATGAATTTCTGAAAACATTTTATACTTAACCCCTTCCAGCCATCCTCCACAGCAGCCAGACTGACCTAATTACCTTTTCTTCCTTTTAGTGCATAACATATGCACATGGGCGGAATTATCTAGATGACAGAGAAGGAGGTGTATTGGAAAACAGAAGTCCATCCTCCCACCTCTAGCTTTAGTCCTGCTCCTCAAAGGTTAACCACTTTTGAGCTTTTCTGCATTTATTTCTTCCACTTTAACCCTATGAAACCAAATAACAAGCTTATACCTCTATTTCTTGATTTACTAAATTGAGTTTTTAAAAATATTGTGACTTGATTTTCCATTGCCACCCCCCGTTATGTGAATTTATCACATATTCTATACGCTTTCCTTCTCCCTCCGTATTTTTACAAGTGATTTTTATTTTATTTGTTACTGTTTATTGGTAACCTTTGTAATTCTAAATAATATGCCCGTTGCCTCAAACTTCCTGACACGTACACCTGTAAGTATATTAACTGCCCTACCCTGCCTCTCCTCTCCCCTCCTCCACCTCCTACGGTCTGTCTGCTGTACTATTATTTTTATATTATCAAGGCATCTTTCTGAGGTTCTAATAAGTCTTAAGTGCTCTGTCCATAGGCTGAGTCTGAAAATGAAAATATAGAGCATGTACCCTCTTAAGGTTATGTAAATACTAATCACTGTGAATCCATAATGAAGATGTAATTTTTCTGCATTCAACCAGTGCTGTCTGAAGCATTCACATTAAATGGCAACTCTAACATTGTTTCACATAATGCTACGTTTTAGTCTTCTCATATTTAGACCTTGATTTTACTGTATGAAGCTTTTTAGTTTCCCTAGGTGCTTCTCACCACAAATGCCACATGTGACCCACAAATGCCTAACTCAGCATGTGACCAAGATCATCCAGCCCTTTGCTCCTTTTCTTTATTAAATAGTCAGCTGTGGGCTCACTGGCTATTTCTGGGCTGCTGCAGGGCTGTCCTCCCAGGATGTCTTCACATTGCTCTCCTTCACACTCTTCCTCCTCTTGAGGAACCTGTGTCCTCCTCTTTGTTGAATTCCATTCTAGTTTTGCTGAAGTATATCCCTAAGTACCTTTTTCAGAAAGGGTGCTTGGTAGGTAGGTATTTTGAATCTTTGCATATTTGAAATATCTTTTCCCACTTTCACACTAGACTAGATGATAGTTTCTAGGCCCAGAATTACTGGTTCAAAATCATACTCCTCAGTGGTTTGGAGACCTGGCTCCATTACCTGTAATGGGCAGAGGGGCTCTTTGTCATCCCTGTGGCAATGACACTGCACCAGGATGGGTCTGTGAGTGGGTTTCTTTTGTTTCCCTTATTTTACACTCCTATCTGAACACTCTCTCTCACTTGAGTTCTGGGAATTTTGCTTGTCTGCAGTAAAGGATTAACTGTGCCCATATGGAGGTCTGGCCTGGCCCTCCACTCCTAGGGGGTAATCTTTAAATCCTTGGAATGTCCTGCTGATAAGAGTGTCTCTGTTTACCCGAGGCCTTGGGCCAGCCGGATAATCTATACTGGCAATGTGATTTATGGTGGGGGCTCTGGGCCACATGGTATCAGCTCAACTTTTGGAGGGGCTAGAAATGAAGGTCGGTCACATGGGCGGGTGGGAAACCTTGTCTGCACGTCCCATCCCCACTAGAAACCCTGGACACCACGGCTCCCTGTTTGGCAATACTCCACGCGTGTGTCGCTCATTGTTGCTGGGAGAAGTCAGTACTGTCCTCAGCTGCACTGGGAGAGACGACCGGAAGCTCGTCTCTCCTGGACTCTGCCCCCCTGCGCCTCTTCCCTTAGCTGACTTTCATCTGTATCCTTTCTCTGTAATAAACTTACTGGGAGTATAACAGTTTTCAGCCAGTTCTGTGAGTCCTTCTAGCAAATTCTCCAACCTGGGGTTGTTTGGGGGCTCCTCAGACTTGCAGTTGGTGTCAGAAGTAAGGGTGGTCTTGACGACCCCCTGACTCTGTACATCATATGCATTTCCTGATCTCCGTTTTCCCTGTATAATCTTCTGGGACACTTCCCCATCTGAAACGCTGTCCTGCCCTCATCCTTCATGTCTCTAGACTTTCCTCTCGTATTTTTTCATCCCTCCTCTTTTTTCCACATTCTGGTAGCTTTCATTAAATTTCCTTGCAGAACATCTATCAGTTTGGGGTTTTTTTTTGCCACCGTATTTGTGATTTTCATAGTCTCTGTTTATAAAAAAATGTATTATAAAAGATCCAAACATACAGACAAGTTTAGAGTCTCCACCCAGCTTTAGCAAATCTATTCTTTTTTTTAAATTTTCTTCTTTTTCTTTTTTCTTTTTTTTTTTGTTGGGAAAGATTGACCCTGAGCTAACATCTGTTGCCAATCTTCCTCTCTCATTTTTTTGCCCTCCCCAAAGCCCCAGTACATAGTTGTATATTCTAGTTGTAAGTCCTTCTAGTTCTTCTGTGTGAGCTGCCACCACAGCGTGGCTACTGACAGACGAGTGGTGTAGGTCCGTGCCTGGGAACCGAACCTGGGCTGCTGAGGCAGAGTGTGCCGAACTTTAACCACTAGGCCATCAGGGCTGGCTCTAAAATCCACATCTTGATAGGTGGACTTGTTGAGTGTGAAAACTCTGGGAATGTGGGTCCATCATGTTAACTGGCAGCTGCACTTGAGGTTGTGGTCTGGGCAACAGGTGGATGGCCCTGCCTAGCCAATGCCAAAATTGAGGCAGGACCGACACTGGGGGCTGACTCGCAGGAAATGTCTCTCCTGGGGCCTTCCACTCCCACCTTCCCCTCCCTGCAGACCATGCCCCCATCCAGGCTTCTCTTCTCCCACCCACCTCCTGCCCCAGCCTCCTCCCCTGCCTTCCTAGTCCAGGATTGCCCCCTCCAGCCCAGCCCCGACGAGGCAGGCAGAGGAGCCTTTCTAAAGCAGAAATCTGACCATGACCTTCCCCTGCTCAGAACAAGGTATGGTTCACAGTGCCCTCAGGAGAATCCTTAGCATGATTTTTAAGGCCTCTGAACATCTCTCCAGGCTGATCTTTGCAAAGAACTCTCCTCTCACCAACCTCTGTTGTTTTCATAGGGACTGTTTTATTGTCTGTCTGTAATTAATTTTTTTTTTTCCTGAGGAAGATTAGCCCTGAGCTAACATCTGTTGCCAATCTTCCTATTCTTGCTGAGCAAGACTGGCCCTGGGCTAACATCTGTGCCCATCTTCCTCCACTTTATATGTGGGACGCCTGCCACAGCATGGCTTGATGAGCAGTGTGTAGGTCTATGCCCAGGATCTGAACCCGAGAACCCTGGGCCGCTGAGGTGGAGCATGAGAACTTAACCACTATGCCACAGGCTGGCTCTTGTAATTAATTTTTCAATGATCAGTCAGCAGACCTCTTGTGACAGAGGCGGGTGTTGGTTCCATTCACGCTGCACCCGTGGGGCAGGTACCTCCCCACCAGCAGGATGCTGATCTAGGCGCCCTGGATGAAAGGTCGGTTTACCGGGACGTCCCCACTCCAGGGCAGGCCGGGACAAGCTTCTGTCCCGTGAGTGGGAAGAGTCAATGAGGTATGTGAATCCATTTTAGGCTCCAGTGGGAGGGGCCCTACCACCTGCCCTGATGGGCAGGGTCAAGGTGAAAATCCTGGGACTGGTTTCATAACAACCTTCTGCAAACGCCACCATTAAACAGCAGGCAGGGCATCTTCTCTGACCGTGGCCGGAAGACAGACTCAATCCATGTGAATTTCAGAATTAATTTGTTGATTCACACATACACATCCAGACATATACACACAGCTTTTGGAATTATAATTGGGATGGCCTTAAATCCATAAATCAGTTTAGTAAGATCTGACATCTTCATAATATCGAATCTCCCAATCCGTGAACATGGTATCTCTCTTTATTTAGGTCTTTTAGAATGTATCTCAATAATGTTTTGCAGTTTACAGAGTAGAGGCCTTGTATATATTTAGTTGAGTTTATTCCCATATGTTAGATATTCTTTGATACTGTTTTGATGATATCATTGCAAAATTTCATTTTCTATTTGTTTGTTGCTGGTACTGATGATAGGAATGAATTGATTTATGTATAGTGACCTTGAATCCAGTAACCTTGATAAGTTAATTCTTATTCTTATTAATTCTTATAGTTTGTCTGTAGATTCTTTAAACTGTACGTATTTAGTCATCAGGCAGTAAGAACTATTTCCTTCTCAATTCTTTTACCCTTTATTCCTTGGCTCCTTTGGGATATCAGGGAAGAAAGTATGATTTTTTTTTTTTTGCAGGGGAAGATTCACCCTAAGCTAACATCTGTTGGCAATCTTCCTCCTTTTTTTCTCCCCAAAGCCCCAGTAGATAGTTGTGTATAGTTGTAAATTCTTCTGATTCTTCTATGTGAGCCGCCACCATAGCATGGCTACTGACAGACAAGTGGCGTGGTTCCGCACCCGGGAACTGAACCTAGGCCGCCAAAGTGGAGTGTGCCAAACTTTAAGCACTAGGCCATCAGGGCAGGCTCGAAAGTATGATATTTGCTGTAGGATTTTATCAAATTAGGGAAGTCCCTTCTATTCCTAGATTTCTGAGAATTTTTTAAAATCATGAATGAGTGTCTATTTTCATTAAATGCTTTTGCTGCACCTATCTAAAGGATAACGAGTCATTTTTTCTTCTTTTTCTTCCTGTAAATATAATGAATTACATGGACTAATTTTTTTTAATGTTAAGCCGCACTTGGATTTCTGAAATGACGTATTTTCTTTTTTATATATTGTTGGATTTGAGTTGCTAATTTTGGGGGAGGCTATTTGTGTTTATGTGCATGACAGAGTTGGACTGTAAGTTTCCATTCTTGCAAAGTCCTTGTCAGGTTTGGGTGTCATGCTGATGCTGGCTTCATAATGCAGGTTGGGGTGTGTTGCTAATTTTTGTAATCTCTTCAGGAAGGGTTTGTAGTGGGTTACAATCAACTGTATTGTAAAAATATCAATTTTCCCTGAATTCACCCACAGATTCAATGCAATACTAATCAAAGTCTAAGCAGGTTCCTTTGTGGAAATTAACAGGCTGATTTTTAAGTGCATATGTAAATTCAGAGAGCCAAGAAGAGTAACACGGAAGAAAAACAAAGCTGGAGTACTTACACCACCAGATAAAAAGCTATTATAAAACTATAATTATCAAAACAGTATGGTATGTGCACATAAAAAGAGCAATGGAACAGGATAGAGAATCCGGAAACATCCACCCAGGACGGTCATGTTGTGTGACTTGTGACAAAAGTGACACTGTAGTGCACTGTGGAGAGGATGGTCTTCTCAATATGTGCTGTTGGGTCACCTGGATATCCACAGAGAAAAAATAACCCTTGATGCCTACCTCACATGATACACAAAAATCCATTCCACAGGGATCGTAGATCAAAATGTGAGAGGCACAAAAATAACACTTTTAGAAAAAAACATAGGCAAGTATCATGATAACTCTGAGCTGGGTGATATTTGTTAATATTTGTTAAACAAGAGAAAAAAAAGGCTGTCCATAAAGAAAAAGTTTGACACGCTGGCATACATTGAAATCAAGAGCTTCCATTCTTCAAAAGACACCAGCAAGAGAAGGAAAAGAAAATTCCAGACTGGAAGAAGCCATTCACACCACACCGCTCTGACAAAGAACTTGGGTTCATCATATGCAAAGACCTCCTGGGAATCAATAAGAGGAAAGCAGACCACCCAACAGAGAAGGACTTGAGTCACCGAAGAGGATGATACTAAATGGCTACTGGACACATGAAAAGCTGCTGAACTCCATCACACATCAGTAAAATATTGATTAAAATCGCAGATGAAAGCACTACACACCCACCAGAATGGCTGCAATGAAAAAGCCAGACGTCCTAAGTGCTGGCAAAGATGTAACGCCCTCAGGCTCGGAGGAGGTAATTGAGGACACTCACCCTGGTAGTGATTATTAAGCTCAACACTCAGTGCCCTATGAGCCAGCAATTCCGCCTCTGGGTGGACACCCACAGAAACCTGTCACATGTTCTCCTAAAGTCACGTACCTGCACGTTCACTGCAGCGCTATGAATAACAACTCAAAATGACCCAAAAGCCACCAATCGTAGGATTGGTAAAAAAAAATGCCCACAATGAAACACTCAATAGCAATGAGAACAAATGAACCGCAATGATACACAACAACCTGGTAAATGTCACCGACAACGTTGAGTGAAAGAGACCAGGCCAGGGTATGTGCTGTGCGATTCCATTTATATTATGTCCCCAAACAGGCAAGCTCAAGCCACAGTCAGGATGGTGGTGATCCTTTGGGGCACAGTGACTGGACGGGGGGCACAGTGACTGGACGGGGGGCACAGTGACTGGACGGGGGACACAGTGACTGGACGGGGGACACAGTGGGGTTTCTGGGGGGCTGGTTATGTTCTGGTTCCTGTTCATTCTATGAGAGTTTATCGAACGGTACACTTCAGGTTTGTACAATTTGCTTCAGGTATGTTGTCTTTTAGTTTCAAGTTTTCAGAACTCAAATGAGCTGAAGTCGTCCCAGCCACCTTCTAGGCCTCCTCCAAGTGAGTTTCACTTGCAACAACTGGTGAGACTAAGAGAAAGGCCACTGCCCAGTGCGATGCCCTTCCCTCAGCCTGTTTCCTCCGCCTTCCCTGGGGGACCAGACTTGGCCTGGGCCACCTGTCACACGAGCCTGAGACTTCTAACTTCAAGGTGCCGTGACTGCCTGTTTACCCCCTTCCTCTTGGGAAATGACACTGGCCAAGACTGAGAACTGTCTCCCCCACCAAGAGGAACCCCAGCCTAGTGATGCCCCCTGGGGTCCAGCCTGGGTGGAGGGAGCAGGGTTATGATGGGACCTTGAACTTTCCACTCTCACTGAGGGTCAGTTAGAAGGCAAAATGGATTCAGACCCCAGGCCTGAGAAATTCCGGCCCCCACTCAAAATGGGGAGAAGGGGCCTGACTATGGCCTGTGTTAAAGGGATTCAAAGACGCAATGACAGCACACTCTTTTCTTATTTATTTATATTTTATTATTTTTTTTTGTGAGGAGATCAGCCCTGTGCTAACATCTGCCAATTCTCCTCTTTTTTTTTTTTTTTTTTGCCGAGGAAGACTGGCCCTGGGCTAACATCCGTGCCCATCTTCCTCCACTTTATATGGGACACCACCACAGCATGGCTTGGCAAGCAGTGTGTTGGTGCACGCCGGGGATCCGAACCGGCAAGCCCTGGGCCGCAGCAGCGGAGCGCACGCACTTAACCGCTTGTGCCACAGGGCCAGCCCCCTTTCTTATTAAAAAACACGGGGTCGGCCCCGTGGCGTAGCGGTTAAGTGCGTGCGCTCCACTGCTGGCGGCCCAGGGTTCGGATCCCGGGCGCGCAGAGACACACCGCTTGTCAGGCCATGCTGTGGCGGCATCCCACATAACATGGAGGAAGATGGGCACAGATGTTAGCTCAGGGCCAGTCTTTCTCAGCAAAAAAGAGGAGGATTGGCATGGATGTTAGCTCAGGACTGATCTTCCTCACACAAAAAAAAATAAAAATAAAAAACACAACTTGTTGGGGGCTGGCCTGCTGGCATAGTGGTTAAGTTTGCACGCTCCGCTTCAGTGGCCCGTGGTTTGCAGGTTCAGATCCCAGGCACGGACCTATACTACTCATCAAGCCACGCTGTGGAAGCATCCCACATATAAAGTAGAGGAAGATTGGCAACAGATGTTAGCTCAGGGCCAGTCTTCCTCAGCAAAGAAAAAATAAAATTTCATGAATGGTTAAGAGAATCTTTTATATATATATATATATTTTTTTTTTTTTGAGGAAGATCAGCCCTGAGCTAACATCCATGCTAATCCTCCTCTTTTTGCTGAGGAAGACCGGCTCTGAGCTAACATCTATTGCCAATCCTCCTCCTTTTTTTTCTCTCCCCAAAGCCCCAGTAGATAGTTGTATGTCATAGCTGCACATCCTTCTAGTTGCTGTATGTGGGACGTGGCCTCAGCATGGCCGGAGAAGCGGTGCGTCGGTGCGCGCCTGGGATTCGAACCCAGGCCACCAGTAGCGGAGCGCGCGCACTTAACCACTAAGCCACGGGGCCGGCCCTTATATTTTTATAATATAATTTTATGGTATGATTTTTACCACAATTTAAAAAGAAGCAAATTCCCTATGTCAATTACCTCCATAAACCTAAACAGTCCCTTAAAGGTAAAGGTTTGAAAGGGAAACAGCCTAAAATTGAGGGTGATTTTATGTCACAATCTATAAATTAAGCTATGGTTGTGAAGCACAGTAGTTAAAACAAAACAGGAAAATGGTGAAATCACCCACGTTTGCTGCCCTAGCAGTGTCTTATACCCACAGGTGTGCTTTTGCCAAGTGACCAAGAATTCTGAAATATTCCACTCCTAATAAATGTGATGATTTGCAAAGGAAAAAAACATAAAAAGAATGAATGAGCTTTATATATTTCAACACAGAAAAATCTCTGAAACATCGTGTGAAGAAACACAAGTTCCAGAAGATACAGAGAATGTGATAAAAACAAGAACATGCATTGACTATGGACACACACATATATGGGGAAAGTATAAAATCTTCTGGGGAATAATACTCAGCAACTTCAGGACAGATAGGGGAAGAGGGGGAAGAATGGGGTGAGGCTTTATCTTTATCACCTAAAAAAGGGAAAAAACCCAAAGCAAATAGGGCAAAATGTTAATATCTATTAATTCTAAGTTGTAGGCAACTGGGTATTTGTTACATCGCTTTCTGTATGTCTGCAATATTTCACAATTAAAAGTAAAATATTATTTTAAAAAGAATAACAATTGTATTTTTTTGCCATATAGGGGAAAAACAGATTTTGAAGAATGAACAGCGACAGAAAGCAGGTCAATGGTTCCCTGAGGGCAGGGGTCATGGAAGAGACGGCCTGCAAAGAAACACAGGGAATATTTCCACCACCCCCAAAACTTCCCTATCTTGACTGTGGTGGCGGTTTCATGATCAATCCCATCGAGTTGTGCACTTAAAATAAGCACAGTTCACTGCATGTAAATTATACCTCAAAAAAGTTGTTAAAAAAAAGAATTTTATACCATTAAGAAAGTGAGAAGGCAAGGCACAGACTGGGAGAAAATATTTGCAAATCATATATGTGATAAAGGACTTGTATATAGAATATATAAAGAGCTCTTAAAACTCAACAATAGGAAGATAAACAACCCAGTTAAAATGGGGAAAAGGTTTGCACAGACATTTCTCCAAAGAAGATATATGGATGCCAATAAGCACATGAAAAGATGCTCAACACATTAGTTACCAGAGAAACATAAATGAAAACCACAGGTAGCTACCATGTCACACCCACTAGAATAACCATAATCAGAACAACGAACAACCCCAATTGCTTTCAAGGTTTCAGAGCAAAAGGAACTTTCATGTACCACTGGTGGGAATGTAGAATGCTGCAGGCACTTTGGAAAACAGTTTGGTAGTTTCTTAAAAAGTTAAACATAAGGGACCGGCCTGGTGGCATAGTGGTTAAGTTTGCACGCTCCACTTTGGCGGCCCAGGGTTCATGGGTTTGGATCCTGAGGGCAGACATATACCACTTGTCAGCCGTGCTGTGGTGGCATCCCGCATATAAAATAGAGGAAGATTGGCACAGATGTTAGCTCAGCGACAATCTTCCTCAAGTAAAAAGAGGAAGATTGGCAACAGATGTCAGCTCAGGGCCAATCTTCCTTGCTAAAAAAAAAAAAAAAAAGTTAAACATCATATGACCCAACAATTCCACTCCTAGGTATGTACCCAAGAGAAATAACATCCACACCCTTGTGCACAAATGTCCACAGCAGCATTACTCACAACAGCCAACAAGTGGAAACAACCCAACCATCCATCAATTGGTGTAACGATAAATGAAATCTGGTATATTTGTACAATGGCGTATTATTAATACATAAAAAGGAATGAAGCAGTGATCCGTGCTATAACATGGATGAACCTTGAAAACATGCTGAGTGAAAGAAGCCAGACACAAAAGGCCACATAGTGTAACATTCCTTTTATATGAAATGTCCAGAACAGGGAAATCTGTAGAGACAGAAAGTAGAGTGGTGGTTGCCAGGGGCTGGGGGGAGGGGGAAGGAATGGCGAGTGATGCTGATGGACACGGATCGTCTTAGAGTGACGGCAATGTTCTAAAATTGGAGGGTAGTCACGGCTGCACAACTATGTAAATTTACTAACGATAATCAAATTGTCCACTTAAAGCAGGTGAACTTTATGGCACGTAGATTATACCTCAATAAAGCTGTTTAAACAGACAAAACAAAACACCCAAGTCGCGAAGGCTTTCCAGCTGAAATTGGCAAATGCTGTCGTGAGCAGAGGTCGAGGGCTGGTGACGGAGGCTCCCTGCTGAGCCCGGGTGGGACCCCACCACACAGCACTGACCTCAGGAATGAATGCTTGTATTGGTGGGGTGTTCGGTTTTGCAAAATCTAAACCCCTCTCTTGGTTTGGGGTTGTGCCATTGCTGTTGGCCGGGATGGTGTGTAACAGTAACTAGAGAATCCCATGGCTTCCCCAAACGGGGATTACTCTTCTCCCAGAACCACAAAGCCTGAGGATGGCAGCCAGGGCTGCCATAGTGGCCACACAAGTCCCTGGGCACCCAGGCTCCTTCTCTTTCAGCCCTACCTTCCCTATTACGGGGTTTTTAGCTACACACCCAAAAGATGCCTAGTGTCCACCCCTCTGGGCATCATAGCCTCCTTCCAGGCAGGAGGCAAGGGCAGGGGGTTCAGAAAGCGTGTGCATCATCTGATCTGTCCCTTTTTATGAGGATGCCACTGGATTTCACCAACACCCCATGGGGTAGATTTCCCTCCATGTCACATGGCCAGCCACCCTTCACTGCAGGGGAGTCTGGGAAATCGAACCTTCTGGGTTGGCTACATGGCCATGCCTAATCAAATTGGGTGCTGCTGCTGGAGAGGATGGGGGAATGGTGACTTGGCAAGGAACGAGAGATCTGCCAAAGGGAGTGCTTCCAGCAGGGCCCCGCCTCTCTCTACAGCCACCAAAAAGGCTCTTTGCTGCTCTCCCACCCCAACAACCAGCTCTCAGGCTTGTGATCCAGGCTTGATCATCTTGCTCCCTCTCTAGACCTGAAATCTTGAGCAAGTCTTCAAGGTCGCAAGGAGCGCCTAGGAGTCATGCAGGAGGGGGGACGGCGGGTCCAGGGCAGATGTGGAGGTGGTACCCATGGTGCTGGCAGCCCTCTGACCTCGGCAGTCCACCAGTGCCTCGTACTCACCACAACCTAGCATAGACTCCATGCTTCGAATCAGCTGCCCAGCCAGGGACTACATTTCCCAGAGTCCCTTGCAGTCAGGTGTGGCTGGCCCTTCGAGTCCTAGCAAGGGGAATTGAGCTGAAGTGAATGGGTGCCACTTCCAGTCCTGGTCCGTAAAACCTGTGGTGTGCTCCTTCATGCTCTTTACCTGCCTCTGGCTGGAGTGGACACGACCTCCAGGGCGACCTTGCAATTCACATGCTGAAGGTGGGACTGCATCAGCCTGGGTCCCTGAATGACTGCGTGGAGGAGGGGGGCTGCCCAGCCAAACTATTCCCCTGCTACTACTGCTGTGCAAGCAAGAAATAAACCCCTGTGTCAGGCACCATTACACATTTTGGGTCTTTTGGTGACAACGTTGGTGTCCTGAACTATAGACCTCCAACACTGCTGCCGATTTTCTTACCCTTGGCTTCCTGAGCTACCCGATATCCTTCCAATATAGTCTTTTTCTGCTTCAGAAAGAAAGCAGAGTTTCTGCAGAACGCAGTCTTCACAGATGATGAGGAAATGTAACAAAATCCTCTGCACTAGGCACCTTCCTACGTGTTTCGCATGTATTAACTGCTTCCTTGTCATCGTAATCCCACAAAGGAAGTTGTTCTGTTACCAGGACTTATTCCAGCTCACCCAACCAACATGAGGTGGATCTAGGGCTTGAGTCCAGGGATTTTGGGGTCAGAGTCCATGCTCTTCTCCATGATGCTCCACCGCCCTCCAGACAGATACTCTAGGCCTAAAAATGACTGCAAGTTACACGCATGTTCATGTAGCACTACAGTCATGCACTGCATAATGATGGTTTGGTTGATGACGGACGGCATATATGACGGTGGTCCCGTAATATTAGTACCTTATAGCCTAGGTGTACAGTAGGCTATATCATCTAAGTCTGTGTAAGTACACTCTGTTGTGTTCACACAACAACGAAATTGCCTAACAATGAATTTCTCAGAATGTGTCCCTGTCGACTGTATTCACAATACCCAGTAGGGGGACATAACCCAAATGTCCATCAACAGATATGGGTAAACAAAATGTGGTACATCCATACAATGGAATATTACTCAGCCTTAAAAAGGAATGAAGTACTGATATATGCTACAACATGGAAGAACCTCAAAAACATTATGCTGAGTGAAAGAAGCCAGACACAACAGGCCACATAGTGTATGATTCCATTTATATGAAATCTCCGGAATAGGTAAATCCATAGAGACAGAAATCAGACTGGTGGTTTCCAGGGGCTGGAGGTGCTGGGCAGGGAAGGGAAGCGACTACTCAATGGGTAACAAGTTTTATTTTGGGGGTGATGAAAATGTTTTGGAACTAGATAGAGGTGATGGTTGTACAACATTGTGGATGGACTAAATGCCACTTCATTGTTTACTAAAAAATGGTTAATTTTATGTTATGTGAATTTCACATCAATTAAAAAAAAAAAAAAAAAAGCCTGCAAGACCACACACAAGACTGCGAAATGGCAAAATGACCTCTCATGGAATTTGGTTAGGGGAGCTCGGGAGTCAGGGCGGGGCCAGCCCTTTCCCTGTTCCATGACTGTCCTGTGGGCAGGGCAGCCTCGGCCACAGCTTCTGCCCCTCCCACTCCCTGAGCTAGAAGCCAAAGAGAAAACAAGTGTGGAGGGATTATGAAGCTTCCTCCATGGGCCCTGCACCGGGGGAATTGTGATCTGTCGTGACAGAGAGCCACTCAGTGGTTGCCTGGGGGAGGGGAGGGTGGGGAGAGGCTGGAGGGAGGGGCTTGAGGAAACTTCGGGGAGAGATGGGATGTGTTCACTGTCTTCAATGTGGTCCTCGCTTCACGGGTGCATACGTACGTCAAAACATCAAATTATACACTTTATATACATGCATTAATTATATTGTATGTCATTTATACCTCAATAAAGCTGCTTTCAAAAAATAAACCGAGGGGCCAGCCCGGTGGCGTAGTGGTTAAGTTCGCACTCTCCGCTTCCGAGGCCCGGGTTCGCCGGTTCGGATCCTGGGCACGGACATATGTGCCGCTTACCAGGCCATGCTGTGGCGGCGTCCCACATATAAGGTAGAGGAGGATGGGCACAGATGTTAGTCCAGGGCTGATGTTCCTCACAAAATAAATAAATAAACTGAGATAAAGGAACAGAGAAAAAGGACTTGAAGAGGGTAAGACAGGGAAAGGGGACAGGGTGGGTCATGTGGGGCTGGGAAGTGCTGCTTTTTATTATAAGCCTTACAGAATGGTTTCACTCTTTACACCGAGAATAAAAATAAACATTTAATGTAATTACACACGAGCGCACACACAGACAGTATTCGTGGGAGCTGAGCGTTATTGTCTTGGCTCCTCGTCCCCTCTCCTGACTGGTCACAGGTCTGATCTGTCCCAGCCACTGCCGCTCAGCGCTCCCTGAGCTGCCCAGCCTGCGCTGGTCCAGCCGGTCTTCTCTCTCCAGTTCCCTGCCCCAGTCCCTCCCCGATCACACTGCTTTCTATGGAGCCTCCTCAATCCATGCTCCTCACCAGGAAGTGATCGTTTGAGAAAATAAAGATGCACAGAAGCCAAGGCCCCCTCCTGCAGAAACCCCTACAGTGGTCTCTGCTTGCTCACAGAAAAAGTCCTGACTCCTAAAGTGGCCACAAGGCCCGATGTGATTCCCCATTGCTGATTCTCTGGCAGTTTCCAACTGAACCTCACTCATACTCAGACCCCTTTGCTCTCTCTCACCCCTGGGCCTTTGCATATGCCATTCCCTCTGCATGCAACACTCGCTCCTTTCCACACTCAGCCTGAATTTTCAGGTCCTGGTTCAGATGCCTCCTCCTTTAGGAAGCCCTTCCTGACCACCCAGACTGGGTTTGTCACCCTCCATGCAGGCTCCCCCATCCCAGCTCCTACCAATCTGGGTGGTCACTATCTGGGGATGGTCTGTCTCTCTCATGCATTGGGAGTCCCAAGAAGGCAGGGCCAGGAGGGTCTTGGTCACCACTGTGTCCCCAGCACTGCCTAACACAGGGCTGGGTGCAGAACAGGTGCTCAGGGAATATTTGCTAAAAATATCAATCAATCAATCAATCAATAACCTACTGACTAATTATAAAAGGGCACAAGGCACTTTTACAGTGGACAGACCTGGTGGTCACCACCGAAACCAATGATCACACTCTGCATCACCATAACAGGACAAACTGATGTCATGTCCTGATGGAGTTGTCAGAGGAAAGACAGAGTCACCCACATACTTTTCCTGTTCACGCTGAATCTGATGTTCTAGAACCTACTCTGAATCTAATCATGAGTGCAGAGTGTGGGTCATTTGCTATAGGGCAAGTGAGCTGGAAGTTATCAAAAATCCAAAATCATAAAATCCAAAAAAGCTAGAAGGAACTGTCTTAGATTTGAAAAGATTAGAGAGACATGACCATAAAATAGAATGTATGGGCCATGACTGGATCCTGGATTGGAGGGGAAAAAAATGTACAAGACATTTGACATTGTTGGAAAAATTTGAAAACAAGCTGTTTCTTAGGTGATGTTATGGAATTGTTAACAATTTTCTTAGTGTATAATGGTTTTTGGATTATGTGGGAGAAGGTCCTTATTCTTTTTTTTTTTTTTCTTGTGAGGAAGATCAGCCCTGAGCTAACATCCAATGCCAATCCTCCTCTTTTTTGCTGAGGAAGACTGCCCCGGGCTAACATCCATACTCACCTTCCTCTACTTTATATGGGACGGCGCCACAGCATGGCTTGATAAGCGGTGCGTTGGTGCGCGTCCAGGATCCGAACCTGCAAATCTCGGGCCGCCAAAGCAGAGAGCGTGCACTTAACCGCTACACCACCGGGCCGGCCCCTGAATGTCCTTATTCTTAGAAGACACAGACACACGCTTAAGTTTTTAAGGATGGTGCCATGGCATCTGCAAATTACTTTCAAATGACTCAGCAAAAAAAATCTGTGTATATACAGAGACATAGATATAGATGTAAACTGCTAGGGACTAAATGTTTGTGTGCCCCCAAAATCCATATGTTGAAGCCCTAACCCCCAATGTGATGGTATTTGGAAGTGGGGCCGGTGGGAGGTAATTAGGTTTAGATGAGGTCTTGGGAGGCAGGGACCCCAGGATGGGATTAGTATCCTTAGAAGAAGAGGAGGAGACACAAGGGCTTTCTCTCTCTCTTTGCCATGTGAGGACACAGTGAGAAGGCGGGCGTCTGCAAGTCAGGAAGGGGGACCTCACCAGGAACCAAACCCGCCAGCACCTTGAACTTGAACTTCCAACCTCCAGAACTGTGAGAAATAAGTCTGTTGTTTAAGCCTTCCCAGTCTGTGGTGTTTTGTTATAGCAGCCCGATCTAAAATATAGACGTAGGTATAGATGTAGATCTAGATATTTGCAGGGCATAAACAGGGCACAGTGTGAACAAGTGGGGAATCCAGTGAGGGCATTTGGGTGTTCATTGCATATTTCTTTCCGTTTTTCTGTAGGTTTGAAAATTTTCCAAATAAAATGTTGGGAAAAACTAAAATACAAAAAAAGAAACAGTGTATAAAGAAAAGACACCAAGGTGCCGGCCCCGTGGCTTAGCGGTTAGGTGCGCGCGCTCCGCTGCTGGCGGCCCGGGTTCGGATCCCGGGTGCGTACCGACGCACCACTCATCTGGCCATACTGAGGCCGCGTCCCACATACAGCAACTAGAAGGATGTGCAGCTATGACATACAACTATCTACTGGGGCTTTGGGGGAATAAAATAAAATAAATAAAATTAAAAAAAAATTTAAAGAATGTATGCATGATCAGATCCAGCGGCATCATTTCCAGAAATTATTCTTAAGAAACTAATGATTTAGCCCAGGGTCCCCGAGGATGCCCCTCTGCCCACTGTGGCTCTTTGGGGAGGTCCTTTCCTTCTAATTGCTGAGGTGTCCTGATGGTGCCCTCCAGGACCAGTAGAGGCTGAGTCACTGTTTGGTGAGTGACATGTCCACGTTCTCAGCTTAAATCTCAAAACTCCTGGGAAACTCAGAGGGGTGGGGGGGTGGGGCAAACTCTGACGTACCTTGTACACTGCCTCCCCAGGGGACCCTGCAGGATTGACCGCCAGGTACCACAGAAGTCACCTGCTCACTACCACTCCTTGTAAAGATTCCTTCCCTTCTTTGTCTCACTTCCCTCCAGAAGAACAACTTGTATCTCCCCCTCAAAGAGTCAAGGAATAGCATTAATTCATTCTTCCTCTAATTACTTCCTGAAGTGGGGAATAGGGCCCTGTATTTGTAGCAACAAAGGGTAACTTGGTTGTTGAAGGGGGACAGGGTTTCTATTTGGGATGATGAAAAGTTCTGGAGATAGATGGTGGTGACAGTTGCACAACATCGGGTGTACTTAATGCTACTGTAATGTACACTTAAAAATGGTTAAAATGATCAATTTTGTGTTGTAGATATCTTGCCACAATTTAAAGAGAAAAGGTAACTGGTCATGAGAAATTAGTTTAGGTACTGCTCTGTTTCACCCACAACTGGTCAACACTAACTCAACACTAACTGGGTGGACTGCCGACAATAATCACCCAGAGTCAGTGCAGACCCCACAAGGTCGGGACTCAGTCCCACAAGAATGCCCCCCTCCAGACTCCAGCCACAAGTGGGGTTCCCAGGCCACCTCAGTTCTGATTGATGGGCTACAAATGTGGGGGCTCCCACAACCCCCTCAGGTTCAATAACTCCCTAGAACGACTCACAGATTGCCCTGAAAACATTATACTTACAATTACAGTTTTATTATAAAAGATACACCCCGACCCAGCGAGTCCTCTCTCTTCTTCTTTCCTAAGCAAACTCCTAACGTGATGTGACATGAGTTTCAGTCTTGTAGGAGCCCAAGGACCAGGCAAGTGCAGTGAGGGGGCGAGGGGTGAAAGGAATGTGGGGAATGAGGCCAGAGGAGGTGAAACCAGCTCCAAATCCGGGGGACTGAGGACTCTTTGAATGGGAGGAAGATGACGCTATGATTCACCTGGGACGGTGTGAGGCAAGAATAGAGGGGCAGGGACCAGTGTCTCCTTGCTTCTCAAGCTCGCCGGCCTGCCCCCGCAGCGGATGTGGTCTGCCTGTCCAAAGATGCTGCCCTCACGCCTGCCTCGCCCAATCTGCTCTCCCTCCAGTGGCGTAGGAGGGTGTCGCTCCCCTCACTCCCCCTGCGCAGCATCGACTTGATCACTTTGGCCAATCTGATGGGTGGCTGGGCCATCTCACTGTCCCATTCTCTTTCTGTAACCTGCGTGAGCCTGATCATCATTTTGCAGGACCACTGGCTCTATGCACTTCTTTGCTTGTGACCCGGGCACCCAAGGTGGGTGGTTGGTAACCCTGCCCACCAGGTCAGGAGCACACTGACGGCCTGAGAGCTCAGTGCGGATCCCACCCCTGGGCCAGGAAGAAGGCAGATGAGAAAGGAGGCAGCCAGAGGAAAGGGGGCAGGACCGATCTGGGGACGGAGGCGAATTGAACATTGGACATAGGCGCTGGGTAAAAGATGAATGGATGCACTGAAACGCACATCAAAACCACAAGGAGATACCACTTCACACCCACTAGGATGGCTACAATCAAAGTTGGGTAACAAGAGTTGGCGAGGGCGTGCAGAAGTCGGCACTCTCATTCGCTGCTGGTGGGGACGGAGAATGGCGCAGGCAGCGTCTGAAACGGCAGATCTGTAGAGGCAGTAGGAAGACCGGTGGTTGCCCGTGGCTGGGGATGTGGGGAGGTCGGGAGGAAATGGGGAGTGACTGCTAATGGATTCGGGGTTTCCTTTTTGGGTGACGAGAATGTTCTAAAATTGTGGTGGTGATTGCACAACTCTGCAAAGATACTAAAAGCCATTGACTTGTACACTTTGAATGGGTGAACTGTAGGATATGTGAATTCTATCTTAACAAAGGCATTTAAGAAAAAACAAAAGATGAATGGATGCCCAGGACTGGTCAGGCCTCATGCAGAGCTGTCTGCAGGCTGGTGGTGAGACAGGAGAGGTGGCAACTCTGTGGCAGTGTGGCCCTGGACTCCTAGGACCCCAAGTGGACCTGCTACAGAGGCTTCCACCCCTCCACTGCCCCACACAGAGATGCTGCCAGGCCTGGGGGAAGTGCATCATCCCCGTGGACCCCCAGAAGTCAGAGGCTGCAGACTGCAGCACATATACCCAGGAAACGCTAGGTGGGTCCTGGCCCTGTTGGCAGCTTCCCCTTCTGATCCTTCTGCTCTCTGGGGCCCACAGAGACCCTTTCCTCTCTCTCTCTCCTTCCTGGGAGCGCTGTCCTCCATGGAGGAGCTTGTCTGCTACCGCACAGGGGGTCTGTGCCAATAACTCTGCTGTATCCCAGCTTCCCGCTGTGTGATCCTGGACAAGTGTCCTGCCCTCTCTGGGCCCAGTCTACCTGTCACCAGGTGAGGGGTATGCACAATAACTTTTCATCCAAACAGGCTTTCATGGTCCCTTCCCACAGCTCCCACAGTGACACATCTGGAGCGAGGGTTTCTCCCTGTTTGCAAGTCATCGGGGCAGCCCCTCTTCTGTTCTGCCCTCTTCAGAGCACCTCCCCTCTCCCAGGCCCCAGATCCCCATATGTGTGTGATGGGAAGTCCCCTGGGTGTCCCACAAGAACTTCCCACTCCAGCCGTATGCAGGGGTGGGGGTGGGGGCAAAGAAAAGAAGCTTGTCTCCTGGTTGTTGGAAGTCACACTTGGGTGGAAATCACCTGAAAGTCACTACATGGGAGGGGCGCCTGCTGCCCCCTTCACGGGTCTCACAGAGACACTTCCCAGCTCCAAGGAAGCCCTGTCTCTGAACCCTGTCTCTGAACTCTGGTGACCTGGGTGTTTGGTTTTCTCTTCTCTATATATTACAGAATAAAATGAAAATGGATGACTAGATTTGTGACAATCTCATGCAAAGACGTCTATGATGGAACAGCGTGCTACTGAAGGGCTACACTATCATGAAAAGCCAATCGTACTATGAACAGGCTAGAAATTTGGGTCTTTCTTCTTTTCCTACTGGCTGATTATATTTTAAATGAGCAGGTGTTAGAGAAGCAGAAAAGAACAAGAGCGATCTCCTTTCTGAGAAGCGGGACCCCCATGGGTACCAAAGGGAACCTCTGCCGGCCGCGTCCGCTCCCCCGCCCCGTGGAGGAGAGCCCGGCAGTGACGTGCGCTGTTCCACATTGCAGGGCAGCCGGTCTGTCCGCCGCCCCGGGGCTGCTGCCGCGGGATCCCCACTTGGGACGGGAGGCAGAAACCTTGGCTCCCACCCGATGCTTTGAGTGTGACTCTCCAAGCCCCCGACCGTAGCGGAACTGCAAGATGACAGGGGAGCTGGGCGGAGGCTGGGCTGAAACAGCGCAGACGTGATGGGCGAGGTTCTGCTCCGGAGGGGACGGCTTGGGGGAGCGGTTGCTGTGGGGGTCCTGGTCGCATGCTTCCCTGGGAAGTTGGGGAACGATGCTTCCCTCCGCCCCCAGACCCACTCTCCACTCTTGCCCGTCCTTCTCTGCTCCCAGGAGGCTGAGCGCCCCGGATGGCATCACCGAGACCCCATCCTTTGGATCCCGGTGGGCACGGACTTTGGGCAGCGCGCGCAACAGAGCAGGGGACAGGGACGGGGGAAGGTAGAGGCGGGGCTCGTCTCCCCTGCCCCCTCCTTGGCTGGGCCCCAGCGGCTGTGCCCTTGACCCAAGGCCGCAGCTCTCGCACCTGCCCATCTGGGACCGGCTCCCGGTGCCCTTCTGAGATCCGGGGGTGGTGTCAGCTCTGCTGTGTCCAGTCCTGGGGGCCTCAGCGTCCCTCGTTGGATCCCTTCACCCTACCCACACCTGTCCACACTGCCGTCCTGCACGGAACTCTCTTCAGTCAACAAAACGAACAAAACAAACGAACAGAAAAACCTCGCAGGGCTCCCCAGGGCTCTCAGAGGCCCGTTAGCCCGGCCCTTGAGGTCCTGCCCAGATCGGCCTCCCACTTCATCTCGCCCCACGCCGGCCCTGCTCCAGCCGCTCCCCCACGCCTGTGGCAGCCGGGTCTCTGCACACGCTGTGCCTGTCACTAGAACACCCTCCCCTCCAGAACCGCCCTGCTTAACCTGAGGCTTCTCGGGAGAGCGATTTCCTGGCCGAAATCGACAGTCTCCTGGCCAAGGGTGATGGCCTGCTCCTCCGACACTCCTTACTGGTCACTTTAAGAGACAGACACAGAACACTTTATAGGATGATATCTACCAGAATACATACATTTAGCACGTGAAACACAGCTAAAGGTTAACAATGATCATCTCTGGGCAGTGGGATTACAGATGATTTTTTTTCATTCCATTTTATGTTTGTCAGTGTTCGCTGAGTTTTCAATAGTGAGCCTGCCGTCCTTGCAATATGAAGAAAATAATGATTGGGAAACAAAGAAATGCCCAGAATGGAATTGCTTTCTGCACTTTCTCCAGCTCCAGGCTGTTCAGTGCCCTCAGCTCTCAGCTCACACAGGGCCTGGGGCCATACCCTCCTTTCCATGGCCCCAGGCCCCGCATGACCTGGTCACTGACCCGTCGTTCCTGCCCTACCATGCTGCACAGTCTAGGCTTCAGGACTGGGATATTAAAAATATTTTTTTGCACATAACCTTCTCACTCTCATCTCTGGGCCTTTGCACATGCTGTTCCCTCTGTGCCTGGTCTCTGCTGGACTTCACCCCAGGCACCTTTTCCCTTTGTTGGTTTTAATTAGAATCCTTTCACTGTAATAAACGGTAACCCTGTGTCTATCAGCTTTTCTGAGTTCTGAGTCCTTCTAGCAAATCATCGAGTCTGAGCGTGGTTCTGGGGACCCCCAACACAAGGAGATTCAAGGATTCAATGATATGATTCATGTAAAATCCTTCACGTGGTACCTGGAACCCAAGAAATGTGAAATGGATGAGATTTGTGCCCTCTGTGCCTCAGTTTTCTTCTCTGTAATATGGGGATCTTAATCATCCTGCACTCGTAGGGTGGGGGTGCTTATAACTTGGGGTGAAGCTCTTCCCAAGCAAGGGAGAAAAAGGAAGAGCCATAAAGGAAAAGATGGGAAAATCTGGTTTATTAACGTTGAGAAACTTTTGCAGGATAAAAGACACTGTGAACAAGCATTAAAGACAAATAAAGCAAGCACTTCTCACAGGACATTCAAATGTCCAATAAACAGCTGAAACTATGCTCACCCCACTAGGGATCATGAGGGGAGCACAGACCACAGCCCCCCAGCCAATCTCCTCACCCCAAGGCTCCAGAGAGGTTTGCCAGAAGGCATCCCCATCTGAGACAAAGGGGTAGTAGGCAGATTCTGTGAAGAGCACCTGTAAATCGCTGTGAAAAAGACTGAACAGCCCCCAAAAAGTGGATGTGTTATATTAAATACTGGCCCCCAAATACGTCCACATCCCAATCCCCCAAACCCATGAATGTTACTTTATACGGCAAAAGGGACTTTGCAGATGTCATTACTTTAAGAATCGCAAGATGTAATCACCTGGATCACCCAGGGGGGCCCTAAATCCAGTGACTAGTGTCCTTATGAGACAGAAGAGGAGACACAGACACGCAGAGCAGGAAGCCACGTGAAGGTGGAAACAGACCGAGAGGTGCAGCCACAAGCCAAAGAAAGCCCGGAGCCACCAGCGGCTGGAAGAGGCGGGGAATAGCTTCTCCCCTCAAACCTTCGGAGGGAGCACAGCCCTGCTGGCACCTTGATTTCAGCTCCCTGATACCTACTTCAGTTTTCTGGCCTCCCAAAGTGTAAGAGAATAAAAGTGTATTGTTTTAAGTCAAGAAGTTCGGGGTAATTTGTTACAGCAGCCACAGGAATCTAGTAAAATGGACAAAAACTTGCACAGAGACTTTGCAAAAGAAGATAATAAGAATGGCCAATAATGGTGGTTCCCAGAGGGGAAGAGGGGAGGGAGGAGGGCGAAAGGGATGACTAGGCACATGTGTGTGGTGATGGATTGTAATTAGCATCTGGGTGGTGAACAGGATGTAATCTATGCAGAAATAGAAGTATAATGATGTAAACCTGAAATTTATACAATGTTATAAACCAATGTTACTGCAATAAAAATTAATTAATTAATTAATTAAAAATTAAAAAAAAAAGAATAGCCAATAAGCACATATAAAGATGCTCGACATCATTACCCATCAGAGAAAGACAAATTAAAACCACAATAAGATACCACTACAGACTTACCAGAATGATTAAAATAAAAAGAAAAGCAAGAAAGGGGCCGGCCCGGTGGCATAGTGATTGAGTTCGCACGCTCGGCTTCAGCGGCTCAGGGTTGCAGGTTTGCATCCTGGGCAAAGACCTGCGCACCGCTCATCAAGCCATGCTGTGGTGGCATCCCACATATAAAATAGAGGAAGATGGGCACAGATGTTAGGTCAGGGCCAATCTTCCTCAGCAAAAAGAGGAGGATTGGCAAGAGATATTGGCTTGGGGCCAATCTTCCTCACAAAAAAATAAAAAGAAAGAAAGAAAAGAAAAGACTGTCAGTATGGAGCATTGTCAGGGACATGGAGCAGCCGGAACTTTCATACAAGGTGTGGGAGGGACAAGGGAGGGAGCGGGAGGAGGATGTTATATGATACAGTCACTTAAAAAACTGGCAGTTGCTCCTAAGGGTAAACATATCCTTGTGCTATGACCCAGCAATCCTACCCCCAGATATTCCCAAGAGAAAGCAGCCCTGTGCCCACCAAAGTGTTGGACAGGGTGGTCCTAGCAGCTTTGCTCGTAACAGCAGCAGCCTGGAGACAAGCTGTGTGCCAATCAATCAGTTAGCTGGGAAACAAAGTGTGTTATAGTTGACAATGGAATACGACACGACAACAGAAAGAGCAAATGATTGCTACACAGAACAACACAGATGCATCTCTCAGATTTTATGTTGAGCTAAAGAAGTCAGATCCTAAAAAGAACATTCCATATGAGTCCATGGATACAAAGTTCAGGAACAGGCAAATCTAATCCACAGTGACAGATTTCAGGATCGTGGTTACCGCTGGGAGGGGGTGCTGCCTGGGAAGCAGCAGGAGGGAGACTTCTGGGGTCCTGGAATGTCCTCTCTCTAGACCTGGGTGCTGGTTACATGTGTCTACTCTCTGTAAGAATTCACTGAGCCATATAGCAGTGCAGTTTACACACTTTACTGTATGTTTTATTCCAACTAAAAAAAATTGGAAGAAAAGGGAAATATCCCATAAGAAAAAGGACCCAAGGATAGAAACAAAGCTTTGACAATCTGGAAAAAACAAATTGCTCAATAAAATGTGAGCTAGAAAAGGTCTGATTACTCTTTTGACATATACTACTTAAACGTGCTGTCAAAACACCCATGTCCAGAGTTGAGAACTTATTTTTTCTCCCAGGCAACATAGCAGAAAGCCACAAGAAGTCTCTGGAAAATCCAGACCCTCCACACCCCCAGCAAAGTGGAGTAGGCTCGTTCTTTCTTTAGTTGGGAGGTCAGAGCCACTCAGAATGAGAAATCAGAGAGAGATTGTGGGAGTGTATTAGTTCCCTGTGGCTGCTGTAACGTATTACCATGAACTTGATGGCTTAAAACAACAGAAATTGATTCTCTGAGTTCTGGAGGACAGAAGTCCAAAGTCAGCATCACTGGGCCGAAATCAGGGTGTCAGCTGGGCTGTGCTCCCTCCTAAAGCTCGAGGGGAGAATCTGATCTTTTTCTGGTTGTTTGGTTTGATCATACTGAGAGGCAAGCTTGTTCAGTGTTCTGGTTACATATATATCTTCATGCTCACCACGTCTTTGCATCTCTCTTTAAAGAAATGAGGAAAGTGGGGTTCAGAAACTAACTTTCCCTGCATCACACAGAAGGAGAGCCAGAAATAGAACTTCTCTTGAATCACAGTGCAATGTCCACTGCACTCCTACACACCGTGCTTTAAGCTCAGCCCTCCAGAGGCTAATTATAAAATAACTCAGCGTTAATCAATAGTAAAAATCTTGACTGTTTTTAAAGTTTATGTTGAATATATCGACTTTATATTTTCAGCTCAAAGACCATGACAATTGTCCACTGAAGATCAAAACATGGACTTTTTTTTGCATGACACTTCATAAATACAAAAGGTTTTCCATGTGCATTGTGAACCTTAATGAAAATTATCATAAACAAATTACATTTTTATTCTATATTTATTAGAGAGATGCAGAATGTAAGTAGAAAAGGATTTATATAATGTCTATTCCGTGACATGTATACGAGAATATTCGGCTAGTTGAGGGAAAGTTTTCAGCGGTCTTCTAGATAAAGCTGCCCAAAATATCTGAGTCATGCAGCGCAAAAAATACGGACTCTGAAGTCATAAAGCTTGTCAGTGAATTCGCAGATACTAAGTTACTTGCTGAAATGAGGTTTGGGTTGTAACTTAACCTCTTTTAGCCAGTTTCTCAAAAGAATTAAAAACAGGATTCCAGGGCCAGCCCCAGTGGCCTAGTGGGTTAAGTTAGGTGTGCTTCACTTTGGCCGCCGGGGGTTCGGTTCCCGGGCGCGGACCTACACCACTCGTTGGTGGCCATGCTGTGGCGGCGGCTCACATACAAAATAGAGGAAGATTGGCACAGATATTAGCTCAGAGTGAATCTTCCTCAGCAAAAAAATGAAATAAAATAAAAATAAAGATAGGATTCTAAATATTTTGAAGGTTCCGTGAGTGCGATATTTTGCAGGGGGAACTTCTGTTACCCGAAAGTGGCAACAATTCTAAATATGTTCTCCCTAAAGATTCACAGCCCATCTACTTTCATAATATCCTCCTCTCTTCTCGTTCTTTATACACATTTCACAAGTTTCATACCACTTAGTGGTCGTTGTCTCATCACCCATTTCCCTCCAATACTTTTTTCTCCATATTATTTTATGGCCTTATGATAAATTTTCAGGTATGTTTATAAAGCCATACACTGAACTGCCTGACCCAGAGCAATATGGGTGGACCGTTCTGATGCTTGTCCCTTTACACGTGTCTGCCATGTATCCAGGATTCGCCTACTGCTCTTGGGCTACCCAAAGGGGGGAATCTGCTCTTTCCCTCTTCCAGCTTCTGGTGGCTGCTGGCATTCCTTGGCCTGTGGCTGCCTCACTCCAGTCTCTGCCTCCGGAGTCACACTGCCTTCTCCTCTTCTGTGTGTCATCTCCCTCTGACTGTCTCTTATGAGCATACTGCGACGGCATTTAGGGCTCAGCTGGATAATCCAGAAAAATCTCTCCATCTCAAGATCTTTAACTTAATCACATCTGCAAAAATGTTATCACATAAGGTGACATTTATGGGTTCCAGGGATTAGGACCTAAGCTCTTTGGGGGCCACCATTCAGCCTACTACAGGGTGGAAGGGCCCGGAGGCTACGGGCTGGCTGGGATTTGGCCAGGAATCTTGTGACTTTCATGGATTCGTGGACTCAGCAAATGCCGGAGTGTCAGTCAGTGAGTGACAGAGGGAGGTGTGGAGGGTCCACGCCAGAGAGGTCCCCGTGGGGAGGAACCGAGGTCCCCGGCCGACAGCCAGGGAGCCTAACTTGCAGCCACGTGACTGAACCTCCTTGGAAGTGGATCCTCCAGCCCCCCTGTCAAGTCTTCGGATGACTGCAGCCCCAGCCCAGACCTCATGAGAGACCCTAAGCCAGAACCACCCAGCCAAGCTCCTTCTAACTTTCTGACCCTCAGCAAGTGTGTGAGCTAACAAACATTTACTGTTGTTTTAAGCTGTTAAATTTTGAAATAATCTGAGAAGTAACTAATACCCGTGGTGAGACGGGAGGGCACGGGGCTGGAGCAGGGCCCTCTGAGGGACCTCATTCTTACCTGAAATCTTCTCATTTTACTCAAGGACGTGCATTTCTGTGTTATTACATAATTGGAACTTAACTTAGGAAAGCTGCAGAGAGCAGAGCTTTCATCACCAGCATGACCAGCCGGGCACCACACCCCCATGTGACTGCGGGGACCCCAGATGTGATGCAGACATGGGGGTGACACAACATCTGGCCCCACGTCCCTAGAAGATGCTCATGCTCCAGTGGGACATGGTAATTCTGGGGATGCTAAGGACTGGAAGACAAACTGATCTCTGCTTACACGGCCCCCCAACTCCAAACTGGCAGATACTCCACACGTGGCCCCTCCTCCAGAGCACTTTTAAGATAATACACAACATTCACCTGCCAAATGGAATGCTGGCTCTCGGTTTCATCACTGAAATTCTCTGTGCTTCAGGTTGTTAACGTGGGGCAACAAGCAAAACTGAGTCCTAGAGGCTGGGAGGGATTAAGTGGGGCTGTGATGAATAGCACTGACCTGGTACTAAGCCCTCAATAGATGGACATTACTACTATTATTATTTTATTCCATGCAACCCAGACATTCTGGAGGAAACAGGACACCTAAGACAAAAGATACAAATTCTCCCCCAAATCAACCTTGTAACATAAACACAGCATTTTTTTTTTCAAGGAAGTTGAGAAGCCATTTCAGAAATGCATTTCAACCATAGGTGAGCGGATATACACAAACTGCGGTACAACCTTTCAGTGGAATATTATTCAGCGTTAAAAAGAAATGAGCTATCAAGCCACAAAAAGACATATTGATAATATGGAAACTGAAATACATATTGATAAGTGAAAGAAGCCAGTCTGAAAAGGCTACGTACTGTATGATTCCAACTATATGACATTCTGGAAAAGGCAAAACTATGGAGACAGTAAAAAGATCAGTGGTTGGGGGCCCGTCCGGTGGCGTGGTGGTTAAGTGCGCCCGCTCTGCTTTGGTGGCCTGGGGTTCGCAAGTTTGGATCCTGGGCGCGCACTGATGCACCGCTTGTCAAGCCATGCTGTGGCGGCGTCTCATATAAAGTGGAGGAAGATGGGCATGGATGTTAGCCCAGGGCCAGTCTTCCTCAGCAAAAAGAGGAGGATTGGCATTGGATGTTAGCTCAGGGCTGATCTTCCTCACCAAAAAAAAAAAAAAAAAAAAAAATTAGTGGTTGGCAGGGGCTCAGGGTGGGGGGAGGGGGGGTGAACAGGCAGAGCATGGGGGATCTTTAGGGCAGTGAAACCACTCTGCAGGATACTATAATGGTGGATACGTGTCATCAGACATTTGTCAAAACCCACAGAATGTACCACACCAAGAGTGAACCCAAACACAAACCATGGACTTTAGTAACGTATCAATATTGACTCATCAATTGTCATAAATGTACCAAGCTAACGCAAGATATTAATAATAGTGGCAGCTCTGTGTGTGTGTGTGTGTGTGTGTGTGTGTATGTGTGTGTAGGGAAGGGGGTATATAAGAGCTCTCTGTACTTTCTGCTCAATTTTTCTGTAAACCTAAAACTGCTCAAAAAATAGTCTATTAATTTTTTAAAAATGCATATCAAGGAGCTAAGGCACAAGAATAACTCAGATAAGTTTGAAAACAAGAACAAGACTGCTGCGTTGCCTAGATGAGATCAAAATACATTTTCAGACTCTTGTCATTCAAAATGTGATGGTGAACTTATACAGTGATGTGTGTCAATTATTTCCCAATAAAACTGGGAAAAAAAGGGAAATTAATTAAAGAACGTGAATATGAACAAAACAAAAAACCGTCACGATGATGGCGCAGGATGGACGAACGGAGGACAGAACAGGATCGAGACAGAGGTGCCCATGTTGAGTGAGTGTAGCAGATGCCGCTATCCAGTCTCGGGGGTGAGAAGGAAAAGGATGGACTGTTCCATGCGCTTCGAGACACTAGCCACCCATTCATTTGGAAAATTGAAGAATGAAGATCCCAACCTTACAGTCATCAAAAAACAAAACACAATGCTTAATTTCAATGAACGACTTAAATACAAAAAATACTTGAATAAAAACATCAGAAGAGGCCGGCCCCGTGGCTTAGCGGTTAAGTGCGTGCGCTCCGCTGCTGGCGGCCCGGGTTCGGATCCCGGGCGCGCACCGACGCACCGCTTCTCCGGCCATGCTGAGGCCGCATCCCACATACAGCAACTAGAGGGATGTGCAACTATGACATACAACTATCTACTGGGGCGTTGGGGAAAAAAAAAAAGGAGGAGGATTGGCAATAAATGTTAGCTCAGAGCCGGTCTTCCTCAGCAAAAAGAGGAGGATCAGCACGGATGTTAGCTCAGGGCTGATCTTCCTCACACACACAAAAAAATATGTTAGAAGAAAGTAGAGTTGAAGATATAAATCCCTGAGGTAGGGGAGCCCTTCTGAGATAAAGACAGAAAAAAACAAATGCCTAAAAGGAAAAAGACAATAGACGTGGTTACTTTATTTATTTATTTTTTTAATTTTATTTATTTATTTTTTTCCCCAAAGCCCCAGTAGATAGTTGTATGTCATAGCTGCACATCCTTCTAGTTGCTGTATGTGGGACGCGGCCTCAGCATGGACGGAGAAGCAGTGCGTTGGTGCGCGCCTGGGATCTAACCGGGCCACCAGCAGCGGAGCGCGCGCACTTAACCGCTAAGCCACGGGGCCGGCCCAAGACGTGGTTACTTTAAAATGAAAAACTTCAGCAGGACCACACACACCAGAAACAAACATTAAAGAGACCATGAGAAAAGCACTTTTCAAAAGCAGCACAAATGTCCAGTCAATGGCTGAAAAGATGCGCAACCTACAGGGAAACAGGAAAATGCAAATTAAAAGAACAATGAAATTCCATCGTGCAATTCTACGGTTTGAAAAATTAAAAACTTTGATAATTACAAGTGTTGACAGTTCCTCAGCCATTCCAAGGAGCTTGTAGGGGGCATTTTTATATGTATTAACTATAAACTTTTTAACGTATTCAGTTCTTTCACACCTAAGGAAATGTTCACTCTGGCCAGAGAGGCACAGGCTGACCGCTCAGCGTCGCAAGAGGAAAGAAGGGGACAGCGTCCACGCCCACGAAGGGGGATCTTAGGTAAACCTCGCATGGCCAGACCACTCCTGAAAGGGGTCTGCCACAGTTCCCCCAAACTGGAGACAGGATTACTTTCAGAGGGGACTTCGGTTTCTCTGAAATGACTGAACTTTTATGAAGAGACTGCAATTTAGAAAAAATAAATATCAAGGCACAAGGATGTGCCCTTAGAGGTGGGCATCTTGGATGTGACAGAGCCCACGGTGCACCTCAGGTCCATGTCAGCCCTTCCCTGGTGGCGGTGCCCCTGGGGAGCCTGACCTGGGCACCGCCTTTCCAGGGGTGAGGGGAGCCCCAAGACCAGGGGCCCAAGTCCAAGCCTGCCGCGTCTAATTGCCTCCTTCCTCCAGCATGTCCCAAATGGACACCAGGAGGGTCCGCTGAGGGAGGAGCCGTCAGATGAAGAACGTCAGTTACACAGCTGGAGAAGGAGCTCAGTGACGTCACTCGTTAGTAAAGACAAGGACCGTCTTTCCCGCCGGCTGGCTACAATGCAGAATAAATAACAAAAGCCTGCCGGAGAGGGCCGAAATCTGAGCCCACCAGGGGGAGGGAAAGGCAGGCAGGGGTTTCTCACTATCTCCCCACACCTGGTTCTGCTGCAGCCTCACCAGCTCAGGACGTGCCCACGTTTCCCTTCTAGGTGCACAGAGCAAAAACTTTGAAGCCATCAGTGACTCCCCACATCCCATCGCTCAGCAAATCCTGTCTGCTCCACCTTTGAAACGTTAACATGCCCAGAATCCCTCTTCTCCCTATCAGCCACCATCACCTCCTGCCCAGACAATCACAGTGGCCTCTTCACTGGGCGGGCGGCTCCCACCTCTGCCCCCAACAGGGTTGACAGAGGGATCCTGTTAAAACTAAGTCGCCCCCGCCCCTCCTCTGCTCAGCGCCCTCCTGTGGCTCCCGCCTCACGCAGAGTAAAAGCCCAAGTCTTCACCATTGCCCAAGGCGCCCACTTTATGCAGGCTTGTATAATACATACACATGAATATGCTTTTCCTTAGGAAATGGAATAAAAGAGAATAGAAAGTAACAGAGTGCATTTTGCACATGCTAAGGGCAAGTATTGTCTAGCGAAACTTTTGTTCTAACAAGATATATAATATATAGTGTATGATATGAATATACAATCCATGTGTTATATAATACATAAAATGGGTTTTATGTTCATAATACATATTAGATATACATATATAGCTGTAGTTTTTCTTCATAAAATGGAATACAATAAGATAGGAAATATCAGACTGCACTGCACATATTAAGGGTAATTATTTACTGAAACTTTCATTCCAATGATATATATATACGCACACACACAACACATAATATACAGTTATGTTACATATTACATAAAATATATTTTTATATTCCATTATATACTATGTCACATAATGCATGAATTATGCGATATTTATAAAGGGTGAATTGTGCATTATTGTATAAATCTGTAGATGGTGGATTACATAAACTAAACATCTTGCGTGGCTTGCTGCCGTAGATCCAGATGGAGGTGGAGACCTGTGTGCAGTGGGGTTACTGGGGGGTCTCTGGGAACAGCTCCTGTGGGTGGGGAGCGATGCAGGCAGGGATGGGCAGGGGGGAAGCTACAGTGCAATGCAGGCCCAACAGTTGATCCGACGGGATGCCGGAGCCGGTGTGATGCTCCAGGTCGTGCCAACTGAGGCAAGGGGGCCGGCCTTTGTTCTCCGACCCCCTTCCCACCCCTCTCCCCTGGCTTACTCTATTCCAGGGGTCGGTACACTCTTCATGTAAACGGTCAGACAGTAAATATTTTCATTTTTGAAGGCCGTATGATATCTATGGCAACTACAGTCCTCAACTCTGCCACTGTAGTGCAAAAGCAGACACGGAAAAGAAACACACGAATGAGGGTGACTGTGTCCAATAATCTTTATTAACAAAGACATACGGCGGGCCGGCCGGATTTGGCCCGAGGGCCTTAGTCCAATAACCCCTCCTCTACTCTGATAGCCATAACCCCTGGCTGTTCCAGAAACAGGCCAACCCCAGACCGGCCTCAGGACCTTTGTAAATACTAACGAGCCTTTCTTATTCCTTGGCAGCTGCCTTCGGGGCTCAGGGCACACGTCGCCCCCTCCCTGATCACCTGATCTAACTCAGCCATCCCCATTGCTCCTGGACGCAGACACCAGGTTAGGTCTTTACTTCTTTACTGTCATCTCCCACACTACATGTCAGCTCCATGATGGCGGGACCTTGTCTTGTTCCTGGCTCACTCCCAGCTACTCGAATGGGGCCAGGTGCGCAGTAGGTGCTCAGTAAACATCTGTCTAACGAGCAGTGGATGATGCCCACTCGATTCTCCTTTGGACATGCTTCTCCTCTCCCTCTGTTCATCGGGGCTGAGGGACCCAGGCCTGGCCACTCCGAGTCACAGGAGCTAGCACAGGGATGGCTGTATGGCCAACGGATCAGGTAGAACGTTAGGAAGTCCCTTTTCTCCTGGAGTGGCTCCCTCTAGGCAAAACATAGGGGACAACAGGGCCTGCCAGGAGACAGAAGAGGCAGAGCCCTCCAGACACGGTTTGAGGCTTTTGTGAGCCAGTGTGAAGGCGTTTCTGTTCTTTCCGCCCTAGTCCTGAGTCCCTCAGGAGGGGAGGAGGCTGATGCAGCCCAGCCCCTCCCTCCCCTATCACCGTGGGGCAGGCAGGTAACATGGGAAAACAAATGTCTGCATGTGCCTCTGTCCCCGCACTGGACCGCGAGGCCCCCGAGGGCAAGGTCAGTGCGGTCTCGGTCACGGCTGGGACCCCAGTGCAGCACAGGACAGGGCACACAGCAGGCACCTGGGCAAAGGTTTCTTGAATGAAAGAATAAAGGACACTTCTCCTAACAGGGATTTCTTAAATATAAAAAAAATGCATCGACTTGAAGACAACCGACCTCATTTACAAATTTATTCTACCCCCTCTCCCCAAGTCGCAAATGTATACAACCCTGTAGCTAGGAGGAAGCCAGAGCGGGGAGCCATCCTCTGGCCTCGCGCATTTTGAGGGGACTCTTTCCACTTCCACATGGCCTGATCCCACCGTGCACTCCCACCCAGCGGGTGAAGCATCCCGCGAGGTCTGGCCACAGGTACGGACGCATCACGTCTGAGCTTTGAGCCTCGACGTGAGGGCAACACCACATCACAGGGTCAGGATGGCGCAGGGGTTAGGAGTGGGGCTTGGGCCCATCCCACCTCTGCTTCCCCCCGGCCTGTGTGACCCTGGGCAGGTGACTTTCCCTCTCTGTGCTTCAGTTTCCTGATGAACGAAACGAAGAAAATGATGTTGTGGGGATTATGTAAAGCACTTAGAACAACGCCCAGCACACAACCAGAGCTCAATAAACTTGACCTGTTCCGACGACGGCCGCTATTCATTGACATGATGGGCAGGGGACGGGAGCAGTCACAGTCCTCGGCCTCGAGCAACCTGTGCTCCAGAGACGGGCTGGTGCCCAGTGGACCCCCCGAGTAACCATGGAAACCAGGCACTGAGCCAGCTCACCGGGCTCTATCTCCCCCCCGCTTCATGCAGTGGTCTCTCTCTCTTGCCTTCTTCCCTCATCATTTATCCCACTCAGGTCTCTTCCAATGTTAAAGACGCTCCCACCAGGGACCCACCTCCTCAGCTCCCTCTACATCAGCTTCTCCCCCTCTTCTAGAAGGAATTCAGATGATGTTTCAGAACCCCAGTCTCTTGGTTTTCTGTCTGGGTAGGTCTTGTGTCTGGCTCATTTTTACCCCTCTGGGGAAGCGAGGTAAGGGAGGAAGGGAGAGAAAGCCTGCCCCTCCCACTTCACCTGGAGCTGCTTGGAAACGGTGGGATCTAACCCCATTCACTAAATGCTAAGATCCCAGTGTGCTCTGGGGCTGCTCTGAGAGGGCACTGAGGGCCCCCCACTCTCAGTGCTGCCTCTGGGGTGTCTTGGGCCTCTGTGGAGATCCCTGCCCCTCCCCCCATAACCCACCCCCTCCACCTTCCTCCTGGCCCTGCACCACTACCCTCAAGTACCCTGTACCCCTTCTCCGTCTCCCTCTGTGCCCCTCACCCTCCTCTTCCTACTTCACCACCTTGGACAGCCAGTCCCTCACTGGCTTTGTGGCCTTGCACAAGTGCCTTTGCTTCCCCTGGGCCTCAGTTTCCCCATTTGGGAAAGAGTTCATAGGATGACTCTCTGCCCACTCACCCCCATCAGAACCCTCTCAGCTTCTCTCCTATTTTAGTGAGCTTTGTACCCCTTTTGGAGATCCATATTATGGTTATCAGACACACCCACAAGATGACTTCCTCACCCAGGGCTCCTCTAATTGGGAAACATCTGGAATCTGAGAAATGGAATGTAGATGGGTGAGGCCCACACCTTTCCCTGCCTCAGTGAGGAATCATGGAAGAGAAACCACGTAGTGAAGGGTGGTTCCCGGACTGTTCCTCTCACCTCGAGGGGAACGCCAAATGCCCCACGGGGTTGGCAGGAGTCCCAGCGTCCTCTTGGGGTGGGGAGGTGTAGTGAGTTGAATGGTGGCCCTCCAAAGGGTATGTCCACATCTCAACCCATGGAACTTTGTGAAATGTGAGCTTATTTGGAAAAGGGTCTTTGTAGATGTAATTAAATTAAGGATCTCGGAGTGAAATCATCCTAGATTTAGGGTGGGCCTTAAACCCAATGACAGGCGTCTTTATAAGAGACAGAAGAGGAGGAGAAAGCCACGTGAAGACGGAGGCAGAGACTGGAGATATATGGCCACAAGCCAAGGAGTACCTGAAGCCACCAGAAGCAGGAAGAGGCTAGGAAGGATCCCCCGCCAGAGCCTTCAGAGGCAGCGTGGCCCTGCTGACACCTTGATTTCAGATCTCCGCCTCCAGAACTGTGGGAGAATAAATCCCTGTTGTTTTGAGCCTCCAGGTTTGTGGTCATTTGTTACGGCAGCCCTAGGGGACTAATAAGGAAGGCAAGACCAACTGGTGGCCTAGTCCAGTGGGATGGAGGTGGGACTTCGGGCCACGGAGGCAGGAGGGTACCACTGCATGAAGGGGGACTGCTGGACCGTCCCGAGCCCCAGGGAGGAGGGCATGAGCATGCAGATCAGTAGATCGGGATGAAACATGGGCGATGTGATCATCTAATCTACAGCTGGTGTCCCCTGAGAGAGGCCACTGAAGAAGACGGGGGGAAGGTAGGAAAGGACACGTCAGGAAAGGCCCAGGGACTCTGAGGACAGGTACACAGGGGGCTGAGGCTCAAAGACAGGCTGGATTAGGTCTAGGCAGGCTCAATTTTCCCACCACGGAGCGGGGCTGGGAGGGCACTGCCCAAGAAGACCCTGCACAGCCATTCCAGTGGGCTGTGCCATAGATGGAAGGATGAGGGGGTTCTGCTGGAACACTCCTCTTGGGGTCTCACGGGAAGGTACCACAGATCAGGCTAACGGGGAAGAGAGAATATTCAGTGGATCAATTGCAAGCCAGGATCCCCTTTTTTTCCCCCTCAAAGAGGGTGGTGATGCCCAGCTAGAGCCCACCTTAGAAGGTGAGGGGACAGACGTCCATTGAAAGACACTGCATTTCCTTACAATGGTCAGTACCGACTGACAAAGGGAAGGGGGTGTTTGAGTGTAAAGGATGAGGGTCCCAGAGAGAGGTAACACTGATCAGCTAAATGTGGGTTGATGGGTTGATTCGGCTCGGCTGCGGGTTCCATTCTGTTCTTCTGCCAGAAGGGTGAGCGTGTTGTCCTGCTGGCTGGGACCTCTAGGTCTGTGTGGTCTGGGGTGGGGGTGGAGAGACGAGCGCTGTGGACTGTACCAATGAGCTAGAGGTCGGGGTGGGCTATGTCGAAACCCTTCACCTGCTGGGGGTGGTCCCAGTGGCAGGTACCACTGGTCAGTAGGGGGTGACTGAATCCCAGTTCCATCAAGATCCAGATGGTTTCTGCTGGGCCAGCACAGGCAGGGGTAGTGCGGGGAGAAGGCCACATCAGGGCACACACGGCTACGTCCAAGTTCAGGCTTCAGCAGGCTCCTATTCCTTGGACGCGGACGCTGCCTGGGGCGCGGACGGCGGCTCCCGGGGGCAGAGCTGGGCGCGCACCTCTTGCACCTGAGCCCGCAGCTCCTCCAGGGCGCCCAGGGGCGGCGCCGCCTGCACCTGCGCCTGCAGGGCCTCGAGCGCCTGCGCCAGGTGGCCCACCTCGTCCCGCATCGCGTCCCAGGCGGCGCGCTGCTGCTCCTCCTTGTGGCGCTGCTGCGTCTGGTGGCGCCAGTACTCCAGCACCAGGCAGCCGCCGCCCACGATGAAGATGGTGGCCTCACCCAGCAGCTCGGCGCCCAGCTCGGCGGCCGCCTCCTCGTTCAGCGGCTTGATGACTGTGCCCCGGAAGCCCATGATGCGCATCTTGGTCCGCATCTCCACCCAGTGGTACACTGCGGGGGAAGAGAGGGGTCAGGTGGTGCACCAGGAGCCCCCTGCAAGCCCCGCCCCTCCGTGTCTCAGGGTCCTGGTAGGAGCAATGGGTACAAGGCAGCCAGAATCACAGGGAGGTGAGGGGAGGCACTTCAGAATCACGATGGGGGGCACTTTAAACCTGGCTTTGCCCTGGGAATGCCGTCTGGGGTAAGCCCAAGGGCATCTTTTAAAATTGCCCAGAAGATTCTGGCAAGCAGCCAGGAATGAGAAACCCTGCCCCAGAGGGGAGGTCCTCGGTGTGGGGGCCACACCCCTGGAGGGCCATAAGGAGCTCCCAGGCCACAAAGTCCTGAGCTCAGCTGCCAGACGCTTAGCTCCCTCAAGCCACCAGTGGGCCAGCCAGGCGTCCTCCCCTGGTACTGTCACCCCACCCACTTCTCAGGAGAAAGGCAGACCCTCTTTCTTTCTGCCCAAAATGAATCCTCCCCAAATAAGGAGTAAGGGCTGCAAGCAAAGGGGACCTCTTGGATCCAAAGAAAGGGCAGCTGAAATGTGTGAATGGAGGCTAAGTGACCATGAACACAGGGTAACCAATCCTCTTCGCAAGTCTGGTGGCTTATCCTCGATTTTCACCAACCCTGAACATGGAGCTACCAGCTGTGAGCTTTTCGAAGACGTGAGGTTGTGGGCACATACCTTGGAAGAAGCTCAAGAGTTGACGGGTGCTGCTGCAACAAACACTTCCTTGCCTAGCTGCTGCTTTGTGAAGGAAGATTCTCTGCACTTGAGGCTTAAAAACCAAAGTAGAATGGATGCTGAACCCTGACTCACCCCTGCAACAATGTATATTCATCCAAGGACACAGGAAATTACTGGGGATGCCTGCTCAGCTCATCTGGAGATTCATTTCCAACATATTTTATTTTTCATGTTTAATAATTATCCATGAAAATGCATCATATATGAAATGTTTTAAATTAATTGTGCACTAACAATAATTTTAAAGATAATTCAATCCAGAAGAAAATAATTTAACATTTAGAACCTTATGGTCACAGGAAGTTAAACAAAATTAAAATTTGAATTTCTGTACATATTTTGGTTACTGATGCATAATTCATTAGACAGAATTCCGTGGGGAAGGGAACTATAAATATACGTTAAGGACAAAGAGGAACAATGTAGAATTTCTGACTTTAAAAGAACAGCTCGTTTTTTTTTTCTTTGAAACCAGACATTGGCAGGCCCCAGAACACTAGAGTATGTGGATTGCATTAGATACTTCAAAGGAAGGATGCACCAGCTGTGTTTGAAATGTCAATACTCATAACACACCAGAAATTATATCCTTTGCACCTACTTGAGCTTATGAACTATGAAGAGAAGTTTTAGTGGTCAACTTGAAAATGCACTAGGAGGTGTGGAAATTAATAAAAGAAACTTTAACTAAATTGAAGTTGGGAAACTTGAGTTTTAAGTCTTAAAGCTAAAGTCGGGGGAGCCTTAAGCCCTATCACAGGTAGTCAATTACACCAAACAAGAAGAGAAAGCCACCTGCATTTTCCACAGGAAGTAAAACCACTCCACTACAGAAGGAAGATTTCTCTCTGCACCTGGCAACAGCTCAGCCAATGAGAAACACCGCAGCTCAGCCAATGAGAATGCTGCAGCTCAGCCAATGAGAAGCTGTTTCCACCCTGAACTGTTACTTTCCCCCAATGGACTTTCCTTTAGAACAGCCCCTCCCTACTCCCCCTTTTTCTCTATAAGAGCAGCTCCGCCCCTTTGTTCTCTAGATTTGCCTGTGGTTTGCCATAGCATCACATCCCAAATTGCAATTCTTTTGGCTATTCCTGAATAAAATCATTTTGATATAAAGTAACAAGCAAATTTGCTTTTTAAGTTGACAAGGGTATATAGTTTTTCAATTTTTTAAAGGGATAGGGCAGCAACAATGTTTGATGAGCTCTGCCTGGAGCCAGCGGTAAGACTGGAGGAGTGTACCCAGGGCCCTCTCAGGAACTGCCAGCTGCTGCAGTCACTATAACTGCTAATTGTTATTTAGGCCCTGGTGTGGGGTTCCTGGGGTCCAGGCTATGGAGACCCCTCCCACACTGAGGTCCTAGCATCAGGCCAATGTGGGGTCCCCCCGGGGCTCCGCCACCTACTGCCTGGGCAGACAGCCCGCTTTGAGCCACCTCTGTAAAACAGGGAGATGAGGACCATACACCAGCCCTGGTGCAGGGCCCGGAGCTGGGTCTGTAACTGTCACCTGCTCCTTCATGTCAGGACCATATAGCATAGTGGCCGGAGAGCAGTGAGGAGAGACAGCACCAGCTTCTGCTGGCATCTCTGGGTGACTGTCCCAGCATCTCAGTGCAGACAGAGCATGGGGACCTGGGCCAGGGGATCTGGGTGTGCAAGTGGGAGAGGGCACACTGGGTGGAGGGGGGCACACATCCATGGCACAGGACATTAAGTCACAGGGGGTGTGTATGTGTATGTGTGTGTGGGGGGCTTTCAGAGCAGGGGCAGATGGTGATCTCTCAGGCCAGTGGCCAGATTTGAGGTTCAGGAACCAAGGTGTGGGTGGGAATGGAAGGTTGGGAAAGAGGGGTAGTTTGTGAGGGGCCAGGACGGGACAAGACTGAGGACTGCACCAGACCTGGGGTCCAACGGGCCCCTGGACGTCTCCCAGAAACCTCACATTCACTGCATCCAAACCTGACCCCAGCACCCCCATCACACACACTTACTCCTCCTCCTGGGTCCATCCTGTCACCAGGCCAGAGACCTGGGACTCAGGTGTTCCCCTCCCCCCCTCAGCCTCTCAGCTGCGTGTCTGGTCCATTCGGCCTCTTGAATGTCTCTCCCACACACCCTCCGCTGTCCTGGTCCAGGCTCCATCCCAGCTCTGGCCAGTGTCCCCTCCCTGACTTCCCTATTCAGGGATCCTCTGCCCCTCCCATCACTCTGTGTATTCCCCTTGGAGCGCCTATCCCAACTGGGAATGATCTTGTCATCCAGTCACTTGTTTGCACGCTGTCTCCCACGCTGGACTGTGAGCCCCATGAGGGCGGGGCCTGGGGCTGTCACCGTCACTGCTGTGTCCCTAGCATAGTCCAGTACTAGGCCAGGCCCACAGATGATGCTCAGTGTATCTTACTGAATGTGTCAATAGGTCCCTGCGCCAGCCTCCTCCCCATCGGCTGGCCCAGCCTCACCCCTGCAACTGTCCTCCAGGAGCTGCTTAAAAAACAACAAAAGCCAAAAAAACTGCCATTCTCTTCACTAATAAAAGTAACACACTGCATGAAAATAAAGTACTCAAACTACAAAATTAAAAGTCAAGGCCCAGTGGCACAGCGGTTAAGTGCGCGCTCTCTACTTCGGCGGCCCGGGGTTCACAGGTTCGGATCCTGGGTGCGCACCGACGCACTGCTTGTCAGGCCATGCTGTGGTGGCGTCTCATATAAAGTGGAGGAAGATGGGCACGGATGTTAGCTCAGAGCCAGTCTTCCTCAGCAAAAATAGGAGTATTGGCATCGGATGTTAGCTTAGGGCTGATCTTCCTCACAAAAAAAAAAAAAAGAAAAAAGTCAAGGCCACCCCACCCAGCCCTAATCCTTAGGCCCACCTCAGATGGACCCCCAAATCTTGCCCTCATCAGCCTTTCCCCCTAGCATTATCTCCCTGACATCTGATAATAAGTGGATATCCCTCATCTCTATTTCTGAGTTTTTCAACTGTAAGTGTGCTTGTATTTACACAATTATTTTCTATGGATCCCCCGGCCCCAGTATAAAAGATGAGCATTTTGTCCCCATGCAGCCTGTCTTTCCTTCGCCCCCCATTTTCACAAGTGACTCGTATACATTTCTTATTCTAGTATTATACTCTTTCCACTGTCTCCCTCAGCTCCCAACGTGGCCAGGGAGGCAACAAAGTGGTCTCCCCTCCCCGATCCCCCCATCCCTAGGCCAGATCATCCTTTCACGTTATTAGGGTTTAGCGCACAGGCTGTTCAGTGGCTATAATAAGGCTCCTTGTACCCTGTGCATTGGCCAAGTCAGAAAAATGAAAAAAGGCAGCATATACAATGTGACGATCATGGAAACACCATTTAGTGTGATGAGACAAGCTAGAGAGGAGCCCTCGGGCATGCTGTGTCACGAAGGGGGCCACCCGGGGCAGCATTCTCAGCATTAAGGTCAGATGGCTTCTCTACCCTTAAACTGTCCATCAAGCCACTGAGAATTCCACCACATGTCAGTGTGCCCTTAGCTGGACAATGATTTTCTAGAATGACTCTGTCTTCCCTCACATGGTATTTCTAAAACTGCAAGTCTTGTCCCATTAGCGGGCCATGAAATCAATTTAGCTGCACAAACCAGCTTAAAAATGTGATCAAGAATAGAATAGAAAATATTAGATGGACCTTGAGGGCATGACGCTATGTGAAATAAGTCAGACAAAGACAAATACCGTATGACCTCACTTATACGTGGAATTAAAAAATAACAACAACAAAAAGCCAAGCTCACAAATACCCAAAAAAGAATATAACAGAAAAGATCAAAGCCAATCTTAAGTAGTCAGACCAAGTATTGGTTCACAAAATTTTCATTCTTGTTTTGTGTGTGTCTGTGCAAAGGTGTGCGTAACTGGAACACAGTCAAAAGGTTGGAAGCCATTGTCATAGATTTTGGTTGGAATTCCATTAAATCTACCCATCAGGACACTGACACCTTCCCAATATTGAGTCTTTCAATCCACGAATATGGTATCGCTCTCCATTCAATCTCTAATTTTCTCTGCAAGTCTTGCACCTCTTTGATTATATTTATTCCTAGGTATTAACATTTTTTGACATTATTATTCATGGTATTTAAAATTCCATTTTCAATTTGGTTGGGGCTGGTATATAGAAATACAATTAAGTTATGTAAATGACTTTCTATCCAGTGACCTCACTAAATTCACTTATTCTTTTTTTTCCTTTTTAATGAAATATAACTTACATAAAGTACACAAACATTAAGTGTAGAGCTGGATAATTTTTTAATATGTAAGCATCACCTAGATCAAGATCTAGAACATTCTCGCACTCCAAATAGCTCCCACCCTCAAGCCCTCTTCTAGTTAGTACCTCTCACACCACTATTCTGACCTCTCACAATAAATGCTATGTGCTCCTTAAGTCCTATTCTGACTTCCTTGTGAGAGATCACTTGTACTCTTTCTGTTCTTTTTTTTTTTTTTGGTGAGGAAGATCAGCCCTGAGCTAATATCTGTGCCAATCTTCCCCTATTTTGTATGTGAGTCGCCGTCACAGCATGGCTTGATGAGCGGTGTGTAGGTCCGCGCCTAGGATCCGAACCCACGAATCCTGGTTCACCAAAGCAGAGCACGCGAACTTAACCACTATGCCACCGGGCCAGCCCGTTCTGTCTTCTTTTGTTCAAAGTTGTGTGTGAGATCCACTGTGTTGCCACATGCCAACTTCTACCCCTGAGGAGTCTTCCATTGCGTGGATGGACCAGTTTGTTCATCCACACCCTGCTGGTGGACAGTTAGGGTGTCTGCAGCAGAAACAAAGGTTTCCCAAGAGTGAAACTGTTGAGTCACAGGTCTCCACGGCCCTGGCAAAAGGAAAATGGGGAGGCAGGGCTCAGAAGCTGCCACCAGGGTGGGGCTCCTTATACCATCAACTGACTCACACAGCCCGGCAGAGCAGCCACGGTTGGCAGCCTTGGAGCTGGGGTTCTCCCTGGGATGTGAAAAGTGCACAGCTCAGTGTTTATCTTCAGTGGACGCCTTTGCCACTGCCTCTCAGGTAAGTTCTAGAGGGCCTAGAAGGCTGCTTGTAGCAAGAGGTTTGTGTGTGTGTGTGTGTCTGTGTGCGTGTGTGTGTTTGCGTATTTTTTTTTAACATTTCAATTGGTAGAAATGATATACAAAAAATACCCCATTAAGTTCAGCTCCATGACTTTTTACATTTGTATATGTCAGTGGTTCTCAGCTGGGGAGGATTTTGCTCCCTAACAGTTGTACCCTCCCAGTTTTGACAATCAAAAACATTTCCAGACACAGCCAGTGCCTGAGAGGAGGAGGGGTGTGAGGCTTTTTTTCACACAGATGTGCAAGGGCACCATTACTGCAATGACTATCCTTTCCCCACCGAGGTGCAAAGCTGCCTTTGTTGGAAATCAACACGTACGTGTGGGTCTGGTTTTGGACAGTCTGTTCTGTCCCATTGGTCTATTTGTCTATCCTTGTACCAATACTACGCTGTCTTAATGACGTTAGCTTTATAGTAAATCTTGAAATCTGATGGTATAAATCTTCAAACTTTGTTCTTCTTTAAAAATTTTCTCTTCTAAGACTTCTGCATTTCCTATAAATTTTAGAAATCAACTTGTTCCCGACAACAACAACAAACTTGTTAAGATGTTTACTGGGGCTGCATTGAATCTATAGTTCAATTTGGAGAGCCTTCATAAGCCAACACTACTGAGTCTTTCAATCCATGAATAGGGTAATACCTCTCCATTTTTACATAGGTATTCTTTCTCTCAGCAATATTTTATGGTTTCAGAGTGGAGTTCTTACACATCTTTTGTCAAATTTATTCCTAGATATTTGAGGGGTTTTGATGCTATTGTGAATGGTATTTTAAAATTCATTTTCCCTGTTGGTGGCATATAGAAATATAATTGATTTCTGTATATTGATCTTGCATCCAGTAACCTTACTAAAAATCATTGATTCATTTTAATAATTTGTTTTTAGGCTCTTTTGGGTTATTTATGCACGTAGTCACGCCATCAGTCAATAATCAGTTTTACTTCTTTTTCAATCTTTATGCTTTTAATTAGTTAATTATTTTTTGCCTTATTGCACTGGCTACAACCTCCAACATTATGTTGACTAGAAAAGGTGATACTTGTCTTATTCCAAACATTAGGGGAAACTGCTCATTTTAACTTTTAAGTATAAATATGATGTTAACTGAACTCTTTGGTAAAATACCCTTTGTAGGATTACAGAACTTCCTTTCTATTCCTAGTTTTTGGACAGCTTTTATCATGAACAGGTATTGAATTTTATCAAATGCTTTTCCGTATAATATGATCATATGGTTTTTCTCCTTTATGCGTTTCCTGTGGTGAATTATATTGATTGCTTTCCAAATGCTAAACCAACCTTGTAGTCTTGGAATAAATACCACTAGGTCATGCTTTATTATCTTTCTTATATATTCCTGGATTCCATTTGCTATTATTTTTGCTTAGCATATTTGAATCCATGTTCACAAGAGATCCTGGCCTAAATTTTTCCATTCTTGTAGTGATTTTGTTAGGTTTTGGTATCAGTATTCTATTGGACTCGTAAAATGAATACAGAAGTATTCCCACTTTCTCTATTATTTAAAAGAGTATGGGTAATGGTATTATTTCTTTCATAAACGTTTGGAGGAATTTAACAGTGAAGCCACCTGGGTCTGTAGTTTTCTTTATGGGAAGGTTTTTAATTATGGATTCAATGTCTCTAACAGATATAGGATTAGTCAGATTTTCTATTGCTTCTTGTGCCAATATTGTTAAATTTTGTTTTTCCAAAGAAATTGTCCATTTCCTCTACATTGCCAAATTTATTGGCTAAAGTTGTTCATAATATCCTCTTATTCTATAGTTAGGACCTGTATTGATCTCTCATTTTCCATTCCTTTTAATGGAAATTTGTGTTTTTTCCCTTGAGTTGTATTAATCTTTTCCAAGAACCATCTTTTGATTATGTTGATTGTCTCTACTACATGTCTGCTAACTCCTAGTTGTTTCAAGGATGCGATTCAGGTGTTTCCTTCTTCGGGACTGAGTCAGATGCCCCTCTGGGCTTCCTCAGCCCCCTGGGCTCCTACATCCCGGCCCTGACCAATCTTGGTGTCACTGGTGCCAGCTCTGTCTCCCCCACTGGATCGTGAGCTCTGCAAGCGTGGGGCCCAGGCTGGTGAGCTCATCCTTCCATCTCATACCTAAATTCACGGCTGCCTGGGATACCATTCTCCCACTCCTGTTTTCCTACCTTGCCCCAATTCATCTTTCAGGTCTCCGCTGGAGTGTCCCTTCCTCCAGGAAGCCCTCTCTGACCCCTAGGCTGAGTCAGACACATCCTCTAGCTCCCTGGACTTCCCTCATCACAACACTGTTTATTCTCGGTTGAATTATTTTTAAAATGTGATGCAGAATCTCCCTGTTTTGAAAATTCTTACAGAAAGAGGTTTCAACTAGCCTTGTGTACTTTACCAGCCAAAACACTGGTTTCTCTGTTTTCAAGCTCCTTGAGGTCTGTGGCAAATTGTCCCTGCTCCATTGGTAACTTTTGTCACTGCCTGGACTAGACCGTGAGCACTGTAAGGTCAGGTTCCCAGAAACACACAGCCCAGGACCTGGCATGGAGAAGCCACTCGGGGAATGCTGAATGAATGAACAGCTCATCTTCCCTTTAGGTTTCCTCAAATTTACCATATGTATTGCCACTATAAGCATCCAAATTTTCTCTAAATGTTCTTGTCTGTTACTAATTTTCTATCTTTACTAAAGTTTGATGTTTACCCCGTAGCTGGAGAATCAAAAAATGCGGCCTTTCGCAAGGGGGAGAGAATTGAACAGGTCGCTCTAGTCAGAGGAAGGGTAGGACTTGCCTAACCTGTCCATCCGCCCTTCGTCACTCTGCTGGGGCTGCTAACATCATAGCATGTCGCATGCCGCTACCTTCACTTTTTGTCTGTGCACCTGATGGGAGGCACCCGGGCCACTGAGTCCACGCTGGCCGTGGGAAAGGGAGTGCTCTTGTCTGAGCCTTAGTTCATCTCCAAAATGAGGACCCTCCCACCGACAGGACAGTATTGCTGAAAGGGCTCAACGAGATCATCAAAAACCTCTCGGCTCAGGGCCAGACTTGATAAGCGGCAGCCAGCGTTTTGCAGTCACACAGACCTGGACCCCCATCTTGGCTCTGTCGCTTCCTGGATGTGCAAGCTGAGCCTAAGTTTCCCCATCTGTAAACTGGGGATCCAAATCCCCAGCTGGCTTGGGAGAATGGCAATGAGACTAAGTAAGAAAATGCTCAATGTAGTAAATGTTAATCTAGCATCTTCCTCCTGACTCCTAGTAGGAATTTTATTCCTGGGAATATGTCCTCCCCACTGGCCTGGGCTCTGCCCTTGGGCTACACAGGGTGGTTTTCAGCCTCCTCACTGGTCTCTGTGTCTCCAGCCTCGTTCCCTTTGATCCATCCTCCACACCACAGAGCATGCCAACTCAGATGCCCCCTCCTCCTGAAGCCTTTCCTGACCCCAGACCCCTGGGCTCCCCCACGCTAGCTCTGACCACTCTGGGTCATCACTGTGTGGTGACAAGTCTATCTCCGCAACGGGACTGTGAGCCCCACGAGGGCAGGGCTTGGGGCCGACTTGGTCACTGCGGTGTCCCAGCCCTGGGTTGGGCACAGAGGAGGTACGCAGTGAAAGGGCTGACCTGTGGAAGTCCCCAGGAGGTAGCCACGCACACCAGGCATGCTCCCTCTCAGCTGGCTCTACCATCCCCCTTCTCTCTCCTGAGGCTTTCTCTCACCTGGCCCCTCAGCAGAATGTGGCACTGCCCATCACCCCCTCCCCCGGGAGATGTTTGCTTCTCTTGGCTCCGGGTCCCCCACCTCTCAGGCTGCCTCCTCTACAGACCCCTCTGCTTGGCCTCAGTGGCTGGCATTTCTCAGGGCACCGCTGCCCAAGGCCCTCTTCCCACTTGACCGTCGCTTCCACTTCCAGGGGCGACTCAGACCCTCACGACCCCCACTCCTGGGCTCGGCTCTCTCTCCTGCGCCCCAGAGCTCCAGGCCACAGCACCACGGCCCACCAGCCCCCAGGAGGAGTTTTCCAGGGGAGAGGAGCGATATCTCAACCCACTGAGCCAATTAAAAGAAGTATCTGGCCTCAGCTAACTGCTGGGAAAGTGTCTTCCTGAGCATGGAATTCCAAGTGGCCGGAACGTAACTCTTTCCTCAGGAAACTGTGCTGCTAGGATGAGAAGCCTCCCCCCCACGGTGGAGGGCCAGAGGCGCTCATGGGCATGAGCTCATGCTCATGAGAGCACCAAGCGCCTCTCCCCCGCCACTGGAAACACGCCTGCAGGCACACAAGGGCTGCTTCCTTGTAAAATAAAGGGAAAGTGTTCCTAATACGGGCCATCACTCAACTGTGAGCAACGCAAGAGTCATCGTAACTACACTACCCACTATGTACTTACTGCCCACATAGCCCAGGATGGTGACAGGGCCGTGACAGAGACGCTAAACACTGACCCGCTACGTATGACGTAACTGGTAACGGGGACTGTGAACTACTGAGAGGGGAGCTTCTTTTTAAATATGGGAGGGGGAGAGTAAAAGCACTAACTCCTTATATTCCATATTAGGAAGTTAACAGGCAATCAAAAATAGGGGAAAATATTTAAGAACTAGGGGTATAAGTGCCTTATTTAGAAATATGGCTAAAAAACAGCTAAAAGAGTTTTTTTTAAGAAAAACAGCTAAAAGAGTTGAAGTGGTTACCTGTGGGGAGCAGGAACAGATGGAAAAGGAGATGGCTGGGTTTTCTTATTTTTATCATAAGTCACAGACATATTTGACTCTTTTTTTTTTTTTTGTGAGGAAGATCAGCCCTGAGCTAACATCCATGCCAATCCTCCTCTTTTTGCTGAGGAAGACTGGCCCTGGGCTAACATCCATGCCCATCTTCCTCCACTTTATATGGGACGCCGCCACAGCATGGCTTGCCAAGCAGTGCGTTGGTGCACACCCGGGATCCGAACCAGCGAACCCCGGGCCGCTGAAGCAGAGCGCATGCACTTAACCACTTGCGCCACTGGGCCGGCCCCCATATTTGACTCTTAAAGCACTGGTAGTCCTTTGACAAAATTAGTAATTAATGTAATTTTTAAACCACAAACACATTTAAAAAACTTGGCCAAGCCAGAAATGTAAGCACTGCCTTCGGGTTTCCAGGCCTCTGTCATGGCCCAGGCATCTCCACGGTCTATGGCCTGGGTCTCTCTCGCCCCATCCCCACATACCTTCCACACCTGAAGTCACCATATTAAACTGAACATTGGATCAAAGTACTCTCTGTTTAAAATCCTTCCACGGCTTCTACCGACTCTAGGATAAAGTCCAAACTCCTTAAAATGACCTAAAGGTCCCATATGATCAGCATATCTTTTAGCACCAGTCCTCCATACACATGGAATTATTTTCAGTGTTCAAAACATTTTGTGCCCTCTTTATACAGCACTGCCTCCGCCCAGGGCTCAGCTCAGTGGCCCCTCCTCCAGGAAGCCCGCCCTGACCCCTAGGCTAGGTCAGGGCCTCCTCTGGGCTCTCCCAGCCTCCTGGGCTCCCCATCACTGGGACCATCACTGTCTAGGGACGTCTCTGTCGCCCCCAACAGGCTCTGAGTCCCAGGATGGCAGGACAGGGCAGTCTCCGTCACTGCTGTGTCCCCAGCACACAGCTGGCCCCAGAGTGGGCACTCAGGGAGAATCTGATGAATAAAAAAATAAACGAAGGAAACACACCGAAAATTAACTTTCGGTTGTTAGTGAGTGCTGGGATATGGGGTGCTCTCTTTTTTTTCCTATCTGTATTTTTAAATTTTTCTACAATAAACATGGATTGCTCCTCTATTTTTAAAAATGGGAATGTACTCCTGCACCCCCCACTCCCTACACATGCCTGGTCCATTTAGTGGGGAGCTTCCTTCAATTTCCAGGCCAGGGACGGCTCTGCACTCGGCCACATGGGGGGTGCACCCGGAGGAGCTGACCCACAGGACCAACGGGACTCATGAGGAGGAGGGTTTAGGGATGACTTCTCAGGTAAGAGGCACGTGAGTCATGCATGACACCATTTGGTGACCCACAGGTTTCACGGCCGTGTGACAAGGTCACTTTGAATAATCCTCATGGGGATGATGGGTTCTTGGGCAGTAACCAGGGAGTGTCTCAGCTGGGATCTGAGGAGCCTTTGGATCCTTCCCAGGAAGCTTTGCTGCTGCAGAGCGGGTGTGTGCCAGCCGGGAGAACCCGCAGGGCAGCGGGCCCTGCCAGCAGCCAGTGTGATGGGGCCAAGGGCCTGCTCCAGCTGGAGGACCTGGCTCCTCACCTTCTCAGGTACTGGGGCACCCACCCCTCGCCCAGGGCTCCCCAACCCCACCCCTGGCCTGGGGCCCCCTGCACCCAGCCCTCCCCCTTCTCTCCCTCGCAGCCCTCTGCCTCCTGCTGCGGCCATTCTTTAACGGAGTGCCCGTGCCTCCCTCGCCCTCCCCGAGCCAAGAACCCCGGGGTGAGTACAGCGTGAGGAGGCGCGAAGGCTGGGATCTTCTGAGGGAAGACGAACGAGTGAGGTGGGCTGAGGGTACCAAAACCTTCCAAGGGGAGTTTTTAAACTGTAGGTCTATGATCATAAGCTGCAAAATCAATCTGGTGCATATGATCAGCATCTCTTTAAAGAAACAAAATTAAATACATACTGTATAATTCCAGGTATATAAAATTTTAGAAAATGCAAACTAATCTTGAGTAGATGAGTAGTTGCCTGGGGATCAGGGAGTGGAGGGAGGGGCTGGGATTACAAGGGGCATGAGATGTTTTGGGGGTGATAGATATGTTCACTCTCTAGACTGTGGTTTCATGGGTGGACACGTCTATCAAAACTTATCTAATCGTACACTTTAAATACATGCAGTTTATTGTATGTCAATTATACCTCAATAAAGCCATAAAAAAATAAAATAAATAGAAGAGAATAAAATAGACCAGGATAGACTGAACCAGCCTGGAAGGAAGAGGAGTGGGCGTTAGCCAGGTGAAGGGATAAACATCCCAGGAGATGAGGGGCAGTCCCCAGAAAGGAGATAAGAGCTGAACTAGCGTGAGGAGGGGAGGGGGGTCCCCGGGCACCCCAGGCTGGGAGCCCCACCTCCCGGCTCTGCCCAGGCCCAGGCTGAGCTGTTTCCGGCCCCCAGATGAGGTGCTGGTGATCCATGTGGAGACCTGGAGACGCTGTGGCAGCGTGGCCCTGGACCCCAAGGATGGCACGTGGAGTTGCTGTGGGCTCCGCTACCCCTTCCATCGAGGCTCCCAGAGGTGCTGCTCAATCGAGATGAAGGAGTTCCTGGTCATCCCCATAGACAAGACCAAGTCAGAATATGACGACTGCAGGAGTTACAACAGGAAGAACGTCTAGGCCCTGGGAAGTCACCCCATATACAGATGGCCAACAGGCACGTGAAAAGATGCTCAACATCACTATCATCAGGGAAATGCACATCAAAACCACACTAACATATCATCTTACACCCGTTAGAAATGGCTATAATCACCAAGACAAAAAACAACAAATGCTGGGGAGGCTGTCGAGAAACGGGAACCCTCATACACTGCTGATGGGAATGCAGACTGGTGCTGTCTCTATGGAAAACAGTATGGAGATTCCTCAAAAAATTAAAAATAGAAATACCTTATGATCCAGCTACACCACTTCTGGGTATTTATCCAAAGAACTTGAAATCAACAATTCCAAGAGACTTCTGCACCCCTATGTTCACTGCAGCATTATTCACTATAGCCAAGAAGTGGAAGCAACCCAAGTGCCCGTCAACTGATGATTGGATCAAGAAGAAGTGGTGTGTATACACACACACAGACACACACACACACAATGGAATACTACTCAGCCATAAAAAAGACAAAATTGTCCCATTTGCAACAACATGGATGGACCCAGAGGGTATTATGTTAAGCAACATAAGCCAGACAGAGAAAGACAAACACTGCATGACTTCACTCATATGTGGAAGATAAACCAACATGCGGACAGAGAAAACTGTTTGGTGGTGACAAGGGGGTTGGGGGGTGGGCACGAGGGGCGAAGGGAGGCATTTATATGACGATGGACAAATAATAATGTACAACTAAAATTCACAATGTTATGAACTATTAAGATGTCAATAAAAAAAAACTTGGGAAAAAAAAAAAAAGAGTTAGTGCTGGGACTCAGAGGTTCCCAGGCTGGAGGCCTAGCAACACTCCCTCTCCAAGCCTCAGTTTTCTCCTTTATAAGATGGGTTTAGTAATAATAATCCATACCCACAGGGTTGTGTGAGATGCAACAAGACTGTGCCTGGCTCCACCTGAAGGCTTCGGCAAAGAGCGGCCGTTGTTATTGTTATAATTAGGCCCAGGCCGGGGCCACTGAATCTCAAAACTGAAAGCTTTCATCGGGTGGGGCAGGAAGATGACAGAGTATGCACACGTACCTCAGAGATACTGCAGGTTTGGTTCCTGATCACCGTAATAAAGCGAACATCTCAATAAAGCGAGTCACGTGAAGTTTGGTTTCCTAGCTCATATAGAAGTTATGTCTACACTATACTGTAGTCTGTTAAGTGTGCAATAGCATTTTGTCTTAAAAAACAATGGACGTACCTTAACTAAAAAATACTTTTATTGCTAAAAAATGCTAACCAGCATCTGAGCCTTCAGTGAGCTGTAATCTTTTTGTTGGTGGAGGGTCTTGCCTGGATGCTGACGGCTGCTGACTGATCAGGGTGGTGGCTGCTGAAGGCTGGGGTGGCTGTGGGAATTTCCTAAAATAAGACAACACTGAAGTTTGCCTCATCGACTGATGCTTCCTTTCGTAAACAATTTCTCTGTAGCACGCGATGCTGTTTGACAGCATTTTACCCAGAGCAGAACTTCTTTCAGAATTGGAGTCAGTCCTCTCAAACCCTGCCACAGCTTCATCTACTAAGTTTATGTCATATTCTAAGTCCTTTGTTGTCATTTCAACAATCTTCACAGCAACTTCACCAGAAGTAGGCTCCATCTCAAGAGACCACGTCTTTGCTCATCCATAAGAAGCAACTCCTCATCCACTAGAGGTTTATTATGAGATTGTGGCAATTCAGTCACAACTTCAGGCTCCACTTCTAATTCTACTTCTCTTTGCTGTTTCCACCACATCTGCGTTACTTCCTCCACTGAAATCTTGAAGCCCTCAAAGTCATCCATGAGGGTTGGAATCAACTTCTTCCAATCTCCTGCTAATGTTGATATTTTGACCTCTTCCCATGAATCATGAATGTTCTTAACAGCATCTAGAATGGTGAATTCTTTCCAGAAGGTGTTCAATTTACTTTGCCCAGATCTGTCAGAGGAATCACTATCTAGGGCAGCTGGAACCTTACGAAATGTACTTCTTAAATAATGAGACTTGAAAGTCAAAATTACTTCTTGAGCCATGGGCTGCAGAATGCGTGTTGTGTTAGCAGGCATGAAAAGCAACATTAGTCTCATCGTACATCTCCATCAAATGATGGTCTTGGGTGACAGCTGCATGGTTAGTGAGCAGTAATATTTTGACAGGAATCTTTTTTTTCTGAGCAGTAAGTCTCAACAGTGGGCTTACAATATTCAGTAAATCACGTTGTAAACAGATGTACTGTCATCCAGGCTTTGTTGTTCCGTTTACAGAGCACAGGCAGAGCAGATTTAGCATAATTCTTAAAGGCCCTAGGATTTTTGGAATGGTAAATGAGCACTGGCTTCAACTATAAGTCCTCAGCTGCATTAGCCCCTAACGAGAGAGCAGCCTGTCCTCTGAAGCTAGGCATTGACTTCTCCTCTCTAGCTATGAAAGTCCTGGATGGCATCTTCTTCTAGCATAAGGGTGTTTCATCTACACTGAAGCTCTGCTGTTTAGTGTAGCCGCCTTCGTTAGTTATCTTAGCTAGAACTTCCGGATAACTTGCTGCAGCCTCTACATCAGCACTGGCTGCCTCACCTTGCACTTTTATGTTATGGAAACGGCTTCTTTCCTTAAACCTCCTGAATCAACCTCTGCTAGCTTCAAACTTTTCTTCTGCAGCTTCCTCACCTCTCTCAACCTTCATAGAATGAAAGAGAGTTAGGGCCTTGCTCTGGATGAGGCTTTGGCTTACGAGAATGCTGTGGCTCGTTTGATCTTCTATCCAGACCACTAAAACTTTCTCCATTTCAGCAATAAGACTGTTTCTCTTTCTTATCATTTGTGTGCTCACTGGAGTAGCACTTTCAATTTCCTTCAAGAACTTTCCCTTTGCATTCACAACTTGGCTAACTGTTTGGTGCAGGAGGCCTAGCGTTCAGCCTGTCTCAGCTTTCAACACGGCTTCCTCACTAAGCTTAGTCATTTCTAGCTTTAGATTTAAGTGAGAGACATGCGACTCTTCCTTTCACTTGAACACTTAGAGGCCACTGTAGGGTTATTAATTGGCCTAATTTCAATATTGCTGTGTCTCAGGGAGGAGACAGAGAGAGACTGGGGAATGACAGGTCAGTAGAGCAGTCAGAACACAGACAACATTTATGGATTAAGTTCGCCATCTTATATGGGTGTGGTTCGTGGCGCCCCAAACAATTACAATCATAACATCAAAGATCACTGATCACAGATCACCATAACAAATATGATAAAGTAAAAGTTTGAAATATTGCGAGAATTATCAAAATGTAACACAGAGACACAAAGTAAGCAAATGCTTTCGGAAAAACGGCACTGACAGACTTGCTGGACACAGGGCTGCCAGAAACCTTCAATTTGTCAAAAAAAACACAATGTCCACAAAGTGCAGTAAAACGAGATATGCTGGAGTGTGAGCCTAGAAGCCTGGGAGACGAGGTCCCCACTAGCAATCCCCAGAGGGTCCTCTTTCCTCCTGTGAGCGCCAAGACAACAGCCTGAGACAGGCTGGGCCTGGACTCAAACCAATCTCCACTTCCTCCATGAACCCCGTGAATCCCTCACCCGTAGAATGGCTGATAAAACAGCCCCAAGAAGAAGCTGTTCTTAGAGTAGACTTCCAATTAATAAATGGAGAAGGAAAGAGGGACAAAAGAAATCAACATCAGGCAAATACCACAACAACAACTGCTGCAGACACTGATGGATGCTAAAGTCAGTGGGCAAAAGTTTGAGGAGAAACAGGGTATTTGCATAGTCTCAAAGTGTCTTCCCCAAGAGATTTATTTTATCTTTTATTGAGGTATAACTGACATATAATACTATGTTAGTTTCAGGCATATAATATAATGATTTGATATTTGTATATATTGCGAAATTAGATTTATTAACTATAAAAAGGAAGGATGGTAACTTTACAACGGATAAACCTAGCAGACACCACCTTAACCATGTGACCAATCTAAACTTAATTTGAAGTAAAAAGATAAAACAAGAAATAGCCTCCACGTGGCTAGCCTGTGAGGAAACGGACCTCAAACCCTTGCTGCTGCCAGTGTCCATCTGTTGCCCACCCTTGAGTCAGTAATTCTGCTTCTGGGAACCGAGGCCAGATTTACCTGCACAGGTGTGAAAGACTGCCTGCCTAGCATGGTCATCCTGTAGCACTGTTTATAACAACAATAAAAAAGCCAGGGGAGTCCCTATAAGACCATCTACAGGCTCATAAATTACAGCAATTCTGTCAGCCGCTGAAATAAAGGGTAAGGCAGTTTTTTCTGTGCTGACAGAGAACTCTCTCCAGGATAGCATGGTCAATGAAAAGCAGTGAGGACTAGCACCGTGTACGTTGTCTGCTACATTCAAGGAAAAAAAGGGGAGGGGGGGTGGGGTGCATATTGGCATTTGCTTAGGAATGTACAGTTTTTTTGTTTTTTCTGGAAAATACAGAAGATAACAGTGGTTGCCTCCATAGGAGAACAGGATGCCTGGGGAACAGAAATGGAGGGAGACTTTTCCCTACACGCTCTTTTGAACCTTAAACGTGGTGAGCTTATTACTTATTTAAAAAAAATAGATAATTAGAACTTTTTCCAAAAAAAAATCAACAAACAAGCCACCCGGGCACCCAGGATTCCTGGTTAAGCCTGTTAGACTGAAGACTCTGCTCCCTCCTGAGGCCCCGCTAAAATGGTGGTTGGGTGGAAAGAAGGCAGAAGCCACAAGAACAGGGGGAACAGGGAGGAGTGGACTGAAGGGGGGAGAATCAAGGCGGCCTAAAGGCTGGAGCAGATGCTGAGAGGTAAGTGACTGAGGCAGCAGGAGGCTGACGTAGGCACCCATGGGTGAGATGGAGGGAGGGCGAGAGGCAGGTGAACGGAGATGGCAGGACTGCACGTCACTCTGAGAGTGGGTGGGGATAAGCTGAGGACCCCCAGCTGACAGGAGACTGCAAAGGGTGAACCAGGGGGACTCCAGGAACAGCTCGGGGGGCGGGCGCCATGCTGAAAACAGGCCTGCCCCTCTGGCATGGGGCTGGTGGCCAAAGCACACAGGTCAAGAGTCTGCTCGACCTTGGCCTTGAACCCAGTGACCCTGGCTGGAGTTGCTGGGGGCGAAACCACACTTTCCACTGAGGTACAGAAAGGGGCTCTGCTCAGCTGTGAGTCTCAGTCATCCCGGGAGATGGGAGAGATCTGGGCCAAGGACCTGCCAGTGGCCCCCAGAGCCCTGCCCCCTCTTCAGGAACAGAGACCCCTCCTCTCTCTCCCCCCAAAGCCACAGTGAAGTGGCATCTGTTGGTTTCAGCGGCCCAGCATCCACTCTGCTTTCTCTGGAAACTGCCCCTGACTCTCCTCTGAGGAAGCCCCCCACCCTGCCCCGTTCCTCCACGTTGTTCAGGAAAGACCAACCCCACCCCCAGCTTTGCGTACTGGCATTCTGCCCTGGGATTTTTCCTGGAATTTCAGAAGAGAGATGCTCCCCTTCTCTGGGGTTGCTTGTGAGCGGGATGTGAACCTGGAGCTACTGAGGCCATCTTGTCCCCAAAAAGAGAGCGCTTGCCTGAGAAAGAAGACAGCACAGAGAAACACAGGGCCCAGGGATGGGACAGCGACTTTCAGGCATTGTCTGAGTTCCTGGATCTAGCTGAGCCTGAAGCTATATACTTCCGGAACTTTTATGCATCTGCCCATTATAGCAGGATTCTGTTGCTTGCAAATGAGAGTTGAGGGATGAGTCTGGAGTGAGGTCATCACCCCTTCTTGATAAACAGCAAGAGATAGGAGTTACAGATAGCACTTCAGGGAAATTCCTAGAAGAGGTGTGTACCTATGATCACGTACATGAACAGGCATAAAGAACAGGACGTCAACACCACAGAAAAGAGGCCGGAAGGACACACACGCATAGGTCTTCTGCACTGAGCAAGTGTTACTTTTATAAGCAGAAAAAATAATAAAGCAAATTAACTATTTCCTTGCTGTCCTCAGTTTCTTTTGTAACCATGACACAGGGTCCCTGCTGCCCCCAGGATCAAGTTCAAATGTGTTAACCCAGCCCTGTGTGATCTGTCCCTGGATGGCCGTCCAGTCTCTTCTCTTGCCATGTTCGGTCCCACCGTCTACATTTCAGTCACGCCAGCCTCCCCTGAGTTCTGCACGTTCACACCCTGACCCCTGCACACGCTGTTACCTGGGCCTCCATCTTTCCACTTTGTCTGGCTTTCTCCTCCTCGAGCTCTGAGCCATCCCCTTCACCCCGAAGCCCTCCCCCAACCCCGAAACTGGCTAAGTCCTCCGCTCCCAGGCTCCCCCAGCCCAGTGCTGACCACTCTGGATGGTCACTCTCTGGGAATGGGCCTGTCTCCCGCTCTGGACTGTGAGACCTGTGAGGGCAGGGCCAGTGCTGTCTTAGTCACTGCCATGTCCCCACCACTGCCCAGCATAGGGTCCAGCCAGAAAAGATTCCAGGGAGCGCTGGCTGGATGGATGAGATAGAGATGAATAAACAAGGTAGGGACAGGGTTTGCTTCACCCTTGTGTCCCAAGGACCCAACACAGGGCATGGTATAGAGAAGATGCTCATGGGAGGTACGTTGAAAGAAGGAGACTGTGAAAATAATAATAGTAATAAACAGAAACCTTATTTAAAATGGAGTCAGGAGGCCAGAAGAGGGAACTCTCACGCATGTGCCACTCAACACACACTACTGACCCCAGAGGAAGAGACTATCTTGCATCTCTGACGGGAAGTGACACTACTTACTACCCCAGCAGAAGGAAGGAAGGAATTCCTCCTTTCCTAGCAACAGCTCAGCCAATGAAAAGCCACCACCCTTAAACTCCCAGTTTCCTCCAGTGGACTCTTTCTTTACAACAGCTCCTCCCAACTTCATAAAAGAACTTTCTCTTCTTCGTTTCTTGGGACTTGCCTGTGGTTCGCCATAGACTGCATGTCCCAAATCGCAATTCTTCACCATCCTGAATAAACTCATTCTGCTGATAAAACTACGGGCTGTTTATTTGTCTTAGGCCAACATTATTTTGTGGCCCCTACGGGGATCCAAAGAAGACCCCTGACAACTGCGAGGCTGGTGGGCAATCAGGTGTGGGACCCACAGAGCCCACTGAGCTCACTGGTTCCTCGCTGATCCTGGAGTTTGAGGGTAAGTTTTCTCCTGGATCTTGGGCTCTGCTCTCTGCATTTTGAAGCTCTCCAGGCCTTAGCTGGGACCTCTCCTTTCTGTTAAAGACTTTTGCCCCTTCAGCGAGCACTCATTTGGCCTTTGGTCTGATTCCTTTTGGAACCGAGCTGTTCTACTGGAACTGTGCTGTTCAGCCTTTGGCCTGACTTCCTCAGAATCAGGCTGTTCTACTGAAACTGTGCTGTTCAGCCTTTGGCCTGACTTCCTCAGAATCAGGCTGTTCTACTGGAACTGTGCTGTTCAGCCTTTGGCCTGACTTCCTCAGAATCAGGCTGTTCTACTGGAACTGTGCTGTTCAGCCTTTGGCCTGACTTCCTCAGAATCAGGCTGTTCTACTGGAACTGTGCTGTTCAGCCTTTGGCCTGACTTTCTCAGAATCAGGCTGTTCTACTGGAACTGTGCTGGTATTTGGCCTGCAGCCTGCTTAGGAATTTTTCTCTTGCTCTAGAGAAAAACCTCTGAGGAATGGGATCCCAGTCATTTAAATGTTCTAAGGGTGCCCCTCCTTCAGAGACTCCGGCTGGTTTTATGTTTAGAAACCGCGGTCCCTCCTCACGTGCATTTCTAACTAAACTGACTGACTTAACCAAGAGTAATTTAGAACACCAAAGGCCATTATGGGGAACATCTGAACTCCCCAAACTCACTTTTCTTAAAACCAAATTGGACAGTGACAGATCTGAAACTGCCAAAACGGAATGGAACACCTATTTTGATTGGTATTTTGATGCTTCCAAATGTTACCAGGAGTCTAAAATTGCCTCCCTGCAAAATGAAATTTTAAGATTAACTGAGGCAAACAAACAATTAAAGAAAGACAAAATGGCTTCCAAAGCCTCTCTTTCCCCTTCCCCGTCTCCTTTGTCTCTGGACACATAGCAGCCACCTCGTGCTCAGGCCCTGCCCCGGGCACCATTGTCCTCCTTCCCTTCTATACACCCTATGCCTCCTTTATACCCTCAGTTTGCCCAGTGTAATTCTCTCATCTTTTTCCCTAAGCCTCTCCCGGCTCCCTGAATCTATCAGAACCTGCCTCTTTAAAGTTAAGTCTGCTGAGGATCCAAATAAACCCCAAATCTCTTATTTAGTTCCCTGGACTAAGGCCAAATGACGAGCCATAGTTAAAGAGTTGCCTAAAGTAACTGAGGACCCCCATAGGTTTGCTGAAGAAGTTAACATAGTTATTCAAAACTTACCAACCTGGTGTTTTGGACCTGTATCAGCTAGTCCACATGCTTGCTGGTGAGGGTCAAGCCAAACACTGCATGAAACTTGCCCGATGGGAATATCCTGAAAAGGATTTAGAAAAACAAATCCCTAACTTTTGGCAAGAGGCTAGAACACTCACTGGGCAATTCCAACAAGCAATACGGTAGCTTTCCTAGGCCTACTGACTGCAACAAAATTCAAGCTTGCATACAAAAGTCTGATCAACCTGTTCATGACTATTATAATCGGCTTCAGATTGTTGTCAAAGAAAATTCTGGTCTTCCTTCAGATGTTAATCTACTCAAGTAGCTTTTAACTCTGTGTTTATTAATGCGCTAAATCAGAACCTTTCTCTTTTAAAGGACCAGGGTGGGATGGGAAACTATGTCCACTCCAGATTTAGTTAATCTGGCAAACCAGCTTGCTCGTACCCAAGATGAGTCAACTAAAAGAAAAACTGCCAAAATGTTTAATCTTCTACTCTGGCAAATGAAAGTCCCTACACGAAACCAAAAACCTCCTAGTTTCTGCTATTATTGCAAAGAGCCAGGACATTGGAAAAGAGATAGTTACAAACTTAAGCACTTCAGGAGCCTTCAGCCCTGTAACCAGCCTTTCCAACATCCTCCTAATTCCCAATGACGGGGTCCCGAGGAACTACAAGGGCTCTTCCCAATCTCCCCTCTTAATCAACTCAGAGAAACAACTCTCCAGATTGGGAATGAATCTCTCTCTGTCCTTACCGACACCAGAGCCACACTGTCCGTGCTGAACCCCACTACTGTCAAGCAGCAGCCCCTGCCTTGGAGTACTAAAACAGTTCAGATAGTGGGGGTCTCTAATAAACCTCAAAAGATTCCTGTCTCTGAACCTACTCCCTTTTGGTTAGGCCCTTTGAGAGACAGCCACCCTTCTCTCCTTAGCTCTCTGCCCCTATTCATTTATTAGGTTGAGACTTCTTAGAAAAGTATCATGCTGGTATCTCTTTCTCCCAAAAGGGGGAAACAATTCTAGAATTTGACAGTAATGATCAAAATAGCCAACCAAGTGAATTCAGTGGCCCTTCGACATCTTCTATCTGCTCTGTCTTGACGGAGCTGATTCTGGAGACACTGATCATTTGCCCCTATTGAGTCAGCTACCACCCTCCTTACGGGCAAAATCCCCAACTCATGTTGGCAAAATTCACAGCGTACCTCCCATCAAAGATTCAAACAGATCCCTCAAAACCTCTCCCCAGAAGCAATCAATACCCTGTAAGTAAAGAAAGCCTTCAAAGTATAAAGCCCACAGTGGAAGATTACAAGGCTCAAGGTCTCCTTATCCCTTATACTGGTCCCTGTAACACTCCTATCTTACCTGTGAGAAAACCCAAGGGCCGAGGGTAGGGGTTTGTTCAGGACCTCGGAGCAATAAACATTGTTAGCTCTCGGCACCCCGTTGTTGCTGTGTTCATGTGCTACTAACATCTGTCCAAACTCAAAGCAGATCCTTTACCGTAACTGATTAATGCAGTGCATCCTATAGTATTCCAGGTGATGAAGCAACAATGCCTTGCTGCCTTCCCTTGGGAAGGAAAACAGTTCACCCGGAGAGTAATGCCTCAGGGTTTTCCTGAGAGCCCTTTCCTTATTTCTCACAAATCCTGAAGGCTGACCTGGATGATATAAAGTTTCCTAAGGGCTCTACTTTGTTGCAATATGTGGACTAATTGGTTCTCTGCTCTCCCTCCCAAGCCTCCTCACAGGAAGACAGCATCCACTTGCTAAAGCTTTTAGCCTTAAAGGGACACAGGGTCACCAAGGGAAAACTGCAGTTTGTCCAAACCCAGGTTCCATATTTAGGGCATCTGCTGTCAGAACAAGGGCTGCTCCTAGATCCAGACAGACTTCATGGTGTCCTGAGTTTTCCAAAACTCAGAACTACGAGTCAACTCCAAGGTTTTCCTGGGCTAGTTGGTTACTGCACATATTGGATTCCAAATTTCTCTCTCATGGCCAAAGCTCTGTATGTTTTACTGAAAAACAACAACTTCGATCCAATTTTATCAGAATAGGATGACACAGCCTTTAAAGCCTTAAAGGAAGGCCAGCCCCCATGGCCTAGTGGTTAAGTTCGGCTCGCTTTGCTTCAGTGGTCTCAGTTCAGATCCCAGGCATGGACCTACACCACTCATCAGTGGCCATGCTGTGGCGGTGACCCACATACAAAATAAAGGAACACCGGCAACAGATGTTAGTTCGGGGCAAATATTCCTCAGCAAAAAGAGGAAGATCAGCAATGGATGTTAGCTCAGGGCAAATCTTCCTCAGAAAAAAAAAAAAAAAGCCTTAAATGAGAGTTTAATGAACGGACCTGCCCTTGGGCATCCCAATTATCAGCTTCCCTTTCTCCTTTTTATACCTGAAAAGGAAGGGAATGCCCTCACCTAAAAACACGGGGACCACCATCGACCCATAGGGTAGTACAGCCAGCAACTGGACCCTGGGGCATGTGGATACCCCCTTGCCTAGGGCCATTACTGCCACTGCCCTTTTGGTTAAGGCCACCAAAGAAATTGCTGTGGGGTCCCCTTTAACCATCTTTGCTCCTTACGCAGTGGAAGCCCGCCCGAATTCCCACCACACTCAACATTTCTCAGTCAGCCGCCTCACCTATGAAATCCTCTTGTTAACTGCTCCTCACATAACTCTTTCACGTTGTAATAACCTCAACCCTGCCACTCCTCTCCCCTCTGTTACCAACGAAGTCCCTCACGACTGCTTAACACTGATGGATCACCTCCTGACTCCTTGAGATGATCTGTAGGAAACTCCTTGGAGTAATACCAGCTTCTCATGGTTCACTGATGGTTCTGATGACACTGGTGAACACTGTGCTGGATATGAGGTATCAACACCCTTTGATGTAACTTTGGCTACGACAGCCCAACAAGCCGAATTATCTGCACTCACGTGGGCCTGCACCCCAGCCAGCTGGCCAACGTTTATACTGAAATAGATACGCTTCTGGAGTGGCTCAGGATTTTGGAATGCTGTGGAAGCAACGTGGCTTTGTTACATCCAGCAGAAATAAAATTAAAAACGGCTTTTATGTTCAAGAATTAATGGATGCGGGCCGGCCCTGTGGCTTAGCGGTTGGGTGCGCGCACTCCGCTGCTGGCGGCCTGGGTTCGGATCCCGGGCGCGCACTGACGCACGGCTTCTCCGGCCATGCTGAGGCCGCGTCCCACATACAGCAACTAGAAGGATGTGCAGCTATGACATACAACTATCTGCTGGGGCTTTGGGGGAAAAAAATAAAATAAATAAAATTAAAAAAAAAAAAGAATTATTGGATGCTTACTTTTAGCTGCTGCTTTGGCTGTTACTAAGATCCTGGGGCATTCTAAACGTGACTCTCCGGAAGCTAAAGAGACTCACCTTGCTGACATTTCCGCAACGAATGCTTCTCTTAAAGAAAACACAGCAGCCAAACTCCTGTCCTGTTCCAAAGGGATATTTCCCCAAACATTAACTTAGAAAAACTGGCTAGAGAAGCCCAAAAATTGGCCTCAGGAAAGGGAAAACAAGGTTGGAAATTCCACAATGGTTGGTTTGATAAAAAGAGAAGGCTCTGGTTCACGCCAAATAACAATCCAGTCCCACTGGAGACTCTAAAATTCCCGCTCCTAACCACTGTACATGCATGAACCCACCGGTCCACCAACAAAATGACAGCATTCATGAATCAATATTGGCGGGGAAATATTAATAAGGCTGCAAGAGGTGCCTTCTTCACTTGTCGCCCCTGTCCAAAACACCACCCAGGGAAGCCTGTGTGCACCGCTCCCGGACATTTTTAATTGCCTAACGGGACATTCAAGGCTTGGCAAATGGATTTCACACAGTTGCGCCTGTTTCATGGATACAAATATGTTTTAGTCACGGTCTGTGTGTTTTCTCACTGGACTGAAGCCTTCCCTTACAGACAGGCTACTGCCTCTTCTGTGGCTAAAATCCTTTAGGAAAAGATTATCCTGACCTGGGGAACTCCTCTCGAACTTCACAGTGATCGAGGAACCCGACAGGTTCTCCGACAAGTCTGTGCTATTTGGCCAGTTTGACACTTTCACTGCACTTACTACCCTGCACTACTAAATCCTCTGGTTTAGTTGAACACACTAATGGCATTATTAAGACTCAATTGGCAAAATTTGCAGGACCCTCCAAATACCTTAGCCAAAAGCATTGCTGTTGGTCCTTCTAAATCTCAGCTCCACCCCCTCTGGAACCCATAAACTCCCCCTCTGAGACAGTCACAGGACACCCAATGCACCCATCCCTGCCTCTTTTGATCCACAGCTGATAAAAGGAGATATACTTCAATACTGTAAAGGCCTAATTGCTTCTATCTAAAATAACCATGTTCTGGTAGAGCACTCTTTCCACAGTGCGCTCCCGGGAGGTGAAGACCTTAAGCATCACACGTTGCAACCTGGAGATTTCGTCTATTGGAAAAGACCCCTCCAGAAAGTCTCTTCAATCTCGCTGGGAAGGCCCCTATCAGGTATTGATAACTAGCCCTTGTGCCACGAAACTCCAGGGAAAAGACTCTTGGATTCATGAGACACATTTAAAGAAAGTACCAAATCTTGACTGGACCTGCACATCATCTGGTGACTGGAAGGTACAGGTTTCCCGGAATTGAAGCAGATGACATTTGATGAGACAGCTTTCCCAAGATGCCTGGACCAGGCCTATTAGAAGAATACAAACTTAGATGGGAAGTGCCTGAGGGATCTCCCTCCTACCTCTCCTGTTACTGAATGTGACGTCAATAGGTTTCCAATCTGTTCACTTTCCCTCTGATGTGGGACACAACGCCCAGGAAAGGTCCTTCCTGGCATCAAGAGACAAAAGGCTGCTGATACTGGGAAAATCTGACTCTTGATCAGTGATACTTTCAGAGAAAGATCTTGATCCAAAAGGAAAAATGTGAAAATTAATACACAGAAACCTCATTTAAAATGGAGTCAGGAGGCAGAAGAGAGAACTCTCATGCACATGCCACTCAACACACACTACTGACCCCACAGAAAAAGACTGCATCTTGCATCTCCAGCAGGAAGTGACACTACTTACTACCCCAGCAGAAGGAAGGAAGAAATTCCTCCTTGCCTAGCAACAGCTCAGCCAATGAAAGACTGCCATAACTCAGCCAATGAAAAGCCACCACCCTTTGAACTCCCAGTCTCCTCCAATGGACCCTTCCTTTACAACAGCTCCTCCCAACTTGATGAAAGAATGTTTCTCTCCTTTGTTTCTTTGGACTTGCCTGTGGTTCGCCATAGACCGCATGTCTCAAATCGCAATTCTTTGCCGTTCCTGAAAAAACTCATTCTGCTAGTAAAATTACCAGCAGTTGATTTGTTTTAGGTCAACAAGACCAAAAGAGAAAAGTCTGAGATATAAAAACAGATCAGCTCAGTGAGAAGAAAATGCATTATTCAATCAATGTTTTGGGGACAAATAGACAGCCAACTGGGAAAGAAAATAAGATGGATCCCTACCTCACACCTAACACCCAAAATAAATTCCAGATGCATCAAAGACTTACCAACATACACACAAATAAGACTATAAAATCACCAGAAGAAAACACAAGAGAAATCATTTACAGTCTAGAAATGGATAGTCTTTCTAAGGATGTCACAAATCCTAAAGTTCATAAAAGAAAAGATGAATAGATTTGACTAAGTAAAAACAAAAGTTTTACATGGCAAAAAACAAAAAAACCACACAATAAACAAAGTCAAATGACAAGGTTGGAAAAAAGATTTACTAATTTTCTTATAGAAAGAGCTCCTACAAATTAATTAGACAACAACCAACAACTTGCTAGAAAAACAGGCCAAGGCTACGAACAGATTGATCACTGCAAAATTCAAATGGCTCTTAAACAGATGAGAAGATATACAACTTGGTCCACAGGAAATGCAAATTAAAACTAAAATGAGAAATCAATTTCCATCTCTTGGATTGGCAAAGATCAACAAGTGTCCCAGCCCCGTGCATGGGCAGAGGGAGGGGACCTCACTGCCAGGAGCAAGGACGTGACTCCACATGGCATGGATCCGTGGATCCATGACCCACACTCAAGAATAATTACAAGGAGACAACTTGTGTGGGAGCCAAATTAGCGTACCTCACATCCTGCATCCTCTCAACAAATTTTGAAAAAACTATGCACCCTCTTTATATACTTCGACGTTGTCATATCCATTTTTTCATCCTAAGTTTAAATCATTGCAAAGGGCATAACTTCTGGTATACGACAGATATTGACATTTTAAAACAAATCCGTTACATCACTCTTTTAAGCGTGTGCAAAGGACTAAAGAGCCCATAAAAATTTAATACCTACATTGCTCATTTTAAAGATACACCAAGCAGCTCCTCTTTAACAGTGGTCAGATTGTTCCTTGCTCTCCTTGAAGTTCAGTCTACGTTCCACTTTCTCTAAGAAATTTCATCCTAATGTAATAACACATTTTTATGCTCAAATGTCCTATTACATTTCTCTGTGTCTATAAATTTAAATCAAAATTTTTATTTCTTGTGATCTTAGCTAAAATTTTTCTCTCAGAATGAGTTACCGTTAAAATTACTATTAGTATACCACTGATCGAAACAGCATACATCACAAAATTTGATGCATAATTATTATTATTATTTTTTTAAGTATAGTTTTCTTTTTTTTTTCATTTTTATTTATTTATTTATTTTCCCCCAAAGCCCCAGTAGATAGTTGTATGTCATAGCTGCACATCCTTCTAGTTGCTGTATGTGGGATGCGGCCTCAGCATGGCCGGAGAAGCGGTGTGTGAGTGCGCGCCCGGGATCCAAACCGGGCCGTCAGCAGCGGAGCGCACGCACTTAACCGCTAAGCCACGGGGCCGGCCCTGATGCATTATTATTAAACATAAAAAGTAAATTTTGACTAGTGATGTATGTCTTAAGGTGGACTGCGGGACATGTTCCTGCCATCAGTATTTCAAATTGTTCCTTTGTGATCCTGGAGGTTTTTACACCTGGGGCAATGTATCGTAAGACTGGGAAGGGGGAAGAGGTCTGTCTTTTCAGACTTTATTTCTCCCATAACTTCTTTTCCTGGGAGCAGAGCCACTGGAGAGAGAAGGAAGGAAGACAGCAGATTCTTCAGGCAAGTCAGGTGAAGTTGGAGATCTGGAAAGGATCTCCCTTAAAACCCTCCCTGGGGGGTGCGGGGAGAAGGGCAGATAGGGGGAATGTACCACAGCATGAAGGCTGCCTGCCAAGGGCCACACAGACTGGAACACTGATGCTAGCATTCTTTGGGAGGGCACAACCCAGAAATAACCTAAAAGTCACCCAATAGGCCTCTGGTACATCCACATTATGTACCAACTGCTATGAAAAAGCATGTGGGATGGATTTTCAAGGTATGTTGCTAAGAGGAAAAAAATAGGGCACAAAACAAAGTGAACAGGGGCCGGCCCCGTGGCTTAGCGGTTAAGTGCGCGCACTCCGCAACTGGCGGCCTGGGTTCGGATCACGTGCGCGCACCGACGCACTGCTTGTCCAGCCACGCTGAGGCAGCGTCCCACACACAGCAACTAGAAAGGATGTGCAACTATGACATACAACTATCTACTGGGGCCTTGGGGAGAAAAGGGGGAAAAAAAAAAAGAATGAACAGTACAATACCATTTATGTGAATTAAACAAATGCATGTCTAGAATATGCTTGATTATGCACAGAATGCCTCCGGAAGGTGGCTGGAGCATGACCTTTGTGGCTCCCTCTCTCCTCCTACTCTCCCACTTACCCTCTGCACCAGCCACACAGGCCTCCTCACAATTCCTGGAACCCAGCAGGCATGCTCTAGCCTCAGGGCCTTTGCACTCACCGTGCCTTATGTCTGAAACACTATTCTCCAAATATCCACACTTCCTCACTTTACTCAAGTCTCCAATCAAACAGTCACCTCCTCAGAGAGGCCTTCCTAAACCCAACCTGATCTAGCACATACCTCCTCCCATTACACCTAATCCTTCTTCCTACTGCATTTTTTCCCACTTACTACCACCTACACATAATATATTTTACTTCTTATCTTGTTTATCATCTCTCTCCTATCAGGAGAATCTCAACTCTAAGGGCAGCAGAGACTCTGGTCTCTTTTTAAACAGCTGTATCCCGAGGGCCTGGCAACTAGTAGGCATTCACTAAATATTTCTTAACGAACAGAGGAAAGAAGGAAGACAGGCAGGCAGGTAGGCACGCAGACAGGGATGGGAAACACATGTACTTCTCACCATATTCCCTTTTGTACCATCTGAATTCTTCTACCGTGTGCATTATTACTAACCACGATGGAATTAAACTGGAAATCAATAACAATAAGAAATCTGAAAAGTATTTGGAAATTAGACAACACCCTTCTAAATAACCCATGGGTCAAAGAAGAAATCACAAGAGAAACTAGAAAATATACAGAACTGAATGACAATGAAGACACGACATGCCAGGGGCCTGCCCAGCAGCGTAGCAGTTAAGTTTGCATGCTCCGCTTTGGTGGCCCAGGGTTCGCCGGTTTGGATCCTGGGTGCAGCCCTACTCACTGCTCATCAAGCCATGCTGAGGCAGCGTCCCACATAGAGCAACTAGAAGGATGTACAACTATGACATACAACTATGTACTGGGGCTTTGGGGAGAAAAAAGGGGGAAAAAAAGGAGGAAGATTGGCAACAGATGTTAGCTCAGGGCCAATCTTCCTCAAAAGAAAAAAAAAACACAACATGCCAAATTTTGTGGGATACATCTAAAGAAGTGTTTAGAGGGAAATTTATATCTAAATGTTTGTTAAAAAAAGAAGAAAGACTTAAAAGACTTGAATAATCTAAGATTCTACCTTATTTTAAAAGGAGCAAATTAAAGTAAATAGAAGAAAATAATAAGGATAAGAGCAGAAATCAATGAAACAGAAAACAGACAAATGAGAGGAAAATAACAAAGCCAAAAGATGGTTCTTTGAAACATACATTGATAAACCACTAGGAATATTACTGATCAAGAATAAAGAAAACATAAATTACCACTATCAGGAATGAAAGAGGAGATATCACTACAGATCCTACAACTATAGTAAAGGAATATTATGAACAACATTATGCCAATAAATTCAACAACTTATATGAAATGACATACACCTTGAAAAACATAATTTATAAAAGCACATACAAGAAGAAACAGAAAATCTGAACAGTCCTATAACTACTAAGAAAATTGAATCTGTTATTAAAAACTTCCCCTTAAAGAGAACTACAAGCCTACGTGGACATTTATGTCAAATATTTAAGGAAGAAATAATTCTAATTTTATAGAAAATGAGGGAACATTTTCCCAAATGTTTTATGAGGTCAGCAAAGCCATAATATTGAAACCTGACAAAGATACTACAAGAAAAAAAAATTACAGACTGTGTCATTCAGGACCACAGATGCAAAAATCTTTAGGAAAATATTAGCAATTCGAAGCCAGCAATACATGAAAAGGATAATACACCATGACCAAGTGAGGTTTATCCAGGAATAGAAGACTGGTTTAATACACTTTAAAAAATCAATATTTTAGGCGCTGGCCCCGTGGCATAGCGGTTAAGTGCGCGCCCTCCGCTGCTGGCAGCCTGGGTTCAGATCCCGGGCACACACCGACGCACCACTCATCAAGCCATGCTGTGGCAGCATCCCATATAAAGTAGAGGAAGATGGGCATGGATGTTAGCCCAAGGCCAGTCTTCCTCAGCAAAAAGAGGAGGATTGGCATGGATGTTAGCTCAGGGCTGAGCATCCTCACCAAAAAAAAAAAAAAAAAATCAATAATTTTAGGGCCGGCCCTGAAGCCTAGTGGTTAGGTTCGGTGCCTGGGTTCGGATCCTGCACATGGACCTACACCACTCATCGGCAGTCATGCTGTGATGGCGTCCCACATACAAAGTAGAGGAAGATGGGCACAGATATTAACTCAGGGCAAATCTTCCTCAAGCAAAAAGAGGAGGATTGGCAACAGATGTTAGCTCAGGGCTAATCTTTCTTACCAAAAAAAAAAAAAAAAAAGAACTATTGATACATGCAGCAACAAGCAAATATCTCAAAAAATGTCACGTGAACAAAAGCTAGACATAAAGTTCATACTGCATGGTTCCATTTCTATGAAGTTTAACAACAGGTAAAACAAATCTACAGTGAGAGAAGCCACAGAGGGTGACAAAACAGGACAGGAAGGAACTTCCTGGGGTGATGGAAATGGTTGCTATCCTGGATGCTGGTTACACGGGTATATATGCATTTACCCATACTCATTAAACTAGACACTTCAGATCTGTACATTGCACTGTGTAGATATTGTACTTCAATAAGGAATATGCAAAAAATCAAATATTAATAACTAGACCTAAGAAGAAGGGTTTGGGAGCCACTGGGCCTTGATTTCTTATTCTGTGCTGCCTTGGGGAACTTGCGTCTCTCTCTGAGATATTTACCTACTCATAAAACCAGGACGTTCATATAAACTCCCTAATGAGGTGATTAATATTCTTTGTGGAGATCACAGAAAGCATAATAAATGAACACCGTTACCATCAGTTAAAACATTATCATTCAGAGTACACATAGCTTCGAGCCAGCCCCTGCCCTGGTGCCCTTGCCTGGATGAGGTTCAGCAGTCGACAGCCCGCCCAACAGTGCTCCAGGTGTTAACAGACTTGTGGTGCCACGCGCAGGGCGGGAGTTTCCTCCCACAGACCTGGCCCATCCTCCATCACTGCCTCCGGGGACAGCAGTGACACTTGGTGCACCAGTCACCAGAGGGGACATGACTGGTTCTGTCTGCCAAGCGCTTTGAGGAATCCCATCTTCCCCAAAGAGATGGTCCAAAGGATACAGTAGAGGCTAACCCAGCCCCTCAGACTGGCCAATCAGAGCACTGCATTCCCAGGGCCCCAGTGATTGGCTCAGGGATGGGGATGCGATCCAAGCTGGACCACTGAGAGTCAGCCCGGGAATTTGGGAGGAACTATGGGAAGAAGGACCTCTCTGTGCCCTGGAGTCCCCAGGCAAGTAACTAATTGTCTCAAACTCGAGCCCCATGAGAGCAGGGATTTTTGTCTGCTTTGCTGACTACTGAGTTAGTCATAGCTCCTAAAACAGTTCCTGGTACACAGGCACCAAAAAAGATTTGCTGAATGAGTCAATTACACAGCCCCTTAATGGACTGAAGCACGTCCTTGTCCCAGAAAATAATCCCACCTCTACTCCCTGCCCGGACCTGGAGAGACCAACTCAACTTAGCATAGCCAGCATTTGGGACTTTAGGAGGCACGAGGGAAGCGGCTAACAGAGAAGCTGACAGCTTAGTGTGATCTGGAGTCGGGTGGCCCTGGGTTCAAGTCCTGGCTCTGCTACTTATTTGCTGTGTGATCTTGGGCGAGTTTCTCAACCTCTCTGTATCTCCATTTCCTCTTTTTCAAAATAAGGATCGTAATCCCTGGCTTGCAGGGACATTGGCACATTCAAGGCTTGTGCATGAATTGATGTCTAGCGAGAGACCCAGCCTGGCTGCCTGCAGAGACTGGGAATGCGGTTCAGCACTGTGGGTGCAAACCAGAACCAGACAATCTGGTTCTAGAGCTACCTCTCAGCACCTGTGTGCCCCTGGGCAGGTTACTTAACAGCTCTGTTCAGTTTCTACATCTGTGAAGGCAGTGTTAATGATGGTAATCTACCTCATGGGGTATGGTGAGAACAAATTAATACGTGTAAAGAAAACAACAGCGTTAGTGCTTATGATTATTAATACTAGTCTATATTATTCTTCACTGTCTTATTAACTGCATCCTCCCCTGCCATTAGAGTCTAGAAGGACATTCACCACCCTGACTTCCCATACAGCAAGGGGTGGTATGTGACTCAATTCTGGTTGATCAGCGGTGAGGGGAATCTCCTAGTGACTTCTGGGGAAAGATTTTTCTCCTTGAAGAGCTCTCTCATTTCCCTGCCCCCCACCCCAGGTCCCCCACCCCACCCCCAGCCACACACACACATATACACGCACACACTTCCTGTCTTTGGACACTGCAGTATAAAGGCATGACGTCTGGAGCTCCAGCAGCCCTTTTGAGGCCATGAGGAAAGTTATCGCCTGAACACAAAGATGGTAGAGACAGAAAGGGTCCTCAGGTCCCTAATGACATCACCAAGCCACCACACCAACTACACAGCCACCTTCCTCCACCAACAATAAACATCCTTTTGATTTAAGGTTTGATAAAGATTTATTGGCTGGCTCTTCAATTAATCATACATAGATAAGCACAAACCGATTTGTCTCTTGTTCCTTCTTTCACAATAAACATGCATTACTTAAATTTAGTAAGTTCCCCCAAAAAACTTTGGAGGAAAAAACCCCTAATACCCAAAAGTAAAATAAAATTTGATCCAATTTTAAAAAGAAAAGAGATAAAAATGGCAATACACTCAGCACGGAGCTTGGCGCACATGAGGCCCTGGGTAGAGGGTAAGGCTCACCAAAGGCAGGAGAAGCCGGAGAACAGCCGAGGAAGGGGGGTGGGGTGAGCGAGCTCTGAGGAATCACCAGCTGTATGGGGGCTTAGGGGTGGGGGTGGGGGGTCAGCTGGAGCCCAGGGCGCAGGAAAGAGGAGGAACAAGAGGCTGGAAGGGGGTAAGACCCCAGTTAGGGACAGGGGCACATCCCGGGAGGCCGAGACATCAGAGCAGGCCTCTGAGGAATTGCCCAAGGAGTCTCGAGGAGTGGGGAACCAAGGGGGTGGACGAGGGTTTCTTTAGGGCATAAGAAAAACATAGCAGAACTTCTGGTTATGTTTCTGTTTTGAAGGAGGAGGAGGTGGGACGGGAAAGGAGAGGAAGAAAAAGGAGGAAGAGGAAGAGAAAGGAGGAAGGTGAGGACGAGGAGGAGAAGAAATTAAGCTTCAGTAGGCATAAAGAGAGACACTCAGGTCAACTCCCGAGACGGCCTTGAGCGCCTGAGCCGCGCGCCACCATCCCCAGAGCGCTGGACCGAAGCTGAGAGGCTGGCGCGGGCGCCCTCTCCTGTCCGCTCCGCGTATTGCAGCCCGGGGAACCCGATTCCCCGGGACAGTCCCAGGTTGCCCGTCTACCAGCCGCACACCGCGGCTTCTTAAAGCTCAGCAACCACGGACTCAAGATTTAACAATGCGAGCGCGAGCAGATTCCAACTAATGCCACCGCATAGGAAGGGCGGGACTGAAACAAAAGCAGCGGCATTAAACGCAGCCCCAGGCACACTTCTCTCATTCAGATCTCCGTCCACTAGTCAGGTCACTGCCAGCTGTGACAGCCACACACAAAGAATGTCAACACGAGACTCTCACAGAGCGTTACACCAAGAGTTTCCAAATGCACTGAACACTGTATAAGAAAACATTTTTAGTGAGAGCAAAAGTATTTGGGGGGCCACGAATACATAATTTTATTTTTAAAATATTAATTGCATCCCTTCTAATTTTTGTGTTTTTAGATGCAGATAATATATTCACAGTATTATATGTTAGCACTATACATGACTGCTAAATAACTATATTTATAAACACACACACACTACATATATAAACACACACACACACACACACACACACACACACTAGGGGAGAATGCTCAAAAATGTTTCCTTAATAATAAAAGAAGAACCATTTGGAGGTCACCAGCAACAGCCCAGCTGTCATGTAACCTAACTGATGTGGCGCTCTGGAGATTATAAATAGACTCCAGGGAAGTGATCTTCAAACTCTCATGCACACGAGAATCCCCTCTAGAGAATGTCAAAAATAAAACCGTCCAGCCCGTCCTTGCCCAGATGGACCCAACCAGACCTGCATGTGGCACTCCTGGGCAGCTACGGGGAGCCCCCCACAAAGCTCCCTTTTTTCCCTTGAGACGGGCCATCCTTCAGGTCACCAATCCTCTCGGCAGGTGGAGTTCATCTGGGGTTTGTCTAGTCCTTCTATCAAGCTCTGAACAGCAATTGTTGTATTTGTCATTTCTCCAAGTTCTATTTGGTTCTTTTTCCAACTTCCTGGTAATTTCTGACTGTGTGTCGTCGTGTTTTTATATCCCTCCTGTTTTCTCCTTTTCACATAGGTGTTTTAGATCCACATCTGATCACTGTTGGCTGGTCCTGACCTGCCACGCCTGGTGTCTGCTGACTCTCGCTCCCGGTGCCCACTTCTCTGTGTGGGACAGAATCTTTTATCACGGGCTCCTATCTACCTGAAGGAATTCTGCGAGGCCCAGGCAGAGGGGACGCTCCTCCAGGGAGGGTTCATGTTTGTCCTTGTCAGGTGCTTAGGGGCACAAAGATCTGGGTTCATTCTCAGCCTCCTCTTTCCAGGACCTTTCAAAGAGTCTAATTCAAGCCCCAAACCCTCATAAGCAACAGTCCGTAGCCACAAATTCTCAGAGGAGCCTTTTTCCATCTCTGCCCAGGTCTAAGGCTGTGTGCCTTTTTCCAGTTCCCTCTTCCCCGGAGGGTACCTTTCCCAGGACCTGGTTCTGCACAAGGCAGTCCCCCGCCCAGCTTTCCCACAGCATGGCCTCCGTCCCTGAGGACATGTGACTCTGTCACTGTCCCCAGTATCAGGTGGCTTCAGTGTCACTCCTCCCCTGGCTCTTTGCTCCTGCTTTCTCCCTTTCCATCCTTGCAGGTCCAAGCATGCATTTCAAAGGATGCTAGAGACACCTGATAAAGTATTAGATGGGGGGAGGCCCTCGCCTCAGTCATACTGCCCTCTCTCTGTCTGACGTTTCACTTTTCTTTACTCAGAAACATCACTCTAGGGCCGGCCCCGTGGCTTAGCGGTTAAGTGCGCGCTCCGTTGCTGGCAGCCTGGGTTCGGATCCCAGGCGTGCACCGACACACCACTTCTCCGGCCATGCTGAGGCCGCGTCCCACATACAGCAACTAGAAGGATGTGCAGCTATGACATACAACTATCTACTGGGGCTTTGGGGAAAAAATAAATAAATAAATAAATAAATAAAAAAAACATAACTCTTATCCCAGCCCCTGAACAGACATAACTCCCCCATGCTAGTCAGAAATGTTCACAGGAAAGCCCAGACCCTTCTGGCAACGTATGAGGGTTGACTGAGGAAGGGGGACCAACACCTTCTAGAAGCTTGAAGTACCGACTGCTCAGCTCCGACAGCAACCCAGGAGTACACACCGAGAAGGATCATACTGGAAGGTTCAGCAGTAAGATGATGACGATGATAAAATAATAATGGTGCCTGACAGTTCTACACACTCAACAAACATTTATGCAGCACTTAAAAGCCAGACACTGTTTGATGCTTTATGGATATTAAACCACAGAATCAACATAATAATCCAGTTTACAGACAACAAAACTGAGGCCCAGAGAAGTTAAGGAACTTGCCCGGGGTCACACAGAAAGTGGCTGAACTGAGATTCACACGCAGGCAGCCCAGCTCCAGAGGCCGGGTTCTCGACCACTCGGCCACACTGCTGGTCACCCAGCTCAGAAGGTGCCAGGCCTGTGCTGAGGGTATTCGCGCACGCAACAGCTCCTCCCACCAGGCCTATGAGGTGAGTGCCACACTGGACAGACGAGGAAACTGAGGTACAGAAAGGCACAGCGACTTGCCCAGGACATCCACCAACCAAACAGATGAGCAGGGATCTGAGTGCAGGAAGCCTTCGTCTGGAAGCAGAGTTTAGCCTCTGGGCAGTACCGCCACATATGATAAGAGATTCTACACGTCAGCCACCGGTACTGACAACCAGATTCGCACGCTCTGGGCCAGGCCTTGATATCCACCGTCTCCCACATCCTCACAACAATCTCTGGAGGTGAGTTCCATTATTACCCTCATTTGATAAACAGGGACACAGAGGCTCAGAGAGGTCAAGCTGCTTGCCCAAAGTCACACAGCTAGCAAGTCGTACCAAGATTCAAACCCAAGTATGTCTCCTCCGTGGCAGACTGCCTTTGGTGACAACCATGCAGTCCCCTCCCACACTCTGGCCTGTGTCAGAGCTGCTCTGACTGCAGCTTCCGCTCTTTCCCTCCTGGAGATCTGGCCTGTGAGAGCCCTGAGTGACCATGTGGGAAATGCAGCTTCCCTGCTGGACAGACCACGCGGAGAAGGGAGGTCCTGAGATGACACCGAGAAGGAGCAAGGGCACTGGCCATCCCAGTGTCCTAGAAGAAGCCCCTGCTGACCCCAACCCCATGACAGACCACTAAGCAAGACCAGCAGAGGAACTGCCTCGCTGACCCGTCAAGCCACAAAACTGCGAGAGAAAATAAAAGGGTTACTGCGTTAAGCCCTAAGCTTTGGGTCAGATTGCTATGAGGCAATAGAAAACTGAAACCAACTCCACAGCTTAAAATTGTAAGAAGGACCACAGAGCTAAGCACTTCTGAAAAAATTATCCCAGCAACCTGAATGAATTAGCGTGGCCTATTAGTTGCCTATTGTGTCTGTAACAAATGGCCACGAACGTAGTGGCTTAAAACCACACGAAGTTATTATCCACGGTTCCAGAGATCGGAAGTTCCAAACGTCTCACCTGGGTCTCACCAGGCTAAACCCAAGGTGTCAGCAGGGGCCTGTTCCTTTCTGGAGGCTCTTGGGGAGAATCTCTTTCCTTGCCTTTTCCGGCTTCTAGAGGCCGCCCACATTCCTTGGCTTGTGGCCCCTCCTCTGTCTTCAAGACCAGGAGTGTAGCATCTTCAAACCGGTCCCCTGCCTGTGTCCCTCTCACCTATAAGGACCCCTATGATTGCACTGGGCCCACCTAGATCATCCAGGAGAATCTGCCTGTCCCCAAATCCTTGATTTCGTCACATTTGTCAAGTTCCCTTGGTTGTGTAAGGTAATACATTCAACAGGTTCCTGGGATCAGGATGTGGACATCTGGGGGGCCATTATTCTGCCTATCGTGAGTGGAAACTAGAAAAATGACCAGTATATGCCAAAGGATAAGCAAGAATGAACTGGAACCTTCCCACTGCCCGCAGACACCCCCCACTCCCCTGGAAGCTCTGCGGCGCACTTTGGAAGAGTGGCCCCAACCTGTCTGGCATCACCAACCTCTTTTATTTTCTCTCCCCCAGAAATCGCTGTTGAAAAGGATCTTTGCCTCCCTGACACAGTGCATCATCAATGATTTATGCTTCCTGCATTTACTGTTCTTTCCTCAGGCAGACACACCTACCCCTCCAGCCTCTACTGACAAGACAGCCAGCAGGCTTACCCGGCTGAGTCAAAAAGACCTCAGCCAAAGGCACAGACGGTGGATGCCCTGGTCACTCGGGAGGCGTGACCCCGGAGAACACAAGGCTGCTACCGCGGCTTAGGAAATTCTAATCACGCGGGCTGGGGCCACAGCTAAGGGCCAGGAGCACCGTGAAGACAGTAACAACGTAATAAAAAAAGCGTAGATATTAAGTCAGTGCGCTCCAATATCTAATAGCCTCTCCAGCCTGTCTCAAGTGAGCTCCTCGTCCTTCCTGTGCAAGCCGCCCGTCCTCTAGTCTGCCATGTCACACCCAATCCCCAGGAAATCCTGCCGGCTCTCCCTTCCAAACAAATCTACTGGTTATTCATTACCAAGGGGAAAAGGAAAGGTTCATTCAGTGGTCACCACCTTAACCATGCGATCCAAGTCACCATCACAAATGACGGAATAAACAGACCTCAGGAGCCCCCGAGGCCATGTCCTCAGCACACACCATCACGTCTGTGGGGTTCCTGCCAAAGATGCTCGTTGTGAATCCAATCAGAGGAAGCGATCAGAAAACTCCAGACTGGGGGACACTCTATGGGACAACTGGCCCAGGCTCTTCCAAATGTCAATGTCATGAAAAATCAGAAAGGAGAGGGATACTGCTATAGAGCAGGGTCAGCAAACATTTCCCATAAAGGGCCACAGAGTAAATATTTTAGATTTGTGGGCCATACAAACCCAAGTCTGCAGCCACAGACAACAGGCAAACAAAATGGGTGTGGCTGTGTTCCAATAAAACTTTATTTACAAAGACAGGCAGTGGGCCTGCTGTAGATTAAGATACTAAAGAGGCATAATAATCAAATGCAGTGCATGATCCTTTTTTTTTTTTTTTTTTAAAGATTTTATTTATTTTTTCCCCCCAAAGCCCCAGTAGATAGTTGTATGTCATAGCTGCACATCCTTCTAGTTGCTGTATGTGGGACTCGGCCTCAGGATGGACGGAGAAGTGGTGCCTCGATGCGCACCCGGGATCCGAACCCGGGCCACCAGCATTGCAGCGCGCGCACTTAACCGCCAAGCCACAGGGCCGGCCCCACATGATCCTTGAGTGGACCCCATTATTAAATTAAAAATAATAATAATAAACACTAAAAAAGACATTTTGGGGGACAATTGGAGAAATCAGAATATGAGCTACATATTAAATAATAAAATTATCAATATTATTGTTATCAATGTTAAATTTCTCAGATATGATATTGGTACTGTTATACAGAATGTCTTTGTTCTTAGGAGGTACAGGCTGAAATATTTAGCAGTGAAGTGTCATGTTCACAACTTATTTTCAAATTGTTCAGGAAAAACAGCGTGTATATGTATGTACATGCATACATATACGAGAGCGAAGACAAAGCAAATTTGTGGAAGGCTAATAAGTGATGAACTAGGTGGTAAAGGGTATGCAATTGATGACTATACCATTCTTTCTTTCAACTTTTTTGCCGGTTTGAAATTTTGAAAAGAAGAAGTTGGGGGGGCCAGCCTGGTGGCATAGTGGTTAAGTTCGTGCGCTCCACTTCAGCAGCCCAGGTTCTGGGTTCAGATCCCAGGCACGGACCCACACCACTCATCAACCATGCTATGGCGGTGTCCCACATATAAACTGGAGGAAGAACGGCACAGATGTTAGCTCAGGGCTACTCTTCCTCAGCAAAAACAAAGAAGTTGGGGGAAAAACACCTCCAGAATCTGACCCCTCCTCCCAACTCACCTCCCACCTGGACTACTGTAGTTGAATCCTCCCTGCACCGACCGTCACCCTGTGATTGCCAAAAGGATCCTATTAAAATATAACTCAGGGCCTGCCCGGTGGCGCAAGCGGTTAAGTGCGTGTGCTCCGCTTCGGCGGCCTGGGGTTCACGGGTTCGGATCCCGGGCGCGCACCAATGCAGCACGTGTCAGGCCATGCTGTGGTGGCATCCCACATAAAGTGGAGGAGGATGGGCACGGATGTTAGCTCAGGGCCAGTCTTCCTCAGCAAAAAAGAGGAGGATTGGCATCGGACGTTAGCTCAGGGCTGATCTTCCTCATCAAAAAAAAAAATATATATATATATATATCTATAACTCAGATCCTGTCCCTCCTCTGCTCAGACCCTCCAGTGAGTCCCATCCACCTGAGTAAAGCCACAGCATTTACTGTGGCCCACAGGCCCTGCACGATCTGCCCCCCTTTCCCATCACCACCAGTTTCTTCTCTGCCCTCAGTCTCCACTCAGTCTCTTCACTCAGCCACATCGGCCTCCTCACTGTTTGTCAAACATGCCAGGCATAGTCTCACCTCAGGACCTCTGCAAGTGCAGAAACTTTGGGTTAGAATGCTCTTCCCCCAGACACCTGCACTGCTTGCTCCCTCGTCTCCTTCTCATATTTTCAGTGAGGTCTCCCTGATAATCATCAGAACTTACAACCTGCCTCCAAATACTCCCCCTTCTGCATCTCTGATGTTTTCTTCAGAGCAATTATTGCTATCTAAGATACTTCATATTTTAACTATTTACTTTGTTTACTGTCTGGCTTCCCCCCCAAGAATGTAAGGGCCCTGAGAACAAGATTTTTTGCCTTTTCTCCTCTGCTGTATCCACAACATCTACACAACAGCCACATGTCAGTGCCAAGCACTGACCTAACTTTTTATATCCATTTACTCCTCACAAAAACGCAAAAAGTGTTGTTTATAGCATAAATGCATATAGAGTGTATACAGAAAACGAGAATGATAACAGTATCTCATAACAATTTGTGCGGATTTAATGCTAGGAGGCCTGTGAAGTGCTCAGCACACAGCCTGGCACAGAATGAGTACCCATTAAGTGCTGCTATTATGTAATACCCACTATACAGAAGAGGAAAGTGAAGCCCAGAGTCACTTAACGTGACCTGCCCAAAGCTGCCCGGCTGGGAAGGGGTGGGGCCCAGATGGGAACCCGTGGCAGAGTGACTGGAGAAGCCAGTTTCTAAACCACAACGCTAAGACACATCACAGTGTTTGGGAGAAAGGCAGCGGCAGGAAGCAGAAAGGGGCTCTGGGAATCCAGCGTGCAGGATGGAAGTCCCGCCTCTGGCACAAACGCCACATTCGACCTCAGCAATTCACTTCTGCTCTCAAGGGCTCCGTTTTCTCTTCTATCAACTGGGGGAAGTCATTTCCCCTCCCTGATATGGGACAAAACAGTGTGAGGCATGAGAAAGCACTTTGGCAACTGTGCAATCCAACGCTTTTCCACTCTGAGGTCTGCAGCCCCGTCAGAGGGCCCACCAAACACCAATGGACTAAGAATTCTAGGAAAGCCAACTTTAAGCACCCAAACTTGTAAGGAAAAGAGGTGCACCCCCCCAACCATCTGATCTTTGCACATGCTCCTCCGTCTCCCTCAGCATCAGCATCATCCCCGTGTTGTCTGGTGAGGCTGTCCTCACCCTTCAGGTTCCAGCTCAGAGGTCTCCTCTGCCAAGAAGCCCTTCCTGAACCCCATGCCAGGTCAGGCGTCCAGTGGGCTCCCCCACCTCAGCTCTGCACACTCTAGGTGGTCACTCTTGCAGGATGGGTCTGTCCCCACTAAACTGTGAGCTCCTTGAGGACACAGACTGGGGCCAGCTTAGTCCCTGTTATTTCACCAACACTGTCCAGCACAAGGCCTAGCACAGAGCAGAGGCTCAGAAAATACTAGCTAAACGAAGTAACGGACGGATGGATGAATGAACGGTGGTTCTTCGACCCAGCAAATTACGTTCAATTGCCTTATTCCATGCTCCCACAGGCGACAGCACATAGACCGTCTTTTTAGTAGCTCATATTTTGAGGGGTTACTATGCCCTGTAGGTCTCAGCTTGGTCTGTACCCGTCTAGACAGCCTTCCTGACCCCATGACCCCGGGTCAGGTGGCCTCTCTGAGCTCGGGGGCTCCCACCACCCTGACCACTGCGGGTTAACAATGACGGGTCATGCATGTGTCTCCCAGCGCCCAGCAAAAAGCCAGCACGGTCCGTCTACCGAATGAATGGACCAACAAATACGTGGATGATGGATGAACGTCCACTCTGGTTTCAATTCCCCTCTGGCCAGACTCCCAGGCCACGCCCCCAGACCCCAGACTTCGCCCCCGAGCCACTCCCCCAACTCAGCCTATTTCCCGGAGTAAAACTGGGGCAAACCGATGTCCTAAACGGATGATATACAAGCACCTCTCACTTCCCGGGACGGGAGGGAAACTGAAACACGGACCGGAGTTTTGGAAACCAAGCCGCCTAAGCATGGCCTAGCGAATAACCCTGTCTGGTCTCTCCTCGGCCCCGCCCCTAGCTCCTCGCAGTCCTGGAATGCCCGCCCAAATTACTTCCATCACTCGCACTATTGGCCCGTCTAGACGTCAGTCTCCACAAGCTCTCTTCTTCTATTGGCTGGTATTCTCAAGTCCAGCGCTGGCGCCCTACCCCACGCCCGCCCTTACTACTGGGCTACTCGCATGCCCCTCTCCCAGGAACCCTTCCTATTGGCTGCAGCACTTTGCCGGTTCGGGCTGTGATTGGTCGTGAAGAGAAGTCCATCCTCTGAGCAGCCACCTGAGAGGGGTTGGAGAATGGAAAGGTTGGAGGGTCGTGGGGTCAGACTCACGCTGAGCCGGCGGGAGGCAGATATAGGTCTTGAAGAACTCGCTTCGGCGGGCGGCCTCCTTAATGCGGTTGGCAAGCGGCTTGCTGACCTGCCGGATGCCCAGGTATAGCAGCTTCGCCATAGGGAACGCGCCCACCACCATCTTGGCGGTCGCAAGGGGCACGCGCAACCTTGCTGACTGGGCGGGGCACCTCCGCGCTCTCCCTCCTCCCCCGCCCGCTCGTCGCCGTGCGTGCGTGCGTACGTGCGTACGCTGGGGGGGGTACTGCAGGGGCGCTCCCTGACGTCACGGCGTCGACGCTGGCGCCCCGACGCCTGTTCGCTGAATATGCAAATACAGGGCGGAAGTGAGGGGGCCGGAGGGCGGTGTCGTTAAACGGCTGCTCGCGCGAGCGTTGATTGATTGATTCCCACGCCCGCTTCGGTGGCTGTCACCGCGCTTCGTGACGTCACGTACTTAGGTGGCTTCTGCACCCAAAGGAGGCTCTTAATTAGTCCTAATTAGGAGTAGCGAGTCCCAAATACACCTTCCCCTGCAGTTTAGAGCTCTACTTGGGACTAAGAAGAAAGTCTTGTAATCATACAGACCTGGGTTGGGGTCCCAGCTCCGCCGTTTACTTGCTGTGTGATATTAGGCGAGTGACTTAACCTCTCTGATCATCAGTATTCCCATCTCCAAAATGGGAATCATAATAGCACTTACCTTATTGAGTTGTTGTGAGGCTGGCATGCGAATCTTGAACATAAAAACATAGCGAGTGAACTACGTTAAGTGCTTGAAATGATGACAATCACATGGTGAGCGCTCGATAAACAGCCCTGATTACTCTACAGATGTTAGCGTTATTATTGCTAACTCCAGCGTGAGAGTGCATTTCGTCTCCAGAAGCAGCTAATCCGGGTCCCTGACACGCTGAGGCCCAGAGAGGGGGCAGGGGGCCGACCCAAATTCCCGCAGCCCGCAGATGGGCTCATCTGGACTGATAAAACCGTACCGGTTCTCAGGCGGCCCCACTTCCTCCACTGGGGGCGAGGGTCCCTGGGGAGCTGGCTCAGGGAGGAGTTTGAGGACATATCCCAGACTGTCCTCCCTTACCCAGCGGGGAGCGAAAGCATACAAACAAGGTCAGGGAGAGGTTGAGAGAAATTCCTGGACAGTGGAGTGCTGCTGGGTGAGAGAGGCTAGGAGAGGCAGAGGGAGAGGGAAGACGGGAGCCAAAGAGTGATGCGGAGGAAGAGACAGACGTCAGGACGCAGAGCCAGGGGACCCTGGGCTCTCCTCGGCTCCCACTCTGACTCCCTGAGCATCCGGCCGTGATGGACCTGTGTGTCTCCATCTATAATCACGTTACTGACACGTACGAACCCAGATATTCTAAATTCCTAAGAATGCCAAGACCCCATGGAGACATTCCCTCCCCGGGATCCCTTCTGGACTGAAGGGGTGAGGGAGCCAGGCGCCTCTTCAAGGTCGTCGTCTGCTTGGCACCAACCCCCTCCCCATTGTTCAGACTGGACAGCTGAGGCCGGAGGACGAAAAGGACGTGTCCAGAGTTCCAGGCGTAACCGGGATGGAGCTGAGGCTGGGATTTCTTAAGTCCCAGCCTCAAGTCTTCTCCTGATCCCTGGAGGTCTTAGCCTGGGGCCCAAGGATGTGCTGGGGTCCTGAGGTCCCCCGGAAGGGGTTTAGGAAACTTCCACACTTGCACATGACTTTTTTCTGTATAGTTCACTGCTGTTTCCTCGGCTCCTAGAACAGTGCCCTGGCACACAGTAGGTGCTCAATAAATACTTATTGAATGAATGGGAATAAGCATTTGGTGGAGGCATAGCGTGCAGGCTTTCATCTAATTCTCTGAGGGGACTGTGTTCAGAAAAGTTCTGGCCCCCTACGTCTCCATCCCAGTTGCATCGTGGTGGTGAGACAGGGTGGGAAAATTACTAGGTCTCCCGATCCCAGGCCCCCCTTTTTTCTCTCCCCCCAACACCAAAGCCCAGCTTCCTGCATTTCAGGAACCCCCCTCCTGCAAAACCCTTTTCCCCATTAAGTTAATTTTTTTCTCATTCCCCCTCCTCCCTCCTCTTCCTTTCTCTGAGAAGGGCTTCCAGAACCTCTTCTAGGGCAAGAGTGTGTGTGTGCGTGTGTGTGTGTGTGTGTGTGTGTGTGTGTGTGTGTGTAGGGGGATCTTCACTTCTCCTCAGGAGCTTGGAGCCTGTTAGACCCGTGGGGAAGAGGGGAGGGAGGTGACCTCCCAGAAGGGGTGAGGCCTGTGCAGAGCTGAGTGCTTCCTCCTGCTCTCCAGCCTCATTATGGAGGGACAGCCATTCCTGGTGACCCCTGAGGGCCAGGGGAGGGAGGAGACGCTATCAGCCAGGGCAGGCAGCCTTGGCCAGTCTGGGGCGTGGGAACAGAGGCAGAGACAGGGATGGGAGAGGAAGCCCAGAATGACCCCAGCGCCAACTCACCGGCTGTGTGACCCTGGGCTAGTCACTTGGCCTCTCTGGTAACCGCCCTGATATAGGGCCTGGGATCATTCCCAGAGGTCCTTCTGGCTCAAGCCTCCTCGTCACCGTTTTCCCAGGATGGGCAAGAGGCTCATGTTACATAATCCCATGGGCCCCTGTGCTACTTGCATCATAATATTCCTTCAAAATACATCCCATGCTCACTGCTCACTCCACCGCCCACCCCAGTCCAGCTGCCAGCATCTCCCACGGGACCACGCAGTCATCCTCACGGGTCCCAGCTTCTGCCCTTGCTTCCTGTATTCTGTGCCCCACTCAGCAGCCAGCCTCTGCTAACAGCCCTCTCGTGGCTCCCATTTATCTCAGAGTACAAGGCAGAGTCCTCACCAGGACTTACGAGGCCCCGAAAGATCGCCTCTGTCCCTCTCCAGTCCCATCTCCCACCCCGTTGCCCACCCTCTGTTCCAGCCACACGGCTGTAGTTGCTGTCCCTCCGAATTCAGATGCTCTCTTATACCAGGGCTTTGCATTGCTGTTCCCTCTGTCTGCAATGCTGTTCCCCTGACCAGGGGGCTAGGCAGACAGTGGGTACAAATAAATCTCTGTTGGGGGGGCTGGCCCAGTGGCGTAGTGGTTAAGTTCATGCACTCCACTTCGGCAGCCCGGGGTTCACAGGTTCGGATCCCGGGCGTGGACCTAGACACCACTCATCAAGCCATGCTGTGGCGGCGTCCCATATAAAGTGGAGGAAGATGGGCACAGATGTTAGCCCAGGGCCAGTCTTCCTCCGCAAAAAGAAGAGGATTGGCAGCGGATGTTAGCTCAGGGCTGATCTTCCTCAAAAAATGAATGAATGAATGAATGAATAATAAATAAATAAATCTCTGTTGAATGAAGTAATAAATATCCTTCCTCTTGTCCTGAGACCCCTTCCTGAGTCTGCCCAGCTCACTCCTCCTCGTCTGCCCTGGTTGCTCTTCACGTGGGTTCTGACACTCTCCCACTTCTTCCTCAGTCCTGACTTGGAGGATGCTGTTTATCTAGAAAGTAAGAATGACTCTGTCATGCTGTCTCTGCCTATATGACCGGAAACTTCCCAAGGGCAAAAGTGATCACTCCACACTCAGTGAATTTCTCCTTCCACTTTCCCCTTGAGTCACAGACTCTCACCCACTTGTTGGAAATAATCCTAACTTTTTTCTCTTTTTGTCTTTACCTCCTGGAAACGAAATATGTGACTTAATTTACTGGTCTCCTCTTCCAGGAAGCCCTCCCTGACTTCCAGACTGGGTCAGATGCCCATTTGGGTTCCTTCAGTCCCTGGGCTCCCCTGTCTGAGCCCTGCCCACTCTGGGTCACCACTGTCCGGGGACAGATCTGTCTCCCTCATTGGAGTCCGTGAGGGCAGACCCAGGGCTGTCATTGTCACCACTGTGTCACCAGCATCACCCAGCACAGTGCTGGGCACAGTTCAACAGAATTGTTAGGGGGTCATGGTGGAGGATGATGGTTGACCAGTGACACACCAACCTCACTGTTTTCCTATTTTTTTTATATTCTAGTGAATATTAACACAGCCTTATTTACATACAATTTGCATACACCAGACCAAAACGGAAGGGGGTGTGAGATGAGATTTGAGGAGGGGGCTCTGCATGATTTGAGGTTCACTGTGCCGGCGGGAGTATCTTCAGCTGCACCTGGTCCCCCCGCATGGGCGGAGCTGCCGCCCAGCCGGCTGCCAGGGCCTTGGCCACGCTGTTCCTCTTGGAAGTGAGCGGGGTCTCCAGGGTGAGGGAGGCGTTGGCCATCTCCTGGGGCTTGTCGCTGGCCAGGAAGCGGAGCAGGTTGTGCAGGGCCTTGGCCACGTCGCCGCGAGCGCCCTCGTTGACGAGGCAGTAGAGGATGGGGTCCGCCACACAGTTGAGGCTGGTGAAGGCCAGCGAGCTGTGGTACGCTGAGAAGATACGCTCCTCGAAGCCACAGTCCCAGGGGCGGCCCAGGTAGACGGCGCTGCGCGAGAGCAGGAGCACGTGGTAGGGCGCGAAGCAGACCAGCACGATGGCAATGAGGCTGAGCGCCAGCCGCTTGATCTTGGCCTTCTCCTGGCGCTCCGTGGACACGCTGCCCCGCACGGCCCGCAGGATGCCCCGGTAGCACAGCAACATGAGGGCCCAGGGGAAGAGGAAGCCTACGAAGACCCGGTAGAGGTTCATCCAGGCCACCCAGCCCTCCATGGGGAACTTCTCAAAGCAGAAGGTGTGGTTGTAACGGTCACGGAAGAGCTCGTCGTGGAACAGGGGCGCCGAGTTGGCGCCCAGCTCCGTGGCCCAGACCACGGAGCTCACGGCCACGGCCGTCTTGACCCGGCGCAGGCGGGCGAACCGCAGTGGGTGGGCCACGGCCAGGTAGCGGTCCACGGAGATGCAGCACAGGAAGGCGATGCTGATGTAGATGTTGGTGTAGAAGATGAACCCAAAGAGCTTGCAGGAGCCAGGCCCGTGGATCCAGTTGTCGTGGTGCAGGAAATAGTCGACCCACAGAGGCAGCGTGCAGATGTAGAGCAGGTCGGCGATGCTGAGGTTCATCAGGTACACGCCCAGCTCGTTGCGCTGCCGCACCTGGCGGTAGGCAGCCCACAGGGCCAGGCAGTTGGTAGGCAGCCCCACGCCAATGACGAAGATGTACAGGGACGGCGGGAAGAGGTGGTCCACGCGGGAGTCCACGTGGCAGCCCTCCCACGTGCGGTTGCCCATCCTCGGCACTGGGGCTTTCGAGGCGCTTCCCCCGGCCCACAGGGGCTGTGGGGCCACAGGGGGCGGGAGGCCATTGGGCCCCCTGAGCCCCCTCCTGGGAGGCTCAGGGGAACATGGTGGCAGGCAGTCCGAGGGGAAGAGATGAGACTGATTGCGAATCGTGGGCCAGGCTGGGCAGGAAGATAGAGCTTCAGAGGCAAAAGTTGGAGGAGGGATAGAATGACGACAGGAGGGAGGTCTGGGGGATGGCAGGATTAAGAAAGAGCTTTGTCAAGGAGGCGTTTATAGATGCAAACCGAGCGTAAATGAGGGAGTATTGGGGTAACACAAAAATTGGCCGAGGGGAGTGTTTATAGAGGAGGTTGAAGGCATCAGTGGGCAGTGGTGAAAGGGAGATATTTGTAAAGCGTATAGGAAGGAAGTGTGGCCATGCTGAAGTAATGATGGGGTGGAATGTTTTAGAAGACACAGGAAATATATGGAGTAGTGTGGAGATAAGACAGATTAGAGTTAGGAAGTGTTGAAAAGACCAGACAAGGTGGGCGGGGGTGCTGGTATCTCCTAGGACCACAATAAGAAATAGGGAAATAAGTAAGGTAACTGATGAGAAGAAGATCACGGAAAAGGAAGTGTCCTGTCGGGGGTGGACAGAGAGGAAGGGCTCAGTCTGGGGATGTGGGAAGGGGATGTTTAAGAAACAGGAAGGAGGTGAGTCAGGGCTAGAGGAAGGAGAGGATGGAGGGGGGTTTGAAAGGGGCAGGGGAGGGGCTCCGGCTTGGTCCTGGTGGGGCTCAGCAGTTGAAAGATTTGGCCACACCTCACAGCTCGAAGCTGACTTGGCAGTGCCTGCGGGGAGAGAGGAAGGTGGTGAGAGAGTCATGGACTGCTCCCTTCTCCCCACACCCCTCGCCTGAGTTGGACTCTGTGGGCTGCAGAGGGTAGACACCCTGGTGATGCATAACTGAGCCCCATTCTAAGCAACAGATCTCTGAAACCACAGGTTTGAGGTGCCAGATATATTTTTTCCCTAATAGAGGTTAAAATAAAGACTCAACTCAGATCTTAGAACTTGCTTCCGGAAACCATGTAAAATTGGTACAAATATCATATCATGCTTTGGGAACTGCTAAACTAGTCTAACCCTATCATTTCACAGACAGGGAGGCTGGGTCACTCCCCTCAAGGAGGCACAGCAAGGCAGTGACAGAACCAAGGCTGGGACCAGCCTCCCACTCCTAAACCAGGACGCCCCATTCTTGACAATGATGATGATGGTGGTGATAACAGCTAAAGTTTATTGAGCCTTACTACATAGCATAGCAGACTCTGTTCTAAGCACTTTTACGGGTATCAATTCATTAAAATTTCAAGACCCTCACAAGGAAAGTACAGTTATTCCCCCTACTTGACAAACTGAGGCACACAGCGGTTCGGAGACCTGTCCAAGGTCCTGATGACAGAAGACGGGAAATCTCGGCTCTCGCCCCTTTTTCTCCAGCCTGTGCCTCTGTTTCCACCCAAGAACAAGTGGACAGAGAAGGACCCTGGGCTGACAGTGGGGGTGGGAACCCTAGCTGCAGAGGGCGGGGTGGGGGAGAGGTGAGAGGAGGAGCTGCGGACTCACTCCATCAAGGTCGGGGAGCAAGGGGAAGCCCTGGGATCAGAGCCTTCCGTTCCCTCCCTCAGGCACCGCTCCCTTCATCGCGTCTTCCCACTCCCCTCCAGCTTTCCTGAGTGAGAACCTGGAGGCTGTCACCCCCTTGGTCCTGGGAAGACCTGCGTGCACAGGGCAAAGGACAGTCATGGACCAAGGCCCTGACTATCGTCAGCCCCAGAGGAAGGGGAGCAAAGTCCTGAATCAGAGGCATTTTCGGAAGCCACTCCATCCAGGGGTTTGCACAGATTTCGTTTTTTAGGCTGTGAAAACTTAAACCACAAGATCTTAACTGGGAACCCCATCTAAGACAGCAAAAAGGGGAAGCTGCTGTGGGCTCTAGATGAGACGAGGTGGGGGGAGGGAGGCCACCTCTGAAGAATCCCCAGGACACACTTTGAAAACCACTGGTTGAGTGGATTGGACAGATGAGGAAACTGAGGCCCAGAGAGGGGAAGGGATGAGCCCCAAGTCACACAGCAGGTCCTCGGGGACCTCCCCGATGCCTGAGCATCCTTCCATGTGAAAGTCCTCTTGGTTCTGCTTACCTACACAATAAATCCTGAATCCGCGCAGGTCTCCCTGAAACCCCTGGCCCTGCCTGCTCTGTGCCACCATCACCGCTTGCTCAGACTGTTGCAGTAGCCTCCCTACTGCTTTCCTGGCTGCCGTTCTGGCTTCCTTCAACTCGCTTCCCACGTGGCAGGCAGGAAGGTCTTTCTAACACGGAAATCATACCCTCCACCTGGACGGTTCTTCCTTCAGATCTTCAGGTTAGCTCCCTCACCTCCTTCACCTCCTCACAGAGGCCCTCCCTCCCCAGAGTCCCGCCCACCCACTCCCAGGGCTCGCTCCTCACCTTGTATCTTGTTTTTGTCTGTCTGTCTGTCTAGAGGGACGTTCCAGGAGGGCAGGGACCTCGTGTTCACTGCTGCATCCCCGGCATACAGTAGGCACTCAATAAATGACTGTGGACTGAAGGAACATGCGTTGGTCAGCCCATCCCCCAATGCAGGCCCCCTCTCCCCTTGAGGCAGCGGCACCCCCCACTTGAGGCTCAAACCAGTCCCTGCGGGGTCCCAGAGAAAAAGCGAGAATGGCAAGATCTATCCGCTACATAATTGACTCTGAAAGGTCAGGGCTGAGTCCTGCTTAGTAAGTCCTACCCCCTGTGGGGTCCTCAGTGACAGAGCGGCTGCCCCCACCCCAGACACACAGACAGAGGCTCCTGGACCCTGGGGAGCTGGGATGGAGGGAGCTTGCTCTTTGCTGGAACAGTACAATCCAGTGCCTCCCTTCGAATCAAACCCCCCCACCCAGACCAACTCACTCAAAACACCTCTCTCTGCCCCTCAGTCTCCCCTTCTCTCTGCCCCTCGGTCTCCTCCTCTCTCTGCCCTTGGTCTCCCCTTCCTCCTGTAACCGTGAGGGAATTAATTCTCTTTCAGGAGCCCCAGTTCCCCCTTCTGTATAGAGGGGGGCACAACTTTTATACTGGTCACATCACAGATATGAAAACCCTTGGTGGAACATGATGTCATCTATAAAATGTGCAGTATTTGAACAATTGTCATTGTTCCACAGGCATGGGAGGGCTGAGGCCAGAAGTGAACCAGGTCATAGTGGGAGGAGGCACCGAGAGCTGGGAGCTCCCTGTGCCTCCTCCCCCGCCAGACCCTCTGGGTTCAGCTAAGGCTGGAGTGGCTACACAGGCAGCAGACTTATGCACACAGAGGAAATACACTTCCCATTGCTAATTTCCTCCAGGGGGAACCAGTTGGGCGCTCACCCCTCCCTCCTCCTGTCCCTCCTCCTCAACCCACCTACTTCCTAGGGGTGCTGGGCATGGGGGGACACTCAGACAGCCCTCTCTTCTCCCCCACCTAAGTTCTGCCGACCCCCAAAAGACGGTCCAGAACAGCAGACTCTTAGAATTCCACAACGCAACGGGGAATTGCGAGGCCCATGGGCGACAATGGGGGGCGCAAGGCTATTTCTGACCCGTTCCAGGTACAGATGGGGAAACTGAGGCCCAGAGAGGCAAGGCAGTTGTCTTAGTCACGTGATGTGTCAAGACAGGCCAGACCTCCTGTGTTCTTAACCGAAGAACTTCCCCCTCCCTGAATGGTTTCTCTCCTCACACCCTGTCCTCCTGTAATTTTTCTCAGGTCTTTCTGGGGTCCCCGGCTCCCTTGGAGAATCTGCTGAAAGATACACGGACTTTCTCACCACGAAAAAGCAAGTGACCTCGGTGTCTTGCATGCCGCTCCATCGCCTGACCCCCTGGCCCGGACCCCCCAGGGTCAAGACCCTCTTGAGTTGGGATCTAAGTTGCCTCCCTTTATCAGGCTTTGTTGGGGAGTCAACCCCCAAATCTCACAGCCCCCCCAAGAAGCCCCCACCCCGTCCCACAGACTCCCCTCTTCAGGCCCCGCTGGCCTGTCCAGAGGGGCTGGGAAGAGAGATAAGCCCGTCTGTGCAGCAATAGTGGGGGGACGGGAAGGACTGGTCAGACCACAACCCCAACTTTATGCCTCAGCTGCTCAGGCCAGATAAGTCCCTGCGCCCCGCCAGCCACCCCGAAATCCAGCAAGGCTGAAGGACTCAGTGGGGGTGGATTGAGAGAGGGAGAGGGAGAGGTGAAGCAGCCCCCCACATCCCCCACCACCCTCGGCTCACTCACCAGCCTCGTCCCAGAAGCACCAGGCTGCCTCTCCCCTACTTCCCTCCTCTGCGGGCTCCTGCTTCCCCCCTCCCCTAACAGCCCCAGGGGACCGGCCAGCTCCGGTCTGCTCATTAGGGGACGAAATGTGATCACCGCGCCTCGCTCCCCACCTGGTGCCCTGGCGGCTGGCGGAAACCAGGGGGCAGTCAGGCCACGCTGACCACACTTCTGGGCCTCAGTTTCCCCATTTCCACCAAACAGGTCCCCATCCCCCCACACACCCACGCCACCTGGAAAGGACACCAAAGTCCTCCGACTCTACCCCGCTGATGTTCTAGATTCTACCGTTCTCAAATCCTCGGGTTCTATTGTTAGTCCAGTTCATGGTTTACTGTTCTATTCTTATAACATTCGAGAGCTTTACCTCCCTTCCATTCTATTATTATTATCACCGCAGCTTCCCATGCCCTTACTCTTCTAAGTTTCCAATATTCCAAGAGTCTCACATTCCAAGAATCTGGAGTCCTATTGTTAGAACGCTCTATGATCTTTTTTAACGTTCTACGACTTTCATAATCTGTTATTAAATGCTCAGTGACTATTATCTTTGCCCAGCAAACACGAATACGTATTTCCCTTTTCTTTTTTACAGAAATGGGTGAGTACTCTATAGACGGTGGACCTCACTTCCTTTTTTCCCCCTTATCTGTTTTTTAACATTCCAGCAGCCTAAAGTTCTAAGAGTCTGCAGAATTCTAAGACATTAAGGATTCACAGGGGATGGGGGGGGGCGGTTAGAAACCACTTCCATCTACCCCCTAAATTCTCACCGCATGGGAGTGGGGTACACTAGGAGCGCAGGCTGCCTCCTTACCCCTTGCCCAGCAAGGCTTGCCACATCCCTCCCGCTCCCTCACACCAGCTGAGTTATTATTTGTCTAGACACAAACCAAATTATAGGCCCCATCCCGAGGGAGCAGTGGGCTTCTTGGGGAGGGTCAGGAGACAGAGCAGGCGGGAGTTAATCCCTGCCCCCCCACTGCCCCTCCCCTCTGCCCTCCTTCTCTGAAAGCCCACCCCTTCCACCCAAACCAACTCTTGTCCTCTCACTCCCCACCACCCTGGTTTTAGAAATATTTTCTCTTCTCTGCTTCTGAAACATTCCCTTCTGGATTCCAGCCATCCATACTCACCCTGGCATTCTTCCCTCCTCCCTGTGAAGACCTCCTTTCCCAAATTAATCCGACTTAGTGGCAGCAAAAGAAGGCAGATCTCCGGATTTGGGCTTCCGCGGAACTGGAGTCCCAACCCCCCAGCCTGGCACTGACTCGCTGTGGGGACTTCTGCTCTGGGGCCTCAGTTTCCCCATCCATAAAATGAGAGCTTGGCCTAGATGGCTCCGAGAGCCCTTTTGAGCTCGCAACTGAATGCTGAAAACTGCCAAGATTCCAACACTAAGCTTTTCGGATTGAAGGATTCAAATATCCTCAAGACCTTTGACTGGAAGGTTGGGGCATTCCCAGTCTTCCCATCTGATCATTCCCACATTCTAGGTCCTTCCATTCAAAGACTTCACATTCAAGGGTTCTTGACTGTATGATTCCCAGAGTTCAAGAGCCTGCCATCAGTATCTCTCATCTCCTCCTACTGGGACCCCCCCTAGAAAGGAAAACCTCCCCATCCTCACCCCAAACCTGAAGTCAAGTTCATCCACAGAGACAGAGCTGGGTGGGGGCGCCCTCTTGGTGGGCTCAGGAGGAGTGAGGCCGGTGGTGGGCCCTGGAGGGGGAGTTGAGGGATGTGGCCCCCATCATCTCCATCTGTGCCCACAAGCAAATCCCCCAGCGCACATCCCGCCAGAGTACACAACACACATCCCGGCACTGATGTCTCATAGAAATTCCAGAGCTGTCCCTCAGTCTGGTTTGGGGGGGGGATGTCCAGTTCAAGAAGGCGGAATGAGGCCAAGGCAGGAAGGAGTTAACAGTGACCCAGCCAAATCCTGGAAGGGAGGAAGTGGGGAGGGAAGTCCACCCCCCCAGCCAGGAATTCCTGAAATTGGAGGGTGGGGTGGGTGAGACCTCAAGAGTAGCGGGGTGACTTTGTGAAAGGGGCGCTAGGGTCACAGTGTCACTCAGAGTCCACCTGCCCCAGGTGGCCACCCTACTGCCCCCTACCCGCTCCCAAGCAGCTCCTCAGCCCAGGGAAAGCTCTGGATGCCCAAGGATTTGGAATGAGATGAGGACAGGGTGAAGGAGCCAGAACGGGGTCTAAGATACAGACAGAGAGAGAGACAGAGAGACAGGAAGAGAAAGGGCAAAGAGATGCGCAGAGACAGGGAGACGTGGAGATGGAGGCAGAGAGATCCGGAGAGACTGAGAGTTCCTCAAGAGACTGGGGGATAGAGGCAAACAGAGACGGAGACAAGAGAGAGAGACAGAGACAGAGATAAAGACATAGACACAGAGATATCCAGAGATGGAGCAGGAGAGACACCCCCAGAGGGAGAGGGACCGCAGAGACAGAGAGACATCAGAGACAGGCGGAGAGATGGAGACCCAGAGACGGAGTCAGCCGCGGAGCCAGACCCGGAGAGGGGCGGGGATGAGACGGCGGGGGAGACTGAGGCAGCGACGCGGGGACGCGAAGAGGAGACAGAGACGAGGGCCCCGCGGTGCCCGAGCCCGGCGCGGGAGAGGGGGCGCCTACCTGCGCGCGGCTGGACGGGGCGGGTGGCGGCTGCGGGGTCTGCGCTCGACGGCGGCGCAGGGACCCGGCGGCGCCTCCTCCCGGCCCCCAGCCTGAGCCGCCCGCCGAGGCCCCGCCCCGGCCAGGCCCGCCCCCATTAACCCCTCCTTTGTCACCGCCCCTTAACCCCAGTAAGCCTTCACCCCAATAAAGGCTTCCAGCGCGGGGAAACCTCACCTGCTGCTGGAACCGCCCCACCCCTCCAAGCCCCCAGCCTGGAGGCCCCCATCTCATTAACCCCTTTGCTTACCCCCTTCCAACCCCACACCTCCAACTTGATCAAACTCTAGGCTATGGGGGAAAAGGGGCTCCCCCATTAACCTTTCTTGAGCTGAGCCATTTCCTCCCTTCGGAGACCCCAATAAGTCTCCCCAATAAGTAATTAACTTTGTGTTCATTGCATACCCCGCCCCCCCCCCCAAGGGAGAGAACAAAGGGGTCTGTTAGCCATTCCTGGAAGGAGTCTTGGGACGTGCAATTCCAGCCCTGCCTCTTGGCCAGACCTGAGGCTAGTGACCTCTCTGTGCCTCAGTTTCCTCTTTTGTCCATGCGGTCCCTCATAGTCCCTTTGTCATGGGGATATCATTTCAAGGTGTCATTACCGACAAGTCTGTAAAGCATGGCCCCCCCTCACCAATTTCATTTATTTTTTTCTAATTATCTGCCTCCTCACTAGGAGGAGGGTCATTTTTGCATCTGGTTGTTTACTGCTGTGTGTCTGTTGCCTAGAAGACCACCAAGCCCATGATGGGTGTGCGATGAACGTTGTTTTCAGGGAATGAAAACGTGAATGGTAAGTTTAAGTTCCAAAAATATTTGCTTATTTTAATCATCATCATCGCCTCCTTCATCAACTGGTCGTGAGAATTCATTCTCGGTCAAAGCACTTCAGACAGAGCCGGCATGTAGCACTCAAAAATGACAGCTATTGGGTTTGCAAATTCTTTCCTGTTTATTTATTTTTTTAATAAAAATGAAAATGCCCAGATCTTAAGGGAGTGGTACAGTGAGTTGTGACAAACAGATACAGCCACGTGACTAAGCACCCAAATCAAGATGTGGACCATTTCCATCACCCAGGAACGCTGTTCTTTGCCTCTTTCCAGGCAATACTCACGCTCCACTTCACCCCCAGAGGCAACTCTGTGTTTTCTTTTTTCACCAGAAATTAGTGTTGCCTGTTCTAGAACTTCATATAAATAAAGTGATACAGTTTTTTTTTAAAGATTTTATTTATTTATTTATTTTTCCCCCCAAAGCCCCAGCAGATTGTTGTATGTCATAGCTGCACATCCTTCTAGTTGCTGTATGTGGGACATGGCCTCAGCATGGCCAGAGAAGCGGTGCGTCGGTGCGCGCCCGGGATCCGAACCCGGGCCACCAGCAGCGGAGCGCACGCACTTAACCACTAAGCCACGGGGCCGGCCCCAGTTTTTTTTTTTTAAGGTAGCTATTATGATAATCATTCGCTGTGTGGCCTTGGACAAGTGACTTCACCTCTCTGATCCATATTACTTACTTCCTCTCAGGGCTCTTGAGGGAAACAGAAACAGAGAGAGTTAATCCAGGACCCAAGTGACCTCCAACACACACAGGATTAAAGCCTTTTTCCTTCCATCCTCCCTCAAGTCAGGGATAGCTCCAAGGGAAATGTCACGAAGGCTGTTGCCTCTGCCCACAAATAGCCCCATATACATCCTATCAGCTTCCAGACAAGCCCCACAGAGCCCTCCTGTCAGCTCCTTGGCCATCCTGAGCTCCTCCTAAAGAGAAATTCTGGGGCCACTGGTGGGCGAGGGTCCCCTTCTCTCCCGGGCTCATCTGAAATTTACGCTGTGATTCAGTCGGGGTCCTGGCAGGCAGGAAGCAGGTGCCACTCAAAGAGTTTACCTGGGAGCATTTATGAAGGGACATTTTAGAGGGGTGGGCAGGGCGAAGGACCCCACAAAGTATGGGGTGCACCAGAGCACCAGCACAGCGGGAGCTGAGCCATTACCACCCTCCAGGCAGAAAGCTAGAGCGGGAGGGGAGCCCATAGGACCTGGAGCTGGAGGTAGAGGAACGCAGCCACTGCCAGAACGGCAGGGATGCAGGGAGGGGACTGGAAAATAAATACCCCCACTTTTCCCCTCCTACCCTAGAATTTTCCATCATTGCCTCTAATTGGCAGAATCCAACCAGAAGGCGGAGATCCAGGGACCCCCATGGATGGAGTCAGCATAGGGCAGCCTCCCAGGGCCCCGAGTGGGAGGAGAAGGGCCTGGAGTGACCCTGGGGGGCACGTGGAGGATCACCAGCACTATTCCTGTAGAACTTTCTAGGCACATTTTTCCACGCAGGTCTCAGGCCAGGCACAAGGGGGCAACAGAGCACCAAGAGACCCAATGAAACGGATGCTTCCATAGCGCCGGCCACTTCCCCAGAACTTGGACAGTCGGAAAGGTCAAAAGGTGGGGGACGGGAAAGGAGACTTTGATCCCAGAGCAGTAGAAAACTGGCCTCTGAAACCTGGGGGTCTGGAGGGGTAATATGGTTGTTGGGCGGTGCCGGCTGAATAGGAGTTCCGCAGGTGGCCAAGTTCAGAAGGGGTGTTCCAGTGGAGAGGAAACAGCATGTGCAGAGGCGCAGAGGCATGAAATGTCACAGGGAAGGGTAACTCCTGGTGATTCAAATGGCTGGAGATAAGACACAGGGACAGGAGAGGAGGCTGGCTAAAAAGGCAAAGGATCAGAAACGATTGGATAACAGGGACCGCGAACATTTTATGACCACTTACTACACGCCAGGCACTGTTCTAAGCATTGTATGTGAATATCTCATTTCATCCTCAAAATAACCCTACACAGAAGTACCGTTTTGCAGATAAGGACACTAAGGCACAGATGAGGAAGTGGAAATTTTGGAATCCCAGCAGTGGGGCTCCAGTGATAACACTTTCCAGGGTGGGAAATTGGGAGTTAAGGAGTTTGATCTTTGACCCCCTTCATATAATACACTTTCAACTATTTCACTCACACATGCACATCACTCTAATATTCAATCAGCAAACACTCCCTCAGCCCCTGCTTCCGTGCCTGGCCCTGTGCTAGGCACTGTTGGGGACACAGCAGTGACCACAACAGCCATGGCCCTTCCCTCCCAGGGCTGGCAGTCAGTGAGGGGCGACAGATCTGTCCCTGACAGTGACACCCCAGCGTGGTCAAGGCTGGCACTGGGGACCAGGGGGCTGCTGGAGCCCAGAGGGGACTTTGTCACACTTTGTTGTGGGAATAGGAGGAAGGAGGGAGCAGAAAACTGTCAGAACTTCTACCTGGAACACTCCCCTCACTTTACCTGGTTCATTTCTTACTCATCCTTCAATGTTCCAGTCTGTTGTCCCCTCCAGGAAGCCCTCCCTGATGCCCGATGGGTCTTCCTCTGCCTACTCAGGTCATCGTTGTCTGTGCATGGGCCTGCCTCCCCCACAGGACTGTGAGTCCCTTGAGGGCAGAGCTAGGGCTGTCTCAGTCACCACCGTGCCCAAGCACTGCCCAGCTCAGGACCTGGCCTAGAGTAAAATGCTCCTTACATATTTTGAATTCATTCATTCATTCACTAATCAACATATATATTTATTTATTGAGCATTTACTGCATGCCAGACACTGTGCAGTGGGGATACAATCTTAAAAAGCCAAAATCCTCGTCTTCATGGGCAATTGATTAGTGAATGACTGACTAGTGGTTATATTATTTGAAATCTTTGGCCACGATGGCGGAGGGGATGGAACCCCTTGACGTGACTGAATACCCTGCCTTCTTAGAATTTCATGTTTGGCTCTAGGGGCTGTCATTTCAGAAGGGTATTGATATTTGGAGAGTTATAGCTTACGCAGCTGTTTCTGAAGACTCGTAGACAATCCTCCTTGCTGGCCAAAGTGAGGTTCGTAGGTTTCTCCTGCAACAATTTTTCCTTCCCATAGGAAGAGATGGGCTTGATAAGTTGTCTCTCTGCAACTGCAAGGCTCTCAGCTTTCCCTCCCAAGAGATCACCTGTAGGGTCGAGACAAGGGAAGGAAACACAAGTGTGTAATGTTCTACAAAATTCTTATGTATTGTTCTGTCCAGAAAAATACTATGTGTTTGCTACCTTATAATATTTATATTAGACTGCTGGTTCTCAAAGTGTGGTCTTCCCGGCATCAGTATCATCTGAGAACTCTTTGGAAATGCAAGTTCTCAGGCCCCGCCCCAGACTGACTGAATTGGGGGGGGCGGGTTGGGAGGAGCCGTGTTTTCATTACAACAAGCCCTGCAGGTTGTTGTAATGCTTCTAATGCTCCCTCAAGTTTGAGAACTACGGCCCTTCCCAATGTTGGTGGGCCTCACCCAATCAGTTGAAGGCCTGAATAGAACAAAAAGGCTGACCTTCCCCTGAGGAAGAGAGAATTCCTCCTGCATGACTGTCTTTGAACTGGGACACCGGCTTTTCTCTGCCTTCCGACTCTTCCTGGGTCTTGAGTCGTTGGCTCTCCTGGGTCTCCAGCTTGCCAAGTCACCCTGCAGATCTTGGGACTTGTCAGTCTCCGTAACTGCAAGAGACAATTCTTTATAATAAACCTCTTTATATATATGTATATACAGGCATACCTCATTTTATCATGCTTCCTTCTATTGCACTTCACAGATAATTGCATTTTTTACAAATTGAAGGTTTGTGGCAACCCAGTGTTGAGCAAGCCTATCGGTGCCATTTTTCCAACAGCATTTGCTCACTTTGTGTCTCTGTGTCACATTTATTTCAGAAATAAAGTGTTTTTAAAGATTTTATTTATTTACTTTTCCCCCCAAAGCCCCAGTAGATAGTTGTGTGTCACAGCTGCACGTCCTTCTAGTTGCTGCATGTGGGACGTGGCCTCAGCATGGCCGGAGACGCAGCGCGTCGGTGCGAGCCCGGGATCCGAACCCGGGCCGCCAGCAGTGGAGCACGCGCACCCAACCACCAAGCCACGGGGCCGGCCCTAAAGTGTTTTTAAATTAAGGTATGTACATTGGTTTTTTAGACATGATGCTATTGCACACTTAACAGACTACAGTATAGTGTAGATATAACTTCTGTAAGAACTGGGAAACCAAAAAAGTCATGTGACTCGCTTTATCGTGATATTTGCTTTATTAGCAGTGGCCTGGAACCGAACCTGCAATATCTTGGAGGTATGCCCCTGTGTGTGTGTATATAACACACACACACACACACACACACACACACACACACACCATACTGGTTCTCTGGAGTTTTCTCTGACTAATACCTCAAAACTGAAACTTAGAGGCTACCCAACAGGATATCCTGTCACTAATGTAAGGTCTCCTTTAGAATATAGTCCTCTACCTGAACCAAATCAGCCCAGATGGTAGAACTTACTGCACTTACTAGGGCTTGTCAACTAGCCAAAGACCAGAGAGCAAACATGTATAGACAGTGGATACACTTGGAAATAAAAGGGAGTTTCTAACCTCTGCTGGAATCTCCATAAAAAAAAAAAACCTACATGTGATAAAATTGCACTGAAACACACACAAAACACACGAGTGCATGTAAAACTGGTGACATGTGAACAAGGTCTGTAGATTTACCACTGTCGATTTCCTAGTTTGGGTGTTGTTCTATAGCCATACAAGATGTTACCACCGGGGGAAACTGGATGAAGGGTACAGGGGACCTCTCTGTATTCCTTTAGCAACTTCCTCTGAGTTTATAATTATTTCAAAGTTGTTTAAATAAAATCACCCACACAGGTTCCTCAAAAAGTTAAACATAGAATTACCATATGGCCTAGCAATTCCACTCTAGGTATGTACCCAAGAGACAGGAAAACATTTGTCCGCACACAAACTTGTACATGGTTTACAGCAGCATTATTCACAACACCAAAAGGTGGACACAACCCAAATTTCCATCAGGGGGTGAATAGATGACACCAGCCATGAGTGATAATAAATCAATTGGTTATTGTTTTAAGCCATTAGTCGTGGAATGGTTTGTCCTGAAGCAGAAGATAATGGGAGCAGGGATCTTCAAACTCCCAGAAGCATCGTTGAACCTGTCCTCTTGGGTGTCACCCACACTGACCCAAATTTGCTTAGATGGCTGGTAACCTCCATCTCCTGCTCCACGTTTTCCCACCCTCTTTCCTTTGGGGGAACTCCCCCGCCCACTTGGAGAGGTTCACGTGGTGCTGTCAGTCCCAGATACTGTACACTCACCCCTTCCTAACCGAAAGGGTGGGCACGTGACCCAGGCTGGCCAATCAGATGACCCCATTCCCTGGGCCGTAGAGATTGGTTCAAAGTTGGCCGCATGATCAAAGCTGAGCCAGACTCCTCCTGGAGACACGTGAGAGCTAGGGGAGAAAGATTTCCTGTTGCTTTGACGTTAGCATGTGGCCTGGCGGGATGCTTGCAGCTGTGGCGTCTGTGTTCTCAACTGTGTGAAAATAATCAGCTACCATTTATTGAGAGCTTGTTAAGTGCCAGGCACTGTCTTCACATGTATTTAAGTCATTTCATTTTCACAGTACTCTTATGGGGCATGTGCTATTATTAACTTCTATTTTTTTCTTTTTCTTTTTTGGTTAGGAAGATTGGCCCTGAGCTAACATCTACACCAATCTTTCACTTTTTGCTTGAGGAAGATTGTCCCTGAGCCAACATCTGTGCCAATCTTCCTCTGTTTTATATGTGGGACGCCACCACAGTGTGTGTAGGTTTGAGCCCAGGATCCAAAACATTGAACTCCGGGCTGCTGAAGCAGAGCACGTGAGGTTAAGCACTCTGCCTCCTGGCTGGCCATTATTAACTTCTATTTAATACATGGGGAAACTGAGGCTAAGAAACTCACTCAAGGGGAGAAGCTAGACACAAAAGAGTTTGTACTATATGATTCCATCTATTTAGAACAAAGGTGGGCAAACTACCACTGTGGGCCAAATCCTATTTATCGCCTGTCTTTGTATGGCTCATGGGCTAAGATGCTTTTTACGTTTTTAAATGGTTCAACAGAAATCAAAATGCTAGTATTTTATGACGCTATAAAAATGAGAAATTCAAATTTCAGTGTCCATAAATAGTTTTATGTGAACTCAAGCTCATTTGTGTATGCATGTGGTTGCTTTCACATGACAATGTCAGAGTTAGTTGGGACAGAGACTGGGTGAATCATGAAGTCTAAAATATTTACTATCTGGCTCTTTACGGAAAGTTTGCCACCTCTGATTTAAAGTAAAAATGGGTAAAACTATTCTATGGTGTGAGAAATCAGGGTAGTGGTTACTGTAGGGGGCAATGACTGCGACTGGGCACAAGGGGGCTTTTGTGGGGCTGAGGAGGTTCTGTCTCTCCATATGGGAGCTGGCTGCACGGATGGGATCAGTTTGTGAATTCAGCAGATTATACATTTATAATGAGTGTACTTCCCCATATGTTTGTTAAACATCAATAAAAAGCTAAAGTTAGGGGCCGGCCCCGTGGCTTAGTGGTTAAGTGCACGCACTCCGCTACTGGTGGCCCGGGTTCGGATCCCAGGCGCGCACCGACGCACCGCTTGTCTGGCCATGCTGAGGCCGCGTCCCACATACAGCAACTAGAAGGATGTGCAACTACGACATACAACTGTCTACTGGGGCTTGGGGGAAAAAAAAGGAGGAGGATTGGCAATAGATGTTAGCCCAGGGCCAGTCTTCCTCAGCAAAAAGAGGAGGATTGGCATGGATGTTAGCTCAGGGCTGATCTTCCTCACACACACAAAAAAAGTTAAAATTTTGCTCAAGGTTACAGATACTAAATTGAGAAATCCCCAAGAGGAGAAACCCACTGACCACATTTGAGCCCTCTGATCCAGCTGGGCCCCTCCTGGAGTACTCAGTTCCATGACCTGGCAATTTCTTTTTATTGTTTATGCCGGATGGAGTTGGGTTTCTGTCTCTTTCAACCCAGAGTCCTCAGACCTCTTCTCCCAGACATCTATTGTGTCACCAGCCCACTTCTCTGAAATTTTCCCTTGCCTTACTTCAACTTTGTGGTTCAGGTGGAGGCTTCCATCTTTTTACACAATCCCATCTCCCTGGCCACCATCATTGGTCCGGGCTGGTCTTCACCCAAGTGGGGCCAACCACAGCAGACCAACCAGCAGGCCAAGTTGATTGATCTGCAGATGGGCCAATCACATCCCTTTTCTGGGATTTTTGGCCTTGAGGCCCAAGGCTGGTTGATATGAAGTTTGAAGCTGCTGGGTGCCATGTTTCTGTGGTGTGGAGTACGAATTCTGGTCCCTAAGAAAAATGCTGACTCACAGAAAGTCAGAGAAGGTATGGGGTATCCTGGCTGCCCTCAAATCCCTGAGGAGACGCCTGCCCTTCCTTGTTTGGCAATGTGGGCCAACCGAGTCCTCTTTTGGCCTAAGTTAGAGCAAGCTTGGTTTCTGTCAAGCTTAAAGACCAACAAAGACCTAAGTAATAATGATCCCTCATCGCAAACACTGTAACACACACACACATATCCTTCTCATACACGATCGTTTAGAGACACACTCAGACTATGGACATACCACATACACAGACCTTGACACGTCATCTCAGTGCACGTGTCTTTATTTCTGGATGATACAAAAGAATAAACTTAAAAAACACCCCAAATCAAACACCCTAATGGCTCCCCCAAAGCAATGTGACCCCTCTTCCCACCCTGATAAATAGAGACTTCTGTCAGTGCACCCTCCCACCCCATAACCCCCTCTGCTATAGACATACTCTGGGTATATATTACTCTACTCGGCAATAGACATCTCCCGAAAATAGAATTCCAGCCCTACCACCTGACTCGACATTGGCCCCATGTCCCTGGGACCCACCCCCCTCCACTTCAGACCACCCGCCACTGCAGCACGCTAGTGTCCTTGCCCCCCGTGGTCAGGACCAAGCTGTCATCCCACAAGAAGGCCACATTTGTCACGTGGCTGCTGTGTCCGCCGTATTTGTGGCTGAGGGCCTGCAATAGAGAAAGAAGAAAGTGAAAGGTCATCTGTCTTGTGCACCACCCAGCCACACAGTAGGTGCTCAATAAATATTTCTTGAGTTAATAGAGATCAAAGACAGGCCGGCCCCGTGGCTTAGCGGTTAAGTGCGTGCGCTCCGCTGCTGGAGGCCCGGGTTCGGATCCCTGGCGCACACCAACACACCACTTCTCCGGCCATGCTGAGGCCACGTCCCACATACAGCAACTAGAAGGATGTGCAACTATGACATACAACTATCTACTGGGGCTTTGGGGGAAAAAAAGGAGGAGGATTGGCAATAGATGTTAGCTCAGAGCCGGTTTTCCTCAGCAAAAGGAGGAGGATTAGCCCGGATGTTAGCTCAGGGCTGATCTTCCTCACAAAAAAAAAAAAAAAAAAAAAGAGATCAAAGAACCAAAGACCTCAGAATTGCAGACGCTCAGAGCTTTAGCAATACAGACTCTGAAATTTATTGACTTTCAGGTTAAGAAAGGTCCTTGGGATCAAGCCACTGCACTCCTGTACAGAAGGGGAAACTGAGGCCTGGAGAGAGCTACCTCAATCTTGCCCCCGGTGCTGCTTGTTACCTCCACCCTGCCAGCCCCCCAGAGGGACTCACTCGAGGCTGACAGCAGGGGTAACTAAACAGGTGGACTTTGCCAAAGTCATCAGCTGAAACCAGCAACTTCCCATCATGCGAGCGGGCCACAGCATTGATGTCAGTACCATCCGCTCCCTCGGACCAGATCCCTGTGGGCAAGATGGGGAGTGGGGAGGGGGGGTAAGATGTCAGCTGGGGCCAAGGACCCCCCCGAGGTGAGCAGGCCCCAGCCCCAGCCTTCCTGCCTTCCTCTCACCTAGCCTGTCTCTAGCCAGGGACGAGAGCTGGGATAATATTTCGGAAATGTGTATCTGTCTCTCCACTGCCTGAAACCCTTCCGTGGTTCCCCAGTGGCCTCAAGAGGAAGCCCAGGCTTCTCATCATGACCTCCAAGATCTGATTGGAGTGGTCCCCCCAACTGCTCCAGCATCATCCTCACCAGTGCTCCCCTTGAACTTTGCAATGACTGAGCCATCCTGCCTTCCAGAATTTCTCCAAATGCCAAGCTCTATGTCACCTCTGGGCTTTTGTACGTGCTATTATTCCCTTTGCGTAGACTGCTCTCCTTCTTCACCACCCTAGATTGTACCTCCTTATCCCCCAGGTCCAGCTTGGATGTCCCTTCCTCCAGGAAGCCCTCCCTGACTCCCTCCCAGGCTGGGGCCACATGCCCCCTCTGGGCTTCCTTGTCCTACCTGGGTCTACTCTAGGTTATCCAGGGACAGATCTGTCTCTTCCACTGGACTGGGAGGCCCATGATGGCAGGGCCAGGGCTGTCGTGGTCACCACTGTGTCCCAGCACTACCGAGCTCAGGGCTGGGGACAGAGGCACTCAGGGAGTATGTGTTGACTGCATTAATGCCTGAATGAATGGGTGGCTGGGACACTGGCAGTATGAATATCCTTGGGCCAAGTGTCACCACCCATTGGGTCTCATTTCATTACAGCTCCAAGGGACCTTAGTCATCACATCCTACCCTTTCCTGTTACACAAATACTGTCCACACATGAAAAGGAGTGAGTTTCCTGTCCTGGAGGTAACCAATAAGAGACTGTGAAAACCAACAGTCAGGGATGTTTCTTGGAACTCCTGTCTTCAGTGGGACTTCCCCCATTCCAGAACTTACCGAACACCCCAAACCCCAGGACACAAGTAGCTGTGGCCCACTCCATGTTCCTCACAGCCTCTGCACTAGTGATCTGCTTACAGGTCGCTGTGTCCCCTGCGGCAGAAAAAAGGAGGAGGAGTTCAGAGTGGAAAGAACTACTGACTTAACCCATCCATTGCACAGACAACGGGCACTGAGGTCCGAGATGGGACGCTAAGGTCCCAGGGCTTATCCACCTCTCCAGACTGGCTGAGGGGGCGAGATCCCGGGTGGGGACACCCCAAGGCTTGAGCAGGAGCATCTGCTTAAACAACTGAGCTCACCCATCCAACCAGGAAGGGAGGAATTAACTAAAAGTGGGCCCACCAGGGACCAAACCAGAAGCCAGGAGACCAGCCAATCAGAACAGCCCCTGAATACAGAACCAGAGGAGGGAGACTTGAAGCCCCTGCCTCCCCTCCCAGAACTCAGGGAATTCTCTGCAAATCGCACACGCAAATAGGGAGGCTGAAGGAGGAACAGACCTTCGGGTCTCAGAGAACTCACAGTACAGAATCTCGTAGTCCCCGGAGTTGGTGACAAAGCAGCTGCTGTCCTGGGCCCAATCCAGGTGAGTAATAAAGCTGGAATGACCCTAGGGGAGGGAAGGGGTGGAGTTAGAGCTGGAGGGGCAGGACTAGACTAGAAAGGGTGGAAGGCAAAATACAGAGGCACGATGAGAACACAATGGGGCTACGGGAAGGATACACAAGCCTTTGGAGTGTGGGGGCGGGGCCAGACTACGGGGGGCGGGGCCAGACTGTGACGGGCGGGGCTAGACAAAAAGGGCTCAGAACACAGGGAGAGTTTAGAACATGTGGGCGGAGCTAGACACAGAGGGGCGTGGCTTTGAATGCCAGGGACTGGGCTACACAGAGCGTGGGGGGCAGGGCTACACAGAGGGGTGGGCTTAGGATGTAGGGAGCGGGGCTACACAAGGAGGTATAGAACACGGGTGGGGGATGTGTGGGCGGGGCTAAGACTCCTGGACATGATCTGGGCAGACTCAGTTGAGTGCTGAAGCTGTGCTCCCTTGAGGTAGAAAATTGGTTAATTCTGCACCTCCTAGACGGGGTGGCGGCGCGGGCTGGGGCCACTGCCCACTCACCGAGCACTTGCCCAGGCGGCTGACCTTGCGGCCGCCCTGGTCCACCGTGTACACGTACACCAAGTTGTCGTGGGAGCCCACGGCCAGGTACGCCCCGTCTGGGGGAGGGGGAGGGGGGCTATGAGGAGGCACCCAGGCTCCGCCCCCTCCTTTCTCAGATTCAGTCCCCCACTATCCCAGACTCTTCAGCAATCCCAAACTCCATCCCTGTTACAGACCTAGAGCCGCCCCCAGGCCTTGCCTCACAGGTTCCGCCCCTTCCCTCTGCCAGTAACTCTGAGCCTCAGTTCCCAGGCCCCGCCTCTCCAGGGTCCCAGGCTCAGCGCCTTACCTGGAGAGAAGCTGACCACTGAGATCTGTTCATTGCCATCTGTGTGGATAGCCACCAGGTCATGGGTCTCCGTGTCCAGCAGCAGCCATCTTTAAGGAGAAGGCGTGGCCGGGGGGAGGAAGAAGGTATAGTCAAGGGACAGTCCCTGGGAAGCAGAGAAGCCCTCCTCCAATGCCTTCCTCAGCTTTACCTGCCAGTCACCGTGCCCACAGCCAGGACAGAGCCACTGGGGTGGAAGCCAGCAGAGCAGGCGGGGTCCTGAGGAGGGAGAGAAGAGGCAGCGCTGAGAGCTGGGGTCCCCCATCCATCTGGCCATTCCCCTGCCTCAGAGCCAACTCTCAGCCTGGATGAGGGCTCTTACCTCCCACTGCTGCCCTCCAGGAACCCACTGCCCCAGACACCCTAGAAACCATGCCCCTTTCCTTAAACGTGCCACTCAAAGGGCAAACATTCCTCCTGCCACTGTTAACTCTGGATCCTTTTCTACTCCTGTTCCAAATTCCCACCACTTGATTCATCCAAATGATTTCCTTAGGTAATTTTCTAGAAGCGAGACTACTGGAACCAAGAGTATCCATATTTTTAAGAGTTTTGATATACAATGCCAATTTGCTTTCCATAAAAGTATATCAACTTATCACCAGGCATGTCTGAATGCCTGTTGCCCCCCATCTTTATTGAATACCCAGCACTGGGTATTATCATATTTTAAATTTTGGGGGCATCTGGTTGGTTCACAGGCAATAGAGCATCACGGCATCAGGCGTGGGTTCCAACTGTGGCTCTTTCACTTCCTAGTTATATGACATCAAATAACTTCCTCTGTCCACTTCGGTTGCCTCATCTGGCAAATGGAGATCAACACTTTCCATGATTGTTCTAAGCAAGGTGTAAAGTCGTTAGAATGGTAAGCTGGTGAGATGGACCACAGTAAGCATTCAAAAAAGGTCAGCTATGATGATAATTACACTGTGATGATGGGCAAGTGATTTTGCTTTTCTGAGCCTGTTTCTAAGTGGGGATCTGTCATCCCTACCGCCTTGTGGAGGTTGCGGGAAGAAGTTAAGACAATGCTGGTAAAGTGCTAAACCGGTTTCTCCGGGCACAGTCCACAGACCACCCGAATCAGATTAACCAGAGGGAGCTTGTTACAAACTGCAGGTTTCTGGTCCCAAACTCAGACCTCCTGAATCAAACTCTGTGCACGGGGCTCAGGATTCTGTTTCCAACAACTCCCAGGTGATTCTGACACCCTGGCAAGCCGGAGAACTGCTGTGTCCTAACAATTTCCAGGGCACAGCATCCTGATTCACAGAAGTCCAAAGGCCACCAGTGTTCCAGGAGCAGAGGGAACCCTGGAGGGACTCCTGGAGCAAAGCCTGAAAGGATGGTGAGGGAGATATGGTGGACTGACCTTCTGGCGGACCTTCCCATGCTGCACAGGTGGGGAGCTTAAAAACTACACTGCCCAGAATCCCTTGCAGCTAGGGTTCCCCTGTGATTTGGGTCCGACAATCAGCTGCGCTTCTGTGGGCCACGGGAGGCAGAAGGTGGAAGCCATGCCTCTGCCAAGTCTACCGACCAGTTGGGTCCTGAAAGCAATGGGTCCTGCCAGTGCCCGGGAGGAGTCACTAGCCTTGTGCACGTTGAAAGGCAAGGGCACAGAGTATCCGGTCTTGCCAGTGCAAATGTAGCCAGTACTGGGTCACTTTAGAGCGAGACAGTCCAATGGAACCTTCTGCGATGATGGAGATGTTCTATATCTGCACTTTCCAACATGGTAGCCACGAGCCAGCCACATGTGGCAACTGAGCCCTTGAAATGTGGCTAGTGCAACCGAGGAACTGAATTTTTAATTCTATTTACATTTGAAAGTTAATTTCAGTTTGAATAGCCACATGTATTGGACAGTGCAGCTCGAGCCAACAGTTCAGGCGGCCACAGCTTCCTGTTTCCTGGAGTGCAGCTATGAAGACAGCATTTTCTCAAACTCAGCGGTTCCTAACTCCCCACCCTCCTGACTGTGGCAGAGGCTGCAGGCCGGTCGGTTTTGTGGTGTTGATGCTCAGAGCCCCGGCGTGTTCTGCTCTGTTCTGTTAGAACATGGTGTCGAGTCCCCCGTCCCCTTACCTCAATGCTCCTGCTCCACAGGGGCTGGTGGGACTCCACACTCCACAGGTGCACCAGCTTGTCCTGCCCACACGTCACAAACTGAGCCTGGCTGGGGTGCGTGGCCAGGCCCCACAGCTCTTCTACGTGGCCCTGGCGGAAAGGGGAGAGGACAGCATGGAGACCACCAACCCAGGCCCTTTCCCCCCAAAGCCTGATGCCACAAAGCAGTCCTGGACTAGCCCCAGCCACACACCCTGCCCCACAGGTGACCCGGGGAAGACCCTCTCCCCAATGTGTCTGAAGGAGGCCGCCATGGGCCAGACCCCTGCCCCACTGTGTGGCTCGAGGCAAATGCTGCCCCTCCCCCGGTCTCTGCCCTCCAGCTTGCACAGGGGGAGACAAGAGAGCACGGTGGGTAGGAGCTTGACCTTGGGGGGTCAGATGGTGCCCAGAAGGCTGTGGGACTCCGTGGCGGGTACTCAGCCTGGCGGGTCTGACCTCAGCTCTCTTGTAGTGACTGTTACAGTCACCTGGGCAGGGGATGCTCGTTGGAGCCTCGGTTTACTCCTCTGTAAAATGGGGCTGATCAGTGTTCGTGTCTCATGGCTTTGCTGTGCTCACTCAAATCAGGGATGGAAAGTGTAGAAGGCTAGTTGAGACAGTGCTTACAAAATGGAAGTGGCTAACTATTATCAATAACATATTATTAATATATTATTCATCAATAAATAACTAACATCAATAATCAATATAATTATGATGTATATTAGCAGAGTGATTAATGTTAATAATGTAATTCTAATAATATGTTAATGTATTAATAATATACTTAATAATATAGAGTATTGATAATCTGATTGGGGTCTCTTAGGTCCCATCTTGGGACCTGGAAAATCCCTCCCGCCCTTGTTTTTCTTTCTCTTCTTCCACGGAATCTGGAGCCAGAGGGGGATCTAAAGGTAGCGGCCCAGATTTCAGCTAGCCTGTCTGAGGGAAAATTCATGGAGGTGGTGAAGGAAGGGGACCAGTAAGCAAGGAGTAATTTGGGCCAAAAGTTTTTGAGTGCTCACTCTGTGCCAGGCACCCTTCTACATGCTGTATGTGAACTGATTCAGGGAATCCTCGTAAAAGCCCATGGGGTTGGTTCTGTTATTCTCCCATTTCATAGAGGCACAGAGAGGTTACTCACTTGCCTGATCTCACACAGCTAATGATGAACAACAGGGCTGTCAATTGATCCCAAGCAATCATGTTCCAGAATTCATATTCCTACCCACCATACTATACTGCCTATTGGTAGGTGGGTTTTTTAAGTGGGTAGGGGTAGGGTTTTGGCACACGGGAGGGAGGAGTGGGTATCTGAGCTGGAAGAAGAAAAACAGGCAGACTCCAGAGGGCCTTCCCAAATCCTCAGACCTGGAGACCTGGTTGGTGCGTGGCCCAAGGTGTATGCAGCCTGTGTGACAACCTGCCGGGGCATGTCCCAACAGAAATGGACACCACCCTGATCAGAAGGGCAGGGGGCAGCAGAGCTGGGGCAGGGTCCTGGGGACTCTCTGCTGTGCTAGCAGTTAACCCCTTGCTGGGTCATGGGCAGTTCTGGGAGGGATCCTAGGTCAGGGGTGGGGCGATGGAGCGGCAGCAGGTAAGGGGAGGGTAAGCGGTGTTTGCCAGGCCAGAGGAAAAGGGACGGGGCAGGGAGGTGAGGAGAAATGGGAGTGGGAAGAAAGGAGGGATGGATGGGAAGAGAAGAGAGATGGTTGGGGAGGCAGCAGGGCAGGTGCAGAAGAGATGCTCACCTGGACGAGCAGCGAGAAGCCAGTGTGGATAGAGCCCTGCAGGATGGAGTTGCGGGTGGTCCCCACGTACAGCATGTCTTCCCGGCCCTCTGCCACAGTGCGGACAGGGCCGAAGTCCTCAGGGACCTGGGTGGGCCAGAGGAGAGAGAGCGGGCAGATGAGTGTAGGACACAGATGAGGGTGGGGATGGGGGTAACATGCCAGGGTGAGGAGGGTCTAGCATTAGGAGCCCTAATGGGGTGGGGGGGTCTCCTCACCTTCATATGAGCCTCTCCCCCTCCTCACCTCCACCTCCTGCAGCTTGCTGTTGTCGGAACCCCAGAGGACCACCCGCCGATCACGGCCCCCTCCGGACACCAGCGTCCCGTCCCGCAGGACGCAGAGCCCAAACACGCCACCATCGTGGGCACCCAGCACCGCCTGTGTGATGCGGTTCCCACCTGCGGGGTGGCCAGGGGCGGGGGTCAGCATGGGGACGCTGCCCTGTACTGACCCCCGAAAGCACCTTGAACTCTCAGGCCTACATCCAGCCATTCACCCACCTTTCCATCCTTCTATCTACCCTTCCAGCCACCCATCCAACCACCCACCACCCATCTATTCAAGCACCCTACCAGCCATCCATTAAACCATCTGAACTAACATCTACCCATCTACCCAGCCACCCATCCATCCACTCACTTATCTACTGATACCTCCATCTATCCACCCTTCCTTCCATTCATCCATCAAACCACTTCTCATCCATTCATTCACCCTCTCTTTCATCCAGCTACCCAGTCAATCCATCTTTCTATCCAAACATCCACCCATTTTCCATCTATTTTCCCATTCATCTACTCATCCACCCATCTATCCACTCATCTGTCAATCTACCTATCCACTCATCCATCCATTAACCCATTCAATCAACAATTATTTATTATTTAACTAGCATTTACTCTGGGCCCAGTCTCATGCTGGGTGATACTGGGGACACAGTGGTGACCAATCAGATCATTCCCTCATGGGGCTCACAGCCAATTTGAGAGACAGACCCACTACCAGTCCACGACAACCCAAGGTGGTTGGGGCTGGGATGGGGAAACCCAGGACACTGTGGGATCTTATAGAAGCCCTGGTGGGTCAGGGAGGGCTTCCTGGAGGAGGGGATGGCTGGGCAAGGATCTGAAGGTTAAGTAAGATGTGGCTAGGACAACAGAGCGTGGAAAAGTGTTCCAGGCAGAAGGAACAACATGTGCAAAGGGCAGAGAGTAGGAGAGAGCATGGACTATTTAGGGAACAAAAAGAAATCTGGTGTGACTAAGTGTAACATGCAAGGGGCAAGAGAAGGCAGGGCCAGACCCTCCAGGGTCTTGGAGGCCTCAGTGAGGAACCTGGACCTTGTCCTGGAGAAACCAGAAGTAACAGAAGGATTTGGCAGGGGAAGGACAGGGTCAGAATTACATTTGATTCTGAGAACAACCTGAATTGGAGGGGGCAAGAGTGAAGGCCATGAGACCAGGGAGGAGGCTGGGGCAGGGATGCAGAGGAGAAGCAACAACCCTCTTCAGTTCCCATCCTTGAAGACTCAGATGCGATGCCACGTGTACATACATCATCTTGTCCACCTATCTTTCCACCCACCCACCCATCCAACACCCCAGAGCCCCTTGGGCTGGACCCAGTGATGGGACTGGGGCTGTGGAAACAAATCAGAGCCAGTCTCTGCCCTCAGGGGGCTTACAATCTTCTGGGAAAGACACACTGCCAATTATTAAGGCCTGTCTCCTACATACCCCTGTGCGGTGGGGAAGGTGGCCTGAAAAAGGCTGGGGCCTTAGAGACCAATTGCCCTGACTCTGCCCAGCTCGGCCACTTGCTGGGTCATTTCCCTTCTCTGAGCCTATTGTTTTTCATCTGTGAAATGGGAATAATGTTCAGTGCAGCCTTGAATGGGGAGCATGATGTATGCGAAAGCAAAAGTACCCAGGCCAAAAAACTCATTCATTTGTTCAAGCCATGCATTGGCCAGGACAACCCATTCATTCCTTTATTCACAGTTCACCCAAAGGCTGGGGCAAGCTTTATTCACCCCATTAGCCTTGGCTGGGACAACCCTTGAATCCATTGGTTGGGACAACCATTTATTCATTTACTCATCCATCCATTGGCTAGGATAATCAACTCATTTAGTCATTCAGTAATCAATCTACTTCCTGGAACAATGCATTCTTCATAAATATTAATCCATTGTTTGAGATAACCATTCACTCCTTCATTCATGCACTCATTCATTCATTGCTTTATAGATCCACTGCCTGGGAAAAGACCTTTTCATTTGTTAACACAGTCATCCATTATGGGGACCACCATTCATTCATTTAGTTGTTCATTCACCTAATCATCCACCATTAAAGGAGGATAGCACATTCATCTACTCATTCTTCCATTCACTGACGAGGACAACCCCTTCATTCATTCATTCGCTTATTCATTCATTCCTTGCTCTGGGACAAACCATCTCTTCATCCATCCATCCATCCATCCATCCATCCATCCATCCATCCATCCATCCATCCATCCTATCCATCCATCCACCCACCCACCCACAACTGGGTTAACCCATTCATTTACAGTTCAAACTTGACCCCTAACATGGGGTTTGCAGAGGACAAGGGTGGGGAATAAGTGAAGATTTCATGGAGGTGGGATATTTGAGCTGAGCCCTGAAGGGGATGTTAGAATTGGACAAGTGAACCTATTTTGAGCCTATTTTATCATACATTCCACACCAGCAAAATCAGAGGAAGGGAGGCACAGCCAAAGGGGGTTAGGAGGGACTGGATTGGGGACCAAACAGGTGGGGTGACACTGACCTTTGCCCCAGACATAGAGGTTCCCCCCAGAGTCCCCGGTGACCACATCGCCACCCTCCAAAAAGGTCACACACAGCACGTACTTCGGTTTCTCGTGTTTCTAAGGTGGGGGAGAAGGAGAAGGTGTCAGAGGGTCACTGAAGAGAGTGGCCTCCCAGAGCTCCCCCATCATCCAGGACTGTGGTCCCCTCCATGCTATCGGGTGAGACCCATGTGGAGCATCCCCATCTCCAACCCGCCTCCATGAGTGTTGGCGTCGCCTAGCGTTTCTGACCACACTGTCTCCCTTCCCCAGCCCTGGCCCACTTCCTGCCTCCTCTCTCTCTTCCCTGACTCTCCCTCCCTCTCTGTCCCCAGTTTCCCCTGCTGTTTTCCCTTTGGGTTCCCCTGTCTGCGCCCACCCCTCTCCCTCCTTCCCTCCCCGTCTTCTATCTCTCTCTAGGTCCCCCTCCCTGCCCCACCCCACCCTCTTCTCAGTATTTCCATTTCATCTCCATCTGTGCCTGGTCTTCTCTGGGCTTTCCTTTTTGGGGTGGAAGCCCCAACTCTCACCAAAGGCAGGGGGAGCCCTGTCCAAGGTGCCCCTGCATCTTCCCTCCCAGGCCCTCTGCTTCCCGCTCAGTTTCTCTATCTCGGTGCGTCTCTCTTGGGCAGTCAGCCTCTGACCTCTCTGTGTTTATCCATAAGATCAACAACCTCAGCACCCAAGTACTGAGCATCGACTATCTGCTAGGAGCTGCTAGCTCTTCATCCCATTGATCCTCACAACTTCAAAGACTTAAGGAAGATCATCCCCTTGGAATGAACAAGGAAACTGAGCCTCCATAGGCGACATCTCAGCATTCCTGGAATCTCCAGCCTCTGACACGCTCTGGGGCATCTAAGTGTCTGCCTGGGTGTCCCTGCCTGCCTCTTTCAAGGCCAGCCCGTCCCCGCACCCCTGGCACTCACCTCGAAGAGGCCCTGCCGCTTGCTCAGGCTGCCCCCCTCCAGGCTCCAGAAGTAGATGTGGGATTTCCCGCAGGTGATGAGCACGGTGGGGTCTGTGGGGTGAAAGGTGGCCACCAGCACGGCCTCATTGGAGCACTTTGGGGAGTGGGGAGATGCTGAATGAGGACCTCAAAGCCGCCAGGGCAGGCCACCACACCCACCCCATGGAGGATTGCCCTGTACAGCTGTATGGGTTGTGCACTGCAGACTCGACTCTACCTGCCTGTATCTTTGCTATTTGGCTCTTGGTATCTATTAACTCATTTAATGCCACAGCACCCTGTGAGGGAAGGCTCATTAGTGCCTCCCTATTACAGATGAAGAAGTGAGGCTCAGAGAGGGAAAGTCACTTGCCTAAGTCCACACAGCCAGGTAAGACATGTCCAGAATCAACCCACCTAGATCTGACGCCAGAGCTCAGCCTCTCAACCACTTCTCCTTCCCCAAACTGTGGGCCCCGTTCCAGAACCTAGGTGTCCTGCCCCTAGCCCAGAACAGGCATGTGACCTTGGGCAAGGAGATCTCCCCTCTACCATGCCTCAGGTTCCTCATCTGTAAAAGAGGCTACCACCCAGAGACGCAAGTCAAGGTCTGTCTTAGACATTGCTGTAGAGTCAGCAGCCGCCTCGTACCAACCCTTCTGTAGAGCCCGGTCCACCCACCCCATTTCCCAACATCAAAGCCAAGGCCCTACAAGGAAGATGCTACTTTTATCCCCCAATTTACAGATGAGGCAACCGAGGCTCAGAGAGGGCAAGCCACTTGCCCAAAGTGACACAGCCAGCAAATAGCAAAGCCAGGACATGAACATGGATCTATGTGATTCCAGACTCCTAACCACTGAGATCCGGCCAGCCCCACAGGGGCACCCCAAGGAGAGGGGATGAGAACAGTCACCCCACCTTGCCATCCACCACCTTGGCCTCCTTGGCCCAGTCCCACACGGAGAGCATGTGATCGTTGGATTCGTCCACCGCACAGAGCAGGTTGCCTCCATTCTAGGAGGAGGAGAGAGGAGGGGAAGAGGGGCAGATGGGTCAAGATCCATCCCCCTAAAACCTTGCCCGCTGGGGCATTCGCCACTCCAGCCTGTTTTCAGACTTTCAAAGGCCCTGGCCCACATCTTACGAAACACATTAAAATACATTCCCCATCCAGGGGCCACATGCACATTTTACTGAGTTTTTATAATTTTCCTTTTGAAACGACTCGTCCCTAAGAAATTCATCTAATTTACCCTAAGCGACAATTTCTCTGCAACCATCACTCAGTCAGGAATTCTTGCCGAGAGCGTCTAATCTTCATTTTCGTATGGAATGACTTTTATGTATATGAAATTAAACAATGAATAAAGTTGGCATAATTTTTTTTCATACCTTTAGTTAAGCACAGGTTATTTTTTTTTATTATTATTTTTTGTGAGGAAGATAAGCCCTGAGCTAACATCCAATGCCAATCCTCCTCTTTTTTCTGAGGAAGATGGGCCTGGGCTAACATCCATGCCCATCTTCCTCTACTTTATATGGGACGCTGCCACAGCATGGCTTGACAAGTGGTGCCTCAGTGCACACCCTGGATCTGAACCTGTGAACCCTGGGCCACGGAAGCGGAGCGCAAGCACTTAGCTGCACCCCCAGGCCGTCCCCACAGGTTACTTTTGATTTTGCAGGGTTTTTATTTCCTCCCACACATTGGCAACAAAATAGCTTTTGTTCCCCAAAGCTCTCAGATGTCTCCTTAGGCCTAGAAAACCAGTGAGGCTCTGCTTCTCAAACTATCTGTGGACAGACCGGTTGTTTTTATTCCCTGATCCATTGCAGACCAATATTTTGGTGAAATATGATAAAAGTGTTAAAATATGGTTTTTTTTTGAAAAGCACACCACAATCACACACTTGGATGTTGTGGGAATGTCAGACTGCTCTACAAATTCCTAAAGGCTTACTCTGGATTTCTGTACTTCTCTCCCCCAGACCTGCCAACACCCGTCTAGGACCATACAAGGAACAGTGGAACAGCGCGGCTTAAAATGCCTAAGGGATAAGGACCCTTCCGGAATGAAAGGTGGTGCGAAAAATAATGTGACAGCATGAACCGATCGACAAGGGATCACTGAGGAGTTTGTCTGGGGTCAGTGAACATATGGTCCCCGTCATCAGGGCTAACAGAGCAGGCCTGTGAGGCCACAAAGATGGGCGCACAGCTCGGAGGGCCTGGAAGGGGGCGTGGCCCACACCCGTGATGTCACAAGGAAGGCGTGGCCTCCATCCCAAAGGGGCGGGGGAGGGCTGGCATAGGACTTACAGATTTGGAAAAGCCCACACAGCACACGGCTCTGTCAAACACCCCCAGGCCCAGCACGTGCAAGGTGGAGAGGGAAACCGAGTCCCAGATGCGCACATGGGGTGGCAGCGGCTGCAGGAAAGGCAGAAACCTGTTACCTGGGGGTACTGGCTGCCTGATCCCCCACCGCCCCATCCCAGTCTCCAGGTCCTGTCCCCTCCACTCCGTTACCTTCCCCTCCTTGGTGGTGCCCGCCACCTGTCCAGTGGCGATGGTGACCATATCGGGGTGGACTGCCAGGCTGAGGAGAGAGAGGCCAGATGGGCAGGGCTCAGGGAGGGAGGGGCTCACAGGGCCCGGGACCCCTCCCTCAGCAGGCCGCATTCACGATGCCTGCTTATTCATTCCACAGGTTGCCTAAGTGAGTTCTTTAGTCAATAAACATTTATTTAGTCCTTCAGCAGCAATAAGGGGATACCTTCTGGGTACCCCAGCTCAGAAGACTCCAGCAAGACTCAGGCCTGGGGTCTCTAACTCAAATGTCACAGGGCTCAGGCCTGTATCACAAATGGTGGCCAGGAGAGCGCACTCATTTAAGGGGTCGCCACCACCGGGCTCCAACACACTGTAGGATTGGATTATCTGGGGCACCAGCTCAGAGTTTGCAAAAGAAGTGAAAAATCCAGCCATTTGAGTGAATTCACCGACATTTGACATATTGATAATCAATCCACATTTTTTCCCCTGAATTCAGCGTGGAGGCCAGGTGAAGGCCTGGCCCCGCCCCACCGCCCCTAATAGTGTCCTGGGCAGGAGCTCTCTGACATCCCCCTCCCGGCCTCACCATTTGATGTCATCATTGTGTCCCAGGTAGTGCCGCTGCCTCTGCTCCTCCACACTGTACAGCACGGCCACAGAGGCCACAAAGTACACTATCTCCCCCGTGGGCAGCAGGTAAAGGTTGGCCCGGCAGTCTCGGCCTCGGTAGCCATAGCTGGAGATGCCCGGGGGCCGGTTAAGGAGACTGTTTTGCATGGCACATGCCGGACTCCACAAGGTCATCAGGGCTAGGCTTTCCTCCTTCCAGTCCTACCACTGGGGGGGGAGTGAATGATGGTATCCCCAAAAATATGTCCACCAAAATATTAACCCCCAGAACCTGTGAATGTGACCTTGCTTGGAAAAGCAGTCTGCAGATGTCATTAAGGATCTCAAGATGAGATCATCCTGGACTATCTGGGTGGGCCCTAAATCCAGTGACAAGTGTCCTCATAGGAGACAGAGGGGAAACGGCACGGACACAGGGGTGGAGAAGGCCACGTGAAGACAGTCAGAGATTGGACTAATGCAGCTACAAGCCAAAGAACCTGAAGGGTTGGCAGCCGCCACCAAAAGCTAGGAGACAGACATATCACAAATTCTCCCCCAGAGCCTCTGGAGGGAGCATGGCCCTGCCAACACCTTGATTTAGAGATTTCTGGCCTCTAGAACTGTGAGAGATTTTCTGTAGTTTTAAGCCGCCAAGTTTGCAGTAATTTGTTGCATCAGCTACAGGGAATGAATATAACCTCCTGTCTGCCCCCTCTCCCCAGAAGGATCGTGTTAAAACCCGTTAACATGAAATCAGCTCAGAACCTTCCCGTGGGGCCCATTGCACTTAGAGCAAAAGTCAAAGTTCTTACGAAAGCCCAGGCCTGATCCGGGCCCTGGTTCCTTGCTCAGCTCCAGCCACACTCGCCTCCTCCCTGTTCTCACCTCAGGACCTTTGCACTTGCTGTTCCCTCCACCTGAGTATTCCTCCCCCTCATCTCTCCATGGCTCCTCATCTCCTTCAGGTCTCTGCTCGGCTCCTCAGAGAGGCCTTCTCTGCCCATGCTGTTTAAAACTGCAAGCTTATGCATCCTCACTGCCCCATTCCCCATCATATTTCTGCAGTGCACACATCAGCATCCCACGTGATGTTTAACTTACCTGTCTCCCCAACTAGGGTGTCTGCTCCAGGAGGGCAGGGATCTTTGTATGGTTTATTTACTGTTCTATCCCCTGTGCCCAGCTCAGGGCCTGGTAGACAGCAGACATATGAATTCAATATCTGTTGAAGGAATGGCTGACTTTCCCGTTTAGAACTTTCGATGGCTCCGCAGTGCCCTGAGAGAAAACCCAACCTCCTCCCACTGGCCTGGTTGGCCCCTCCTGGCCTCAGCAGGCTCCTGCCCACCCGTGCTCTCTGATCTTAGAGCTCCTCAAAATGCCAAGGTCATTACTGCCATCCCAGGCCTTGTGCTAACCTTCCTTTGCCTGGTACACTCTACCTGCCACCCTTCTCAGCTGTCACCTCCTCAGAGCAGCCCTCAGGCTCACTTCCTCCACTGGACATCTCCACTTAGTAAAGATCTGGTTAATTTGTTAATTGTCCGTAGTTCCCAGTGAGACTGTGAGTTCCACGGTGGCCAAGACTGGGCTGTTCTGTTCACTCCTATAGCTCCTCCTCTAGGAAGCCCTCTCTGACCCCCAGGCTGGGTCAGTTGCCCCCTTGGGGTGCCCCCATCCCAGCCTTGCCTACTGTGGGTTGTCACTGTCAAGGAGCCTCTGCCCACACTGGACTGTGAGCCTGAGGAGGGCAGACGCTGTCATGGTGACGACTGGGTGCCCAGCCCTTGGCCCCAGATGTTCAGAAAATATTTGAATGCATGTCAATATGTGTATCCTGACCCCATAGAAACTGTACCGCCTCGTGGTCATCTTAGAGATGGGGAATCTGAGGCCCACACTGACTTTCGCAGTCTTAGCTCCCCTCATCTGATCCAGCCTGGCATGACAGCTTGATAATACTTGATTCTCGTGAATATTTCCAGCTGCCTTGAAGAGGCTCTGGGCTCCAACATCCCTGCCTCCTCCAGAGCGGAACCAAGGCCAAGAGAAAAGGATAGGGACTGGGTCCCTAGCAGGCCGACCCCAAGACCCAGTGGGTTTTTTGGAAACAGCTTGGGGCCCAGAGTCAGAGTTCTTGCCTCAGATCTGCTCTGACTCTCTCGGATGGGGCTCTGTTCCCCCCGCTTGGCCTCAGTTTCCTCATCTGGAAAGTGGGGGTAATAATTCCCAACCTGTAGGATTCAGAGAGCTCTCAGAGGCCACTGGTTGTACAAACACATTCTCAATTCTACCAAAGAGAAGGATCATATTATTCAACATATTTATACATGAAAGAACTTAGTTATATGCCAGTGCCTGGTATATAAGTGCTCAATAATGATTAGTTATCATTTTACCAATCGCTGTTTATGGAGCACAGATTATGAGCTCAGCCTCTTTACACGTTGTCTCATAGCCCTACGAATCTGAGAGCATGACACTCATTTTTCAGAGGAGGCAACTGAGGCACAGAGAGGCAAGGTGACTTTTCCTGGGTCACAGAGGCTGGGCTGGGGTTTCAACCCACTTCTGCCAGGCTCCAAAGACATGGTTCTTAACCATTACCAACTTCTCCTGTTTCTCAAATACACCAAGCTCACTCTGGCCACAGAGCCTTTGCACCTGCCATGCCCTCTGTCCGGAACATTCTTTTTCTAGTTCTTTCCATGCTGGCTCTTCATTGTTCAATTCTCATCTCAAATGCCCCCTCCTCAGAGAAACCCAGTTACTCCTCTCACAGGAGCTTATGTTACTGTATTCCCAGCATTTATTACTAACTGAAATTATCTTGTTTATTTAATCACTGGCTTCTGTGTCATCATCTATCTCCCTGAACCCAGCTCGCATGCAGAAGAGAATCTGACATGGAAGGAGCTCCCCAAACATCTGCTGCTTTACTGAACCATAAAAGGTCATTTCTGCTAACCTGCCTTCCTCCGCGCCCTTCTGAATCCAGGAGGAGTCTTGACCACAGAGACCTGGAAAGCCTCATCTTCAGTACAAAGACCTACCCCTCCCTCCTGCTGAAGTCCCACACGGAAGGACTTCTGTCCCCTCCTGACTGGGGGATGGGGGTGGAGGACAGGGAGGAAGGGATTAAAGCAAAAGGATACACCCAGTCCAGCTTGAGGCGGCTGGAAGGCAGCTCGGAGCGCGTGTCCAGGCTGTAAGTGGGTGCCAGCTCGTCCGGGATCAGCATGGGCACCGGGCGGCCCCTCAGGAACATTTTCACGGAGCCCTCCTCTGCTAGGACACCCCCAGAGGTCAGGCGCTGACACCAGCCCCCATCCCTATTTCCTCTCCCCCTCAGGCTTCACTTTTTTTAAAAAAAAATTAGGTGGGGAAACTGAGGCGGAGAGGCAAAGGCTCTATAGCCAGGTCTCCCGATCTCCAGCTCCGGCCTCTCACCCCAGCAAGCCCCGCCCCCTCTCCCCACTTACCCATGCTGAAGATAACTTCTTTGGTTTTGCTGTGCGGAAAGGAGAAAAAAAAAAAAATGGGCCCTAATTAGCAGGCAGGTCAGAAAAGGGGAGGCACCGCTCGCCCACCCCACCGCTCCCCGGAGGTCTCTGATGAATAACGGGGGCCGCGTAAGGAGCGGAGCGCTGCCTCTCTGCAGGCCGTGTGCTTTGCTCGGTTGATCTTGCAGAGCCTAAGACACAGGCCCAGAGAGGCAGTGATCGCCAAAGATCACACAGCACGAAGTGGCAGGGACGCAGTCCTGGAAGAGGGGAGTCATCAGGGACTCCTCCCTCCTAATCGGCACGGCTCTCCCAACGCTCCCCACCCCCAGTCCCACGGCGCCCCAAACTCCAAGCAGCAAGGGAAGCGGTGAAGGATTTAGGGAAGGGGCGTGTCTCCACATTCCCTCCGCCGGCGGAAAGGGGTGAGGTTCGTGGGCCTGGGTCCCTGGCGAAGGGGGGGACCTGGGATCCAGGCTCCGGGAGTGCGGGGAAGAGGGGGGTCTGCGAGAGGGTCTCACCCAGCTCCAAAGCTACTCATGGCGGCGGCTGGCGGAGCTTCGGGGCCGGGGGTGGAGCCGGGACCAGCTCCGCCGCTTCCGGCCCTGGGAGGTGCCCGCGCCGCCGCGCCCTGCCCCGCCCTCCGCGGCTGACCCCGGGAGCCGGCGGGTCACTCTGAGTCTCAAGTCCCGGGCTGTGGGGTCCTGATACCAGACTCTTCTTGGGGGGTAGGGGAGAGTGTCGTTTGAGAACATGGACTCGGGGGCGTGTCTGCCTGAGTTCAAACCCCAGCTCTGCCACTTCCCAGCAGTGTGGACAAGATGCCCAACCTCTGCCTCGGTTTCCTCGTTTGAAAAATGCGGGTAAGAGTACCTACCTCCCAGGGTGTTTGCGAGGATTAAGTTGTTTAAATCATGTACAGTGCCTGGAGTAGTGCCTGGCGCATAGCGCTATGCACGAATTTGCTATTATTTGAGTGGGATTGAAATGCGTGGTTTTTGACCCTAGTCCCGCCTAAGTCCGGCCCCCAAGCCCTGACCACGCCCACTGCATCGTGACTCCACCCTTAGGTTTTTACTCTGCCCAGACCTTCAGTATGGCCACGCCTCCGGGCAGTTGACCACGCCCAACATTCTGATCACGCCCACCTATCCTTCTGATCCTGCCTCTGAGTTGACTCAGTCTCTTGATAATTGACCGCACCCCCCGGGCCCCCCTCCCCTCCTCTGGTCTCTCCAGGCCTTCTCACCACGACCACTTGCACGTGATCCAGTCCCTTGGCTCCGCCTCCTGAGAGTTGACCACGCCCACATATGGGCACGCCTAACCTCCAAACCACGCCCACTCCCCCGGGGTCGGCTCCGCCCGGCTCCTTGCATCTGACACGCCTCCAGCTGGTCGCAACCCCAGGGACCCCCACCCCAGGTTCTGATTCTGCCCAGGCCAACACTCTGGCCACGCCCTCAAATTCCAATCACGCCCCTCCCTCTGATTCCCCCATTCCCTGCTGAAACTCCTCTGAGGCTTCTGCCCTGGCCCCAGCCCTGAGGATCAGAGGGGACTCCCCTTTACCTTAGTAGCCACGCCCACAAACCTGGCTCCTCCCTGACGTCTCCTCTGATTCACCAAGGAGACCCTGACCATCCACGCCTCCTATGTTCTGGTCCAGCCCCTTAAGTCTTCGGCCACGCCCCTCAATGTTGGCTCCGCCTTCCCAGGTCTTCCGCTTCGACCACGCTCTGTACAGATTGGTCCCTCCCACCCGCACTGTCCGCGCCTTCTGAACTAGATGACCCGGCTCTGGGTTATCACCTCGTGGCCTGGGGCATCACCCTAACTTCCCCATCTTTTTCCATGCCCATCTGGGGTCCTGGCCCCACCCTCTGTGACATGACCCCGCCTCGGACACTTACCCTTCCTTTTTGGCGCTACAATTGCTGCTAGAGGATGTGGTGCGGCTTCGGGGGTCCTCTCGGCGCACGGAGGCGAGGCGCTCTGGTGACAAGTAGCGGCGGGCACTGCGAAGGGAGAGCACATGGTTAGGGCGGAGCCTGCGAGGCCAGCAGGCGAGTCCCGGAGGCTGGCGAGAACGTCCCCGTACCTTCCACTGCTGAAGTTCGGGCACGAGTCTATCCCTCTCCATATAAACAGCCTCCTTCTTGGAGGAGGTTTGGGGATCCCGGCTTCCTTCCGTGCCTTACCTGCGCCCAGACGTCGTCTCCTTCTTGGGGGAGGATGGGGACGTGGCATAGCCGCCCACGCGCCGCGGTGGTCCTGAGCCATTGAGGGGCGTCCTGGTGGGAAGGCCTTTCAAGAGCTGACACACTAGAAGGATGGGGTTAGAGAACAGAAGGTATGAGTGTGAGATCCGGGCCCCGACCCCTCCCCATCTCACCCCTCCAGTCAAGAGAAGATACCTGAGGCTGTGGTGCCCAGGCGCGGAGGCGCCCGGCCCTTGGGGGTGCCCCGCGCGCGCAGCGCAGCGCCCTGCTCTTCGCATGCCCGCAGGCGTCTCAGCGCATCAGCCAGTGCTGCCTTGAGGACCGCCAGCTCGTCTTCCTGCAGCTGCAGCCGCTGCTCCAGCGCCGACACGCGATCGTCCACCTCCATGCCGCTCGTGCCCGACAAATTATCATCTGGAAGGCCGGGGGAGCGCTAGCTGGGGGGGGGGGTCACCCAGGAACTTCAAAGCCCCATGTGCCACTCTCGCCTTCCTGGGTCTAAGCGGGGCCAGCCACTCCCCTTCCTCTCCCACAACCGGGGGCTGGGACGCTTGGAGATGGGCCAAGGAAGATGGCTCCGAGGGGGAAGGAAATCCCCACTGCTCTCAGCACTTGCCCCTACACTCTGTCTCCGCCGCAGTGCCCTGGAGGTGTGACCTTAGGGAAATCCCTTCCTCTCTTACCTTCTAAGATTCTACGAATCAAGAGCCTCTTGACTCTGGTGTTAAGACTCTGTGACTAAGATGCTAAATATCTATGAGTGCTATCAACCTTTTAAGGATGACACCAACTTATTCCCAGTGACATCAACGTTCTAGAATTGATCTCCAATATGCTCTGACGCATATCAATATTTTATCGCTGGTACTAACGTTCCCGCTCTGTTTCTAAGACTTTCCAAGCCAAAAGCTCGTGCCTGGTCCCTCACCAAGGGGTTCGACCCCAGAGCCAGGTGCAAGGACAGAGTTTCTGCGGCCCCTGGTGGCGGACTTGGGGGTTGCAGGCAGCGTATCGCAGACCCAGGAGACCCACGGAAGGGAGATGCGGGCGGGAGATGCTGACACCCAAACTCTTCCCAACTGGAGCTTCTCTCTTCTGTTCCCTTCCTTTATTTAGCTTCTGTACCCCACGCCCCAGATTCGGCTCTCCCTCTCCTCTCCAGCCCATAGGTGCAGCCAAATAACTTCTCCACCGCCCCCCCCACCATAGACCATTTTCCAGAAGTGGGAGGGGCGGAGGACCGAGGTGGTCCCCCTCCCCCTCTTCCCTCCCAGACCTCTCATACCCAGACTCATTGCTGGCCACAACCGAGGACGCCCTGGCTCCCAGCCGAGTGGAAGTAAAGGTGGTGGCATTAACAGAGACTGGGCGTAGAGGTCACAACTGCCATCCCGCGTCGGTGGGCCGCCCCACCCGTCCGCTGGGCTCCGCAGTGCAGCCGTCCGTCCCTCCCCTCCCTCCCCCCGCGGCCCAATCGCCTGCCGGGCCTCGCCCGCCCTGCCCCCCACCCGGCGCTTCTCAGGTCCGGCGCCCGGACCTGCAGAGGAAGGTGGGGGTCTCCCGAGGTCGGAGGGAGAGCGCTGCCAGGTCTCAGTACTCATGAGAAGAGGGAATCTCGGGGTCCTGTTGGCATCACGTTTTGCAAAGGAGGAAACTAAGGAGGGAGGTTTAGGGAGTGAGCAGAGACTCGCAAATGTCACATAGCCAATAGGTGAGGGGCCCAATCACCTCGTGCCGAGCTCTCTCTTACCGTTAATAATAATACCCCCGAAAATGAGATCTGTTATAGTGAGCTTACGTGTGGCAGGCACTGTTCGTGCAAAACACTAAGGACGTTTCCTGGCTCATGTGCTCCGTAAATACAGAATATAATGAACTATTATTATGGTACCTAATGCTCCCGCGAACTCATAGTTGTAGTATTATACCCATTTTAGGAGGAAGGGAGGAGGAAGGGGACTGAAGCCCAGAGAGGTGGAGTTACTTGTGCATGGACACACAGCTTTTCAGCAGCAGAACAGATACTCCACCCAGGCCTGGGCACCCTGTCATCCTGCCTCTTAAAGGGGCAGAGGAGGACAAAATGAGCATTCTGGTCCTCTGCCCGTTCCAGTGGTCCCTGGCACCGGAGTGTGTGACCAGGGGAGTGAGCCCCAAACTGGAAGGTGGTCCCTTCTCAGGGCCCCCCGAGTGAAATGGAGGGGATTTCATCTTGGCCCTTCAGCCCCCACCCAGAGAGGTCAGCTGCATTCTGAGGCCTTGGCCTGCCCCCCATCCCCCACACCCACCCTGCCCATGACTCAAGTCCTCTGCCTGCTCCTGACCATTCCCCCCCCTCAGCCCTTTTGCCCAGAGACCAGCCCCCACTTCTCACTTCTCTCATCTCCCCTCCCCTCTGCCTCCAGCTCCCCTCATCTGGCCCTGACACCCACAATGGCCCTTCTGGTATCAAACACATTTGTCTAGGGAGAAAGGGTGATTCTAATGGGTGGGAGAGGTGGGCCCTAAGGATTTGGGGGGTATAGTGGAGGCAAAGTCCTCTGGTCATCCTACCTGGTCCCACATCCAGCCAACTAGCCAACACCAGATCCCACCCTCCCCCTAATCTGTCTGTCCCTCTGTCAGGGAGAAGGGTGAGGGTCCCAGAGGATTGAGAGGGGATAGGGAGGGCAGAGCTCCAGACCTCCAGGTCTCCCCCACTTCGACCCCAAGTTGCCGAAGGTTCTGCCCCCTTCTCTCCATCCAGCCACCTCAAGAGAAGGGGAGGGTGGAAGTGGGTGGGGGACTGGGATCAGGGCTTTGGGGGTCAGGGAACTTGCTCTGGGATCAGGATCCTGCTGGGAGAGAAAGGGGTCTTTAGCATGGGGCGGAGGATGGGGACTTGGGAGGAGGTTGGGGCAGGAGATGGGTCCAGCCCTGGGCGGGGCCAGGGTAGGAACTGAGGATGGGTCTCACCGTTGCAGTACTGAAGCAGCGAGGACGTGTCGTAGAGGCCGCAGAAGGCCGGGCCGCGCTCCGCCATCGCCCGGCCACAGCCACCGCCGGCCCCCCCAGCCCCAGCCCGGGCCCGGTCCCCCCCCCAGGCCCTGCCTCCCGTTGCCATAGCAACACCCTTCGTTCCAGCATCCCCGGCTCGGCCCGCCCGGCATCAGGCGGCCAGCGCGGGGCCTGGCACCGGGGTCATCCCCCAGGATGCCCAGAAAGGGGGGTTGGGACACCCCCTGCCAGGCTCCCCAACACAATCCTCGGGCTGGGATTGGTTGCGCCGAGATCCCCGTCGCTACCGTCTGGTCCCGCCCACAACAGCGCGCATTCTCTCTAGACCCCCTCCTCGCCTGTTCAGGACCAATGAGAGCCTGTCGCGCAGGCCCCTCCGCCAATAGGTTTGCAGAAGGATTGGAAGGGGCAGGGCCTTCCCTGCTTTTCAGCCTGAAGCGTAGCCTCCGGCCCTGAGAGGAAGATGTGGTGGAGGAAGACACTCCCATATCCCCAAAACCTTCTCCCTAGTCTTTTAGTGGATTTCCCAAAAGCCCCTCTCCAAGACTGGAGTCCGACCCCTAGAGCCTCAAACCCGCCGTGATATCCACTAGCTTCGCCCTGGAACTCTTATTCTAGCCGAGTTCCTAGAGCCCTTGTTTATTCGGTCTAGACCCGCCCCCAGGGCTCTTAGCTCCACCCCCAGAGTCCAGCGGGAGCTAAAGTTCTATTCCCGCCCGTAGAGCCTTTGGCGCCGCCCCCTAAGCATCTGAGGGCTGTAATACTTCGCCCAAAGCCCTTGACTCAGCCTTTTTATAGGATTAGCTCCGCCCCCTGGAGTTTAGACTCCTCCCCCCAAGTCTGTGGTCCCTCCCTAACCTTTCCTTCCAGTTTTTTATCGACGGCCCCTTAGTGCCTCCCCTGCAGCCCTCGTCTCCCACAACTTCATTATCCAGTCCGGGTTTTGGCACAGGCCTGGCTGTGACGCCTGGACCACCGGCGGTGTCAGTCGGAGCTGGCTCTGATGTTGGGGGAAGAAGGGAGGGTAGAAAACCTGACAATGGATTTAAAGAGTAGTGGACCACCTTCCCCAAGTCTCCACTGAGGGTCAGCACCTAGGCCTGACGCAGACCGTATTTTATAGACAGGGGAAGCAATCCCAAAGCGGGAAGAGATTTGCCTCTAGACACACAGGCAGACGGTGAAAGCACATGGCTATGGAACCAGATTGACCTGGGTTTGAATCCAGACGCCACCACTTTCTGGTTATGACTCTGAGCCTCAGTTTCCACATCTAGAAAGTGGGGGGTCATGTCGCGCCTACCTCTTTCATTCTTTTAAAAATGTTTACTGGGTGCCGGCCCCGTGGCTTAGCGGTTGGGTGCGCGCGCCCCGCTGCTGGCAGCCCGGGTTCGGATCACGAGCGCGCACCGACGCACCGCTTCTCCGGCCATGCTGAGGCCACGTCCCACATACAGCAACTAGAAGGATGTGCAGCTATGACACACAACTATCTGCTGGGGCTTTGGGGGGAAAATAAAATAAAATAAAATAAAAATATTTACAAATGTTTACTGGGAGGCCGGCCCTGTGGCTTAGCGGTTAAGTGTGCACGCGCCGCTACTGGCCCGGGTTCAGATCCTGGGCGCCCATCGACGCACCGCTTCTCTGGCCATGCTGAGGCCGCGTCCCACATACAGCAACTAGAAGGATGTGCAACTATGACATACAACTATCTACTGGGGCTTTGGGGGAAAAATTAAAAGGAGGAGGATTGGCAATAGATGTTAGCTCAGAGCCGGTCTTCCTCAGCAAAAAGAGGAGGATGAGCATGGATGTTAGCTCAGGGCTGATCTTCCTCTCAAAAAAATGAACAAATAAATGAATTTCACTTTAAAAAAAATAATAAAAATGTTTACTGGGGCCAGACTGGGGGTGTAGTGGTTAAGTTCATGCCCTCGCTTTGGCGGCCTGGGGTTCTGGGGTTCAGATCCCAGGCACGGATCTACATACCACTCATCAAGCTATGCTGTGGCAGCATCCCACGTACAAAATAGAGGAAGATTGGCACAGATGTTAGCTCAGGGCGAATCTTCCTCACCAAAAAAAAAAAAAAAACTGTTTACTGAGTGCCTACTATGTGCCAAGCTCTGTTCTAGGTGCTGGAGTTTCAGTAGTAACCCAAGTCAGCCCCAGCGCTTGCTCCCATGGATCTTGCAGTTTGCGGAGGAGGTAAGTCACCACACACAAAACAAATAAATAATAATAGCTAACGTTTATTGGGCCAGGCATTTAGTTATCTTCACCACAAGCCCTAGTTTCATCACCATTTTACAGATGAAGAAACAGTCAAGGGGCCGGCCTGGTGGCACAGCGGTTAAGTGCGCGCGCTCCGCTCCCCTTCGGTGGCCCAGGGTTCACAGGTTCTGATCCCGGGCGCACACCAATGCACCGCTTGTCAGGCCATGCTGTGGCGGCGTCCCATATAAAGTAGAGGAAGAAGGGCAGGGATGTTAGCCCAGGGCCAGTCTTCCTCAGCAAAAAGAGGAGGAATGGCATCGGATGTTAGCTCAGGGCTGGTCTTCCAGAAACAGGCAAGGAGCTGGTAAGATAATTTCAGATCCTGGTATGACAGAGATATGATAGAGTGACATGATCAGGGACAGGAGGGCAAGGCTAATTTAGAGACAGTGCGGTCAGAGCAGCTCTCTCTGAGGAAGTGACATGTGAGCTGAGATGTGAATGACAAGAAGGAAGCAATCACGCATGGAGTAGGGGAGAGGGGAGCTTTCCAGGCAGAGAATAGTAAGTGCAAAGGTCCTGAGGTAGATATGGGCTTGGCATATTTCTGGGGCAACAAGACTGGTGAGGATGGGGCTGCAGAAGGAGAGGAGAACAGGAAGTAGATGAGGTCAGGGAGGTAATGGGCCTGCCAGATCTTGTAGGGCCTCCAAGCCTGTGGGAAGATGTATGTGACTTGTCACTGTATCCTCCATGAGCCCCAATGAGGCCACAGACGTAAACGACACATCAGTACAGTGACTGGCACATAAATGGTAGCAACCCCTATTCATTTCCCAGTAAACACCTGCAATGTAAGGGACCAAGATCAATGATGGGTTCAAAGTGATGACCAAAATAGATGTGGGCCATTATCATTCTATGATGATAACTAATTGTATTACTGATAGAAATAAAGCAGGAACCAGATTTTCTGTCTCCCAAACTCCAGCTTCTCCCACCTTTCATCCCCCACGAGCTCAGATTCCAGTAAAGGGGAAGTCAGACTCCTACATATAGAACTCTGCAGTAGGCTGCAATGTACCAAGAGCTGTCACTGGAATGTTCCCGAGGACTGTGGGAGCCCAGGGGAGTTCAGATCCTTCGGGCTCCATGTCTTGGGGGAGGGGAGTGGAGCCAGGGTGTGGATGAAGGAGCCACAGGCAGAGAGTTTAGGCTAATGGGTTGTGTGTGTGTGTGGGGGTGACACACAAGGATGAGTCAGCCCTTGCTCTCTAGGTGTCAGGATCCATGTGAGCCCAATGGACTTGGCCCAAAAGATTGGCTTTTCCTGCTCTGAAAAATGGGAGTCATCCAGCACCCACTTCCCCGGGGAGAAGAGCAGGTTCATTGAGCTCATGCCTGTCAAGTGCTCAGCACAGTGGCTTTTGGGTACAGCTAATGGAGCTGGTTTTATTATAAGCGCTTTTCGCAGGGAGATGTCAAAGGCCTGGAAGACAGGAGCGGGGAGAGGGCAGCTCTGCCAGGAGGGAGGGGGCAACGCTCATGGTCTCCCTTTGTCTTTTCTCTCTGCCTCTAGTTTTCCTTCTCCACACCACTTTTCTCTCTCATCTCTGTCTCTCCATATGTCTCTGTCTGGAAATTGGGTCCTTAATCCATCACTTATGAGCTCTGTCACCTTGAGCAAGTTACTTCCCGTCTCTGAGCCTCAGTTTCTTCTTCTGGAAAATGGGGATGAAAATACCTCTGCTGCAGATCTGTTATGAGGATTAGGTGAGATGCATACATGTAAAATGCCTGAGATATGGGACCTACTATTATTATTATTACTGCTATTATTATTTCTCATCTTGGACTCGTTTTCTCTGAGCCTCTTTTTTCCTCTGCCTTTCTGACTCTTTATTTCTTTGTGTTTCTCTTTCTACCTCTCCTTCTGTGAGTCTGGCTCCCTGTTTGGGTCTATGCCTGGGCTGGGAGCCCCATGCGGGCCAGGAAAGGACTATTTCAGCCAGCTGCGCCCCCAGCATTGCCAAGTCTCGGGCCTGATACATCACAAGTACCTAATAAAATGAATTGAACTCTGCTCTGTGCCAAACGAGCGCTGGGCGATGCTGGGGACCCAGCAGTGATGGAGACAGCCCTAGCCCTGTCCAGGAGAGGAAATAACTGTTTGTTGAATGAATGAATGAGCTACCTTTGAGGTGGGCTTGGAAGACTCGACAAAAATTGGGTGGAGGCATTTGAGGCAGAGAAAACTGCTGGAACCAAAGTTGGGGGGCTGGGAAGAGTTTGAAGAGTTAGGAAGTCATGGTGAGAAGGCTAGAGAGCTCAGCAGAGGGCTTGAAGGCCACGGAAAGGAGCCTGCGCTTTCTCCTGAGGGCACTGGGGAGCCATGGCAGGTTCTGAGCAGGGAAGGGACAGGGTCAGGTTTGTGCTTTAGCATGACCACTCTGGCTGCCTGGCTGCCCTATTGGGTGGGGAGGTGAATGGGGCAGGAGACTGGGGAGAAAAGGGTCCTGGACCAGAGCAGGGGCTGGGGGAGAGGGAGGAGGGACCAGATTCTAGAAACCTGGAGAAAAATGCTTAGATCAGCCTGCTGTCCTAGACGCCAGGAAAGGGGCTTCAGGACTCGCCCACCACCACCAGGGGGCAGCCAGGGCTGCAGGTTTGAATCTCTCAGCGGCTCCCCCCAGGGCGGGGAGGTTTGCACTCCGATTCGGAGGTGGGGGGAGGTTGGAACTGTCTATGGGGCCTCGGCTGAGAGCCCCTCTGCTCTCCTGCCCCCCATCCTGGCCTCTTGGGCCCCTGGAGCCCCCACCCCACCAGCGGGAGATTATGTCAACACAGCCCCGCTGCTTCTGGCCTGGACAATATTTGCCCTGAGGATCTGGGGAGGTCTCTATGGAGACGCGCCGCGGGGGGGGGGGTTGGGGGGGCACTCCCCCTCCGGGAAGAGGGTCAAGGGAGCCAGGCATCTCTGCTTCATCTCTGTTTGATTGTGTCTTTGAGAAAGTTTACCCCCATCCCAGTCTATCTGTGTTCCAAGTCTCTCTCTCTCCCCCTCCCTCCCTCCTTCTCTCTCTCTCTCTTTCTGGACCATCTCTGTTTCTCTCTCTGGACCCGTCTCTGGAGCGCTGTCTCTCATTGGATCTGTGTCTCTCCGGATCCCATGTCCCTGTGTCACAGGCTCTCAGTTTCCATCTCCTGGGTCTTCTCTTTCTGAATCTCCGTCTCAGTTTCTCTGCCCCTCTCTGGATCCCCCTGATCGTGGGTGTATCTCTCTGTCTCTGTCTCTGTTGCTATCTCTCTGTATCTCTGTCTTTCCGTCTCTGTGTGTGTGTGTGTCTCTCTCTGGGTCTCTGTCGTTCAGGCCTCGTCTCTCTGCAGTCCTGAATCCCAGGGGGCCATCTCAGCCTCCCATTTCTGGCCTCAGTCCCCATGGGGCGCCCCGTCTCCCCATCTCTCTCTGCCTCATTTCTCCGGCACCATCTGCCAGCACTCCAGGCCCCCGCCCGCTCCCCGCAGGCTCTGCTTGGCCGGGCAGCCCCATGGGGGGAGGCACAAGCTTTCCAGCTTCCTCCCCACCACTGCATCCTGAGGTGGGGGGGCATTGCCTGTCACTGCTGGTGAGCAGGGAGGAGAGACAACAGCCTGGGGACCCAGGACCAGGGGCAGTGGAGAGAGAGAGACAGACACCCGAGAGGAGATGGGGAAAGAGGGGAAGAGAAAGGAGAAAGCTTAAAAATAGGCCAAAAGAGACTGACTTGGAGCACGCAAGAGAGCAGGAGAAATGAGGAGGGGGCAGAATGGAACCCGAAGGAAAGAAGAGAAAAGCCAGTCTGTCCACAGGAGAGGAAGACAGACAACCTGAGTGTGGCTTGGAGGAAAGGAGAAAGGAGAGATTCCCACCGAAGAGAGGAGGGGGCACGAAAAGGGATGGACAGCAGAGAGGGAAGAAGGGCAGGGGGAGAGGGCATGGCTGCTTCTCTGCCTGAAGTTTCCAGAAGCCCCGAGCATGGGAATCAGAGAGGGCCCATGTGGCTACCCCTGTGGCCCTTGCCCCCTCCCCAGATCCTGGGAGACGGCACAGGATCTCAGCAGGGCTGAGATGGACAGGGGGCCAGGCAGGGACCCAGGTATCTCCCCCCTGTGCTCCACACCCACCCCGCACTCTGTGCTCTGTTCTGCCCTGTGCTCTCCCAGGCGGATGGGGAGGGAGGGCTGAGGAGCTCTCAGCAGCTGCTCATCTATCTCCAGGTTCCTGTCCTGTTCATCTCTCCTCAGGCCCCCATCATCTCTCCCTCCACCGCTCCCCATCTGCATTTCTTAATGTCTCCATCTCTTGGTTTGTATCTATTGTCTTTGTCTCTCTTCCTCTCCGTCCCTGTTTTCTCTCCCTCTCCCTCTCTCTCTCTCTTCCTTTATCTCTCTATCTCTCTTTCTCTCTCTGGTTCTGTCTCTTTCGATTTCTTTCTCTTGGTCGCTTTCTCTTGGTCTCTGTCTCTTCCTCTCTTTCTCTGCCCTTGTTTTCCTTTCCTGTCTCTCTCACCACCTAAATTCCTCTCCACTGCTTCCCCCTCCCTCCTCTCCAGCCTCTCCCCTCCCCCTTACCAGCCTGCCCCCACCTTCCCATCCCCAGCACAGTGAACTGCAGGCCCTCTTGGGGCCAAGGAGAGACTGCCTCCCAAGCCCAGACGTGCCGGGCCATCTCAGACCCCTTTCCCTCTTGACTCCATGAACAGAGCCTTTCCCAGGACCCAGAGGGCGCCAGGAATGTGGGGCAGAGAGCAGGGAGGCCAGTCAGAGGCCAGGAAGCCAGGAGCCCCCATGTCACGCCCCTCTCCCAGACTTGTCTCCTTCCAGCCTCTGGTGCTGGACCTCACGCCACCGCTTACTCCCTGCCCCTCCCAGGGCCTCTGGGCCTCAGTTTCTCCTCTGCAAAATGGGCAGGTTTGCCTCTGTCCCACTTATCTTATAGGTCCCAGGGGAGCATGCGCTCAGGAATGTTAAGGGTATGATTAACGTACATGAATCGGTGGTTTGTATGGAAGAAGGACGAGGGCGCTGAGAACTGGGACTTGGTTTCTAAGCCTCCTCCCTCATGTACAGATGTTCCCCATATTTTAGGGCAAAGGAAGAGACTGGAAATGGAGATCGTGAGGAGGTGTGTGATTCAGTGGTGACTGTGAGCAGGAGACCATGTGAGGTTGTGGGTTTGTGTGTGATTGTGGGAAGATGGTGTGTGATCCTGAGTGTAACTATGTGACTGTGCGTGACCGTGGGATGGGAGCATCGTGGTGTGACGTGCATGTGACTGTATGTGACTTGCGAGTGCGGGTGAGGCTGTGATGGAGAGTTGTGTGTCTGTATGATCATGGCACTGGGTGTGACTGTGTGAGTGAGGGTGTTGGTGTGACAGTGTGACACTGGGAGCTTGTGAGGTGTGCTTTAGTGACAGTTGGGGAATGTGTGTTGGGATGTGACTGGACTCGGTCAGTGATTACGTGAAGTATGTGAGACGATGTGTGAGAGTGTTCATGGGTGTGCTTGTGTAACATTGTGTGTGACCTTCAGATTGTGTCATTCAAGGATTATATGACTGTGAGGAACCGTATAACTGTGCATATATTGAATCGACAGTCATTCTTTGAGCCTCTGCTCTGTGCCTAAACTTGTGCTGAGTGACACTGGGGACCCAGTGGTGACCGAGATGCCGTGAGGAATAGTGTGTGGGGTTCTGTGCTCTGCTTCTCTGTGGCTCAGGGTGTGGGACTGTGTGTGACACTGTGTGACTGCGGCTCTGTGTGCGATGGCTGGGACAGTGTGAGAGACTGTGCACTCTGGGAGGGGGGCTCCTCGGGACGATGACTCTGTGACTGCTCTCCCACGTGACCTTGAGTGACTGTGACACTCACACGCAACTGGCCCCCTCTCCCTCTCTCCAGGGCTCTGCCCCAGAGCTCCCAGCTCCTGTTCCCTGGCCTGCCCTGGCCACGCCCCTCCCCACCACCCCAGGCTGTCACCTCTTCCAGAGCCCAGGCGAGGCAGTGGAGACAGCAGCAGAGGCAGCCACACCAGCAGCAAGAGCAGGTCTGGAGACAGGTGAGGGCTTCCCCAATCCCACTCTGTTCCCCCTGCCCCCTTGTCCCCGCAAGTCTCTGCGTCGCTTTCTCTCTGTTTCTTAGCCCCTGCCTTTGTCTCTCCCTGTCTCTCTGTGCCCACCATCTCTAGCCTCCTCTTTGTCTCTTGGTATCTGTCTCCCACTCTCTGTTTCGCCTCTCGATGGCTCTGCTTACATACCCCTCTCTCTCTTTCCCCCATTCTCCATGTCTCTATCTCCTCCTGGTCTCCTAGCCCACATTTTTGTCTCTGTCTTTTGGTCTCTGGTCTCTTGCTGTGTGTCTCATTGCATCTCCGTCTCTATGTCTCTCAGTCTCTGTATTTCTGTCTCAGGGGTCTCTCACTCCAGTCTGTCTTTCTGGGGCTTCATCATTGATCCTCCCCCCTTCCGCCTTTCCCTACATGCTGCAGGGTTGGGGGTTAGACGGATTTCCAGGCATCTGGGCCCCTGCAGACCCAATCCCAGGGTCTGACGCCTCTCTAGTCCCTAAGGAGAGGGTTGTCCCATTGATTCTGGGCTTTACCCAGAGAGGGAAAGTTTTATAAGGTCGGGTTCTCACGGCGATTTGAAAACCCTTCGGGGTCGGAGAGTGGAAACTCCCAGGGTCATTGTGAGCTCCGTGCCTCACGGTTTCCGTGCCCTCCTCTCCAAGGCGGGCCCCAGGTCCCCCTGAATCTCAAGGTCTAGGCTCCGGGTGACCCCGCCCTCTGCAAACACCCCTCTTCCAGCGCCGCTGCCCCAGCAACAGTTAGGGGCGCGGGCCGGGAATCACGTGTTGGGTCCCGGCCTCGCCCCCTCCTCACGCTTCCCCTCTACCCCCAAAGCATCGCGCGTGGGGGCGGGGGCTGTCTCGGAGTCCAAGTGTATGAATCTTGGGGCTGGGTGGCGCCGGGGTTGGGGGCGGAGGCTCCTCACTCTGTTCTCGGACCCTCCAGGCCCCACTGTCCCTTCGTGACCAGACCCTTGGCCCCCCATGCTCCGCCACCCTCACGATGCCGAACGGTCCGCCCTGGCGGCTGCTACTGCTGCTCTTGCTGCGGGGACTGCTGCTGGGGAGGGCGGAGGTGAGGACCCAGGACCCTCAGGAAGTCAAGGGGAGGCCTGGGGATGGTTTTAAGTCTTCCCCCACTGCAAAGAGAATTTTAAGACTGCCCCGCTTGCCCAGATTCAAGGTTTGAGGGTCCTTTCCAGACCCTCCTCTTTCCCCAGCAAATCCTCTTGGTGATATCCAGCCACCCCCCTCCTCTCATTTTCCTGAAGGTTTTCAGGTCCCCCACAGCAACTCCCCTGGTGGTTTCTAGGCACCCCTCAAGACTTAGAAGAGGTTTCTAAGCCACCCAAGACTCCTGGGCAAAACAGGACAGCCTCTCCAAGACCCTCTAGGGTGTTTCCGGCCCACATGAACCATACTGCCTGGGAGCAGGGGTCGGTCGGTGGGGGGGGGGGGGCTCCCTTCTGTCTTTCCGTAGACAGGCTCTGAGGGGCAGACGGCGAGGGAGCTGTATTGGCGCTGGGAACGGTACCGAAGGGAGTGCCAGGAGACCCTGGAGGCCGCGGAGCCCCCTGCAGGTGTGACTGGGAAGGGGGTGGGCTGGGGCTGGGAGGGGTGGGCTTGGGGCAGGCCTAGGCCTGACGAGCGGGGCCTGAAAGAGAAGTCTAGGGTAGACGTGGGCTGGGTGGGGAAGGCCGGGGGGTGGCTTGGCCTGGGTGGGAAGGGCCTAGACCTGAGTGCGGTGGGGACTGGGGTGCAACTCGGATTAATGGGAAAAGCCTGAAATGGGCGGGGTCTTGGGCGAGGCTGCACCAGGTGGGTGGGGCCTGCAGTGGACTGCGAAGGGGGCGGAGTTTGGGGTGGAGCCTAGGAAAGACCTAGCAGAGTGGGAAGCGTCTGCGGCGGGAATCTGCCTGGTGGGAGGAGCCCAGAGTGGGCGGGGCCTGGGGCCTGGTGGGAGGAGCTGTGGCGGAGCAGGGGCCGGACCACCCCAGGTGGGCGGGGCTAGGGCGGGGCTTAAGTGTGGAAGGCGGAGGAGCCTTGGGCTCACGAAGCGGTAGATCCACTCAACGTCTGGCTCCCACGCCCACTCCAGGCCTCGCCTGTAACCGGTCCTTCGATATGTACGTTTGCTGGGACTACGCTGCACCCAACGCCACTGCCCGGGCGTCCTGCCCCTGGTACTTGCCCTGGCACCGCCACGGTGAGGTGCCCCCTGGACCCCAGGCCCTCTCCTGACACAGTTCCTAACCCGTGCCCCAGACGCCACTCCCCCGCACTCCTGCTCCTCTCTGTCCCCTGCTCCTCTTTGTCCGGCTGGGTGTCTACTCCTGTCTGCCCAACCGTGGCTGGGTCACCCTGACCCTGGCTCTGTCACAAAATGCCCTTTCTGTGTCTCAATATGTCTCTGAAGACCATCAGGTTCTAATTTTCTCTCCTTTTCACGAGTCTATCCATCTCTAGGCGTCTTAGTCTTCCTTGCCTAGCAAGCTATGTGGCTGCGGGTAGTTTAATTTCTTTATGCCTCAATTTCCTCATCTGTAAAATGAGGTTTATGAGAGTGCCAATTTCATAGGCTTGTTATGAATACCAAATTAATTAATATGTGTAAAATGCTATATAAGAGTTTATCATCATCATTATCATCTTTATCACTTTGGCTATCTCTCTCTGCCCTTGTCTCACAGTTTGCCTTTCTGTCTCCATCTCTCTCTTTCTCTGTGCCTCTGATCCCCTCCCCTCTTTCCCCGCAGTGGCTGCAGGGTTTGTCCTCCGCCAGTGTGGCAGTGATGGCCAATGGGGACCTTGGAGAGACCATTCTCAATGTGAGAACCCAGAGAAGAATGGGGCCTTTCAGGTGAGAAGAGGTGAGGGATTCCAGTTAGGATGTCCAGGGAGAGGTGAAAAGGCAGCAGCCTCAGGCTGAGCCTGAAACCCCTTGTATAGTTCAGGACTACTGTTCAGGTTCCAAGTGACAGAAACTCAATTCATACTTGCTTGAAGGAGAAAGAGAGAGAAATGTATTGGCTTCCGTGATTGACAAAGTATAAGGCTACAGCTTCAGGCACAGCTGGATCTAGGTGCTCAAATGACGTGGTTGGGAATCTCTTTGTTTCTCATCGTATTGTGCCTCTGTGCTGGTCTCATCTTTTCTGTGGGGTGGAAAAGGTGGCCCCATTAGCACCAGGCTCACACCCCACCAACCAACGCTGCGAGGAGACTAAGTTCTGTTCTCAATAGCTCCAACATATGCCCACCCTGAACTAATCACCGTGTGTGTGTGTGTGTGGTGGTGGTTGTGGGGTGTTAGATAGAATTCTCTGATTGGCTGGTCACATGCCCAGCGTTGGAGCTGAGGGATGGAGTCAGCCCCACTCCAACAAGAGCAGGTGGATCCCCAAGAGAAAACTGGGGTGCTGGGCAGGAACAAAGAGCAGGTGTCCTTCCAGCCCCTTTCTGGCCCTGGGGGGGAGAGCTGAGCCCTGCTCCTGTGTCCTCCTCCCCCAGGACCAAAGGCTGATCTTGGAGCGGCTGCAGGTTGTATACACCGTGGGTTACTCCCTGTCCCTTGCCACACTGCTGCTAGCGCTTCTCATCTTGAGTTTCTTCAGGTGGGACCCCCAGCCCTGAGCGGTGGCAGCAGAGACTGGGCCTCAATTTGCCCAGTAACATGGGGTGGTCAGGCTCCATCAGCAACAAGCATCCAATGGTGGTTCTGTGGAAGGGTGGGGGGGCGTGGTTAAGGGGCTCTGTGTGGCCCAGGACAGGTCTCCAGGGGTCCCCAGACTGCTTCCCCAATCCCCCAGGCGTCTGCACTGCACACGGAACTACATCCACATCAACCTGTTCACATCTTTCATGCTGCGGGCAGCAGCCATCCTCACCCGAGACCGCCTGCTCCGTCCAGCTGGCCCTTACCCTGGGGACCAGCCCCCTGCCCTGTGGAACCAGGTGAGCACCATCCCCCTCCTCCTCAGATTGGGAATCTGCCTCCTCTGCTGGGCCAGAAGCTTCCTAATCCCTTTACTGCCTCCTACACCATCAACAGTTTCTCTTTTTTGCCCCCTCCAAACACATGTGGAGAGGGACCCTTCCTAACGCAGCCTCCCCCATCATTGAACTCTCCCACCCCAACACCTCCGTTATTGGAATTTTCCATTCCCTTTCGCTCATTATCTCACCCATCACTGGACTTTTTCTCCAATGATAGAATTCCCCTGCTGGAGGTGAGGCAGCGACAGGATGGCAGAAGCTAACTGGTGGGGGGACTCAGTAGATACCAATTTGTTACTGGGAGACAAAGCGGGAGAGACTACAGGCTGGGAGCAGAGGCAGAAAAACTACCTGGTAGCAAGTTGGGCCATACCAATAGTTAAGAAGCCTTGAGGTGGAAGAGTCCATTTGCTGGTGGGAGAGGGGTGATGAGATGGGAGAAACGTTTTGATAGGTGGAGTAGTTGAGTTCAATTCTTAGAAGGAGATGAGGTGGGAGAGGCCATATTTGGGGAGGCTAATATAACAAGATGGAAGACAGCAATTATTAAAGAGGCTAGGGTGGGAGAGTTCATATAGGGGAAGAGAATAGGGTGAGAGAAACCAACCACAGGGGCCGGCCCCATGGCTTAGCGGTTAAGTGCGCGCGCTCCGCTGCTGGTGGCCCGGGGTTCGGATCCCGGGCGCGCACCGACGCACTGCTTCTCCGGCCATGCTGAGGCCGCATCCCACATACAGCAACTAGAGGGATGTGCAGCTATGACATGCAATTATCTACTGGGGCTTTGGGGGGGGAAATAAATAAAGAAAAAAAATTAAGAAACCAACCACAGATACCATCCTTTGGTGATATAAAGTGGGAGGAGAATATTTTTTTTTTTTAAGATTTTATTTATTTATTTTTTCCCCCCAAAGATCCGAACCCGGGTCGCCAGCAGTGGAGCACGCTCACTTAACCACCAAGCCACGGGGCCGGCCCTTGGGAGGAGAATATTTGATGGCAAGAGATGGGGGTGGAAGGACTACCAGGAATGCTTGGGGACACCCTGGCGGCCCTGACTGCCCCCTCCCCCTGTGTGGCCACCCCCAGGCTCTGGCTGCCTGCCGCACCGCCCAGATCGTGACCCAGTACTGCGTGGGTGCCAACTACACGTGGCTGCTGGTGGAGGGCGTCTACCTGCACAGCCTCCTAGTGCTCGTGGGAGGCTCCGAGGAGGGCCACTTCCACTGCTACCTGCTCCTCGGCTGGGGTGAGCCCCGACCCGGTCCCCTGCCCAGCCCGGTGCGCCGCGCTCCCCCGACCACCCTGCTGGTCTGCCTCAGGGGGTCTCCTCCCCTCTCTAGGCTTCTGCCTCCCCACCCCGGCGGGACAATTCCGCGGGTCTTGGGTCTGGCGGGGCCCGTGCGCGCTCTGACAGCTGCGGCGGGGTGGGGGGCGGGGGCCGGGGTCTGCGCAGGGGCCCCCGCGCTTTTCGTCATCCCCTGGGTGATCGTCAGGTACCTGTACGAGAACACGCAGTGAGTCGCCGGGGTCTGGGGCGGGGCCTGGGGGTGGGCGGAGCTTCGAGGGACGTGGGCGGGGCGTGATAGAAACGTGGGGAGGTTCTGATGGCAGCCGGGGGCTTGGAGGGAACGCGGGTGGGGTCTAAAGGCATGGGGAGCTTGGAAAGATTGTGTTCCCGGACTACTGGAAGAGGAGGAATGAGGGCGGGGCTTTAAAGGAATGTGGGTGTGGCGCTAAGGAAGGTGGGCGGGGCCTGGGGAGTGAATGTACGTGATCCCTTGAGTCCAGGGGTTTTGTCTCTCTTAGCTCTACTCCCCCTCCCCCAGGTGCTGGGAGCGGAATGATGTCAAAGCCATTTGGTGGATCATACGCACCCCTATCCTCATGACCATCTTGGTAGGGCCGGCCCCGCCTCCTCCAGGCCGTCCTCAGGGATTTCCCATCCTGGGAAGCGGGGCGGGGCGCCACCCTCTGCCCCCCAGCGAGGGATCGAGGCTGGTTTAGCCTCGATCTCTCCCCGCAGATTAACTTCCTCATCTTTATCCGCATTCTTGGCATCCTCCTGTCCAAGCTGAGGACGCGGCAGATGCGCTGCCCGGACTACCGGCTGAGGTGAGGGAGGGTGCTGGGGACGGAGGGGAAGGGGGCCGGGTGCGAGATGGGGCCCCGGGGCCGCGGGATTACTACTGCTCTGTGCCCCCAGGCTGGCTCGCTCCACGCTGACGCTGGTGCCCCTGCTGGGCGTCCACGAGGTGGTGTTTGCTCCCGTGACGGAGGAACAGGCCCGGGGCGCCCTGCGCTTCGCCAAGCTGGGCTTTGAGATCTTCCTCAGCTCCTTCCAGGTGCTCAGGAGGGGGGCAGGGGCCACACTCCTCGACCCTGGGGCCCTCCTCCCCCAGGGGGTACAAGGGCCTCAATCATCCTCTGGCAAAGCCACTGAATGGGGTGTGAAATGGGACTTTGCTCATTCATTCTACACAAAATACTGAGTTAGCTGTCCTGGGCTGGGGAAGCAGCAGGAAGCAAGACAAGACACCAGCAGTACTGCCTGCTGGTGAAGATCGGGGCCTTTGAGGCCAGACAGGGCTGGAGCCAAATTCAGGCCTGTCACTTCCCATCTCTGTGGCCTCAGGGTCAGAGCTACGTGAGGCAAGAGAGGTACCTAAGGCGTAAAATGTAAAGAGATGCCCGCTCCAAAATTTCAGGCTGACCCTGCCCTGGCTTGCCCTGCCCTAGTCCCCAGGCTGCTTCACCTTGTTGGGCCTCAGTTTTCTCATCTCTAAAGTGGGGGCAATACCAGTCTCACCTCACAAGGCTGTTCATTCATTAAATTCTGCAAACATTTATCAAACACAGAACTATGTGCTAAACACTCTTCTAGGGAGTGGGGATACGGCCGAGAACTACATTGTCCCTACCCTCAGGTGGGAGAGACAGACACTAAACATGCTACATAAGTAAAATGAACAGAATGGCAGATGTGCCTAGAGGGGGGGAAAAAAGGAAGAAAATAGAGGTGAGGAGCAGACGAAGGATGGGGTTATAGACAGGGGGTCGGGGAAGGCCCGGCTGAGAAAACGTGGGAGCAGAGACCCCCAAGAAGGTGAGGGAACAAGCCAGGCACATATTTGGGGAAAATGTTCCAGGAAAAGAAACAGCAAGTGCAAGATCCCTGAGGCAGGAGGGTACCTGTCACAATGGGGGAAGGCCATTGGGTCTGAAGCAGAGGGAGCCACGGGAGCAAGGGGACATAGGACAGAGGACAGAGAGGTGAGGTACCCGGGCACACTCTTGGGCCAAGTGAGGACTTTGGCTTTTTCTCCGAGTGAGGCAGGAGCCGTGGGAGGGCTCTGAGCAGAGCGATGTGATCAGAGTCAGATTTTCACAGCATCGTGAAAAGTAATAATAAGATAATATCGTAATAATAACATAAAGAATTGATTTGTATTAATTTATCAAGTAATTTCTTAATTATAAATATATTTTATATTTATTTAAATTTATATGTAAAACATGTATAAACTTGTATAAACTTGTATAAACTGTATAAATGCAGAACTAAGTCTTAATTGAAAGTAATTTATTAATAATAACATATAATATTATATAGTTATCAGATTAAGAAAGATTTGACACTATGTGCCAGGCACTACAGCTTCTTGTGTATTATTAATACTTCAGTTCTCACCAGCACCGCTGTGTTATTACCCCATTTTCCAGATGAAGAAACTGAGGCACAGAGGGGTTAGGCAGCTTGCCCAGGTGGGGAAGAAATTGGGGAGGTGGTTGTCACGTGCTGGCAGCCTCCCTCCAGGGTCCCCTGTCCTGATTGCACAGCAAACCGGCAAGGGCGAGGCGGGAGCCAGGAGCCGGGGAGGTGACCGTTGTGATCTAGGACCAGGGTGGCGGCAGCTGAGGTGGTCTGGGGCCTGACAGGGGTCCCGGCTCATTAGGAGGGTGTTTCTACTCCTGCCCCCGGCCCCGGTTTAACTTGCGCCTGGTCCGGCAGGGCTTCCTGGTCAGCGTCCTCTACTGCTTCGTCAACAAGGAGGTAGGGAGAGCCCCGGCCCGCCGCCCGCGCCCTCTGGCGGCCGCGCGGGGAACGGCGCGCCCGGCGCCGGCCCTGAGCGCCGTCCCGTTGCAGGTGCAGTCGGAGATCCGCCGCGGCTGGCACCGCTGCCGCCTGCGCCGCGGCCTCGGCGAGGAGCAGCGCCAGCCCCCGCAGCGCGCCTTCCCGACCGTGCCCTCGGGCTCCGGCCCCGGCCGGGTCGTCACCGGCCGCGCTCTGTCCTCGGGGACCCTCCCGGGGCCTGGGGATGTCAGCCCGGTCTTGGAAAGTTACTGCTAGGGAGCAGGATTCTTGTGTCCTTTCAGTTAGCACGTGTTTATTAAGCGCCTACTGTGTACCAGGCCTGGTGTGGAGGGCGCTGGGGAAATGGGGTGGGGGGAGGAAACAAGACAAGGGCCCTGTTCTCCTGGAGATCACAATTGAGTCAGGGAATCAGACTGTGAAGACAAATCAAGTTATATACACATGGTGTGGAACGGCTAATGAAGAAAAATTAGACGGGGGCCTAGGGTGGTCCGGGAGGGCATCTCCGAGGAGGTGTCATTTAAGCCATGCCCAAAAGAGCTGAAGGAGACAGCTTTGGGAAGACCTGGTGGCCAAGATTCTAGGTAGAAGGACCAGCATCTGCAAAGGCCCTGGGGCAGGAAGGAGCTTGGCCGTGTCTGAGGAACACAAAGGAGCCTGCATGGCTGGAGTGGGATGAGTTAGAGCCAACAGATGGGGAGAGAGAAGTGGGCAGGGGCACAAGAGTTTGGATTTTATTCCAGGTGCGTTGACAATTCTTAGCAGGAGCATCTCGTGGGCTAATATTTTAAACAGATCCTTGTCTGCCCTGTAGGGGAACAGATTATTAGGGGCAGGGGTGGAAGCTGGGAGCCCGGTGAGGAGGATAGTGCAGGGGGGAGTATGGTGGCTGGACCAGCATGGCAGCCTCATTGGGATGTGAATCTGTTGGATTCTGGAGCTATTTTAAAGGTCGAACTGAGGATTTGCCAATGGATCACATGAAGAAAGTGTAGCAAGGAGAGAAGTCAAGGAGGACTCCTAGGTTTGGGATGGAGAGAGGAGATCAGGAGCTCGGGTTCAGGGCGGGGAGAACCGAGCGCTCTTTGGACATGTAAGCTGGGGAGAAGGGTCTGGAGCCCTCAGGAGAGGTACAGTTGGAGACAGAAATGTGACAGCATTAGAGGCCAGACAGGAGGATGCTGCGTGTAGATATAAACATGGGCAATTCGGGGCAGGCCTCAGAGCTGACACCTGCATCCAGAGAGGCCAGGGCCATTGCTAGCCCGGAAGTGTGAATACCCTCCTGGCGGCCCCTGGGACCTGGGAGAATTAGGGGGAAACGCTGATGCCTCATTGTGGCTGGACCACCTGTACACACCCAAGACCCTCACTCCGAAATCCTTCCCCCACACACATACACACTTAGATTCAGTTAGTCCCTGAGTGTTGTCTTTTATTTCCCTTGGAGTCCCCAGCTCCCTGGACAGATACAGCCCAGAGCAGCTGAACTCAGAGTCCTTTCAAGCATGTGGCCCTGCGGGGGCCCCTGTGGGTTCTAGGGGGGTGGGGGCCCTAGGGCAGGGCCCTTGTAAATAAAGCATGAGAAACAGTTGTGTCTTTGTGTATGGGATGGGAGAATCTTCTTGGCCAGGCTGTAAAGGGAAATGACCTCGTGGCTGGCTGGCTGTGGTGGCCTTGCACCCTCTGGAGGGTAGCACCGCCCAGCTTCAGCCACGTGTTGCCACGAGAACACTGACATCACGCTGCCACTGTCCCCCCTGCCCCAATTGGGAATGTTCACTTGATCTGATACTTAACTATTTGTAGTGTATACAGTTAAAATGACACGTGTGTGTGCCAGTCATTTTCTGAGGGCTGCTATTCTAGAAAGGTAGTGTAGGAATAGGAGAGCTGCAGGAACCAGCCTGGTTCAAATCTTAGTTTGGCCATTTATGAGCTGTGTGACTTGGAGACAATTTCCAACTTTTCTGTGCCTCAGTTTCCACTTCTGGAAAATGGGTATAATGATGGTACCTGCATCCTAGGGCTGCCTGAGATTCCAATGAGTTACTCTTAGGATACTGCCTGAAAGCCTTTGGGCAGTGGGGTGGGTAAAGAGGTGGGGAAGGAAATCCAGATTGATGCCAAGCAGGGTGCCGGACTGGAACGTTTGCAGCCAGCCTGCAAGACAGGGAAACCAATTCCCACTTCCCGGGTGGTTACAAGTCAACAATGGGGGACGGGGCGAGATTTCAGGGCCGACACTCCAGGGCTTGTGCTGCCCTTACTCCTGCACAAGAACCAAATCCTCGGGGAAGTCTTCCACCGCAGCACCATCACCCCGCTTTACAGATGAGGATACCGCGGCTCCATCCTGCTCCCGCAGTCGAGACTGCTCATGAGGCCCTGTTCCTAGGTTTGAATGGCTCCATAGTTTCCTGAGTGACCCTGGGCAAGTCACTTACCCTCTCTGGGCCTCAGGTGTCTCATCTGTAAAATGGGATGGTTCTAGTATCCATGTCTCAGATGGTTGTTCCAGTTAGATGCGGACCACTCAGTGAATGTGTGCCTTTAAAACCTCACCGTGGGGGCCGGCCCTGTGGCTTAGTGGTTAAGTGCGCGTGCTCTGCTACTGGCGGCCTGGGTTTGGATCCCAGGCGCGCACCGATGCACCGCTTCTCCAGCCATGCTGAGGCTGCGTCCCACATACAGCAACTAGAAGGATCTGCAATTATGACATACAACTATCTACTGGGGCTTTGGGGAGAAAAAGGAGGAGGACTGGCAATAGATGTTAGCTCAGGGCTGATCTTCCTCACACACACAAAAAAAACGAAACTCACAGCGTCACCTGTGTGTGTCAGACATGTCATTTGATCCTGACCTCAGGCCTGCAAACTCCTGCACCTGCCTGGCGCTTGGCCCTATCTGAGAACAGAGACGCAGGCAGAGACAGAACACAGAGAGACATGGGGGAAGGGGGAAGGAGGAGTGTGATGTGTGCACATCAGAGGAAGACACGGATCTTCCTTAATCGCCCCCAGTAAGTAAGCCCCCCCCCCCCCCCGTCTTCCCACCTGTCTCCCTGTGTTTGTCAGAGAATTTGTCTCCAAGGTCATTAAGCTGTGATGTGAGGGCAGCAGAGCTGAGGGCTGAGCCACAGGCTCAGGAGCAGTGTAGGTAAGAAGCACAGCATCACCACTTCCTTGCTGGGTACCTCTGGGGAAACGCCATCACCTCTCCGGGCCTCAGTTCCCTCCTCTGAAAATGGAGGTAATAAATAACAGGGCCTGGGGCCGGCCCCGTGGCTTAGCGGTTAAGTGTGCGCGCTCCGCTGCTGGCGGCCTGGGTTTGGATCCCAGGCGCGCACCGACGCACCGCGTGTCAGGCCATGCTGTGGTGGCGTCCCATATAAAGTGGAGGAAGATGGGCCCGGATGTTAGCTCAGGGCCAGTCTTCCTCAGCAAAAAGAGCAGGATTGGCATGGATGTTAGCTCAGGGCTGATCTCCTCACTAAATAAATAAATAAAATAAAATAAAATAACTAACTAACTAACTAACAAGGCCTGCTCCGAGTTGTCAGGAGAAGTCTGAACAGCACGGGACCTGGGGCCTGGCACCCTGACAACCCAGCAGGTGTTACCCATCATCACCATCAGCATTTGGGTACTAACTGCTTTATTCGTGCATCACCACCTCCTGTCAGCGAGCGCCACCAGGGGCTCTCCTGGGCACTGCTGTGTCCCCAGCATTCCAACACAGGCCTGGGCACACAGGAGGCACTTGGAGGATTGTTTCCTGACTGAACAAATGGAAAAAAAGACTAAAAGGAATTGTGAGTGAGACCGACTTATCAAGAGAGAGGCAGGAAAGGAGAGAGAGAGAGTGATGAGAAGCTAGAAAAGACTAAAAGGGAAAAGAGAGCAAAAGCTCTCTCCATCCAACCTAGTCACTTGGCAGATGGGGAAAGTGAGGCCTGGAGGGGCAGGGACAGGGCCTCGTCGCTCGATCCAGTCTGCGATCGGCCCCACACCCAGCTGCCTCCCTCCCCCGAGTCCACCCCGCTCACGAGGCCCCGGCAAGAGACAGGCACCACTAGAAAAAACACAGGACTTTACTATCGCCATCACACAGGGCAGGTCTTCGCAGGATGAGGGAGCGAGTCCCGCCGGCGGGCGGGAGGCCCTACTTGCCGGCGATGAGCGGGTTCCGCAGGACCACGATGACCGAGTCTCCGCGCAGGAACATCTTGGAGATGTAGCGGTCCTTGTTGACGGGCTTGGACTTCTTCTTGCCTTTGCCGCTCTTGGGAACCTCAGTCCACATCTCCTTCACGTTCTCCAGCACCATGTTGCAGTGCCTGGGGGGGCGGGGAGGCACCGGGAGTGAGGGGGGGCCTTCTGACAAGGCCCTCATCTGACACGCCCCCTCCGTGCCTCAGTTTCCTCCTCTCTAGAATGGAGACATGCCTGCTACCTGCCTCATAGGGCTGTGTGAAGATTAAATGCATCAATACAGTGTTTTTATCAAGTACTTAGAACAGGGCCCGGCACAGGATCAAGGCAAATGAAATGGTTCTACTTGTGCTTTTTCTAAAACTCCCAGTATTTCGGGAGACATCAGCAAAGGGGCTCCCCTCTCCACAGACCCAGAGGCCCCTGGGCCCGAAGTGGTCTCCACTGTCTTGCTTTGTCCCTGTCTTCAAGGTGCCAGGTGGGCACCTGTGATGACAGTCTGGATTAGCTCGCATAGCAGATGCTTGCAATGAATACAGCAATGAATGCAATGGATGTTATCCCTGCCCTCACGAGGTCTGCATTCTGTTCCAGCGAGGGGAGAACGCAAAGCAAGTGAGCAGGGAGACCTGTAACATCCGGTCAGGTGATGGTAACCGCTATGAAGGAAGATGAAAGTGATAGAAGGATACAGGGAAATATTACCAAGTGGTAAGAAAAAAAGAAAGAAATTAAGAAGAGCAAGGAAGCTGTGTGCCTTGCTATGGAGTAACCTCCAGCAGAGACCACTGAGTGAAAAAGGAAGGTAGGGAATAGTGTGCGTGTAAAGTTATCTTACAGGACAAAAGGGGTAGAAGTGTATATACCACCCACTTGCTTGTACAATACAGAATCCTTAGAAGACGCCTGGAGATTGGTGGCAGCGGGCTGACCTAGGTAGACTGGGGATGAGCCGGATGGAAACTTCACTGGACCGTTATTACTGTTTTTGGGATCATGTGCAAATATTACCAAGTCAGAGAAAATAAGTTAAAAAAAAAAAAAACCAGTCTACCAATATGGAAACATCTCCAGGGTATATTAAGTGAAAAAGCCAAGGTCTAAAACCATGTAGTGTGCCATTAGCAGTGATTTTAAAATAAAAGAATAAAAGCACCCTCCCGTAACTATATGTATGATGTTCTGTTCACATAATACTCCTGAGGGGAGACTCCAGACATCCATGTGGGGTCCCTGGGGAGGGCAACTGGGGGGCAGGGAGGAAAGACTTGCTCTTCACTGGGGGCCTTTTGTATCTTTTGAATTTTGCCTCAACGGCATGCAGTGCTCACTCAGGAAAGTGACATAAGTAATTAAGTAAATAAATAAGGGGTCAGGTTAGGAATGCCTTAGCTGACTCACAGCAATGTCCTCAGACTACTGATATGTGTGAAAAAGAAGATGCACAAAAGCATATGGAGGGGCCGGCCCGGTGGCATAGTGGTTAAGTGCTCATGCTCCGCTGCTGGCGGCCCGGGTTCGGATCCCGGGCGCGCACTGACGCACCGCTTGTCAGGCCATGCTGTGGCGGCGTCCCATATAAAGTGGAGGAAGACGGGCACAGATGTTAGCCCAGGGCCAGTCTTCCTCAGCAAAAAGAGGAGGATTGGCATGGATGTTAGCTCAGGGCTGATCTTCCTTAAAAAAAACAAGAAAAAAAGAAAAGCATATGGAAGACTCTATTAAACACCACACAAGACCCCTTGGATGTATGTGCGTGAGTTAAACGTGGCAGGACACGTACTAGCATGGGAGGCTGATATGCAGGCACAGGAGGAAGTTAGAGGAAAAGGGAAAAAAGAGCCAAGTTAAAAAAAAAAAATACCACCACCTATTAAGCATTTACCAAGCACCCAGACCTCTAAGCACATTCCAAACATTAATCTGTCAACCTTCACTGCATCTCACCTGCAGGAGGTAACCATTAGTGTCACCACCAGCCTCGAGAGCAGGAAACTGAACCCAGTGGGATGAAGTGACTCAGCCAAGGTCACACAGAGCCTGTGTTCGAATCCAGGTCCATTTGCCTGCTTGTGCTCGGCCTTCCTGTTGTTCTCATTCTCATTTTACTCAAGTGGAAACTGAGGCTCAGAGCAAAAGACTTGTTCACGGTCACACAATAGCTAGTGGCAAAAACGTTCTAGAATTTTCAGCCTCACCACACTACTGTGAGGAAAGCACTAACCACATGCTAACTAAAGGTTGCAGGTTCTGTGTTTACAGAGCATTTACCATGTGTTAGGTACTGAGCCAAGTATTTCTCATACATAATAATGTTTAATCTGCACAACTGTACAATGAGGAGTATTATGATGATGCACATTTTGCAGATAGGGAAACTGAGGCCCAGAGAGGAAAAATCACTTGCTATTCCCTCTGCCTGAAACACTCAGACCCTAGCTTGCTCCTTTATTTTTCTTTTGGTGAGGAAGATTCGCTCTGAGCTAACATCTGTGCCAATCTTGCTCTTTTTTTTTTTTTTTGGCTTGAGGAAGATTAGCCCTGACCCAACACCTGTGCCAACCTTCCTCTATTTCCTATGTGGGCTGCTGCCACAGCATGGCTTGACGAGTAGTGTAGGTCCGCACCTGGGACCTGAACCTGCAAACCTGGGCCACTGAAGCAGAGAGCACGGGACTTAACCACTACGCCACGGGGCTGGCCCCGCTCGCTCCTTCATTTTATTCAACTTGTTCACTGTTGCCTCTTCCGACCAGACCTCTCTGATTACATCTAAGACAGCACCCCCTTCTCAGAACTCCACCCTCTTACCTTTACTTTTCTTCATACAACTTGCCATCATCTGTCTTTACGACACATTATTTATGTGCTTGCTGCTGGCTTTCTTACCGACAGCATAAGCTCCCTGAGTATAGGACCCAGGTTTGTTTTAGTCACTGCTATATCTCCAGAGCCTCACACAGTACCTGGCACGGGTGGACACGCTATGTCACAACTGCAAAAAAGGATCAGGAGCATCCTGTGCGCCAGATGCGGTACTTCTAATGACCCACTATACTTCACCTATATTAAGTCACTGAATCTTTGCAACCACCATGATCACTGCCACTGTATGCATGAAAGTCACTTGCCAAAGGTCACATGGCTGCTAAGAGGAAGAGTTGGGGCGTGACCCCGGGAGGACTGGCTGCCAAGTACATGGCCACAACCACTGTACTTCACAGCTGGAGGGGCAACAAGGGACAGTCACACTTCGGGGTTTTGAGATACTATGCCCCGGGCTTCTGAGAAACCCTTTATTCCGGCTCCGTACAGGGCAGCTGGCAGTGCTTCTCCAGGCCTGGACAGAACACCTCCCAAGACCCAGGCGCTCACCTGTCGAAGGCCTTCACGCGGCCCAGGAGCTTCTTGTTGTTGCGACAGTTAATGAGCACTTGGGTGTTGTTCTTGACGGACTGCGTGAGCACGGAGAGGGGACCCGTGTTAAACTCCTCCTCCTCCCGCTTCTGCAGCTCCTCCGGGGTCATCTCACTCTTGGGCTTGTTGAGGAGGCTCCTGAGTGGGCAAGCATGGAACCCGTGAGTGAGAGGGCCTGGCTGGAGCGTGGGTGGTCATGGCCTGTGCTCAGGCCTCCCCGACCTTGCCCCAACACACCCACCACCCCTGCTCAGTCTTCTCGCTTGGCAGCACCATTAGGCTGCCTAACCGACATTTCTAACCCTGCACCTCTTAGGTTGGGCTCCAAATCTCCCAACCACCCCGACCTGCTCTATCCATAGCCTTCCTCAGCTCCGTCACTGGCACCTCCACCCTTCTAGCTCTTTAAGCAAAAACTCCGAGGTCAACTTGACTCCTCTCTCTCTCTTTTTCTTGCTGAGCAAGATTAGCCCTGAGCTAACATCTGTGCCAATCTTCCTCTATTTTGTATGTGGGTTGCTGCCACAGCATGGCTGACGAGTGGTGTAGGTCCGTGCCCAGGATCTGAACCCATGAAGCTGAGCCGCCAAAGCAGAGCACACTGAACTTAACCACTACGCCACGGGACCGGCCTGACTCTTCTCTTTCTTTCTCTCACATCCTACATTCAATCTGTCAGCAAGTCCTGTCATGGGCCTTTCAAATATATCCAGAAAACAATAAAATAAAATATATCCAGAATCTGACCATTTCCTACCAGGGCCTAAAGCTCCGTCATCTCTCTCCTAGGGTCTTACTGGTCTCCCTGCCTCCACCCATGCTCCCCAACAGTCTGTTCTCCAGACTTAAGTCATATCATCTCACTCTTCAAAACCCTCCCATGGCTCCCTTCTTGGTGTAAAAAGTAAAATCCAACGTTTTTACAATGCCCTACATCTGCCCCCTTCTAGCTCTTCCAGCCACAGTGGCCTCCTCTGCGGTCCTTGAAGATATCACGCAAACTTTCATCCTGGGCCTCTGCATTTGCTTTTCTCTCAGTCTAGACACCCCCCCCCCCCCCCCCCCCGCCCAGGTATCTTTGTGGTTCGCTCTCTCACTTTCTTCAGGTCTTCGCTCAAGTGATGCCTCCTCATTGTGTCCCTCAGTCTCTCAAAACTGGCATTCCCCATTGTTTTTCTGCTGCTCCATTATTTCTTCATCCATAGCCCTGGTCACCTAACACACCATATACTTTACCTGTTTATCATCATTACATTTATGCTTCTTCCCACCCCACAAGCTGCAGCGGCGGACTTTTTCTTGGGGAGGGAGACAACTCACTGATGTATCTAAAGCAGTGCCTGATACATGCGCAGTCAATAAATAATTACTAAGTGAATAAATAACTCAAATCATTCCGGGGACTCGTTATCCGTAAAAGTTGCGAATTAGGTCGAAAAGCTCATAAGATCCGGTTAAGTCCCTTACCTCAAACCGTTATTCCTACAAGTCCGCACTGCCCTCTCCCAGGTTCTTTATTCGTAAAATCACTGCCCCTTAACATTCATTTCAACAAGACTAAGCATTTGGGAAAGCCCTCGCCCGTTATCTGATAAAGCCGTTCCCTCTCCCGAAGTCAGGATCCGCCAAAGGCCCCACGCCCGTGCGCAAACTCATCAGGAGAAAAGTACGCCACTTTAACCCTAAACTCTCTGCCCCCGCCCCCCGCTCTGCCCACCCCCTTCCACCGGTAAGCGGCCCAGTTCACACCCTCAACCCCACTCCCGCCACCTAAGCCCGGCCCGGCCTCACATGGTGGCAGCGACTGCGTTCTCAACGCACTCCCGTCTTCTCCGCGTTGCTTCTGCCTCTAAAGAGAGAGCGACAGGCGGGACTTCCGCTTCCGGCAGCCCACTTCCGTGGGCGCCTGCGCACACCCAACCCCGCGACTGGGGGCGTGGCCTGTTGCCATAGCGATCCCCGCCCGCCCGGCCCAGCGGCGGGAGACGAGCGTTGCGTAGTGGTTCGAGGCCATTCGGAACCTTATGGGGCAGATGTTCACGACCACGGAGAGGAAAAGAAAGCGGGTTCAACCCAAACCATTTTGTCGTAGAACGGCACAGGTTGAAGGAGGGAAAGGACACGCCGTTTCCAAATACCCGCCGGCCCTGCCTCCGGGGGCGCGGCCTCCGCGAAGCGAATCCGCTCCTCGCTTCAGGGATGGACCCCGCCCCTTTCCCCTCGGGGGCTGGTCATTTACGTGTCTATTGATCTTTCCGACTCCGCGTAACCAATCCTCTGCCTACATCCGGAGGGGCGTGGACCTGCGCCCCGGAGGGCGCCTGTTTAACGTGATCAAACGCTTCTCATTGGCTTCTCCTCCTCCGCTGAGGCGGAGTCCACCCCTTCCGCGCTCCCTTTTGGGTTGTGCAGCCCTCCGGGGGAACCAACCCCAAAGCCCGCGGGAGACGGGGAGGCGTGTCCTCAGAGCGGGAGTCCCCATTGGCTTCAGTGCTGGCAGGAGGGTCGGATGGTTCAGCCGCTCTTGTTCTTTGGTCCGCTGATTTCATGGGGTGGGACTTGGCTCGGCCTAAATTCTATCCGCGGTCCCGGACCGGTTTCAGGGCGAAGCTGCCATGCGTTCCGGGGGCCGCGGGCGGCCCCGGCCACGGCCCGGAGAACGCGGCCTCTTGGAGCCACCCTCACCGCCCAAGCGCCGCCTGCTACCGCGGGTGCCGCTGTTGCCCCTGCTGCTGCTGGCGCTGGCCGTGGCCTGGGCGTTCTACACCATCTGGAGCGGCTGGCACCGCCGGACGGAGGAGCCGCCGCCGGCCCGGGAGCTGCGGGTGAGGCCGGGCGGGGGGCGGGCACCGCGGGGGCCCTCATTCCCCGGCTCCCCTTCCCTAAGGTCTCAGGTTGACGTGGCTTTCTCGTATGGCCCTAACCGCAGGTGCCACTGTCTCGGTCATTAGATCGCACGCCCCTTGCCAATGGAATGAAGCTTCGGGCTTGTTCTGTAACAGTGGCTCCGCTTTAAGAGGAAGGGTCTGGAGTAATAAGACAGAGTTCTGGGTTCTAATCCTAAAGTCAGCTATTTGGCGGAGTCCCTTCTTCTCGCTGGACCTCGATTTCCCCATCAGGGTTGGGGTGGGCTGGACCGGATGGGCTTGGAGGGACTTTTCCTGAGTCTAGAATTTATCCTAGAAACCTCCGATGCTAGAGACCGCGATTAGCGAGAGGAATTGGGGCTTCTTAGGGGTGGCGGCGCCCGGGGTAGGGTCGGAATGGGGGTTGTTATCACACTCTGCTCTTCTCTGCCCCATCCCACCCCACTCCCAAGGGCCCGTTGATCGGAAGCCTCCCCGAAGCCCGGCTGCGGAAGGTGGTGGGGCGTCTGGACCCACAGCGTCTCTGGAACGCTTATCTGCGCCCCCTGCTGGTTGTACGGACCCCGGGCAGCCCGGGCAATCTCCAAGTCAGAAAGGTAAAGGGCCCCGCCTCCAACCCCTGATCCGCAGCCCGCCAGGGAACAGGAGATAGGCATTCTGCCTAAGATCCCAAAGCAGCTAAGAGGCAGAGCTGGGGCTCTGATTGGAGCTAATTTGGCTCTAGAGTCCCACCTGGTAATCACCAGGCTGTACTGCCCCCACCGAAAGCGAGCAGCCCTATGAGGTGGGTACCAATGTGATCTTCCTTATGCAGATGGGGAAACTGAGGCCCAGAGCAGTTAGGCATCTTGTCCAAAGCCCACAGCTAATAAATGGTATACTTAGGGTTTCAACCCAAAAAGGTTGGCTCCAGAGCTGGTGCTGTAACATCTCTATATTGCTTCCCAGAAAGCATGGAGAGTCACGTGAACACTGCCTGAGTTCAAATCTCACCTCAGCCACTTGGAGTGTGACCTTGGACTCGTTTCTTAACCTCTCTGTGCCTGTTTCCTTATCTGCAAAATGGAGCCATTGACAGTTCCTACCCCACAGGGTTCCTAGTGCTATTGAAGAGGGAGCTGTGATTAATCTTGTTGGCATCAAGGGGCGGGATCACCCCGCCCCTGGCACTCAGTAGAGACTCAGCAGAAGTGTGTCAAGGGAATGATTTAAACCACAGTGGTACTTGTGAGTCAACCTGGCTGCTCTGCACGGCTCAGGTCACATGGCCCTTCTCCCCAGTCCCCACCCACCCTCCCGCCTCTCTCGCCACTAGTTCCTGGAGGCCACGCTTCGGGCCCTGACGGCAGGCTGGCATGTGGAGCTGGACCCCTTCACGGCCTCGACGCCCCTGGGGCCACTGGACTTTGGCAACGTGGTGGCCACACTTGACCCAGGGGCTGCCCGTCACCTCACCCTTGCCTGCCATTACGACTCCAAGCTCTTCCCATCTGGGTCGGCCCCCTTCGTGGGGGCCACGGATTCGGCTGTGCCTTGCGCTCTGCTCCTGGAGCTGGCCCAAGCCCTTGACTTGGAGTTGAGCAGAGCCAAGAATCAGGTGAGGAGTGGGGGAAGGGGAAGGGTGGGAGTCGGGGCTGCCTCTACCTTGGTCCAAGCCACCACCCTCCCTTACCTGGTTTTGTCTTCCTGCCTCTACTCCACACACAAAGCCACAGGGATCTTTCCACCTTCTGAATGTCAGATCTTGTCCCTCCTCTGCCCTTTGGGAGCCCTTCCATGGCTCCCACCTCACTCCACGCATAAGCCAGAGTCCTTATAGTGGCCCATGAGGTGTGCCTTGTTACCTCTCTAGTCTTATCTACCACCTCTCACCCCTCGCTCACTCCACTCTAGCCACCCACCTCATCCGTGTACCTCAAACCCACAAAATTCACTCTCACCACAGGACATTTGCACTTGCTGTTTGCTCCGCCCAGAATGTGCTTTTCTCAGACATTTTCCTGGGTGGCTCCCACCCTCATTCAGGTGTCCACTCCGAAGTCACCTCCTCAAAGAGGCCTTCCCAACCCCCCTAAAATAGCTCCTGGCACTATCTCATGCTTTATGCTGCTTTGTGTTGACTTGTTTGTCTCCCCAACTAGAATAAGCCTCATATAGGCAGGGACTTAGCTGCTTTTGTTTCCTGCTGTATTTCCTGGGCCCAGAATATTGCCTGGCATAGAGGAGGAAGTCAGTAAAAATGTATGGAATGAATGAATGAAAACACAAGTCCCCTCACGCTCCTCCCCTGCTCAGCCCCTTCCATGGCTCAAACCCCAGTGCCCCAAGCTCCCTGGCCCTTGCTGAACCCTCGGGCCTTTTCTCAAACCCCTCTCGCCCCAGCCCTGCTCCATGTTGCTTCCCTGCCTGGGAACACTCTTCCCTCTGCTCCGCTTTGCCAGACCAGCTCCCACTCACTCTCCATGTGAACATCCCTTCCCAACAGACCCAGATGTGCTTCCTGAGCGAGGTTATCCTCCGCCCCCTTCCTACGCGCTCTCAGGACCCTGTAGTTCTCGGAAGCATCTGTCTCAACTGCATTTCGCTGTTTGTATAATTATTCATTTGTAGGTCTGTCTCTTTTGCTAAACAAGCTTGAGGAATAATGAAAATAATCAGAGCCAACCCTTATTTAGTTACTATAGGCCAGACACTGATCGAGGACCTGGATTCGAATCCCGCCCTATGATTAGACCTGGACGAACCCCATTTCTACATAAAGAAACAGATGCTTTGGGAAGTTAGTAACTTACCCGTGGCTGATCGGCTACGCAGTGGCTGAGCCAGGATTTGAACCCAGGCGGCCTGGTTCAGAGTCTGTACTCTTGGCTAGTTTGCCCCACTCAGCTGTGCACGCGGGCAGGAAAGCCACGTGGGTGGCTTGAGGCGAGGGCTGGCAGCGAGCTGGTCCTGACCACCGGCTCCCGCAGGCGGCCCCGGTGACCCTGCAGCTGCTCTTCTTGGACGGTGAGGAGGCACTGAAGGAGTGGGGACCCAAGGACTCCCTGTATGGCTCCCGGCACCTGGCCCAGCTCATGGAGTCTGCACCCCACAGTCCCGGCCCCACCAGGATCCAGGCCATTGTAAGACTAGGGCCCCACTGGGTTCTGGCGAGGTGGGGAGGGGGTGATGTGAGGTTGGAGCATTCCACCTGGCCTCTCCAGTCTGGCCTCTCTTCCTAGGAGCTCTTTATGCTTCTGGATCTCCTGGGAGCCCCCAACCCGACCTTCTACAGTCACTTCCCTCGCACGGCCCGCTGGTTCCATCGACTGCGGAGCATCGGTAAGGGGAAAGGTGGAGGCAGGCACCAGCCTGGGATGCAGGACGGGGGCCGGGATGGGACAGGCATCGGTCCTCTAAGGGGTCCTCCAGCCTTTTCTCTCTCTCTAAGGCACTAGGGCAGAAACACAAAACGATCCCACAGCAGTCAGGGTAGTGATTACGAACAGGGACTAAGGGGTCAGACAGCCCTGGGATTGAATCCTGGCTCTGCATCTTACCAGCTGTGTGAACTTGGGCTTCATCTCTCTGAGCCTCCATTTCCTGTCTGTAAAATGGACATGATGGTGATGATAATGGGGATCTCCCTCCTAGACTCAGAGGGATTAACTGAGACCAGGAACACGGTAAGACTGCAGTAGGGGTAACTGACATTCATTCTTTTTGGGACGATCAGGGCTATACTCCCAGCCCCCCTGCCCTCCTCTGATTGGTGAGGAGGGCAACCTTTGACCCTGAGGGGCTGACTCTTGCTCTCTAATCCCCACCACCTGCAGAGAAGCGCCTGCACCGTTTGAACCTGCTACAGTCTCATCCCCAGGAGGTGATGTACTTCCAGCCTGGGGAGCCCTTTGGCTCTGTGGAGGACGACCATGTCCCCTTCCTCCGCCGAGGTACTTGCTATAGGGAGGGGTGGGGGGCAGGGCACCAAGGGAGCCACAGATGGGCCCTGGCACCTTCCCAGAGGTGGGGACTGGTGGCAAGTGGCTTAACCTCTTTGTGCCTCAATTTCCTTATCTGTAAAATGGGGATAATAATAGCCCCTGTCTCAGCGTTGTTGGTAGGGGATTGAATGCGTTAATACATGTAATGAGCTTGCCCCAGTGCCCAGCACATAGGGAGCATTCACGAAATGTTCAATATTATTGTTTGAGCCTCAATAATTGCAGTTTCTTCTAGCTTTTGCCTTTCAAGGTCCTGGCAGCCCAGCAGAATCACCTGAGGAGCTTCAAAAGATGCCCAGTCGTGGGGCTGGCCTGGTGGCGTAGTGGTTAAGTTCGCGCATGCTCACTTCAGCCTGGGTTCACGGGTTCAGATCCTGGGCGCGGACCTACACACCGCTCATCAAGCTATGCTGTGGCGGTGACCCACATACAAAATAGAGAAGATTGGTACAGATGTTAGCTCAAGGGCCATCTTCCTCAAGCAAAAAGAAAAACCAGAAACATGGAGGAGGATTGGCAACAGATGTTAGCTCAGGGCCAATCTTCCTCACCAAAAAAAAAAAGTGCCCAGTCACATTTCAGGCCAGGTAGAGGGGTTCATATCATAGGTTTTAGAACTGGACAGGTCTGGGTTCTAGGATCTGCAATTTACCACTGGTTGACCTAAGGCAAATTACTTAGCCTCTCTGAGCCCCCATTTCTTCTGGAAGATGAAGAGATATAAACATACTAACACAAATGTGTGTGTATATTCATCATCACAGGGTTGGTGAGGATTACATGAGATTAGGTATATAAAATGCCTACTTACACAGTGCTTGGCATCTAGCAAGTGCTAAAAACTGCCTTTTAAATTTTTACTCTATAATTTACTCATTCAACAAACATGCATTCCCTACTTCTTTATTGATTCATTCGATGAATGCTTCCCAAGGCAGGTACTGAGCTAGGTGTCAGGGATACAGTGATGGCCCATAATCCGCCTGGCTCCTGTCTAGTGGGGGGACAGATATTTAGCAAATCAGGACAAACACAGAGGGAAGCGTTCTGAGGACAGGAACCCAATGTAGTGCTGGGGTTACGAGCAGTGACTCTGGAGACAGGCGGCCTGGGTTCACATTATGACTGTACTGTTTACAAGAGGCAGAACCTTAGGCAAATCACTCTGTGTGCCTCAGTGTCCACATCTGTAAAATGGGGGTAATTATAGCACCCACTTTAAAGGATTATTATAAGGATAAAACAGGGTGTGTGTGTATGATGTATGGCCTTAAACTAGGGCCTGGAATAGAACAAGTACTATATAAGTGCTAACTACTAATACAGAAGAGAAAAAGAGCCTAATAATGTATAACTGGAGAGGAGGGTCCAAGACATCTTTCCCTTCTTCTGGTCTTTCCATAATCCATGAAGTTTTGAGTTTCTCTAATTTGTGTTATGAAAACAATAGACATACTGGATATATTTTTTAAACTAATATGTTGCCCTCACACACTTACAGTCATTGTTCAGAGTTCTTCAAGTGCCGGAACGGAGTATCTTCTCGGGGGAGTGGCGGGGGAGCGAGGGAAGGTGACTCAGGCCTGGGCCTGGGCTCCTGGGTCAGCCGTGGGCCTGACCGAGTCTCCTCTCTCTCCCGCAGGGGTCCCGGTGCTCCACCTCATCTCCACGCCCTTCCCCTCTGTCTGGCACACGCCTGATGACTCTGAAGCCAACCTGCACCCACCCACAGTACATAACCTGAGCCGCATCCTCATTGTGTTCCTGGCTGAATACCTGGGGCTCTAGCCTGCCTGGCTGACTCTGAAGGAGAAGTGTCCAGCAGGAGACGTGCCGAGGGCACCTGGAGCCAATGGAGCTCAAACCGGGCCCGCCTGGGGTGTGCTGGCTTGTCCTTAATACCTTCGGCTCTGCTTGGGCTATGATTGGAAGACCCTCTTTCCTTTGACTATCTTAAGCTGCCACTCTTCAAAGACATAGAAGAGACCAGTATGGGGGTGACCACCAAAGGAATCAGAGCTCGGCCCTGCCCTGAGGGAAACACTTGGGCTGAAAGTTTGCAGAGGCCAAATGCTGTTCTCAGGTTTAGTCAGCAAACCTCGCATTGGCATCTGGACCAGCAATACAACCCAACCAAATGAATTCCCTGTGGCTCATGTTTTTCTGTCAGTTTGTTCTGCAGAATGGCAGCCTTGCTACTGCACCAGTCCAAACCTAACTTCCACATGGATACGCCATGTGGGGCCCACAGAGGATGCGCTCATAAGCAGGAACAGAGGAGACGGAAGCCAATACTTGAGAACTCTCGATTCTGCCAGCTCCAATGGGCATTAAACCAGTGTTTCTGCAAAACGTATTCTACAGAACTAGCACAAATAGGTGTTGCATGAAAAAGGGGATTAAAAAAGCAGGGTGAACAATATTAAATGAGTTTCTTCATTGCACAATGTGAATTTTCAAGAGTAAGATGGAGAGTGCAGTGTTTTCCCAAAGTATTTCACCATGGAACCCCTTTATTGGGAAGCACCTCACAGAACTAGGGTACCTCAGAATATACTTTGGGAAACACTGGGTTTTGATAGTTTGAGTGCACTTATGGTAGCAATGGGTCAGACAGACCTAGAATCACTGCAAACTAGTTACACCAAACCATCCTTTCCCTTTCAGCTGTGGGTACAGGAGTGCGAGACAGTGCGTGTAACTGCCTCTAGTGATGGCCTGAGGATTTATTTCCCAACTCTTCATTTTTAGACTCAACAGGGCTGCTTATTAAAAAATGCAGACTCCCATTCTAGTCTGGGGGGGACCTACTGAATCAGAACCCCAGGGAGCCGCTGGGACTCTGTAACCAGCACCTCAGGAAGACTCAGGATCAGCAAAGTTTGGGACACGCGGCCCTTAAGGTTACAGTTTGGTGCGTTCACAGCTTAGCAACCTAAAGAAAACCGTAAAATGGAGGGCGCCTAGAAAGGGAGTCTTATGCTGGGCTCTATGCCTGCTGATTTTGTGACTTGGATGGAGACCCCATAGGCAGCAGGGACGCCAGGCCAGGATGGAGGGTTATTAAGTAGTGAAGGTGAGCATCGGCCTTCCAAGCCAACTCAAGGCTGGAGAAGACCCAAGAGAACTCATGGGCTGAAACTCAGGATATCAAATAAGAGAGGACAAACTGAAGGTCCTCAATTCACGTTCTTCCACAGTGAATTTATGGGCACCCACTGTATGCCAGGCACCATGAGCACTTTACATCAGCTCATTTAGTCTCCCCCACATCCTGAGGTCGGTACAATTTCCGTTCTCATTTTGCAAATGAAGTGGCTAGGGCTGAGTGACAACCAGCTGGTTACAGAGCCCAGATTCTCACCCACAGTTGTGCTCCTAACCCCATGTCCTACCTCCCTTCCAGAAATCACTTGTGCTGGACCAACAGATTGTTGACAAACAGTAGCTCCTGAAGCTTTTAATTGGCCACAAGTTAGAGTGGGGTCAGGGCAGGGGACTAATGGCCTCTTAGAGGCGGACTTGGCAGAAGTCCAGAGTTCAGACAGGGAAGTGACATTCATCAACAGCTGGGGTGGCGAGGGTCTCAAACCACAGGGACAGTTCCGGTTTCTTCATTTCTTGTGTGGCAGGCATGGTGCCAAGTACTTGAAAGTGCACCATGTCCCCTTAGCGTCACAGCCACCCCAGAAGTAGGCGAGACCACTGTCTCCATGTTAGCGAGGGGAAGCAGTGTGTCAGTTACAGCCCTGGCCCTCAACGCCTTACTGCACCACCTCCTGGTTGAGTGTGCAACACACCAGGACTGAGCAAGGGGCCTGAGGCACATTTTCTGCTTGAATTCGGGGTAAGGATTATGAGCTTCATTTTATGGATAAGGCTGCTGAAGCTTGGTAAGGCAGTGTTTCCCCAGCTCCCACATCTCCCAGACTTGGGCTTCCCCAGTTTCACGCTATGGAGGGGCCACTAGGTGGTGTATCTGATAGGCACAATTGTTGAGCATGCTACACGTGATGTTGCACATATCAACCTTTTGAGGAACTGTCAGTATCTGCATTTTTCAGATTAAGAAACTGAGCTTCAGAGAAATCAGTTGCCACATATCACATAGCTAGACACTTTCCCTGTAATATGCCAGGTGTACATTTTGTTTTTATTGATCCTGCTTACGACTCATTGGGCTGATTAATCTTTTACCAGTCTGGACTTCGCAACCATCGGGTCTTTAAATATTATCTTTGCACTGTTTGCTCTTCTCATTCTAGAATGCCAATTAATGTGTTACATTTTCTCACTATGTCCTCTGTAACCTTTCTTTCATATTGACTCAGGTTTTTTTTTTCTTTTGTTTTTGTCTCCATGCTATTTTTTGGACCTAACTCTAGTTCAATAAATCTCTCTTTAGCTGTGTCTAATCTGCCATGCAGCCCAGCCACTGAGTTATTACTTTGGTTAGTGTATGTCTGTGGGTTTTTTCTTTCCATAGCTGGTAGGCCATTTTTCAGGTCTGGGTTACCTGCCCATATTTCCAGGCTCTTGCATTATAATCTGCGAGTGACAGTTTCACCATCTGAAACCTTTGTGGGTATGTTTTTGCTCTCATTTCTGCTGGTTCTTGTTACTTCCATGCATGTTTGGTTATTTAACTATGTACTAACTGTCTGGAAAATTATTGGTGGTGATTCTAGATGACGGTTTTTTCCACCAGAAGATTTACATTTGTTTCTGCCAGACACCTGAGCTAGAAGTACCCCGGAACACATAGGTAATGCAGACCTGGCCTGCAAACCTGAGCCAAGGGCCAGCCTGTGACCAATTCTCAGGGTCTGCTTTTTTCTTTCCTTTGGTCTTGTGCTTCCCTCGCCATTCAGAACATCTCTGCAGTCTTCTGGGTCATACTTACCTGAGCTTATAGTGCGGTGTGATGCCAGCTCCTATCAGATTCTCCACCTTGGGCAGGCTCTAGCCTTCACTTCTGCCTGCTTGTCCCAGTAAGGCTACAAGTAGGAAACCCAAATTTGTTCACATCAGCAAATGCTCTCCGAGCAGAAGTGGTTTCAGGGCCCCATGTACCCTCACCCTTAAATTTTTGGCTTAGTGTATCCTTAACTGTATTTTATTGGCTATTTGATGCTTTTAAGATTTTTTACTTCTTTTTTTCAGCAGGATAGTCCAAATAATATGGCCCTTCCTCCACAGGAAACTGAAGTCCTACAAAACCAAGCCAAGATTCAAACCCAGGTCTCTTTGATTCTAAAATCTAAGTATTAAATAACTACTCTGAGATATCCTACTCTCTCTGGAAATTCTGGTTCTCTGATAAGAATGTCAGAGACTTAGCTGCCTCTCAATATCCATTTTCCCCTCTTCTTTTATACTTGAATTTTTAAAATGTCTTAATTCCCCCTTTTTCTTTAGTAAAAAATTAAGTGAATATTTTAAAGCTTTAATTACAGGGATCTTTGTAAAAGAGTTTTTTGTTGGGCATAATGCACCCAACTAAAAGACTGCATTTCCCAGCCTCCCTTGCAGCCCTTCCATATGGCTAAGTTCTGACCAGGGAGATGTATAAAGAAGTGTAGTGTAGTACTTCTGGGAAGAAGCAGGCTTCCCTTCATGCAAAATGGTGATGGCTGGAGTTCTAGCAGCCATTGTGCACCATGAGGATGAGGGCCATAGCCAAAGGAGGATGGAATAGTGAGCTAGAAGGAGGCTGGGTTCCTGATGACTTCAGGGCCACCATACCTGCCCAACACTGAATTCCTAAAGAAATAAAAACTATCTCAACTTTTTCCATCCCACCATACACGGGCCCATGACTCCCTTTTCCCCCACACCCCCTCCCTGAACAACACACAAACCAGTCTGGGCCCAGCCTTATAAATATTGATTTTATAGAAAGGACCAATGCAAAACTGGTCAGATGCCACAAGCTAGAAGCTTCCAGAACCACAATGATGAAAAAAACAAAAAGAAACCCCAAACAGAACAAACAAAAATACCCCAGACCAATTGCCTGAAAATCAAGGTCTCAGATGAGCAAAAGATTCTAAAGAAACACATGTAGCTGGGGACGGAGAGACCCCAATGCCTGAACAAGTAGAGTGGAAGGAAAAACAAGCCAGAAATTCAAACCCACAGTCCCTGCCCACCGGCCCCCCACGCTGTCAAGAGCGAGGCAGAGGGCTTCACAGCTTTCTTTTTTTTTTTTTGGTGGGGGGGGGAGTGATGGCAATAGCTTAAATAACGGAGAGGGGGGATTTTTATACTTTTGACTTTTTTTTTTCCTCTTCCCCTTTAGGGGAACTAGAGAGACAGGTAGCTTGAGGTTAAAGAGAAAACAGCGGTTTTTATTGTTTTAATGGGGAAAACATCTAGAAATGGCAGGCTGCCAGGAAATGTGCCAAATTTGATCTGTGATCTGATGGCCCCCAACTCCTAAGGAGGAGGCGAGCCCTGGTGTCACCGGTTAGGAGAGGACCCAACCTTGGGTGCTGCAGCCTCTTGGGAGAACACAGCTCCAGAGACAAAGAATCGGAGGAAGGAGCAGAAGGGGGCCAGAATGGGGGAACTCTTAAGTAGTACCAAAATTAGCTGCCGTCTGCTCCCTGCTGGTGGGTCCCTGGGGTGTAGAAAGTGGCAGGGAGGGTGTTGGGGCTGGAGAAGAAATTGAGATGCTGATTAAAAAAACACCCTACTTGAGGGTCCACGGCCCTGGGTCTGAAAAGTAGAAAACCAATGGGGTCAGTCAACCCGAGTGTCGTCCTGGGTCATCCCCGAGCCCCATCTCAGTTCTGGACGGGGGTCAGCGCTGCCTGGACTGGGGGTAGGGGCTGCTGGCTCAGTCCTGGCCCTCAGCTCCCAGGGGGAGGGGGTGGGCATGGTGGGCTCTCCCCCCCCTCCCCCGGCTTCACCTCCCCTCCTCCCGGCCAGCCCGGCCGCCCCCACCGCCTGGCCCGTTGCAGGGCAGGACCCAGTTGTTATCGTGCAGACCCAGGCGGCAGCCAGGCGTCTCGCGATCGGCTCGGCGGCAGCACATCCAGTAGGAACGTCCGTAAGGCAGGTCGTGGTGGTAGGGCTTGGGGTGCCAGCGGCAGAGCGACACGTCGCCCTTCTCGTATCTCTTGCGGCACTGCTTGCAAGGGTCATCCCGGTAGAGGGGGTCGCGGCTCCAGCGCGAGTCTGTGGCCCGCACGCCAAACGCCTCGATGATGCCCTTGAAGTGGTGGCAGGTGCACTTGAGGGCCGCCAGGGCCCGCGTGGGCAGGAAGCTGAAGATCTTGACCAGCACGTGCTCGGGGAGCAACAGCATGTACTGTCGCGGCTCCAGCAGCCTCTGGATCTTGAAGCGGATCTCCAGGAAGTCGTGCGACACGTGCCGGTACAGGCGGCACAGGGAGGTGTCCGCTGTCCCCTCAGCATCGTCCGGGCCTGGCGCGGCGGCCGGTGAGTCAGCTGGGGGAGGCTCGGGGGGCCCGTCTGGCCCCCGGGACTGGAGGAAGAAGAGCTGGCCGGGTGGGGGCGGCTCCTCGGGGCTGACGGTCAGGCACACGGTCTCCTCCTTCACGTTCTTGGTGCCATCCTTGCCAAAGAAGATGCACTCGTCTACCACGCCTGTCACCACCACATCCACGTGGAAGCCTGACGCTCCGCAGTCCCGCGCGGGGGGTGGAGGGGGGGCCGGGGGAGTGTCCTCGGGCCTGGCAGGGGCTGGGGTCTCGCCCTCGCTGGCTTCATCCGCCCTAGCCAGAAGGAACTCCACATTGCTGGGGAGGGCATCCCGAGAGGGGCTGATAAGCTGGTACAGGTCACAGGTGATCTTGTCCTTGGCTCGGGCCCCGGGCCCTGGGCTGCCAGGGTAGGCACAGCCGGGCCGGCCCCCGCTCCCGTTGGGCAAGCTGCCATCCGGTGCACGGGGCTCACGGCCATTGGAGATACGGAAGGCGATGCGCACCTCCCCGGGGCCCGGTCCAGGCCGCTCCTCCTTGCGAAGGCCCTTGGCCGGAGGGTTGTCCCGCTGGGCCTCGAAGTGGGCCACCGCCTCGGCGACACGGCTGCAGTCCCCGCCACCAGACCGCCGTTCAGACCCCAGCCCCTTGGTGGGCCCGCCCTGCTCAGCTGACACGAAGACCACGGGTGCCGGGGTGCCGGGGCGCGGATAGTTCTGCAGGGCCAGGGCGGCCCGCTGTTCCACCAGGGCCACCATCTCAGCCACAGAGAGCAGGTCCACATCCTCACAGGCTGAGGCTGGGGCACCCTCGGCAGGAGGGGGCCCCTCCCGGCCCCCGGGGTCCGGCGGAGCCTTCGTGGGCTCCAGACAGCGCCTCCTCCGCTTCGCCTTGGAACTGTCACTGCCCCAGTGCCCTTTGACCTTCATGGAGCTGGCCCGGCTGCCCCCACCACACTGGTGCGCCACAAAGAAGGCCACCTTCTCCTTCGTGTTCCCAGGCTTGATCACATACCACGTGTCCAGCAGGACTCGACCCTCGTCCCCAGCAGCTGCTGCTGAGAGGAGCGGGGCAGGCTGGGAGGCGGGGGCCTCCGTCGCCAAGGTGGGCGGTGTGTTCTCCGAGTGGGCAGGCCCGTGCTCCGGCTCAGCCCCGCTGCCTGGCTCAGGGCAGGCTGCCGGCTTGAGGGCTGTGGAAGGTGGGCGCGGCTGGTTCTGCGAGTAGGTGCCAAAGGGCCGAGGGCACCAGAGCTGGAAGGGCAGGAGGCCGCCGCGGTCCATTCTGGGCAATGGTGGCAGACAGGCAGGGGTTCACCACATCTCAGGACCTGGAGGGTGGTGGGGGGCTCCACAGGCCACCTGGAGACAGGGAAGAGGAGGTTGGGGAGCTGGGATAACAGCCTGGCCTCCCAGTACCACCCCAACCTCAACCTCCCCCGAAAGGACAGACCAAATTAGACCACCAAGAACTCTATTCCTGCCCCACTGCACAGCTGAGCTAATGGAGGGATGCAAAGGGGATGGGACCTGCTCTTTTAAACTCAGAGCGTGGCTGGAGCTGGCAGCTTGCTCCAACCCTACAGACCACACTCCACTGCCTGACTGCCTTCATCACGATCCAGAGGCCTCCTGCTGCCGTAACCTTTAAATGTAATCAAGAGCATCATGTGACAGACAGCTTCTCTTTTTCTATTTGCTCACCCAGTAACCAGTTCCTGACAGGTAAGAATTCCCAGCCCTGCCCCCAGCTATGGCTGCTTGAGCCCACGAAGGAAGGAAGGAGGTGGGCTGAGTGGGGGAAGAAAATCTGAGGTCAGAGCCAGACAGGCCTTTAAGAAATCAGCTCTTCATTTTGTTCAGGTCACGGGGCTTTTTGAGAATCTCTTCAAGCTGTGTATCCTCATCCAGGAAAATGCACACACTTGCACAAGACTGTGCAGGTAATTCCCCAAACACAGCCACAGACTCCCGGGATAAGAAGGCCTGTTCTAGTCTAGCCGCCTCAAATTGCACACAGGTGAACTGAGGTGCAGAGTGGGGAAGGGTTATGTAGCGCAAAACCAGGTCCTCAAACTTGGTTTCTGAACTTTGCAATTCAGGCTTTCTTAATAATGACCATTTTATTTTGCAGCGACTTTGTGTGCAGGACCTAATCTGCAGGCAATTCTGCTAATGAGTCCGACATGACCACTTTCCACTGCAGGAGCAATAGGTAGCATATCCCTCAGTCTCAATCATTCCCTGGCCCATCTCCCTCCAGACATCTCAAAACCAAAAAACCCTCCAAACCTCGAACCTTCCACATGCCTATAGACCAGGGCTCAGCCAACTACGGCCCCCTGGCCAAAAGTGGCCCACTGCCTGTCTTTGCAAAAAAAGTTTTATTGAAACATGCTCATTTGTTTATGGCTACTTTCATGCTGCAATGGCAGAGTTGAGTAGTTGCAAGAGAGAGCATATGGCCTGCAAAGCCTAAAACACTCATTATCTGGCCCTTTATGGAAAAAGTTTGCTGACTCCTGCAGTATGGACTGTCCTTCTAAATTCAGGCAATTCCAGAGATACCACTAAAACCCCATTCCCTTCGTGGTCCTGTAGACACCACTCAAAATCCAGACAGCCTCCAACATCCAGAGACACCAGTAACAAAGGGAGTCCCAATCCTAAAAATCCTTACACCCCATAATCCCTAATCCCACCTACCCCTCAAATACTCACAGCCTCTGCTGAAATCCCAGTTCCTTGCTAAAAAAAAAAAAAAAAAAAAATCACCAAAGCCTGTAAAACCTATAGAAGGCTAAGTTTACCAACCATCAATACATCTAAACACCCAGGAATAGACACCAAGGCAGAAAGGTCCTTCTCTGTAGATGCGATCCCTCTACAACTTAGGCACCCCCTGACATTCCCCAACGACTTCTACTCTTATTCCAGAATCTCAATGCCTTTTCCAAATTCCACTTTAAACCTCTAAACCTAAATATATCCCCTCCAGCACAGAAGGTCTGATCTCAAGGCACCCCTCACAGATCCCATGCCTACCAAGAACTCCCACACACACAGCAATTTCCCAACCTCACAGATGCCCAATTTCCTGAAATCCTATACTCACCTCCAACTCTTTCTAAACCTCCATATGTACTCCCTAATTCCACAGGAGCTCCCCAAATGCAAAAGAACTCACTAAAATATAAAAACTCCCTAGCACATAAAACTAATCCCAAACCACATATTTCTCCAAGCCAGAAGAGCCCCCCCAAATACTCCCAAAGAAGCCTCACAGATGTTCTAATAGCAGACACGTGCTTACTGCCCGCTCACTGGGAGCTGATAGGAACTGTTCTAACAATTCCTGCTAATCCTCCTTGGCCCCTGTGAAGCAACTGGCGTTCTTAGTCCAGATTTCCCGATGAGGCTCAGAAAAGTGGAATCCCGTGTCGGGATTCAGACAGGTGGGAAGAAGTCGAGGCAGACCCAAACCCACGCGTTCTGGCCCCAGAATTGGTCTCTTAGACTCTTTGCTTCTAAGTCTCTCCGTGGCTCCCCACATCCTATACCCACCCAACACCCCAAACCACAAAGGAGACCCCCTACGACACAACCGAACCTTCCGTCTTATAAAAGAACCCCAAATCCAACCCCAAGGCGCCCCCTAAGCTCAAGTGAACACCAAAGTATCCCCCACACCCAGGCAAAAACTCCCCCAAGTCCCAAAATACGCTTAAAGGCAAACAGAACCCCCAAATTTTGTAACTGTCTCCCCGGAACCCGCCAATCCCCACACGCGACCCTCGTAACCTAGACACGCCCCCAAAGCGCCCTCACCCCCGAGCCCCGCCCCTCGCAACGGGAGAGGGTGGAGGCACATACGCATGCGCAGAAGAGACCCGCCCCCTTGCTACTTTCCTCGGGCCTTCGCGCAGGCGGGCGCGCGACTAGTTTCCCTCCGCCCCTTTGTTGACAGACGCGCGCGTGACGGCCCCAGCCAATGAGCGCCCGCCGTTCGGGGCCGTGCCCATATAAGGAAGGCCTTGGCGAAGGGGCCCAACTTCGAAAGAGGGCGGAGTAGGCGAGAGGTGACGGAGTGGGTGTGGAAACAGCCGAGGCTGAGAGAGCGTGGAGCAATTCCCAACTTCCTGCTAAACGGAGGAACAAGGCCAGGACGGAGGCCATGGCATTCAACGAGAGGTTTCTTATGCGACGTTCCCTCTAAACAGGAGCCCTGATTGACAGTTGAGATTTAAAGGGCCAAGCAGCTCCGGGACTGAGACTCCAGGGCAGAAGGAGGCGGGCAGAACGATCTGAGAGTGCCCACCTTTAGTTGGGAAACTTAGGGGCCGAGATTTACTGCGGGGGGAAACTGGGCAGCGGGATCACACAAATGGGCAGTGGGCTTGGCATTCAAGGCTCAGGCCGAGTGACCAAAAGGACTTCTGGGTTTAGCCTTTCCAACCAGGCGCCTCAAATCTGACTTAGACTTGGTACAAGAAAATAGGAAATACCTCAATAATGGCTTTTTAATATTGATTACCTGTTAAAATAATATTTAGGATATAATTTAGCTAAATAAAAATATTTAAAATTAACTTCATCTCTTTTGACTCTTTTAATGTGGCTACTAGATTTTAAATTACACATACGGCTCACATTATATTGCTGTTGAGCCGCGCTGGTCTAGATCGTTTCAGTGCCAGGCCAACTCAAGAGACACCCAAGGGTGGCTCCACTGCAGGCCCCTGTCCAGGCATCACCTGTCCCCACAGCACCCTGCCCCCGTCCTGCCTGCCTGCAGCCATCCTGCACATCACAGAAACCCGACCCTGTCCCTATGCTGCTCAGAACCTGCCATGACTCCCCAGTGCCCTTGGGAAAAAGCCCAGGTACTCCACTGGTCCAGCCTCACCCCTCCCAACTCATCCACACCCCCCATGGAGCCAGGTGGGCATCTGATCTGACACAGAGAGTAGTTAAGAGTACTCGGGCCTTGTCTGGTCCTCAGTAGGAGCTATTATCATGTCCACTGTATGGATGAAGAAACTGAGGCAGGACAGGTGACCTAACCAGCCCAAGGTCACACAGAACTGGTGTGAGTTGGAGCAGGGATATGAGCCCAGGGAGTCTGATTCCAGATTGCTGCCCTCTATTGTTTCACTACATACTCTCTGGGGTCTCAGCTCAGCCATCACCTCCTCCAAGAAGCTAACCCCCCAGGCTGGGTCAGACTCCCACATTGGTGTCCTTGCTATCTAATCCTCAGAGTCACCAAGCTCTTTCCTTCCATGGTCTTTGCATTTGCTGTTCCCACTGGCTGGAATGCTTCCCCCCCAGATGCCCACCTGGCCCAATTCCTTATTTGAGCAAAGACTCAAATGTAACTTTAATAGAGAGGCTCCCCAAGTGCCCTTCCTGCAAACTGCCCACCTGCTCAGAGGGGGACCTCTGGGTTCCCTCGTCCCAGCCCTGCCCACTCTGGGTCATCACTGTCTAGGGATGGATCTGTCTCTTCCACTACTGGACTGTGAACTCCCTGATGTGGGGGGATGAGGTGGGGAGGAAGGGTCAGAGAGATCATGGTCATCATGGTGTCCCCAGCAGGACTGCCCAGCATGGGACTGAATGGATCAAAGCTCCCGCCCCTGAGGCTCCATGTCCTAAAGGCAGTGTAAACTCTGTTCCACACCCAGGCTGTCTGTGTCCTGGCCAGCAGGGTCACTAGAGCAGAATTTTCTAACTCCCCACACACTGGGCCCAGCACAAGCCCCTATACTAAGTCAGCTTTCAGAGAATGTGCCAGGAAGACCCATTTATTGTACATCGTGACCCAGAAAGACTGAAAATAAAAGATGGAGAAAGACAGACTAGGCAAATCCGAACCCAGAGACAAATAGACAGGTGACATTACCATGTAAAAAAATAACAATGACAAAAACAAAAGGTATTATTGAAGACAAAGATGGTGACAAAACAAGCTGACCCATTATACACAAAAGTTCTCAACATATGTGAGGCTAATAACACGGCCTCAAAACATATAAAGCAAAAAACTAGACTGACAAAGAGTTTGGCAAATCCACAGCGTAATGGGAAACCTTAACATCTCTCTCCATGAGAGATGGGTTGAAAACATAAAATTACTAAGGACCTGAACCACACAACCAACACCCTTGATGGAATGCCCCCAACAATTAGAAAATCCACATTTTTACATCCCTAGCGTGACATTACGCAGAGGTCCTCCTGGGTGCTGGGCCTCGGTTGGTCACTGGGGACACAGAGATCACACTGAGCTCACCAAGAAGAGCGCATGGGAAAGGGGGCAGATGTCCCATCGTGACCAACATGAATATATTAGAGAGAAAATGATGATCACCACAGCAGTTGGCACGGAGCCCTCACCGGGAGCCTTTACTCGAAGCGTTTGACAAATATTACTTCATTTAATTCTCACATTGTCTAACTATTTTTAATCTCATTTCAAAGATTAGGAAATGGAGGCAGAGAATGGCTAAGTAATTGCCCCCGGTCACAGCTTGGCGGCAGAGCCCTGAATCTAACAGGCCTGGCTGACTGCAGAGCACACGGAGTCCATGCAGTGCAAGCAGCTTCATTTAATGAGTGTTCCGGGCCCTTTTCGTGGATCATCTCATTCAGTCCTCAAGGCCTTTGCACTCTCTGCTCCTCCTGCCTAGAATGCTCTTCCCCATGTATTCACAAGGCTCACTCCCTTACCTTCTTCAGGTTTTGTTCAGAAATCACCTCTGGAAGACCTTCCTTGATTTAAAACTGGAGCTTCCACCAACAGCCATATACACTCCCCTTCCCCGATTTTTCTCCCTAGCCTTTGTTACTATCTAATATACTATAAACTTTGTTTATAAAGTGTATTGTCGGTCTCACCTCACTAAAATGAAAGCTCCCCCAGGGCTGGTATTTTTGTCTAGTTTTTTCACTGCTGTATCCCCAGCTTTTAGAATAGCGCCAAGCACTTGGCTCCGCTCAGTGTGGTCCCCCACGCCAGCAGCAGCCCCTGGGGTGTGTTAGAAATGCATCACCTCGGGCCCCACCCGACCCCTGCTGAATCAGAATGTGCACTTCAACGAGATGGCTAGGGGATTCGGATGCACATTTCAGTTTGAGAAGCAATGCGCTAGCACATCGTGGGTGTGCAATGCGTATTTGAAAAAAAACGACGCCACTATGCTGTCTGCCTTCCACACATTTGCTACTGGGGACCTCTTGTGAAAAGCTGGCTGGTTCCAGCCAAGTCCACCCGTGGAAATCCTGCTCCCAGGACAGAGGCAGGAGCCCACTTCCTCTAGGAGCTGTCCCCATGCCCTCCCAAGCTACGTGGAATCTGTTCCTGTCACCTGCCGTTGCTGAAGGACAATGACCTGGGTGAAGGCCTCTCTCCCCTCCTCCCTGTGGCTTTCTGGAAGGCTGGGACCTCTCCTCAAAGGCGCAGCTGCTCCAGCCTCCACACATGGCTCGCTGGCCTAAGTTAGCTCTTCTGGCTCCATCCTTTCCATGGGAGCCAGAGAGATCTTTCCAGACACACATCGGACCACATCACTCCCCTGCTGAACACCCTCCCATGCGAGGTGGAAGTATGCAAAAAATACATTTCCAGGAACCCTTTCTCAGGAAGCTACTGGAGGATTTGCTCCACCAAAATGAAGGAGTAAACCAAGAAAAAGGAAGCTATCAGATCAAGGAAATAAGATCCAGCCCAGAAGAAAGGCAAAAGGAATTCCTTGATGGAAGTAAAGGAAGATCCTAGGAGGATGGCCAGGCAGCAGGCCTAGGCAGACCGTGTCTCCAGAAATACACAAAGAAAGGAGGAAGGCTGACAATTAACAAGCTAAGCAGGGGCCGGCCTGGTGGCACAGCGGGTAAGTGTGCGCGCTCTGCTTCGGCAGCCCGGGGTTCACAGGTTCGGATCCCGGGCACGCACCAATGCACCACTTGTCAGGCCATGCTATGGCGGCGTCCCACATAAAGTAGAAGAAGATGGGCACGGGCCATCTTCTGGGCCCGTGGCCATTGCCCAGGGCCAATCTTCCTCAGCAAAAAAAAAAAAAGGGGGGGGGGGAATTGGCATCAGATGTTAGCTCAGGGCTGATCTTCCTCACACACACAAAAAGCTAAGCGTGCAACTTAAGAAGTTGGAAACAACAACAGAATAAACCAAATGATAAAGAGCAGATGCCTGACCCCCCCTACACTGACTCAGGTGACTCCCCTGGGGCGCCTCCATCCCAGGGTGGCAGCTGTCAGGGTCATGCCAGCACAGGGCTGGGCACAGAGCGGTGCCCACGGTCACACAGGAACCGGTGGCAGGACACCAGGGCTCTGTTCCTGGTCCTGCTCCTTCTATTCCCCACCCTCCGGAACCCGCCACCCCTGTCGCCATCACCGCCCCTTTGTCCACAATCCTGCTCCATCCATACTCTTTTTCTTGGCTTTTTGGCCTCGGGGTCTGCTGGCCTCTCTCTCTCTCTCAAGTTTTGCTTTCCAACTAACAGCTCTCCAAAGGTAGGAATCATCTGATCCTCGGGATCTAGAATCCAGGATGCAGACAGAACTCAGGCAGGGCCTACCAGCACCTCACCCAGCTCCCCCACTTCTGGGGCTGTGACCTCAAGCAAGGTGCTCAACCTTCCGTGCCTCAGTTTCTCCCACCATAAAATGCAGATAACACCAGAACCCACTCTTTGTTACTGTCGGGTACTGAGTCTCACTTATTAATTAAACAGATATTTACAGAAGAGCTGCCGTGTGCCAGCCACTGTTCTGGGCACTGGGGATACGCAGGGAAAAGGAGACAGAAATCCTTGTCCTCATGGGGTTGACATACTAATTGGAGAGAAGCTCTATAAACACACAGTTAAGTTTCAAAGTGGCAAGTGCTGTGGGGAACAAATATAGCAGGAAAGGGGGATCGGGACTATAAGATGGGGGAGGTGATGATCTTAACCAAAGGGTCAGGACAGCATCACGGAGCAGGTGACAAACCAAGCCTTTCAGAAAACCTGTGCTTTGACGAATAATGCAGCTTTCCCAGAGCTGCTAGAAATATACCATTACAAATGGTAAAAATATCATTTTGTATGAGTAAGCTTCAGACTAGCACAGGCTGAAAACGCATTTAGGATTTTAAGAAAAGGCAAAATAACTTGGAAAGCAGACACATTTTCTAAGACAAACAAATAATGGAAAGGAAAAAAGAGTGTCACGTTACCCCAGGGCACCCAGATGTGACATAAAGGGACACGGATGAATGAGAGGTTGGTAACTTTTCCCTAAACCAACAGGTTTTCAGAGACAAAGTGTTAAAAATCCATGAAAGCAAAGACAAGCAGGCCGAGCTGGCAGGAGGGGCTGAAAATGAATCAGTATTGAAAAATGCGGGCCAGCACCACCAGGGCTGCAAAACTGTCCCAGCCATGTGACAACTGCGAGCTCCCCAAGGGCAGTGTGTTGGGCTGCACCTGATACAGGCCCTAGCACATAGTAGGTCCTCTATCAACACTGTAGACTACTCATAGAATGAACCCCCACTTTCCAGAAGACGCAACTGAGTTCCAGAGAGGTTAAGTGACTTGTCCGAAGTCACACAGCTGGTGGGTGATGGAGCCAGGATTCAAACCTGGGTTCTGGCTCCAGAGTGTGTGCTCAATACATTTTTCTTGAAAGAATAAAAATCACAAAAACACCTCCCACTTATGGAGAGCTTCATAGGCACTAGGCATTTTATATACGTTACCTCATCAACTCCTTACAAGAGCCTCATGGTTGGAACATGGCTCCATTTTACATACGAGAAAACTGAGGCCCAGCGTGGGAATGCAACTTGACCAAGGACACACAGCAGCAGATGTGAGGAACCTGGACCTATCTGAAGCCAAGACTTTTAATCATAAGCTTTCCTATCAAAGTCAGAGAACTTACGACTTAAAACTCCTGAAACCTTACAGCAAACGAACCAAACTGTTTCAAGATGAATTACCAAGTTGCCAGGCTGCCCAGCGAGGCCAAAATGACCCAAACGTTGAGGGAGAAAAAAAAAAACACACAGTTGTTAGAAATATTTCCTATTCACTGAAATACCTGGAGTTGGGCCAGGCTGGGCCAGGCAAGTGAATTATTTATATTTGGCTGGGAATAGGGATGGGGATGGGGACAGATTGAGTTTCTGAGCGCCCCCTCAGGGAGTCACCCTTAGACTTGGGAGCCTAGGAGTAGAGGGTAGGGAACCAGAAGAGTCAGAACACGGGGGCAACCTGGGAGAGAAAGGGAAAATGCCTCCCTCACTGGTCCCTCTCAACCTGCCTTCTCTCTCAAGTCACAGTTTCCCATTCACATTCAAAAAAATGACAAGTCATGTAGATTCAGCACTTAGTCCAAACTCTTTACAAGCTTGCCTCCCTGAACCCTCTAACCTTTCCAGGATTACTCATCCCATTTTATAGTTGAACAGAGGCCAAAAGACTTGCCCAAGGTCACAAAGCAAGTAAATGGCAGATACTCACGACATTGTACTTCAGTACAAGGTCAGGGGACTAAATTACTGCAGTGAAACCACAGATTCTGAACCAGGATGCCTAGGTTGGAATCCTGAGTCTGTCATTTAATGCTGGATGACCTTGGGAAAGTTGCTTAACTTCTCTGTGCCTACACCTTAGGACTGTTGTCTGAATTAAACGAGTTAATATGCACAAACAGCTAAGAACAGGGCCTTCCTGGCACTTCTAAACAGTAAGTGGGAGCTGTAATCCACTGTGGGGAGCCCCCCGCAGGCATCTGAGCTGGGGTGTGCCCAGATGGGAGCCAGGGTTTGAGAAAAAAATGCCCCTGGGCTGAAAAGGAGGGAATTCATTAGCACCTGTGACCGAGTTACATTCCTGGGGTGGGGAACTTCCCACCAACAGCTCTGAGACTGAGGATTTACTGCCAGCCAGGGTAACGATCTTTAGGAGCCTCCTCTTTTCTCAGTGGCATGTTGTTCCGACAAGACAGATAATGGCACAGAGTTTCACAGAGGGGAGACTTGCCCGGGTCACAAAGGAGCGGCAGAATAAGAGATCTGAATGCTAGACTGCCCATACAAATAAACTATACTTTTCTAAATTCCACTGCAGAAACGAGAGTGCCAAAGGTTGTCTCTATGACCCCTTCTGGCCATGTTATCCTAGAGTTCTGGGACTGTCCTGTTTATCGGGAGCCTCTGGCTGGACTAGGCAAACTATCGCTCCGTCCAAACCCCTAATCTCGCGCTCCCCATCCCACCCCCAGTCCTGGAGCCTAACCCACACACCACTCTACCGCCGACTTCTCTCTCTCACCATCTCTACTTGCACTCCTGCCCCCAGTCCGATCCAGAGGCCCCAATCCACCGCAGCCACAGCTGGCCTCTCCCTCGGAGCCTCCAGACCCCCTCATTCATCTAGCCCTGACTCCCATGTCTTTCCACAACCCCTGAGCTAACCCCCTAGAAATTGCCCCGTTCAGGGCCTCTGCCTGGACGCCCAGCCCCTTCTCCAACTCGGGACTCCCTTCCCCAGCTCTGGGCTCCCTTACAACCAGTCCCAAAGCTCGACTCCTTCCCCACCTCCAAGACCCGTCCCCAGCCCCCATTCTTGTACTACTCCCTCGGGCTCCCACTCCTCCCAATCCCCTCCCCCAAGCGATCTCCCCTCGTCCAGCCCCTTCTTTAGCCCCTGCCTCTTCCCTCTCGCCACCTGGTTCCGAACCCCCGCCCCAGCTTTCAAGCGCCTCCAGCCCCCACTCGGGGTTCTCACCATCTCCTCGCGCCGCAGCTTCCTCGGCTACGCGGGTTTCCCCCACTCGCTCCTCTCCAGCCTCCCCTTCCGGGTTCCCGCCCCGAAGCCCGCTGGGAATTGGAGTCCGAACAGCCACGGACTACACCTCCCAGAAGGCAGCACGGTCGAGCTTGGAGGTGGGGAAGGAAGCAAAGTGGGCGGGCTGAGGAAAAGAACAACTCTAACTCCCAGGAGGCAGAGAGGGCACTTGGCAGCGCAGGCGCAGAGAGCGCCCCCGCCAGGCACTCCTCCATTTTGGCCCGGGACCCCTGGAAAGAGAGTCGAGAATATTGCAAAGGGGCGTTTGTGAGGGGTGGAGAGTTGGGAAAGAGCAAGTTTATCGATTTACTTAAAAACTGATTAACATGATAATGAACAGTGCCTTTTAATTTCTCAAACACTTTCCCATCCATTTTTCCCCCCTGGTTTTCTTTCCACTACCCCCTAACTTACAAATGAGAAAATTAAGCTTTAGGAGGGAGGAAAGATAGCCACATGCACTAGGAACTTGTCCACATCATGGTTAGAATAGAAGCTCCACGACGACAGACACTTTTGTGCATCTTTTTTTTTTTTTGGAGGAAGATTGGCCCTGAGCTAACATCTGTTGCTAATCTTCATCCTTTTTTCCTTCCCAAAGCCCCAGTAGATAGTGGTATGTCATAATTGCCCTTCTAGTTGCTCTATGTGGGACGCTGCCTCAGCATGGCTTGATGAGCTGGTGCGTAGGTCCTCGCCCAGGATCCGAACCCACAAACCCCAGGCCACCGGAGCAGAGCACCCGAACTTAACATCTGCACCACCAGGCCCGCCCCGTTTTTGTGCATCTTGTTCAAGCATCCAGAACAGTGTAAATACGTGTCGAGTAAATATTTATTGCATGCTAATGATATACTGCAGACAACCATAGTAAGAATGAGCCCAAATTTAAAATTTAAGCCAGAAAGAGATTAAGCCTCTTCTCCATGGCAACACAGCAAGAGAGTGATTTGAACTGAAATGTGTTAGACGCCAGGGCCTCTGCTGTCCACTACGTCGCGAGATCGCCTCCCCTTAAGCTATCTTTTCCAGTCCATCCTCCTCATGGGCCATTTCTAGAATGGAGAATTTGCACTATCAAGGAACATAAATCTTCATGAGGGAAACTGCTACTGAGGCCCAATTCCAATGGCCTTCCTTTTTGAGTCTTTTCTCAATTTATCGCTCTTGAACGTAGCCCCTGCCTCACTAGATTCTCTTGGTCTGTGAACCTTTCTGACTGCACTGGGAAGACCGCGGCTAAATTCGCAACTTTCGGCATGCTTCGCACACAGCAGGCCCTCATTAGACATGCGTCGAAAGGATAAGGTGGACATGGGACACGAGAGGGCTGGAAGGGACACTCCAGATCTCTCTTTCTTCCTTAGAGTGGGCGGTTGGGCAGACCCCGCCTCTTCATTAGCATCCATCAGCCCTGGACCGCGGGAGTCGCCAGGGGGCGTGGCCAGGCGGGGCGGGGCCCGCCGAAAAGGCGGGCAGCTGAGTGAGCGCTGATTGGTCGGCACTTTGGCGCGCGCCTGCAAAGGCTGTGGCAGGAGGCGCGAGGCCAAGCTCGCTCTGTGCCAGAAGACAGGGCGCTTCTCCAGGCGCGCGTGCGCACGGCCACTCGCACCCTGCCGTTTCCCCTCTCGGGTCTCGCGCCAACCTCACCTTGGCGGGAACTGGAGGGGGCGTGGCCTGGCCTCAGGAGCGCACTCCTGCTCTGCTCCTCGGGCCTCGCGCGGGAGCCTCGCGCCCACCCCTCGCCCGGGCTGGGAACGTGCTGGCCGAGGCTGGCCTGTGGGGCTCGTGCGCGCGTGGCCAGCCTCCCGGACGGGCGCGAGACGCTGGCTGATCCGGCTCCCAAGGGTGGGCTGGCACGAAACCAGAAGGGGGTGCCTCACGCCATTTTGCACGTCCTGAGGCCGGTGCTGGAGGCCGAGGGGAATGGGGCTGGGGACTCCCCGGGCGCAGAGGAGCGGGGGGTCCGCTGGGGAGCTGCACGTTTTGGCCGTGGCCTCCCTCTGGAGGTTTCAGGGGGTCAGGAGGGCAGGCGTGTCCCGGGTGCAGGGCCCGAGTTTGGGTGTGAGGCTGGGCCTAGGTTTTGGAATCCAGGCTCAAGTTTGAGACCCGGAAGGCCGAGTTTGGGCATCTGGGGACACAAGTTAGGATCTGGGGTCTCAGAATTTTTGTCTGGATATAACGAGTTTTGGAATCTGAAGGCCTTCTGCAAGCTTTCCTCTTGGAATCTGGAGATCCCAATTTGAGGATCTGGCAGTCTTCGTCTTGAGTTCTGGGGTATCATTTGGGGGGTTTGGGTCTGATTTGAGAGGATTGAAGCCTCAGTCTAGACGTAGGGTTAAAATCTCAATGTAGAGTATGAGGTATGAGATTTAGGGTCTGGAGTCACAATTTGGGACTTTGAGAATTAAGTTTTAGGGCCCAGAGTCCCCACTTGGACGATGGGGCTTCAATTTTAGAGTCTGGGTCTCTGAGTGAGGCTCACATGTGAGCTCTCAGTGTTAGGGTTGAGGGTCACAGCCTGAGGGTCTGAAGTGACAGTTTTGGGGTCTGGAGGTCTTTCTTTTAGGATGTGAGGTCAATTTGTGGGGCTGAGGTTTGCTTTGGGGGCGTTGGATTTCTTACTTTTGGATTTGAGTTCTCAGTGTTAAGGTCTGTGGTCTTTGATCTCAATATTAGGATTAGGGTCATATCTGGGGATCAGAGGTTGACACTTTGGGGGTCTGGAGTATCTCAGTATTCGAGTTTAGGGTTTTTTAGGTTTGGAAGGGCTCCTTTTGGGGTTCTAGCTCCTCACTCTGGGAGTTGGAAGTCATAGTTTTAGTGAATTAATATTAGTTTAGAGATCTCAAGCCACAGTTTTCAGGCCTGGTGGTCTGACATCTCACTATTAAGACCAAAGTTCTGAGGTCAAAGTTTAGGAATATGCTACTTTTAGTTTTAGGTCCGGGTCATGACTTAGAGGCCCAAATTTACAATTTAGGATTCATGGGCTTTGGTTTAAAGTTTTCGGGTTTTAATTTAGTTTCTGGGCCTGTATTTGGGGGGGTTGGGGGCTGTATTTTGGTGCTCCAAGGAGCACCATGGGGAAAACAAAGGCTGCCCCTTCCTCGTGGAACCCCAGAGGTCACTAATAATTCTTTCTTTGTCCATCTCTGCAGATGTGGGATTCCGGCAGATGCGTGTGTTCCCCTGAACGGCCCAAACCCAGCTCCCTGAGTCCCAGTGAGAGGTAAGGGCTCTCCCGGGCCTGTCTTCCTTACAGCTCCAGCCGCTCTGGTTGAATAAGAATAAGATAATGTTTACCGAGCATTTGCTGCTTGCCAGACTCTTTGCTAAGCCCTTTGTTTGTATGTTATCCTTTAATCCTTACAACAACTCCAGGGGGAAGTAGGTGTGACTATTACAGCCATTTTCAAGATAAGAGAACTCGGAGGTGGTTGGCAAAAATCATCTCTGGGGCCCTTGCAGTTTGACATTCTGAGTTTCTTAAATGCTCTTCTTCCCTTTCTTTGATTCACGTATTCGTTCTTCCATCAGGCACCCGCCAAGTGTCGGGAATCTCATAGAAGGGATTTTCATGGCAGATTGAGGGTTGGATCCGATTTCTCCCTCCCTCCAAAGCCTGGATACAGGAAAGAGAACTGGAGTTCATCTTTTTCCCCACTGACTCCCCCAGTGACTTTCTGTCCATCCATCTCTTCAGTCATTTATTAACTCCAAAATGAAGCATCTGCTTTGTTCAGGTTCTCTACTTGGGTACTGTGCTCAGAAGGAGCACCGGGAAGGAAACGAAGAATGTCTGTCCCATGGCCCATTCCTCCTGGAATCCCAGAGGTCACCAACAAAGCATTCTCTTTTTCTCCTCTCTAGATGTGGGGTTGTTGTGTTAATCATACTCTTAGTCGCGGTTCACAGAAACCTAGCTGAAACGAGCTTAAGCATAAAAGGAAATTTATTGGATCTTGAAACAAAAAATTCAGGGGCATCAGGCTTGGCTGGTTCCAGGTGGTGGTGGGGGGGCGTTAAATGACGTTGCCAGGAATCTGCCTCTCTTGGCTCTGCTGTTGTCTGTGCTGGCTTCCTTCTCAAGCAGCCTCTCCCTTTGTGAGGGCGAGATGGCTCCCAGCAGCTCTAGGCCCATATCCTGCCATCCCGACAACCCTAGCAGAGCGAGTCTCTTTCCAGAATCCGTTGACTCTGATTGGCCAAACCCGGGTTATGACCCCAATCCTGAACCAATCACTGTGCCTCTTGGCTGGACCTTGGTCCTGTGCTCCCTGGTGGAAGGAGAGGTTGGATCAGCCTCTCTGAACCACATGGACTGAGAGTGGGGGAGGGGTGCTTCCCCAAAGGAAACTATCACCAGAAAAGGGGGGGTTGGACGTTGGCCAACCAAAAATAATAGTTTTATCAACTGTAGTCATCCAATACAATCCCTCTACCCCCCTCTGTAACATCCCTAATCCCTAAATCATTCTGACAAATGACTGTCCACCCTCTGTCTTGAACTAACATTTCATGAGCACTCCTTATGTGCCAGGTACTTCCGAGCCACCTCCATTCTATAAATGAGTTAAAAACAGGCTCAGAGAGATGAAAACACTTGCCCAAAGTCACACAGCCTGTGGCAGAGCTGGGATTTTTTTTTTTTTTTTTTAAAGATTTTATTTATTTATTTTTCCCCCAAAGCCCCAGTACATAGTTGTCTGTCATAGCTGCACATCCTTCTAGTTGCTGTATGTGGGACGCGGCCTCAGCATGGCTGGAGAAGCGGTGCGTCGGTGCGCACCCGGGATCCGAACCCGGGCCGCCGGCAGCGGAGAGCACGCACTTAACCACTAAGCCACGGGGCCGGCCCAGAGCTGGGATTTCAATCCAGGTCTGTCTGCTTCAAAAGCTGGAGCTCATTACCGACTAATTACCGTGTCTCTTGGGACTGCCCCCTGCTTTGTCCCGCTTTGGGGCAGCTCTTACTCTTAAGTTCCTGCACATGTTAAAGCAAATGGGAGTCTGGGCCTTGCTTTCCCATATGTAATATGAAAAATTTGGGGGGCCGGCCCGGTGGCACAGTGGTTAAGTTTGCGCGCTCCACTTTGGCGGCCCAGAGTTCGCGGGTTCGGATCCTGGGTGCAGACATACACACCGCTTGTCAGGCCGTGCTGTGGCAGCGTCCCACATACAGAATAGAGGAAGATGGGCACAGATGTTAGCTCAGGGCCAATCTTCCTCACCAAAAAAAAAAAAAAAAAATTGGACTAGCTCTTGGTTAAGGCTCCTTCCAGCTCTCATAAAATAAAAGAACCAGGGAATATTTTGGCTGATTAGCTCAGGGAAGAGGCAACCCAGGAATTAGAGTCATTTGCCATTTCAAAGGCCGAGAGACCATCACAAGACAGAGGGAAAATTCATTAATTCAACAATTTTTTATTGAGCACCGACTAAGTGCCGGGCAGTATTCCAGGAGCTAGGACTATAGCCGGGCCGCAGTATGGCTTTCGTGGGCCTTAGGCAACTTTGCCTTCTTGGGCCCCTTCCTCCATTAAGAAAATATTAAAAATTATACTTTGCGACAGCCTTGGTAGAAAGACGAATATAACCCAAGTTAGATTATACTCATTTTTTCTCTTCTGATTTTAAAAGAAATTAAAGCATTTTCATGAGCCCCTAAAAATGTCACTGGCCCTAGGCACTGTGCTTACTGTACCTAATGGATCTGTCAGCCTGGGATATAGCAATAAATAAAAAAACTAAAACCCCTGCCCTTGTGGACTTTATATTTATAATAAATAAAGAAATAAGATTTCAGATGCTGCTAAATGATATGGGGATGTGACAAAGAATGTGCTTATTTAGATCGAGTGGTTAACCTGAGGAGGTTACCTTTAAGCTAAGAGTTGAATGGAAAAGAGGAAACCAGCCATGCAAAAATCAGGGCGTAGGAACATTCCAGGTGGAGGGAATAGTAAAGGCCCTAAGGCAGAGATCAACTTGGCGGTTTAGAGAAACAGGAAAAGGACTTGTGTGATTGGAGTCGACCTGTTCCCTGCAGACGCAGAGGGCAGAGCTGGGATTAGTGGGTGAAAATTATAGAGACTATGAGGAAAGAATTTGGCTAAAACCGGAACCATCCAGCAAGGAAAGGAGCAGCCTCGGGAAGGGTGCCTGGTCCCTGTGGGCAGAGCCCAGGTTTTCCTGTTCGGGACTGCTGCCCAGGAGACGCCAAGATTTTGTGATTCCTAGTCACCCTCTTTCTCCTCCCAATTTTTTTTTCTGGAACTTTCTGTCTTTGCCCAGAAGGCTCTCTCGGTGCTTTCTAAAACCCAGAGTAAACACCCAGGGATTAGAGTTGATAGGAAACCCTTTTTCTCAGACATGGTCAAATAACACCTTGAACGTAATTCACCTGGACACTTTTTCTTCCTTGCTTTCTGGGTTGTTTCTCTCTGGGGCTTCCAAGGGCTCCTCTAGAACAGAAGGAAGGTGGTTTGCAAAAAATAAACATCAGAGCTAGACAGGACGGGGGGGTCAGCCTACCCAGTTTTTCTCCAGGGATAGAACCGCATTACCCTCGCCCCTCAAAGTTAGGGTTTCTGCCAGGAGGTAGTTGGAGACCAATTGGTGGGGTTTTTTTTCTTTCATTCCTTCATTCAGTTGACTAATATGTATACTCTCCTGTATTCATAGCGGTTTTGAGGGGATAAACTAATGATGTCATTCCCTGCGGAAAGCCTTTTAATGGCTTCCTGTTGGTCTTCCGTACTGTGAGCCTACAAGACCCTGCCTCGCCTGGCCCCTATCTCCTTCTCCAGCCTCATCTTACCCCACAGGACTCCTTGCTTTCTGTGCTCTGGACACTTCAGCTTTATTTCCTTTGACTTCTCCATGCTCCCTCGTGCCACAGGGCCTTTGCACATGCTCCCTCTGTCTGAAATGTTCTCTTTCCCTCTTCACCTATACATTTCCACTTGTCCTTCAGCGCAGGTTCATGCCAGGTTTACTTCCTCGGGAAAGACCTCACAGATCAGATCAAAGCCACCTAGTAAAAGCTTCCATAACATCAAGCAACACCTCTCCTTTGTCCCTGTCAGGGCCGACTTCATGGGCATGAGCCCCATGCAGTTACAGGCCCTGTGCTTAGAAGAGCCCAACACTTGTTTTAATGCTGTCTCTCACCATCTTGAAATTTTAATTTTTGAACAAGGGGCCCCACATTTTCATCTGTAATGCTCCCCTCCCCAGCAAATTAGGTAGCTGGTTCTGGTCCTAGTTACAGTTTTATGTTTGTGTGAAAATTTGATTCATGACTTTATTCCTGACTATACTGTGGGCTCTGCCAGGGGCTGTGTTTGTTTTTTATACTTTTATCCCTGTTACCTGTCACAGTTCCTGCACACAGTAGGTCCTCAGTAAGTAACTGCAGAATGAATAAGAAAGATTCTTTTAGGACTTCAGAGTTTGGTTAGGGAGATAAGCGTGTCTCCCACACTGCTCCCCCGTCTCCTCGAGGGCAGTGACTGTGTGATGCCTCTGCCTTTCCGGGGTCTCCACCACGGGGCCTGGCAGAGAGGAGGTACCAGTGTGAGTAGGGACTAAACACACATCTGTAACCAAGGGAGTGTTTTTGGCTTGGCCATGCTGCAGGGGACACAAAGCATTGTGGACATTCAGAGTGGGGGAGGAAGGCAAGGGAGGATGGGGCAGCTGGCAATTGAACTGGGCCCTGAAGGAAGGAGGGATAAGGATTGGTGGAGAGGAGGTGTTTGGGCATTCTCGAAGGAGCAGCATGAACTCTCGAAGGAGTAGCAATGGTGTGTAATTTGGGAGAGAGACTCCGATGTCTTTGTGTCCCCGTCTGTCAGGAGACGGAGTGGAGGTGTGTGTGCATGAACATATTATGAATTATGAATTCAGGGATTAGATCCTGGAAGTTCTGCATCTGCCTGGGAGTTAACTTCTTTCACGCCCTTATTTATTCGTTCATTTAGCAAATTATGCAGTGGGTTCCCGCAACGGGCCGGACCCTGTTCTAGGTGCTAGAGGTATAGTGGGGGCCCCCACCTGGCTGACAGCCCAGTGCAGGGGTCAGAGAAATGCGTGAGCAAGGCGGCTGGGGTCCCCTAACAGAGGTCTCTCACCTGTGCTGTGGAGTCAGGGTCAGTTGATGGGAGAGAAGCAAAGGAAGTAAGAGATGAGACCAGAATGGTCAGCCAGACCAGGCTGTGATGGGCATTATAAGGTTTAAACTTGATCCTTAATAATCCTTAATATTGGGATGGCATTGAGAGGTTTGAAGCGCTTACTAGGCAGCTAACGTATCAGATTCTGTACTGGGTGATTTCACACACACTAATTTATTTAGTCTTCTGGATTATCCTGAGCTTGAATGAATATCCTCGTTCCCATTGCACAGATGAGAAAACCGTGGTCAGGTCTGTGTTACAGAAAGATCACGCTGCCATTAGTAGAGAGTGTGGCTTGGAGGAGGCCAGATGGGAGGCTGGAGACCCACGAGGACATCAATATGTGGATTAGGGCAGGGCGATGGAGATGAGAGAAGGGATCGGAGGAGGAATGGGCAAGATCTGGTGACCGATTGGACAGGGATGAGGGATAGTGATGAGTCCAGATGCCCGGGATTCTGTCTTGGGTGCCTGGGGCGGGAGCTTCTCTGAGATGAGAAACACTGAGACGGGAGGTTTGGAAGTCAGACGCCAAATTCCATGTTGGATGTGCTAACCAAAACCAGCTCTTGTCTCAAAACAGGAGGCAGAGGAAAAATCACACCAGCAAACTGCGCGAGCTGGCATTGCTGCTCCCCGTGGCCCTGAAGACTGCTACCAAGAAGCTCACCAAGGTATGGGGACCGGAGGAGAGGAGGCGGACTTGGGAGGCGGATCGGACGATATCACTCAGTGGTTAACCTCCCCTGTCCTGGGAAACGTAGACAGACCCTTTCAGTGACCGCACTGAGAAGGGAATGGGCCTGCTCGGAGTGGGAATTTCTGGGAGTTTGCGATCCCATGACTAGAAGCCTGGGGGATCCTTTCTTGTAAAGGAGGCAGGGGCACAGGGAGGGGGAGAAGAGGCAAGGTGCAGGGACAGGTCATCACTTTGAGCGTCCAACAGCCATGGGTTTGAGCCCCCGGCTCCACAGCCACAGAACTCTGGGCTGGTCACTCAGGTTACTCAGCCTCTCAAGGCTCACGTTTCTCGGCTGTAAAGTGAGGGAAGATAACTCCGATATTGTGAGGCCAAAACGACATAATTGCCATGACAGGCCCTGAATAAATGTGGTTCCCTCTCGAGTCCCTTGTTTTGTGACCTGGATCATCTCCACAAGCTGGGATAGATAAAGCTTCTCTGCCTGCCCTCAGTGGCTGCTCAATAAATGCATATACAGTCGTGCATCGCTTAACGACTGGGCTACTTTCTGAGAAATGCTTTGTTAGGCGATTCCGTCGTTGTGCGAACATCACAGAGTGCACTTACACAAACCTAGATGGTGTAGCCCGCTACACACCCAGGCTCTACGGTGCTAATCTTATGGGACCACCGTCGTATATGCGGTCAGTCGTTGACCCAAACGTCATTGTGTGGCACGTGACTGTAGTGCTGACCGAACGTCTTGCTCCCAGTGGGAATAACTTAATGTGACACTCAGAGATCTTGAAGGCTTGGTGTGATGTTTTCTTGCTATAGTTCTTCTCATTCGGTCGTTTATTCATTCATTCATCAGCCATTATGGAAAGATTGTTGGGTGTCAGAAGCTGTTTTGGTCGCAGCAACGGGGGGCAGAGAAATTTGAGACCCAGTCCTCATCCTCGGGGAACTCAGAATCTGGTCAGGAAGATAAAGATTTGAACACGAATAACGCATCCCAGCTAGACTCTGCTACTTGGCTTCAGAGAGGTTCAGAGGAGCAGGTGTTTTGCACAGATTGTCTGACCCTAACCCTAACTGTCCCCCTGCCTACCACATTCCATCAGTCACCAGTCATGTCGATTCTCCCTCCTAAATATCTCTCAACTGTAGGGGCCTGTATTAGTTTCCGGTGGCTGCTGTGACAAATTACCACAAACTTAGTGGCTTAAAACAACACACATGTATTCTCTTACAGTGCTGGAGGTCAGAAGGCCAAAATCCGTCTCACTGGCCTGAAGTCAGGGTGTCAGCAGGGTTGGTTCTTCTTGGAGGCTCCAGGGGAGATTGCACTTCCTCTCCCTTTGCCAACTTCCGGAGGCCGCCTGTGTTCCTTGGCTCGCGGCCCCTTCAAGGCCAGCAGTGTAGCATCTTCAAATCTCTCTCCTCTCCCTCTGCTTCCTTCATGGTTTCACCTTCTCTGCCTCTGACCCTCCTGCCTCCTGCTTATAAAGGCACTTGTGGTTACACTGGGCCCGTGCAGACAATCCAGAATAATCTCCCCGTCTCAAGATCCTTACTCAGTCACATCTGCAAAGTCCCTTTTGTCATATAAGGCAACGTAGTCACGGGTTCCGAGGACTAGGACACGGATGTCTGTGGGGAGAGGCATTATGCAGTCCACCACAAAAAAAAACATTTGAGGAATTTTGTCCTCTGTCCTCAAGCGTTCGAGGATTTGGTGTGCACAGGTGCTGTAAGAAACTCTTGGAGGGGAGGGCAGAGATGACTGGGACACAGTCCCTGCCCTGGAGGAGTGACAGTCTAGTCAGGGGACAGGCATCATTTCGTCACTGACCAGATGACCACATCTGCTCGTGGAATTCTCCCCAGGCCTCAGCTACTTTCTTTACCCTTGATTCCCTGCTGTCTTAATGCTCCCTCTTCCTCCCCATCATCATCCTTCCTTAGATTCAGTCCTGGGCCCCTGCTCCACGTACAGCCTGCGTCCCTGTCAGTCCCCAGCCTCCCACTTGACCAGTCTGCCTGATGTGCGTCATCACAGCTCGCCCCAGGGCTGTGTGACAGTTCAGTCTGGTGCTCAGTGAACTCATGGGAGCTGTTGTGTGTGGCCTCGCCCGTGTTTGAGATTAGGGATACGGCTGAGATCGTGGCGTCCTTTCTCACTATCCTGACTGACTAAGTGCCCGTGCCCCATATAATCCCATAGCTTCTTCTCCATCTGACCATCCAAGCCCTCAGCGTATTACTGCACTCTTTCCTGGTCTCTGACCCCTTTAGGTGAAGAGTTCTGTGAGGGCGGGGGCCATAATGGATCTGTCTCCATCCCCAGTGCCCATAGGGCCTAGCACAGCAGACACCATAACAACTGCTCCCAATTTACTGAGAGGTCTGGGGCTCAGACCCTGAGTGCCGAGTGTTTTATATACATTTTCTCTTTTAGCCCTCTCCCCAAGCCTTGTGAAATACATAAGGGGAGGCTCATTTTTCGGTTTGAGGAGTCATATTGTTCAGAGGGACACAGCTGGCTAACAGCAGAGTGGGAGTCGATGTGTCTCATTCCAAAGGCCCACACCCTCAACCTCTCTATCACTTGATGCTCAGTAGATGTTTGTCGAATGAATGAATTCCCTCTGTTGAGACAGTTACGGGACCATACGATCGTCCCTTCAGAAGATGTCTGGGATTCAAACCTCTAGTGTAGCCCCCAAGCAAACCTTCCTGAAGTATCAATTGCTGAGCCTTCTGTCCTGAAATCTGGGATGATGCCCAATTGCCTTCGGCATAAGACCTTTATACTAGTAATAACAAGTAATTTACATATTACCAGAGTTTTCAAAGACTTCAGCTTAGCGAGTGCCGACCCCGTGCCACTCCAGGTGTTGGAGATACAAAGCTAAAAAGACAATATCTGCTGTTGAAAAACCCGTAATCTAGTTAGAAAAAGTTAGAAAGGTTCTTATTTAATCCCTTGGGAAGCTGGTAACCGTGTTCTCATTTGATCACCGACTAAGCATTTATTAGGCCGCTAATATATCAGGCTCTGTGCAGGGTGACTTCACACGCACTAATTTATTAAGTCCTCGTGATAATCCTCTGAGTGTGAATGAACATCCTCATTCCCACGGCACAGATGAGAAAACCGGGGCTCAAAGGAGTAAAATGACCCGCTCCCAGGACACAGCCAGTGAGTGGCAGATTGGATCCAGGTCCTTCCAAACTAGTAGCCTCTGGGGCTGTGTCCCATGTGTTCGTAAGGTATCACTTCCTTCCGTGGATCAGGATCATTTCAGTGACCGTCAGTATTATATTTTATGGCACAGTCTCACATAAGTCCCCCCACGAGACCATGGTTCCTGATTTGGGGTTCGGAAGATTACTGCTAATGGTTTTGTTGTTATTCTAGGGATCCAGTTCAATCTAAAAAATACTTACTGGTGTTCTTCCCTCAGCTTTTCACCAGGCTCACTCCTTTCTTCAGGTCTCAGTTTAAACGCTGCCACTTCAGAGAGGCCTTTCCCGACACCCAAGTCTAATTTCAGAATCCCTCGGTATACACTTTATTCATAATGATTATCACACAGTTGATAGTTTTGTATGACTTATGAGTTTTTTAAGGTCTGTTGCCCTCACTAGATTGTAAGCTCCACAAAAGCAAACAAAAGTCTGTCTCATTCACCCCTACGAGCCTGGCCCTTAGTGGCTGGTAGTCTTTTTTAGCTTAGTATCCCCTATACCAACTCAGTGAGTATTTGGTGTCTGGATGGGTGATGCCTGCTGGGCAGGAGACGTGGCGCTCGGTGCTCCAGGGAGATTCATTCCTTCAGCAATCACTGGCAAAGCCACCCCTCAATTCTGTGTGCTTGGGATGCAGAGATCAACTAGCTACAGTCTCTACCCTCGGTTAGTTCAAGGTCAATCAGAGAGAACGACACATAGACGGATAATTATAAAACAGTGTGGCAAGTGCCTTGGTGGAAACAGGCCCAGGGTGTTACAAGAGGGCCGAGGAGGGACTGACCCAGCCTGGGCCAGAGGGTCAGGGAGGCGGGAAAACGTCTGCCAAGGAGGAGAAGCTGGGTGAGGGAGTCTGTGGGGAGAAGAGGAGGGCTTTGCAGATAGAGAATACAGCATGTGCAAAGGGCTGGGGGTGGGAAGCCGAACAGTGTGTCCTGAAAAACTGGACCTGGAGGCAGGCAGACCTGGGTTCAGGTCCTAGCTCAGTTTCCTTAGCTGTAACTGCAGTCTCACTGGGCCACTGTGAGGACTAAACAGCAGAATAGGAACATCTCTGTGACGGAGGAATTGTTAGGGAGGGGAACGGGTTCCTGGAGCTTTTCAGTCTCCTGTTGCCTGGATCCTCATGTTGTCTTGGGCTCACTCTTGTGCTCAACTCTGTCTTTGTTTTGGGGGCAGAAGGAGATTCTGCTGCACGTCCTGCACTACATTCAGTATCTCCAGAGAAGCATCGATGTGGCCAAGGCCTTGCTGGAAGTCCACACCTCTGATGGGGAAGGTGGACCTGGGGGTGAGTAAGTTCAGCCAGTGTTTCCCAGTGCCTGCTCCCTGCCAAGTATCGTCCTGGCTGTCAGAGACACCGAGTGAGCCAGGCCCTCGCTGACCTCACAGCCTGGAGTAAGGGACAAGGCCGGAGATGTTGCGAACTCAGAGGAGGGTGTCTGGGAAGACTGTGCCGGGGAGGGGCCTTAGAGCTGGGCCTTCGAGGACGGTAGAGGGGGGAACCCTGCCAGGAAGAAGAAACTATGTGAACAAGAGTGTGCGGGCATGAGAAGACACGTGTGGAATGTTTGAGGACAGGCGAGCTGGGTGTGGTCGGAGGGACCACGTAGCATCAAGATAACGTGCGCAGGCTCTGGAGTCAGATCCTGACTCAGACACGTGTCTTGTGACCTTAACCTCTCTGTGCCTCGGTTTCCTCATCTGCAAAACAAAACCGATACTAGTACTTCCTTTCTGTTTTTCGTGAGGATTAAATGGGTTAATACACGTAGAGAGGGTTCATCCAGTACTGTGTGTGCCAGGTGCCGTCATTGTTACTGGTGTGAAAAATACATGGGCAGGAATGGTAGGAGATGAGGCAGGGACGAGATCCTGAAGGGCTTCGAGCGCCCGGCTAAGGAGGGAGATGAAGAAGGTGAGAATTACTGAAGGACTTTCAGCCAGGGGAAAGCCATGGTTGGATTTTTTTAGGGAGGTCCCTGACATCTAGTGTGGAGGGCTGGGTATTAAGTGAGAAACTGCAGTCAGGGAGATGAGTGAAGATTCTGTTAGGAGTGATCCAGACAGGAGACGATGAGGCTCAATCCAGCGCTGTAGCTGGGAGTGTAGACAGAAGTGGGTACATTTGGGAGATGTTAATGAGGAAGAATTGAGAGGCCTGAGGGGGAGGCCCCGGGCGACCTGGTGGAGCCCTCAGTGTCTCAAGAAGGTAGGAAGAGAAATTGGTTTGGGATGGGGAAGATAGGAAGCGTTTGGGAAGCTTTGAGTCTGTCTTCCTTCTCAGCCGAGGCCCAGAATGGCCCTGGGGAAACCTGAGTTTCCGCGCTGTGCCTCTGCCGCCTGACTGTGCAACCTCCGACAAGTCCCATCTCCTGGGACCCCAGTCCACATTTGTAGAGTCGGCCTGGGGATCAGGGCTGCCCCGCACTCCTCTGCCCAGGGTTGGGAAGCACGGTCTGGAAGGCAGGAGATGGGACGGGATGGAGGTGAGGGCCTCTGACCTGTCTCTCTCTCCGTCCTGTGCAGGGCTGGGTCGGAACCCAGCCGCGGGCCCAGCACGGCGGAGACACTCCACCCCGTCGAGCTCCCCACACTCTCGTAAGTCCCGTCTCCGGGGAGCCTGCCGGAAGCCTCAGAAGAAGAAGCTGACCCGAGCGTCAGGTACCGGCTGTCGGCGGAGACAGAACAGGAAGCAGGGGTCACACGGGAGCGGGAGTCCTTCTCCAGGGCCGTCACTGCTCCCTGGAGGCCCCGGCAGCCATCCTGAGCCCCTGACGAGGCTTCAGAGTCGGGCAGGCCTGGGTTCAACTCCTGGCTCCTCCTCTTACTAGCTCTGAGGCCCGGGGGGTCACTCTCCTGCTCTGAGCCTCAGCTTTCCCGTCGGGAAATGGCAGTGCCTGCCGCAGGGTGGTCTCTAGGATTGGGAGCCTGTGTGTGTGCCACTCGGGCAGTGCTTACGTGGAGAAGCAGCTGCTCCGCGCCCAGTGGAGGGAAGCTGCTGTCAGCATCCCTGGGCTGGGGCATCAGGGAGCATGTGCTGGAGGAAAGACCCGAGTTGGGGGGCAACGGTGGGCCTCAGCCTTGTTACTAACTCACCATACATCCCGGCCCTTTTGAGGGCCTCTTTAAAATGAAAGTTGGACCTAATCAATGATTTCCAGCTCTGGCTTCTTTTTTTTTTTTTTTTTTTTTTTTTTGGTGAGGAAGGCTAGCCCTGAGCTAACATCCGATGCCAATCCTCCTGTTTTTTTGCTGAGGAAGATTAGCTGGCCTAACATCTGTGCCCATCTTCCTGTACTTTATATGGGACGCTGCCACAGCATGGCTTGACAAGCGGTGCATTGGTGCGTGCCCGGGATCCGAACCTGGGAACCCCAGGCCACCCAAGCAGAGCACATGCATTTAACAGCTGTACCACCAGGCCGGCCCCACTGGCTTCATTTCTATCTGAATCATCCAGGGTGCTTAAAAAAAATCCCTATGCTTGTGCCCCACACTCGGAGGGTCGGCCTTCAGTGGTCTGGGGTGAACCTGGGCGTCACTATTTTTTCAGAGCTCGCAAGGCGATGCTAACATGTGGGAGGGGAGGGGAGCGTCCGACTCGGTGATCCCTAATTGAGGATCTGGGCTCACCAGGAAGTGCTCGTGAGTGACCATGCCAGGCCAACCTCTGAAACAGCTTGTTGGACCCAGAGCAAAGAGACCCCCACCTGAGCCACCTTCTGGTGACAGTCAGGCCCCCAGCCCCCTCTCACACCATATCTCTGCTTTCCCAGAACGCCAGACCCAGGCCCAGAACCCTCGCCGCTGTCTGGCTCTGGACAAGCCTGAGAAGCAGCTGACCTCATCCCCCGACCAGAAAGGAGGACATGGGGGGGGGACCGCCACCACTCCAAGATGCCCCGACTCCTGCAGTCACCCCAAACCTGAGTCCCCTCCGCCTCGAGGTGACAGGAAGGGAGGACGATCCCAGCTGACGCTGCTGGAAATGGCTGAGAACAGCGTCCACTGTGACATTTCAAGTTGGTCTCTTTCCTCGACATTAGCTTAGCCCGTCGCTTATACACCACTTATCAGACATCCGCGATGCCCAGGCGCAGTCCTAGTAGCCGGGGCCTCAGCGGGGACAAGAGAGACGCTGTCTCCTGGTCTCTTTCCCAGTTTTCTTTTTCCCTCCGGCCTCTGTTGTGGGTGTGAGGGTGGAACAGGATTTGCGGGCAAGGGCTGCGGCCACAGGACTGGGGACGAGAGCAGGGCCTCCTCGTGAGACTGCTCTGGAAGCAGCCAGACAGTCGCTCTCGTGACTCCTGTCCCTACGCCGTACGCCGGCTTGAAAAGGTGTGACGACACACCCAGCAGAGAGCCGGACGAGACGGGGGATTGGGAGGCGAGGCCTTGAGCCGTCCTATTCTCTGTCCGATTATTCAGCCCTTCCTCTGAGCGTCTCCTCTGGGCCAGGCCGTGTGCCGGGTGCTGGAGACACATCCAGTGAAGGAGTCGCACGCTGTCACTGTTGGGCCACAGTGATCCAGACTTCCCAGGGCTGCCCAGGAGGCTGTGGGGGCTTGACTCCCCTGGGGAGGGAGCGCTTTCCAGATCTCCTGTTAGTTGTGTGACCTTGGGCAAATTGGATATCTCAGTGCCTCGGTTTACTTAACTGTAAATGGGTATAATCATGGTACCCTTTGGCAGAGGGTTACTGAACAGTATGTAAAATACTTAAAACCATGCTGGCTGGGAGCACAATGTACTTGTTGGCTACCATCATCTTCATCATCATTATTCCACGTGAGGATTTTATTTTCCTTACAGCTTCTGATAGGGATGTGGGGTTCCAGAAACCTGAGGGGAATTCAGGGTGCCCCCGAGCCTCACACAGAGGCCCTGAGGTTTTGGGGGGATGGGGGAGGGAAAGTGGGGCAGACCCTGTCACCTCTCCGTCCCTCCGTCTGCGAGTCTGGAATTTGGCCCGGTCACAGGAGTGATCATCCTGACTTGCCCCCTAGGCTGCTATTGCAAACACAGGGCCCAGGACGATGGGCCTTACTCAGCCTTTGAGGCCCAGCATGGGGCGGAGAGGATCCATTTTCTCAGTAGAACACACCCCTGTCCCAGGTAGGGGAACCCCAAGGGCTTTGAGTGGGGGAGGCTGAGGTGTTTGGTCTGGAACGGCTGAGGGGTAGAGAAATGAGGTCGGTGAACATCCTCTGCTGGTGTCTGTGGAGCCAGCATCTCTGTGGGCCTCGCTGTGTGCAGGCGTCATGAGCTCAAAGCAGGGCCTCTTCCTGTCTCCTGGACCAGGCCCACAGCCCCTCAGCGTTCTCCCTGCCTCCACTCCACCCGTCTAGCCCATCCTCACTAGTCAGCCAAGCGGCTTTTCTAGCACACAGACCTTGACTTAAAGCCGTCCCTCAGTGCCCAGAGGGTGAAGCCCACATCTCTTAATTGGCACCGGAGACCTCTGGCCCCAGCTGTCCTTGCCGGCCCCCTCTCCTGGCCTCACCCATGAATCTTACCTTGACGCCACCGAATGTTCCTCACTTACCCCGGGAGCCATGCCCTTGCCCGCTCTGGGCTTTCCACCCTCTGATCCCTCTTCCCAGTACGCCTGTTTCCCTCGTCCACCTGGAAGACTCTGCCATCCTTCAGGCTGAGCTCCTGCTCTGCCCACCCTCTCTGTGCTCCCTGGACCCCCCATCACAGCGCTGCCCCCCGTGTCGTTAGCATCTGACTACAGCCTGCCTCTCCTCATGAGCCGGAAAGCTCCTTGAGGGTGGGCGCCTCCGTGGACCGAGCTTTCTGCCCCCAGCATTCCCCAGCGGCCAGCACGAAGCATCCCTGTCTTACTTCTCAGCGGGTGACAGTGGGAGATTCCCAAGGGGGAACCGGCTTGCCCCGTGTCACACAGTGGTTCCCAGCCCAGGGCTCCGGGTCTGCCTCTCGAATTCCCCCTCTTGCAGGCAGCAGCTGGTGTTCTACGATCCCAGCGAGGAGGCGGACTCGGAGTCCCTGGACGCGGACCCTTGGCTGCCTGCCTGGATCCCAGAGGGCAGCCCCCATGGTGACTGAAACTCTGTCTCCCCTCCTTGTGGGCTGGTGGGGAGCCTCTTTGGTACCTTCCTTCTGAGGATTTCTGTGGAAAGGGGGACAGCGGGAAAGGCACTGGGAAGGAAGGCACACAGTGTGCACTGTCACTGAACCAACGGTGGCCATGGCAGACATTGCTAATCAATCATCACTCTTTCTGTTGAACCCGGTCACTGCCTCAGAATCTTTCTTAACACAGAGCTCCAGGTAGCTACAATCCGTCTATTGGATCTAGCACATTATGATATTGAATTTTTTTGGCCATCCCTGACATGATGCCAGGTGTCGTGCCTCTTAATTTCCTCTACTGAGCACTCCAAATGAGCAGTTGACAGAGTCACCTTTCCTAAGTGTCTGGCACCATCTCCTCAGAGCCCGCTCCCGTGTTGGGGGAGAGGGCCAACTCTGACACACCCCCAAGCCCGATGTTTCCTTTTCAGGGAGCCCACTGGCCTTGGGGCCTCCCCAGATTGGCACCTGCAGTGCGACAGGCCACCCGAGCGAGATCCTGGGGCTCAGCCCTTCCCTCTTCAGCTCCCCGGGGAAACTGCTGCCAGAACAGATCTTGGAGGATGAGACCAAGTATCTGACCCAGGGTGAGCATCCAGGGCTGGGCCTGACAGCCTGGTTCACTCAGAAAATATGTGGTGGTGCCCACCAGGTGTGCAGCCTTGAATCCCACGCCCTGCCCAGTGGGGAGCAGCCCCAGGCCAGCGCGGTGAGTGGAGGGCTCTGGGAGCCGCGGTGGGGACCCGCTTGCTCTGCCCACGTTGGGGGTGCCCTGGAGGAGCTGGCCCCTGAGCTGGATTTGGATGTGGGGCAGGAGACCCCAGAGCCGAGAGCCAGAAAAGGGCGCTCTGGCTGGCGGGGATGGCAGGACGCAGGCGTGGTGGCGGGAGAGAAGCGTTTCCGTCCCAGCCACGCCTCGGGTCTCCCTCCCTGACAGCTCTCTTCGAAGAAGTGTTTTTAGATCCCGTGTTGTCACCTTCTGCCTGCGCGCTCGAGGTACCAGAGAAGGTAGGCACCTGCCCGGCCATCCGTCCTCGGACATGTCCGTCCTTCTTTCCGCTCACATCGCTCACCTGCTTGATTGACGCCTCCAGCCCCTCAGCCTTGCAGCTGCCTCCCGCCCGCCCACCCACCTGTCCTTCCACTCCTGCTCCTCCTCATCTTTCCAGAGATTGGTCCACCGTCTAGGCCCTTCTCTGCCCATCCTTGACCACTCACTGCTGGCCACCAGGCCCCAGCTCTGTGCTGGGCACTTGGAATGAACTAGCCACATAGCAGAAAAGCTAAACGCTGCCAGATGCCCATAAAAGACCCCACGTGGTTTTCCAGCTGCTCTGGGAGGTGGGGTCTCTCGTGACCCATTTTACAGCTGAGGGAACAGAATAGCAGAGTGACCCCAGAATCCTCAGCTGGAAAGAGCCTCCCTCCCAGGCCCCTGGGCTGACCTCAGTAGTCACTGTCTGCCCCAGGAGCTCACCGTCTGTCTGACGGAGGGGCAGCCCCAGCTCTGGTCCCCAAACGATTCTCCCTCCAGCGTGTGTGGGGGGCCTCCATGAGTAGCTGAATTGGCGGCAGAAACAAAAACAGACCCCCTTTGTGGAGCTCTAAGTGAGTGCCGGGCGCTGTGCTGGGTGGTTCTTAGGCCTGTGAGGCATGTGTAGGGACCACTCTTCTGCAGATGAAATTCATGCTCAGAGCAGTCAAGACTTGTGCAGGGCGTCACAGCTCCTCCGTCAGGTGGGAAACTGGTGGCATTGAGAGAGTTTGCCCCAGAATAGGAGGCAGGAGACCCGAGCCCAATCGGCCCTCTCTGACCTCCCGTGGGAACTTGGGAACGTCCGCGTGAATGTCCAGGAGGAATTTGGACGAGGTTGGCTTGAATTCCAGCTGTTTCTGATGCTCACGTTACATCCTAAGCAAGCAGTGAGTGGGGGCATGAAGGGACACCACGGTCTCCCCTCACGTCCCCTCCATCCTTCTCCTTCACCCACAGGACACGCCCTCTGAGGACCCCGAAGACCCTCCCCACTCCCATAGCCTGTGCCAGTCCTCGGTCTCGCTGGACGGTGGCTACCCCTCCCCGGGTGAGAACAGCAGGGCGCCGTCCAGCCCCAGCTCCGCGGACACAGACACTGACTCTGAGTCGACGTGGCTGCAGCAGGAGGTGAGGGAGGCTGCCCTCCGCGAGGTGGGTCTCGCGTTTCCACCGGTCTTCATCTCTCCGTCCCCCTCCCAGGACGCTCGGGCCGTGGGCCTGCAGTCCTCCAGCGATGAGGACGGAGACTACACGTGGACGCCCACCCGGCGGGCCTCCACCCTGCCCGCAGCCGGGAGAAAGGCCAGGAAAGGCCGGGCAGGCAGGGGCCCCGTGAAGCCCAAGGAGAACAAGAAAGCCCCCCGCCCCACCCAGACAAAGAAGAAGTGTGTCAACGGCTTCATCATGTTCTGCAGGATGAACCGGAAGCAGTACATCCGGTGGGTGGGCCCTCTGGCCCTGGGTGGGGCCCTGTTTTCTCTGTCCACCTGCCCCCCAGAGCATGGGGCCCTGCTGCCACGGACACACGTGCCTCTCCCGGGAATGACCCACCAACCCTTCCTCCATCGCCTTCTCCCCCAGCATCTCAGCTGGCCCCGTTGCATTGGTCAGGGCCTGTCAATTGTAAGCAGTGAAACCCAACTTAGACTTAAGAAAAAAAAAAAATTATCTGGTTTATATAACCTGAAAAAAGGAGAGGGAGTGGATTGCCTTCAGGTGTGGCTGGTTCTAGGGGCTCGAATGCTGCTGTGTGGAGTTTTTGTCCCTCTCTCTGCTCTGCTCCACTGAGTTGGCTTCATTCTCAAGCACGCTGGGCCCAGTTGGGGGCAGGGTCCCCCCCAGGACCCTCGTGTCCTGTCTCCCACCCTAGCAACCCTGTGTGGGGAGAGCTCCTAGTTGCTAAGGTTTCAAGGAAGGTTCTTGGGGCTGACTTTGATCAGGGGCTCGGCTCTGGACTGTCCTTGTCAGCCTGAAGCCCGGGGGTGGGGAGGCCCCCAAACCACAACAGAGGAGAGCTGGTGTCCTCACAGGAAGATCCAGGAGTTGGTACCTGGAGTGGTGGATCCAGGTCCCCTATACTTTTCCGGGACATGGGTGTCACCTTTCTGAGAACCATTGAGTCCAGCCCCCTTCTTTAACTCCTCAGCTGCAGAGGGTGTATCATGGAGGCCTTCCAGGCCAACGTGGATGGAAAGGATCTGAGTTCCCAGATGGGAAAGCTGAGGCCAAGAGGCCAGGGAGCCTGTAGAGTCATCCTGTCGACTAGGCTGCCCTGCAGCCTCTCCTCACCTCTCCCCCTCCCTCCTGTCCCAGAGCCTGCCCTGGGACGGCATCCACGGCTGCCACCAAGGAGCTGGCCCAGCTCTGGCGGGAGATGACCCAGCAGGAGCGGAGACCATATTGGTGAGAGGGCTGTGCCCAGACGGCGTGGACATGGGGTGAGGGCCTCCGAGCTCCTTAATCCAGCCCTGATCCTCAGAGCCTTGAGCTGCATGACGCTGGAACTGGGTTGGGAGTTTACTGGGTGGGAGACATGAGTGTCACAAACTTTTATGAGAGTTGGGGTGACAGAGGTGGAGAGGTGCTCTGCCTTGTAGCCTAGAAGTGCACATAGCTTAATTCGGAGTCTGGACCCTGCTGCCCTAAATTTCTTTTGCCCTCTCTGCCCCAGGGAGGGTCTCAGAACAGGAAAGGGGTCTTGTTTCCCAGTCACTTGGCCTCCTCCCTCCCTCCTCCTCTTCCATGCCCTCCCTCCCTGCCGCCCTCTCCTCTCCAGCCTCAGAGCTGCCACCTGCCCATTTCTCAGTTGGCCCCTGAAACCCGGGTGTGTGTGCGCACACAGATTTGCACAGATCTCACGGGACTGTGGGGCTCCAGCAAAGAGCCCTTGGCCAAGTCCCAGCGGATAGACTGGGACTCGGAGGCCGCAAGGTTCGCCCAGTGGGGCCAGATAAAGCCCTGGTGTCCCTTAGGCCCAGGCTCTGGTCACTGCCGGGGCCACAGCACGGGGGGGTGGGGGCAGACCCCGGTCACCGCCGGGGCCACAGCACGGGGGTGGGGTGGGGCAGAGCTCCGGGAGGTGAGTGAGGACCGCCCCACCGCCTCTCCCCCAGCACCAAAGCCCGCAGGTTCAGCCGCCAGCACAACCGCATCGTGAAGCGGGGCAGCTCCAGCAGCGAGGACGACGACTGGGAGCCCCCCAAGCCCTTCTACCAGCTGCTGGCTGAGAAGGCCCACCGCTCCCCTGACCCGGCCCCTCGGCTGCCTCCTCGCCGCCAGTGAGGGGGGCCCCGCCCGCCCCGCCTCCCGCAGCTCTTGTTGAAACCTGGAGCCTGATGAAGAGGTTGTCCCCTCCTGGGCTTCACCCCGCCTCTGCGGGTCCCCTCGGCTGGCCCCTGTGGGCTGGGAGGGGGCGTATTTGTTGACCCCGATGCCTCCGTGTTACCCTTGTACCCGGCAGCCTGAACTCTGCCCGCCCGCCGCCACCCTCCCCACAGCCCTTTTCTCCGGGGGCAGCTCAGAGCTGCCATGGGAGGAGGAAGCCCTGAATGAAATGCAGGGAGGCGATGTCTGAGAGCCGGGCCTCCCCTCTGCCCTTCCTCTGCCCGCCAGCCCAGAATCAAATGGTTTCAACCCTGTTCACTCTCACCCTCCCCTACTCCTCCCTCCCCTGTTCTATTTATAGATTATTTATTGTTTTCAACAAAATAAAGCAAGTGGAACCCTTGTTACCAGCAAGGGAGACAAGGGCAGGCTGTGCTGGTCCCCTGCCCCCTCGGCCCCTGGGGCGCTCCTTCTCCCCTGGGTCTGGAGACCCTAGGGCCTGCAGTCTGCAAGGCACTGAGCTGCCGGCACCTTCCCAAGCCCCATGGCAGATCTGACCTCTGACCCCCATCCCCATCAGAGAGCAGTGAGCAAAAACCCAGCATCTCAGGTCAGGCTTTCTGTGGCTCAGTGTTTCCTGGGCAAGTTGTTGGGAAGGTAACCCACACCCCCAGAGGTTCTAGTTGTCTGTTAACTTTATTTTAATTGAAACGGAGGCATAACAAGTCCTAGAAAAATAAAGATTTAGGATACAAACTAGACACAGGGGTCAGGGTCGCCCCGGGGTGAGGGGATCTTTGGTCTGGGGCTGGATGTGATAACGGGGGACCCTCCCCAGGCCTCCCCACACCTGCATCCCTGTTCAGCAGGAAGGGCCCGGCCAGGGAGGGGCTGTGGGTCTCTGGGCGCGGGACCGCCCATCCTCCACCCTCGGATTCCAAGCGGTTCTGAGAACACGGGTGTCAGTGGAGCTATTAATAGTGTCTAGGGAGTGACGGAGACGGCTCAAGGGGGTGGCAAATCCAGCCACTTGGCAGGGCTTTCAGCTCACAGCTAGTACCAGGTCGAGGGGGGCAGAGCCCCTGAGTCAGGACCCCCAGATCTCCCCATATACGGGGGGCAGGGCAAGGAGGGCTGTAACAGAGGAGGCCTCCTGTTCAGAGGATGGGGCCCCCAGACGGGAGTGGACAGGGGTGAGACCCCGGCCCTCCAGGGCGTGGAGAGGTGAGGGCCGGGGCTGTAGTGGGGTCTTCAGGTGGCAGCTCTTGTGTTTCTGAGGTTCCCTCCTCCAGGGCCATCCTGGATCTCGAGCACCATTGTCAGAATGGGCGATGAGGCGTTGGGGTCACAGTTCCAGGGGCTCTTCCACAGGCACCGACTGCAGCTGGGTCAGGACCTTGGTCTCAGCTTCCAGCCCCTCATCAACCTCGCCCCCCGCCGTGGCCCCCAAGAGCAGGCCCTCGGGGTCGGGGTCCTGCAGCCTCAGCACGGTGTGGGGGGCCTGCGTGCCCAGCCCCTTCTCTGCTTCTAGCAGCCCCTCTGTACCCGCGCTCAGTTCCAGCCCCGCCGGCCAGATGGGCAGGGCTGCGGGGGACACCATGAGCCCCTCAGGCGGGGGCGCCGGGAAGCCGGGCAGGAGGCCGGAGGATTCTGGGGAGAAGGGCAGGCTGGCGGCGGCGGTGGCGGCAGGGGCGGGTGGCGGCTGTGCAGAAAGTACGCCCAGGGCGTGGGCCTCCGGGAGAGCGGGGCTGGGGGCCACCGGGAGGGCCCCTTCGGGCACTGAGATGGCCGAGTCTGGCTTCAGGGGCAGGGCGAGGCTGGGGGCGGGTGGCAGGACCTGGGATACCAGCATGCTGGTGGGGAAGGTGGCCGTGAGGATGATCTTGCCCTGCTGCACGGCCACACCCGTCACGATGGGGCTGCCGGACACAGGGTTGGCCAGGAGGAAGTTTCCTGTGGGGAGAGGAGATGGGCTGGGGCGCAGGGTTAGAGGGGGCCGTGGGCCAGGCACAGAGGGGAGACGAAGCTGCCGGAGGGCAGGCGTATGATCAGCCCCTTCAGGGTGGGGCCCTGGGCCTGGCACAGGACGGGTCTGGGATGTGCCAGGGATCAGCTGCCCGCCCCCAGAAGCCCACTGACAGTCCCCTCCCTCCGAGACAACTGCACCCCCGCCCAGCCCTCACCCAGGCCGGAGGGAGGCAGAAGGGGTACCTGGGGCAGTGGCCGAAGGCAGCTGCAGGGCCGTGACGCCCACCCCGGAGTTGATCAGGTGCACGTTGGCGGGGCCTGCTGCAGCGGCCACCTTCACCGGGCTGCCGGGCCCAGCTGCCAGCAGCTGCAGTGGCCCCACCGCCTGGGGCAGGGTCACCACCTGCGAGGTGGGCACCACCTGGGGCAGGTTCAACAGTGGGGAGGCGGGGCTCAGGCCTGCAGGGTAACCAGGGGGTGGGGAGAGGGGCACCACTTGTGGAGCAGCCACGGAAGGCACTGGCCCTGGGGGCAAAGGAAAGGGGGCAGCCGGGGGAGGGCCGGGCACCACTTGGGACAGAGGCCCGGGGACCTCCTCTCCAGCCTGCCCTGAAGCAGCCACCTGGGTCCCCTTGGTCTCGGGGGCCTCAGGCTGAGCCTCCTCCAGTCGAACCTCCCCGGTCTGAGGGTCCAGGACCAGGGATGCCTTGCCTTCGCTGGCCCCCTGGGGACTGGGCTGCGGTGGAGGGGCGCCACCGCCCCCTGTGAGCAGCAGGGGCCCCAGGCTGGAGGCCTCGCCCAGGGCCAGGCTGTTGATGATGACGGGGCTGCCATTCAGGAGCACTGCTGGAGGGCTGCCGGCTGCCAGGAAGCTCCCGTTCACCAGAATGGAAGACGAGGCAGGGCACTGCGCGGGAGGGGCGGCCCCAGCCAGGAATATGGAGCCCTGGGCCGGGGCCTCGGCGGCCACGGGAGCCACCCCCCTGTCCAAGTCCTCAGGACTGCGGCTGGACTCGTCCTCAGTTGTGGGGTTCCCATCAGACTCGCTGGCCGAAGAAAGGATTGTGAGTTGCGGTCGGAACGCCGTGTTCCCCCACAGCCCGCCCGATTCCCACAGAGAGCCTGCCGTGAGCTGCTCTGCAGGCGCACAGGGTGACCACGGCCTCCCCACCTTTCCCCAGCCCAAACTTCTGTGGACATTTTCTTGGGGGTTAGGAGACCTCCTCTCTGAGACCATCCAGGGACCCCAGGGGCAGAGCCTCTGCAAGCCCGGCACTGACAGCACTGCATAAAAGCTGAAGCTGGCCGCACCGGGAGGGAGGAGGCCCTGCCGCCGGCCCCTTGGCCGCGGGCCCCAGAGCTGAGCACCCGGGCTGCCCTAAGTCTCCTGGGTCAGGCTGGAAGCGCCGAGCGCCTTCGGAGACAGTGAGGAGGCAGAGGCCCGCTCAACTCCTGATGGGCCCCCCCGCCCCGGGCCCGGAGAGAAGGGAGAGGCCGGCGCGCAGGGTGGGAGGAGAAGGGCTTGGGTTACAGGGAAACCGGAGCTGGGGAAGGTTCACGTTTCACAACAAAGACAGACGACGGACCACGCTGTTTGGGCCCTGGGGGGGCGGGGGTGGGGTGAGGAAGAGTAACGGTCAGGGAAGGGCCTGGCAGCGAAGGCGCCTGAAAGAAGCCCCTCCGTGGGGTGCAGTGGTCAAAGGCCCCTCCCCCTCTCCCGCAGCCCCTCATTTTCTCCCTGCCTCCCCCTAGTCTAGCCACGAACACGGATGGCATCTGGGATGGAGCCCTGAGCGGAGCAGAGGGAAGAGGTCTCCTAGCCTCCGCGAGGAGCAGGGATGTCCGGGAGAGGGCCCGGGGCGTGTGCCCGTTCCATCCACACGCATCCCCTGCGCTCGGCGGGCGCCAGAGGGTGTGCGCGGGAGGCGCCCGAGGAGCTGGGCGCGCGGACTCCCGCAGTGGGCACGGGGGCGAGGGGGCCGGCGGATAGCAGGGCCCCGGGAAAGCGTGCCTTGCGCCGCCCGGGTCCCCTCACCTCTTGCAGGGCGCGCCGCCGCTGCCCCCGGTCCGGTCGCGCTGTCGCCGGTTCTTGAACCAGTTGCTGACCTGCGTGAGCGAGAGGCCGGTGAGCGTGGCCAGGCGGCGCTTCTCGTCCGGCGTGGGGTAGCGGTTGCCGCGGTAGCAGGCCTTGAGCGCGGCGCGGGAGCGCTCCTTGAAGCAGTAGACGGTCTCCTCGCCGTCCCAGATGGTCTTGGGCAGCGGGAACTTCTTGCGCAGACGGTACTTGTCCACTGCGCCCAGCGCGCGGCCGCGGGCCCGCTCGGCCTCGTGGTAGCGCGCGCGCAGGTAGAGGTCCTGCAGGAAGGCGTGGTGGGCGGCGGGGAAGGGGCGGCTCTCGAGCAGCCGGTAGAGCTCGGCGTACTCGCCCCGCTGGAAGGCCACCAGGGCCCGAGCGCGCAGCACCGGATCGCTGCCACGTAGGCGTTCGGCCGGGGGCAGTGCGCCCAGGAAGCGGCTCAAGCGGCCGGCGTGGCCCGCCTGTAGCAGCGCCTCGCATACGCACGCCACCTGCTCGGGCGAGAAGCGGAGGCCCGTGGACGGCTCGGCAGCGGCCTCGGGGGACGATCCGGGGACGCCCGGGGACCCCGGGCCCTCCGCTCCCGCCGCCGCTTCGCCCGCCCCGGCCCCGGCCGCCGCCGCCGCCTCACCCTCGGCCGCCTGCAAAGTCTGCAGGAGCTGGCGCGCTTCCTCCTCCTCCTCTTCGGCCGCCGCCGCCGCCACTGCCTCCCCCCCAGCCGCCGGCCCCGCGCTCGGCTCCGCAGGCAAGGTAGCCATGTTTTGCAACTTTGGGAAGTTCCTGCCTCCTTCTCCTCCTCCCTCGGGCTTTCCCCAGCCCCCTCCCCCGCCCGTCCCCCCTCTCCGCCCCCCCCTCGTGCTGCCCGATCTTCTCCCCCGGCCGACTCCGCGTCTCCCGCCCCCAGATGCCAAGGCCCAGCTCTCCACTAGGATCTCTGTCTCAGTGTCTGTGTGTGCCCGTCCCCCTCCCCGTCTGCCCGTGATTCTCCCTTTGTTTTCCCTCCGCCTCAGGCCGCGCTTTTTGCCAACCCCCGCGTGTGCCTCTGGCTCAGGGCCTCAGTTTCCCCATCGGGACAATGGAGAAGGTAACGGGCCGTCCGGGAGGGGTAAGGGCGCGAAGCCACCTCCGCCCAGAGAGTGAGCTTCTGCACGCCTCCGTCTCCAGGGTCTTCGGAAGGCCCCCCCACTCTCCATCTCGGCCTGCGCTCCGCCCCTCGGAATTCCCGGCTCCGCAGGGGGGCGGGTCTGGCAGGGAGAGGGGGCGGGGGAACGGGCTAGAAAGTTTACAGCAACTTTTCTTGAGCGTAAGTCCCCGGAACGGATGCGCGTGGCCCGCGCATGCGCAGTGGTAGGAGGATGGCCGCGAGCGCCGCCGGCCCAGCCCCCTTCTCTCCCGCGATCGAGTGGCACAGCTGGGCCACAGCTGGACGAGGGGCGGTGCCTTCGCGTAGCCCACTCGCCTTCTTCTATTGGCCGGATGCCGAGGCCACGCCTCCCAGTCCCCAGCCCCAGCCCTGATTCGTTCACTTCACGTCCCGCTAGCTCCCCGCCAGGCGATGGGCCGCCTCCACGCGCCTTCTGATTGGCCCACTGAGCAGCCGCAACGCAAACAGAGCGGACACAGCGGAGTTCCGAGCTTGGGACAGACGGGAGGGCCTTTTATTCGCGAGGATCGGGGGTGGGGTCCTAGGTGGGGAGAGACAATAAATACCGAGGAATGTCGGGGTCTCAGTGCATCCAAAACGTGGATCAGGGTGCTGGAGTCCTGGAGCCTGTCAGCGGGTCGGAGAACAGGTCAATAAATACCCAGACGCCGAGGCGGGCGGAGCCGGCTGTGGCTCCGAGAGCGGCGCACGTGAGGAGGAGGACGCGGGGCCCCCGAAAAAGCGGGGCTGGCCAAAGCAAAAGGCTCCCGGGAGAGCGAGCGGAGCTGGCGCTAGAGCTTCGCCGCGGGAAGAGAACGTTTCGGGGGAGCAGGGCCTCATGCACGGGGGGGATTTGTGGTTTGCGAGCCGCCGTGGGTGGGGGTGCGTGGATGGCCGAGCCCTGGCCCTGCTGCCTTCTCGAGATCGCAGTTTGTCCGTCTGTGTCGAGGCCTCAGCCCGGCCGGAGGAAGGAAGTGGTCCGCGATTCCCCCCCAGCAGCAGCAGCAGCCGCAGCCGCAGCCGCAGCCGCAGCAGCGTCATTCCCGTCTACCACCCTCCCCTGCGCCCTGTGCTCCGGCCGCGGGCCCGGCTCCTCCCTCCCCGGCCGCCAGGGGGCGGGCCCGGATCACAGGGCTGGAGCTGGGGCGGAGACCCACGCTGGGACTGCTGTCAACGGGGCGGTGGGAGTGGCTTCTGGGCCGTTCCCGGGTCACCCAACCCTCCAGCGGGGCCCGAGGAGGACAGGCTGGGGCTCTAGGGTTCAGGGGGCGAAGGCGTCTCCCGGGCGGCGCCAGACCGGGGTGAGATGGCCGGCGCAGGCCACCAACCCAGCGCAGCCCAGGGCGGCGGCACCAGCCAGAGCAGCGGCGAACAGCAGGGAACGCGCCTCCGATAGGCTAGGCCTAAGGACCTGCGGGCGAGAGGGCGGGATCAGCACCGCGACACCGGCCCCTGATTGGCTCCCGGGACTCGCCCCGCCTACGCCCGTGGGTGGGTCCACAATCCTCCCAGAACTCCGCCCCTCCCCCGACTGCGCGGGCAGCTGCAGTTGGTGGGCTTGCAAGCCTCAAGTCTTATTCGAGCTCGTCATTGGCTGCTTCCTAGCGGCCTGTGTTCATTGGCTGCCCGAGCATCCTCCCTCCCCGCGGCAGGCCCGGCCCCGCAGAGGCGCAGCGAAGCAGAGGCTCGGCGTGCGTGGAGCGATGCGGGGGCGCGGCGGCGGCGGGCGGGCGTGAGCAGCCGGACGTACCCTGGCAGGGAGCAGCAGGTGGCGGCGGCGCATGGGGTCTGGCCCCACCAGCGGGCACTGGCCCAGAGCCACGGCCGGGGGACCATCTAGCTGGAGAGAGAAGGGACAGGTGACCCGATCGGAGCCCAGCCCGGCCCGGCCGCCGTCGGCGGGAGGCGAGAGAGAGCGAGGGGAGTGGAGGTCGGGGAGGGAATCTAGGGATCCCGGCCGGGATTTGGCGAGAGGCCTGAATCGGGGGAGATCTGGTAGATGCGGGGCTGAATGGAGGGTGTCTGCCGCCTGGAACCCGAAGAGGTAGGGTGAGCCCCAAGTCTGGACGGGGAGACGGGGACGGGGTTTGCAGAGGGGAGAGCAGGCTTGGCGCAGGGGACAAAGAGGGGTCTTACATGGGAAGGTGGATCCGTGGCCCGGGGACTAGGGACCCCCGTGACAGCTGGAAGGAGAAGAGAGAGGCGTAGGGCGCGTGGAGGGACGAGGAGGGCGGTGGCGCGGCGTGCCCCAGCCTGGGCCCCTCGCCCTCCCCCAGGTGTCCACACACGCCGCGGGCCCACCTCCCCCGGCGCCCTCGGCAAAGGGGGCGGCTGAGGGACTCGCCTGCGGCTCCCTCGGCCTGTAGCTGCTCCATCCGCTCCTGCAGCCGCCGGACTTGCGCCTCCAGGTCTCGGTTCCGGGCCTCGGCCTCGCGGAGCTGACTGCGGGGAGGGAAGGACCGTGAGCCCTTGGATCGCAGCGAGCGAGGCCGCTACAGGCAGCGACTGGGCCCCGAGCCCCGGTCCCGACCTGGCGAACTTCTGGTTGGCCGTGCGGATGGCCTCCAGCTCCCGACTCAGGCTCTGCCGGGTCAGCACCTCCTCCTCCAGGGCCTCCTGGAGCTCGCGCAGCGTCATTTCGGCCTCCGCCACCGCCGGAACGGCCTCCGCATCGGCCTCCAGGACTGCCGCTTCAGCCTGTGGATGGGGACCGGGTGTAGGGCTGGGTTTCCTGTGGCTCCTGGAGCCTTCGAGACTTGAGCATGGGTTCCAGGCCTGGTATCCTCCCTTGTCTTCTACTCCCCCATCCCCTGGATCTTTCTGGACTCCCCACAGCTCCTACAATGATGCAAACCCCCTCCTTCCCTAACCCCAGCCCTACCCTGGACTCCAGCCTTAGTCTGGTGCCTTCCCATCCACCTTCCACACAGGAACCAGAGAGCTGTTCCTAAGACACTAACTCAACTTGACCATGGCCCTCCTCTGCTCAGCATTCCTCCTGCCACCCAGTGCCCTCAGGAGAAGGCCTGCCACCAAAAGGCCCTGTTTGGTTTGTGTACTGCTGGCCTCTCCCGCCTCCCCTCCCCTCCCCCTCCACCCCCTTCTCCTGGAACAGTTCAGCCTTACTACCCTCCTTTCTGCTCAGGAACAACCCAGCGGGTTCCCCCCTCAGGGCCTTTGCCCTTCAGGTTCCCTCTGCTGAACAATGGGCACTTTTCTTCCCCGGGGGGTTCCTCCTCCTTCTCCAGGGGCCCTCTCTTCCAAGTCTCCCTCCACACACACTCAATGCCCTGTGATCATCTCTCACTGAAGTCACCTTGTCTCTACTGTTTTCTGTCTCTGTCGAGTGAGCTCCCAGAGGCCTTAGCACTCCAGGGCACACACCACCCAGGACGCCCTCGTCCCTCACTGACCCTCTCCTCCAACGACTCACTGTTTTCTCCAGTGCGGGCACTGTGGGCTCCGGGCTGGGCACTTGCACAGGTGGCTCAGGCAACAGCTCAGCCTCCAGTTCCATGGGTGTGGGGCCCAGGACCTCATCGTCCCTGGGGAGAGGAATGGGTGAGGGGAGGGAGAGCTGGCCCCATACCAGAGGCTGCCGATCCCCTGCGTTTAGAGCCAGGACTCCCTAGCCTGTGGGCGAGGGGCGGCCAGACCCAAGACCCTGTGGTTTGAGGAGGGGGAGGGGGCAGAGTGAAGAGAACAAATTGCCAGGCTGGTGTGACAGGTCCTCTTGCTAGGAAAAGGCCTGCCCCTCATAGGCCTCAGGCCCCTGGGAGCCACCCTCACTGCAGCTTCTGCGGGAATCCAGGGTCCAGACACGTGCTAGGGTCTGCTCGTCTCCTTCCTCTCTGTATGACTTTTGCAGACCCTTCTCCTTAGGGCCTCAGGACAGTGAAGGGGACCCCACCTAACTCTGGTCACCCCCAAAGATGTAGTCTTAAGACTGGGTGTGGGATCCCAAGACTGTGATGCTAGACATCCACACACCACTCCCTCAGACCCAGCTGCTGACAGGGGGACAAACCTTCCCTAGGAATATGGAATTGCAATAAAAGTGGATGTCCCTCCCTGCCAGCCCAGCAATCCCACTCATGGAAATACGTCTCAAGGGCCTCGTGATCTAGACATGCGCAGAGACCACCCTGCAGCTGTTCATCCATCAGGGATTATGACAGAAAGCACGGGCTAATGGAGCCCTCACCCGCCCAGTAAGGAGGACACTACACAGCAGGTCAGGATCATGTCGTGGTTCATTCATGAGAAGAAATGGTGTTTGCAATATGTCATCCAGCAACAAATGAGATTAGAATACAGCATCTTCTCACGGTTGTTAAAAATGTGTGTGAGCCAGGGACCATTGCTGATGGTGGGATTCATTTTCCTTATCCATACTTTCTAACTTACTTGCGTCAAGCAATGTATTATTTGTATAATTAATGTTTTTAAAAAGCTTTATGGTTGTGTGAGTGATTCAATGAGTTTGTGTTCTTTTAAGATTGATTTAAAAATTCTAAAGTTCTTATTTTCTAAGATTTTGAGGTCCCATGACTCTGTGTACTAGAAATCTAAAAGTGAAAGTTTGGAAGATTCTGGAAGGCCGAGTCTGTTGCTCTGAGGTTTTACAATTGAATCTAAAATTTCAAAGTACTTGTGGTCTGAGATTCTAAGGTCCTACCACTCTGGGCTCCTAAGAGTCCTTGGTCCCACGATAATAATGTCCCAAGACTGATCCTGCAGTTCTATTGGGTGCCAGGATATGGTCACCCCGAGCAGCCTCCGGGGGCCGGCACCCCCAGCCCACTGCCCACGGGCTGCTCAGGGGCAGCGCTCACCTGAGGGCCATGCAGGAGTAGGAGTAACCCACGAAAGGCAGGTGGACCCCCAGCGGCACGCCTTCCTGTATGTCTGACAGTGTCTCCTATACAAGAGAAACACAGATGAGAGATGACCAGCAGTTGTCAGGCTGGCCCCTCACCCCTCCCCAGTCTTGGTGCCCCCAAACCCACCCCCACTTGCAGCCTATCTAAAGTGGCCTCTCCATCATTTTCTTGTATTGTATCCTGCTGCTTCCCTCAGGGCCCTCGCTGCTGTAGAATTATATACTTCTTCACACTGTAAGTGCATGAGGGACCAGGGCTGACTTGGTCCCTGTGTCCCCAGCAGTGCCCAGCACAAGGGCACCCAGGCTGAGCACGCCCTCGGGAGAGCTCGTCCGAGGATTGAGAGAGAGCTGGCCTGAGAAGAGAGATTCCTCTACAGTGCTCTTCTGCCTCTTGCTTCTCACCCTCTCAGGTCTCAGCTCAGACAGCACCCCCCTCCAGGAAGCCCTCCAGGACCTTTGATGCTGGGTCAGGAGCCCCACCCCCCACACTCCCCCATCTCAACCCTGATCTCTCTGGGGACAAGTCTGTGTCCCCCACAGGACTGTGAGTCTAGGTCACCACTGGGTTCCCAGCACTGGGGGGCACAGAGCAGGTGCTCTGGGGAAGGAATGATTCCAGGACCCCAGAATGTGGGCACTCTCCCTACCCCAACTTGATGGAGGAGGCATGGGGGTGCCCTCTGCCGAGCCGCCGTCGCAGGTACCTACCCCGCCCCCGCTCACCATGGCAGTGAGCCCATCTTCCACCACATCGAAGTTGCACGTGTCTGTGGCACCCTCGAAATCAGGCGTAAAGGGGGGCATGCTGTCTCGGAGACCTTCCCAGTCGAGGTCAAAGAAGAAAGGATGCTTCTGGAAATCACCTGCTCCATCCCGGCCCAGCCGCATCTCTGGAGGGCACAGGAGCCGCTGGATGAGGTCGAGAGCCTCCTCGGGGACTCCTGCGTCCGCCACCGGTAGAGACAGGTGCTCCTGCTCGGAGGCAGAGGGACAGAGGGGATGTGAGCCTGGGAGCCTGTGCGGAGAGCTCAGGGGTCCCTCGGGCTCTGCTCACCTTGTAGTGCACGATCTTGGCGTAGGTCTCGGCCGTGGACTCCGCGTAGAAGGGCGTCTGCCCGTAGAACATTTCGTAGGCAAACACGCCCAGCGCCCACCAGTCACACTCCGGCCCGTAGCTGCCCGGCCCGGGCCCGCCGCCCACGGCCTGCAGGATCTCGGGGGACAAGTAGTCCGGCGTGCCCACAGCCACCAGCGACCGCACCTGAGCAACAGGACCAGAGTTGACTTGGCCCCGTCCCCCGAGCTCTGGCTCCACCCCCTCCTTCTAACCACGCCCCCCAGCTTAGTCCCTCCTCCTGCCTCTTCTAACCACGAGCCACGCGCACACTTAGGCCTGGGTCGCCTCCTCCTCCTTCCCCCTCCAAATCTAGCCCTTCAACTAAGCAGAACCCTAGTTCTGCCTCTGCCGACCCCACCCCTCGTGGGTGACCCCACCTCTCATGGCTGACCCCACTCCTCATAGGTGGCCCGAGTTGCCCACCGCGGGCGCACCGCTCACCGTCCCGTCCGCCCTCAACTTGAGGCAGGAGCCGAAGTCGGCCAAGCGGATGTGGCCGCAGCGGTCCAACAGGATGTTGTCCGGCTTGATGTCCCTGCGCAGCCGGGAGGAGGAGAGAAAGAGGGATAGGTGAGCCCCCTCACTGTCTCACCAGGCCCCGTCCTTCCAGGCAGCACCGCCTCGGGCACCACCCCTTAGGGACGTGCTCTCTAGTTCCCACCCTCCGGCCTGGCCTCCTAGGGTTCTGCCCCTTTGGGGACTGTACAATTCTGGACCCCACTCCTCAGGCCCTTCCCCCAGTGGGCTACAACCTTCTGGGGTACAACCTTTGCTCTCCCCCTCTAGGTCCCGCCCCTCGGCCTCTGCAGCGCTCACCTGTGCACGTAGCCCAGCCGGTGCACCGAGTCGATGGCCATGACAATCTCAGCCAGGTAGAAGCGCGCCATCTCGGCAGGGATCCGCTCCCCAAACTTGCTCAGCAGCGTTAGCAGGTCTCCGCCCACGTAGTACTCCATGACCAGGTACTAGGAGGGGACGTGTCCTGGGGGTCGGTAGCCCCCCTAGGCGCCGATCGCTGATAGCCCGAACAAAGACTCCCAGAGACGCCCCATCCCGGGCAGAAACCCCGCAGCCCCAGCCCCAGGAGAGCCCAAGAGATCCCCCAAAACCCCCTAATTCTCTCAGGATGTCACTGGACAGAGATTCGCTCCCCCAGAGAGAATCAGGGAAAAAGAGAACCCAGGGGCCTCCCAATGCCACAGCACAGGGCCCAGAGCCCAGATACACCGGCCAGAGGCCCTCACGTCGGCTTTAGAGAGCAATCCCATTCCAGGTGAGAGACTCCTCCGATGGCGGCATCCTTCCAGAGTCCCCCAGAATCAGCGGAAAGGGACATCTCCCGTCCCCAGAAAGGAGGGCCCGTTCCTACCACACACACACTCCCGCAGGCATTTCGAGGCAGCGCCGCAATCCTAGAACTTCCTCCCCCTGCCCCCGCCTCGTTAACTGACAGCCTCGGTCGGAGGTGGGGGTCCGTCCCTCCAGTCGCCCTGGCCTGGGGCTCACCAAGTAGTTCTCGTCCTGGAAGGCGAAGTGCAGCTCCGTGATCCAGCGCCGGTCCCCGTTCACCAACACGTCCCTCTCTTCGCGGAAACACGACACCTGCGGGGCAACGGGGCGACCTGAAGCTGGAGTTGGGGGACGGGAATCCCCAGCGCCCTGCACACTCAGCCCCGGCCCTCACCTCGCCTCTCTTCAGCATGTCCCACTTATTCATAATCTTCATGGCGAACACCTGGCCCGTCTGCTTCATCTTCACCACCGCTACCTGGAGGCCGACACAGGGTGACTGGGGCGGAGGTGGCGGGGAAGCACTCGGGCTCGCCGGGACTGGACTCCACCCCTTACCCCGCCCACGAGAGGCCACGCCCACGGGCGCCAAGCCCCACCCCCACCCCCGCCAGTCTTAGGCGTTCTAAACTCAGTCATTCATCAATTTCTAAGGCCCCGCCTGGAACTCCCATGTCCCGCCCACCGCACGGAGAGTCGCGTCTCCCGCCCCGCCGAGCTGCCGCCGCTGCTCAAGGCTCACCTCGCTGAACGCCCCGCGTCCGATCACCTTCAGAATCTCGAAGTCATCCCTCTGCAGTCGGGCCTCCTTAAGCCTCGCCGCGATGGGTTCCACTGGGGGGCGGGGGCAGGTGACAACCGAGGGTCACTGGGATTGACACTGGAGACGAGGAGGAAGTCCCACCCTCTGTCCCTCAGTCTCCCTCTCCCTGCCCCTCCTTCTCTCCTCTCTCTGCCTCTTAGTCTCCCCATTCTCTGTTCCTCCGCCTCCGTCTGACCGTCTGCCTCCCAAGAGCTCCCCCACATAAACACTGTGTAATGTTTTGGGGACCCCAAACTGCCCCCTACAGAGAGGCGGGATGCCTGGGAACCCCTTTTTGGGACAGGGCATTAGGTCAAAGGGCTCTAGTGGGTGCAGGATGGAGAGGGTGGGGTAACAGTCTGCAGAACGGAAGCCCTGAAGAACAGAGGGAGAAGAAATAAGGCCCAGTTCTTAGGGCTCCCTGGGCCGCAGGCCCCCACCCCCACTCGGGGTGAGGGCGAGAGTGCGCAGACCGGCCCCCCCCCTCGGGGCTCTCCTTCAGTCTGTCCCGGTTTGTGGCCCAGACCTGCAGTGTAACCCAGTACTCTAGGTTCAGATGCACGTGGCCCCTGACCACACTTTGGGAAACACTGGATTTGGGGCGGGGGCTGGGAGAAGGGCGGGGAGAGGGAGACAAAGCCAGCATGGGCCGGAATCCAGGGCTCCAGTGCTGCAGGCTCAGTCCAGGTTCCAGTGTGTTATCTCGTCCTCTCAACTCCAGGGGGAGGGCTTTATTATTGCCCCTTCTTTACAGAGGGGAATCACGGCTCAGACAGATGAAGGCATTTGCCCAAGGTCCTCCAGCTAGGAATGTCAGAGAGGGCAGTTTGGGGGGAGGAAGGCCGGGGGTGGAGGCAGGAGACAGAGAGAGAGAGAGAGGCCTGGACTCCCAGGGGTGGAAGAAGCTGGGGACTTTGGAGGCAGGACGGAGAGAGGGATGGGTGTGAGCAGGAATGAGGGGAGATACAGTGGGCTATGGAGGGGCGACAGGAGCCCCCATGGGGTTCGGGGAGACTGGGCCGGCAGGGAAGAACCAGCCAGGGCCCAGGACGGGGGAGGGAGGAGAGAGCCAAGATATTGAGCCCTTTTAAGGCAGCGGGAACCCAGGCCCCCTCCCCCGCCTGGGAGGCCTGGCAGGGGAGGGGCCAAAGGATGCTGCTCGGGCCACAAAAGGAGTGCTCCCTACAGGAGAGCCAGACCCCTGCCCCCACCTCAGGTCTCAGTTTACCCTGCCAGCCCACTTCATCCTCTGCAAAAGTGGGGCGGAGAGAGTTACTAAGGGCTGCAGGGAGGTAGGGAGAAGGTTCTTCCAGGGGCTGAGTGGCCTGGCCCTTGGCCTCCACCTTCCTATCTGCAAAACGGGAGAAGGGAGAGGAGCAGGGCCTGGGTCAGAAAGAGATGGAAGCAAGAAAAGAGGAAGTGAGAGAAGGCAGAGAGACCAGAAACAGGGACGGATAGAGCCAGGGACACACAGAGCCCAAGGACCAAGAGCAAGCCCCTGAGGGACAGACTGGTGGAGGGACAGAGTGGCGGGGTGTCAAAGAGACAGAAACCAGAGTGAGTCCTGGGCTAGGAGGGGGTGGGGGCGGACACGGCAGGAGGCTGAGGTTGAAGCATCTTCCCTCCAGACCTGCCTGCAGGGAAAGACCTGGCAAGAAGGGACTTTGTGGGAGAGCTGAAGGTTGGAGGGTGTGAACTAGAATGAAGGGACCCGGGGAGCTGGAGGAGAATCAAGGATCCACAGAGAGGAGACCAAGGTGGGGGCATGGAACCTCGAGAGAGAGAGCACACCCAGAAGAGCCTTAGATTGTTCCTCCTCCATCCAAGGGGGATGCTGGGTGGCGCCTGTCCACAGAGCTGGTTCTCCCCCACGGCCAGCCTGAGTCACCCGCCCTCCCAGTGCCTGGGCACCTGTTGGGGCAGCTGGAGAGGCTGGCGCCGAACACCTGCCCGTCAGCCGCGCCCCTGGCAGCTGCCCCATGCTGTCCCTCTCCGCATGCCCCTGTGCTCTGGGAAACCAGGGTGGAGGGCCATAAGGCCTATTTGCGGGGGGAGTCCAAGGAGACGGGGCTCCCAGCATGTCCCTAGGCCTTGACTCGGGGCCGGGGTGCAGAGGGACCACGGGAGGCCGTGCCCAGCCCAGCTTACCAGGACTCCCAAGCCACGGTTCTGAGTCATGGCTGCCCTGGCCTCTGCTGACCCCAATCTGCCCGGCCAGGGTGGCAAAGGAGTAGGGGCATGTCGCCCCAGGACCCAGGCCCAAGCTCCGGGCCCCTGAGTGGGAGGCTCTCCCTATGTCCATCCTGCCCACCCCCAACAGTAGCCCCTGAGCCCAGACCCATCTGTTGCCTCTGCCCTGCCCTCCCCAATCTGGGGTAGCCCATGCAGGCAGCACTCACCCCACTGCAAGAAGTCCACCACATACTTGTCCTGGGCCAGGTCGGAGGCACCTAGCTCCTGGTGGACGCCCAGGAGAAGGTCGAGCAGGGGCTCCAGCCCCAGGAAGCCGGGGTCCAGCACCAGCTGCTCGAGCCGCCTCAGCCGCACCTCGGCTGACATGTCGGGCAGGCAGCACCATGGCCCCCTCCCCGGGCCGGGGGCTCGGGGTCCTCCCGTCACGGGGCCTGGCAGCCCCTGTCCAGGCCCCTGGGCCCAGGCCGCATGTCTGCTTGTCCCTGGCTGTCCCCTGGGCCTCTCTGGACACTTCTCTTTGCTGGCTGCTGAGGCCTCCTCCCCTTCTCCCCACCCCTCGGTCCGGCCCCCTCCCGCCTCCAGGCCTTAACCCCTCACAAGCCAGGCCCCCCAACTCCCTCCTTCCAGGGCCCCCAGAATGCCTCGGTGTGAGAGGGGGGTGGGTGGAGAATCTCAACTCTCTCACTCCCCCCAAGAAAAAGGCGGAGCACAGAGGAAGCTACAAGTGTGACAGATGCCAAAGATGAGCCCTCCCATTCCCCCGAGGGGGCCAATTGAGGTTCAGATGATCCGGTAACACCCCTCCCCAGCCCTGGAGTTGGGGGGGAGGGAGGAGAACGGGGTGAGGCCTGGAAAGGGGGGTGGGAGGACAGGGCAGCTTCGCGGGTGACTCAGCCACGGATTCAGACTTTGGGACAGTTTAAATTTAGCCCTCAGGCCCTCGGCTTCTCACTGACTTTTTTTTGGCAGGAGGGTGGGGAAGGGGCGGTGAGACAAACGGGAAGGGAGGCCCTCAGGAGCCAGGACCAGGGGTGACTTGCTGGCCAAAGCCTGGGGGAGGCAGAGGAGCCCCCAAAATAGCTCCTTGGACCCTGGCCCTGCAGCCACATTCCTGCCCGGGCTAGGATTAGAAACAGAAACATTTCGGGGGGTGGAGGGTGGAGCGGGAAGACACCACTCCCCGCAGCTCCAGAGAGCCAGCCAGGAGGGATTCTCGTTGTTCTCTCCAGCGGTGGACAGCTCTCCTGGAAGAAACCATGCTCTCTGGCTGGCTCGGGACGCCTGGCCCCGGCTGAGCCAGGTGTGAGGCAGCAGGAGGCCAAGACTTATGCTCAAGGAGGTTCACTCACTCTGGGCACCTCGGGAGAAGCCTGGGGGACCCCATCTGGGCAGGCCCCTATGATATCTGATTTGGCAAGTTTGAGCACTTTCAAACAACTTTGAAAATCCTGCCCAGGACTTTGAAGAGGAGGCCCTGGTGGCTCTCTTCCCTGGAGAGCTTGCGGGGCAGAAGGATGCTCTTCTCTGTCCAAAGGGCCCTGCCCAGGGCCGGCCATGGCGGATCCACCTGCTGTGCACTGAGCACGTCCCTCCTCTGGCCTTCAGTTTTTTCTGCTAGTGAAAGGGGGCAGGGAGATGGGGGTCGGGCAAGGCAGGGCCTAGCTCTTCCCTAGGTGAAAGTGGACCGACTCTAGGACACATACGCTTCCTCCACACCTCCACGCAAGGGAACAGAGACACTGTGAAAACAGGGACCTTTAGTATAAATAAGAGCTCCTGGGAGGCAGGGAGGGCCCCGAGGGGCTTCCATAATTTAACACTCTTCAAAAGCACAGACAACAGCACGGGGCGGGGCAGGGCAGGGGAGGGGTGGCCCCTGCCCTACCAGGGACCAGGAGTACACTGCAGAGCTGGGGCTCTTGTGGGAGGGAGTTTCTCCCCCAGGAGTGACCAGTCACATGCTGGGGTCAGGGATGAGGCTAACACTGATGTCTCAGAAGAGGGGGTCACTGAACTTGGCAGTGGGCAAAGACAAGGCTGAGGCCACACAGGCCACTACAACCCCCCAGTGTCTGGGCCAGTCTGGGGGACCCTCTGCCCCCCAAATTTGTGCAGGGCGGGGGACCGGAGCAGTCCATCTGTCATGGTTAGTCTTGTTAATATGTTGATCCATGAGGTCAGCAGGGAGGGTTATGGCTGGGAGGTGGGGGACATGGGGTGGGGGACCCCGACATCCATGGCTTCACACCACTGTGCCACTCGGGGAGTTGCCTGGTTGGGAGGAGATGCCCTGGGGAAGACGAGGGGAGAGAGGAGGGTTAGAGACACCCGGGGGTCCTGCCAGCCCCACGGGGAGGGAGCCACCCTGGCCTGGCCCTTCAGTCCACCCCAGACCCCCAAAGGCCGCTGCTCTAGGCCCAGGAATTCACATCTCGGCTAGCTTCCCTGTCCCAGTAGGTGGCACTTTATACAATCATTAAAGTCCTTGGGTGATCCTGAGCAGAGAGGATAGGGGAGGAGTGGAGGTGGGGAGAGGGGAAACTGGGGTTCCCTTCTGACTGGGGGGTCCTGAGATTCTGGGGGGTGGGGAACTCAAGGACAGTCCTACCTCTACCACTGACTTGCTGGGTGACCTGGGCCAACTTCCTTCCCCTGTCTGGGCCTCGGCCTCCTCGTCTGTGAACTAGGGAGATAGAGGGGTCTCTTTCAGACTCACCAGACTCCCCAAATCCCAACCCCCCTGCCTCTGAGGCTCTGAGACTGTGCTCTAAGTTCTAGGGATTCAGGACCCTATGATTCTAAAACTGCTCTTCTGAGGAACCAAGCCGTGGCCCTCAGATCTGGCATCCTGGGCACCTGAGCCCAAACCCTGAGAAGCCAAGACATCTGAGACCACAGCTCCGAAGTTACACCTACTGGGAACTTCCTGAACCCCACGGCCACCTCAGGAGGTGGGCACACGCACCTGCCACTCATCTTCAAGCCTCCCTGTCCTAAGAGGCGACAGAGGTCAGAGAGGGCTGGTGACTTGCCCAAGGTCACACAGCGAGCCCAAGTGCAGGACCAGACCCTGAGCCTGGGGTCTTACAGCCCGAGCCTCCAGCAGTGGGCTCAGATCCCAAGAGTCCGAGACCCAGGTTGGAAGCTGGGCCCACAGGCTCAATCTTGCCCATAGAGCTTGACCTGCAGTATTCAAATAGTTTCACCATTTAAAAATCATATATTCCATAGAAATACAGATTCAGCTTTGAGTGACAAGCATAAGACCTGGCCATGCTGGGCCCACTGGCTGCCCTTCTGATAGCTGGCCATGGTCCCCACCACTCCCAGCTGTCTCTCATACCTGATGCTCTCTCTGCTGCTGTCACCAAGGTTCTAGAAGCCTGTCACTCTAAGATCTGAGAGGTCTTGTTCTGAGACACTATGATTTCCACGGCTTCCCCTCATCCCACAGGGCTGGAAGCTGTGAGAGTGGTGAGAGTGACAAACCCTCGGCTAACACCCGCTCGTCCTGGGTCCGTGACTCACCGCCTTGCCCGGCCGGGCCCAGGTGCAGATGAGGCCCTCCTGGCAGGCGGTGATGATGCAGTCCTCCAGGAAGAGGAGGACGGTGAGCCGCTCCTGGGCGATCTTCTTGCACACCAGGGGCTCGAGCAGCGGCACCTCGTGGATGCGCGGGCACAGCGCGGTGCCCAGCACTTTGGCTGGGTCCAGCCGGCTGCGGGGGGCGGGGCCACTGGGCTTGTCCCCACCGCCCCCGCCCCCACTGCCGCCCCGGCTAATGTTGCCCAGGCTGTGGTAGCGCTTGTGCTCCTTCTCGGCCCCCCGGTCCCGCCGCTCCTGCAGCGTGAGCGTGGCAAAGCGGCCGATGCTGAATGGCGTGCCCGGCTCCGTGGGTGCGCCCGGGCCGCCCGCCTTGCCGCTGCCCGCTGGGTGCGGGAGGCTGTTGGAGCGGGACAGCGAGCGGGGCAGGGGCCCGGGGCCTGGCTCAGCACCCCGCGAGCTGCTGGCAGCGGGCGGCGTGGTGCCAGGCGTGCCGGGCAGGGTGCGGGTGCGGGCCAGGGGCGGGTGGGGGTAGAGCACGTCTTCCGTGAGGTCCCACAGGCAGAACTGCGTGTCCTGGCCGGCCGAGCCAAAGCGGTAGGTGATGGAGCCGGCCTTGGGCAGTGGGGAGAGCGGGGCTCCGCCGCCTGAGCCTGTGCCCGCAACCTCCGGCTCCTCCTCCTCCTCGCCACTCCGCTCCCCGTCACCACTGGCTGTGGCCGCCTCCTCGGCCCTTGTGGTGTAGGGGTCGAAGGCCACCGCGTTGACCCAGGACTTGTGGCCGTGGCCTCGGGCCACCACACGGCCCTCGGTGAAGGACCACACGGTGACGAGGTCGTCTTCGCCCCCTGTAACAACGTAGCGCCCGTCGGGGCTCCAGCACACGCAGAGCAGGCCCCCAAAGTAGCTCTTCATGAGCCCCCGCAGGAGCATGGAGTCGAAGTGGAAGACGCGCAGGCAGCCGTCCTGGCTGACGCAGGCCAGGTGCCGGCCATCGGGCGAGAAGGCAAACTCGTTGAGGGGCCCCTCGCCCACCGCCCACTTGGCCAGCGGGTTGCGGGGCGCCTTGCTCTTGGCGGCGTAGACGGCGAAGCCCTCGCCCTGCTTCAACAGGCTGTACTGGGGCGGGGCCGAGGCGCACGGGTGGCTGACGTTGTACAGGTACAGGTGGCCGCTGGCGTGCGACGCCAGGAACAAGCTCTCCGACTCAGGCAGCCACTTCAGATACGTCACCTTGGTCTTGTCGATCAGCCGCTGCCAGGGGAGATGGTGGGGGGTTGGGAGAAGGCAAGTGGCCCCTGGCACACCTCCTCCCCAACCTGGTACCCCCTCGATGGCCGTCAGACATGGCCCGGGCCTCCTCAGAGAGGAGATCCCACACAGGGGAAAGGGATGGCCACCAGGTCATGGAATGCAGGGGAAGAAGGGCTGCCTCTGAGGCGGCCATGGGGAGCTCCACGGAGCCTCAATATCCCATGTGTGGCACGGGGCAGTTCTGCCTTCCAGAAAACCATCCTCTGTCTAACCCTCTCCACCGTCTTTACCACGTCAGGCTTCAGGCAAGAAATTGATTCACAGAATATCAGCTCCCCCAAGGAAGGGACCTTTCTCTATGTGGTTCACTATTCCAGCCCCAGAGCACAGAGCTGTGCACACAGGAGGCCCCTGGGAAGTATTTCCTGGACACACGAGTGACAACCCCATCCTGCCAGCTGCTCATCTTTGCTCCTTTTTCCTTCACAACTCACATCCAATCCTTCAGTAATACCCAGAACCTGACTTCTCACCCCCCACTCGACTCCAGCCACCCTGGTCCCAGCCACCAGCAACCATGCAATGGCCTAAGTGGCCAGCAGGCTGCCACTGCCCATGTCTATTCTCTACACGGTTGCCAGAGAGACACTGTTAAAACGGAATTCAGCACCTGGCGCTCTCTCCCTCTGAACAGCACGGCCGCCTTTCTCAACCAGGGGTCCAGAGAGAACTAAGCCCTGAAGCCCTTAGGCATCCGCTGTACGTATTGAGTTAACTTTCTTCCCAGGTGTCTAAGGTGCTTCTCATTCTAGGGAGAATTCCGAAAATAATCAAGTCATTCCTGGGTTCTATGGCTGGAGAGAGGCTCTAAAAGCCAAAGTCTTTTCTATGGCCCTCCAGACCTTCCCTGACCCGGCCCCTCCCAGTTATTTCTCAGAGCTCATCCACCACCCTCCCCTTCAGTAATGGCTCTGGCCACATGGCCTGTTTGCTGTCCTGCTTCTGGGCTTCTGTCCGGGCTGCTCCCTCTATACTCAGAATGTCCTTCCCCTGATAACTTTCTTTGCCTCTGTCAGGTCTTTCTTTCAATGTCACCTCCCAGTCAGGCCTTGCCTGCCCACCCTATGTAAACCTCACCAAGCGCTCCCCAGCCCCCTCTGCTGCTGGAGTTCCCTCCATAGCACTCAGCACCCGCTGACATCCAGCGTCCTTGACTGAGCTGATAACTGTCTGCCTCCCCAGCCAGACGCAGCTCCACAGCGGCAGGGCCCTCTCTCTGGCTGTTCTGTCCGCTGAGATGACAGCCCCAGTGCTCAGGACACGCCCGGGCACAGAACAAACGCTCAATAAATATTCTGTGAACGGATGAGCCGGTGCATTTTCAACCCATTCACGTTCCACTCCCTCCCTCCCGCCATTCACGCATTCTGTATGTGTGGAACACCTCCTCTGAACACAGAAAGACAGGTCAGGAGCAGTCCCCATCACGGAGAAGGCTGTTTGCTGCCATTTCCTCTTGTGCCAAGTCCGCCCAGGACTGAGCAATCTCCACACGTGATTTTGCGACAACAGTCCTGTGAGGGAGGGATGAGAATCCCATTTGGCAGAGGAGGAAAACTGAGGCTCAGGGAGGAGCCATCACCTTCCCAAAGCCACATGGTGAGTAAATGGTGCAGCAAGGATTTGAACCCAATGCCCACAGGGCCCAGAATGTGAAGAGCAAGGGCTCTGGCTTCAAACAAGTCCTAACCAGTGACTAGCCTCAGTTCCCTAATCTGCAAAATGGGTATCACAATCTCTAACCCACTGGGTGATGAAAACTCCAGGAGTACTGTGTTCAGCAGAGGGCTAACACAGCACAGGGCCAGGACACAGGAAGCACAGCTGTCATCATTAGCTCTTATCACTCTAGCTGCTGCCTGTCACCCATCCCACATGTCTGTCAGTCTATCCCTCTTCTCTCCCTCATGCTGGCCCTCTCAGGCCTACACTGCTCCCCAGGCAGCTGCAAACAGTCTTATGGCAAACAGTGTGTGTGTGTAGAGGTGAGGGGGAGCAGTTCTGGGCGCTGGAGGCCCACAATCACCTCTTCGTTGAATAGCTTGCTGGTGTCCTTCTTAATGAGATCCAGGTACTGCACCTGGCCGGCTGAGAACCCCACCAGCAGGGAGATGGTCTCCGTGGCAGCAGTGAACTGGTTGAAGTCGTGGCAGGTGGGCTGGGTGCCCTTATAGATCCGCTTGTCAATTGGCTTGTTGAGGTCGATGGACTTGAGTGGTGGGAGAAAAGGAGTTAATGGCTTCTACCACGTAGAGGAAGGAAGAGGGTGTTGAGGTTGGGGGAAACCACCAAGAGGAAGCAGGGTGAAGTCCCTGAGGGAAGTGGGTAGGAGGATGGGTGAGCGGGCGGGCAGTGGGGTGGGTGGTGAACCACAGACAGGAAGGGGGACCTAAATCTCAGACAGATAGAGGGAAAAAAAAGACAGGAGGGATTTCCCCCCTCCACATGAGACCACAGTGCCTCCCCAAAGTTCAGGGACACCCTTGCCCACAGCATCACGGTTCAGGGTCCCCATAGTCCCTGAGCTCCGATTCCTTTCCAGTCCTGCCCCGTAACCTCAGCAACTCGCCTGGGTCTTAGCAACACAATATTCCAAGCCCCCCAAAACTCAGGGTCACCCAAATTGCCACCCTCTAAAGCCCAACGTCCCAGGATTCCCTTCACTTTGGAGTCCCTAAATCTCAGGACCCCCATCACAGTTCAGGAATCCATAAACCTCACGGTCCCCCACATTTCCGGTACCTTCCTCACCCCTGGGCTCTCAGGATCCCCATCACTTCTGGGGACCACCATAAACTCCAGGGGACTCAACTCCTCTGGCACCTACGTCACTTTGGAGACACCCATCACAACTGAGGATGTCCCCGCTGGGCTTTCATCACCTCCAGCTCCCATCAGCTCAGAGATTCTCATTTCCTCCAAAACCCCAATTTTCTCTAGGATCCCGTTCACCTTCAGGATCCCTATCACCTCTAAGCGTCGCATCACTTCCAGAATCCTCCTCACCTCCGGGCTCCCCAAGTCTCAAGACCCTCCCCCCCAACACCTTCTGGACTGCAATACCCCTGGGTTCTGCATCACCTCAGGACTCTTCATCACCTGCAGAATGCCTGCCATCCAGAAACCCGGAGGATCCCACACCGTCTCAGACCCCCCATCACCTCCAGAGTACTCACCATCCCAGAACCCCCACGCATAACCCGGGGATCCCACGTGACCTCAAGGTTTACCATCACCTCCACAATGCCCAGCAACCCGGGAGCCTCCCATCACCTTTCAGCATCCTGCATTACCTCCAAGAACCCTTTCCTCCTGGGATGTCCATCACATCTCGGAAGCCCCTCTGATGGCCTCGTATCGATTAGGGGGTCCCACCCCCATGCTCTCAGCACCCCGGGCCCACGACGCAGGCCGCTCACCCGCTGGCTCCCGCGGCGGCAGCAGCCGGGATAGAAATAGAGCTCGCGACCCAGGTTGAAGCAGACGCGGTCTCCTCCGGCGCCCAGCCCCGCGGGCGTGGCGGGCGGCTCCCCGGCCCCGGCGCCGTCGGGCTCCCCGAGGCGCACGAGGCTGAGGCGCACGGCGGGCAGCGCGGGCCCGGGCCCGGGGCCTGCGGGCGGCGGAGACGGCGCGGGGCCCGCGGCGCCGGGGCCGGAGGCGGCGGCAGGGCCGGGCGGGGGCTGCGGCGGCTGGGGCGGCGCCGGGGTCTGGGCGGAAGCCGGCCCCGACCTGCGGGCGGCGCCGTCGCCGGGGAGCAGCTTGTAGAAGCCCTCGCGGGTGCGGAACTGCGACTTGATCTCCGCGCAGTCCCCCATGGCGGCGCCGGGGCCCGAGCCGCCCTCCGCGCCGCCCGCCGCCATCTTGGGCGCCCCCCGGGCCCCGCCGCAGCCCGACCGCCGCCCGCCGCCGGGCCCCCTGCCGGAAGCCGCGGGCCCGCGCCGGAAGAGGTGGGGTCGTCGCCCGGGCGACGCCGCTCGGATTGGCAACGCGGTCCGGAGGCGGGATGGGCCCCGGCCGTCGCTCAGGTAACGGTTCTGGGGCTGTGGGCGGGGCGAAAAGGTGGGCGCGGCCTTCGCGCCTGAGACCGACGTGTGGTTGGCTGCGGGGGCGGGGCCCGCAGGGGAAAGGGGCGGGGCCACTTAGACAGCACAAGTCCATAGCAACGGCGCTCTGGGAACCGTTTGCCTAGCAACGGAGAGACCCTCAAAAGAAGGCCTCGTCCAAATGCTGGACGTCAACAGATGACCCCAGGTGACCCTAGTGTCTCCATAGACCCAACATACATCCTCTTGACCTCCAGTATTTCCCACTGACATCTTAAAGTCACCAACTGGCCACAGCATTTCTAGCCATTCCTTCCCACCCATGATGACCAAGCCCCCCCAAATCTCGCTGATCCCCAGTGTCTCCATAAAACTCCAAGGACTTCATCTGACCCACTACTGATTAATGCTAACCCCAACATCTCCACGTTTTCCACCAACCTCCGATATATATCTCCGTGACTTCACTACCCTCAAGGGTCTCACTCGGTCCTCCAACACCCACCTCTGATTCCAAAATTTTATCGATTCTCGAAACACTTCCAGGGCCCCAATGATCCACTAGTAACCCCAAATCTCATCCAGATCCCAACAGCCCCCACAGATAGCCAGTGCCCCTCACTTCTGCTGAAGCCACCCCACCCCCATCACAGATGTTCCTACATCCACTTATTCAGTGGCCTCCCAGATTTCTCACCGGCATGTCCCAGAGGCATCTCACACTCAAGTCCTACAGGGAACTTGACATCTTACTCCAAATCCTACTCCTCCCCCTATCTTAGGTCCGGCACTGCCACACACACCCCCACCCCTAGTGACCCAGGCTGCAGACTCAGTGTCTCTCTAGTTTTGTATCATTTCCCTTCACCCCCTGCTTCCAGTTTCCAAGTCTTTTGCATTCTGTCACCTGAATTCTTCTTTTCCAGTCCCTTCCTCTGCACAGCCCTGGTCCAAACTTCTCCTCTCCTGCTCGAAACCCCCTGCATCAGCCTTGTCTCTGCTCTCCCAGACTCCTGATCCCTCTATCTACCCTCCACTTGGCATCTAGAGAGGTATTTTTTATGATCAGTGCCCTCCACTGCTCAAAGCCTATCTGTGGCTCCCTAGTGCTCTGAGGGCAAAGTTACACCCTGATGGATCTGTTCCTGCCAACCTCTCTTTCCAACCTCATCTCTTTCCAACCTCACCGCTAACTCCCCATACCATGTCCCAAAAAATGAGATTTGAGAAATTATCCCAACACGTCACCCTCTCTCTTGTCCTCGGGTCTTTGTACATGCCCCTCCCCACTCTGCTTTTGAGCCTTTAAGAGTCAGCTCAGGGGCCCTGTCAGTCCTCTGGGCTCCCCCATCTGGGTTGTCATTGCCTAGGGATGTGTCTGTCTCTTCTGTAGAGTGTGAGCCCTACACTGAGAACAGAGCTGGGGCTGCTTGGTCACCTCTGTGTCCCCAGCACAGGGCTGGGCTGACAGGAGGCCCTTCAATAGTTGTTTGATGGCCAGATGAATAAATAAATGACACAGATGGGAGAGACTGTGCCGGGCAATGTCTGTTTCCAGCAGAGCCCCACAGCCCTGACTTGGAGGCCATGTCAACAAATGTGAACAAATGACTGAGTGACTCGGCCCTAATGTCATGGGGACATTTTATTTAGAGTAGCTACCTTCCTTTTCTACCCCTGCCTTCCGGGCACAGAAAGGAAACCAACAGTGAAAAAAACAACCCATAACAACTATGTATAAGGGAAAACCTGCTATGCACCTGCTTGGGGAAGGAGGCTATGGGGTCTCAGTCGTCCTGGTCCTCATCCTCATCTTCCTCCTCATCCTCCTCCTCTTCCCCTGTGGCCGCCAGGGCCTGCTCCTGGGCAGCCTTGAGGGCCTGCTCCTCCTCCACCGTGGGGTCGCTCATCTCCATGATCTCCGGGTCACTGGGGTACTCTTGCTGGACGGTGCCTGGCAGGGGTGGGTTGAAGTTCTTGGGACTGTACTTGTGGCCCCAGCCGATGTAGATGTTCTCAAACTTCCTGGAGGGGCAGTGAGATACACACTGAAAGACCCTCCCTCAAAGGGCCCAGCCTGGACTGTCATTAAGGGTGGGACCCAGCATTGACATGGCACGACTACAAAGTTGTACTTGGTAGGGTGAAGAGTGCCCACCAGGTTTCTCTGTTCATTCATTCATTCCATATTTACTGAGCATCTACTAACAAATTTCATTCTGTTATTGATTTCTAATTTCATTCCAGTGTGGTCAGAGACCGTATTTTGTGTGATCAAGCCTTTTAAATGTATTGAGACTTGTTTTATGGTCTATCCTGGAGAATGTTCCATGTGCACTCGAGAAGAATGCATATTCTGCTGTTGTTGGGTGGAGTGGATTTTATTTCATTTTAATTAATTTAAACTTAAACAATAAAACTGATATTCAATTCAGTTATTGGAAAACGTCTAAGTCAGTCTGGGACAAGGGTACATGAATCTACTGTTGCAACTGTAAAAGTTGTGAAATCTGAATACAGGTCAAGTGTTTCTGATGAAAAGTTAGCATCTAAATTGAGATGTGCCGTAACTGTAAACTTCACGGCAGCTTAAGAAAAAAAGAATATAAAATAGCTCGTTAATAATTTTTACATTATTGGGCCGGCCCCGTGGCTTGGTGGTTGAGTGCGCGCGCTCCGATGCTGGCGGCCCGGGTTCGGATCCCGGGCGCGCACCGAGGCACCGCTTCTCCGTCCATCCTGAGGCTGAGTCCCACATACAGCAACTAGAAGGATGTGCAGCTATGACATACAACTATCTACTGGGGCTTTGGGGGAAAAAATAAATAAACAAAATCTTTAAAAAAAAAAAAAATTTTTACATTATTGATTTCATGTTGTGATGATAATATTTTGGATATTTGGGGTTAAATAAAATATATTCTTGAAGTGAATTTTGCCTGTTTATTTTTAGTTTTGGAACGTGGCTGCTAGAAAATTTTTTTTTAAATAATTTTATTTATTTATTTACTTTCCCCCAAAGCCCCAGTAGATAGTTGTATGTCATAGTTGCACATCCTTCTAGTTGCTGTATGTGGGACGCGGCCTCAGCATGGCCGGAGAAGCGGTGCGTCGGTGCGCGCCCGGGATCCGAACCCAGGCCACCAGCAGCGGAGCGCGCGCGCTTAACTGCTTTAAGCCACAGGGCCGGCCCTGCTAGAAAATTTAAAATGACATAGGTGGCTCGTATTTATTTATGTTGGAAAGCGCTGGTGTAGATGTGGGACCCGGCAGGGATCAGATTAGACAAGAATCTCTGCCGTGGTGCCCACGTTCTAAACGGAGGAGACTGATCATAAACAAGGACATAACTGGTCTGGTCCCAGCCAATTCACCTCTCCCCAGAATTTTAACTAGGGAAGGAAAGAGGAGTCGATGGGAGCAATGGGAGGGGACTGAGAGACAGGGAAAGAGGCAGAGGGAAGTAGAAGGAGAAAGACAGAGAGCAGGAGAGACGGGGGTGGAGAGTGTGCCATGGGGAGCAGCTTGGCTTTGACCTTAGTTTCACAGCCTTGCTATTCCTGAGAGAACTGTTTTCCTCGGAGCCACCAAACACACTCCTCCTTGGCAGCCCCCAACCCCAGCCCGCCCTGGTTCCCGTGGTCCAGGACCCAGCAGGCTCACTTGGACGTTGAGCTTGCTAGGAAGGCAGAATCTCCGGCTCCACCCCAGACACTCACAACCAGAACCTGAGCTTCAACCAGATTCCCCCAACCACCCCCCCCACCCCGGCAAGTCCTAGGCACTCACAGTTTGGGAAGCTCTGGTCTAGAATGTTCTGCCCGCTTTTCCCCTCACTTACTTCTTTCTTTCCCCAAAGATTTCAGATCAAGGTTGCTTTCCCCAGGAATCCTTCCTTGACCCCCTCTAGACATGACAGTTATGAGCTGTCCTTGGTCCCTCCTCTCTCCCTAGTGGTATTTCTCTTAGCTGGGGCAGGGGTGGTGGTGAGGAAGGGGGAAGGGGAAGGTTGTGATATGATTAACACCTTTGCTTCCTCTGCCTGCTCCCAGGGCAGGATCCATATCTGCCTTTTCAACAAAGGCCAGGAGCCCAGCATACAGCTGGCAAACAGTGACATTCAAGAGTCTTTTATAAAGAAAAAAATGGATAGATCAATGATGTGTGGTGGATGGGTGGTGGGTGGATGAGTGGTAGATAGATGGTGGATGGGTGGTGGGTGGATGCGTGGTGGGTGGATGGGTGGGTGGATGGGTGATGAGTAGATGGGTGGGTGGATGGGTGGGTGGCTGGGTGGTGGATGGGTGGGTGGACAAGTGGTGGATGGGTGGTGGGTGGATGGGTGGGTGGATGTGGGTGGATGGGGGTGGATGGGTGGGTGGATGGGTAGGTGGATGGGTGGTGGGTGGATGGGTGGTAGATGGGTGGTGAGTGGCTGGGTGGATGAGTGGTGGATGGGTGGTGGGTGGATGGGTGAGTGGATGGGTGATGGGTAGATGGGTGGGTGGATGGGTGGGTGGATGGGTGGGTGGATGAGTAGGTGGATGGGTGGTGGGTGGATGGGTGGTAGATAGATGGTGGATGGGTGGTGGGTGGATGGGTGGGTGGATGGGGGTGGATGGGTGGGTGGATGGGTGATGGGTAGATGGGTGGGTGGATGGGTGATGGGTAGATGGGTGGGTGGATGGGTGGGTGGACAAGTGGTGGATGGGTGGTGGGTGGATGGGTGGGTGGATGTGGGTGGATGGGGGTGGGTGTGGAGGTGGATGGGTGGTGGATGGGTGGGTGGATGAGTGGTGGTTGGATGGGCAGGTGTGGAGTGGGGAATGGATGGGTGAGTGGACTTCCAAGTTTGGATCTTTTCTCTTCAGTGTGGTGTTGGCAAATGAGGAGGTGGCCAGAAGAAGGGCTTTGGCAAAAGCAAGCAAGCCTCTCCCCTGCTTCTGGAGGCGAAAACAAATAATTGCCAAGAAAGTGGTTAAATTATCAAGATGACATGAAATCACACCTCAACTGTGAATCACAGTAGCCAATTCAGTGCAGGTTCATCTTGGAGATGGAAAGGAGAGTCTCTGAGCAATCGTCATGACCTCTGGGGGGTGGGGGTGGGGGCTGAGGGACTGGTGGGGCCCCTGGAGCTGCGTGTGGGAGGATGCAGGAGTGACTTTGGCCTGCCAATCTTTTGGGAGCACCTGGTGGAAGATCCTGGTGGGGAAGATTTCTGCCCGTAGAGAGGAGACCCTTCAAATGGTAAGAACTATCTGGAGGGTCCAGGGAAGGAGTCAGCGGACACAAGACTCTATCCCTGTGAGGGTCGGCCCAAAGGGGACTCCTGAATCCTACCTGGCTCCATAACCCATGCAGCAGGAAAGCCTGGGCCAGGGGGCTGGAGATCCAGGTTTGAATCTTGCACATGCCGTGTGACCCTCGATCAGTTCCTTCCCTCGCCCATCCTACATTCTCTCATCCAAGAGGCTCACAGTCTTGGGCTGAGATTTCTCATTTTAGCCCTAGTGGGAGCCCTGGGAGCTGAGTGAGGGGATCAGCCCTGGGGGTTTCCTGAAGGGGGTCCTCCCAATCTCTGCCCACTCTGGCGAGCTGCCCCACCCGGCCTGGCTCTGAAGAAGTTGTAGGGGCTTCCTCTCCTGGGAGGGGCTAGGAGAAGACCTACTTGCCAACAGCATAGGCATAGGCCCCCGGCCAGAGATTGGAACGCACGACGGCCAAGGAGTACTGTGGGCAGAGGCTGCAGGACAGCTGGGCAGTCCAGGGTGGCATGTGCATGATTTCTGCAGGGGAGTAGAGAGCACCAGGGAGGTCAGAGGCTCAGCTCGCTGGAGGGGAGGCAGACAGAAAGAAGGCAGGGAGCTAAGAGGGAGAACACGGAGGGGCATGAAGGGAACTGTGGTGTTCGAGCCTTGGCTCTGGACCACTCTCTCGCTGGGTGGCCCCAGGAAGCCACCTCACCTCTCTGAGCCTCAGTGACTGCACCCAAGAAATGGGGATACACATCTCGCGCCCCTTGCAGGGTGGCGGTGAGCCCTGGGGCCCCCTGATAGGGGAGCTGCTGCAATCCCCCTTCCAGGTTGACCATCAGTTTGGCCCCGGGGGCAGAGGGCAGCACACCGGCTCTAGGTTCACAGAAATCTGGGCTCAAATCCAGGCTCTGTCTGCTTGCCCACTCTCAGCCTCTCCTTCCTCCTTCCTCCTGGTGCCTGAGACCCCCAAGCTCAGGAAATTCCTGTCCAGTCTTCCAAAATCCAGCTCAAGTCCCACCTCCTTTGGGGAGGCCTCCCTAACCATCTCTCTCTCCCCCCAACTCCATGTGGGATTCGAAAGACCATATCCCACCATCCAGGCCATTGCCACGTGCCAGACATGGTTCACGAGATGGCTGCATTCCCATAACCCTGTGAGGGAGGCGCTGTCACGATGCCCATTTTATAGATGACAGAACAACAGAGGCTCAGAGAGATGACCTCCCTCAGTCTTCTGCCCCACCTCCTTTCCCAGTCTCCCCCGGGGGCTGGCGGTGTGCGAGGCGAGGACGACCCTTACCTGCATCCTCTGAGAGCGGCGTCAGCAGCGGGGGCCCGACCTCCTGCTCCACCTCCTCTACCCCCTCATCTGCCTTCTCTTCCTCCTCCCCCAGCTCCTCCTCCTCCTCCGTCTTCTGCAAAGGGTTCACCCACGTGCAGCGGCCCTGGAGGTGGGGGGAAGGTCAGGCGGCACCCCTGTGGGGCAGAACCCGGCCCGCACCCTGGGAGGAGATGAAGGGCCAGGCAGGACACTGGGGACTGGCCTGTCCTCAGGGACCCAGGTGTGGGCAGGAGGACAGGGTTAGTCACAGAGGTGTGGGGGATGGGCTGAGAGAGTTGCAGTGGTGAGACGGAGATTCCTGCCCCATCTGTGCAATCATTCATTCATTTATCGTACATTTAATGAGCACCTACTATGTACAGGCACTATTCTAGGTGTGGGGGATACATCCTTGGGAAAAGAGACCCCCACATCTCTGCCTTGTGAAGCTCATATTCAGCAGCCCATACGATCCTCAGCTTGCTCACCCTTGAAATGGGGGTGTCATGGGTGTGTCCTTCATTGGATTGCTGTTGGGTTACATGAGGTACCAAAGAGCCGATAAATGTTTGTTGAATGAATGAACGAACCTAAGTGCACAGCATATGGCAGACTTCAGTTCCATCAACTATGAAATGGGAATGATAGCTGTACTGACCTCAAAAGGAGTTATTTGGATCCAGCAAAACACTGTGGGGTCAATAAATGTTTATTGAATGAGTGAATAAATAAAAAGTTCCTAGGGCCGGCTCCGTGGCTTAGCGGTTAAGTGCGCGCGCTCTGATGCTGGCGGCTTGGGTTCGGATCCCGGGAGCGCCCCGAGGCACCACTTCTCCGTCCAACGTGAGGCCGAGTCCCACGTACAGCAACTAAAAGGATGTGAACCTATGACATACAACTGTCTGCTGGGGCTTTGGGGGGAAAAAAACTGAATAAATAAAATCTTAAAAAAAAAAAAAAATGGGCCGGCCCTGTGGCTTGGTGGTTAAGTGCGCGCGCTGCGATGCTGGTGGCCCGGGTTCGGATCCCGGGTGCGCATCGAGGCACCACTTCTCCGTTCATCCTGAGGCCGAGTCCCGCATGCAGCAACTAGAAGGATGTGCAGCTACGACATACGACTATCCACTGGGGCTTTGGGGGGAAAAATAAAATAAATAAAATCTAAAAAAAAAAAAAAAAAAAAAAAAAGTTCCTAGCCCCCAGCAGGTGTTTCCTTGAATGAATATGAGGATACATATAAAGTTCAGACACATTAGGCATTCGATTGATACAGGTCCACATCTCTTACCCACAATTCCAAGTCGGAAACGCTTTGAAAACTAAGTTTTTTCATCAGTCATTTGGCAGCAACCTCGACCTGAACTAATGAGAGGCTAGTCGGTTTTGCTGCAGGAATAATGAAGCCTTTGAATGCGAGCTGCAGCCCCAGCCTCTGCTTAAGGTGCCGTGTAATATATATGGTATGTGCCCCGTGTCACCTCTATAAAATCGGAAACATTCAGAATTCCAAGATGCATCTGGCCCCACAGGTTTCTGGCAGGGGGCTGTCAACCAATAGCTGTTGAATGAACGAATGGATGCATATTGTTTAGCACGATGTCTAGCACTGTTGGGGAGTCACAGCTGAGCCACCTGGTTCCGCGACAGGTGGGGAGGCAGGGGTCCCCCGGGCCTCACCTGCGGCAGGATGTGCTGCCTGTGGTGCACCCAGTTGGCCATGGAGTCCACCAGCTCGAGCACCGGGACGCCCTCAAACTCGGGGTTCTGCTCGTAGGAGTCGCGCCCCGCGCCGCCCTCCTCCTCCTCGTCGCCCTCCTCCTCGCCAAACTGGTAGAAGCCGAGCGGGCTGATGTGCGTGGCGGCGGAGATGCGGGCGATCTGGGCCCGCAGGTAGTTGGCCTCGTTGCCCGGGAAGGGCGGGTAGCTGGTGACCGGCGCGTCCAGGCGGCCGGTGAGGAACTTCTTGATCTTGCGGGCGTGCACGATCTGGGTCGGCGTGACGTGCGGCAGCCGCGTCCACGGCTGGCCGGGCTCGTTGCACACGAAATACAGGAACTTGTTGGTGCCCGAACGGCTCTCCTCCCTGGGGATGGCCGGCGGCGGCTTCCACGTGGGCTTGGGAATGACGTCGGGGACCTTCTCTTCGTCCTCCTCGCCCTCCTCCTCGCCGTGCGCCTCCACGGCCTCGCCGCTCTCCGTCGTCTCCTCCGCCTCCTCCTCCTCCGCCTCCTCCTCGCCCTCCCGGAACTCCACCTCGGCCACCAGGTAGCTGCTGCTGAGCCCCAGGATCTTGCCCCAGAAGCGGCACGTGTGGATGGGCTGCTGCTCCACCAGCTGCTTCAGGGCCAGGAAGATGCGGAAACTCTCGTCTGAGCTCAGGCCCACACCAGCCTGTTCGAAGTAGAAGGCGGTCTCCATGACGTTGGGCACTGGTGTCTCACTCTGCAGAGGGTGGGGTGGAGGCAGAGGGAAGAAGGCTGAAGCCCTGCTCCCCAGCCTGACTCTTCTAGAGTCCAGGGAGCTAAACTACTCTGTAACCCAGCTGCGCATGCCACCACTTCTGCCCAGTGAGCTGTAGGGCTAAGTCCTTGCGGAGGTCGTCCCTTGTTGGAAAGGAAAGGGCAAAACCACACTGGGAGAAAATTCCTTTGCTCCTTCATCCTTCTCCCTTCTTTCTGCCTAGAATGGGATGTGAGATCTGGAGTTACAGCAGCTATCTTGGGACCATGAGGTAACACGTCTTACACCCTAATGGCGGTGGAGCTGAAATGTGGAAACTGCTCAGTCCCCAGTGGCATCGCTGAGCTGCCTTACCTCTCCTGGGCTTCCTGTTCTATGGGACAAAGAAGCCAATTCTGGTCATATTTTCTTTTTTTAATTTTTAATTAATTATTTTTTCATTGCGGTAACATTGGTTTATGACGTATAAATTTTAGGTGTACATCATTATACTTCTATTTCTGCATAGACGGTCATGTTTTCTGATACCTGCAGCCAAATGCACTCCTAACAGATACCCAAATCACACAGCAAATTAAGAGAAGAGGCAGGTCTTGACTCCTAGAAGAAAATATAGGCAGTTCACTCTTTGGCATAGGTATTAGCAGCATCTTTTCGAATATCATATCTACTCAGGCAAGGGAAACAAAAGAAAAGATAAACAAATGGGACTACATCAGACTAAAAAGTTTCTGCAAGGCAAAGGAAACCACGAACAAAGTGAAAAGACAACACACCAACTGCGAAAAAATGTTTGCAAATCATGTATGTGGCAAGGGGTTAATTTCCAAAATACATAAAGAACTCATACAACTCAAAAGCAAAAAGACAAACAACTCGGTTAAAAAATGGGCAGAGGATATGAACAGACATTTTCCAAAGAAGATAGACAGATGGGCAACAGGCACATGAAAAGATGCTCAACGTCACTGATTATTAGGGAATGCAAATCAAAACCACAACAAGATATCTCCTCACGCCTGTCAGAATGGCTGTAACCACCAAGATGAGAAATAAGAAGCATTGGGGCAGGCCTGGTGGCACAGGGGTTAAGTGTGTGCACCCTGCTTTGGCGGCCCGGGGTTCGCAGGTTCGGATCCCGGGCGCGCACCGACTCACCACTTGTCAAGCCATGCTGTGGCGGCGTCCCATGTAAAGTGGAGGAAGATGGGCACAGATGTTAGCCCAGGGCCAGTCTTCCTCAGCAAAAAGAGGAGGATTGGCAACGGATGTTAGCTTAGGACTAATCTTCCTCAAAAAAAGAAAAAGAAAAAAAAAAATAGCAAGTGTTGGAGAGGATGTGGAGCAAAGGGAACCGTCCTACACTGCTGGTGGGAACACAAACTGGTGCAAACACTATGGAAAACAATATGGAGATTCCTCAAAAAATTAAAAATAGAAATAACATATGACCCAGCTATCCTACTACTGGGTATTTATCCAAAGAACTTGAAATCAACAATACAAAGAGATCTATGCCTCCCTATGTGCGTTGCGGCATTATTTACAATAGCCAAGACATAGAAGTAACCTAAGTGCCCATCAACTGATGAATGGATAAAGAAGAAGTGGTGTATATATATACAACGGAATACTACTCAGCCATAAAAAAGACAAAATCGTCCCATTTGCAACAACATGGATGGACCTTGAGGGTATTATGTTAAGCAAAATAAGCCAGACAGAGAAAGACAAACACTGCATGATTTCACTCAGATGTTGAAGATAAACAAACACATGGATAAGGAGAACAGATTGGTAGATACCAGAGGAGAAGGGGGTGGGGAGAGTGGGCAAAAGGGGTAAAGAGGCACATATGTATGGTGACGGATAAAAACTAGAATATTGGTGAGTACAATGCAGTCTATACAGAAACTGATATATAATAATGTATGCCTGAAATTACACAGTTATAAACCATTATGACCTTAATGAAATAAAAAAATAAATTAAAAAAAAGAGAGAGAAGAGGCAGATCTTGAATCCTGGAATCAGTGATGTTGGAGGATGGTGGTGATAAGTCCTGCCCTCACTGCCTCCCCCTTCACCATCTGCTTTGTTCAGGAAGTTGGGGGGGCAGTGGGGGAGAGAAGAGGAGGCCCCCAAAGGGAGTAAGAACAAGGAGAACAAGAAAGTTGAGGGCTGGGACTAGAAAACAGTGAAGTTTGGGTCTATCTGCTGCCACATCCATGTAGCCACAAGGCGGCCCCCAACATTTTTTCATTCAGTCAGTCCAGAAATCTTTATTAAAGACCCTGGGTGCCAGCCCTGCTAGGCATTGAGATACATCAGAGATCAAAAGAGACAAGGTCCGGGGCCGGCCCAGTGGCGAAAGCGGTTAAGTGCGCGCACTCCGCTGCAGCGGCCCGGGGTTCGCTGGTTCAGATCCCAGGCGCACACCGACGCACCGCTTGGCAAGCCATGCTGTGGCGGCGTCCCATATAAAGTAGAGGAAGATGGGCATGGATGTTAATCCAGGGTCAGTCTTCCTCAGCAAAAAAAGAGGAGGATTGGCAGATGTTAGCTCAGGGCCGATCTTCCTCACAAAAAAAAAAAAAAGAGAGAGAAACGAGGTCCTTCCTCATAAGATCGGTACAACCTGCCCTTGGCCAGCCTGACTGGGCCAGGGAAACACAGGGCCCAGACCAGGGAGACCACATGCTCTCTTGCCAGAATCTGAAATCAGGATGGAGAGAGAGGGGGTATGGTTGGCAGAATAATGACCCCCTCAAAAGATGCCCATGTCCTAATCCCTGGACCTATGAATATGTTATCTTCCAGGGCAAAAGGGACTTGCAGGTGTGACTAAATTGAGGGTCTTGAGATGGGGCGATGATCTTGGTCTATTGGAGTGGGTCCAAAGTAATTACAAGCGTCTTGATAAATGAAAGAGGGAGGCAGGAGAGTCTGAGAAGATATGCTGACAGAAGTGGAGATCAGAGTCAGAGAGAGATCTGAAGATGCTACACTGCTGCCTTTGAAAATGGAGGAAGGAATGTGGGAAACTGGAAAAGACAAGGAAACAGATTCTCCCCAAGAGCCTCCACTAGGAAGGCAGCCCTGCCGACACCTTGATCGTAGCCCAGGGAGACCCAGTTTGGACTTCTGGCCCCCAGAACTGTGAGATAATACATCATGCCGTCTTCAGTCACTAAGGTGTGGTAATTTGTTACAGCAGCCATAGGAAATGAATACAGAGGCCAACTTCTGCGTGTGGCTGGAATGAAGCATGTAAATGTGTAGTGGTCGATTAATCGGGCATGGAGAGGCCAGTGGGCAGAGAGAGAGAAAACTGAGGGTCAGAGCTGGTCAGCTTGGTTCCAGCTTTTCCTGCGGCCCACGCAAGTCCCCTAATTCTGGGAAAGGCCTTATATCTTTATGATAAATGTTACCCCTCCCCTGTATTTTAGCAAATTCCAGCAAGTGTCTGTTATTGGAAACCAAATAGTCAGCTCATATGCCTGTTCATCCCTCTTAACTTGGCTCAGGGGAAAATGCTTGTGGTCCAAAAAACACATCACAAAGAAAAGCATACAAGCCCACTTAAGTCAGGGGTGAAAATCAGATCAAAGAGATGAGTTTCTCATTTAAGGACTGTGGACAGCTTCTGGAAAGTACAATGATCGCCACCAAGCAATTGGAAGCTCAAGATAATAAAAAGTGTCAAGGTGAACATATTTTCTCCATTGGAGTCATTGGCCATTTTTCATGAAGAAGATGAGAATTCTAGACCTAATACATGTAATTGCTAACTTTTTGTGTGTGTGTGTGAGGAAGATCGGCCCTGTGCTAACATCTGCCAATCATCCTCTTTTTGCTGAGGAAGACTGCCCCTGGGCTAACATCCATGCCCATTTTCCTCCACTGTATATGGGACGCTGCCATAGGATGGCTCGACAAGCGATGCGTCAGTGCGCACCTGGGATCCGAACCGGTGAACCCCGGGCCACCGCAGCGGAGCGCGCACTTAACCACTTGCCCCACCGGGCCAGCCTCATAATTGCCAACTTTTATTAGGCACACTAAAGACTATTTGTCTCTCGTTTCAAATGTCTGAACTATCATTCGAAAGGTTACATAAATTACAAAACGATGGTATAGTACTTTGTTAGGGCTGCTGTTACAAGTACCACAAAGCAGGAGGCTTAAACCACAGAAATGTATTGTCTCACGGTTCTGGAGGCCAGGGGTCGAGATCAAGGTGTCGGCAAGGTTGGTTCCTTCTGAGGGTTGTGAGACTCGGTCCCATGCCTCTCTCCCAGCTCCTGGTGGTTTGCTGACAATTTTCAGCATTTCTTGGTTTGTAGCAGCATCACCCCGATCTCTGCCTTCATGTTCACATGTTTTCTCTGTGTGTGTGTCTGTGTCCAAAGTTAACCTTTTGTACGGCCACCAATCATATTGAATTAGGGGCCCACCCTACTCCAGTATAATCTCATCTTAGCTGATTACATCTGCAACGACTCTAGTTCCAAATGAGATCACATTCTGAAGTACTGGGGGTCAGGACTTCAACATATGAATTTTGAGGGGGACACAATTCAACCCATAACAGATGGTTAATGTGAAAATGAATGAAGATGCTTGAACTATACGAGTTGATGTAAAAGATTTGGTGACAAGCATACTGAAGTTTTTTCTAAAGGTATATACTGCCTTCCCATTTTTTTAAAGCTCCATTTGTGAACACAGTTAAAATGAAAAATTTATTGCATCTTCTTCCTATGCCTGCTAGATATACTACTGTTCACAAATGTTTGAAGTCCCTCTCCACAGCAGGATTATATATCCCCACCCCCATTGAATTCGGGACTGGCCATGTCACTTGCTCTGACCATTTGAAATGGCAGTGAAAGGGACACGCGTCACACCCAGGCAGAAGCTGTAAGAACCCACGTGGGGTTTGTTATGCCCTTTTTCTCCTTCTCTGCATCTGTGGAAGCCTGTGTTGCAATGGAACCTCCAGTGCCCCGGGTTCTCAATGGCTGATGAGCAGAGCCCTCTTGCCAACCCTGGATGGCAGGTAGCATGAGTGAGAAAGAAACTGTGTGGTTTTAAGCCGCTGAGATTGTTGGGCTGTTTGTTATCTCGGCTTAACATGACACACCCTGACTAAAACTCTGTAGTAGGAGAATTGTTATTTTGAAAGGGATTCTGGCAGTTTCAACCTTAAACACAATGCAAAAGCTTGTTTGCTTAATTGATGTAGACATCATCAACTCAAGGGGGCAGAGTCAGAACTTAATCCCAAGACTCACTGTCTCACAGCCAGGTGGGAAGATAAAGGAACGAGTGTAGGAAACTCTCTTTGGGGTGTGTGCCTGGCCTATGAGCCAGTGGCCATCACCCTCTTTCTGGGAATCCCCTCATCTACATGGCAATGGGGTGTGTCCTCACCAACCATGTTTAAATGACATCACCCTGCCCTTCTGGCCACTGTTGATTGGAGCAAGATTGGCCAGCTACCCCAAAATGACAGCTCAGACTCTGCTGCCCTCCCCCTGCAATCTGTGACCAGGCAGAGAGAAAGTACAGCTGGCAGCTCCCTGCCTCGAAATCATTTCCTTGGTATGGCTGGGTTTGAATCCAAGTTGGTCCTGCTCCACAGGCCACATTCTTAGCACCTACTCTATGACCCCTCTACTTCCTGTGGCCAGAATCTTTCTTCCTCTTTCTTTCTCCCAGTTTCTAGGAAGATCATATCTATGATCTGAGAGAAAAGATTTCCTAGTGGCAACTGGATGAAATTTTTAAAAAGTAAATTCAGGAGCTTTGGGGTGGCCATATACTGCCAGGTGGAGGAGGCGGGAGAGGAGAGAGGAGCAGAGGTGAAATAAGAGTACTGGAATCCCTGACTGCCGGCTCAGCCTGGGGCCCTTGGGTTCCATGGGGTCAGTCACTGTCAGCCCACTGAGCCAGCACCCTCCTCAACCCCCTTCTCCATTGCTAGCCTTCTGCAGGCTGGAGAAGCTCCATGGTCACTTTCCCAGCCTCCCTTGCAGCTAGAAATGGCCATGTGACCCAGTTCAGGCCAATAAGATGCAAGCAGGGGTTTTCTAAGGGGCTTCTGGGAAACTTTTTCTCGTTTGATTGAAAGAAAAGGGGAGGAGGGAGACTTACAAGGAAAAGCTCTCTTCCTCCCTCTCTCCCTCCCTGTTTGGAGCACTGGTGTAGGGATATGCTGTCTGGAGCTGCAGCAGCCGTTTTTAGGACAGAAAGTGACAAGGTCCTCAAGGACCGAATGTAGACATGATGAAGAAGGCAGGGCAGAAGGGAGGAAAGAGCCGGATTCTTCACGACCTCACAGAGATGCTGCCTCGACTCTGCCCACTCTTGGGGAGGTGAAGTAATTCAATGTTTTGCTGAACTGCTTGGTCCATTTTATTTATTTATTTTACTTTATTATTATTATTATTTCTTTTGTGAGGAAGACCAGCCCTGTGCTAACATCTGCCAATCTTCCTCTTTCTTTTTTTTTTGCTGAGGAAGACTGGAAGACTGGCCCTGGGTTAACATCCGTGCCCATCTTCCTCCACTTTATATGGGACTTGCCAAGCGGTGCGTCTGTGCGAGCCCGGGATCCGAACACTCGAACTCCGGGCCACCAAAGCGGAGCGCGCGCGCACTTAACTGCTTGCGTCACGGGGCTGGCCCCCTGCTTGGTCCGTTTTAATCAAGCACTTGCAGCCCAAAGCGAGCCCTACTGACTGCATTTATATGGGATTTATATCTAGGCTTCTACGACGCTGAAAACTGCTCTCTCGGTTTGGGGGGAGGGGGATCAGAGGTGAGGGGATTAGACAGCCCTCAGTGTCCCTTTGCTGGGGAGCCGCCCTGTCAGTCCTAGGCTGCTTGCATCTGACTTTTAGGTGTAAGAAAAACTTCTATCTTGTCTAAGCCACTTGTCTCCATTTCTTTGACATCATCTATTCCCTGCCTTCAAGTAACCTGTGTTGTCAAACAAGTACACTAAGGTGTTAGTATCACATTTTGGAATGTGACACAATAATACTAAAGTTAGCCTAAAATTATAAATGTGAAAATAGGAACTTTTCAAAACAGAGGCACAGTGAGGGGGAGCCTTAAGCTATCAAACAGCCAAACCCGCTGTGCCGCGGCTGTACCCAACGAGCAGGAGAGTCGGAAAGCCATCCGCAGAGCAAAGGCACAGAACGGAGAATCCGGAAACAGACCCGCGTCCACACGGGTGGAAATAAATGGTAGAGGTGGCATTTCAAAGCAGAGGGAAAAGAATGGATTTTTCCATAAATGCTGTTGGGGATCATGGCTAGCCATTTGGAAGAAATAGAATATGAGAGAGATGAGAGCCCTGCCTCCCGTCAGACAGAAGAATAAATACAAAATGCTAAATTACGGATTTTTTTGCGTCTTTTCCTGGAAATACGCACAGGCCACAAACGCCCACACTTTCGCCCTTCTACAGACCTCACAGTTAAGAACTCCAGCTCCGAGCTCTTAGGGGGTGGGGCTTCCAAGGATAAGGAGTTCGAAGGGGGCGGATCCTCCCAAAGATTGGCTTTCAACGGGGCGAAGCCTCAAGAGCCGTGGAGTTCTAAGGGGGCGGAGCCTCAAGAGCCATGGGGTGCTAAGGGGGCGGAGCCTCCAGGGCACAGAGTTCTGAGAAGGCGGGGTCTTCAGGGACTTGTGTTGAACCGGGGTGCGACCTGGAGGTGCTGGAGAGGCAGGGTGGAGTTCTAAGCGGGTGGGGCCTCCCAAGGAGAGGCCGTTGATCTGAAATTTAAAACCATATTCTCTGGTAAAACTCCTTCGTGCCTAAGACTTGGATTCCCACCTGCGGGCTCATTTCTTTGTCAGACTGTCGTTCCCGCCGTTCTCTCACCATCCCACCCCACTGTCATCCGAATCCTACAACCTCAGAAGCATAGAAGCGAGCACAGGCCAGCAGCATCTGCAGACGGGGCAGAGGTTACAGCACCGGCTCTGGAGGTCACGGGCCTGCCTTCTAGTCCTGTCTCGGCACTTCCTAGCTGCCTGCCCCTCTGAGTCTGAGCCCTTCCTCTACAGATAAGAATAATAAACAGCACTTGTCTTGCAGGGTTGTTTCAGGGAGGAAAGCAGACAGTGTTCCTAAAACTCTTAGCAGGGGGCCTAGGAGGTGTCAGAATGATCTTAAACAGAGATTTCTCCACAAATGTTCCTTGAACCAGTGAACATCACCCGAATTTTAAGCAGTCGTCCAATTCTGGAAACAGAACCGTGGAATTAAATATTCTGAGCATCGTAGATTATTAATAAGTCATGAGTGGAAGAGTTCTTAGCCGGTCTCAACTTACAAAAGGGGAAACTGAGTCTGGGAGCTAGGAGGCAATTCAGTATTGAGACTTCAGGAGGCAGTGAGTTGCACAGGAAACGTTTGCATAGCAGTTATTTTCAGGAGGGAGGAGTAAGGGCTGGTAGGAAAGACCAGCCTCCACCTCCACGTGGCAGCTGGAATCAGCTTTCTAAAAAGCAGAGCTGGCTAGCTTTCCTCTGCTTCAAATCCTTCCATGGCGGCCCACTGGCCTCAGGAGAAAGCCCTAGCCCCTTAGCCTGGCGTTCAAGGCCCTCTGTGACCTGGTCCCGGCCCCCTCCGCAGGGCACACACATTAGACTGAAATCCTTTGTGTTTCTGTGTTGCGCTGTGCACTTCCTCTCCTTCAGCCTCAGCCCAGGCTGTGCCTAAGCCTGGGCCACCGCTCACCCCACGCACCCCTCCCCGCCGGCTCACTCACCACCTCCTCCTCCATGTCCTGTTCGCCCTCGCCGCCGCCGAGGCCACTCCGGGTGAACAGCGCCTTCTGCCTCTCGGCCATCTCATAGGTGGGCTGCATCTCCGGCTCGTGCCGCAGCGTGTCCAGCTTGGGGTGGAACCACTCCCACTGGGTGGTGCGGTTCAGCGACTCCAGGATGGACAAGGGGTCCTCGGGCCGCTGGTTCAGGATCTTGGTCAGCAGGTTCACAAGGTGTTCATACCTGCCTTCCCGGAAGGGAGTGGGGGGTGGGGGATATCAGTCACCGAGCTCGCTGCTGTGTGCCTGGCCCCGTGCCTGGTGCTGAGGACACAGTAGAGAAGAGAAAAGGTCCCTGCCCTAGTGGAGCTGAAATTCTGGTGATAGAGACAGACTTTAACTAAATACGCAAAATATATAGTGTCAGGAAGTGGTAATTTCTTTCCTTTTTTTTTTTTTTTTTTGTGAGGAAGATCAGCCCTGCAGTAACATCTGATGCCAATCCTCCTCTTTTTGCTGAGGAAGACTGGCCCTGGGCTAACATCTGTGCCCATCTTCCTCTACTTTATGTGGGACACCGCCACAGCATGGCTTGACAAGCAGTGCGTCGGTGTGTGCCCGGCATCCGAACCTGCGAACCCTCGGGCCACTGAAGCGGAGCGAGCGCACTTAACCTCTGCGCCAACAGGCCGGCCCCCAGGAACTCGTAATTTCTATGGAGACAAATAAAGCAGAGAATGGGGACTGGGAATGCCAGGCATTGGAGATGGTTTGCAATTTTAAAGGGGGGGGGGCAGGGAAAGGCCTCACCAAGGTGACATTTAAGCTGAGATCTGAATGAAATGAGCAGGCAAACCATTTAGATATTGGGGGGAACAGTGTTTCAGTCAGAGGGAACAGGAGGTGCACAGGCCCTGAGACATTTTGTGAGTCTAATATAATCTAGATACCAAAACTCAAGGAAATTAAGAGAAAGGAAAATTCCATGCCGATCTCATTTAGAAGTACAGATGTTGAAATCCTGAGCAAAATATTAGCAGAGGGCATCCAGCAATCTCTCAAAAGGGTGACACATCGTGATTAAATGGGCTAATAAGAGGAATGCAAGACTGGACTGATATTAGGAAAATAGAAAAAATATAATTCATTATGTTAATATGTTAAAAGAGATATGTAGGATCACCTAAATAGGTGCAGAGAAATAGTTTGATAACATTCAATGCCCATTCATGATTTTTAAAAACCTAGCCAACTAGGAATAGAAGGTAATTTTTTATAATCTTATAAAGGGTAGCCACAAGCAACCTACAGCGCACGCCAAACATAATGGAGAAAGACTGAATATTTTCCTCGATGAGATTGGGAACGAGGTTACCCGCTTTCTTAATTTCTATTTAATACTGCACTGGAGGTCCCAGCCAATGCAATATGACATGAAAAAGAAATGAAAGGTCAAAAGATTGGGAAGGAAGATGAAAACTGCCATGGTTTGCAGATGATATGATTGGGAGTGATGTGCAAAAGCCTTTAGCTGAGCGTGTGCCTGGCAGGCAGGAGGAACATTGAGGAGGTCAGTGTGGCTGGTGGAGTGAGGGAGAGGGGTTGTGGGAGGAGAGGAGGCTGGAGTGATAACAGTATGGTAATGGCTTCCATTCACCTATGTCAGGCACTGTGCTGGGCACTTGAGAGCAATGTTGAATCCTCACCACAATCACACATATGAGAAACAATTATGATCCCCACTCTCCAGATGAGGAAACTGAGGCTTAGAAAAGTTGAGTCATGAGGTCACCCAGTGGTAGCACAGCCGAGATTTGAAACCAAGTTGGTCCCATTTCAAAGCATGTATGTCTAACTCTCTGTGGGGTGGAGACCCTTTGATGGCAGTCTTGGGTGTGGTGGAGGGTCGTCACTGAATTGGGAAGGGTAAGGAGAGGTCATACTTTGGCCAGGGCTTTTCAATAAGGGACTTTGAAGTTCCTGAGGGCTGGGAACTGTTGGTAAGAGCTAGAGGTTAATTTGGACTAGACTCTAGGATCTGAGGTAGGAGCTGACTAGAGATGAAGTTTGGAGAGTGGGCAGGGGCTGAATTATATAGGGCCTTGAAGGCTGTGGTGAGGAGCATGAACCTTCTCCTGAGGGCACTGGGGAGCCATGGCAGGCTCTCAGCATGAGAGGGATGTGGTCAGCTTTGTGCTTTGGCAAGATCTGTTACTTCTCCAACCTCATCTCCTCCCCCTCTTCTTCCCTTAGTTCCAGTCAAACCAGCCTCTTTGCTGTTCCTCAAACACAGCTAGCCTTAAAGCCTTTAAACTTGCTGTGTCCTCTATGTGGACCACTTCCTCCAGAACATCCTCATCTCCTTCAGTTCCCTGATCAAACGTCACCTCCTCCGAGAGGCCTTCCCTGACCTCATGCTATTTAACATGCCCTCCCTATCCCCCTTACCTTGCCTTATTTTTTTAATCTTAGCTCTTATCATCACTTTATCGCTTATGTTTATTGTCCATTCTCCCACTAGCATGTGAGCTTCACGAGGACGTAATGGGAGCCAAGAGGTGTATTATGACTGCAGCTAAGTGGCCTTGGCAAGTGCCTTCCTCAGGCACAAAATTTCAGCGGATAACAGGGTCTCAGACGCCAAACCACTTGTGCCAGATCCTAGCTGTGTTATCTTGGATACCAGACCTAATTTTTCTGTCTCGGTTTCCTCCTCTGTAAACCAGGGGCAGTAGACCTGCTAATCTCAGCTGTGAGAACTAGATGTTAACGTGTGAAGTGCTGGAACAATGTCTGGTACATAAATGCTATTGTTAGTATTTTATTCCCTGATTTTCAGTCTCAGTTAGATGCCCCCAGAGTGGTCACTCGTTCTCCATGAGGGGCGATCCCCCGCGTGACTGACGAGACCCCAGAGCCCGAGACAGGGCCTTGGTGGAGGCCTCTCCCTGCCTGGGTCCCACCCCCTCCCCACTCCCGGGCCCCCTCTCACAGGCTGAGGTCGCAGTTGACGCTGGTCTGCAGCAGGTAGGCCTTGGCATTCTGCACGGCCAGCTCCCGAGGCTCGGGCTCCGGCAACTCCATATTGAAGGGCATGAAGCCCAGCTCAGAGGGCGAGAACTGGAGGGCAGGGTCGTCCCTTATGTAGGGACCATGCTGGGCACCCGCGCCGAACTGCAGGTCTTCTCTCTGGTACATGTTGAACTGGCCCAAGAGGCCGAGCCGGGGCTCCTGGTAGGCAGACTCCAGTTGCTGGAAGAGGTTGCCTTGGCCCTGCTGTATCTGTTGCAGCATTAGGCTGGCGTTGCGGGTAGCTTGGATCCCACCTTCATCCAGATAAGGTTGGGGCTGGAACTCCGAGGGAAAGCCCATATTCAGAGACGGGTACTCCACGCCACCCAAACGAGCTTCCTCATCCTGGGACATGCCCGAGTTCTCATACTGGGTCAGGCTGACGCGTTGTGACCTGCCCCGGAGGCTGGTCTGGCTCCCCAAAATCTCCTGATTGCTCCACAGGATCTGGGAGTCCCGCGGTGTCTCCTGCACCTCGTGGGGGTCAGCGGGCAGGGGCTGAACGTGTTCCCGACTGCGCCGCTCGGAGACCTGGGAACTCCTCCTGCTCGAGGGCTGCTGGGCAGGGGGCTCTGAGGGGGGCGGGGGGTCCCCCATAGCTCAAAAGGGGTCGCAGACTTTTAGGAGGAAGGCTTGCAGACAGGCAGGCCAGACGAGTCGCCCGCCTGCACTCGCCGGGCAGCGGCTACGCCAGCCCCGCCCGTTTCTGAGGGAGGGGGCAGGCCGTTACGGGGGGCGGGGGCGTCGGGGCCGAGGCGCTGGTTTCCGCGCAGGCGCAGCCCCACGCCCCACGCCGAGCGGCTTCCAGTCGTCCCGCGGGCCCCTGGGCGCGCGCACTGGGTCGCGCGCAGTCCCGCGGCCGACGCGGAGCCGAGACGAGAGACTGCACCCACGCCCAGACCCGCGATCTTTGTTTTAATTTTTTTTAAAGGCAAAGCACCGCTGGTCAAGCCCCGCCCCGCCCTTCTCCAGCTCCCGGCCCCACGCCCCTTCCCCACCAAGCCCCGTCAGCTGTTCCCCTTGGTCTCGGCTTCCCCGGCTTCCTCCGCGGCAGCGGGGCTGGGGGTCTTCACGGTGTCTTCTCCCGCAGGAGTGAGGGTCTGGGGGCTCCGCTCCTCCTTTGAGGTCAACCCGCTCGCTGCCGCCTCCTGGTGACAGGAGAAGGGGGAGCCGGTCAAAGAGAGCGCGGTCCCATCTCCAAGCTTTCCTTCGGGCGTACCTTCCCCGCCCCCCAACGCCTTGGGCACTCGGCGTACACACTTCACCCCGGGGCCCTGAATATTTTCTTCCTTTGCTGCTCGGAGGTAGTCATCCCTACCTTAGGTAGGGGCCCCTCGAGACTAGAGTCCAGCAGTGCGGCCTCGGTCAGCCCCGAGTCGTCATCCATGCTGATGAAGATGGCCGGGGTCTCACACTCAGGCCCCTCCTCCCGGAAATCTATGGCTTCCTCTGGCGGGGGGGGGCCTGGCCGGGCTGAGGAAGAGGACGAGGAGGGGGCTCCCCCAGGCTTCAGCTTCTGTTCCTCCTCCAGCTGCCGCTTCAAGGCCTTCTCCTGGGCCAGCCGCAGGCCGATGAGGTCCTGAGGGGGCCGGGGGGCCGGGGCTGGGGCCAGGGCCAGGGGCTCCAGGTCGTCCTGGGGGTGGGGAGGGGTACACGGAAGCTCAGAGGTGGGTGGGGGCTAGAACCCAGGCTGCTCTCAGAGCACGGTGGGAAAGAAGAGAGAGAAACCACCCTGAGGCAGACAGCAGGGTGGGCACAGGGAGTAAGGGGCAAGTGTCTCTCCCTCACCCAGCCTTCAGGCAGACAGAGGGGCTCGGGTGGGGAGGCCCAGCAATCTTGCTGGCTTGTGGGGGGTGGGGTGCTGCAGGCCCTCACCTCTTCTAGGGGCCCGGCAGGTGCTTCCTTGGCCTCCGGCTCCTGCTTGCCGCTGGCCTCCAGGATGGTCATGATGGAGTTGGGGATGTGTGCTTGCTAGGGGAAGAGCAGGATGGGGCTGCTAGGGAGAGCTCTGGCCCAGAGAGCCCTGGTGGATACCTCAGACCCCTCGTCCCTGACCCTCCAGAGCCCATGACCTTCTGTGGCAGTGCAGGGCTCCCCTCTGCCCACCCCCACCCAGTCCCCTGGGGCTGGAGCCATGGGGCCACCCACCGCACACTCGGGGGGTACCTGGTGGGGGGTGAAGGAGCGGACGTGAGCCAGCAGGGGCTCCCGGAGCTCTGGGCACTTGTCAAAGACAGCACCCAGCTGCTGGGGCGGCAGCTGCAGGATGACCTGGAAGCTCTGGGGCTTGGTGCGCTGGCAGCACTTGATGAAGCCCTCCCACACCTTGGGGTACTTCCACACCTGGACGGGGCAGGGAGGGAGCAGTCGTGAGGGGGCACGCGGGCAGCACCCCAGAAACTGGGAGAAAGACTTTGCCAACATGGGGCCCTAATCCCTATCATCCAACAGATTCCTCTGGGCTCTTCCCTCCAGAGGACTTGCTGACTTGCTCTTCCTCATCCCAAGCAGCTGGGACCTGAGGGCAACTTGGGAAAAGGGGAGAAGAGAACTGAGAGTGGCCCTTTCTCGCGGAGCTCCCGAGGCTAAGGGCTTTGCAAGCACCGGCTCATGTCATTCTCACAGCAGCCTTGAGAGGGCGACGTTAGCCCTGCTAAACAGACATGGCCCAGGGAGGCACAGGGACTCGTCCCGCGTCACATGGGTACCAAGGGGCAGAAGGGAGACTTGAACCCAGGTCTGTCTGAATCTGCATTTAACCTCTAAGCCAGATATTGCCCAGTGGCAACCTGCGGGCTGAATCCAGTCTGAGGGCTTGTGGATGGGGTTTTTGTTTCATCACAGTGTTTCTAAAAACTCATTTCTAGCTTCTCTTGAAAAACAGAACCATCTTTCAGCTCTAAGATGCACTCCGGCTGATTGCACGTGGTGGGGGCGAGGGTGAGCCACGCCTTTCCTGGAATGCACAGCCCCTGAAGTCTACCGCCCGCTCCTACCACCCAACCGCCCTCATAGTGACCCCTGGAGCGTATTGTCTCGGCGGAGGGCTGGGCAAAGGCGCTGGCTGGTCTCGGTACAGCCTGCTCTCCTCATCCGGGGGGATGGGTGGCAAGCAGGCTAGAAAGGCCTGGGGTTCTGCCTCAAATCTGTCTTCAGTGTGTCCCGCTGCAGTCCACTGCCTGGGGGTGTGGGGTGGTCGGGGCGGGTTACCTGCTTCATGATGAGACGGGACAGGATGTTCATGACGAAGCCCCCCAGGCGGGGGTACATGGTCAGGGACTGGATGACGGTCCTCATGAGCAGCATGGGCAGGGGACTCTGCTCCATCAGCTGCTGCATCACCACGGCCAGCACCTCCGACGTGTACACGTTCCGCTCCGCAAAGCACAGGTTGGTGGCTGCGAGGAGGCGGAGAGTGGGCCTGTCCTCTTTGCCCAGCTGCCTCCCAGGAGGTGTCAGTCCCACCCCCCTTAGAGCCTCAGCCCCATTATCTGCCCGTGTGAGGGGAGACCCAGCCCTGACTTCCTGAAGCTCCAGGCAGAACAGGAGACTTCCCTCACCCAGCAGAAGGTCTCTTTCTGCGGGGACACTGGGGCCTGGTCCTTGGAAAGCCTGGGGACTTGGTCCAAGGAAAAAGACATGTCCAACTTCTGGAAGTCCCATGCTGGGCAGGGTGGGCAGACCATGGCCCTTTCTCTTTGGGGACTTGGAAAGGCAGAGGTGGGAAAGATATGCTGCCAACCCCTGGGACCCATTCTGGCCACACGAGGGCAGCACGGCCCCTCCACCCCTACTAGAGAGAGAAGGCAGCTTTGACTTCTGTAGGGGACAGGAAAGATGGCCCTCCACCAGCAGGCTGGCCAAGGAACTGCCCAATCCCAACACCAACCAGGGCATAAGGGCTTGTGCTGGTGCTGGGGGGATACCAGGCCTTGGGTCATGAGGGGGACGCAGTCCACAGAGTAATAAGGGGGGGGGGCAAGAGGGGGAGGCCTGGGCGTGAGCTCCCCGGCTCAGCACCCGGCGCCAGGAGGGCCCAGGACCGCTGGCACAACACAAGCACCCACGAAGGCAGGCAGACCGGGGCAGGCCTGGGGGTCTGTTCCCTCAGGAGTGGGTTGTGGTACCCCCAAATTAGTGAGATCGGCAGTGCTCTGATCCACTGTGCTAATGGGGAGACCCCAGGAACGGCCTCTGAACCCCTTCTTCCCCAAACACCACTTGCCATGTGAGTCTGTCAACCAGGAAGTCTTTATTGAGCCAGAAGAGAGGCCCCCAATCCTTGAGAGGCTAATGGAGAACAGGGGTAGGTGCCTATGAGGAATGGGGAGGTCTTATAAGGAAAAGAGGAGGATGGAGGTATCACAGGTGGACAGGCAAGGAGGCAGCTAGAGGGGAGGCAGGGCGGGTATCCAGGCTGAAGGGGCAGAGGAGAGTGCAGAAGGGGTGGAAAGTGCCAGAGAGGACCTGCCAGAAACCGAGGAAGCACCTCCTCCTCCTGCTCCTCATTCCAGGTAGTCGCTGGCGCCTGCCTGCTCTGCCTAAAAGTCCCTAAAATCAACCCCCTTCGTTTGCCTCCCCTCAGCTCTGCCCAGCCTCCTCCTGGGCCTCCCATCCAGCCCTCTAATCCACCCTCCATACAGCAGCCTGAGGGGTCTCTTGAAAGGCCTTCCCAGGGGCCCTGAAGAGATCAAGTCCAAACTCCCACTGTGGTCTGAGACTCTGTGTGGACAGAGCCCAGGCATGGTTTTCTCAATGGTGACAGCCTGACCTCACCTCTCAACCAGGACCCATCCCCCAAACCACAGGCTCTGGCCAGGTTCAGCTCTGCATTTCCAAAACCAGGCCATGCTAGCCCATCTGTTGGCCTCTGCAAAGGGTCTTCCTTTCTCCGGGATCATCTTCTCCCCTGCTACCTTCACCCCTACTCTTCCTTCCATGGTCTCAGCTCAGGTTTCCCCTCCTCCAGGAAGCCCTCCCAGATATCCCACACAAGGGAGGGTCAGAGGGCACCTCTGGGCTCCCCTGTCCCAGCTCTGGTCACTCTAGGTTGCTACTGTCCGGGGATGAACTGTGAGTCCTGGGAGGGCAGGGCCAGGGCTGTCTCCATCCCTGCTGTATCCCCAGCACCACCCAGCACAGGGCTGAGCAGAGGTGCTCAGTGAGTGTGCGTAACTGCTGGACCAGACCATCGTGGGCAGGTCTAGTAACAGAAAACTCACCAGAGAATGGGGGTGGTTTGAGAGGGACTCCCAGGAATGCCTGCTTACACTCTCCAGTACTGGGATTCCCATGGTGCACAGAGCGGGGCTGGGCTTTGGATCTGGAGCTTAGAGTCGAGTGGGGTCACTAGTGTCACCAGGAAAAGCACTGGTGCCTGAGCAGAGAAACGTGCTCTGGAAACTGGCCGGACTGGGTGCTGCGGGTGCACAGCTGGTAGAGAGCCCGGTGGGAGGGTTGCTCAGAGCTCAGCAGTATAGAGGCTTGTGTGTGAGCCTGGGCTTGAAGGAAGAAACAGGAGGGGTTCTAAAGGCCGGGCCCTGCCAGTCCTGGTGGCCCAGTGATTAAGTTCGGCGTGCTTCACTTTGGTGGCCCGGGATCAGTTCCTGGGTGCGGACCTACACCATGGCTCAGTGGCCATGTGGTGGCAGCCCACATACGAGATAGAGGAAGACTGGCCACAGATGTTAGCTCTGGGCCAATCTTTCTCAGCAAATAAATAAATAAATAAATAAAGGATAAAGGCCAGGCCTCACCAGCATCTCCAGGGGCCTGGCTACCGGCCCTGAGTGACCTGCGCAGGGCCCTCTTCCTCCCCGGGCCTTGGTCCCCCGTGTAAGATCAGGGAATAAATCTGGGTCCATGAGTGGCTCAGTGGGGCCGTGGGGTCTGAATCCCCTCAGAGGGTATACAACGCTGTGTGAGCGTATCCTCCTTGGGAATGGGCCCGTGACTTTCCTAAGGTCGTCAAAGGGGCTGCGAGTGTCAACAGCCCACTCCTGCCTCTGCGCTTGGAGAGCCTTTCCACTTGACTGCTGTTCCACTGGAGGCCTTAGTGCCTCCGCAGCTATAGTGTGGGCTTTAGAGTTTCCTAAGTTCCTCTCTTGACCTAAAAGTTTCTGGGAAAACTTGCCGAGGAAGGCTAGAAAATAAGTCACTGGAGAAGCTATTTCAGGCTAGACAGGAAACTGAGTGGCAAGGAAGGAACCCCTGCCCCCTTAAAGGCGAGGAGGAACCAAAGGACAGCTGTCTTCTGAGTAGGGCAGGCGACAGAAAGGGCTTCCACCTCCGAGGGAAAGCATGGCTCCTGGACCAGAAAGCCCCTTTAGGGGGAGTGGAGGGAGCACTGAGGAGAGCTGAGGGAGAGGTCTTCCCACAGGAGGCGGCCCTGACACCCAGGGCGCCACTGTGCGGGGGACTGGCAGAGCCAGGATTCCAACTTGGGTCCACCCGGCTTCAGATTCTGTTTTTCACACTGCACCACTTAGCTTCTGTGTGGCCCTGAGCAAGCTACTTAACCTCTCTGAAACCTCCATTTTCTCATCTACAGAATGGAAGTCAGCACACTCACCAGGCAACGGGCAGTGCGGATTGGCAGGCTGGCCTGAAAGGCACTTAGGAAAGCCTGGCTCAGAGAAAGTCTCGGTAAAGTGACAGCGGCTATTGCGAAACCGCTGATTGTGGTGAGCTGGCTAGTTTGTCACCAAACCCCCCACCCTGGGGATATGCTCTCCGGCCTCAACTTGGGCCCAGACTGGACCCAGCATCTACTCCTGGTCCAGCAACTGCCTGGCGCACTCCCTCTGCTCTGCCGGCCATGCCTCTGCCCCCTGCTTAGCTGTGGGCTCTGCTTCCTTTTTGTCTCTCGGGCCGGGGCTGGGGAGGGAGGGGCTCCCCACCTTTCTTGAGGACTACTCTGCATCGGCGCACAGCAGCACATCAGTCCCTTAGACAGAAGGAGGAAGGAAGCAGAGGAGGAGGGAGGGAAAGGAATGAGGGTGGGTATCTGGAACTTTGAGGTGGGGCTGCAGGTGGCACAATCTCCGACTTGGCAGATTCCAGCGGGGGCATGTGGGTGACAGAGGTTCTTCCCCGGGTCCACAGCAGCCAGGCCACGTAAGGGGGGTGGGGGGAGCGCCTCACCTTTGATGATGGACTTCATGTCACACTTCACCGAGTCGATGTTGTGTAATGCGATCAGAAGCTCTCCAGGGTTCAGGGGAGACAAGGCCGAGTTCCCTTCACCTGCAGCGGGTGGAGTGAGGATCGGGGAGGAGATAGCAGGGAAGCCTAAGTGAAGAGATGGGTTCCCCCCAGACTGAGGGAGCTGGGAGTGAAGACAAAGTGCCCTGTGCTTCCATGGGATTGGGGGACAAGGGCTGGAGTAAGGGAAGGAGGGGACTTAGAACACAAAGAGAGGGGACTGAATGAGGCAGCAGCTGGAAAGCCACCCGCTCTGGGAAGCCTTCGCTTACCACTGGAGGCCTTCATCTCGCTCTCCTCCCCTACACTGGGTTCCTACCCTCCCTAGGGCAACACCTGAGTGTGGTTCAGCCAGTTCTCTCCCCCACTGGGCTGTGCACCCATGAGGGCAGGGCAGGACGAGCTCATCGCCAGGTCCCCAGCACTGACCCCAGCACGGCTCACGGGCATTTGCTGGACAGGACAGGCTGGGCACCTGCAAACAGTGCTCAGACTGAAGGCTGCAGCGGAGGCGGCAAGGGAAGACAGCTCAGCCAGTGCTGTTGTGCGTGTGTGTGTGTGCGTGTGCGTGTGCGTGTGTGTGTGTGTGTGTGTGTTTTTTTTTTTTTTGAGGGGCCAGGAATCCATCCTACCTCGCCTGGTAGTTTTTCTAAGTTGAAAGTTTTACTTTGTTTCTTTTTGACCATGTCAAAACAAATGTCCCTCCCCACAGCTTGAGGGGTTCAGGAAGAGCTGAGGAAGGGCAGGAGTGGAGCCCATGCCTGAGGGAGATGGGAGTAGTTGGCTCCTAGAAGGGAAGACACTTAGAGAGGGTCAGAGCCCAACTCCGCATTTTGCCCCTGCAGTGGTGAAACCATCATCCAAATGTCACAGGTGGGTGGCCTGGGAGCTTTGGGGCAGATGTTCAGATATCGCCAAGTCTGGATGGTGGCCCCAGGGAGCAGGGGCCTAAAGGTGGCATCGCACAGCCTCCCCCAGCATTCCACACGTCACGTCCGGGACCCCTTCCTCCTGTCCAGCCACCTGAGGCGGGGCCTCCTGGGGGAGCTGGGACACAGGGAGCCAAGGGGAGGGAAACTGCGGGCCAGGGCGGAGCTGGCCCCTGGTGGGGAGGGGAGCACATCACCTACCGTGCTGGGTGCCCAGCAGGCGGTTGAACACCTCTTTCACCACGATGGGGTTGAGTTTGATGAGCTTTGGCAGGGCCTGGATCACTTCCTTCTACAGGGGGAGGGCAGGGGAGGAGGTCAGATACTTCCCTCCCCTCCAGACAAGCCGCCCTGCAGAGGTGAGGGGCAGCTCCGGCCTTACCCGCACCTGCGATGCTTTCCTCCCCCCGTCTCTCAGAGCCGAGCTTCCTCCCTCACCCGCCGGGCCTCGCCCAGCCCCAGCCGCATCACTCCCCATCTGAGCCCCTCCATGTCACACACCCCCTGGGCCAGCTCGCCCACGCCCCCTGCAAGTGGAGAGCGTTACCATCATCCCCTCTTTACCCATGAGGAGATGGGGCTCACCCAAGGGCCCCCAGGTCATTAGGAACAAGACCCGGGCAGGGGAAGCGCAAGCTCAAAGGGAGGTGCTTCCTATGCACTGGAACAGTGCTGCCTCTGTGGTTTCACTTAGGCCTCAGGGTAGTCTTGGGCAGGTGTGTGTCACTGTGATCCTCAATTGATGGAGGAAGAAACCAAGGCTCTGAGAGGGGAAGTGGCTTGCTTGAGGGCACGTAGGAGGACGAGGCAGAGCTGAGACTGATTTCTGATCTAAGTCCTGGAATGTGCTCCTAAGCCCCAGCCCTGCCCCGTCCTCGTCAGTGGGGGCAGCGGGCATACCTTCTCCAGCCCATTGAGCACAGGGATGAGGAAGCGGACGTCTGGTAGTCGCTTGTGGTAGAGATCCCGGACCCGCTTCACCAGCTCTGGGGAGGGTGGGACTGCAGGTAGAAGAACAAGCAGGAGTGCTGGGGCAGTGGGCTGAGCTCCGAGAGCGGGGAGAAATGGTGGTGGGTGTGTAGCAGGAAAGGGACAACTCCATCTAAGGGCGGGAATCCTTGGCCCTTGGTTTCTCAAATGCAGTTAGCAACACACTGTTCCAGATGGAGAAACTGACGCCCAAGGACGGAGAGAGACCCACAAGAGGTCCAACCATCTGGGGACCCAGTAGCTCTGATCCCCAGGTCTGGGAAGGGGGAGTGGGGAAGGCCTGGGTGATGGAGGAAAAGGATGAAAGGTGGGGGTCTCTGGGGAGGGCACCTTTGTCTGTGAGGCTGTGCAGACACCGTGTGACCAGTGTCTCTGCCCCCTTGGGGCAATTTTCCACCAGCAGGAGCAGCTCTGGCGAGTTCATGCCCATTCCTCGGATCTAGAAATAGAGAAAAGGATGACAAGGAAGGCCTGGGCGATGAGGGGAGGACAAGGGGGCCCAGAGTGAGAGCTCCGGGAGGCCCAGGTGTTGGGGGCAGGGTGGCTGGGGGGATGCTGGGACCCTGGGGTAAGAACTGATGACAGAGAGAGTAAATCTTAAAAGTTTTCATCACTAGAAAAACAATGGTAACTATGTAAGGTGATGGATGTTAACTAAACTTATGGTAATCATTTCACAATATACACATATATCATATCATTATATTGTACACCTCAAACTAATACCATGTTATATGTTAATTATACCTCAATAAAACTGGGGGTAAAAAAAGAACTGGTGACAGGGTTCAGAGAGCTGGGGGAAACCTGGGGAAGGTGGGAGAGGGGTGGGGCAGAAGCACATTGGTCTCTTCCATCCAACCTCACACAGACACAGACTCACGGCAGCTCCTGAGCCTTCACCAGTACTGGCTTCCTACTTGCAGGCCCTGCCTTTTCTCTCTGCTGCCTCTGACCTAAGCTGACCCTAATGCCCAACCTGTCCTTCAATTCCTCGGTGGACTTTGCTGGCTTCAGGCATCAGTGACGCCTGCCCACCCCCTTCTGTGACTGCCAGCGCCCCAGCTTGGCTGCCTGGTGGATCAGGGCTCGACCCACCGCTGCTTCTGCACCTGCCCCCATGAGCACCAAATGCAGGAAGCAGAGGGCCGGGCTTCAGGGCTTCATACCTTCCTTTGCCCGATAAACATTTACAGTTATGAGTGGAACTCACAGTCTCTGCCCTCGAGAAGCTCACAACCCAGTGGGTTCACCTTGAAAATGGGGAGAAGAATCTGCTTCCTCCTCACAATGAGCCTATTATACCCACGTTACAGGTAAGGACACCATTGAATCTGAGTGGCAGGTATGTGGGAATGAACATACCATACCCTCTCCTTTTATCTTGGAAATTTTCCATAATAAAAATATATCAGGGACAGAGATATAAAAAAGCAGTTTCAAATCCAGCTGCAAATCGCAAGGGCAGACATTCTGAATTTTAGGTGCCAGTCTGCAACTGAGTTGCTTCTCATGTGGGTGACCTGTAGCTCCAGAGAGAGGAGTAGGAGGGACTTATGACAACCAGAGATTCCCGTCAGGAGGGCAGGGGAAAGCCAGCTCATAGATGATCACAGGGACACAGATGTTCACATGCTCAAGTTCACGGAATCCCTGCAACAAGTTTAGGGGACTGAATGATTTTCCCCATTTTTACTGCAGGGGTGCAAGTTCGCACAGTGAGAAAGTGACAGGCAGAAAGAATGTGAAACCAGGTGTGTCCAGCTCTAGGCTCTTAACTGTGGGCCCTCTCCCCTGTTGTCTTCTCATGAGCAGATGGACATGCGGGCCACCTGCAAGCTACAGAGCCTCTCAGCCCGGGATGACAACCGCTAGTGCTCAGCACATGCCAAGGTGGAGATACTGGGGGAAGGGCTGGAGTTGGGGACTCAGCCCTGCCCATGGCTGGGCAGAGCCTGGTGGGCTCAGGGGCCTCACCGGCTGTTCGATGACCCTCAGCACTGTCCGCTTGATGTCAGCGATGGCCTCAGTGTACACGGCTGCCAGCTCGTGGATCAGCTTGTGGTTCTGAGGCAGGAGGGCCAGGTAGAGGTACAGACACTGCTTTACTGTCTCCTCGGTCCAGGGCGCTGCCACCTCTGGGAGGGCAGGGGGGCTGATCAGGCTGGCCCACTCCCCTTCAATCCCCTCCCCAACAACACCTGTCCCTTCTTTCGGGGTGGGCACAGAAGGGAGCTGGGCCTGGGAAGCAAATTGTTCTGGGGCAGGAAGCCAACCATCAGGGAAACAGGGTGGGACCAAGACTGCTCTCCTTTTAGAAGCCTCGGCACTGAATGCCTGTCTCATCTCTTCTGACCGCCGATCCACGGGGCAGCCGGAGGGGTCTTTCCAAAGTGCAGTTCTGACTCTGCCCCTCTCCTGCTCAGTGCTCCCACGACTGCCCGGTGCCCTAGGGACAAATCCCTAGCTCCTCGCCTTGTTCTACACGCGAGGCCAGGCTCAGGGCAGCCCCTGCCCCTGGGGCTCTGTGCTCTGGTCACACCCCACTTGTGACAGTCCCTCCAGGGCCCCCACTTCAAGGCCTTTGCACGTGCTGCTCCTCTGCCTGGAATGCCACTACCCAACTCCTCTTTTTGTACCTCCTCATCCTCTGGGTCTCACCCAGCCAGTGCCTCTCTTGGGAAGCTTTCCCAGGACCCAGGCTGAGCCAGTGCTCTTGTGCTCCCAGAAGGCCCTGTGCTTCCCGCCACAGCCTGACCCTTCCAATTTAATGGACCATTCCCTTGGGGCTCAGGTCTCCCCATCTGTAATTCCGGGGGACGCAGGGCTTTGCTGAGGGAACAGGCCTGCGATGATCTTGCCTGGCCCTTCCTGGGCCCCATCAATGGCTAGCTCTCCTTGTCCCCTCCTCCAGGACACTCTCCCTGACCCCTCAGGCTAGGTCAGGTGCCCCTCTGGGCCCCTGTTTTCGCCGTCCCCGGCCTGCTGGTTCTGGTTATTACTGTCTGGTTTGCTCTTCCCCAGTAGGCTGGGCAGGGCTCGGCTTCGATCCAGCTCTGTTCCCAGGGCCCGGCCCAAAGCCCGGGACACAGCAGGTGCTCAATACGCATCTGAGGAACCTGCACCGAACCTGTGTCCTTGTCGGCTCCAAACAGCACAGACGGTGGGTTGGGGTGGACCAAGAGCTGCAGGTAGTTGAGGGCAAATTTCTCCACGTACTCTCGCAGCTGCTCCTTCTCGTACATGCGCTTGATGAACAGCAGGGCCTGGGAACGTACCTGAGGAGAGAGTGGGGGCAAGATGGTGGAGGGGGGGACAGCCGTCCTGAGCTTGGCAGCACCAGTGTGAAAACAAGCCCAAGCCTGAGAAAGGCCCAGCCCAGCTCAGTTACCTGTGCCCAAGGCTGGCCACCAGCTCAGGAGAGGTTTCCCGCCCAATTCAGGGCCCTGCATCACCTCCCCGTCCACTGCTCTGCCCCACCTCTTATCCTTTCTTGCCTTGCCTGCTACACTCCACCCAGATGAGCTTTCCTCAGCTCCTCAAAAGTGACAGCGTTCTCCCTGGCTTTGAGACTTGACACCAAAGGTTCCAATGCCTGGAATGCCTGTCACAGGCTATATCCTGTTTCACTGAGACATCCCCTACTGGGAACCATAAGGACAGGGGCTGGTCTTGGGCACTGCTTTGTCCCCAAGAGCACCACAGAGCCAAGCGAGTGTGTGTAGTGAGGGTCTGCTGAACGAACAGACACACAACACCAGGAAAGGAGCTGGTGAAAGGCTGGAGCAGGGGTGGGTCAAGGGCCTGTCCATCACACATGCACACATGCTCCTCTGTCCAGAGCACACCCATTTACTCAGATCTCAGGTCTCGGCTCACACGTCCCCTCCTCCAAAAGCCTTCCTTAAAGCCCCTCCCTGCCCATCCTCCCATCAGAGAGGGCAGGCCCCTCCCCAGGGCTCCCATAGCCGCAGGCATGGCTCTCCTCCCGGCACTGAGCACACTGTGTCCTCACTGCCTGCTGACAGGTCACATTGGCTCCTCCCCTGGTCAGCACCCCTCAGGTCCCAGCACAGCGCCAGGCCTTAAGAGGGGCTCACCAATCCACGGGAACAAGAGCGAGAATGGGACTGCCCTTCCTGGGAGGGTGAGGGTATACATGTGTGTATATTCTAAGCAGCTTCGTGCCATCAAACATGGAAAAACAACCACCAAAAAACTGTTGCAAGAAAGGCATTAGGCCCAGAGAGGAATATGTAGGGCCATGTGGAAGAGGGTGAGCTGGTTACTCGGGACAGAGCAAGGACTGAGCGGAGCCCAGTGGAGGGTGGTGGGGGATCACCTTGTCCTTCTCATGGGAGCTGAGGTCGAGCAGGACATGCAGGTACTGGAACTGGCGGGACGGGCGCTTGAAGATCAGGTCTCGAAGAGTGGACATGCCCAGGTAGGTGCGACTCTGCGGCAGGAGGAGGGACCAGAGCTCAATCCACCTGCAGGGTGCCTCTGGGACGTCTCCCTGCCTGCTCAGATCTGGTACTGCACAGAGGGCCTAGTCCCTCACAGACCCCACCGCCACAAGGTCTAGGCTGTGTGCCCTCAGACGCCGCAAGGCAGGGCCCTGTCCCCCTGCCACAGGCTGCAGCAAGCAGGGCTCCTGCCTGCACCGTGAGGCTGGGGACAGAGCCCATCCTCACCTCATCCTCGCAGTACTTGCGAATCACCTCCAGGGCACTCTCGGTGATCAGCGGCGCCTCCAGCACAACCTTGGTGAAGATTCTGCCAGAGAGGGAGGGATGGGGAAAGGCTGCAGAGGAGAGGCCGCCTGGCTTCCCAGTCCCGCTGAATGGTGGGAGCTGAGAGCTGCCAGGGCCTCCCTCACAGGCGGCTCCCTCACCCCCTGGTTCCAGAGCTGCAGAGGTGAGCAGAGCAGGGTGCAAACACTGCAGCTGGGCGACCTGGGCAGAGACCTTACGTCTTAGACACTCAGTTTCTCCTCTTTGTCAAACAGGGATTCCTAACTTCACTCACTTAATACAGCAATGGGAGGGAATAATCGGTGGTGGGAAGGGGCTTGCTGTTTTAGATGTGTTGGCCACAAAAGGCCACTTTGAGGTAACAACTGAATCTATGCTGGTGGATGAGAATGAGTCAGCCATGCAAAGAGTGGGCAGGAGAGCAGTAGGTGCCAAACCTTAAACTCTGCATGTTCGAGAAACAGACAGAAAGCCAGTGTGGGTAAAGTTTGGGGGCAGTGAGGAGCAGAGGGGCAGAAAAAGAGGCTAAAGAGGTGGGTAGGGATTGGATTACACAAGGTCTCATAGGGTATAGTAAGGAGGCTACATTTTATCCCAAGAGCAATGGAGACCCAAGGAAAGTTTTTAGTGGGGAAGTAACGAGACAGGATTTACATTATAAAATGTCACCCGGCTGCTGTGTGGAGAATGGATAGATAAGCTGGAGAATGAGAACAAGGAGGAAGCTACAGATTCAGGCAAGAGATGGGGATGGAGAGAAGTCAACCTCCAAAACAAGCCTATGAGGCAGGTACTGTTATTTACAGATGAGAAAATGGAGGCCCAGAGGTGAGTGCCCCAGGTCAGTCAGAGAGCAAGCAGCAGAGCTGGGAACAAGCCCAGGGCGCGTGACCCAGAGCCCACACCAAAGCTATTTGTTGGTGACTCCAGAGTGGGAGAGAAGGGACAGGCATGTGGAGAACTGACTCAGGTGGTGATGAAGAGGAAGGTGGTCAGAAAGCAGAAAGGAAAGGCAGACGCAGGAGGGAGACCGCTGGGGACAGGAGGGTGCAGGGCTGCCCCTCACCCATCCTTCTGGTCCGGCTTCTCCTGCAGGCCGGAGAGCAGGCGGATGAGGCAGTCCTCGTACTTGTCCAGGGTACCCGAGGCACCAGCTGCCAGGTAGGCGTTGTACTCCTGGTAGAGCCAGGCGAAGGCCAGGTCCAGGCGGGCCCGCACGTCCTCCAGGATGAAGGACAGGACCTCGGCCTTCAGGCCCGAGTCAAACTGTGTCACCAGGCTGGCCAGGATCTTTATGCGCACCTGACAGGAGAGTGAGCACGTGTCAGTGTGAAGAGGGGTGATCCCCGACACCCCACAATCGTGCCTTACAACTCCTCCTGCCCAGGCTCAGGGACCCCCAGCGCAGACCCGGTGTTACGTGAGGAAGGCAGCTGAAGAAACTTATGACCTGTAGGTTCCGTTTGTGTGAAAAAAATTGAAAAGGGAGAAAAAGGATCATCACAGAATAAAACTATGAGTTTCTAGGAGTATTATCTACACACTTCAGTGCACATGAAAAGATCTTGAAGGATTTTGCTAATTTGTACATTGGTCACCTCTGGGGAGGGGTGGGATGCAGGTGGGGGCCAAAGAAGACTTATGGTACAACTATGGCCTGGAAAAATATATACATTTTTTTGTGAGGAAGACCAGCCCTGAGCTAACATCTGTTGCCAATCCTCCTCTTTTTGCTGAAGAAGATTGGCCCTGGGCTAACATCTGTGCCCATCTTCCTCTACTTTATATGGGATGCCGCCACAGCATGGCTTGACAAGCAGTGCATTGGTGCGCGCCCAGGATCTGAACCCGCAAACCCTAGGTCCGCCAAAGCGGGGTATGCACACTTAACCGCTATGCCACCAGGCTGGCCCCTGGACACTTTCTTTTTTTTTTTGTGAGGAAGATCAGCCCTGAGCTGACATCTGATGCCCATCTGCCTCTTTTTTTTTACTGAGGAAGATTGGCCCTGGGCTAACATCCGTGCCCATCTTCCTCTACTTTATATGGGACGCCGCCACAGCATGGCTTCACAAGCAGTGAGTTGGTGCGTGCCCGGGATCTGAACCTGCGAACTCTAGGCTGCCGCAGCGGAGCGCGTGCGCTTAACCGCTTGTGCCACCAGGCCAGACCCCGCCCCCCCGGAAATATTTTTTAACATAGTATGTTCATACACTACTTGCTATGCTAATTAAAAATCTACTTCAAAAAATAGGAAAAAAAAGTTACTTGACTGAGGTTACAATGCCAGCAAGTGGCAGAATTAGGATTTAAAGCAGGTATGTCTGAATCTAAATAATAAGAATAATGTTAACCACAAAGAAGAAAGAGCCCATGGGCCGGCCCCGTGGCTTGGTGGTTAAGTGCGTGCGCTCCGCTGCTGGCGGCCCGGGTTCGGATCCCGGGCTCGCACCGACGCACCGCTTGTCGGGCCATGCTGAGGCCGCGTCCCACATGCAGCAACTAGAAGGATGTGCAACTACGACGTACAACTATCCACTGGGGCTTTGGGGGAAAAAACAAATAAATAAAATTTAAAAAAAAAAAAAAAAAAAAAGAAGAAAGAGCCCAACAGCAGCCCTCATGTGTGGGGCTCTTCCTTGCAGTCAGCCCTGTGCTGAGTAAGAGAACATGCATGTCCATGCATTCTCCCTCCTCATCAGCTGTGTGGAGCTGCTGCTACTGTCTCTGCTTTATGGAGGACAGATGTGAGGCTTGGAGAAGTGGCTGGCCCTAGGCCCTGTGGCTGGTGTGCAGCAGAGCTGGGATCTGGAGCCAGGGAGGACAGGCTAGGGGGTAGGGGCACACCTGGGCCGCCCCGCTGCAGGCCACGGCCTTCTCAGCCCGCAAGATCCGCTTCACAGCACCCAGCTTCATGGCCTCAACCTGGGCGTCGGTCAGGGGCTTCAGCACATCGCTCAGACGGAAGATTTTCTTGCGCCCACCGGCCCCCGCCAGCCTACATGGGGGAGTAGGGACAGGGACACAGTGAATCGGAACATCTTTTCTGGAGCCCAGGCCCACTGGTGACTCTCCCCACCCCAGGCCATACAGAGACACCCCCCACGCTGCCTCTCTAACTCCCCTGTGACTCTGAGGCACGGCAGCGCACAGGGTATTGAGAAGGAAGAGGATGTTATTCTGTTTTTGTAAAGGGTGTCTCAAGGAAGGCTTCTATGAGGAGGCAACGTGTGAGTGGAGATCTGAAGGAAACGAGGGGACAAGATGCACAAATATCTGGGCGATGAACTTTCCAGGCAGAGAACAGGAAGTACAAAGGCCTTCAAATGGGGACCCGCTTGGTTGTTCAAAGAATACCAAGAGGCCCGTGTGACTGGAGGAGGGAGCGAGGGGAACAGAGAGCTTGGAGGAGCAGCAGATCAGGCATAGCCCTGTTAGCAAGCCTTGGTTGGGGCTGGGGCTGGGACTGGCTGGATTCTGTGGTCTGTGAGGGAGGTAATAATGAGGATGATGATGGTAACAGCCAGTAGCACTTACTACATGTTAGGAATCAGGCTAAATGCTTTACATCATGATCACTCTCACTCCCAAGAGTTACCTAGTTTAATTATCTAACCATCACATGAACTCACTTAATTCTCCCTTGATCCTTAAAGAGAAAGATACTATCATCCCAATCTTAGGCATAAGTAAAGGGGCCTTTTTGTTGTTATGTAAAAGAACACAACTAAGGCTTAGTGGTTGTGGCATTGACTCTGGAGTCAGAGAGACCCTTGTCTAGACCTACTTCTGTTTATGTCTTTGTCTGTCTGTCTCTCTCACACATGCACCAAGAACCAGGTCCCCAGTCCTGTACCAGCACCTGCAAGGGGACTCACCGGGGCTGCGTGACGGGGATGATGGGCTCTGGCCTCCTCTTGGCCTGGGGCGCCTCCTCCTCCAGAGTGGACATGGAGCTCAGGGAGCCCACCACCGAAATGGCCTGGCCCTGGGCTGACAGGCGTCGCTTGATCAGGACACTCTCTGGCTTCACCACCTTCTCCTCCTTGGGCTCCTCCTTGCACTGTTTGGTCTGCTCCACGCCTGAGAGGGAGGCAGCAAACGGCTCCAGGCATGCTAGAGCCACCTGCTCCCATCCAAGGACCTCCTGTGTACCTGGCTCTATTCTAAGCTGTGTACACACAAAACTCATTTAAATCTGCAAATCACCTTTCTGGAGCAGGTATGCTTTTTACCCCGTTTTGCACTACAACAGCTGAGGCTCAAATTAGAAATGCCACTCACTGCTGACGGGAATACCAAATGGTACAGCCACTCTGGCAAGCTAATGAGCAGTTTGTAACAGCACTGGACATGCCCCAACCCATGACCCCGCAATTCCACTCCTTGGTACACACACGAGATAAGGAGGGCATCAAAACACTTGTATATAAACGTTCGCAGCAGCTTTATTCACAATGGCCAAAAACTGGAAACCCACAGGTCCAAAGCGTGGATAAACAAATGGCCTACTCACATAAGGGAATACTACAGAGCAATAAAAAATAAACGATTGGTTCACATGACAACATGGATGAATCTCAAAAACTTATGCTGAGCAAAAGGAGCCAGACTCGCTATGATCCCATTTATATGAAGTTCAAGACTAGGAAAAACTAATCTATGGAGACAGAAATCAGAACAGTGGTTGTCTCTGGAGGTGGGCTGCCATGAGTGTTGACCGGAAAGGAGCAAGAAGGAACTTTCTAGAGTGGTGGAAATGGTCTGCATCTCCACCTGGGTGGTGGTTACACTGGTGTGTTCACTTTGTGAAAATACACTAAGTGTACACTTAAGAGTTGTGTGTTTCACTGTACATAATTTATACCTCAATAGTACTGTTAAAATGGGAAACCACCTGAGGCTCAGAGAGGGTAAGTAATTTGACCAAAGTCACAGAGCTATTAAGTGGCTGAGGCAGTCTGGCTCAACTCAGACCTCAAACCCAGGTCTGTTGGATTTCAAACCCAGGGGCTGAAAATATTGAGCACTCAATATATCTATGAGACCTGTAATTATTTACACCTAAGATCTCACATGATTTTCATTTGCACCACCACGAGGAGGTGCTCTTCCAGTAAGGAGAACCCAGCAGCCACACCGCCAACCCCTGGTCCGGGTCATCTCCACGTGACACTCACCTGGCCCCAGTCCTGCGGCCGTCATCTGTGTGGCCATGAGCCGAGCCAGGTGCTTGATCTGGGCTTCGGTGCCTGCTGACTCCACCGGGGTGTAGATGGCTTGGAAGGAGGCGGGCATGGCCTCGGGCAGGTACACCATGCTGATGAGGACCTGTGGTCGCCCAGGAAGAGGAGGCTTTCCTTACTCACTGATTCAACAAGCATTTGTTCCACGGCCAGGCCAACACTGGGGAAATGGCTGTGACTAAGACAGACCCAGGCCCACTCCTGTGGAGCTCAGACTCCAGGGGAAGTCAGAGAGAAAACGAGTAACGACGCAGTGTGGTGCACAGAGAGGAAAGTAAAGAGTGCCCTGAGACACGTCGGGAGGGCCAGGGATGGCTTTGGCTCCTGGGGAAGCGCACTGGGGTTGAGAACGGAGAGGAGGGCAGGAATCAGCCTGGCACAGGGTGAAATCTTGCAGTGGGAGGGGGTACGTATTTCAGGTACAGGAACAGCATGGGGGAAGGCTAAGAGGCAGCAGAGCAGGTGCCCTGCCCAGAGAGTGGAAGGAGGTTCAATGAAGGGTGTAATATGGACTTAATATTGACTTAAAAAATCAGTATCCTGGGGCCGGCCCCATGGCTTAGTGGTTAAGTGCACGCGCTCCGCTACTGGCGGCCCGGGTTTGGATCCCGGGCGCGCACCAACGCACTGCTTCTCCGGCCATGCTGAGGCCGCATCCCACATACAGCGACTAGAAGGATGTACAGCTATGACGTACAACTATCTACTGGGGCTTTGGGGGGCGGGGGAAGGAGGAAGATGGGCAATAGATGTTAGCTCAGAGCCGGTCTTCCTCAGCAAAAAAGAGGAGGACTGGCATGGATGTTAGCTCAGGGCTGATCTTCCTCACAATAAAAAAAAAAAAAAAAAATCAGTATCCTAACAGAGCACATCCATATCTGTCAGGAATTGGTAACAAAAGATGATTTCAAACTCCCTACATGCTTGGAAGTTTAAATGCATACTGTAAATAAGAAGATAATTAGAACAGAAAGACAATGAAATAACTACAAATCAACATGTGTAGGATGCAGCAAAAATGGTACTGAAATGGAAAATCAGATCTTTAAATGTTTACGTTGGGAAAGAAGACTGAAAACTAATAAGCCAAGCATTTGACTTAAAACTTTGGGGAAAAACAGTCACAGAAAGTAGCAGGAAAGAAATAAAGACAACAGAAATAAAACAAAAGGTTACAAAAGAATATCAATAAAACTTAAGTACCAGTTCTTTGAAATGACTGAAAACAAGCAAATCTATGGGAAGACAGAACCAAAGAAAAGAGTAAGGAGACAGTTTTGGGACAGAAAGCGGCACAGCACTACAGAGACAGGTGTTATAAAAGTAGAAGAGCCCAATGAACAACTTCACACCAATCATCTGAAAAGGACAATGTCCCAGAGTGTGATGAGGACAGACAAGGTGCAAAGAGTTAATGGAAGCCAAATCAGACAGGGCCTGAGGCAAGCTGGATTTAAATGTTATCCTGAAGGAAACAGCTATGGCAGGGATTTGAGCAGGCGAGCGTCATGACTGTACCTGAGAAAGATCTCTCCGGCTGCCGCAGGGAGAGTGGAAGCCAGAGTCAGGGAGCAAGTGGCGAAAAGGGCGGGCTGGACAGGGCTGGGGGGAGGCAAAGAGCTTAACTCCCGGGTTTGTGGCTTGGGAACTGGGGGGCTGGTGTGCCAAAAACATACGTGGGGCCCATAGAGGAGTGCAGGGAGAAATTTCACAAGTTTAGTGTTGACATGCTGAGTCTGAGGTGCCTGTGGAACGCCCAAGGGGAGAAAGATGCAGGAGGCAGCCACATGTCCAGGCCTGGAGCTCACCAAAGAGATCTGAGTTGGAGAGAAAACTCCTTGCCACCCTCATGATAAAAATTCCACTCCATTCACCCAACAACTAAGCCCTTTGGAGCCTCTAGGCAGAGAGAAGGAAGGCTGAGGGGGACTGCTGTGGAGCATGGGGAAAAGCACTCTCCATGAGCACCCAGGGGAAAGGTCTGGGTGCTGCTACAGCCAGAGGACTGATGTGAGGACCCCACCCCCAACCCACTCAAACCAGTGGTTCTTCCACCTTGGAGCAGAATGTCTCTGAGAATCCAAGGAAAACGCTGGCCATCCCACCCCACCAATGCCAGTCTCACACTTCTTAGCCAACAATTCATGGGGTTCACTCTCCAGTTAACAGACCTCGCTTCAAGGGAAAGGAGAGAGCGAGAGTGAGCGGGTTTGGACAGGGCCTCAGACCGCCCAAAGAGAGACTGTTGAGTGGTGACAGGTGATCTCCTGAAGGAGTAAAGATCAGAGAAGAGGTCCATCAGAGGTTAGGAGGGCCCACTGGACCACATCCCTCCAACACTGCAAATAGAGAGGTGTGGCAGGACTGCTGCCATCCATAAGAGGCGGACAGAGTGGAGTGAGGGGCAGGGCAAGGACTAGAGAGCCTTCCTCCCTGCCTATGGGAAACAGCCCCCACCCGTCCTCACCAGATTGGCCACGTTGTCTGGCGTCAGCAGAGGCTGGAGGAACTCAGCAGTGATGTCTGTGTCCGACTGGCCTGAGATCTGGGCTGAGGCCTTCGAGGTCCCCGACGGGCCTGGTTCCAAGTCCTTGTCCTCGTCATCTTCCCCCAGGTTGGGCTCTGGGAGAGAGAAGGAGATAAGATGCTGGCTCTAGAGAGAGCAGCAGACCCTCCCTCCTCCCAGGGAGCCTAGGTGGTCCCTGCCTCCAGGCAGCCTCAGCAAACAGGAGCAGTGCAGTGGACGAAGACCTGGGCTGCAGCCTTGGCTCTGCTGTCAAAGTGTCACATGACCCTGGGAAACTACCTGCCTCGCTCTAGGCCTCAGTTATCCTCATCTGGGAAATGGGAATAAGCCATACCAGCCCAGCTCATCACACTAGCTCCAAGAAGACAAAAAGGTTAACTAATGATCCCACAGAGTTTTATTGTTTAAAAATCTATCTTTGGAAATAGTGCGCAACCTCATCAGGAATAAGGAAAATGTAAAAACAACCTAATAGGATAGCATTTTTGCCTATACGATTGACAAAAAATAATAAGGTTGGTAGTGACAGTTGTCAGTAGAGGTGTGGATGGGGGAAATGTAAACTGCTACGGCCTCTCAGAAGGGCAATTTGACAGTAGAAAAAAATTTTAAATGTGCCCTCCCTTTTTGACACAGCAATTCTACTTCTAGATATCCATCCTAAAAACTTCCTCAGAGACATATCTAAGGTAAAACGTACAGAGAAGTCACTGTGGCACTGACCATACAGAGAAATGGTACATGATCTCCATCAGTAACAGGCTGGTTGAATACAAGCACAGCGGTTCTAGCTCAAGGAAACAAACTAACAACTTGAACCTTAGAGAAAAAGCTTCATATACAAAGACATTCCTCGAAGCTGTATTTACAAAAGTGGAAAAGCATTTGGAATGTTCAAGAGTGTGATGACTTAAGCAGATTATGGCAAAAATATGATGAAATGTCATGCAGTCTTTTAAAAAGGTCTACAACACATGTAACGAGAGCAGAAACCCTGCATTAACCAAGGGTGGAGACAATTCAATCACAAAACGTCGAGCAACCCAACAGACGGGGTACTTCACAGAAATGCAAATGGCTAATAAATTTAAACAATGCACAGCCTGACTCCAACACATACAAGAAGGCAAATCTAAACCCAGGCTACTGTTTACGCCCAGAGGGGTTACAGGATGTCAGGGCTGGCAGGAAGGCGGTAACTGGCACTCACGCACTGCTGGGGCTGTGTACATTGTGTACATTGTGTACATTGTGCAGGTTTTTGGACACCAGTTTGGCAATGGCTGTCAGAAATTTAAATGCACCCACTAGCAAGGGGCACATCCAGTGCTCAGATCTTGATTTCTGAAACTATCCTCTACTTAAAAGAAACCAGCGCTTCTCAGAGAAATGGCTGATTCTAGGGCTGGGGCAAGGAAAGTACAAGATGAACCTAGAGCATCTTGTTATGCCAGAAAGGAAGAAATGCTCAAAAAGCTTATGGGACACGTTAAAGGGACACAGGAGCCAGCTCGAAGGCTCCCTCTGCTAAATATGAGGAAACTGGAGCAAGAAAATGAACAACAACAGTAATGGATTACAACCCAGAGAATAAAGGGGAATCCACAAGTCTATACTGATAATAAAGTAGGGAGAATAAAAGCAAGCTCTCCCTTACAGCAGAATGCCAACTAATAAATGTAGAAGGAAAGCTTTTCATAACCATTATAGCAATAGATGCAGGGAACAATCATCAATGGATGCTAAAACCACTGGGGGAAAGTCTGAAGAGAAACAGGTGTTTTACATAGCTTCAAGTATCTCCCTCAGCTTACTCATTATTTACAAAGGGAAAAAGGGTACTTTACACTTGAGAAACCTGGCGGACACCACCTCAACCAAGTGATTCAGGTTCCCGTCACCAATAATGGGACAAACTGACATCACGTGCCTCCTGATACCACACAGAGGAGGTCAGGGCATCACTTCTGCAGGGTTCCTGCCAAAAGTGCAGAGCCTGAATGCAACCAGGAGAAAAGACCAGACAAACCCAAAAGTAGGGCCATTCTACCCAACAGCTGTCCTAGACTCTTCACTATGGCAAGGTCGTGAAACAGAGAAGGCTGAGGAACTGATTTGGGAGACTAAAGGTCATGACAAGTAAATGCAATGTATGATCCCTGCCTTGTGAAGGGTACACAGGAGTTTTCCATACTGTTCTTGTAAATTGGCTGCAAGTTCAAAATTATTTCAAAATAAAAAGTTTAAAGAAACAGAAAAATAAAATTGGTGGGCAAAACAGAAACTTAAAGGCACAAAACCTTTGCCTCACCAATTCCACTACTTGGAATTTGTCCTATAACTGGACATGTGTGCAAGACTGTTGTTATACTAGAGCAATCTTTATATTTAAGAAAAATGGACACAAATGAAATGTCCACCAACGGGGGACTGGTTATAGGGGCCCCCGGGCACTACAGACTATTGTGCCACCATTAAAAGGATGCAGTCAATTTCTACGTGCAGATACAGAAAGAGCTCCCAGATGATTACTAAATAAATTAAGGTACAGAACACTCTGCTTTGTATGCTTAATTAAGGAGGAAAAAATAGATCTCTACCTTACTCCTTATAGCAAAATAAATTCTTTATTTCTTTTAAACGAAAAACAAAAAAAAAGGACTCTTTGATAAATGTCCTCATCACAAACATGAGTGATTTAAAAAATTTCTTTTGGAGTAAGGAAGGCTGCCATGGTTGACAATATTGATAAATAATACAACCCATTAAGAAATTACTTCAGGGGCCAGCCCCATGGCTTAGCGGTTAAGTGCACACGCTCCGCTGCTGGCAGCCTGGGTTCAGATCCCGGGTGCGCACCGACGCACCGCTTCTCCGGCTATGCTGAGGCCGCGTCCCACATACAGCAACTAGAAGGATGTACAACTATGACATACAACTATCCACTGGGGCTTTGAGAAGAAAAAGGAGGAGGATTGCCAATAGATGTTAGCTGAGAGCCGGTCTTCCTCAGCAAAAAGAGGAGGATTAGCACGGATGTTAGCTCAGGGCTGATCTCCCTCACCAAAAAAAAAAAAAATTCTCTTTTATCATTTGTTATAGGTCATCGTATTTATATAACGTAATTTATGATATTAATTAATATCAGTTAAGCTTATAGTGTAATGCAAATAATAAAACATTTGAAATGTGGTCAGTTCTTGCCACCACCTCCTGCCAGGCCTGCCTCCGCTCCTCAGCTCACCTAGCTTCATCTTCTTGAGCGTGGAATCTGAGTCGTCTCGGGGCCGCTTGCGGGCGTCCTTGCCGCTGGGCATGTTGCGGGCGATCTCGGCCTGCGGTGTGCCCAGGTCCACCAGCAGGGTGGTGATCTGGGCCTGGAACTCCAGGGAGGCCGGGTGCTTCAGCACACTCAACAGGTGCAACTTGAGGTTCTTGCGCACACTGCTCACCTGAGACTTGGCCAGCGTCGGGGGCAGGTTGGCTGTGAGGAAAGACCCAAGAGCTTCATGCTGTGGACAGAGCTCATGGGGCCCTGCTAATCTCACTTCCCAAGCGCAGAATGGGCAGTGGTCTTGCAGGCATCTCCTGGAAAAGTTCCTTCAGATATAATGTGTGGCCGTCCCCCTGTACAAGCAGATGCTTAAAACCCTTGAGAGGTCTCTGTGAGTATTAGTCATCCTTAACACAAAGAGAAAACTCACCCTCCCTCTTAATAACATCAAGTCTCATCTCCCTCTATCTCTGGGCTGGAAATTCCAATATGCCTCCCCTGGGAAGGCTATAATCACAACCTTCACTTCCAGAATGTTCCGAGTGAACTGCTGCAACAGTTCATCATTGGTCCCTGCCACCACAATGACCTTCGAATGTCTAACAGTCACCTTGGTGAGCGAGCCTCCCCTGTCCCACAGCAAAAGAGGATGCCTGTAATTTTGCCGGCTCAGCATCCCTCCCCGCTTCCTCGGCCAAAACTCCCATTCTCCTTTGAGGGAACCTCCCAGGTTCCATTCTCAGTCCAAGTGGGCAAGAGACTCAGGGCCAGTAAGAACAATGCAATCCTTTAGCCACTGTGATTGGGCCACTGTGATTGGGTCAGAGATAGGCTCGTAATCTCTTCTTGGCCAATCAGAAACAAAGAGCATCAGCCTTGGGACTTCTGCTGGAATGACTAGGAAGGAGACACTCTTTTTCCCCTGGGCTTGCCCAGTGGGCAGAAGGGAAGCCTGGGGCTATTGGGGCCCATCTTTGCTACCCCAAGGAAGGAGACACAGAACAAAGCCAATGTGGAGAAAATCAGAGCCAAGAGATGGAGAGAGATCCATGATCTGTACACACTCACGCCTCAGCCCCAGACTTCTCAGTTTTCACACATGCACAAAAGTAGAGAAAACAGTATAATGAATCACCATGTACCCATCAACATTTTGCTTATCTTGGCACATCTATCCTCCCTGTTTTTCTTTTTCTGCCGGTGGGGGGGAGGCTGGAATATTTTAAAGTATTTCACAAATATCATGTCATTTCACCCACACATACCTCAATATTAAAGCCAGTTTTGAACCGGGTTTCTGTCACACACAACTGAGAGACTCCTGTCTGATCTAGAGGATCCTTCCCTGTGTCCACCACATACTCGACTGATGATGGATCCCTCAGGGGCCCACTCCCTAGCTCATATGTCCTCAGGAAAGAGCAGACTGGCCAGTGGAGAGGGGAAGGGGAGGCGACCAACCTACCGTGCAGCGTTTCGTAGGCCTGGATCACCTCAGACATGAACATGGGCCTCTGGCGGGCAATGTTGGCAAGGGAGCCCAGCGCCGTGGTCAGGTTGATGGAGGAGATGGCGGGGTGCACCATGAACTTGAGCAGCTGCTCCAAGGCCGCCTTGCCCTCCTCCCACAGCACATCTAATGAGGGAAAGAAGAGAACCAGTAGTAGGAGCCTTTCTCCCATGCCTCCAGAGAGAGCAGTCTTTGGGGTCAAAAGGAGAGAGACCTTTGTTCATTATGTTTTTGTATAGAAAAAATGTCAAGAAAGATATCCACCAGAGTCATTAAGGGTTAACTTTTGGGGACTGGATCGAAGAGAGTGTTGGTACAAGGGACTTTGAGTTCTTTGTCGATGTATACATGAATGGCTGTGAATGGCTGAAAAAACACAGAAAATTGAGTGGTAGATGAGTCCTGAGATGGACTATTAATGAGTATAAAAATTTAGTGACGAGGATGCTGAAAGCATGGACTTGCAATAGTGAAAAACTAGAAATAACTTTAAATATAGGTTGCTTGCCCAATGGTAGGGCAGAGATTCAAACACAAGCCCACTAGACTCTAATGCCCCTTTGCTGAAAAGATAAAGCATGGTCCTGTTTTTTATAAACCAAAAAGCCAACAAATGCAGAAACTATGAATATAAACATACAAATATCTTTCTTTGCATAGAAAGGTCTGGAAGGAAACAATACACTGAGTGGAATCTATCTCTGGGAAGCAGGACTGGGGGAGGGGGTGTTTTCCCTTTATGCCCCTCTGTATTACTGCTTGACGCTTTAGTAGTGTGCATGTACTACTTCTATAATTTGCAATTAAGAGAGCCATAAGAGCCGGCCCTGTGGCTTAGCGGTTAAGTGCTCATGCTCCTCTACTGGCAGCCCAGGTTCGGATCCCGGGCGCGCACCGACGCACCGCTTCTCCAGTCATGCTGAGGCCACGTCCCACATACAGCAACTAGAAGGATGTGCAACTATGACATACAACTACCTACTGGGGCTTTGGGGAAAAAAAAGGAGGAGGATTGGCAATAGATGTTAGCTCAGAGCCGGTCTTCCTCAGCAAAAAGAGGAGGATTAGCATGGATGTTGGCTCAGGGCTGATCCTCCTCACAAAAAAAAAAAAAAAAAGAAAGAAAGCCATAAAACTAGCTAGCATTTACTAAGTGCTCACATCCTCAGGGGACCTCACTACAAGGCCGTGAAAGGGGTACTACCATCACATCCATTTTACAAAAAGAAAATGAAGTCTGGAGAGAAGGAACTTGCCCAAGTTCACATAAGGAGTAAGTGGTGATGCTGGGATTTGAACCTTGCAGCAGGGCTCTTAACCACGGTATTACACTGTCTCCAGAAATGAAAAACCAAGGAAAAAAGCGGCAGGGAGGAGAAGGAGGAGGTGGAAAAAGAGGGCTGGTGCAGTGACTGACAAACGGCACTCACTGTACTGGATGTAGGGGTGGTCACGAGGGATGCGGTCCAGGCTGATGTCATGCTCCTGGCGTCGGGGCACCTCCGAGTCAGCCATGCGGGGCGACAGGGTGACGATGAGGCCCTCCACAAACTTGATGGCATGGGTGCGGATGCCGTCATTGTCAGAGTCCAAGAGCAGGATGATGTCCCCAGCCATGGCAGACACCATGTCCCAGCAGGCCTCCTGGAGCTCACTGATGACACGTGACTTCACCATCCACTGCAAGCGGGTCAGGGAGGGATGGACAGACAGAGAGATGGGGACAAGACTCCACCACTACCCAGAGATGCATAAGGATGACGAATACATTCACTGGGGAAACATTTACTGAGTTACAACTCTGTCCCTGGCCCTGTGTTAGGTGATGCTGGGGACAGGACCCAGTGGTGACCAAGACAGGTCTGGTCCTGTCCTCATGAGATTCACAGTGACAACCCAGAGTGATGAAGGTTCAAATCTTAAGGAAGACAAAGGAATAACAAAGCTAACTTCACAAGGTGGTGGCAGAGTAAATGGATTCATTCACTTCATTAATGCTAAAGAACATCACACCACAGTGTGTTCTTTTCCTCAGAGCACTTACTACAGCCCATAACTAATATTTCTGCGATTCTCTGATTAGCGTCTGTCTCCCTCACGGGGCCCTGAGCACCATGACGGCAGGACCCGCATCACAGAGGAGGTATTCAGGAATGTTTGTTGAATGCATACATGGATGGATGGAAGGATGGGTCAATGACGATTCCCTGAACATTAGACAACATTAGATCCCCTTGCTGTCTGTTCCCAAAGATCAACAGCACATCTTGCCTATAAAGAAGCTCATCTGACTCTGGTTTTGAAATCTACCAAAGGAGTCTGTAAATGAGACAGACCTGTCAGGTCCCAGGTGGGGAATGAGCGCTTACCTGCAAGGCCACCTTGTACAGCTGGGTCATAGTGAGGATTGCCTTCTTCACCACATTCACATTCTCGTCCCTCAAGAGCATGTTGAGGTTCGCGATCAGTTTCAGCAGTAACTCAATGTCCCGCTTGCTGGGGATGGAGGAAGAAGGGCAAGGTCAAAGTGGTCTTTGGGCAGGTGATGGGAGCATGGGGTCCACGAGGAAAGGGAAATCAGGGTCAGTGTGTCCGGAGATGGGAATAGAGGTGGGCAAAGTCAGGGATGCACCTGTCTTGTTTGCCAGGACATCAGAAGCTGAGAACAACACTTGACACCTTAGGAGAGAGCCACCCCTGAACCCTCTATTTAGGCTGGTCCTGCAACCCCTACTCTTTTGCTCTCTTAGAGCCCTGCTGTTATATATAGGGTGCAGCACAGCCAGACAAGTGTGGGAATCTGGGCAGGCAACTTTGTCTCCTTTAGAATAGTAACTTCCTCTCATTTAGACTAGTACATACCTCACAACTTCTGAAAATTGCAACAAAACTTGTAAAGTGCTTAGAACGGTGTAGAAAGCATTCAATAAACATTAGCCCTTACTACTTTGAAGCATTCTGCTTTATATAATCACTACTTTTGTTTACCTAAGTCTGAGGGCTCTGAAAGGGGGGGACCCTTTCCAGTCTGAATACTAGCAGAGTCTCATTTTTTGTTGAAGGAAAGAATTAAAGGGCTTCAATAAATATTTGTTCAATGAATAAAGAAATTCAAGGCCAAACCTAGAGCTCAGAACACGAATACAATTTTCACAGCAGTCACAATCTGAAATTAAATATTAAGCTAATCAGTCAAAAAATATGAAACTCAGGGGCCAGCCCAGTGGTGTAGTGGTTAAGTCCATGCACTCTGCTTCGGTGGCCTGGGGTTCGCAGGTTCGGATCCCAGGCACAGACGTATACACTGCTTATAAAGCCATGCTGTGGCGGCATCCCATATAAAGTAGAGGAAGATGGGCAAGGATGTTAGCCCAGGGCCAATCTTCCTCAGCAAAAAAAATAAAGAAGAGGATTGGCAACAGATGTTAGCTAAGGATTAATCTTCCTCACAAGGAAAAAAAAAAATGAAACTCAACCGTTAGCTACATGAAGGCCGGAACACTGTTTTCACACCGTTATATTCCTACAGCCTGACACAAATGCTTGGCACATGGCAGGCATGGGATGCGTATCTGTCGAAAAAATAGTTTTCTTTGCAAACTCAGAAAACTTACCACAAATTCTCACAGTAAAAGGAGGAGATTGAGAATTTGGGCAATGGTGTTATGGACTTGGGTTAAAAATCCCAGCCCTGTCACACACTCGCTGTGTGACCTTAAGAAACTCACTTCACCTCCCTGAGTCACAGTTTGGTTTTCAGTTAAGTGGGCTGAACAACTAACCCATAGTGTTATTTTGAGGATCGAATAACAAAGTAGGTCAAGCATTTGGCACAGTGCCTGACAAACAGAAAATATTCACTAACTAGGGGCTATTCCATTTCTTCCCAGTCACAAAGCACCCAGTAAACATTTAATGAACAAATGACTCAGCTTGAGCTAGTCACTTGATCATGCTGAGCCTCAGTTTCCTTTTCTGTACACAAACGAAGGGAAACAAAGTCTCCATCCCCAAGGCTGCTGTGAAGATGATAGGCAATAACAGAGGAGAGGACTTAACACAGTGTGTGGCAGAATAAACGTTCCACGTGGTTACTATTATGATTCACTCCTTGCTCAACAAATACATATTCAGCCCCTCCTACGTGCCAACACTGTTCTAGGCACTGAGATATAGCGGTCCCAAGACAGAAAAGCCCTGCCCCCACAGAGCTAACACTTTCGTGGGGAAGAGAAGCATCAAGGTACTTCCAGTTAGTGAGAACACTATCAAGAAGGCGCAGGGGATGGCCTGGTGGCACAGCAGTTAAGTGCACGTGCTCCGCTTTGGCAGCCCGGGGTTCGCAGGTTCAGATCCCGGGCGCGCACTGATGCACTGCTTGTCAGGCCATGCTGTGGCGGTGTCCCATATAAAGCAGAGGAAGATGGGCACAGATGTTAGCCCAGGGCCAATATTCCTCGGCAAAAAGAGGAGGACTGGCATCGGATGTTAGCTCAGGGATGATCTTCCTCACCAAAAAAAAAAGGGGGGGGCCTGGCCCGGTGGCGCAAGCAGTTAAGTGCGCGTGCTCTGCTGCGGCAGCCCGGGGTTCGCCAGTTCGGATCCTGGGTGCGCACCAACACACTGCTTAGCAAGCCATGCTGTGGTGGTGTCCCATAGAAAGTGGAGGAAGATGGGCATGGATGTTAGCCCAGGGCCAGTCTTCCTCAGCAAAAAAAGAGGAGGATTGGCAGATGTTAGCACAGGGCTGATCTCCTCACAAAAAAAAAAAAAAAGGAAGGTGCAGATGGGGTGCCAGAGGTGTGCGGTTGTACTGGCATGGCCAGGAAGGGCTCGCTGAGGAAGACCAGAGGGAAGTGAGGGAGTGAGCCAGGTGGCTTCCTGAGGGTGAGTATCCCTTGCAGGCACAGCAAGCAGAGAGGCTGTGAAGGACAACAGTGTTTTGAGGGAGAACAGTTTTTTGAGGAAGAGGGAGGCCAGATGACATGAGTGAAGATCAGACAGGCTGCCAAGAGAAGAGGCAAGGGCGAGGAGTCTGGATTTCAATCTAAGTAAGACAGTGGGCCAGTGGAGGTCTGAGAGTGGGGAGTGCCTACATCTGATTTACATTTTAGCAGGCTCACTCTCTGGCTGCCGTGTCCGAGAGAGGAAGGAGAAAATGGGTAGGGCATTACCTTTTGTGGGGATGAAAATGATTTGGAACTATATTGTGAATGTGCTAAATGCCACTGAATTGTTCACTGGAAAACAGTTAATTTTATGTCATGTGAACTTCACTTCAATTAAACAAAAACGAGTAGAAGCAGGCGAGCCATGCATAAGGCCACTGAAGTCATCTAGGCAGGAGGTAACGGTGCTTTGGACCAGCAAAATAGCAAGGGAAGTGGCTAAAAAATGGTCAGGTGCCGTTCACATTCTGAAGGTAGAGCCGACAGTCCTTACTGATGATGCAGATGTGAAGTGTGGAAGTAGAGGAATCATGGATGAGCCCAAGCTTTTGACCTTATTAAGTATTTGCTGGGCAGTCAGCGTGCATGGCAGGGAGAAGGGGCCTGGGAAGTGGAGGGCAGGGCCAGGCCAGGAGCTGAAGAGGCCGCTGACTCCACCAGGGGTGTGCCCAGGGGCTCCTTGCGCTGCCCCATACCATGCCTCCTCGATGAAGCCGATGACAAACTTGCGCACTTCAATCGACTTGTCTGCTTGGAAAGCGATGATTTCCTGCCAACACCAGGAGAAAGGTGGGTCAGGGTTGTACCAGGATCCATCCCCTTACCGTACACCCACACCCCTACTCTCCCGTCGGTCACTCACATCCAGGAAGTTGTCCAGTAGAGTGGGATCTTTGTTGATGATCAGCTCCTGAACCTAGAAGGAGATTGGGGATGGGGAGGAGGAATACACTCATAAAACCAGGGTCTAACCAGTGCCGACAGGAGTGTGTAGGGGAAAATAGCATGGAGGTCGGCAGCAGATAAACTCAGTTCAAATCCTGGCTCTGCCACTCCCTGCCCCATGGCCTGGGCAAGCAGCTCCCCTGAGCCTCAGTTTGCTGTTCTATAAAATGGGGATCTTAAACACCAACTCATAGGGCCGCTCAGAGGCTTCAATAAGAAAATCCTACAAGGCGCAGGTCCTGGTGGATAGTGGGTCTCTGATACAGAAGCGGGCTAAAGGAAAGAGGGAAGTGCTGCAGGCCTCCCACCTGCCTGAGGGGGGTCTCCTTTCACCTGCCCATCAATTCTCCCCACTCTCCTCCTGCTTCTACGCCCCATTCACACTGCCACAATTCAGACAGCGTTTTATGACAGTAAGAAGCCGCTTCCTGAGCCCCTCCAGGCTCTCTGGAATAAGCCCTTCCCACAGACATTCTCCGATAAGCCCAGTGCCAGCACAGGCCTGGCTCCTATGACCCACAGTGATGGTGTTGAATGGCCCTCACAGCCACCCCACGAGGGAGGCCCTATCAGTACCCCGCTCTACTGCTGAGGTGGAGTCGGCTAACCCAAGGCCACGTGCTAAGCAAGTAGCAGAACCGGGGTTCTCACCCAGGCAACCTGACCCTGCAACCTCTGAACTCCACCTGCTTCCTGTTCTGAACCACACCCAGGCACCCCAATTCCCCTTGTCTTCTTTTGTCTTTGCACAGGCTACTGTGCCCTCTGCTCAAGATGCTCTCCCTCTCTTACTTGGCCTGCTTCTCTCCTCATCCTCCAGGTCTCAGCTCAGATGTCCCCTCTTCCAGAAAGCCCTCCCTGACTCCCCATCCCCTAGGCTGGGTCAGGAGCCCTCTATGGGCTCCTCCACGCCAGCCCTGCCTACTCTGGGCCCTCACTGTCCAGTGACCTGTCTTCCCCATCAGACAGGACCCTGGCAGAGAGGAAATACAAGGATGAAGAGCATAGGATTTCCAGCTGGAATCCAGCATTCAAGTCCTGGTTCAGCCAGCCCCTAGCTGAGTGACCCTGGACTAATTTTTTAAGGTCTGAGACTCGGCTTCTTTCTGTATAAAATGGGAATGCAATTACCCTGCCTCACAGAGATTCTTTGAAAATTAAATGAGAGCATGCCTGTGCTGCACTGCACTACAGTGGCATATCCTAAGTGCTTAAATGTGGACACTAGTGTTGTTACCATGTCTTCTTTCTCAGATTTCCTTCCCCCCTCCCCTTGTCCTGCTGAGCCCAGCATCACCCTGTCCCCTCACCTGTTTGAGCACTGTGATCTTTGAATCATTGGTGATCAGCGCTGCCTGGTTCAGGAGATCCACCACCTGGAAGGAGGGGGAGAGGCAGATGATGGTGCGAGCCTTGCCAGCCCAGCCCCTTCATACTTCCTGCGCTCTGACACCTGGGGGGGGGAGGGCATTGCCCAAAGACAGGGGCTGTGCCTCCCCACTCCAAGCCCTTCTCTCCATGCTCACTCTCTCTGAGGTGGTCATGCCATCGATGCCAGGCCCCTCCTCTTGTGTGAAAAACTGTGATGCCACACTCCGGCGAGTGACGCTGTCCCCACTGCTGCCCGCCATGGCTGCCGTCGGGTAGTCCCTGGAGAAGAAGAGGAGAGATCAAGCTTTGGGTCCTGTGATGGGCTGGACCTTCACCCCACCATTGCAAAGGGCTCAACCCTCCTTTCCAGCCTGTCCTGTCCCTGCTGGTCTTCTGAAGCACACCCCCGCATGGTCTGTCTCAGACTGTATGTGTACATGAGGGTTGTAATCTGGGGGAGACTAATGTCTCCCGGGTCAAAGGCAGTACCTCGTGGAGCACCAAGCCGCACTTCCAGAACTTTACACATAACGGGCTGACCACACACATCTGCTGAATGACTGAACAAATGAACACACAGCAGCCAACTCCCTGGTCTCAGAGCTTCCTGTCTCTCCATCTGGGCTGCACTCTGGACTGACACCAGAGCAAGCTTTATAAAGCAAAGCTCTGAGCAACATCAGTCAAAGTCCTACACACAGTAACTACTCAATATGTCAGAAAAGGCCTAGTTAAGTAAGTTATGTTTCAGCCATTTTCTGGAATATTATGGAGTTGTTTTTAAAAAGGAGGGGGGAGACTTCTGGGCATCTGTCCCAAAGCCACAGTGGCAAAATTATGAAATAAGAAGGCTATCAACTACAGCACTATTCCTAATAGCAAAAGACTATCAGAACCCAAATGTTCTTAAATAGGGAGATTGGTTGGAAAATCATGATATATCCACATAACAAAATACCATGCGACTGTAAAAAGGAATGAGGGAGGGGGGAAAAAAGAATGAGGAAAATCTCTCCACACTGATAAACAGTGGGCTCCAGCAAATATTAAGTGAAAACAAGCAAAGTGGAAGGCGTTTTCTGTATTCTCCTTTTTTGCAAAAGAAACGGAAATATGTATACATGTTAAAAAAAGAAAAAAACTGAAAGGATAAACCAAAAAGCAGAAATGGGAGGAAAGGGTAAAAAAAATTTGGTGGATCTCAATGTATTATCATCATAAAAAGATGTCCCGACAGCCTGCTGCACCACAGAAAAATATATGCAATTTTGTCAAGTTTGTGTAGTATACGCAGAATGACCTAAGGCAAGAAACAGTGGGGTCTCAGTTTCCTCTTCTGTAAAAGAGATAGGAACAGTCTTTCCATCCCAGGACTCTTCTGAGGGGTGGATGAGTTAGGAACATGAGGTAAGTATAGCTACTATTTTTATGTACACAGAAAAGATCTGAAGAATACTGCACAAACTGTTAACAATAATTTGAGGAGGGTAAAAAGATGCATCTTTCAAAAGGACCATAATGTAATGTATACAAGAGTTACTTACCAGATATCTGCTGAATGAATGACTATCCAACAGCCTCCTTCCTAGTCTCCCTGCTGCCACTCACCCCCACATCTTGCTTAGGGTCAAAACCAATGTCCCCACTATAAGCCTACAAGACCTTATATGATCTGGCCCCTTTTACCTCTGCCCTCATTTCCTTCCCAGCTTTCTCTGCTCCAGCCACTCTGGCCTCCTTCTTGTCCCCTGAACATGCCAAGCATGCCCACTCCTCAAAGCCTTTGTCCTTCTCTTCCTTCTGCCTGGAATACTCCTCGCCCCAGATACTGGCACACCTCCCTCCTTCTGCATTTCCTTCAGGTCTCAACTCAAATATCCCAGCAGAGAGGTATTCCCTGATGACCCTACTTCAAATTTCAATTTCCTCTCCCTCCCCAACACCGACTCTTTGAGGCAGGTACTATTTTTTTTTTTTGGCTGAGGAAGATTCACCCTGAGCTAACATCTGTGCCAATCTTCCTCTATTTTTCAGCATGTGGGCCACCAGCACAGCATAGCTGCTGACAGAGCAGTGTAGGTCCACGCCCGGAACTGAACCTGGGCTGCCAACACAGAGGGCACCAAACTTAACCACTAGGCCATTGGGGCTGGCCGGAGGCAGATACTATTTTTAACCTCCATTTAACAGACAAAGAAATTTGAAGGCAGGGAGGTAAAGTCACTTGACCGAAGGCTCATAGTTTGTAAGATGCAGACCAGCACTATGGGCGCAGAATCTATCCTCTTCAACACTCCGCTGTACGCCTCTCTGAAAGGAAGTGCTTCTCCACCCCAGGTCTGTTCATGGAAGCCAAGGGGCACATCCACCTGACACCAGCATACTGCTGTCCCCCATCAGAACAGAATGAAGCTTTCACGACGAAACTTTCCACTCTTTTCATGATGATAATACTTTGAGATCCACCAAAATGTTTTACTCTGTCCTTCCTCTTCTACTTTTTGGCTTATCTTTTTATTTTTTTTAAACATATACATACTTCCCTTTTTTTTTTTTTTGTAAAAAGGCAGCACAGAATAAACACTGTCTTCCATTTCATTTGTTTTCACTTACTATATGCTGGAGCCCACTCTCTATATCAGTGTATAGAGATTTTCCTCATTTCTTTTTCCCTCCTCCCTCATTCTTCATTTTATTTATATTTTACTTTATTATGTGGATGTCATCAGTTTCTTCCTGCCAGTCTCTCTATTAAAGAACATTCGAGGAGTCTGCAGTCGTTTGCTATTACCAACATCATTGTTTCCTTTCTCTCCCGTGCACTCCTTATGGAGTACCACTCCCCCACTCCCACCTGGGAGTATGACTCCCTCTTTTACACAGAGCGGCCCCAGGAGCATCTTTCATTCATTCAACGAACACTAACTGGGTGTCTTCGGTGTGACCAGCACCCACCCAGTCCCTGCCCCCGTGGAGCTCACGGTCACAGACACGATCAAACAGCCGCACCAATAGAGGTCCAATAACAAACCAGACCACACGTGACATGAAGGAGAGGAACAGGGACCTATGAGAGCGTTCAGCCTGCGGATTTCGGGATGGAGGGCGGGAAAGGAGGGCCTCGCAGAGGAAGTGACGTCGGTGCCAAGACCCGAGAGATGAATGGGAGTCAGCCAGGCGGAATGGGTAAAAGGGAGACAGCGTGTGCAAAAGGCTGAGGCGGGAAGGCGCAAGGCGAGTTTGAGGAACCGGAAGGCCAGTGCAGCTGTGCGAAGTGGGGAAGGAGCAAAGAGGCAGAGTCGAGGCCGGCGGGGCGGACGCGCCTCGGGGGCCACGTTGGAACTTTGCCTGAGGCCACTGGGCAGCCACGGGAGGGTCCTGAGCAAGGGAAGACAGTGAGGTCCCGAACGTCACTGCTCCCCTCTCTTCACAGCGCCCCCAACCCCCGGCCGGCGCCCCTGCCGCTTCAGGGTCCCTCTTCCTTTCGTCGCCGGGCCCCCACGCCGCCCCCCGCTCACCGCAGCTCCGGCCTCCGTACCCCTCGCGCCCCCTCAGCAGCGCCTCTTCACAGACGCCGCCGCCGCCATCTTCCGTTCGCCGCCGTGACACTGCGCACGCGCCGCACACACAAGGGTCGCCGGGAAATGCAGTCCACACCGCGGCCCGACCCCGCCCCTCCCTCACGCCTCTCGAGTGGCTTTCCGCCCTCCCCCAGACTACTCCCGGGCGGCTCTTCATTTCCGGCCTCCTGACGCCATCCCTTCTGGGAAATGTAGTCCCTTAGCGGAGGCGCGGGACGGAAAGGGAGCTAGAGGCTTCTGGGAAATGGAGTTCACAGTGGTTCTCAGTCCCTGGACGGCTGGCGTTAGAGGGAGTGGCGAGTTCGGGCGGCGAAGCTCCTAGGTCTTGGAGGTGGTCTGTTGCCCCACTGGGATCTGAGCAGAGGCCCCGATCCCATCCACCTTTGGTCCTGACCATTTACACAGTCTGGAGCATTTCTAGCTGTCGGAAGCTTCAGTCTTCCAGTCCGATCAATGAGAATATGGTTTTGAGGGTCTCTTACTGGTCCTTATACTGGCATATCCGGATCCCTGGAGTGCACTGCGCTCTGAGCCCCCTTTCCTCCGCGGCGGTCATGCGCGCTCTGGCTATTCGCCTCTCCTGTCGAGATGATGAAACCTTCTGGGGTAGAAGGGCCCCAGAGTTCTGCCCTCGGGGCCCTTAGCATCAGTAGTGTCTCCCACCAGTAGCACCCTCACTCTTCTGCCATCTCCAGCTCTCGTGTCCCTGGGCGGCGGCTCCCGGCGCCTGAGGTCTATCTCTTCGCAATCCCGCAGGGGGCGCCCCAGTCCGAGCGCGCCGCCCTCGGGGAGGCGGGAGGGGAGCCCGGGGCGGGTGAGGGCGGGGGGGTGTCCCGGCTATAAAGCGTGGCCGCCTCCCGCGGAGCCCGGGACGGCTGGGACCCCGGGCGGTCAGACGGGCGTGCCCCGGTCAGAACTCGGGCCGTGCCGGCTGAGAGATCCGAAGCGTTCGGTCCCCCCGGGCCGGAGCGGGGGCGGGTGGGGGCGCAGGCCCGGGGGATGCTGGGCTCGGTGAAGATGGAGGCCCATGACCTGGCCGAATGGAGCTACTACCCGGAGGCGGGCGAGGTGTGTCCTCGGGGATGGCTGAGCGGGAAATGGGGGGCAGGAATCGGGGTGCGGGCTTACGTGGGGGCAAGGACCGCGGTGTGGGCTCAAATGGGGGCCCCAACTAGAGTTTGGGAGCGGAGGAACTAGAGACACGAAGACCAGGTGTAGGAGTCAGGGACGGGGGACAAGACACGCGAGCGCGGTTTAGGTAGGCTAGTCCGCGTGAGGGCTTAAATGGGAGTCAGGAAAATTTAGGCAACGGTCATGTCAGAGCTTAAACGTCAGGGCTGGGTGTTAGGGACCTAAAATCCAAGGAATTAAAACGAACAAATCAAAGATAGGAATCAGAGCTCCAGGACAGGGGACAGAGCTGGAGGATTAGGAAATGGGATTCAAAATTGGGGGGAAAGACTGGAACTAAGAGATAGGAGAGAGAGGTCACCATTAAGGGAAGTCTGACTTGGGAGCTCAGGGTTAGAATATAGTGTTAAAGGTGGGGGTTCTGGGGTAGAAATCAGAATTAGGGTTCAGGGCTAAGGATCCGGGTAGCAATCTAAGATAAGTTCAGAAATTGAGGTTGGTGTTCCGGGATAAGAGATGGGGATGCTCAGAGAAGAAGCTTGCCTTGGGGAGTCTGAAATAACAGGTGGGTTGGTTTGGGGTTCACATAGGTAGGGGCCCAAGTGGGGTCAGAATTGTGAACCTGAGAGCAGGAGATGTGAGCAATAGCACTGGCTGGAGAGGGATCAATCTCCATTCCCCCCCATGGCTACTTAGGACCCTCACCCCTCCCAACTGAACTTCAGTGGTTTAATGGTTATTAGAGACCCTCAGCAGGAACTCTACTTGTTGGAGGCTGGAGGGTTTCAGATTTCGCACCTACCCCCCTCCTTCCAGCAATCTCCAGTAATTGCTAATGTCCTCAGCAGTCTCATCTCAGACAAGGCCACCCTGGAGTAAGGGAGCGGGAGTATATCTTAGTTCCCTCACTTCAGCAAACAGCAAGTCCTTCTCTAAGTCTAACTCCCATTCCTCTTACTGCAAGGACTCCTTCTCCTTAGCTCACTGTCTCTATAGTCAACATTGCGAAGTGGAGAGAGGGGCAGAGTCCTAGTCAGAGACTTATGGGGGTCTGGACACTTGGGTTCCTAACCTGGAAGGAGACTGAGGGCTTCAGTGGGGGTGTGGGGCTGGAATGGTTGAGTTCTCCAAGGAGACTGAGATCTGGAAGTTACAGGGGCCCCAGTGTGCCTGAGTCCTGGGTCTGGGGTTTGAAGCTGTAGGGTGGGACTCCTGGATCCCCAGGCCTTCAGAGCTTGGCAAGGTGCCCAGGAGGGGCCAGTCCTGGGGCTGCAGAGGTGTGAGGTGCACGTGGGGTGGGGCAGGCTGGCCAGGGAAGGGATTGGGACTGTTGAGAGGTGGAGGTGGGGCGGCTGGAGGTGTCAGTTGTTTGGTGGGGAAGGCAGAGACCAGCTTGGACGTGGAGGCTCTTAGGTAATGGGGGATCCCACTGGGTTTACCCCCAGAGAGTTCAGACTCTGGGGACATGATTTAAGGGCACCAACCACAAATCTGTTTTGGAGGCACATCTTCAGAAGTAGATTGTGGGGGTCTAGGATGGAGGAGTCATTATTTGGGGCACAGTCTGAAGTTTAGGGGACAATTGGTGTGGAAATTGTGTCAGAAATGGAGGGACAGTCTAGAGATGATCAGCATTTGGGGGCATATTTTGGAAGAGTCAGCATATGGGGGGCTGGAAATGGAAATACCGTCTGAGGGTCTCCCCAGCTTTCTCATCAGCCGAGGCACCTCCTCCCCTTGGGTCAGACCAATGGGAAGAGAAACATCTGGGCTCACTCAGCAACAGAAAACTGAGAGGGCCCCTAAACTGCTTCTTGCCCACCACACCCTCTTGCTAGGATGATGTTGACCCCCACAGGCTGGCTCTCTGTCTGGAAGGAAATTGGGAAGTTATCACCCTGGGGTGACCCCATTGGCCTCTGGATCTCACAGATCAGCTGGTTCAACTGCTCCCACATTTTAGAGATGGAAAGTCTGAAGCCTCTTAGAGTGTTGGGGGCTGCTTGAGGTCCTGGGCTGGGACTGGGACTAGAAACTAGGCTTCTGGCTTCACACTGCCTCCCTCTGCTCCCTGTCACACCCTCCTCCAGAGACAATAAGGAAATGAAAGGGGAGAAATTCCAGCCTCCTGGGGTGGGGGTGCAGGTCCCCTGAGGGCTTCCCCCATCTCACCCCACCCTGGCAGGGGAGATCCGGCTCACACCCGGACACTGGGGGTTCATCCCAGCCCCGGGGCGTGGGAAAGCCTAGGGTGGATTAGGGCAGCTGGAGTGCTTGAGGTCAGACCTCAAGGAGGACTTCCGGGTGGGTGGGGAGCCAGAAAAGGAGGGCCCTGGGGTCCCAGTCTGTCCTCCTCTGTGATACAAGAGAGTCTGACTGAGCTGGAGAAGTGGGGTCCATCACCATCTGAGTCCATCACCTTCTCCTCTCATCTCTGAAGGACCCTCTTTCCATATTCTGGGGAGGGGGCCGAACCAGCCTACCCCGGGGGAGACCGGTGCATGCGGGGAGGGGAGTAGCTGGGGCTCCAATTTCCATGTGAGACTTCTGGTGAGATGGTGGTGCTGAGGGAAGGAGGCAGCTAGACACAAGGATGAGCTGAAGGAGAAAGAGAGATGGGAGGTGGGAGAGGAGTGGGGTAGAGAGAGACAGAGGGAAAGATAGTGCCAAGGGAGAGAAACAGAGATGGGAGAGACAGGTTGGGAGGGGAGAGGACAGGGGAGAGAGATGGGGTTGGGGAGAGTCACAAAGAGAGAAAGGCAGAAGGGGGAGAGATGAGGGAGAGACAGGGGGAGACAGTAGGGAGGAGAGGGAGATATAAAGGGAGAGAGCATGGAGAGGAGACAGAGAGTGGGAAAGGGAAAGACAGTGGGGCAGCGGGGGGTTGGGGAGATGGACATGGGGAGTGGGAGAGGGAGGGTTGTAGAGGTACTGAGGCAGGGAGAAAGATGGACAGAGACACACAGAGCCAACAGGGAGATTCAAAGAGACATGGGAGAAAAGAGCTACCTGGAGACACGTAAAGAAAGAGGGGAGAGTTTCTGATTGGAACTCAGACCTAGGTTGGTTGCCACCTGTCCCTGACTTCGTGAGTGACCCTGGTAATTCCCTTTTCTCTCTGGACCTTGGGACCTGCAGACACTTACGTGACAGGGGACAAGACAGGGACCCATGGACTCATAGCAAAGGTGGCTCCCGCCGGAGCTACAGCAGCAACCCCAGTGCTGGGAGACCCCTGGGGGGGGCAGGGGGAGGGAGGGAGCAGGGCAGCCAGGCAGATGGAGCATTGAGGGAGAGAGGATGGAAGACGGTGGATGAAAGGGGTAGATACACACAGAAAGAGAGAAATCACCGTCCACCACGCATCATATTTTCCCTTGCTTACCTTGTTCATTTCCCACTGGACTATCATCTCCATGGGGACAGATGTTGCAGTCCGTCTTGGTTCCTGCTTGTATAGCATAATCCAGAACACGGATCTGGAGCCAGACTGCCTGGATTCAGAATCCCGGTTCTGCCCCTTCCTTGCTGTGTGACCCCAGACAACCTCTCTGGGCCTCAGCTTGCTCATCTGTAAAATGGGCATCATAATCCCGCCTCCCCCCAGCGCCGTTGTAAGGCTGAAAGGAGACTTCCTGTGAAGTGCTTGGAGCAGTGCCTGGCACAGAGTAGGTGGCCAATAAATATTTGTTGAATGGGTGCAAGAATATATAGAGGGTTATTTAGAGAGCCATAGCAGTGTCTATCATATTTCATTGAGCTAAGATGCAAGTTTTTTCCCCATTTGAACTTTCTGAAAATGGAATGGGTTTTAGAGTCAATGGTGTCTAGCGATTATAATTGACAGTGTTTTTTTTCCATTCTCGTTGATACTTAAAATAATACTGCAGCTTAAGTGATGTCTTAGATTGGATGATATATACCAAATAGATGATATATATTAGGTTGAAACGTGATTTCTGATATTCAAACATTTTTGACCTATAAAAACTATAATTTTATGACCTAAAAGATTCATAGAAAGCTACACATATAGATTAGATTATTAGATAAATCAGCTCTTCTCAATTTTTTTTTTTTTGGTCTCATGATCTCTTTACACTCAAAAAATTATTGAGGACCCCACATGGTTTTCGTTGATGTGGGTTATGTCTATCAATAGTTACCACATTAGAAATTAAAGCTGAGAAATTTAAAAAATATGTATTAATTCATTTTAAAATAGCAACAATTTGTTAGTATAAATCATGTATTTTTATTAAAATAATTATATTTCAAAACATTTAGCGAGAGGAGTGGCACTGTTACATTTTTGCAAATCTCCTTAGTGTCTGGTTCAGTGGAAGACAGCTGGCTTCTTGTAGCTCCTGCTACATTCTGTCTGTTGCACTGTCACATGTCCCTGGGGCCTCTGGAAAACTCCACTGTACACTCAGAAAGAGAGTGAAAAAGGCCAATAATATCTTAGCATGACTATGAAAATAATTTTGGCCTCATGATACCCTAAAAGGGTCTTGGAGACTCCCCAAAGTGTCGTGGACCACACTTTGAGAACCACTGAAAGTGTGAGCTCCAGTATATGGGAGCATCTGGGGGTGGGGATGGGGTCAGGGAGGGGGTACATGAGGAGGGGGAAGAGAGAGACTTAAAGAGACAGCTATCTACAGAGAGAGGTAAGGATAGCACGGTCTCATAGACGAGGCAGGACAGACAGACAGACAGAGGGACATGCGGTGGGTCCAGCAACCCTTTGCTGACCAGCAGAATGGAGACTCACTGACCGCCCCCATCTCTCTTTCTCTCCCTGCAGGTCTTCTCTCCGGTGACCCCAGTGCCCACCATGGCCCCCCTCAACTCCTACATGACCTTGAACCCTCTGAGCTCTCCCTACCCTCCTGGGGGGCTCCCTGCCTCCCCACTGCCCTCAGGACCCCTAGCGCCCCCAGCCCCTGCCACGCCCCTGGGGCCCACCTTCCCGGGCCTGGGTGCCAGCAGTGGTGGAGGAAGCAGCTCAGGGTACGGGGGCCCGGGACCGGGGCTGGCGCATGGGAAGGAGATGCCGAAAGGGTACCGGCGGCCCCTGGCACATGCCAAGCCGCCATATTCCTACATCTCGCTCATCACCATGGCCATCCAGCAGGCGCCAGGCAAGATGCTGACCCTGAGCGAGATCTACCAGTGGATCATGGACCTCTTCCCCTACTACCGGGAGAACCAGCAGCGCTGGCAGAATTCCATCCGCCACTCGCTGTCTTTCAACGACTGCTTCGTCAAGGTGGCGCGCTCCCCAGACAAGCCGGGCAAGGGCTCCTACTGGGCCCTGCACCCCAGCTCAGGTAACATGTTTGAGAATGGCTGCTATCTGCGCCGCCAGAAGCGATTCAAGCTGGAGGAGAAGGTGAAGAAAGGGGGTGGCGGGACCTCCACCTCCAGGAATGGTGCGGCGGGGTCTGCCGCCTCAACCACCACGCCTGCTGCCACGGTCACCTCTCCCCCCCAGCCTCCAGCCCCCGAGCCTGAGGCCCAGGGTGGGGAAGATGTGGGGGCTCTGGACTGTGGCTCGCCCCCTTCCTCCGCCCCCTATTTCACTGGCCTGGAGCTCCCAGGGGAGCTGAAGCTGGATGTGCCTTACAACTTCAACCACCCTTTCTCCATCAACAACCTGATGTCGGAACAGACACCGGCGCCTCCCAAACTGGACGTGGGGTTTGGGGGCTACGGGGCAGAGAGTGGGGAGCCTGGAGTCTACTACCAGGGCCTCTATTCCCGCTCTCTGCTTAATGCATCCTAGCAGGGGGGTGGGAGCATGGTGGGTCGGGTATGGCTGCAGCTCACACCATCAGGTTCTTGGGGCCTGATCCTTCTGGTGACACTTTGCTTGTCCCATCAGTTAACATCTAGATTGGTCTATTACCTACTGTGGTGACTGCCGTCTCTGTGGGTGTCGTAGTCGATCCATTGGGTACTGTGATAACTGCCATTGACATCTTGGTGGGCCCACTGGGTACTGCGAAGACTGCCATGTTGATCGTTGTTATTGGTTGATCCATTGGGTGCTCTGATGGCCACCATCTGGGATGACATCTTGGTTGGCCCTTTGGGCACTGTGATGGACATTCTCTTGGCTGACCCTTTGAGTGTGATGATGATACCATTTCAATTACATCTTCTTTGGCCCATTGGGTGCTGTGATCATTTCTTTTTTGGTGGACTTCTTGGCATAGAAGGTGTCAAGTTGGCCACCACCTTGCATAACCTCTTTTTTGGCCCACTGAGTGCTACGATGGCCACCATCTTGGCTGGCTGACATAACCAGTGTACCATTGTGCACTGTGACGGCCACTACAGCCCCTGTGTTGGCCATATCGTTACTGTCTCTTTGGTGTGATTTGAGTGAGGGATGGAGATGAGAATCCTCCTTGGTTTTCTCTGGAGCCCATTACCCCGTTTGGTCCAGGAAAAGCCAGAAAGGACTGGTTAGGGTGTGGGGAATTTCTACTGAAGTCTGGTTCTTGTCTGGGAAGTGGGATACTGGCTGTGTTTGACCATTAAAGGCACCAATTCTGCCTCTTACTGCATGTCTCTTTTCCTTGGCCGGTGGGCCCTGTGGGGCTTGAACACCTGAATTGCTGTTCCCTGTCCCCTCTCCTTCCTGCCCCCAAGAGCTGGCTGCCCTAGGGGAGGGCTTAGGGGAGGCATCGACCTAACCTTTGGCTCTTTGCTGTCCGTGATCCCAAGGACAGTTTGCTCACAGATAGCAGCCCCCGCAGCGGTGGGGCCAGGGCAGCAGGGGGAGGTGGCTCTGCAGTGACCAAGGCCATCTCCCCACCCCCACTCCCCGGACACACACCTCTAGCTCTGAGGCTCAGGGAGCCCAGAGGCTGCTCAAGTTTTGGTTAAGCTAGGGAGGAGGAGAAGGGACAAACTAGGCGTTAATTGAAGGAGACTGTGTTGGTCTTATCTGTGTGTGTGCGCGTGCGCCTCTGTGGGTCACAGGATATCACCCTGCCTATTGAGGTCCCTGTGGTCTGCCTCAGGGTGTTATTATCTATTGTTTGTATCCCTCAATTGTGTGGGTTTGTCCATCTGTTCATCTCTGGGTGTGTGCTCACTGTGGGTGTCTAGGGGTATCAGATTCGTGCTTGTGTATTTATTGTTTTGTGCGTGTGGTTCTCTTTGTCCACCTTTCCCTGGGGCCCTCTGGGTCTCACACTCTTAGATGTGTGTCTCTGTAACAGTTTGTCTGCACACCCCCTGCCTCAAAGGGTCTGCGTGTGACTACATCGGTGTTGCGGATCTGCCTGTTACTGTGTGTTTCATGTGTATCTCTGTGAGTCAGCGTCTGTCTAAGAGAAAGTATGTCCGTGTTTGCGCATTACGCCTGTCTTTGCTGTGTGCCTGTCACTGTTGTGCGGCGAGTCTGCTGGCCCTGGTGTGTGTCCGTCATTTTTGCAAGCGGGTGTATGGGGAAGGAGCTGGGTCCCCCTTCGGCCACTGGGTTTGGGTGTCTCCGTGCCTAGTCTCTGGATCTGATGTCTGTCGCTCAGATGTCTGAGGACATGGCTCTCTCAGAAACACAACTGGGTACTTTACGCCGCTCATTTCACAGAGTAGAAACTGAGGCTCAGAATGGGAAGGGACTGGGCCAAGGCATTCAGCCAGGCTGGAGCAGGCGGGCAGGGTTGTCTGATCTTTTCCTTATTTTCCATTTGTGTTTCTTGGTCGTTGGCTCTCTAGCCACTCATTCATTCCTTCATTCCTTCAGTCAAAGACTGAAGGCTGTTTATCCACCTGTGTGTGTGTGTGTGTCTCTCCCAGTTTCTGTGTGTGTCCGTCTTTCTGTCTCGTAGTGTCATCTCTCTCTTTGTCACTCTGTCCCTAACCCTCTCTTTGTGCCTTTGTCTCCTGGCTTTTTTGAATGTGTTCGCTCATCCTCTGTACGTCTGTCTCTCATAGGGTCTGCCTGGTGCTTTCTGTCTCATTCTCTCCGTTGCTCTGACTCTGCGTCCCTCCCTCTCTCTGGGCCTCTCCTCTTGGGGACTCTGACTCTTCCTCTCCTGGGGTCTGCCTTCCCCCACTCCTTCCTTGGATCTCTGGCCCTTCTCCTCTCTCTCTGGTAGCCCTCTCCCAGCTCCCCGAGTTTCCGTCTCTACCTGCCACCTCGCAGGCCGGCCCTCTATTTCTGTCGCTGTGCCCGCCCTGCCGGCTGCGTGTCACCCCCCGCCCCCTGCCGTGCTGGCTCCCCGTCAGCCGTCCCACCAGCCTCGCTGTCCTGGGCAGGCCGGGGAATTCCTTCTGGTTCCTGGAAAAAACAACTGGGGCCGAGAGAAAGGCCCTCAGTCTCCCCGGGCGCCCGCCCCCCTCCCTCGGGCCTGGGGGTCTCTCCCGGAGTCGGCCGGCCCGAGGCAGGAAGCCCTGCGGTTTCTGGCTTCTCCCAGGCGGCCTCCGGATCTGGCCCCCGCCCCCCGGCCAACAGCCCAAATATTATTCCGCAGGAGGAGTCGGCGGTGGCGGGAGGAGGCCCAGGCTGAAAGAGGCTTTCAGGGCGGCCAGGCCTGGGGCTTCCTGTCCCCAGGCTCGGGCCTCAGGCCGCCCCAGTGGGGACCTCAGGTGGCCGGAGGGGTGGGGTGTTGATGTAGGGTCCTGGGGGAGGGTGGGGCCATCCATCAGGGTGTCTGGTGGCCACCAGCTCGGCTGGCGTGGGCAGGTGTGACCCCCACCCCAGGGACAGCAGGCTGATGTCCAGCGTGGAAAAGTACCACGGTCAGACGTGGGACGCATGGACAGACAAGAGGACGCCAGGGATCAGGGATGGAGGGGTAGCCATGGGGACACAGAAAGGCCTGGGCTGAGACTGATGGACCTGGACACAGCCTGTGGGCCCAAGGTGACATGGTGCAAGGGATGGGCCGACGGGTGGGGAAACTGAGGGCCGGGTCAGGGTCCCAGCTGCACGGGAAGGCGTGAGATGCTGCTGCTGCTGAACAGGATAATAATCATGGCTCCCAGGGCTTACCATGTCGCCCCATGGCGTGAGCACCTCACAGAATTCATTGACCCAATCCTTCCCACCCCCCATTTTATTGTTGGTGAAACTGAGGCACGAGGAGGTGAAGTGGCTTGCCCAAGGTCACACAGATAGCGAGTGGGGAGCTAGGACTTGAACCCAGGCAGTCTGGCCCAGAGTCAGCGCCCTTACCCACGGGGCTGTTCTAGAGCATGAGGGGGTGACAGCAACACAGTCACCCCCACGGCCCATCACAGCTGCTACAGGAGGAGGAAGATGCACCCCAGAAGACAGCAGCCCGGGCGGTTTACGGTGTGTATGTGCATATCCGTGTCAATGTGTGTCACTGGTGTCACACAAGCATTTTGGTGTCAATGTGTCAGTGTCATTGTGTCTGCAGGCTTTTGTGTTACTCCATGAGGTGTCTCTGCTCAGTGTTAGTGTGTGCTGTGTGTGCTCGTCTCTGTGTCAGTGGGTTTATGTAGGTGTCGCTGTGTTTGTGTTGCTGTGTTTGCGTGTATGTCACCGTTCTGTCATTGTCTTCTGTGTGTCTGTCGTTGTCATCTCTGTCCTCTGTCTGTCACTGTTTGTGTTTTCTCGCTGTCTGTTTGCCCATCATTGTGTCCTAGCATCTATCACTGTGTGTGTCTGTCACTGCGTCTGTTACAGTGTGTCTCTGTCAGTGGGTTCTCTGGGTCTGTTTATGTCTCTGTCATTCTGGGTCTGCCTATATCTGTCCCTGTGTGTCACCGTGTCTATCCCCTGATGTGTCACCATCTACCCAGGTGTCTCCGTGTGTGTTACTCACCAACCAGGCCACAGGTGGGCGTGTCGGGCCCCCTGGTGCCAGGGCTGGGGCCAGCCCATCTCACCCCGCCTGCCATGGGCCAGGCTGGGCGCCTGTTTGCAATGCCTGCCCCAGGTAAACACCAAGATCCGGAACCCAAGGGCCACCTCCCTCACCTCCGCGCCCTGTGCTTCAGCCTGCCCTCAGCTGGCCTGGACCAGAGCCCCACAGGCGGTGCCCCCAAATGGAGACATGCCTGCCCCTCCTCCCACCCATGGTCACCAGCATCCAGCCTTGGCCCCGGCCCTGACTGTCTGTCTGTCTGCTTCTCTCTCTCCATCCCTCTCTGGGTGTCTCTCTGTTTCTTTCTGTCCCTACTTCCCCTCACCTGGGTTTCTCTGTGGCTCTGCCTTTCTCTGGAATGAGCCGTGTCTTCATTCTGTCACTGCCCCTCTACCTCTGACATCTTCTGTCTTTTCTCCGCGAAGTGTGATTTGTCTCTTTTCCTAATCTGTCTTCACTTGAACCAGCCCACTCTCTCTGCCACTTGTTACTGACTCGGGCTCTCTCTCTGCCAGGTTCTTTCTGTCTCTCTTTCGCACTTTGTGAGTCTCTCTCTCCTTCTGTCACTGTGTCCCTCTCGGCCTGAGTCTCTCAGTCTTGGCCACTATCTCTGTGTGTCTCTGAGCCCCCAGCGCCCCCCGGAGCAGACCTCTGCCCTGCCCAGGCCCCTAGGGAAGTGTGTGGCCCCCAGCCTGCTGGTATATATATAAAGGTATATGTACATATTATTTATATCTGTACCCGGGGGCAGGAGGGGCAGACACTGGGGCCTTTGTGTAGCTGCTGCCCGCTGCCTGCCCGCCCGCCACTCCTCTCGATTCGTCCCTGCCGCCTGCCCTCCTCCACTCCCCCCACACAGAAAGGTTCCTGTGGGGCCTGCCAGCTTCCTCTGCCTGAGGTGTGAGTGGGCACGCCACGGGCGAGGCGGGCAGGGGGGCCGGGGGGATTTTTCCAGCTCCAGGGAAGCTTTCCGGGTGGGGAGGGCTCTGGAAGGAATGGGACTTCTCAGCTGGGCTGCTGTCTGTCTGCGTCTGCTGTCCCTGGGTGTCCTCAGGTCCTTACCTGGCTTCTCCCTGGGAGTCTGTCCATCCATCTAAAGTCATTCTGACTTTTTCTCTGTCGGTGTGGGTCTTATTCAGTCGTGCACACACTGTTGTTAAGCATACGTGCTAGGCCCTCTGTTGAGCCCTGGGCACATAGATAAACGAGATGCTGTCCATCCCGGCTGATTCTTGGCCATTTCTGTCTCATTTGCTCCATCTCTTTACTCGGTGCTTGAAACCCGCTATCTGTTGCCATTAACACAAAATTCAAGGTCCTTACCATGGCCTGCAGGGCCTCAGTGCTGCCCTACTATCCCTCTGACCTCATCCTTATGACTCTCCCCCTTGCCGTAGCTACACTGGCCACCTGGCTGCTCCTGGAACAAACCAAGCAGGCTCCCACCTCAGGGCCTTTGCACGTGCTATTTCCCCAGATTTCCCTGGCTTGCTCCCTTCTTAGTGTCATCTCCTCAGCGAGCCCTTCCCTATCTCCCTCTTTAAAATAGCGACCTCCATCATTCTCGATCCCCTTTCCCTGGTTTAATTTTTCTTCTTAGGACTATGGCTGTCATATTTTAGGGGTCTCTCTGTATCTCCCACCCGGATGTCAGCTCCGTAAGAGTAGAGGCTGCATGCTGTTCCCCGCTGTATCCACAGCACCTACCCCAGTGCTTGTCACACAGTGGATGCTGAGTAAACACTTGTTGAAGGAAAGGAGCCCATTAATCTGTCCATCCTTTAAACCAGTCGTGTGATGGGTGATGCTGGGGACACAGTGGTGACTGAGACAGCCCTGGCATTGCCCTTATGGGGCTCACAGTCCAGTCCCCAGACAATGATGATCCAGAATGTGCAGGGCTGGGATAGGGGAGTGCAGGGTCTGTGAGACCCCGGAAATGGCACCCGATGCAGCCTGGGAGTCAAGGAGGGCTTCCCAGAGGAGGTGTCGGCAGAGCTGAGACCTGAAGGTTGAGTAGGAGTGAGCCAGGCCTTGTCGTGGGGACCAAGTGACCAAGATAGACCCAACCTTCCCTTCTTCTGAGCTCTGTTCTCTCTCTCATAGAACTTTCAAGTTTGAAGATGTCTTTAACTTTCTAGTCCAAACCTGCACCTTCTGATTTCAGTCTCTCTTTCTCTCTGAATCTCAGTCTCTTCTCTCTCCCTTCTTCTATGTCTCTATTGTTGGCATCTCATCTGTGTATCTCAGTCTCTTCACCCATCTGGATATTTCTCTTATTAGTTTTCTTTTCTGAACACCTGTCTGTTTCTATCTCATCTCCCTCATCTCAGAGGGTCTCTCGATCTCTCCTTGTCTCTCTGTGGGTCTCTGTCTTCTTTCAGTGAGCTGGTCTCTCTTTACATCTCCCTCCCCACCTCTGTTGTCTCCTATCTTTCCCTGTGTCTCTCTCTGCATCTCTGTTTCTCCTTTCTGGAAGCCTCTTCATCTACCCACTGATCCCCCAATAGATCCAGAAGCCCTCCACTCTGACCCCACCCTGGCCCTGGGGGAAGAGGGACTGATCCAGTCCCCCACACCCACACAGGTCAGGCCGACTGCAGTGTTAATGGTTAACTCGGCCTCTATCTAGAATACACACCGGCCAGGCTGGGGGTGACTCCCCTGCCCCCCACCCACCGACCAGCTGTTCTTAAAGGACCAGGTGTCCTCCACAGCTCTCTAGCCCCCATAGGGACATAGGACCCTGGTAGCTGGAGGCCTCTAGCCCTGAGGATGGGGGAGGGGGAGCCACCCAGCGCTTGGGTCTGCAGAGCTGGGTCAGTGGAGGCCACAAGATTGCCTGGGAGGGGTGCCCAGGCACGGAGCTCCATCCAGCGTCTCCCTTGCCCGGGGCTTATCGCCTGGTGTATTTAATCAGGGGTGGTTTTCCCAGCCCTGCCCAGAGCCCAGGTTGGCAGTGCCAGGGGTGACAGAACACCCGAGACCTGATGGCTGGGGGAGGGGATGGGACCCCTCAATCCAAAAACTGGGGGTTTAAGAACTGAGGGTCCTCCAGATGTGGAGGACAAAGCAGCAGGGTCCCTAATATTTGGGGGTTGGAACACGTGGGTCTGCACAATGTGTTGCGGGACAGCTGGGTGACCAAAAGGATGGGCCAGGGTGTTAGTATCTTACAGATTTAGCTGAGCCTGGGGGCAAGCTGGGGTCGCAGGGCTGTATGACAGTGCCGTGCGGTGGCACGACACACCATCATGCCCCATGTCTCTGTCCATCAGCCGGCCTTTGCGCCCAGCGTTCTCTCTTCCCGGAATCGCCACTTCAGGGTCGCGGGGGGCAGGCCGCAGGGATGGGGGCTGGGCTCTGGGGACCGCCCCCTCCCCTTAACCCCTGCTATGCCGCAGCCCGCTCTGGCCCCGCCCCGTGACGCCAGCAAGCAGGAAGTCCTGGTTAATGATCAGCCCACCGTGACAGGTGCGGGACAAGGCCGCGCACATCAGAGGCGGCCGCGGGGGGCGTGCCTTTTACTCTGCCAGTCACGGTCTTCCAGGGTGGCCGCCGTTGAGGCTGGGCTCCCGCGGTGGGCGCGAGCAGTTCAGGGCACCCTCAAAGGCGACAAGCGGTCACCTTGTTTCCAGGCCACCGTTAATGTACCCCATGCAAGTAAATTTCCTCTTTCCTCGGGCAGTCCCTCTAGCAATGTAGCCTAATTCTCCCCCTGTCCAGCAAGAACTCACTCCTATCCCTTCGGAAGGCCTCGCACAAAAGCCTCTTGATGCCTTCCCTCCCCTCGTGGGCCGTGAGTCCTCCACATTCTGTGCAGATACAGGGGATGCACCAGAAGGGAAACCTAATTCTCGAGCTTGGTCGTGGCTCCCATGCAAGAGCCACCCCCTCTCTGAGCCTCAGTTCTGTCATCTGGAAAAGGGGCCGATGGCTAGAACAGTTGCCCAGCGGCCAGCATTTGTAAAAACAGCCAGCGGGCCCGCCTGAGTGAAGGGCGCCACCTGGAGGCCACAACGCAACGTCCTCTCCCCTGCAGGATCAGGTCGGTCCCAAAGGGGGCGCAGCGTCTCACACAACTAAGGGACCAAGAAGGAAAAAAAACCCATCTTTCGGTTTATTGAAGGAGGAAAGGGGGGCGGGAGAGGGGGGCAATAAAATGCTTTTGCTTCGTTTATAAAGAGCGAGATTTCAGGAGGCCCCTTCTCAAGGAGGAGGGGGGTACCTCTCCCCCAACTACAAGCAGCAGCAAAGCAAAGCCAAGGAGGGGAGAGGGAAACTGGAGGGGCCAAGGGACCCCCAACACTCCCTCGTACAAAAGCCACAAGCTTTCTCCCCCCACCCTCAATGCATCTACCCCAGGGAACCCAACCGGGATGAGGAAGGGGTTATGTACACAGGTGGGAGCGGCACTGGGCTGGGCGGGGGAGGGAATAATTTATCCGCAGCAGCGGTGGGGGGCAAGGGGGCGGGGGCAGTAGACTGATGACAGTGGTGGCCTAGGGGTCCCGTTCTTTCTTAACCTTGATGTCTCCAGCAAGGATGGTGGCAATCTCACCCTGCATGAAGGCCCAGGGGACGGAGGAGCCCACCAGCGGGCACTTGTCTCCACTGGGGCAGTATACCTCCCCAGCGGGGCCCTGCGCCTTGATGAACTCCCGTGAGCAGGGGAAGCAAAACTTGTGTCCGGGCACTGAGGGGCACTGGACGAAGTGGGTGTCTTCCAGGCGCTCCCGGCATAGGGTACAGCACAGGGGGACCCCAGGGGTCGCCCCCGTGCCGCCACCACCCCCGCTAACAGCTTCCGCCCCCGCTGTGGGGCTGACTTCTGCCTCACCGTTGCGGGCCACTAGACGATGCTGGACTGGAGGCTGAGCTGTGGAGGAGGCTGCGGGGCTGGCGCCCCCTGCACGCACAGGGCCCCCACCCCCGCCAGGGTCCTTGGGGGAGTGGCCCAGGGCCTCCGCCACATTCTTCAGGGCAGCGATGGGTGAGGGCACACCCGGGGTATCAGCGGAGTACGGGCCACCGGGTGCCACCCAGTGCCGCTGCTGCTGCTCCTCGGTGGTCATCTTCCCAGCCGCCTCGCCCTCAGGCTCAGGGGATGCTTTGCGACGCCGTGGTGTGGGTGCCAGGTTCCGGGATGGGGCTCTTGGGGGTGGGCCACAGAGAGCTGCAGGGGCCGGCTCTGGGTACTGCTGGGGGAGGGCCTCCGCGGGAGCTGGCTCGCGGAAGCTGCGGACACCGTCGGTGAGCAGCTCCCCCAGCTGGCGCCATTCCCCTGAGCCGTGCCGGCGTTCATATTCGAGGTACTTGAAGCCTGATGAGGCCAGTGCCTTGCCCGGCTCCCGCAGAGCATCATGAAACATCTGGCGAGCCACGGCCAGGACTCCTGCATACACGTTGCCAGAACCACAGGGATATTCGGTGAAGAGCTTCAGCTCGAACTCGTAGCCTGGCGGGCGGGCAGTAGCATCGAAGGCGAACACCCGCCCCACCAGCCCGTGATCCTTCTTGAAGCGTACATTAAAGGGGGCGCAGGCGGACAGCGCCAGCAGCTGTTCCCGGACAGCTTTGGGGCGCCCATGCCACTCCTCTGCCCGGCCCCGCATGGCCTCGTTCAGTTCTGCCAAACAGTCCGCATTCCTCTGCTGCTTCTCCTTCTCGAAATCGGAGCCGAAGGCTGGACGCGCAGGACTCAAGCCGGGTGCCAGCGTCAGGCCTCGGCTTCCCAGGCCAGACACTGCAGCTGCCAGCAGCCCGGGGGGCACCAAGCCGGGCATGGAGCCAAGCAGGGCCCTTCGCGCCCCCTCGGCCACCTCCTCGCGGCCCAGCCCATTGGCCAGGCGGGACCCCAGAGTGTACTCCAGAGCGGGAGAGGGCAGGGGCAGGCGGCCCGACGATGTGGCCCTGTCATAGCGGTCCTGGCCTGAGACGCCGGCGCCTGTCCCCGACGGCTGGGGCTGGGCCTGCGGAGGCGGCAGCTGGGGCCCCTGCGCTGCGGCAGCAGCCAGGTCCTTGGTGGCCGGGTGCTTAAGGGCCGGGGGGCCCGGCGAGCGACCCTCGGGGAGCACGTGGCTGCGCTTGAGCTGGCGGGCGGCGTCGATGAGCAGCTCGATGCGATCTGCGCCCTCGAAGTTCACGCAGCCGCGGCAAACGGCCTCGCTGAAGTCCCACACCATGGCCCACGGCATCTTGGGCAGGTCGCACAGGTAGCACCACTGGCGGCGGGACGCCTGCACCGACGCCATGGCCCCCGCGCGCGCGAAGCCGGGCCCCCGCGTTCCACCCGCCGCCGACGTTCGATCCGCGCCGCCGACGTTCGTTTCGTGTCGCCGGGACCGCGCGGGCCGCAGTCGGGCCTCCGGCTCGGCCTCCCCGCCGATCCAGACCCGGCCCCCCTTCCCCGCCCCCTGGGCCCTGAGCCTTTTTCCTCACTCCCGCCTCCTGGGAAAGGCAGGCAGAGGCCCGTCTGCGCCCCCGCCCGGTCGGGCTCCGGGCCGAGGCGCACAGCTCGGGCCCCGCGATGGGCCCCGGGCGCCGCCGCCTCCGGCTCCCGCCGCTCCCGCCGCCGCGGCTGCAACGGCCGCCGCCGCCTCCACCTCCTTCTGCCCCAGAGGCCGCTTCGCAGGGAAAGTTACATAACGTGCCGGCAAAGCCTTCTGGGAAACGTAGTCCCGCCGGGGTCGACTCTTAAAGGGGCCGGCAGGCGGCGGCGTGGGAGCGGGAGCTCGCCGCCTCTCCGCCGCGCAACCCTTTCCACTCCTCGCCGCCGGGAGCTCGGCGCGCTCCGAGGAGCTCGGGCACGAGGGTTGGGGGCAGGGATGTGATACGAATGGTCAGAGCTACCACGGACTCAGAAATCGGAGGGGGTGGGCAGGCTTCTGGGTCCAGTTTCTGCTCCGACTTGCCGTGCACATTTAGGCAAGTCTTGCCCTTTCTGAGGCTTAGTTCCCTGCCCATCAAAGGTGAGCCAATGACCGGTTAGGAAGGCAGCAGCTCCTGGGGCGGGGCGGAGGGGCCCTGATTGGATGGTTTCAGGGTTGGGGGACGGGAAACTGGCAACTTGGCGGGGGGGAGGGGGAGGTTGTCCACTTGGCACTTAGTCTTCCCCAGAATCTTGGATATCAGCTTCCGACTGGGGCCGGCAACAGCCGGAGAAAGGAGAGGACTGAAGGGCTCCAGGCCAGGCCTCTGCCTCAATTGCCTCATCTGCTGAAGGGAGTGAGTGGTCGAGCGCCCTCCAATTGTTCCAGCTCTGCCTGCGCGCTCTGGTCTCCGAAGGGTTACACTGGCAGCTTCTCCGCGCCCCCCCCAACTTCACTACAATTCCCAAAATGCTCTGCGGGGCGGACAAGCTGACGCACTTCCGCTGTCCGGGAGGTTGGGGGGGGCCCTTCCCGATTCCCCCCGTCTGTATCTGTTCTACCCCCCCCGTCAATTTCTGGGGACTGTTTTTGGAGCACGGCGTTGAGAGGATACTCCCCTTCTACTGCTCCCTAATTTAGGGGAAGGGAAAGAAGCCAGAGATGGCGAGCAAGAGTTGGGGGCGTAGTTTCTGCGGAGGGCAAGCTCCAGACCACCCTTCTCCAACCTTGAGTGCTTACTTACCTGATAGGCCCAACCAGGCTTTGGGGACCCCCCCGTTTTTTCTTCCCGGCGTCGGGAACAGTGTAAGGCAGGCTTGGGGTGAGGGGGAAGGAGACAGGTCTCCAGGTTCTAACCCACATCAGCCTCTTTCTCTCTCCAGGCCCGGTCCGCGTTAAGGGCTCAAAAATATATGAATGACTTGCCAGCGTTGCATTCATTAATGGCTTTCCAACTAATCAGGGGCTGCCTGCCCCCCTCTCCCTCATGCCACTGTAACCACAGCACCCCTGATTTTATGTTACCCAAACTTCAGTCTCAGCCTCACAATTTTACTTACCACTTGTATTATTATTTTCTTAACATTTTTCTTGAAATTGACTCCGGTGAAACAGACTATCTACTTTTGCCTCATCCGAAGCAATATTATGTGCACAATCACGGATTTTAGGTACTAGCTATAATTTTACAAAATAAGTTAAAACTACCTATAGAACCATTAACAAGTCCATCTGTGTATCACCTAAAATTGCCTTTGTACCATTCTCTGGTAAATGTTAGTGGCAGTCGAGTTCTGGCCAGACGTGGGCTTCAGATGGACTAGACTGGCCCCTGACAAGTTGAGGGCAAGTCCCTAAACTTCTCAGGAAAAAATGGAGGCCACTAGAATCTGCTTTTCATTGGGCCGTTCAGGTTAACATGCAACCATGCATATAAATGCTTAGCATCGTGCCCGGCCCAGAAAAGGAGAGCCATAAATGGAAGCTGTTGTTTTCAAGCTGCCCATTAATTCAAAGATGCAACAACCCCTCTTCCGTGTTGGGAAATGCTGAGGACACACCAGTGACCGAGAGAGGCACAGGCTCAGCCTAGTGACAGAGGCTGACGTTCAATTTAAATTGACTCAAGTGATTATTCAACTGCATTTTTTAATAACTGCGGGGGGAGAGGAGATGTCAAGAAAGGCTTTCTTGAGGAGGTGATATTTGAGCTGAGACCTGAAGGATGAAGAGAACGTAGTTGTAGAAGTCAAGACTCCTAATCTTGATGCCCATTTTACAGATGAGGAAAATGGGGGCCCATGGTTACCCAGCCGGCCAGGGCAGCACCAGGGTTGAGCCAGGTCTGACGTTCTGTGTGTCCAGGGTGGTGGTGATTACATACTTTTGCTACAGGCTCTGCAGCCGGTTTCGGAGTCAAAAAGCGAACCAGCTCCTGCCTTCATGAAACTATGGGGGAAACATGCCTAAAACCCATAAAGGCACTTGTTCATTTAGGGACACTATGAAAAAGAACCACAGGACACTGAGAGGGACTCTAAGAAGCAGACCCATCCTAGCCTGGGAGAGGGAATCCAGAATGTCCTCCTGGAGGAGGTGACATTTAGGCTGGTACCTGAAGGATGACAACATAGGAATAAGATCTGAAAAATGGCTGGAAACCACCAACCTCCAACTTCAAGGGGGTGTCACCTGCCCATGGAGGGGGTGGGGCAGGTCTTGATGCTGGAACCCCAGCCTGTCTCAGACAGCGCCCCAAGTAATTGTATTAAAAATAAGTTTATTGATATCTCGTCATCACTGGAGAGACAGGAGGGAGTTGAGCTCTGGAAGTCAGAGACAGCAATGGGAGGCAGAGGGCCCAACCCATACATCCCCAGTGAGAACTCCGCCCCCCTCTCCCTAGGGTAGGACTGCTGTATCCTCTTTGTCATCCATATTCTGATTTGTCTGGCAACCCCCTCCCCCTCCAAAGTCTGGGTTGGGGAGGTGGGGAGGCCCCCACAGGTCACTTCTCTTCAAGTCAAGGCCAGTTGTTGTTAGGGAGGGGGTGTGTGCAGCCCCCAGAGGTTCCCTCTGCAACCCACAAAGGGCAATAATAAATAACGTAAAATTGATGGCTTAGAAGTCAGGGTTCAGGGAAGCAGCCAGGCAGACAGCGCTGTACTGGAGAAAGGGCTGGGGGGCCCAGCAACGAGGCCCCCCGAGAATCAGGCACTAACTAGTACGGGGAGTGGGGTGCTCGTGCCCCGCAGCAGGGAGCCGAGTGCAGCCGGGCTGGGGAAGGGGCGTGGCCCTCCTCCGCTGGGCTAAGCTGGGGCGAGGAGGCGCAGGCGGCAGCGCAGACAAGCTGGAACCCCACAGCAGGTTTCACGGCGATTTCCATCGCCCCCGCCTCTTCCGTGTAGGGAAACCTTTCCTCCTCTTGTGTGGCGGGGAGTCGTGGGGAGGCAGTGCGGCTGGGGGAGGTCGGGGGGCCCCATCCTCGCTCCTAGGGGCGATGATCACCCCCCTGGCAGCCACCACGTTCCCGTCCACGACAGCAGCCACCACAGACACGGGCTCGGGGGTGATCTCCAGCTTGGGGGTGGGTGGGGGCAGGACGGGCCTGGGGGGTGGAGGTGGGGGCGGTGGCAGGGGCACAGGTGGGGGTAGCGGGTCGACTGGCGTTCCAGGCAGAAGGGGCAGCAGGGCGCTGAGGGCCTCGCTCAGTTTGGCCAGTCCCTGCCGAAGGGTGCCAGCCAGCTCCCGGATGGCGTTGGCAGTCTCCTGCTGGGCCCGCAGGAAGTCCAGGGAAGGGTCTGGGGCCGAGGGGTTGGGCGGGGGCGGCGGAGGGGGCGGGGGGCTGGGGGGGGAGGGTGCCGCCTGCACCTGCTGCGGTGGCTGGGGCGCTGGAAGGGCTGGGGGCGGTGGAGACAAGGCCAGGCGGGGCAGTTGGACGGCCTGCAGGGCTGGAGGGGGCGAGGACTCACGCTCCTTGGGTGGCGGGCAGCCCCCTTCCTGGGGAGTACAGGAGGGCCGGGCCCAGGGCTCCGGGCTGCTGGATCCCCCCTTGCTGTGGGCTGGTGTATCTGTGGGGAGAGAGGTGCAGGTAAGGTGTGCATGACCCCACAACGCTGTCTTGATTTCCCCTTTCCGCCTCCCACCCACCTTGGCCCCAGAGCCATCTTTTTAAAACCTAAGTCAGATGGTGCCTGGGAGCAGAAGCCCCATGAGCGGTCAGTCTTTGCATCCAGGGGAAAGAGTCCACATATTTAATAACCTGGTAGCCATTGCCAGCCATACTGCAAACAGGGTCCTGCAGGTCCATTACTGAGCCAGGCAGAGACAATGTTCTAGAAGGCTCTGAACTATTTGGACACTGCCCCCCACACACCTCTCAGGCCGCATTGCTGGATCCTGGGAAGGTCTGGGAGGCCTGAGAGAGAGGTGGGGTGCCTGGGGCAGCAGGGGGGACTTCTGAAGGCTGGGAGCAGGGGCTCTCTCCAACCAGATGGCAGGATTTCAGTGTCATCTCTGGTCTGCTGGGCTTCTCCGTCTGCTCTCAGCCAGGATCTCATTCATGCTCATGAACTTGAACACAGTCAGCATGCAGAGGCTCCCAGATTTCCCAGCCCGGCCTGAACCTCTCCCTCCAGCTGTGTACTCGGCATACGCCCTCAATCGTCTACAAATACCTCAAACTCACGTGCTGAGAGCTGAGTTCCTGGTGCTCCCCCAACCCCCTCCTCCCTCAGCCAACCTCATCCTTCCAGCTGCATCAGCCAAAAACTTGCACTCTTGCACTATGCATGTACAAATACTGTTGGCTCTGCTCAAACTAACCCAACATCCAGCCTCTCCTGTCCACCTCCACGGCCCCCACCCTGGTCCAACCACCATCATCTCCCCCCTGGACTGTTGCCTCCACCCTGGGCTCCCAGTCTCCACCCCTGCCCCCTACAGTCTGTTCTCCACCAGAGCCTCGAGGGTCTAACTCAAATACATGTCAGTTATGCTACAGGAAAGAAGCTACTCACAAGGGACCACATAGCATATAATCCATTTTTATGAAATGTCCAAAAGAGGTGAATCTACAGAGATGGAAAGTAGATTAGCGGTTGTCTAGGGCTGAGTGGGGATGGGGGATAAGAAGGGGGTGATGGCTCAGAAGTGCAGGGTTTTTCTTTTGGAGTGATGAAAAAGTTCTAGAATTGATTGTGGTGATGGCTGCACGACTCTGTGAATATACAGTACTAAAAGCCACTGAACTGTACACTTTCAGTGGGTGAGTTGTAATGGGAATTCTGTCTCAATAAAGGTGTTAAAAAAAATGTCGGATGTTGTTTTTCTCTGCTCAAAGCCTTCCTGTGGCTCTCGTCTCAGAGTAAAAGCAAAGTCTTCGAGGGCACCCAGGCTCTGCAGGATCTCCCCCCACTGCCTCCCTGATCTCATCTCCCACCCCTCCCTTGCCCTCTCTCTCTCGCTCATTCACTTGGCTCCAGCCACAATGGCCTTCTTGTTGGTCCTCGAACACATCAGGCCTGCTCCTGCCTCCGGGCCTTTGCACTTGCTGTTTCTTCAGCCTGGAAAGGTCTTTCCCTGGACACCTCCCTGGCTCTCTCCCTCACCTCCTCAGGCCTTTGCTTCAACCCATCCTCCTTGGGAAGACCTTCCTCAACCCTGTGTCTAAAGGAGCTCCCAGCCCTGTTCTCTCCTCCCTTCTAACCCTCCCTGATTTCTCTGATAGCACTATCTCCACCTGGCATGGGCTCACTCTGTGTCTGCTGTCTGTCTCCTCCTCCTGATGGCAGCCCTCTTTGTTTTGTTCACTGCTGTCTACCCAGCACCTAGAACCATGTCCATCCACCACAACATATTTTTTTTTTCTTTTTGCTGAGGAAGATTGGCCCTAGGCTAACATCCGTGCCCATCTTTCTCTACTTTATACGTGGGACGCCTGCCACAGCATGGCCTAATGAGCGGTGTGTAGGTCCACTCCTGGGATCTGAACCTGTGAACCCCAGGCCGCCAGAGTGGAGTGTGAAAACTTAACCACTATGCCATTGTGCCGGCCCCACAACATCTTTTCTTTAATGAGAAAACAACTGCGGCTTCCAAGGATGGGGCCCCAGCTCCTTGCAGCAACCCTCCCGCAGTGCCCACAGGGGCCAGTCCAGCCTCTCCTAGGGCCACCGGGCTTCAGCTCTTGCTTCTCTCTGTCCCGCTTTCTTGCCTCAGGGCCAGTGCACATGCTGTTCCCTCTTCTGTCTCCAAAACAGCCAGCGACCTCCAGCCTAGTGGGGAGGGGGGGGCCCGGGGCCAGCCGGGTGGGGGAAGTGGGGGAGGCTGGGAGAGACGATAATCAGAGCTAAGAGCTGTTGGACACTTTCCTGGCCAGGCCCTGGGCGAAGCGGCTAAGCTCTCCTCCTACCTCATTTCACGGAGTCCTCCCAGCCATTCTCATTATTACCCCATTTCACAGACTAGGTGACTCCAGGCCTAGAGAGGAGTCACAGAGCTGGTAAATGGCAGAAGAACTTGAACCCAGGCAGGCTCACAGCCCATGCTTTTAACCCTTCCTCAGGCAGGCACTGTGGGCTGGAGGGTGGCGAGTCTCCCTCCTAAGGGGCATGAGAACTGCAGCCACTCGGAAATATGGCTTTTCTAGTCTACTGAGTAAAAGGAACGGAGACTAGCCCAGGCTTCACACTCACAGGGCTCACAGGGCTCAGGGAGGGACCATTACTAGAGTTAAAATCATTTATTTGCAACCTTTGGGCCTCAGTTTCCCCACCTGTAAACAGGTGTGTGTGTGTGTGTGTGTGTGTGTGTGTGTGTGTGTGTGCATATGACTAAGTAACCCAACCACAGAACATCTCCCTGAGGACCATTGTACAGATTCATTCAGTCACCACAGCCACAGGGCTTAGGCCAGTGCCTGGCACACAGTAAATTCTCAATGTTGTTATTGTTATTGTTCTTTCAAATATCAAGTCAGAGATAAATGGGCCTTAGCATTCCCTCCAGTGTCAACGAAGACACTTCAGGCTGCCTCAGGCCCTGTTCCAGCCCTTCAATCCAGGCAGTTCCTCTTTTATGAGTTCTACACAGTGGGTAATCTCTGTGTGAGACTCTAATAAAGAATGCTTTAAGCACATTCCTACCTCAGTGCCTTTGCACGTGCTGTTTCCTCTTGCTAGAGTGCTCCTCCCCCAGACATCCACTTGGCTCAATCTCTCTATTCAGGTTTCTGCTCAAATCTCACCTCCTCACAGAAGCCCTCCTGACTACGCCGTCTTTTTCTCCACAGTATTCCCAGCATCTACAACAGTGCCTGCCTCAGATTAGGTGCTCAATAAATATCTGCTGAATGAATGAATGAATAAAAGAGTTGCAAGCTTTTGAAAAAATAAGTTTGCCATCTCTGCTTTGGTTCAATGGAGCCATTTCACAGATAGAAACACTGAGGATTGACTCACATGGACAATAAGGGTCTCAAGTGATTGTGTTTCTCTCCTGCTTAAGACACTTTCACACTTCCCAAATGCCCTTGAGATAAAGTTCCAAATCTTGACCTTCACGTACAAACCACGTGTGAGCTAATTCTGACATACCCATGAACTCTCAGTCAACGTTAATTGTTGTTGTTATTGCCAGGCAACCTAGCCCAGTGATTAAATAATGTGCACGGACTGGGAGTTGGACAACATCTGTATTCCAGTCCCAACTTTACTATTTACTTGCTGTGTGACCTCAGCTGGGTGAATGAACCTCTCTGAATCACACGATCCTGAACTGCCTTGTCTGATCATGTCCATCTCCCTCCCTTTCTCAAAACCCTTCAGCGGCTCCCCATAGCACTTAGGATAAAATTCAAACTCCTCACCTCAGCCTAAAAGCCCTGCATGGTCTGGCTTTTGCAGCCTCTCTAACTTCATCTCAAAATATTTCCTTTCTTCAAACTTGCCACTCTCCCTTTGCCTCCTCCCCCAACTAGGAAACTTTTCTGTTTCCTAAACTGGCCAAGCTTCTTGCCTCCAAGCAACTGCACATGTTGTTCCTTCCACCAGGAACACTATCCAGGTTCTTCTTCATCCTCACTCTGCATCTCGGCTCTGATGTCTCCTCTTCCAGGAAGCCCTCCCTGACCTCCCAACCTGGGTCAGGTGCCCCCTCTGGACTCGCACAGCCCAGCCCTGCACACTCTGAGTCCTCTCTGTCTACACATGGGTCTATCACCCCACTGGACTGTGAGTTCCAGGAGGACAGGGCTGAGGATGTCTCAGTCACCACTGTGTCCCCAACACTGCCCTGCACAGGGCAAGTGCCTGGGGAATAGCTGTAGCAAAAATAATAATCCAGAGTCAAGGCTAAGTGGGCAGTCTTTGGCCTCAGCTCTCGATACCTCCTCTACTCAGGACATGACCTTGGCAAAGTAACCAAACCTCTCTGAGTCTTTGACTTACAAAATGGCAAAATAGTTCGCACCTCACAACAGAGATAATTACACCAACTGGTAACAACCAGCAGTACTAAGCAACTTAAGCATATTAACTCATTTAGTCTTCGCAGCAACCCTTTGAAGTGGGGACTATTGTTTATCCCCATTTCACAGATGCGGAAACTGACCTGCAGTTACTTACCCAACACAGCACAGCCGGGTGACAAAGTTGTGACGGGAGCAGAGACAGTGTGCCTCCGGAGTCACTACCCTACACTGTGTTTAACGAAATCCTGCCTGTGCTGACGATCCCAGGTGTGGACCCTGGAGCAGGGCCTCCTAGGTCTAGGTTCCCTTCCTGACTCTGGCAGTGACTAGCTGTGGACCCAACACAAGTCATTTCGCTTTCCGAGCCTCAGTTTCCCCAGGTTTAAAATGGGAATAACAGCACCCACCTCACAGGGTGGTAGTGGGGCTGTGAGAATGTGATGAGCCCAGTAAACGGCTTGAACAGTGCGGGGCACACAACAGACTCTGTGCCCGTCTGCTCTTGCCAAGGGGATGGTGGAGGAACTCACCTGCCCGTCGGTCTTCCCTGCGGTCCTCGGATAACACACAGCGCGGGGCGCAGGCGCTCGGGGCCGGCGGCTGCGAGGAGGCGGCCGCGGGGGGCTGCTCGGCCCCTGCAGCAGCTCCCGGCCCCGCCACGCCGGGCCCCAGGATGGCAAAAATGGTCTCCTCCTCGGCGGAGAAGGCGTCCTCGGCGGTGGGCCCGGCGCCCTGCGTGGAGTGCGGCACGCGGGCGAGCTTCTCCTTGGTGCGGCGCTTGAAGTCGTTCCAGCGCTTCTGCACCTCCTGGCCGGTGCGCTTCCAGCTGGTGATGCCGTTGATCTTGGCGGCGATGCCGTCCCACACACGCCGCCGCTCGGCCACGCTCACCCGACGGCTCTGCGCGCCGTAGAGCTGCGGGTAGTGGGCGCGCACCTCGCGGATCAGGATCTGGTTCTCTTCGAACGAGAAGCGCGGCTTGCGCAGCCGGGTGGTCTCTTCCGTCTCGCCCGCCGCCGCCGAGGCCATGGCGCCCCCCGACGCCGCCGGCCGGCCGCCTGGCGCATGGGGGGCGCCGGCGCTGCGGGCACAGGGCGCACGGCGCTGGCGGGGGCTCGGCGTCCCCGCGCCGCCCGCCCCACCCGGCCGCCCCGACACCGACTCCCGTGTCCCCGGGGCCAGGGGTGGGGGCGGAGGGCGGACGGGGGCGGCGGGCCGCGGGGGGCAGTCCGACTGCCTAAGAACAGCTGACGCCGGCCGAGCGCTCGTCCTGCGCCTCGCGCGGCGCAAAGTGCCACGCCGAGGAGTTGACGGCAATCGGGGGAGGGTCTGGACGGGTGGAGGGAAAAGCGGAAGAAGAGGGGGTGTCTGCAGGAGTTAGAGGAGAACGGGGGCATGGGAGAATGGGAAATGGAAGGAGAACGGGGGTGTCTCGGGGGTCGAAGCAGCATGGGGTAACGGGGGTAAGGAGATGCTGAAAACGAGATGCAGCAAGAAGGGGGGGATCGGGAGCAGAGGAGCGCTCTGGGGGATCCCGGGCAATGGGACGTCTGTAGGACCGCTACGAGAAGGGGTCCTCAGAGGGGCCGTGCAAGAACAACCGTGAGATGTGGGCTTCTAGGACAGCGGAGGAGCTGGGACGATCAAATACTAGCGATCAGGGTCTGCGGGGATTGTGGGGGGCTCCGAGGGTTGCCAGGAATGAAGGGCAGCTCAGGGGGTAGTGGGGGTCCCGGATTAGGAGGGGACAACGGAGGCTGTGGGGGACTCCAGGAAGAGTGAGGGTCGCGGAGGGTGGGGACTGGGTCGGGCCGCGGGTCACTCACCGGCGCCGCCGCAACCCCCGCCTTCCCGTTGGTCAAGGATCTGGCTTCTGCGGCCTCTTCCCTCCCACCCCCCTGCTTCTTTGCCTCCCCCCTCTGGGCCCCGCCCCCAGCCGCCCCGCGAGCCATGGCGCAGGCGCACCTAGCGCCAGTCGGCCCCACAACGCCCTTACCGCCTGGGTTTCACGCCCCTCGCAAGGCGCAAGCGCAGAATTGCCCTCCACCGGCCTCCTCGGGCGGGCTGCAGCTGCGCAGGCGCAAGGTTAGCGTTGCGCCTGTTCCCCTCGACTCCTGAAGCCATAACAGCGCACGCGCAAAACTCTATCGAACGCATGCGCGCCGCTCGCTCCCCGCTAGCCGTGGTACCCAGGGCTCGGTGCCTGCGCAGGCGTAGCAATCCTTAAGGAGGAGGGAAAGATGGAGAGAACGCCGGGGCCGAGCGGCGTCCCCGCCTTTCGGACAGTCTTTCAGTCCACCCAGCCCTTTGTGCTGTGTCTCTTTCTCTTGGAGAAAGAGGAGGGAGGCGGCGCTGGAGAGAAGCACTTCGTTTCCATGACAACTGCGTGGGTGGGATGGGGAGGCATAAGAAAACTAGCTGCTGCCCCTGCGCTGGGTTGCTCCGGATCTGCTAACCACCTATTACCCGAAGGGGCGGGGCACCCTGGGGATATTCCGCCTCCTGCTGGTGCAGTAACCATGGCAACCCATCAGCCTTTCAGCCATGCCTGGGGGGCCCCCTGTCCACACATTTACGTCATAGCGCGGGGAGGGAGATCTTGAGTAGGGAGGGTGATCCTGGCACAGGCACGACTGCAAGCAAATGCGTGGAGGCAGGACTGAATCTAGAACACGGGTTGGGTGAACTGGAAGGCAGGATGATGGAGTGAAGTAGGGCCAAGAAATTTGTAGTTTAGCATCCTGCAGAAGTCCTCAAGGTCATTCAGCAAACGATGCTTCATTCATCTTTTCAACAAATAGTTATTGAGCGCCTACACAGTTCCAGATATGTGATTACAAAAGACGAAAATCTATGGAGCTCACTTTTTAGTTGGGAGAATCAGACAATTAGCAAAATAAAGAAGTTATATAAATGAGAAGGTGATAAATATCATGAAGAAAATGGAAGTAGGAAAAGGGATCTGGGAGTATGGTGTTTGTGTGTGTGTGTCTGTAATTTTATTTTCTTTATTTTGTGTGTTTCTGTAATTTTAAAATAAGGTGGCTAGGGGAGGCCTTCCTGAGAAGGTGACATTTGAGTAGAGATGTGAAGGAGATGAGGGAGCAAGTGCAGCCAGAGGTACTAGTGTGCCTGCCATGTTCCAGGAACATGGAGGAGGCCAGTGGGGCTGGAGAGGAGGGAGCCAGAAGGAAGGCAGGGTGGAGAGCCAGATCTGAAGGGCCTTGTGCCTCACTGTAGGGACCTTGACGTGAGAGCCATGGCAGGGCCCTGAGCAGAGGAAGGGCACGATCTGCCTCTGGCGTTAATAGGATTCCTCTGGGTAACTGACTTGAGGGAGCAAAGGGGAAGCTGGGTGCCCACTGAGGAGGCCACTACAGTGGTTCAGATGGTGGTGGCTCCAACCAGGGTGGTAGCTGCGAAGATGAGGTGAAGTGGAATTGGTTATGGGAAGTGAGAGAAAGAGAGAAGTCGAGGATGACTCCAATGTCTTTGGCCAGAGTAATGGGCAGGATGGAGCTTCCAGAAGGAAAGATGGGCAGGGCTGCAAGAGGATCCCAAGTTCAAATTTCCCCAAACTTGAGATGCCCGTTAGTCAACCAAGTACAAATGTCAAGTAGGCAGTTGGATCTTTGAATCTGGACTTCAAGGGAGAGGTTCAGTCTTGAGATATAAATTTAGAAGTTGTCGGTGAATAAATGACCTTTAAGTCCCTAAGACTGGGAGAGGTTAGCAAGGGAGCAAGTGTAGATAGAAGTGAAGTCCATGGTCTGAAGCTGGGGGCACTCCAATGTAGGGGGCTGGGATCAGCAAAGGAGACTGAGGAGGGGCAGTCAGTGAGGTGAGGAGAACCAGGCTGTCTGCTGTCCTGGAGGCCAAGTGAAGGGTGCAGATGAAGGAGGAGGGAAGGATCAATGATGCCACTTGCCCGGAAGCCAAGTCCAATGAAGACTGAGAACTGGCCTCTAGGGCTAGCAAGATGAAAGTCACCAGTAATCCCGAAAAGAGCAGTTTTGTTGTTGTGCTGGGGGCAGTAGCTTGAATGGGAGGCTTCAAGAGAAACTTTGGAGAGAACCAGTGTTGATGATCCTTTCTAGCATAGAAATGAAGTGGTATCTGGAAGGGGGCATGGAATCTCGCGAGATTTAAGATGAGAGCTGTAACAGCATGTTGTGTGCCAGTAGGGATGATCCAGAAGAGGGGAGACTGATGCTGCAGAGGAGAGAGGGAAGAATTCCTGGAGCAACGTCCTTGAGTAGGCACGGTGGCTGGGATCCAGAGCACAAATGGGGGGTGCTCTAAGGAGCATGCGTTGTTCGGTCCCAGTGAACAGGGAGAGAGGGTCTATGGGCACAGAGGCAGGCAGATGGCGAGATGTGGTGTCAGGAACATGTGAACGTTCTCTTCTGGTTCCTTCTGTTGTCTCAGTAGAGTAGGAAGCAAGGTCGGGGTGAGAGGGAAGTGCTGAGGTTAGGGGAGAGTGGGAAGAAAGCATGAAATATGAATGAGTGGCCAAATCACTTGAGGTTATTGGATATGAAATTGAAATGAGCTGAGTCCCCGTGGCTGTGTGTTTTTCTCTGGCCATATTTTTTGGAGTGGGTACAGGGGCAGAGTGGATGGCAAGCTGACTTCACCAGGGCTGGGTTTAGATGAGGTCCCGCCATGTGCCCCATGAAGGGTCAGGGTCCAGGAGTCAGGGGCAGCCTGTGCAGGGCCTTATGGGCAACATTAAGGAGCTCGAATGTGATCCTACAGACAATGGGTTCTGAGCAAAGAAGAGCAGGGTCTGATGTGTGCTTTAGAAAGATCTCCCCGGTGTTTGTATGGAGGGTAGATGGGAGGGGGCAAGGCTATTTGCCAGAGTCAAGGGAGAAATCTGGGGCAGGGGCAAGGAGGGGTTGGGGAGACTGGACCACAGCAGGGATGGTGGGAAGGGTGGAAATGAATTGGAAGACATTCGAGAGGCCGAATGTACAGAGCATGGTGACTGTCAGGTGACACCCAGTCCTCTGGCCCGGGTCCCACTTGGGGATATGGGGTCAGTTAGGATATGATGAGTGTAAGGTGCTCAGTGGATATTATGGGTTGAATGGCGTCCCACCCAAAATTAATATGTTGAAGTCCTAACCCCCACTACTTCGGAATGTGACCTTAGTTGGAAATAGGGTCATTGCAGATGTAATTAGTTAAGATGAGGTCATGCTGGAGTAGTGTGGGCCCTTGATCCAGCATGACTGGTGTCCTTATAAGAAGAGGAGAGAGACACACAGGGGGAAGACAGCTGTGTGAAGACGGAGGCAGGGACTGGTGCTACAAGCTAAGGAAGGCCTGGGGCTGCCAGAAACTGGAAGAGGCCAGGAAGGATCCTCCCCTAGAGCCTTCAGAGGGAGTGTGGCTCTGCCAATAGCCTGATTTCAGATTTCTACCTTCCAGAACTGTGAGAGAATGCATTTCTGTTGTTTTAAGCCACCCAGTTTATGGTACTTTGTTATGGCAGCCCACAGAAATTAATATACTGGGCATTGAGAGAAGGCATCCAGAAGGCTGTTGGTGCCAGAGGAGTCTGGGCTGAGAGGGGAGTTGGGTCTAACTCAAATCTGGAGCTCATGAGAAGGCTGGAGACAGGAAGCCATCACAGAAGTGAGGAGTATGGAACTCTGCAAGTTGGGATGGGTTAATGCAGGAGGACGCAGGAGGTCAGAGGGCAAGGCCCCTGGGATGGGGATGAATTAGGGAAGGCTTTCTTTTTTTTTTGTGAGGAAGATCAGCCCTGAGCTAACATCCGTGCTAATCCTCCTCTTTTTGCTGAGGAAGACCAGCTCTGAGCTAACATCTATTGCCACTCCTCCTCCTTTTTTTCCCTTTTTCTCCCCAAAGCCCCAGTAGATAGCTGTATGTCATAGTTGCACATCCTTCTAGTTGCTGTATGTAGGACGCGGCCTCAGCAAGGCCGGAGAAACGGTGCGTTGGTGCGCACCCGGGACCCGAACCCGGGCCGCCAGCAGCAGAGCGCACGCACTTAACTGCTAAGCCATGGGGCTGGACCTAGGATAGGCTTTCTAAGGGATGCTTTCCAAACTGTGGGTCCTGACCCATTAGTGGGTCCAGAAAAATATTTAGTGGGTTGCAACCAGCATAAAACAAACAAACAAACCAACAAAATAAAACAGAAGAGGAAAATATCAGAATGCATTGTATGTAGTAAGGTAAGTATTGCATTGAGAAACTTTTGTTTCAGTTATATATTTTCTGAAGTTGTTGAGACAGACCACAGGATAATGGAAATTGCTCAATTCTGGAGCCAGCCTGTCTGGGTTCAAATTCTTCCATTTACTTGTTGTGTAACCTTGGACAGGTTACTTAACCTCTCTGGGCCTTAGTTTTCCTCTCTGTAAAATGGGGATTAATCCTAGTATCTATCTCATTGAAGTGTTATGAGTATTAACGGGGTCAGTGTGTATAAAGTTTATGAGCAGTTCCTGGCATGTAATAATTGCCCTATTAGTATTACTAAAATTATTATTTTGTGAAATTTTTGTTTAAAGTGTGTGTGTGTGTGTGTGTGTGTGTGTGTGTTGAATCCTGATGTAAAATGAATTTCTCATTGTGGGTTGCAGCAAAAAGTGAAAGGAACCAGATCTGGGAGAGGAAGTCTCAGCTCTGTTCTTTCAACCTTTCAACTGATTGGAGCAGGCCCACCAGATTATCTAGGATAATCTTCCTTACTTAAAGTCAACTAATTATAGACTTTAATGGAATCTACAAAATACCTTGATAACAGTACTGAGATTAGTGTTTGAATAACTGGAGACTGTAGCCTCACCAGGTTAACACATCAAACTGACCATCACAACCATAGACACAGTCAATAAATGAGTTGTAAAGCATGTTCGATGGCAGTGTTAAGGAGGAAAAAAAGTAGAGCAGGATAAGGGAGGTCAGGAGTGTAGGGATGGGAAGGCTTCACAGAGAAGGTGACATTTAAGCAAAGAACTATAGGAGGCGAGGGAGTGAGCCATGTGAGTATCTGGGCCAAGATCAATCCGAGTAGGGGGAAGGGTAAGTGCAAAGGCCCTGAGGCAGGGATGCTCCTGGAGGTTCAAAGAAGGGGAACAGTGAGGAGATGCTGGGAGAAGAGTTCAGGGAGAGGCCACAGAGACAACTTTGGCTTTTACTCTGAGTGAGACGGGGCCACGGGAGGGCTCTGAGCCAAGGAGGGACCAGAGCTGACTTGTGTTTTAATAGGATCACTTTTGTTGGGGTTTGAAAACATACTCTAGGAGTTCAAGAGCAGAAGCAGGGTGGCCAGTGAGGAGGTGCCTGCAACAGTCCTCATGAGAGGTGGTGGTGGGATCAGGTAGTGGTGAGCCGGGGAGGGATGGTCAGATTCTGGATGTATTTTGAGGGTAGAGCTGTCAGGATTTCTGATGGGTGTGCGACTTCCATTTTGTACGTGGTGAGACATCCAGTGGCTATTTTGTTGGCAGTTGTGCACACAATGACAGTGGAGCCTTGGAGAAAGGTTTGCATTTGTCAGAATGACTGAAAGAGGAGGACGGAGGGAGGGAAGGAGGAAAGAAAGAGGGGAGAAACAAAGAAGGAAACAAAAGGGACAGACTGAAAGTTGCATAAAAAGAGAAAGAGAGAAATAAACCTGTAAGTGCTCTCTCAACACACTCAGTACAGATTAAAAATAAAAAGACTTTATGGAGCTACCTTTTCCCCTCCTTTGTATACAATTCTCCAGAATGGTCCAGATTCTAGTCAACACTGGAAATCAGCTTTAACCTACGGTCACAACTCACCAGGACCTGGACCGCCCCCCCCCGCCCCAGTGCACAAATTCAGTTTCTGAGATCCGTGAATCATAGGCGCCCATGACCGCGGTGGGAACGAGAGGGTCAGGAGTCAGCCTCAGGCTTGTACATTTCAGGGCACAATGGGAACTCTGGCTGCTTCTAGGTCGATCTTTAATGGACCTAATTTTCCTTCCCAAGTGGGTGTGGAACTGCCCCTCCCCCTCCTAAGCCCAAAGTGGTGCTGGGGGGCCCAGGTCATTCTTTAGCGTTTGCTTCTCTGCGTGGAGTGCAGCTGGTGTCTCCTCTGCTTTGTTCTAGAATGCACAGAGTGGGCACACAAGGCCCTGAGCAGAAGTCTCTGGTTGCCCTCCAGGCCCACTCTGCCCCCCCTCTGCCTGCCTGTGTGCTCTCCATCTGCCCGGCTCCCTTGTCTCTGTGTTCATGGGAGGTACCCACAGGGGATGGGGGAGGTCACATTCCAGTGTGACCAGCCCTCCTGCGTCCTGCCTTGGTGCACCCACACCTGCACAGCTCCCCACGCCTCACCTCTGCCAATGGCTCCCTGTCTCCAGCCTTCTCATGAGCTCCAGATCTGATTTAGACCCAACTCCCCTCTCAGCCCAGACTCCCCTGGCGCCAGCAGCCTTCTGGATGCCTCCCCTCGACGCCCAGTGTATCAATTTCCAAGGGCTGCCATAACAAAGGACCATAAACTGGGTGGCTTAAAACAACAGAAATGCGTTCTCTCACAGTTCGGGAGGCTAGAAATCTGAAGTCAAGCTGTTGGCAGGGCCACACTCCCTCTGAAGTCTCTAGGGGAGGATCCTTCCCTGCCTCTTCCAGCTTCTGGAGCCCCAGGCCTTCCTTAGCTTCTCGCAGCAGTATTCCAGTCTCTGCCTCTGTCTTCACCTAGCTGTATTCCCCCTGTGTGTCTCTCTCCTCTTCTTATAAGGACACGGTCATGGATTAAGGGCTCACCTTACTCCAGTATGACCTCATCTTAGCTAATTACATCTGCAATGACACTATTTCCAACTAAGGTCACATTCCGAAGTAGTGGGGGTTAGGACTTCAACATATTAATTTTGGATGGGACGGCATTCAACCCATAATACCCACTGAGCACCTTACACTTGCCATATCCCAACTGACCCCATATTCCCCACTGGGACCTGGGCCAGAGAACTGGATGTCACCTAGACAGCTCCCTTCCCTTGGGTATCCAGGGGAGGCAGCCAGGATGCTGTGGCTCCATGAAGAGTGTGGGCTGAGTGGGGAGTTGGGTCTAAATCTGGTCTGGATTCATGAGAAGGCTGCAGGTAGGGGGCCCTTGGCAGAGGTGTATGGAGCTCTGCAGGTGTGAGGTGCTGGGGGAGGGATCGAGGTCAAGGTACATTGTTCCTTTGGCTCCTTTAGTGTCAGCAGCTCCTGTCAGCTACCCTGCCCCTTAATCATCTGTTGAATAAATGACTTAATTCATTAAAAAAGAAAAACAAAACTTGACGACCACTAATTGTCCATCTCCAGCTCTCTCCTCTGAGACCCAGCCCCAGGTGTCCAGCAGCCTCCTGGATGCTCCACTTGGATGTCCCCAGGCACTTCATGTCCTCCACACTCCAGACTGACCTCAGCATCTTCCCCCCTCTCCCTTATCCAGGTCTAAAGGGCGCCCCCTCCACCCACTGTAATTCCCCTAAGTACTGAGTAGACCAACCCTTGTTGGTTTCCATAACTGCTGCTCCCACTTTGCCAGAGTTGGTCCCTTCAGTAAACTATGAAAGTCTCCCCCCATCACCCCACTTGAGAGGCCATCAGCTTCCTGCCTGATGCAGCCCCACCTTTCTGTGCATGTGCAAGGCTTTCTGAGCCCTGTGCAAGGCTCAACGCCACAGCGGCACACCACAGCTCTGGGGCTGGAGCATCCCTTTTTTCTACTATTTGGTTTAACTTGGCGGGGGTCCCCATTATGGGCAAAGCTGCATTTTTGGAAAAAGACCTGGGAGCAGAGGAAGAGTTAAGAAACTGGGGTCTTTGGTTCTCTGTATGACTGGCACATGGGTGAGGGGAGTCCATGGTGGATTTCAGAGTCTGAGAATGCACAATAAAGCTCAAATTCCCACTGGGGTCTGTAAGATTCTGGATTCTCTGCCCACCCCTTAGCCTCTCTGATCTTACGCCTTACTCAGCAGGCCTCCTGCTTAATGGATTGAATCCACAAGATTCAATCCCACCCCAGGGCCTTTGTACTGGCTGTGTCCTCTGCCTGGAACGCCCTTCGCCCAGATATTCTCTGCTTTCCTGATTTCATTTGGACTCTGCTCCAATGTTGCCTCCACAGAAAGGCCTTCCCTGACCATCCATCCCTTACCCTGCCTTCCTTTCATTCATAGCACTTATAGCCCAGTTGACATTATACTATATTGATTGATTGTCAATGCATCCTCTTCCCCAAGAGCATGTCAGCTCCCCGAGGGCAGGGGTCTTGTCTGCTTTGTTCACTGCTGTACCCTCCAGTACCTAGAACAGTGCCTGGCTCAATAAATATTTCTGGAACAATGCAATAAAAGAAGCCCTCATACTATATGCAACTGTAGGGGAGGAAGACAATTCCTCCACCCTCTAGGTCCTTCTGGCTGGCCTACAAATTAAATTGACATGAGACAGAGTAACAGGAGAAAATCAAACAAAGCTTTATAACATGTCACATGGGAGAAACCCAGGAAAAGTGAGCAACTCGCCAGAATGGCCAAAGCTGCCACTTTAAATACCATTTTTAGCTAAAGACAAAGGAGGATGTGGGGGGTAGTGGTTGGGGACTTCAAGGAGGAGAAAGGCAATTTACATGGAGATGGAAATGCAAATAGACCAACCATAGACGATGTGACCTGAGAGACGCATTTTACATTATATTACAGTTATCTTATGGTATTAGCTCCCTCCTGGAAGAGGCCCTTCTATTTTAAATTCTTTTAGGCAATTAGAGGGGAGGTCAAAGTTTCTTTGAGAGTCTTCTGTTTTTAAAAATAATCAAGCCAAAGAGACACATTGGGGTGGCCAATTCTGATCCCCCACACAACGTTTTGTGCATACGTGCATTTCCCTGCGGCAGGAACCATAGTTTTCATCACCTCCCAGTGGGGTCTGGGTGCCCAAAGTTTAAGAACTACTATAAGTTGTTCCTGGAAGACCTGTGGTCTAGCAAGGCGGGAGGGGGACCCTTGGACAGAGTCTGAGGAAAGATGTGGAAAGGGAATCCAGGGTCAAGGTGGAGGCTGTGCCTTGGGGACTAGTCCACAGGTGACCTGTGGCGGAGGATGTATGGGGGGCAGGTCACGAGAGGAGCCCAGGACTCCTTCCTGCCCTGCCTCCTTCTTCCCATGTTTTGGGGCAAATGCAGGTCCTGGCTCCCTCCCCCAGCCTCCGATGGGGGGCGGGGTCAGGTAGAAGACAGAAACAGACATAGCGATTTCAAAGACAACCAGAAACGCTCTTTATTCACCAGAGATCAATACTCGGGCCCCCAGCCCTGAGCCAAAAACCAAGCAACTTAAAATCTCGCCGGGGCTCTTCTTTGCCCCTAAAAGAAAATCCAGGCAGTTGCCATTCCCATCCGGGCACTAAAACCTCTTTCCTGTAAAAAAAAAAAAACCTCTTTCCTATTGGAATTTTGTTGACTTAACTGTTGGAGGATGAAAAAAACGGGAGAAATAAAACGACCTTTAGCAAACCATGGTGATTGGGGGGGGGTGGGGGAGATGTGGCGAGAGACGCTCAGCCCTCTCGCTGGGGGGAGTGATTTGCGGTTGGGGGCAGGAGCGCAGTGAAACGGAATGAACAACAGGCAGCACAACCAGGGCGAGTTGAAGGGTGTCAGTCACCCCAAGGCTCCCGACGCCCAGATAAGCCTGCGTAGACATGGTGCCCCTGCAGTGTGTCTCCCCCAGCTCCTGACGGCTGGGCTGCTGAGAGCAGGGAAGCAGTGATCTAGCCGGGTGCATGATGAAACGGTGAGTCTGCAGGTGGCTGAAGAAGGTGAACAGGCTGGTCTCAAGTCAGAATCCCATCTTGAAGTTCTTGGGCTTGAGGGTCCAAGCCAGCCTTGTTCACTCTCTCCAAATTCTGAGGACTGGTCTGGGAGAGCACAGTGGAGTCCCATAGGTCCAAGGATCCGTGAACTCCACAGGGAATGGATTCCGGGGGCTGACGCGTCCAAGGGGCAGGGCTAGTGTCACCAGCAGGCCCCAGAAGGACTGAAGATCCATGATCTGTGGCCCAGAAGGAGCCACAGGGCTGTGTGATCCAAGGGGCAGGGTCCTGCTGCACCAAGAATCCACAGACACCCCCAGGACAGACCCCCAAGGGCTGAGAGAACACCGGGGCAGGGCTGGCCTGGCTCCCCAACAGCCTCCATGGTTTCAGCCTCCAGCAGGGATGGAGTTCTGGGGGCCAGAGGTTCCAAAGGGCCAGGTGAGTCAGGGGAGAGTCCAGGGGCTCGGTAGGGACTGAACCAGGAGGGTTGGAGGTGTGGGGGGTGGGCACCTCACAGTGCTCAGCGCTTAACCTTGCGGCCGGCCGAATTGCGCCCACTGCGGCGGTAGAGAGACTGCTGGCCACCGTTGAGCGGGCAGTACTTGAGCGTGTGGGCCTGGCCGCCAGTGGCCCCGCACAGGGGACACACGTAGTGCCGCAGGATGGGGCACACCACAACGCCCTCCGGAGTCTTCAGCTGGTGCGACGAGTAGACGTGGCGCGACTCCCCGTTGTGTTTGCAGAAGTTGCACAGGGTGGCCAGAACCCTGCCGGGCCCCGGCCCTCCCAGCCCCTGATCCTGCCCCAGCGGGGGCTCAGGTCTGGACTCCCCAGTCCCTTGGGCCTCTGGCCTTTGCCCCCGACTCTGGATCAGTGCCAACACCACCTGGCTCAGGTTGAAGTAGTCCTTCCACATGTCGAAGGGTGGCAGCTGCATGGCCCCCAGGTGGGGGTCGCGGGCGGCTGGAGAGAGGCCGGGGCCGGGGTCAGCGGGCAGGAGCAGCAGATGGTTTTCTGGAGCAGAGAGGAACTGCACCCCCTTTTATACTCCCCAAAGACCCTTCTAAGCAAAGGTGGAGCTTATAATTTAAAGGGCCCACTCCCTACCCATGTTCCCCAACTGACTTGAATCTCCCACGGAGGTCTGGAAGGAGGTCACTGCCCTTGTCTCTGGGCCCTGCTCTGCCTCTAAGGTGCTCTGTGACCTCTGGAAAGGCCCCTTCCTTCCCTGGGCCTCAGTTTCTCTATCCATTCAGTAAAGCTCCATGTCTGTGAATGCCCCCGCCCCATCCTCCCTTACTGCAAGGCAGGCCACATGCTCCCTCCATATACCCCAGAGCCATTCCTAATAATAATAACAGCCCCTCCCTATGAGCCAGATGCTGTGCTGCAGTTACCTTCGTGATCTGATTTAATCCTCCCAACAACAGTTATGACCCCCATTTTATAGATGAGTCCTTGAAGCTCAGAGAGGGAAACTCATTGGCCCAGAGTCACATAGCATGCGAGTGGCAGAGCTGGGGCTCTAACTCAGGTCTGTGGGACTCCAAAGCAAGTGCTCCTCCTACCTCTTTTGGATTAAAACCTAATTTTTCATCACATCCTGAACTAGGAGACACTTATCCAACAAATATTTATTGAGTGCATATTACCAGTTCAATGTTTTATAAACACAATCTCTTTGGATCTCATAACCGCTCAAGGAGGTGGGCACTATCGTTTCCATTTTACGGAGAAGGATATGAGGCTCAGAGAGGTTAAGGAAGGTACTCAAGGTCACACCGTAGGGAAATGGCAGAGTTGGGATTTGCACCCGGATCTGGCTCCGGAGACACTGGGAATTGATCTTAGAAGCAACAAAGGACCTTGGCATGGCAGAGTCTCACTTAGAATGCCCTGCCTTGGCCCCACACGTTGTCCCAAATCCTTCCCCACCTTTGGGACCAACCAAAAGCCTTGCCTCCTGCCCACGCCTCCTCCAAGAACTCTTCCTCCACCAACGGTCTCCATTGGTCACCTTGACTACTCAACACATAGTCATTGAGGCCCCTTGTGTTGGGCAGTGGAGGCTCAGCAGTGACCACGGCTACCTTGTGTCTGTTTCACCAACGACCAGTCCAGCAGGGGAACAGCCAGCCAATGAGTAAACAATAGACCAAAAAGACACAATTACATATAGACAGAGTGCTCTGAGAGAGGCTGGGCTGGGGGAGGTGACCCTGAAGCTGCGACCACAAGGAAGAAACTTCCAGGAAGAGGAACACAAGATATGGTGGCCTGAAGTTTTTGGAGACAGCAAAGGGGCTGGGGTGGTCAGAACGGAGTGAGAGTCCCAAGATGAAGCCATCCTGGTATACAAGGGCTGGATGCCATCAGACTGTGGATCACTCTCAGGGGATGTTTTGGAAGTGGTGGGGACGTTTTGCGTTTGTCACAATGATCGGAGGTGTGACTGAATTTGGCGGACAGGGACCAGAGACGCCAGCTGTCTCAACAATCCACATGACCAAGATATGGTCTTGTTAACTTTCCAATGTCCCACTGGACACCCACGTAGGTAGAAAAACCCGCTTATGATAATCTGAGTCTGGAACCTAGCTGTGTTTTATATATAAACACTAGGTGCTTTTGCCATATTTTAGGATGCACTGACTTTTCCTGGAATGCAACTGCTGTGTCCATCGTGGCCTGCCTATTCTTGGTTTTGTTGGGAACTTTATCTGGAGTTGTTCGATATTTCTAGAAGCCACATCACCCCAGGCAATGCTGAATGTGATAAGTGTCCAAACAACACGGAGTTTGTTCTTATCTCCTTCATGGTACATCTACACGGAGAGGCTAGGATCTGCCCGACGAGATGTTTTTTAGAGTGGCCGTGCCTGAGCATTTACACATGAAAATAGATTATTATTTTATTATAAATTGCTGTCTTTTTATTTCTCCTTTGTAGTTCAGTTAGGACACGATATTAATTTTTTTTTTTTTTTTGCTGAGTAAGTTTCACCCTGAGCTAACATCTGCTGCCAATGTTCCTCTTTTTTTTTTTTTTTTTTTTAGCTTCAGGAAGATTAGCCCTGAGCTAACATCTGTGCCAGTCTTCCTCTGTTTTGTATGTGGGATGCCACCACAGCATGGCTAACAAGTGGTGTAGGTCCATGCCTGGGATCCAAACCTGCAAACTCGGGCTGCCAAAGCGGAGCATACTGAACTTAACCACTATGCCACAGGGCCAGCCCCACAATATTAATTTTTGAAAATAAAACTTTGTGTGTTGGTGAGCTATATTACCTATGAGTTTAATTTCAGGATACTAAAGGGGCATTTCAAAATGGTATATAAAGTGGGTGTTGGTTCTCACCGGGTTGAGAACCAGTGATGTAGGCCAAGGTAAACCCATTGGTCTTTGCCTTCTGAGCAACAGCGAGCCACTGAAGGAGGTGAGCATGGGAGGGACACATGAGAAATATGTTTTAGGATGCTCTTTTTGGGGCTATTGAATGAATAGGGCAGTGGGACTGTCCTTGCCAACTCACATTGTCTCTATATGGTCAGGGAGCAAAGTCTGAAAAAAGCCTGTTGAGAACTCCCTGATGGCAGGCAGACACGATGCCATGCCTTCAGAAAGAGCTTAATAAATGCTTGTTGAATGAATGTGTTGTCTCTGTGGATGGGCTCATGGTTGGGAGGTGACAAAGGGAGGAATTTGTGAATGTCAGAGGCAAGGTCTACATTGTGATTTCCCAACTTCTTCTAATTTCCTTTTGCACTAATGATCCGGATAATGACTTGTTTGATGTCGGTTGTTACTGGGAATCTGTGAGCCACAGGAGGTCAGGGCCAGGGCTGTGTTGGTCACCTGTGTGAGAGCAGAGCGGGGGATGTTAGCAGCATGAATGAATGGATGGAGGTAACCTGACTCTCCAGACCATGTGCTATTTCTTTGCTCTAAATGTCCACAGACTAATAATATACCTTTCACACGGATGATCCCTGTGTCTTAAGTGCTTACAATATCCATCACTGCCCAGCTCTAATGCCTCCTCCTCCAGCAAGCCCTCTCCATCCCCAGCCTGGGTCAGCCAGCTGCTCTGGATGACCCCATTCCAGCCATGCCCACTCTGAGTCACCACTGACTGGGGATGGGTCTGTCTTTCTCTCTCGACTGTGAGCCCACGAAGGCAGGGCTGGGGCTGTTCCCACAAGGCCCCTTATGTGCACCTCATGTCACTTAACACTCATTGCTTCCTTGAGTTAAGTACTATTATTATTCCTGATTTGCAAAGGCAGCAATTGATGTTCAGAGAGGTTACGTGACTTATCTGTGGTCACACAGCCAGCAGGCAGCAGAGCTGGGATTCCAACCTGGGTCTGCCTGAGTCCAAAGTCTTCAGTCCAAAGTTGCCTTTGACAACTGCCCTATAATGCCTCAATAAACTCTTGTCAACGGAATGAACAAATAAATGAATGCATCTAAGAGCGACACAGGGTCTCCTGGATAACCTGGTCCAGCTCACCTCACTTTCTTACTTTATAGATGTCGAAACAAAGCCCCAAGAAGGGAAGGATCTGAGTTTCAGTCTCTTAAAGCCATGATTCCTGGCCACATTCCCTGGATTCACGCACACACCAAGCACCTTCCAGAAACCTATAAATAAAGGCACATCCATGGTTATGTGGTGGGCTGTGAGGTTTTCTGCCCGTTTATCTCCCTGAAGAGGTGAGTCAGACCTTTCTGTTATGATGTTGGGGTCACTGAGGCGGGTGGGGGGTGACTTCAGCACAACCCCCCCATGGTTTAGGGAGTGGGAAGCACTGTGGTCAGTGCTCAGAAATCAGCCACAGGTTCAAGCCTGGCTCCACCAGCTGCTTGCTGAGGGGCTGTGGGCTTATTACTTAACCTCTCTTAGCCTCAGTTTCTTTTTTATTTTATTTTATTTTATTGAGGTCATCATAGTTTATAACACTGTGAAATTTCAGTTGTACATTATTATTCGTCAGTCACCATATACATATGTGCCCCTTTACCCATTATGCCCACCCCCCAACCCCCTTCCCCCTGGTAACCACTAATCTGTTCTCTTTGTCCATGTGTGTGTTTATCTTCCACATATGAGTGAAATCACACAGTGTTTGTCTGTCTCTGTCTGGCTTATCTCACTTAACATAATACCCTCAAGGACCATCCATGTTGTTGCAAATGGGATGATTTTGTCTTTTTTATGGCCGAGTAGTATTCCATTGTAGGTATATGCCACATCTTCTTTATCCACTCATCAGTTGAAGGGCACTTGGGTTGCTTCCATGTCTTGGCTTTTATGAATAATGCTGCAATGAACATAGGGGTGCATAAGCCTCTTTGAATTGTTGATTTCAAGTTCTTTGGATAAATACCCAGCAGCAGAATAGCTGGGTCATATGGTATTTCTATTTTTAATTTTTTGAGACACCTCCATACTGTTTTCCATAGTGGCTGCACCAGTTTGCATTCCCACCCCAGTGTATGAGGGTTCCCTTTTCTCCACATCCTGTCCAGCATTTGTTATTTTTTTTCTTGGTAATTATAGCCATTCTAATGGGTGTAAGGTGCTATCTCATTGTAGTTTTTTTTTTTTTAAGATTTTATTTATTTATTTTCTCCCCAAAGCCCCAGTAGATAGTTGTATGTCATAGCTGCACATCCTTCTAGTTGCTGTATGTGGGACGCGGCCTCAGCATGGCTGGAGAAGCGGTGTGTCGGTGCACGCCCGGGATTTGAACCCGGGCCGCCAGCAGCGGAGCGCTCACATTTAATTGCTAAGCCATGGGGCCGGCCCTCTCATTGTAGTTTTGACTTGCATTTCTCTGTTGCTTAGTGACGTTGAACATCTTTTCACGTGCCTGTTGTTAGCCTCAGTTTCTTCATCTGTCAAGAGGGGATGACGTCAGAACCTGCCTTAGAGCATGAACTATGATTGTGGCTGTAAATAGCAGAGCCCGGCCCGAGGGATGTGCTTATTAAATGCCAGCTGTGATAATTAAGACACAATGAGGGCAATAATCTTAAGGGCACTTATTTACTGAGTATCTCCTTTGTGCCAGCGCCATGCACAGGGCTCTGCCTGTGTCATCTCCTTGAATCCTCCCCAGACCCTGTGAAGTTGGGTCTATTAACAGTCCCATTTTACAGATGAGCAACAGGAGGCTCAGAGAGGCCGATGGTCTTGTCCACGGTTATATGGACAGTGAGTGGTAGTCTGGAGCAGAACCCAGGGCTGTCTGACTCGGACCCAGGACATCCTCCACCCCCTGTAAAAGCCTGAAAAAGTGGTTAACAGAAAGCAGGGGAGCGTGGAGGGACGTGCCAGGTATAGGGACAGAATGAGGTGGGATGAGGGTATCTGAGCCACATCGAGTTTCACGGAGAGAACAGATGAGATCTGTTGGCCATCGATGGACATTCTCGAAGGCAGAAGAGACAGGGGTCTGCTGTGTGGAGAACAAGGCTCCTGGAGGGAGGAACCAGGGCCAGTATGGGGGTCTCTGTGCTAAATGCTTTCCACAGAGTCATAGCCGAGACCTTTAGCTCTGGAGGTCTGAGTCTCCTGTGCACAGCAGGACGGGGACTCAGTGACGGTCGCTGCAGCTGTGGCATCTGCGGGATGTGTGGGAATAACTAAGGAGAGGTGGGGATTTCGGGGTGCTATGACTCCCCTTAACAATCACACTCATTGTTTGAAGGCTCTCAGATTCTGTTGCTCGAGAGTCTGTTTTGTTATTATTATTATTATTTATTTTTTCCCCAATTGTTTTCTTCTAGGACTCTGCTATTGGGGCTTTGGCCACCCTTCCTCCCCTCCATGGTGTTTTATTGGACCACTAATTGCAGGACATCCCTCTTTGGATAAGCCTTCTTCCCTGGTGTAGTTGAGGCTGTGGACTGAGGGAATGTCAAGGATGATACTGATGAGAAATTCATCAGCTGTCGTGTTTACTGGATCACGACTTCCACCCCCACCCAGGGCCAGAGGACTCTCTGCTGACCAGGCTTCACAGCAGCCCTGTTTACTTGTGAATTTCCCTCTCAGCCTGGTGCCTGGCAGAAAACAGCTGGGGGCGGGGTTCCTTGAGAGAGGAGAGGAAGGGCAAGGGTGAGGCAGAAGGAGAGAAACCCCAAGAAAGACAGGGAGAGACGCAGAGAGAGGGGGCAAGGATTCCTAGAGGGACCGACGGGCACACTTGTGCAGAGACCAAGGCAGGGGAAATGAAGAACAGGAGAAGGAGAGACCCCCTCAAGGATCAAGGAGGTCACGGTCATTGGCCTTGTGGTCTCTGTTTATTGGGTACTGGACTGTGCGATTTCATGAAACTCTCACGACAACCTTGTCTGGTAGTCTTCTAATGTCCCCATTTTACAGAGCAGGAAACTGAGGCCCAGAGAAGTGACATCTCTCATCAATGTCATCCAGGTAGCCTTGATGACACAGAGAGGAGTGGGACACACTCACAGCAATCGAAGGAGACAGAGGCTCCAGGAAAGAGAGACGGAAACAAGAAACAAAACAAGAATAAGACAATACTTAGCATGGTGGTTGGGAGTGTGGCCACAGCCAGAAAGCCTGGGTGAAATCCTGGCACTGCCGCTTCCAGCTGTGTGGCTCTGAGCAAGTGATGTCACCTCTCTGGGCTTCTATTTCTTCCTTTTCACAAAAAAGGAGATTATTGCAGACCCTCTACTATGGGGCTGTTTTGAGGATGACAGCTGACAGCACAGATTAGGGTCATGGTCATTAGAATAGTTACGTAGTGAGCTTTAGCTAGTAGTTTTAATTTTATTCCCTCACTAAAGAGTCACAGGAGGGTGCTAGGCAGAGGGATGGAGGCTGCGGGGCATAGAGAGATGGAAGAATGTTTGCTCATTCAGTCAATAAATATTTACTGAAGACCTGACATGTGTCTGGCACTGTTCTAGGTGCCAAAGATACAGTGATAAACGAAATATACAAACATCTCTGCCATCACGGAGCTGAAATTTTAGACAGATAGAAAATAAGATGGACAAATGAAATATAATATGTCAGGTAGGGCTATGCACTATAGAGAAAAAATAAAGGGGGTAGGAAGATAGACAGTGGTCAGGGAAGGCCTCTTGGAGGAGGTGACACTTGAGAAGAATCTTAAAGGAGGTGAGAAAGGGAGCCTTGTAGATAGGTGGGGGAAGTGTCCCAGACAGAGGGAAGAGCCAGTGCAAAGGCCCTGAGCTTGGAGTGTGACTCGTGTGGTCAAGGAACATCGTGACTTGAGTAGATTGAGAGGGAGAGTAGGAGGAGGTGAGAGATAATGGAGGTGAGAGTTGATGCAGGACCCCATGGGCCACTGTAAGGACTTTGGCTTGTGCTCTGAATGAGGTGGGAGCTATGGGAGGGTTCTGAGCGAGGAGGGACGTGATTTGACTCAAGATCTAACAGTGTCCCTCTGGCTGCTGGCTGGGGGAAAAGGCTGGGGTGGTGATGGTGGCTGGGCCAAGGATAGGCAGAGAGGAAGTGGTGAGAACTGGTTGGACATTGAATATTACATAGCAGCAGAATGAAATTTCTAAAATGTTAATCAGATCATGCCACTCTTCCTGCTTAAAACCTCTGATTCTCTGTGAACCTCAGAAAAAGTCTCCAAATTTAGCCATGGCCTACAGGTCCCTAAGTGCTGTGTCCACACTCCCCTTCATCCCCACTGTGAGCTCTCCGACATCATCTCCTATCACTCTCCCCCAAGTCGTTCACTCCTCTGTAGCCATCCAGGCCTCCTTTCTGACCCTTGAATGTGCCCCGGGGCCTTTGCACTTGCTATTTCCCCTTCCCTGAATTTCCCTTCTTTCCCTGTTTTTTTTGTAACACTGTCTCCTTAGCATGATCTTGGCCAAAGACCAAATCAGCCTTCCTGTGGCCACGCTTTCTACCGGGCTCACTCCCCCACCCCCAGGTCTTCTCTGTCTCACCCTTGTTTATTTCCTTGTTCTGTAATAACTCTATTTATGCGTTAGATTATTGACCATGAGCCTCTCGGGGCAGTGTCTGGCTAATATTCTCTGTTGTATTCCCAGGGTTGGCCTATCATGAACAGTAAAGATGTATCAATGAAGGCAATAGATCCTCACAATTTCTCACAGCCCGTGTCTTCACTGAGAGTCAACACAATGGGAGCAGAAGCTCTGGGGTCACAGGTTTGAATCCCAGCTCTTCTCCATACTGTGATCGCTGCCACAAGTTCTTCAGCCTGGCTGTGCCTCAAACAGGAAAAAGAAAGGCACCGACCTCTTAGGGATGTTGTGAGGATTAAAGGAGTTAACAGGTGCTTAGAACAGTGTCTGACATCTAGCAGGTACTCAACAAATATTAGCCACTATTTTTTTTTTTAAAGATTTTATTTATTTATTTTTTCCCCCCAAAGCCCCAGTAGATAGTTGTATGTCATAGCTGCACATCCTTCTAGTTGCTGTATGTGGGACGCGGCCTCAGCGTGGCTGGAGAAGCGGTGTGTCGGTGCGCGCCCGGGATCCGAACCCGGGCCACCAGCAGCGGAGCGCGCGCACTTAACCACTAAGCCACGGGGCCGGCCCATATTAGCCACTATTTTGATCTTTACATTTTTTTCTCAAGGAGTAAGGAGGAATGACAGCAAATATAAGGAATTCAGAAACTCAAGGAAGCTCGGGCTCTAGGATTACATGTGTGTTTGAATAAACCCCTGTGCAGTGGTAGTATTATTCAGCCCATTTTCCAGGGGAAGAGACTGAGGCTCAGCGAGAGAGGTCAGTGTGCCCAGGGTGGCAGAGTCAGGGAGAGCCCAGGTCTGTTGGTCTGAACCCATCATCGCTGCTCTGGAATGGTCCCGCCAGGCTCCCTCATGGAACAGACACACAAACATACATGCTCATGGTTCTGATGTACCAAGGGCATGGCTGGGCTTCTCAGTCACTACTATGTCCCCAGCACGGCCTAGTACAGGGCCTGGTAACTCCCACTCAACCATCAGAGAGCACAGAGTAGGTAAATGTTTGTTGAATGAATGTATGAATGCCAAGCTAAGGACTTTGGACTGTGAGCTAAGAAGGGCACTGGGGAGCCAAGGAAGGTTTGTAAGCAGGAGAGGGCCATGGTCATATCTGAGCTTTAGAAAACACTCTAGGCTTCCTCTCCATTCTGGGCCGCTGCATATACTGCTCCCTCTGCTGGAAACATTCCTACTCACTAACTCCTACTGCTCCTTCAAATCTCAGCTCAGTCGCCCCCTCCTCCAGGAAGCTCTCCCAGACTGCCTCTGAGCTCCTGCAGCCCAGCTCTGCCCACTCTGGGTCATCATTGTGTGAGAATGGGTCTGTCTCCCCCACAGGCTGGAAGCCCCATGAGGGCAGGGTCAAGAGTGTCTTGATCACAGCTGTGTCCCCAGCACTGCCTCATACCGGGCAGGGTGCTCAGGGAATTTTTTGGGGGATGAATGAATGAGATCAAAACTAGAGCAGAATTGGGGAGGATTGGGGTGGGGGTCTGCCCCAGCCAAGGGCTCTGTCTCCTGTACAATGCTGACCCTCTTACTCTGAGAAATAGTTACTCAGTTTTTCTCCAGCCTCATCTTGAACCACTTTCTCGCTCACTACAACCACCCAGAACTTCTAGACAGAGCGAAAATTAAGTAGACCAGGATGGAAATGGGGAAACTAGAGGAGAAGAGGTGTATGGGGACTCTAGTGGTAATTGCAACATAGCTTTTCAGCATTCTGGTATTTTAGGACACCTGTATATTTTAAAGTACCAAAGCCCCAATATTTTTGTTAGAGTCATACTATTATTTCTGTATTAAAAAGGCTTACTTCTAAGAATAGAGTGTGGACAGGGGAAAAATAGTAACTTTGGAGTGGAGTGACCTGGCAGACACCACCTTAACCAAGTGATCAGTCTTAACATGTCCTGTGATGGCATGTTGATATTGTGTACCCCTGATATGACAGATGAGAATGGTACCTTGCCTCTGTGATATTTTCCCCCTAGATCCATAACTACAATCTAATTATGAGACAACATCAGACAAACCCAAATTGGGGGAGCATCCTACAAAACACCTGACCAGTACTCTTAAAAAGTGTCAAGGTCATGAAAAACAAGGAAAGATCAAGAAACGGTCACCGGTTGAGGAGTCAAAAGAGAGATGAAGATGAAATACTATGTGGTATCCTGGATTGGACTGTGCAACGGAAAAAGGGCATTAGTGGCAAAACTGGTGAAATCTGAATAAAGTGTACAGTTTCATTAGTATTATGCCAATGTTAGTTTCTGAGTTTTGATAAACATAGCATGGTTATTTAACAAAAGTTGGGGAAGCTGAGTGAGCATACATGGGAACTCTGCACTAACTTTTCAACTTTTCTATAAATCTAAAATGATTTCAAAATAAAAAATTTTAAAAAAAGAAAATCTCAATCATTTATACATTGAGATGTATCCAGTGAGCTATCTCATATAAAATTTCCAATCTGACAGTCCTTGTCTTTTACCTAAAGTATTTATCCACTTACATTTAATGTAATTACTAATGTGTATATTTGAGGTTAAATCTACCATTTTATTTTGTACTTTTTATTTGTCTCATCTGGCCCATGTTTCTTGCCTTCTCAAATTTGCATGTCTTTATTTCAACACGGTGAGCGTAACTGTTTTTTTTTTTTTTTGCTGAGGAAGATTAGCCCTGAGCTAACATCCGTTGCCAATCCTCCTCTTTTTGCTGAGGAAGATTGGCCCTAGGGCTAACATCTATGCCCATCTTCCCCTACTTTATATGTGGGACGCTTGCCACAGCATGGCTTGGTAAGTGGTGTGTAGGTCCACGCCTGGGATCCGAACCCGAGAAACCTGGGTTGCTGAAGTGGAGTGCATGAACTTAACCACTGTGTCACCAGGCCGGCCCCAAGCATAACTGTTTTAAGATCAGTGTCTGATCATTCCGTCACCTGAAGTCTGAGCACGCCTGGTCTGTTCTCTTGGCTCTTGTTGGTGTCGTCTTGATTATCTCTGATTGATGATTGCTGACCTTTACATTTGGCTGTGGGATTCCCCCTCGCCCTGACGTGGATGTGCCACCACTAGAGGCTGTGCGTGCTTTGGCCAGGCTCCCTGGTGATACCTCCAATCAGAGTCACCTCAGGCCCGGTTCTGCCTGATGTGCCTCGACTCACTCAGTTATCTGTCCCAGGGTGTCAATCTGTTCCTGGGTCCTTCTGAGGCCACAGCTTCTCAGGGACTTTAAACATTTTCCTTCTGTTCTGCTCAGTGTCAAGGCTGCTGCTCCAGAGTTAGGGTCGGGGTAGGTTTAGATCTGGCTCACCCCCACTCAGAGGGGAAACACTATGGGGTCCCAGCTTAGTGTGGGGAAGGTCTTCTTTTCCACTTCTGGGCCTTGGCCTCGGAGCCCACAATATGAAACCCAGTCATACTCCCAGCAAACACTCTCAGGGTACAAGCACCTTCTGTAGAGCCTTCTTACCTCTGTTTATACTGTCAACTCTGCAGGTTTTTATCGCCTCTGTGTTTTCATTTCAACAGTGTTTTTCTGAAAAGTAAACTTTATTTTGAGATAACTGTAGAGTCACATCCAGTCATAAGAAATAATAGATCCTGTGTACTCTTGACTCAGTTTCCCTAAATGATATCTTACAAAACTACAATATAATACCACAATCAGGATGTAGACATTGATACAATCCGCTGGTCTTGTTCAGATCTTGCATTTACTTGAACTCATTTGTGTGTGTGTGCGTTTAGTTCTGTGCAATTTTGTAACATGTAAGTTTGTGTATCCACCACCACAGTCAAGGTACAGGACATTTCCTTCACCCCAAGGATCACTCCGGTTGCCTTTTATAAATACACTCACTTCCCTCCTGGATCCTACCCCCTCCTTAATCTCTAACAACATATTCTATTCTCCATTTCTATGATTTTTGTCATTTCAAGAATGTTACAGAAATAGAATAATAGAGCACGTAACCTTTTGGGATTGGCTTTTTTCACACAGCATAATTCTCAGAAATTCATCCAAGTTGTTGTTATGTGCCAACACTTCACTCCTTTTTATTGCTGAGTTGTGTTACATGGCATGGGTGTACCACAGTCTGTTGAATCACTCACCTATTGAAAGACATCTGGCTTGTTGTCAGTTTTTGGCTATTTGAATAAAGCTGCTGTGAACACTCATGTACCAGTTTAATGTGTGAATGTATATTTTTGTTTCTCTGGGAAAATGTCCAGAGTGCAATTTCTGGGTCATATAGCAATTGCCTGTTTAGTGTTACAAGAAACTGTCAAACTGTTTTCTCATCAATGCTTTTGAGATTTAAAAAAAAATTATCCAGCATTTCCACTGTGTTCAGAGGGAGGGTTGATGTGAACAATTCAGCTTGCCATTATGCAAAGCAGAAAAAGCTACATTAAACTTTCCAATTGCCCAAGCATATTCTCTTTAAGAAAATGGCCACGTCAAACTAAACAGCTCCTGCACAGCAAAGGAAACCATCAACGAAGTGAAAAGGCAACCTACTGAATGGGAGAAAATATTTGCAAATCATATATCTGATAAGGGGTTAATATCCAAAATATATAAAGAACTCATACAACAATAGCAAAAAAACAAACAATCTGATTAAAAAATAGGCAGAGGATCTGAATAAACATTTTTCCAAAGAAAACATACAGATGGCCAACAGGTACAAGAAAAGATGCTCAGCGTCACTCATCATTAGGGAGATGCAAATCAAAACCACAATGAGATATCACCTCACACCTGTTAGAATGGCTATTATCAAAAAGACAAGAAATGACAAGTGTTGGAGAGGATGTGGAGAAAAGGGAACCCTTGTCCACTGTTGATGGGAATGTGAATTGGTGCAGCCACTACAGAGAACAGTATGGAGGTTCCTCAAAAAATTAAAAATAGAACTACCATATGATCCAGCAATTCCACTTCTGGGTATTCATCTGATGAAAATACCACTAATTCAAAAAGATATCTGCACGCCCATGTTCATCGCAGCATTATTTACAATAGCCAAAATATGGAAGCAACCTAAGTGCCCATCGATGGATGAATGGATAAAGGAAATGTGGTAGGTGTATGCAATGAAATATTATTTAGCCATAAAGAAGAAGGAAATCTTGCCATTTGCAACAACATGGATGAATCTTGTGGGCATTACGCTAAGTGAAGTAAGTCAGACGGAGAGAGAGACAAATACCGTATGATTTCATTTATTTGCGGAATCAGAAAAGCAAAAAATAGATTGGTGGTTGCCTGAGGCTGGGGTGGGGTGAGGTGGGCAAAATGAATGAAGGTCAAAAGGTACAAAAAAAAAAAAAAAAAAGATGGCCAGATCCTAACTTCCCCAGGTTACAAGCTTTCCTGAGAACCTGAGGGTGTTTTCATTCCCATTTCCCAGGTTTTCTGAGGTGAGCATCTTTTCTGATGCTGCTTAGTCATTTGTATTCTCCTGTCCAGTGTGACCCTTTGCTATTTCCAGGAATCCCCAAGGGAAGCATTTTAGAAGGTGGAGTAAAGGTGGTGTGGAGAAAAACCCGAGGAGGGGTGGGGAGGGGATAAGGGGTCAGCAGGGGAGTGGTTCCCGGGAGCCAAGAGCCAGCTATCACCATTCTCCCTTTTCAATGACATTCAGAAATTTGACATCCTGAGAGCGCCCTGTCTCTCTGCTGTGGGTAGCTTCCGTTTACATCCCCAGATCCGTTTTTGCCCTTCTCTTCCCAGCTCTCTCTGTCTGGGATGCTGACCTGTACAGACTGCATCAACAGGATCTGGCTTCCTGTTGGGTTCAGCCAATGCTTGCCCCCCTCCCATCCCAAGAGACAGGAAGAATTGAGGGGAGAGAGAGGTCAAGCCATCAGTGCATTTATTCCACCACACCGCAGAGCTCACAGCTCCTGCCCAGGCCCCTTCTGTATGTCCTTCTTCTGCCCAGAGCCTTCTGTATGTCCAGGTCCTTGTCCCATTCCCTCTCCTCACAGCTCCCAGCCTGGGGTGGCAGCAGCTCCCCTCGGTGACCTGCCCCGGGTACTGCACCATCCTTTGAGGTTTCTTTACACCTTGCCCATATCTTTGTAAGTAGCCCCTTTATTAAACTCCTCAAATGACTCCATTTGAATGTGTCCTCTGTTTCCTGCCAGGATCCCAGTCTCTGGCCTCCCCTGGGTGTGTGTGAGGGGGTCCTGAGCTTCCTTGTGGAGGTGAAAGCCCCCTGAACACGTCCCCAGGCACTTCACAAATCCTAATGGCCCCGCCCACCCCTCGCCCCCCATTCCTTCATCTCAGAGAGTCCTTCACTTTCCAGAGTCCAGTGCCCCACTTCCTTGAACAAAACGTATACAAACACACAACCCTGTGGCTCAAGGACCCCCACCCTTCTTAGAGGCCCTATGGACACTCCCCCCTAAGCACCCTGGATGCATTCTGTGTCAATTATTATTTTTTTAATTTAATTTTTATTTTTATCAAAGCACTGTGAATTCTTGTAGCTGTTTCTTTGGGTACTTTACCCCCAGGATTCTAGATAGAATGTTGAAATTGCTACTTCTTATTTTCCTATTTCCACATTATCCGTTGACTTCCACTGCGGAAGGTGAAGGTTGAGTTTCTTTCACATCCCACTCACAAACACACTTCCCCTTCCCTTCCTCACCGTAGAATCACCTCCCAATTTACCATTAGATCAATATTCATGTCTGTATTACTGTGACTAAGTAAAATCCTGTCCCCAGCTCAGCCTTATAGCATGCTATGATTGTATTTCTTTTCTTGGATAACTTTTTGTTTTTATGAGATTGAATAATTATCATTTGTTGTTGGCTGGATTTTCCATCATGGATTCAACTCCAAACTCTTCACCATTAGAGTAAAAACTCCTCTCATACATTCAAACGTACCAGGCATCACATAAATTTTATCAAGGAACTATTCCTTTTTTTTTTTTTTTTGTGAGGGACATCAGCCCTGAGCTAACATCCATGCCAATCCTCCTCTTTTTGCTGAGGAAGACCAGCTCTGAGCTAACATCTATTGCCAATCCTTCTCCTTTTTTTCGTCCCCGAAGCCCCAGTAGATAGTTGTATGTCATAGTTGCACATCCTTCTAGTTGCTGTATGTGGGATGTGGCCTCAGCATGGCTGGAGAAGCGGTGCGTCGGTGCATGCCCAGGATCTGAACCCGGGCCGCCAGTAGCAGAGGGCACGCACTTAACCGCTAAGCCACGGGCCAGCCCGAGGAACTATTCCTTGATACTAGGAATTATTCAAAAAAAATTTTAGGTGTGGTAATTGTATTACAGTGATGTTTTAAAAAGCCCTGTATTTTAAAGATACATCCTGGGGGTATTTATGGATGAAAAGATAGGGTGGCTGGGATGTGCTTGAAATAACAGAGTGGGGGTTTACATGAAGCACTGTTGGGACCCCCCAGAGTCTGCCAGCCTCCTGCTCTCAGCAGGACTGCGTTGCACTCTAATTCCTGGATCTCATTCCTTGGCACTGTTTCTCCAAGGTTGGGAGTAGAGTGGGGTGATGGTGGTCCAAGGGCCGTCAGAAGGAGCTTGTTAAATATACAGGCTTCTGGGTCCCCCACCCGAGAATCAGATGTTTCCGAGGATGAGTCTTAAAATATCTGCATTCGTAACCAGCACACTGGGTAATTATGATGTACACCAACATTTGAGAATCCTCCTTAAGAACTTTTTATTATGGCAGATTTCAAACATATCCTGATTGCTGTGGGCTGAACTGTGTCCCCCGCCTTCCCAATTCATATGTTGAAGCGCTAACCTCTAATGTGATGGTATTTGTAGATGGGGCCTTTGGGGGGTGATTAGAGTTAAATGAGATCATAAGAGTGGGGCCCTAGTCCAATGGAATTGGTGTTCTTATAGGAGGAAGAGAGACCAGAGACAGCGTCCCACCCCGCCCCTGTGCCAACACAGAGGAAAGGCCATGTGAGGACACAGTGAGAAGGTGGCTGTTTGCAAGCCAGGAAGAGAGCCCTCTCTTGAACAGAATTTCTAGATTCTTGATCCTGGACTTCTAGCCTCCAGAACTGTGAAAAAATGTATTTCTGTTGTTTAAGCCACTCGGTCTATGGTATTTTGTTATGGCAGCCCAAGCAGATTAACACATACACAAAAGTAGGGAAAATAGTTTAGTGAATTCTCACATACCTCATCACTCATCGTCCACCATTATTGACACGTGGCCAATCTTTCATCTTTTTTCCCACCACTCCTTCCACATCTGCTAGATTACTTAAAATAAATCCCTGCCATAATATCATTTCAATCGTAAATACTTCAGTATGCAACTCTAAAAAAATAAGATTATTTTAAAAGCATAACAATACAATATTATACTTAAAAATTAATCATAATTCCTTAATATTATCAAATATTCCAATGTCAAATGTTTAAATTTCCTGAATTGTCTCATAATCCCTATGGCATCAATAAAAATTTTTCATGCATGCACCACCAGGTATGTTTATTTATTAAGTTATATTTAAATGCATATTTTTTCCTCTACTGATATTTTACATACATTATAAATTTACACCCCCTGAAAAATCCAGCAAATAAAAAGACTAGATGAAAATCAATAAGCAAAACCAGGTTGATACATTTTTTCTGGCCTCCCTCTGGGCCATCTCGAACACCCCACTTTGAACATTACTTGTATGGGTCAAGAATCGGTATGTCTGAATGTGGGTGTCCCCCATTCAGAATTTTCTTGCAAGCTGTGAATCCACTCCCCTGAAGTATTCATGGACATCCAAGATTTTTGTGGACAACATCAGGGGACCCTAGACAGCTTTGTCAAAAGTCTACGATCACCAAGGGAGATGCCCTCAGAAGAGAGAGTCTCCTGTCTGTCTCTCTATGGAACCTTCTGGGTCTTAGGCTCAATGGAGAATCTGACAAAAGCTGTGGCCACTCCCCAGGAAAACCCACCCCCCAAATACAATTTTGCACATGGATGCCCTGAAGCACAACCATAGCCTACCTTTATAGAGTCAGCATCCTTGATTCATTCCTCCTCCCTCAACTTTTTTTTTTATTTTGAAATTTTTCAGACCTACAGAAAAGTTGCAACATAGTGCAATGAAACCCAAGACAGCATAACTGGAGGCACCAATTTTTATTATTTGCCACATTTGCTTTCTCTCTCATAGGTTTGCTTGTGTGTGTGTGTGTGTATGTGTGTGTGTGTGTATACATATATAATTTGGGGTGAACCATTTGAGAGTTAGTTCCAGACATCATGACACTCCAGAAAAGATTTCAGCATGCTTCATACCCCTAATAAGAGGTACATTCTCCTAAACAACCACAGTACAATTAAACATAAGAAATTAACATAGGAAATTAACATAGATCATGATTTGATGGATGCATTGGGCAATCATAGTGCAGAGGTGCTCTTCTGTCCTTCTGTTCGGGGAAGGTGTGTCAAGTTGGTGGCACAAGACGTCAGTTTGCCTCGTTATTGGTGATGCTGAGTTCGAGTCCCTGGGTAGGGCAGTGTGCACCAGATCTCATCACTGTAAAGATGCCTTCTCCTTTTTGTAGTTACCAAGTAATTGGTGGGATAACACTTTGAGACTATGTGAAGATCCTGTTTAGGATACATTTTAACATTTTAACAAGTGCCTACCATTAGAGGGAAGGAGACAGAAATGCTCCTTGCTCTCACAGAGCAAACATTTTAGTTGGGAGTTGGGTGGGGGAGAAAGACAACAGACAAGCAAACAGAGGAATACAGTTTCAGAGTGTGAGCCCCGTGAAGGCAGGGACTTGCTTGTTTACTGCTGTCTGTGCCTAAAGCAGCACCTGGCACTTACACCCAGTAATGACGTGTTGAAATGAACGAATGAATGGTGTTAAGTGCTACGAAGACTCTAAAACAGGGTATTTGTTAAAGAGACTCTGGGTGGGGTGAGGCGGGGTGTGTGATTATTTTAGGTGGAATGTTAGTGAACACCCCTGTGATTATGGGTGTTTTGAGTTGGAAAGAAGGAGAAAAACAAATGCAAAAGATCCCTGAGGAGGACTAAATTTGGTGTGTTTGATGAGCGGAGAGAGGGCTGGGGGTGGGGGGCAAGGAGAAGGAGTGAGACTGAGCCCGGGTCCCCTCCCAGTCAGGGTGGTGGGCCAGCTGGTGGAGTGAGACTTTGCAGACCATGTGAATAGCGTGGATTTTACGTGGGAAGCCACTAGGGGGAGGGGTGTAAGCAGAGAGTGATGTGAATCAAGATCTCTTGCTGTAGAGAGAGACGTCTCTTTGTCTCTATCTATATTTGTGCTTCTCTCACCTTTTAGGGGACTCACTGTAAACACGTGCAATATCGTGTGTGATTTCAGGGGGTTCGCCGGACACTCAGATTCAGACTGTCTGGTTTGGTCCATGCCACACCCCTCAGACAGGTAAAATGAGATGTACACCTAGTAACAACGAGTACCTACGGAGCACTTAGTCTGTGCCAGGCTCTGGTCTGAGTGCTTTATAAGCAGATGACTCAGTCTTCCCAACAATCCAGAGAGGAAGGTCCTTGATGATCCCATTACACTGATGGGAATATGAGAACTGGAGGGGGTGACTGCCTTTCCCATGATCACTCAGGCAAGCAGTGACAAAGGAAGAGTGACAGACCTGGAGTCTCTGTGTTTAGCCATTAGGCCAGGACTCCCTCCAAGTTAACTCAATCTCGGGGTCAGGGAACCCCTCAAGTCCATTCTGGGTATTCCCAGGGTTCTCAGGCGCAGTGGTCAGACACTCTCAGGAGCTGGTTTGACTCCAGCTCAGCCAGGAAAGCTGGGCAAAGTGAGAGTTGTCATTGTTGGGTCAGGGGAGGACCCCAGGCTTGGAGTCCCAAAGCTGGCTAGGTGGGCGTGGGGAGAGGAACATCCAGTCAGGGTGTGCATCGTGTACGTTTGTTGTTTGTTGGCTTGTGTGTCTGCTCCTGGGGTCCGTGGGAGTATGTGAGTCTTAGTACATCAGAGCATAGGCTCCTGAAGGAGGCTGCATGGCTCCAACTGCCAGCTCACATCTCACTAGCTGGGAGACTTTGGGCAAGTTACTTAGTGTCTCTGTGCCTCCTTTTTCTTGTCTGTCAAATGGAGACAATCAGTTTCTACTTCTTAAGACTTTGTGAGGATTCAAGGAGACGGTGCATGTCAGGTGCCAGGCTTACGGCTCACCCTGTGGTGGGGGGCTCCTCCAGGGCGGCTTATTCGATTTAGTGTGTCATTCCGCAGTGTGTGCTGGGTGATATTCCATCCGCTTCATTGTGTGTCCACTGGGTGTTATGTTTGCCATCCTGCGTATTCCTGAGCGGTTGGAGGAGCCATCTCGTACTTTCTGGATCTTCCGCTCCTGGGACTAGTTACAAGATTACCTCTCTGCATCCTCTCTTTGACCCCCCTGCGAACCCGAACCCGGCCAGGTCCAGAACCACGCCCCCTGCCCAATCCTCCAGTCCTATGGCTGAAGAGCGTCAGCTACCTTCCCGCTCTTGAAGACCTGCCTTCCTTAGCCACGCCCCCACACCCTGTGGTCACGCCCCTCTTCAGTCCTCCAATCCCACTCATGAAGTCGTTAAGCCACGCCTCTCTGTCAATTCCAGGTCTGGGTCCGCCCAAATCCGCCCACAGAACGCCACGCCTCCTGCCCCTCCACTCTAGGCACGCCTCGTCCTCACCTGGTCTAGCACCACCTCCTGCCCACCTGGGTATAGCACCCTGCCCCACCCCACCCCTCAATGCCTTAGACCTTGAGTGGTCGCTGTTGTGTGGGGTGGGGGTCCTGGAGACTTTATTTGCCCCTGGAAAGGTCTTGCCATGGGGAGTTGGCGAGGTACATCTTGCCCTAGGGTCACATGAATCTTGGGGCCTTGGGGGAGGGGCGGTAGGCAGAAACCATGGAGGTCACATGACCCAGAGACCTCTGCCAACCTCCATCCTGTTTGTCCTAAGTGATCTGTCTTTCAAAAACATCTCCAGGGGTCGATATTCTGGTGGGGAGAAAAGAGCCGCAGGCATTGGGGTGATGTGGGGACACCCCTCACCAAAGGCCACTTGTCTGCTACCTTAATCTTCAAAGTTCTACTCAATCTCTGGGATCTGTAGCAAGAGAGGAAAGAGTATGGTTTTGTTTGTTTTTTTAAAGAGGAGTGGTCAGAATTGGGTAGGCTCCCTCCCCTTACCTCTAAGATACAAAACTCAAAAAGTAAAAAAAACAAAGAAAGAAGGAAAAGGAAGAAAAAATGACACAATCTACTGAAATCAACAAATGAACCACATATAGATATCCCTCAGAACCACCTGGGGTGGGGGTCAGGCCTCACTAAGTAAAGAGAGGGGGAGGGTGGCTCAGGTGAGGGTGAGGAGGGGTTCTCCAGGCTCCTCCTCCAGCCACACCTCCTTGGGTTCCTCTGTATTTGGTTCTTTTTCTCTCTCTCTGGGTCTCTGTCCTCTACCCCTCTGGGAATCTATTGTCCCCCCCATCTCCCCATCTCTCTGGTTCTCTGTCCCCTTCTCTCTCTAAGCCTCTATCCCCTAGTCTCTCTGAGTTCTCCCCTCATTCTCTCTGGTCTCTGTCCATTTCTTTCTGTCTCTGAGTTTCTCTTTCTCAATCTCTCTCTGTCATCTCTCTGGACGTTTGGCCATGCCCCTTTCTCAGCCCTCCAACCTCAGGGCTAAAGACTGTCAATCCATATTTCTCCTCCTCAATTCTAGGGCTACTGGTCCCACTCTTCATCCCAGAACCCCATTCTGCATCACTGGGAATGGCCATGTGACTAGTGTCTGTGAAAGGAAGATTAGCAGAGGTGACCTGTGTCACTTTTGGGCTGACAGCAAGAAGTTAGGAAGGCTTCTCCATCTTCCCCTTCCTCTTCCTGCGGTAGCATGTGTCGACGATGGTGGAGCCAAAGTATGGACATCTCCTGCTTTAGACTCACGTTGTACTGTTGTCTTAAGCCACCAAGATGTCTCGGTTTATTTGTTACAGCAGCTAATATTACCTCACTTAATACCACACCCAACCTACATTCCCATGTAGAAAGCCGACAGGATTCTGACACTAAAATTCCTGAACCTTCAACTCACATCCATCTCCAACCTACATTAGTCCTGACTAAACCAGAACTTTAACCCAACCCACATTCTGCCCAAAGCCCGCTCAACAATTAAAGGTAACCCTACCCTGATCCTAATCTTTGTCCTAACCTGACTCTGATGTCAGCTATATCCCTAGCCCTAGCTCTATTATAAACCTAACTTGGACTTTGTCCTGAACCCTAACGCTGTCCTCAACCCTAAACCTATGGCCCGTTCTTGGCCATGATTCTAATCTTGGTCTAATTCTACCTCTAATGACCCTGGCCCTGATGCTACCCTTAACTGTCAATTTGATGATCACGACCCAGGTGTACTCCAATCCTAAACATTAATCTGAGTCCTAACCAGAGATTTGCCTTGACCTTGATACCAGCTGAACCCCAATCCAGTCTTAGATCCAAACCCAGCCCTGATCTTAGCCACATCCTAGCCTTGACTGTGATTCTACCTATAACCAGAGTCTTAACTCTATACTTTATCCTACAGACTTAACCCTAACCCTAACCATGGCCATAACCCAAACACCAGGGCTAGTTGTCATCTTTACCTGAATCTTAACCATGTCTTCAACCCCAAACCAAACTCCACCAATACTGATTGCTACTGATCCTTAACCTGATTCTTAATTTCTAATCCTAATGGGAACCAAACTCCCCGTCTAAGAGCTTTACGTGACTTGGAGTCACCCCTGACTCTTTTTCCTTCACTTCCCACATCCAGTCTACCAGCAAATGCTGTCAGTGCTACCTTCAAATTCTATCAGTATCCAGCCATGTCTCTCCACCTCCAGAGCCACCATCTGGTCCAGCCACCATCATCTCTGCCTGGACTACTGCAGTCACTTTCTCACTGGGCTCTCTGTTTATTCCACTCTCCTAGCCCCCATCTCCTACAGACTGTTCCCTACACAACAACCAGAGAGATCCTGTTAAAACCTGAGTCAGCACACCTCCCTCTGCTCAGAGCCCTCCCATCTCATTAGGAGTAAAAGTCAAAGTTACACATTGGCTCCCAAGACGCTAAATAATATGGCCTCCTTTGTCTCCTCTCTGACTTCATCTCCTCCCACAGTCCCCTTGCTCACTCTGCTCCAGCCACTCTTGCCTCCTTGCTATTCCACACATACTCCAGGTACATCCCACCCCAGGGCCTTTGCATTTGCTGATCCCACCTGGAATGCTCTTCCTCCAGATATCCACATGGTCACTCCCACCTCTCCTTCAGGTCTTTTCTCACATGTCACATTCTCAATAAAGACCTTCCATTCACCTTGTTGAAAACTGCAATGCCCCTCTCTTCTAGCACTCTCTATTTCCGTTCTCTGCCTTGTTTTTCTTTATGACAGGTATTATCATCTAGCATACTGTATGATTTATTTATTTATCTTGTTTATTTTCTGTTTCCCCTAGTAGAATATAAGCTCCCCAGGATAGGTAAATTTGTTCTCTCTTTTGTTACCCAATGTCTGGAACACTGCCTGGCACATAGTAGATGCTTAATAATTAACATTTTTTGAATGACTTGTGCTTCTTGAGAAGGACACAGCTCCATTTCCCTGCAGTTCTAAGATCACTGGGTAAGGGGGAGAACAGTGAAGAGGGGAGGGGTTCGTGGTAGCCGCAGCATCCAGGGGAGCAGGTTGAGTGGTCAATTACATCTGGCCGACAGAGTTCCTGGCTCTGTCCCCAACCCCCTGAGGCCACTGCAGCTCCGGCCAGGAACTCATCAAACTCTTTTGGTTCACATTGCTCCCGTGCAGGGGCTGGATTTTCCCACCTGCAGGGAGAGCAGCTGAGAAATGCCAAAGCGTGGGTCCTCTTCCTGGCTTGTCCGTGGAACCAGGGGTCACCCATGTCTTCCCTCCCTCACAGCTCTGAGCCTCGGGTTCAGCTGAGAATGGGGTGAGCGTCAAGACGGAGACTCCCCTCAATACTGGAGCAGGAACTGGGGAGAAGGGTGAGGGCGAGGCAGGGAGACTATGAGGCTCGGCACTGGCCATACAGCCGGCAATGAAGAGGACAGAGAAGGCCACAGAGATGGAAGGACTGAAATAAAACCGGACAGTGAAAGAGGCAAAAAACGAAGAGATGGAGACCAACAGAAAGACTGAAAGTGAGAAACACATGCACATAAAAATAGAGACGGATAGAGAGAGAGTGCGTGCAATAATGGTGGGGGGGAATGGGCCCCCTCAACGTCTAACCCACTTAACGGTCTCGTCCAGTCTCCTACTGCGCTTTCCCGGGACTGCAGAGGCTGGCAAGCTAAAAACTACATTTCCCAGAATGCCTTGTGGTTTGAGGGTTCCGGACGGAGGTTGAGTTTGCACCAATCAGACGCCTTCGCGGGAAGCTTGAATTTCTAACCAAGGTGAACGGGGAGAAAGGCAGCCGCGAGGCTGCCGCCCCGCCACCGTAGATCCCAGCGGGCCGGTGTGGTTGCGGATCCAGCGGGCGGCTTCCTGATCGCGCAGGCCCATTCTGGGCGGTGGATTTGGGAGCGCCCTGGAGGCTCAGCCTAGAGTCTGTTTCTTCTGACAGGCTCTGTGTCCCTTAATAAGTCGCTTTCCGCTTACACTGGCCTGAGTGGATTCTGTTCGCTGCCACTGAGCGAGAATGGGTACAGAGACAGGGAGAAAGCGATGCAGACGCGGCGGAAACAGGGAAAGTGATTCAGAGAGGCACACAGAGATCCCGCCCAGCAGAGACAAGGAGAGAGACAGCTCCGCAGGGATACAATGGGCTGAAATTACAAAAAAAAAAAAAAAAAAAAAAAAAAGAGAGCAATGGAAGGAGGAAGATGTGGTGAGACAGACACCCAGAGAAATACTGAAGGTAAACTGAGGCAGAGAGGAGCACAAGCAGAGGCAAGGGCAGAGGATCCGGGAACAGTGACACAGAGAGCTCCCCAGAATGCTGGAGTGGAAGTGCTGGTAGAGAGGATCCTATAGAGACTGAACTTCTCCGGGAGGCATAGCAGTTGGAGGCAGGAGGATGGAGGGGACGTTGGAGACGTCCTTGACTTGCCAGAAGCACCAAGGCCTGGCCCGCTGATGAGCATTCTTCAGGCAGAATGTCTCTTTTTCCCAAGGTCTGTTTCCAGCCCCAAGCTTCAATAGTCCTGACTAAGGAAGGAGTAGTGTCCCTGAGTGCACTCCCCATCTCTCTGCCACTTGCCCCTTGGGCCTTGCCCCAAAAGACCAGCTCACTTGATGACTTGGGAAGGGGTGAGAAGGGGGACTCAACCACTTTTGATGTCTGAGGGAGATTCCTGAGGGTAGAGAAAGACTGAGGAATTAAGAGAAGAGGAGGGTCTGCAAGAAGGGGAAACTGAGTGAAAAAGAGAGGAGGTCGTAGGGACAGAGAGCTGGGGAGAGTGAGGCAGAGAGCGGGGAGACCCAGGGGCAGAGAGAGGGGAGATCCAGGGACAGAGAGAGGGGAGAGCCAGGGGCAGAGAGAGGGGGAGACTCAGGGGCAGAGAGGGGAGGCCTAGGGGCAGAGAGAGCAGATAAGGTTTTCAGATAGTGGGCTCAGAGGACCTGGCTCCTCTGACTAGTTTTCCTGGCTTCATTGTTGCCCCTCAGATCTCTCTTTGTTCTCCTCCAATTCAAGTTGCCAGATAAAATACAGGATGCCCAGTTACATTTGAATTTTAGATAAGCAACACTAATATTTTAGTATAAGCACAGCCCCAATATTGCATGGGACATACTTAAGAAAATTATTCTTTTATTTTAATCTGAAATTCAAATCTTACTGGACATACTGTGTTTTTATTGGCTAAATCTGGCAACCTTATCTCCATCTCTGTCCTGTTTCTGCCTCTTTTCCGTTTCCTGTTTGTGCCTGTCTTTCCCTCTCTGCCAGTCCACCTCTGCCTCCTCTGTCCTCTCTTAATGACCTTGCTCTGATGTGCAGTGGCCTCTCAGAGCCACCCCTGAGACTCCCACACCCCCATTGCGGCCCCCTCCTCCCTCCATCCTCCCAGTCCAGCCCCGTCTCTAGGGCCATCTCTCTCCTCCAGGCAACTGCTCCGTCTTCTTTCTTCATCTCTCTTCTCATCGAGGCCCCCAGCCCTGCAATTCTCCCCACCCTCCCTGCAAGGGAGAAGGTCTGGAGGCATTGAGGGAATTAGAAAGGCCCCATTACTCACCTGCATCCTGAACACGTCTCCTTTGCTTTCCATCTCCTGGGCCAGAGAGGTCATGAGAATTTCCCCAAGTTACACAGCAGAATAGAGACTAAATTGCACCCTCTGCCCTGAATCCCTTCCAAGTCCCCAAGTGGAAAATTCCTCTACTTTTCCTGAAAATGGCCTGGCTTGGCGATATTTCTGAATACCAGGTAATACTCGAGGGTCACAGGCCAGGACCTTGCCTGTGGTGCAAGGGATGGTAGACTTTTGAGTGTCTCCTGTGTGCTAAGAGTGGGGGATATGGCTTATGGACTGTAAACATGAGAACAGTGACTTGTCCTGGTTGTTGCCATGTCTCTAGGCCTGAGAACATAGTAGGGCTCAATAAATGTCTGTAGAATGAATGAATGAGTGAGTGAATGAATGAAAAAACACACCCCAAGCAGTTGAGGACTCCTCTCCATGTCTGCCCTTTTCTTCATCCCCATTGCTCTCTTTCTTACTTTGTCCTAGCCTCAGTCTCTGTTTCTCCCATCCCTTCTCTTGGGTTCCGTCCTTTGCTAGAATCATGTTATTGTTATTTGCCAACTGGAGGGGTCCCTGCAGTGACCACCACGTGCTAAGCATCTCTTCTGTGTCAGGTACTGATGGGGTGATTCACTTGTGGAATCCTTCTAGAATATTCCAGAAGGTAAGTACAGCTTTGCAGGGTGTTTTCCAGATGTGGAGTCTGAGACCCAGAGAGTGGAAAGTGAGGTGTCCTGGTCACAGCAGAACCAGAGCGTCTGGCTTCACTCTTAACCTGTCTCTTCTGTCTCTCCACCTCAAACTTCATCCTTCCTGCTTGGCACATCATCGCCTGCCCAGCCACATCTTTGACACCTCCAAAACGTAAGGATATTAGTATTAAACATTTACCACAGGGGTTGCAAACTCAAATGCGTCCAGGGTCCAGACATGTAACACAAATGAGCAGTGCAGGCCTGGGAGGGGCTGAGGCTGCCTGCCCTGGATGATGAGCAGTGGCTGCTCCACTCCAGCCAATTATGGCCGGGTGGCAGTCACCACCCCGAGATGCCACATCTGATTTCTTTTTTTTTGCTGAGGAAGATTCGCCCTAAGCTAACATCTGTGCCAATCTTCCTCTATTTTGTATGTGGGTCGCTGCTACAGCATGGCTGACGAATGCTGTAGGTCTGCACCCAGGATCCAAACCCGAGAACCGAGAACCCAGGCCACTGAAGTGGAGCACACAAACTTAACCACTACACCATGGGGCCGACTCCTGATTTCTTAAGAGGGGCTTGAAACTCACATTTTCAGAAGTCTCCCAAGATTTAAATGCTAGCACCAAATTTACACAGAACACTGTTCAGGCCAAACGACATTACATGTGTACCAGACATACAAGCTGGCTGATGGTTTGCAACCTCTGAATTGTTTTCAGTCCCATGTGCCAGGTTCTGTGCTAAGGAAGAATTTTCAGATTCCAGTAGAACGTATGCTCTGTGAAGGCAGAGGTATTTGGGTCTGTTTTGTTAACAGCTTTATCTGCAGCACCTAGAACAGTGCCTTATGCAAAGTAGGTGCTCAGTAATTTTTAAAAAGTGAATGGTGTATTGAATCCTAGCATAAACCATAGAAAGAACATTAAAAAAATCTCCACTTTACAGATGGGGAGATGGAGGCTCAGAGGGGCAAAGTCCCAGGGTTACACAGCAGCACTGGCATCTGAGTCCGGATCTCACCTGACTCCAAAACCTGAACCCTAGGCTGTCCTGACTGTACCTGGGGGTGTGCATTTGCAATGCCATGTGTGGGGATGTGCGTCCAGAAGCATGTTTGCGGGATTGTGGTGCTGAGGGTGTGTGGCGGCAGTGGTGGTGGTGTTGATCCTCCTGATGGACACTGTGGAAGCTAAACCTGGAGCATCTGCTGTCCTCAGACACATTTGCTCTGGGTGCTCACCCAGTCCAGACAGAACAATCCCCCCCCTCCTTCCCCCTCCTGGGCCCACCCTCAGGGGTCCCCCCACCCTCCTCCCCTAGATGCCCAGAGCCTTGGGGGAAAGGGGGAAAGAATTCAGGATGAGGGTGGAGGTGTGGGGAGGAGGCAGAGGGAACGGGATGGGTTAAGAAGGAGTGTGTGATGTCAAGCAAAAAAGACAACATTAGACACAGATGCTGAGATGGCGTTTATCGCGGCAAAAAAAGGTGAAGTCGCCGAGGGAGAAGGGGTGGGGGGAGGGGTGTGTGGTGGGGGCCGGGGTGGGGGCCATGGAAGCTAATACATGGTGCACTAGGTCACACGACGGACACTGGGGGTGGGTGGGTGAGTGGGTGGGGTGGGCGTGGCCCAGGCATGGCAATGGGGGGAGGGGGAGAGGAGAGGGCAGTGGGCCCCAGCCAGGCGCTTCTGGAGGTGGTGGGGAGGAGGGGGCGGCGTCTCTGGTCACAGAGGATGGAAGGAATCAGTTAGAGGGGTCGGATGGAGACACTGGAGGCACGGCCACATGGCGGCTGGTCTGGGCCCAAGAAATGGAATGTGGGAGTGGGGCAGCAGGCTAGGGGCCAGCCCTGGGCTTGGGTCTTTAATCTAAGAATTGGGGATACCCAAGGGACCTTAGAGGTCCTCCAGTCCCCCCATTTTCCAAGACAGAGAACAAGCCTGGGAGAGGCTAGCTTAAGGTCCCAACAAGAATTTGGCAATCAGTTCTCCAAAGACAGCCCTACCCCCACCCCCATTCTTCTCCTACCCTGTCTGTCCCAACAGAGAAAGGGGGAAGAGAGAGTCTAACTCCTCTGACTCCACCATTATCTCACTGAGGCTCCTCAGGAAACTTGGAGGACAAACCCATTTCATTGATGCGGAAAACTGTGTCATCCTATCAGACTACACATTTCCAGACCTCTCCTCGCTGCCGCCAGGGAATCTGCACCTCATCCCTCTGCGAGTAATACTGATATCTTGAAATCCTTAGCATTGGGGGCAGGTGAGGGGACACACCTTGGGATTCTCCCAAATCAAGCCGGGATGTGGGCCTTGCCTCCAGTGGCCTGAGATGCCAACACAAAGAAAAAAAATGACTCCCCACGTCCCCTGGCTCAAGCCCAGTACAAAAGTGACTATTTACAATGAAGGGGTGGGGAGTGGGGGGCGGGGCACAGAAAGGAGTGGGGCCAGAGTGAGCCCTCCACTCAGAGGAGGCCACGCCCCTAGCCCCGCCTTTGAAAGGGACAAAGCCAAATAGCAAAGATATTTATAAAGGGTCTCTCTCCGTAGGGCAGGGAGGACCCTAGGGGTGAGGGATGGGGGTGGGGCATGGGATGGGGTGCGGGTGGGGAGGCATGGGCGGTGGGAGGAGATGGAGGAAAGGTAGCTACTGCCCCTCGCCTCCCCCCTCCCCCCCGCCGGACACACAGTTTTCCGTGGGATGAACACAGAAAGGGTTAATCAAAAAGAGTTCGATGAGCGAGTCTGACTGTCGAGTGGGGCGGGCTGGAGCAATGAGGCTGCAGGTCCCGGTGGCCGGTGGTGATGGAGTCACTTAGAAGATGAGAGGTTGGTGGTTTTGGGGGTGGGGAAGAGGGGAAGAAGGGGGTGGGGAAGGGGGAGAGGCGGTCCCCCCCAGTTATCTCTGGGAGACAAGAGTGTCCTGGACTGGCTGAGAAGGGGTTAAAAACCAGCAGCCTTCACCACCCCCACCCCCACAGAGACTTTCCCCATCTCCCTCCCTGCCACCCAGCAACCCCCGCGCCACTGACCCACTGACGGAGGCCACTGAGACCGACCATACACACACCAGCAGCGGCGCCACCGCTGGGAGAGGAGCCCCTCCACCACGGCGTCCAGACAGCTGACTGCGGTGGAGACGGGTCGGGTCGCGACAGCAGCGCTGGGGATCGCGACTCCACGAGAGCCCTAAGCCAGTGTCCCCAGCCCGCAGCGCCCGAAGTTGGGCACCGCGATCCCGTCCTCCCTATCGTGACATCCAGTTCAGGCTTTCGCGACAGCCGGCCTCTGGGTTCCAGACGGCGAGGCAGGTGCACAGCCAGCAGCGAAGGCCTGCCTGGCTGTCGCGATGGGTGTGCAGCCCATCAGCAGCCTGGACGCCAAATTGCCATCCTCATCGCCACTCTTAGTGTAATACTTTTTCCATCGCTCAGTCTATCAACACCTCTAATCCTGGTCTTGAAACAGCAATAATAACGCAGGGGAATCCTCTCGCTTGCCAAACAGTAGGCTACCAATCAGAAACAAAATAAGGAGGGCGGGATGGAGAAATAGGCAGGAGAAACAGAACAAGGGGGGTATTGAGGGATTTGGAGGTTAAGAAGGGCAGAAGAAATACCACTCAGAGAAAAGTGGTACCGTATTCTTCCAAGTATAGGTCCCTACCGTCTACAAGTTGACTCTTCCCGAACTCCACTTGGGATATCCCTAATTCCCACCTACAAGTCCAGCGCAGGCGTTAGGGGACATAAAGATGGCACAATCTTCGTTTTCTGATCCCCTGATAATTATTGCAGTGAAGCCTCCTTGCCCATGCAGAGATGGCTGGGACAGAGCAGAAGAAGGTGGCTGGGGCAGGTTGGCTCAGATCCCCCTGAGACGGGGGATGAAGGAGGTGAATTTGGCACATTGAACCTCTTCTTCTCATAAGTGCTTTGAGGTCCTTCTCTTGAATCCAGCTGGCACCGTCCCTGGGGCCAATTTCTACAGAACTGCCCGAAGGAGGCAAGTGGGGTTCTCCCCGGCTGGTGGAATTCGGGGGGGATCCAAAAGGTTAGGGATTAGCTGAAGGGGAGGTTTTTTTTTCTGTCTTTTTTCTTTTCTTACAAAGATTCTAAGAAAAACTCGGGGTGGGAGGGGTGAGGAAGGGGGACCCAATTTAGCTAAATGTCCACAGACTTTTTCAGTGCCTCTTAGGGGCCTCCTCAAAGGGAGGTGGTCCCATTTCCTCCCCTCTATCTGAGGTTCCCTCCCCCCAGAGCGGCTCAGTTCCAAGGAAGTTTGGCACTTTTTTTTTAATCAGTGGGGAAATGGGGGAAGGGAGAGAGTTGAGAGAGTTGAGGAGAGGGGGAAGACAGACGTAGACAAAGATAGAGACGGGACAGGTAAAAATGGGAGCCACAGGGAAAGAAAGTTGAAAGCCATAGGGAGCCAGGGAAAGAAAGAGAGTGGGAAATGCTGGGGGGAGGTTTTGGTAGCTGGAGGGCAAATGGGAAGGAACAGGGAGACAATTCAATGCAGCAAACACTTATTAAGCACCTACTGGGTGCTGAAAAGCAGGGTGCAAGGAAGCCACTCAGAATCTCTGAGATCTGACTGACTAACAAGGAAAAGGGGAAAAAAGGAGGCAATGGGTTTTTCAATGATCCCCATCCCTGACCTCACATCAGCGCCCCCTCTGGACAAACTGCAGCACAAAAGATTGAGGTCAGATTGCAGAAGGGACTTTCAAGGGATGGAGAAGATGGTAGAGTGAGTTTCCTAGGGTAAAATGGGGCAAGGGGTGTGGCTCTCCACTCACCAACGTGGTGAGTGAACTAGCTCACTGAGCTAGCAGACTAGCTTTCAGATAGCCCTGGCTGGCGGGGGAGGTGGCCCCCGAAATATGTGAACAGGGAGGGGGTTGTCACACAGATACCCCAAGGGAACACTCTTCAGGAGGCCCAGCCTCCAGAGACGTGTCTGTGTGAGCGAAGTACTGGACCCCGCTGATTGGGACCCAGACTCCACCGAATGGGTCTACAGAAAGCATCTGACAAGCCAGGGCAGCTGAGGATGCAAATGATATGCAAATGAGCACTTTTAAATCCCGCCTCCCCCCTCCCAGACCTTACTTTACCTCTCCCTGGCTTCTCCCCTCCTCCTGGGGGTGGGGGGGGTGTTGTAGGGGGAATATTCTGCTAGATACTGCAGTACCCACATGTGGGTGGAGATACTGTGAAATACTGTAAGGTCTTTTGAGAGGTGAAGGGGAGAAATGGCCCACAGGGCCACCTCCATCTCCAACCCCAAGAGCCCCCAACTGCAGAAGATATGTACAAAGTTACATCAAGAATTGTTTTGGCACTCGTATCTCCATCTGGGTTCAGTCTGGAGATTTGGGGTGGGGGCAGCAGCGATGCGAGGTGGGGGATGGGGAAATGGGGGCTGCCCCCCACCCTGGAGATGAAGAGGGCATGGAAAAAGTCACCCTAGTGCCCAAGCTACAGCCTCCCATCAGGTGGAAGGGCCGGGGTGGGAAATTCAGTGCAAGGTACCTTGAAGGCTATTGCTTTCTAGGGATTTTCACATTTTGATTTGGGGGTGGCAGGGATCTCCCAGGCTTCAGGGGTGGGAATTGTCTCTGGCTTTTCTTCCCTCCTTCTTTGGGAGAGAGACGAGGAGGCCGGATTCCCCAAAGCCATGGAGGAGAGAAGGGTCTGGAAGACCTAGGAGGGGGACAAATGGAGGAGAGGGTGGGCATGGGGTCCCCCTCCCCCAGAGATGCTGATGATGGAACCAGGGCACTGGGGGCCCTGCTTTGGGTTGGAGGAAGTGGAGGTGGTCTCCAAGGGGGAGTGGGAGATGGATGCGGGTAGAGGTGGGTCTCTGCTATGCTAAGTCTGTAGGGTTGTCAGGCCCTGAAATCTCAGCCTGCCAACAAGGCCTTAGAGCTGACCACAGCTGCAGTGCTCAGGGAGCCACTCCCAAACCAATTCTCAGGGCTCCTGGCTTGGCAGAGTCCATCAGAACATTCCAGCTCCTCAGAGCCCATACTGAGAGCACCAAAACATTCTGATCCATCAGATACCACCAAAATCCTCCAGCTTGTTGGAAACCACAAGCCAATCTAATCCATTAGACCACACGAAGCCTCCCAGCTCAACAGGGCCTACCTTGGCTCACTGAACTCTACTCTGGGCCACACTGGCCTGACAGAGCCACCACACATTTGGCTCACCAGACTCAATGAAACAAAGCCACGCAGACACAAGCATGCACACAAAAGGCAGGGGCGGGGATGGGTGTCTTTAACAGCCGTTTTCGCTAGCTCCATCTCCCACCCCTCCCTGCCAGGTGAGTTCAAAGACTTGGTGTGTTTGGATGGAGATGACCCTGACAATATCGGGTCTTTTCCCTTAGATCCTCCAGATCAGATCCAAGTGCCACCCCTTATTCTCCTCCTAGGAAGACCCACAGACCAAGACCCACCAAAGAGAGGTGTGGGTCAGTCACTGGCCATGGCCCAATACAGGAAGTGCAGGCTTCATCCCAATGACATCACAGGAAGTAACCCAGAGACACCACAGAAAGTACAGGCTCCCATGAGATCACTGACTTGACTTTCAAGGAAGGCTCATTGAGACATCAGAGGAAGTACCTGTCTCTCCTATCATCACAGGAAGTGACCTCTGGGGAACTATTTCCTGTGACATCATATGGAGCGCCCGAAGTACCCCGAAAGTACTTGACTCAGTGACATCACAACAGGGACCTTCACTCCCCTTACTCCAGAAAAAGCCATAGGAGATGCCACAGGAAGCTGTTCCAGCCTCTCCCAAGAGTCTTGCCCGCGGGACTGGCCCAATGGTAGAGCCGGCCTCATTCCCAGCAGCACCGCATCCCCCTCCCCATACAACCTGACAACAAAAGAGTAAAAAGGCCCACCCAGACAGGGCAACTCCAGTGGGGAGAGAGTAGCTGAGAAAATCTGTGAACTCTGGGGCCCCTGCTCCTTATGCCCCGTTTCAGCTGACTCCTCTGCTATCTCTACTCCCATCACTTCCCTCCGATCTGGAACTGAAAGCAGGAGAGGTGGGGTGTTGTTCTGGGGAGGCCCCTCATTCTAGGTGACCCAGAGGCTCCCTCCCCTCCTCCCATATGGAAAGAAAAACTTATAAAGGGGGAAAAAAATCCTTACCAAAAAAAAAAAAAAAAAAAAGGAGGGAAAGAAAGAGAAAATAACGCTTTGTTTTCTATTAAAATCAACAAAATGCAATATATACAGATATCACACAGACCTGGGCCCTGGGAGAGGAGGGTCAGGCCCAGTCAAGCGTAGGGAGGAAGGAAGAAGGGGTCAGTTCAGGGCTGGGGAGGGAGCTTCTGGGCCCCATCCCCAGCCATCACTCAATCCTGCCTATGACTACCAGAAGGGGGGGTGCAGTCAGGCCTACCCCAGCCCCATCCCTCGAGGAGCAGGACTACACGGAGCTGAGGTCAGGAGTTGGGGAGGAGGAGAAGAAGGAGGAGGAGGAGGAGGAGGGAGAGGGAGAGGGTGGGAGCATACACCACGGGCTTCATCCCACTTTCTGGGGGTTTGAGGCCCTCACTCCCTGCTCGTAGGTGACCCGCTGGCTGATGAGGTATTGAGCGGCTTGCGTGGCCGCGGGGCTGCCCGTGATGGTGACCCGCCGGTTCCGCGTGCCTGGCAGGAACTCTCCCTTCTTGGAGATCTGGATGCGGGCGCCTGTCAGCTCCTGGTACTCCACCAGCGTCTTGCCCCCCTTGCCCAGGATGGCTCCCACCAGGTTCTCAGGCACCGCAATCTCCACCAGCTCCTTGGCACTCTCAGCTGCCAACTTCTCTGCTGTCAGAAAGCCCCCAGCTGCCCCGGCCGCGGCTGCAGCGGCCACCAGCGGGCCACCCCCTCCGCCTGCCCCACCGCCCGCCCCGGCCCCGAGGTAGCCATTGGCAGCCGCGGCCAATGCAAAGGACCCCAGGGCTCCGGGTGGCGGGGGTGGAGGCGGGGCAGCCCCTCCGGCTGGCCCCGCCCCTGCCTCACCCGCATAGGATGCCAGGAGGTTGGCAGCGGCGGCGGCGGCAGGGTTGGCACCAGCGGCCACAGCGGCCAGGACCCCAGAGGCCGCAGCTGAGTTGAGGCCCAGGCCGAGGGAGTTGGTGTTGTAGCCGTAACTCGCCAGCGTGTTGAGCGCTGTGCTGATGGCCAGTAGGTCGGTGCCTGAGAAGGCAGGCAGGGCGGCAGGAAAGGCTCCCACGCCCGCCAACCCCGCAGGGCCCAGCAGGCCGGAGGCAGCAGCAGCCGAGGCAGCGGCAGCAGCAGGCAGCACATCGGCGGGGCTGGCGTACGGCGAGCCGGTGGGGTTGGAGTTGGCCACAGGGCCAGCCACGTTGGCGTAGCTGATGTTGAGGCAGCTGCTGCTCTGGGGATCTTCCTGTACCTTCTGCACGATGGCGCTCACGGCCTTGTGCACCTGCTCCGGTTCACCGCTGACAGTCACCACGCGCTCCTGCAGGTTGATGCCCTCTGGCTTCTGGGACAGCTGCACCCAAGCACCCGACTGTTCCATCACGGCTTTCACTGTGGCGCCGCCCTTGCCGATGATCAGGCCTGCCGTGCTGTTGGGGACGATCAGCTTGGCCTGCGTGGGGAGCGGCAGAGAGGGTCTTTAGAGTGGTAAACATTGCAGTCATTCTCTGCCCCTGCTCTCAAGTGTCCAAAATCAGGCCCAGCACCTCCCTTGATATGCACTAGTATGGTCTCACTGGTTGTTAAAAATATTGAAATACTTCCATACTGGTTGGTAAAAAAAGAGCTAGTATTCCAACTATCCCTCAGTAGCTTCTCAGCCACCCTGTCCCGTGGCCCTGGGAGCCCTGGGACCTCCCTTCCATCCAGCACCTAAAGGCTTAATGGCTGACCCAGTGGGGGCCCTCCAGGACCCTGCTCCCAGCCTGCACTGGTGCTTGTGCCCTTCTATATCATTGAGTGCTCTGACTCCCAGCCCCAGAAAAGGCATCATTAGTCCCACTTTACAGATGAGCCATTTGACGCATAAGAGGTGAAGGGACTTGCCCCAAGGTCACCCAGATAATGAGGGAGCTGAAATCCAGCCTTGTGGATTCCTGCCCCACTGTGCTTCCCACACTGTGGCATGGTCATCTCGCACTTAATCTCTTTGTCTAATCTCTTTGTCATTGTCATGGGATGAATTGATCCCCCTCCCCCAGCAATTCATATGCTGACATCCTAACCCCCAGTACCCCAGAATATGACTATATTTGAAGATAGGGTCTTTAAAGAGGCAACTAAGGTTAAGTGAGGTCATTAGGGTCGGCTCTAATCCAATATGACTGGTGTCCTTATAAGAAGAGATCAGGACACAGACACGCACAGAGGGAAGACCATATGAAGACCCAGGGAGAGGATGGCCATCTACAAGTCAAGGAGAGAGGCCTCAGAAGAAACCAACCCTGCCGACACCTTGATCTCGGACTTCTAGCCTCCAGGATTGTGAGAAAATGAATCGTTTCATTTTACCAGTTTGTGGTACTTTGTTACGATAGCCCTAGCAATCGCATACAGTTGTCTTATCGGTAAAATGAAGATAACAAAACCTTACGTCTGAGAGGCAGGGAGGAAACTGGTCACTTAAATATGGTGGTCCCCTCTTCTCAGTTGCAGAGCAGCCCATCCTCTGCGGTCACAAATCTGATCAACCTTCATTTCAGCGGAGATATTTCAAAACCAAACGTCTCCTTTCACATCTTCAGGAGCATTTCTACACATAAATTCCTCCTTCTCAATCCTTCCCACGTCCCCTCAGACCTCTGGATTCCATCCCTGAAGCTGTCACCTCTGCCTGTCCTCTCCACCCCTGAGCTATACCCCAAGGGTGTTTGAGAAATTTGTGGGAGCAGGTTTTGGTTGTCGCAAGGACTGGGGGCAGACATGGGCATTCAGTGGGCAGGGCCACGGATGTTTGCACCCCATAGTGTGAGAGTCGCTTCCTCACAACGAAGAATGCCCCAGGTCCTGTATAACTTTTCAATGTTCCCCTGGACATTCATGTTGGTGAAAAGTCTGTTTATAAATCTCTGAGCCCAGAACTGAACCCCATGATCCATGTAAGTACCAAGTATTTTTTTGCATGGTTTTAAGATCTACTGAACTTTCTAAGAATACAACTATCAGTAAATCAAGGGAAGATTGTACGTTGTTTTGTTCTGAACTTAACCAAGAGTCGTTCATCATTTTAGGAAACCATGACGTCAGCAGTAATGCCACATGCATCATTTAAGTCCCCAATACTACACTCTGGATCATCGCATTTGTCACTGCCTCACTCACTTAGACTATGTTAGGTGTGAGCAGCTGACTATTTCATTATTTCCCCTATTGTGGTCCTGGCTGAGCATTTACATATTCAAATTCATCTTATTTTATAACAAATCACCTTCTTTTCATTTCTCCTTTATTTAAAAAAGTCTTATGGGATAGAGAAAATGTACATCTGTACAATGTAATATTATTTGGCAATCGATTTAAACAAATGAAGTACCGATCCATGCTACAACATGGAAGAACCTAGAAAACATGACGCTGCGTGAAAGAAGCCAGGCACAAAAGACCACATATTGTATGATTTCATTTATATGAATGCTCAGAACAGGCAAATCTATAGAGACAGAAAGTAGATTAGTGGTGGCTTAGGGCGGCGGGGAGGGGGGGTGGTGAGCTGAGGGGATTGGGGGGTGATAGCTAAGGGGATCAAGACTTCTTTTTGAGAAAATGAAATGTTCTAAAATTGATTGTGGTGATGGATGCCCAACTCTGAATATAATAAAACCACTGAATTGCATACTTTAAAGGGGTCAATTGTATGTATGTGAATTATATCTCAGTAAAACTGTTAAAAATCTTATGGATGTAGATATGTTATATATATATACACACACAGATATATATATACAATTTCAGAGAGTAAAGTGGGCAGGGGAAAATATTTGCAGGAGAAAGGGGACGTGGGGCCTGACAGGGCTGACAGCTGCTGCTCTACACGCTCTGTTCTGTTGATCTCTCTGACTTCAATTCTTCCCTTCCTTCCCCTGTTGACTCCACTGCATTCACATTAGATTCCCTGCTGTTCCTCCAATTTTCCCAGCTCAGTCCAGAATCAGAGCCTTTGCACCTGCTGTTCCCTCACCTGGAACGCTTTTCCCCAGAAAAGGCAGCTCGCCCCTCTCTTCATTCAGGTCTTTGCACAAATGCACCTCCTCAGAGAGGCCTTCGCTGACCCCCCAATTATCAAAGCTTGTTTACGTGCCTATTTTATGTCCGCAGCACAGACACCTCCAGGTTTGTATCCAACTGCTAACCTCACATCTCTAGTGTAATGTTGAATGGACGCCTCAAACCGAAAAGTTCAAAATGGAATTCCTCATCTCCCTTCTCGAATGTATTTCTGCCATAGTCTTCTCGTTTCAGGGCACGGTAAAATGCATCCTTCCACTACTCAGGCCCACGACCTAGGAGTCCTCGCTTCCTCCACACTCATCCAATCAACATCCAATCAGTGATTCTGTTGCCTTCACCTTCAAAGATATACCCTAGACTGTTCTAGATTAAAAGAGACTAATGAGGTAAACAAACAAGTGCAATGAATGAACCTTGACTGAATCTTGGATACAAAAATACCCTATAGATATAAAAGATGTTTTGGAGCAATTTGAGTATAGGCTTTTTGTTAAATAATAGTATGGAATTTGTGTTAATTTTTCTAAGTGTGCTAATAGTAATACAACAATATAGGAGACTGTCATTGCTCTTGGGAGACAGATGCTGAAGTATTTCAGGGTGAAGAGTCATGAGGTGTACAACTTATTTTCAAATGGATCGGCAAAAAAAAAATCCAACCGAGGTGTGTGTGTGTTGAGATAAAGAAAATGTTATCAGTTGGTGAATCTAAGTGCAGGGTATAGGGAATTCATTGCATTATTCTTTAAACATTTTCAAAATAAAAAGTTATGAGAAAAAAAATATATGCCCCAATATTCCCTTCCCTTCTTCTCTGCTTTATTTTTCTTCATAGTACTTTTCACACTCTGGCATCCTACATGTTTTACTTATTTACTTGTTTATTTTCTGTTTCCCCATGAAAGAATGAAAGATCCACAAGGGTAGAGATTTTTGTCTGTTTTGGCGACTGCTGGGTTTTCAGTGCCCAGAGGAGGAGTGCCCGGGACACACTCACCAAAGGGAGGGTGAATGAATGATGGATGAAAGAATGAGTGATGATATGGCCAAAGGACCAAGCAGGAATGGGACTGGGTGGAGGCAGCCAGGTGGATCTAACCTGGTGGCATGTGTGTGTGTGTGTGTGAGAGAGAGAGAGTGTGTATGTGTGGTAAGGTGCTGTGCATTTGGGTAGCCAAACTCAGCCTGATCTGAGTTTTCTAGATTAACTGGAAATTCTGAGTTGTCAAATGTGAAGCATCCTAGTTTTCAAATGTTGGCAACCTCTTCAAAATGTCTAAGAACCACTGAGTAGTAGCCAGGCCACCAGTTTGCAGTCTGTGCACACAGATCCCTGAAAAGCTGCCTTGGACTCTGGAGACATCTGCTCAGGTTCAAATCCTGGCTCCACCACTGATGCTGGGCAAGGGCTCTCATCTCTTTGAGACTCAGTTTTCTCATCTGTAAAATGGGGCTATTCATACCTCCTCCACAGGATTATTGTGAGGCCTAATTGAGATCATGCATGAAATGACGAGCTTGAAATTCAAGTATGACCATGATTAGCCAGAAGTGAGTATGGCTGCCCTTCAGGTGACTCACACAGCCGACCACTGCCAGGTTATACCTGGCTACCTCCCCTCAGTCATGTTTCTGTTTGGCCCCCGTGGGCATGTCATCATCCATTCATTCAAATAAACAACACTTGTTGATGACTTCCTGTGTGCCAAGCATAGGGTGCCATGTGAGTGTGCAATTAATATGTGCCCACAGTAAGTACTCAAGAAATGGTCATTGTCATTGTTACCTCCATGGGAAGAACTGGGTTTAAATCCCACATTTGTGGTATAGCCACTTTGGAAAACAGTCTGGTAGTTCTTCAAAAAGTTAAAAATAGATTTATCATATGACCCAGAAATTCCACCCCTAGGTATATACCCAAGAGAACTGAAAACATATGTTCATTAGCAGCATTATTCATAATAGCTAAAAACGTAGAAACAACCCAAATTTCTATCAATTGATGAACAGACAAACAAAATGTGGTATATCCATACACTGAAATATTATTTGGCCATAAAAAGGAATGATGTTTTGATATATGCTACAATATGGATGCATCTTGAAAACATTCTGCTAAGAGAAAGAGGCCAGACACAAAAGGCCACAAAAATGTCATTCAATTTATATAAAATATTCAGAATAGGCAAATCCACAGACACCACAAGTAGATTAGCAGTGGGAAGGGGCTGGGAGAATGGAGAGTGATTGCTAATGGGTATGGGGCGTCTTTTTGGGGTGGTGAAAATGTTTTGGAATTAGATTGTGGTGATCAATGCACAACTTTGTGAATATACTAAAACCACTGAATTAGACATTTTAAAATGGTGAACCTTACAGTATGTGAATTAGATCTCAATAGAGCTGTTATTTAAAAAAAATCGTTAGGAAAAAAAGAAGTTTGATAAGTCAAGGGGATAGAACAGTAGAATGTACAAAACTAGACCTAAGAGTAAAGAGGTTTTTAGTATGTGATACAGAATTTCAGAGCAATGCAGGAAGGATGGAATCTTTTCATGCCAGCAATTGTGTTCACCAAGAAATGGTGAAAGCAAATGCCTTCATCTCTCTGTGCTTCAGTTTCCTTATCTCCAACATTGACATAACCACAGCTCCTCCATACAGTTATTGGGAAGATTCAATGACTAAAGTGACTGCCTAGTGCCTGGCACATGGGAAGCCCTCAGAAAACAGTAGCTGCCTTCATGATAGGCCCAGACTGTAGAAGCACAGCATCTTAGAGAGATCCACAGCGTCAGTTCCATGGAATCCTAGAGTCCCAGGATGTTAGAACAGTAGAATCTCAGAATAATACATGCCTAGAATTTTGGAATCACAGAGCCATAGAATTGTAGGAGTTTTAGAACCAGAAAGACCTCAGAGACCCTCTATCCCAATGGTTTGCAAGTCTGGAGATTTAAAAATAATAGCGATAATGATAATAATAATAACAATAACAGCAGCAGCAGGTAACAGTGCTTACCATGTGGCAGGCACTTTTCTAAACACTTTCATATAGTAACTTAATGTTAGCAACAACCCTACAAGGTAGGCACTATTATTATCACATTTTATAGATTGGGAAACCAAGGCACAGAGAGGTTAAGTAACTTACTCAAGGTCACACAGATAGTTAACAGTAAAGCCAGGATCTGATCCCAGGCCAGAGTCCATGTTCAGATTCCCAGGCCTTATTCCAAAAATTCTGATTCAGTGGTTCCAATTTGGGACCTTGGAATCTGCATTTTAAGCCACCTAGATGATTCAGATACCAGCCAGGGGTGAGAATCACCGGTCTAGCCTAGAGGTGGCAAACTGGTGGTCCTCAGGCCAGGGCCAGCCCACAGCCACATAGTGTTTTAAAAACAGAGCCAACCTTTAAAAATCAGTTGATTGCAAATATTTCTGGTTCCTTTTGAATTTGGAAGATGTGGCAACACTATGTCCACCTTCCCAAAGGGCAAGAATCAAGTGGAGCTGAGTAGCAGCTGCCTCCATAGGGGTGGCATTATATCTCTACGGTGAGGCCACAGTCCCCCATCCTTTATGTTCTCTTTCTGAATCCTGGAGGCATTTCAATTTATAATCCCTACTTTGCCCCAGCTTCCACACTGTAAAGAAAGAAAAACTGAGGCTTACAGAGGGAAGAAGACGCAGAGTAACACAGGAAGTCCAAGGCAAAAAGGGAACAGACCTGTCTCCTGATTCAAAAATCCCATAATAACAGTAACGGCAGCTAACATTTTTTGAGAACTGTCTATGCGTTAGGCATTCATGCTAAGTGCTTTTCAAACATCAATGAACACTAAGCACCACCCTTAAGTAGGTACCATAATGAATCTCATTTTACAGATGAGGAAAACAAGGCACGGAGAAATCAAGTCACTTGCTCAAGGTCACACAGGTAAGAAGCATCAGTGTTGATTCAACTCAACATCTGACTCCGGAGCCTGAGCCTTCAGCCATTATCTCGCTCACTCTTTGGGGCCCCCGGATAATAAGGCAGAGGAAAAATCCTGGTTCTATAACCTTTCCACTCCACTATCTCAGAGTTCCTGTGGATTAGGGGGTGGGGTGGGAGGCTCTTTCAGGCGCAGATGGTGCTAACCCCATTTTCCCTGCAACACGTGCAAACTCTTGATGAACCCTGAGCCCCTTGTGGCCGCGACCAAGGCGGAAGGAAGAGGCAATACCCTCACCTCCCTGTGGGTAAGCTGTGGCCTGCTAGTGGGAAGGCATTCGGGAGAGGCCTGGCGGGGCGCGAGGAGCAGGGCCGCTTCAGCACCAAGGACAGCAGCCGCGCTCCAAGCCCCAAGCCCGCAGCCTCTTTTTGGGAGCGATGCGCAGGGCAGCATGCTTCCAGGGCTTTCCGCCCACCGTTCCCCGCAGAGCTTGGGGAAACTTAGGTCCGTGGTCTCCTCCACCTCAGGGCAACAAGAATTCCCAAGAATTCCAGATTTCTTTTACCGAGGCCCTCTCTCTTGTCTTTGCTTCCAGGAAGTCGTAAGGACCCCTCACCACTGGCGGATGCTTCTCGCCCCTTTGCATCGTGTGCGCATGTATTTGGGAGCGAAGAAAGGGAGAGAAATAGAGGAGCGTGCGCAGCCAGCCCCGCGTTCCCCTCCCCTTCGCTCCCTACCCAGGGACGGTGCTCCCAGGGCCTTTACAGCAAGCCCACCTGCCCCGTGCGCACCGTGGTTGCTTGGCAACCGGAGAGGACCGGGCAGCGATTGGTCCGCTCCCTGCCACGCCCCTACACCACTGCTTCCCCGTAACTGAGGCAACCCAGAGGGGCTGCCCTCCTCCTTCCATCCCTCCTGGAGAGACTGTGGAGGAGAGGGACCCGCCCCTCTTCTTGCTAGCGAAACACCATTTCTCCAAAATGGTGGCTACTCCCATACAGTAATTAATGGAAAGAGAGAATATGAGAGGCCATTTCTAAACTCTTCTGGATATGGATGAACTGTCACTGAGGTCACTTCCGGTGAGAACAGGAAGTGGGAGGCAGGTTGCCCTGAGAGACAATGGGATGAGGTGGAAGGGAGAAAAGGATCTGGATAATCCCAGGAAGGAGGGATAAGTAGGAGGTTCTGGGCTAACTTCTTCCAGACCTTCACTCTTTCTCTGAATCGAGCCCACTCCTAGAGGTCTGGAGTCCCTAGACTGACTCCCTAGTAATAATACTAACCACTACCATGTAGCTGATTGATAAACGTTTTATCCCATGGAACCCCCATAGTACTCCAGTGGTGTGGGAGGAGTGTTTTCTCCCGCCCCTCGCCAGCTTTACAGAAACCCAGTCTCTGCCCCTGCTGACCTGCTTGGCTCTGTCGGGGTTCATCGTGGTTTGGGGTTGAAGGATGTTGACTACCTCAGGCTTGGTCATCGCTTGTGGGATTTCTCGGACCTTCTCAGCAATAAAGCTGTGCACAGCATTCAAGGCCTCTGCTGTGCCCTGTACCAGGCATACTCGCTCTGTGGTTCCTGTTGTGCAAGGAAGAGAGAGGGCTCATCAGACAGGAATGGGGACATTTCTGAGAGACAGGCCCCATTTAATAGAAAGAGAAAACTGAGGTCTGAGAGTGGACCTGACTGGCCCCAGGTCACACGGTAAGCCCAGGGAAGCTGGCATGGGCTCCCAGGCCATGATGGGTGGCCGGAAGAGTGAGTGGAATCCCTGTTTTGTAATCTGCACTTCACCTCCCTCCCCTAAAACAACCCCAGGGGATGGAAGAATGATGCTTAAGTGCTTTGCGATGCCCACAGCAGCCCTGGGCAGGGGAGACAGGGCTCAGCTGCCTCTTCCCAGTCCTTGCTGGCTCCCGGTTGCTTTGGCAACCATTCACTCACTCCCCCCCTTCTAGAAGCCGAGAGCTCAGGCCTGCAACGGTTGCCACAGTAACTGGAACCCCCTTATCGGTCTGGCTGGCCGGGTCCTCAGCCCACCCCCAGGGGGACGAGGGACGAGGCCCCGTTGCCATGGCAACCCCTGAAAGCCTGCAGCGACGGCCTCTGGGCTTTTGGAGAGGATGGGGAAGGGCTGGGGGATGGGGGAGACAGAAGAGAGGCCTGAGTGCCTGCCTGGACCCACCAGATGGAGGGCTGAGAGTGGGGGAGGGCAGGGGTGTGGGGAAGGGAGAGTAGAGTGGGTCAAAGGCTACTCGTGGAAGAGTGGGGACAAGGGGACAGAGAAAGGAGGGTGGCGTGGGTACCTTTGCTGGAGACACTCCAGATATTGGCTGTGGTTCTGACCTGCGCATCCTTACAGTGTGTGTGTGTGTACTAGGGGGACAGCGGGGAAAAGAGAAGCTGACTCTGGGTGGTAGTGGGATATGTGTGTGTGGGAGAGAGACTCTGGTGACACTGTGACCAGTGTGAGTATATCTGTGAGGCTGTTTGGGTGAGCGGTTTGTGTGTGTGTGTGTGTGTGTATTTGCACGAATGCATGTGTATACTTGACAGGACTGGCTAAATTATCTTTGTCTGTATATGTGTGTATAAGAGAAAGAGCAGGACAGACTGAGATATAAACAGACTGCATAATGTAGTGATTCCAGTAAAGATGTTTGTGTGCAGTCGTGTGTGTGGGAAAGAGTTCTGGTGTCGCTGTGATGTTCAAGGTTATGTACACTATTTGTGAGACTGAGCTGTGTGTACATGAGAGCTTGAGAGAAAGAAACAAAGAATCTCACGAAGCAGCAGTGAGGCTGTACGATGAAGTACACCACTTTGAGACTGCGTGACATTGTGTGTGTCTGCGTTATTGTGTGCACACGTGTGTGAGTAAGGCAAAGAGACAGCCAGACACCTCTAGGTGTTCAAGAGGTGTGAGGTATGCATGTATATGTGTATGAGTGTGTATAGCAAACAGACAGATAAGACTGAATGATGTGTGTGAACATGAGAAGGAGAAAGCGATCAACAGGCAGACCCAGGTGTCCCTGTGGAAGACTGTTTGGAGGACTGATGTGTCTGTGTGTGTGTCTGAGTGTATGTATTCCAGCCAGACAAAGGAGACTCTACTATGACTGTCTGGTGTGAGCATGTGGCTGCCTGGGTGAGCTGGGCATGTTTGGTGTGTGGAGCGTGTGTGAGTCTCTCCCTGGGTGGGACTCTGTCTGCAGGACCGGTGAGCTCCCTGGGTCTGGAAAAGGTCTGGAGTGTGTGCCAGGCTCCGCGTGCCTGTGTGTCTGGGACACTTGGGGGTGAGTGTCCGGTGTCCTGAGGGCATTCCAGTGCAGCATGCTGGTGCTACCACTCTGACCCCTCACTTGCTCTCAGCCTGGCATGCCAGTCTCGCTATGCGTCTGGGCGTCACTATCTTGGGTCACTTGTGGAGTTGACATCCCCCATCTCTTTTGGGCCGCTGTTCCTCGCTCTTACTCCCCCCCACCCCAGAACAATGGCTTGGTCTGAGCCAAGGGTGAGTCAGCGTGCAGGCTGCCTCCGTCTGGGTGTAAATAGGAAAGGGTGTGGGTCAGGGTGGGAACTGGGGGTGGGGGGGGCGGGGCGGGGTGGCCCCAGGGAGAGCCTGGCTGAAGTGGCCAGCCTCCCATCTCTGTGAGGATTCCTTCCAGCTCAGGGGGTCTGTGATCTCTTACTCCCTTGGAGTTCTTAACCGGGGTCCACAGGGGCTTCGGCAGGCTCAGTTAAACCCTGAAAGAATGTCCAATAATGACAGCTGGAGCTTACATAACACCACGCACCAGGCGCCATTCTAAGTACTTTATATAGATTTGTTCACATTATATCTGAGGCAGATATTAAGACATTATTATTCCTGATTTACTGCTAAGGACACAGAGGCACAGAGAAGGTTTGGGGTTTGTCCAAGTTCACTCAACCAGTAGTGAAAGATTGGGGTTTTGAACCCAGGTGTCTGGCTAGAGTTGGGGCCTTTAACCACTGCACCACCCAGTGCAAAACTGGGGTGTGTGGTGTGTGTGTGTTGGGGGGAGGCATAAAATGACTGCAGTTTTGCTTTTGTATTTTTGATAGAAAAAAAGAATATGTATGAATGTATTAAGTAGTCACTTAAGATTTTGCACTTTGGTACAAATATGTTATAAATCAATAAAATTAAAAAAAATGTGTGTGTCTATGCTTTTCTTCTGGGGGCAGGGTCCAGGGCTTCAGGCAGATGCTCAAAATCAGAAGGAGTTTAGAATCACTAGGGTGTCTGTGTGAGTACACGGAGTCTGTGTGGCCTTGGGCAGGTACCTGCCTCTTTCTGGGTCTTGGTTTCTCCATGTGTGACCCAGAAGGATTGAATCTGGGGCTTGGGGTTTCCTGTACCAAGGAGGGGACACCCTTTATATGCTCTGTTGCTTCCTTGGGGTTAAGGGCCAGGTAGGTTTTTGTTGCACATAGTGGACAAAGTGCAGTGTGTGTGTGTGTGTGTGAACCTACAAGGCTCAGAGGACCTTTTCAATTTCTCCACTGTCATTTCTCACCTGTTCTCTATGCTTCAGCCACACTGAAAAACCATCCCCCCACCTCTGAATATGCTATTTCATCTTCCTGAACCACCTCTCACTGCTCTTTGTCTAGCTCACTCTTACCTATTGCTCTGGGCTCCCCCTCCAGGAAGTCCTTCCTGACCTCCCCAGGCTGCGTCGCGTACCCTGCCTGGGTTCCAACCATCCTCTGGGCTTCCCCGTCCTAGCTCTGACCATGCTCAGTCATCATTGGTGTTCGGTCTGTCTCCCCTACTGGGCTGTGAGATCCGAGAGAGCAAGGGGGCAGCATCTCAGTCACTCTGTGTCCCCACCTCCATCTAGCACAGGGCTGGCATAGAGAACGTGTTCAGAGAATATGTGTTGAATGAATGAATGAAAGGGTGTCAGCCAAGAGCAGAGGGAAATACGCTGTTTGTCTCGTGCAGTAGCATCTCCACGTCTTACGTTCCTGTGGGTCCTGGGAGGTCCTAGGGACAGGACTAGGATGTAGGGTGCTGTGTCCTGCATCTCTGAGTCAGGAGCCAGGACATGCTGTACGATCTGGAAGTTCCACATCAGGAGAGCGGAAGCGGGCTAGACGCACGCCCTGGGGCTGAGGGGAGATGCTGGCTCATGTTGCTTGTGGGGCCCAGGGGAGTCAATGACTTTCCCATTCTGCGGGGTTCTCAGCTGCCTCGCCTGTGGGATGTGTGACTGAGCTGGGAGGAGATGACGTGGCTCATGTCAGAAAATGTGATCCAGGGGCAAGGAACCAAGTGTCCCAGGATGAATGTCCCAAGCAGAGGTCTTGTCTGTACCTTGTAGGCTAGAAGGGTGTGGGGCAAACTGGGCCAGGGTGGAAGAGAACAGGGGGAGGTGTGCCTGGTTCCCTGGCCTTGTCTCTAAACCTCTTGCCAAAGCTGCTTAGTGAGATGGGAGGGAGGGGAGAGAGAGAGAGAGAGAGAGAGAGAGAGAGAGACAGAGAGAGGAAATGAATGTGTCCTGACCCCAGGCTCCAGCTCTGGTGTTTGACCTAAAAAATCCAAAGGGATTAAGGATGAGCTAGAGCCAGCGCTGGACCAAAGATGCAATTCAGGGTGCCTTCCCTGGATTCCTAGATGTCAACGCTGGGTCATTGGCCTTGGGAGGGAGATACGGAGGGGTGAGAGATATTGAGGGGGATTAGAGAGAGTGGAGGGGGCTTGAAAAATTTATGGTTGTGGGGAGAGAGAGAGAGCTGGAGGAGAGGCAGAGAAAGGGCTAGGTTTGGAGAGAGGGAAAAAAACACAAGGGAGCTGAAACTTATGAGAAAGAGGGAAACATAAAGGGAGAGATGGGCGAGCAGAGGCAGAAAGAAACGAGGGGCAACCCCAGTGGAGAAGGACCCCATTGAGGTGTGCTGCTAAATATTGGTTGACTGGATGATTAAATAGGAAGGTGCATTGCAAGAGCAAGAGAAAGAAAAATATGAGAATATGAGAGGTGGAGGGAAAGGAAAAGATGGAGAGAGATGGGAAGACAGAAAGGCAGGGAAAGAGGAGAGGGAGAGGGAAAGCAAAGCAGAGACAGACAGCCGGGATGGGAGAATAAGAGAACAAGAGATGGAGGGTATGGAACCAGAGAGATAGAAGCAAATAGAAGAGCAGGAGGCGACAGAGAGGCCGAGGGGAAGGGAGACTAACAGAACAAGAGATGGGAAAGTCGGAAACAGATGAGAAAGAGACACATAAAGAATGACACAGACAGAAAACCAGTGAGACTCAGACTGGTTAAGATGGGGTGACAGAGAAATCCAGAGGGAAAGAGTGGGGGTGTGTGTAACACGGACGGCTGCCCCCCAAACCCTGAGGGACACCCTGACACCTGCCTCCCTGCCCACCCTCCCAGCTCCTCCAACTGACCCAAAGGGGCAGGTGTGTGGGAAGGAGCACATCTGCCAGCACATCATGCAAATGAGCTCATGAATATGCAGCAGGCCTATTGTCTTGCCCTGCCCCCACCCCCATCTGCTGGGGTCTGGCCCTTGGGGTTGAGGGCAGCTCTGTCCCCTTAGGGGGAGGGGAGGCCCCCCACCACTATCACTGCCCCTAGGGCAGCCCTTCCTCCTCATCCAGGGCCCAGGTGGGAGGGAGGACAGAGTGCTGGGCCGGGGCTCACCCGGATAGAAGTCTTTGGACTTGGAGAGCTTGATGGTGGCTCCCGTCTCCTTCTGCAGCTGCACGATGGTCTGCCCGCCCTTGCCAATGATGGAGCCCGCTGCGTAGCTGGGGATCAGCACCTTCAGGAAGTATTCGCCTTCCTCTGCGGGGCACACAGCGGGGAGGGGAGTCAGGGGAAGGGGTCTTCACCTTTGGTGGGCTAGGAAACCACCGGGATCACAGTAACATACGGGAGGAATCAGCATGAGAATAGCAGTCAGGAAAATAATACAAATCATGATCTTCATTCATTCATTCATTCATTCATTCCACAAATAGTTACTAAGCACCTGCTCCCTGCTTGGCACCGTTCTAGCGAAGCAGCCGTGAAGGAAACAGACAAAGCTCCTTGATTTCGCGGGCAAATGAGGCAAATAAAGACAGAAGAGGTCTTTATTTGGACAGATTCAGCCAAAAGCTCACATAGCTACATTCTTTTAGAGGGGGAGACAGACAGTTTGCTTTATGTCAGATGGCGGTAAGTACTCAGAAAACAAAAAGAGGCAGGAAGGGGGATGAGGGTGTAGGGCTGAATGCTCAGATCCCTGGCCAGGAAAGCCCTCCCCAAGAATTCTTTGTTTATCAAACATTTCTACAGCACCTAATTTGCGCTAGACTCCGTTCCAAGTACTTTACAAATACCAGTTCTTTCCATTTTCACACTGATGCTATGAGAAAGGTACTTTAATAAACCCATTCTGCAGATGAGCACAAAGGTCAAGGAATTGCCCCAGTTCACAGAGCTAGTAGGTGGCAGAGCTGAGATTTGAATCCAACATGGCTGCAGAGTCCATGCTCTGGACCACTATGATATACTGTCTCCAGGCTGTGGAAGAGGGAGCAGAACCATGTGGCTATGTGGAGGAAGAGCAAGTGCAAAGGCCCTGGGGTGGGATTGTGCTTGGGTTGTTTGAGAGAAAGTGAGGTGGGCAGTGTGGCTGGGGCTGAGTGACAGAGGAGGAGAGTGGGAGGAGATGAGGCCTGAGAGGGGTGGTGGGAGTGGTAGGGTGTTGAGGCTTGGGGGCTGTGGTGAGGTCTTTGGCTTTCACTTCAAGTGGGGTGGGAGCCACGGGAGGGCTCTGAGCAGGAGAGGGATTGTGATCTGACTTAGGTTTCAAGAAGATCCCTCTGACACCATGAGGGGAGCAGACTGAGAAGCAAAGGTGGAAAAGCTGGGAGTCCAGTGAGGAGGTGACTGCAATGGTCCGGGCAGGAGGTGATAGCCATCTGACTGGTGGAAACAGCGAGGGAGGAGGGGGCGGGGGGAAGGAGGGCTGGACTCTGGAGATGCTCTCAATGCTCACTATTGACCCAGCGCTGCGTCTAGTGCTTTGCAAGCTTGATCTCATCCATTCCTCACAATCTCCCAGTGAGGTGGGTAGAATGAACTCCATTTTTACATAAGAGGAAACTGAGGCGCAGAGGGGCTCAGAGAAGTGAGGGCACAGGGCCAAGGTCAGTAGCCCAGAGGCACCAAGACAGTTGCCCCATTGAGATTCAAATGCAATTCTGCTTCATGTTTGGCCCTCCCTTGCTTGACACTCTCCCCTGCTGGTGGCTAAGGACAGCCTCAAAGACCTAGAGGTGGCAGGTGGTGCCAAGGGTCCTTTGCTAGGGACCAATTTTCTTGGTCATGCGTAAAACACTTTGATAATGCAGTCTCAAGGCAAGCGCCCAGCCTCTCCTACCTTCTAACCAAACCGTTGCCCCTACGTCCTCCTAGGGAAAAAATTCTGGTGCCTTCTCAGTGTAAGTCTCTTTGTGATTTGGCCCCGCCCACCTTTCCAGCTTTGCATCCTCATCTTCCTCTATGGGCACCAGGCACACCTTCCTTTTGGTTCCCCAAACATTTCCTCCTCCAACCCACCTCAGGGCCTTTGCACATTCTCTGTGCCTGGAACTCCCCTCCCCCAGTGAATTCCTGTTGTCTTTGGGGTCCCCACTCAAACGTCACTTCTTCTTGGAAGCTTTCCTTGGACTCTGAGGAGGGGTGGATCCCCCGTTTCACGCCTTCAGAGCAGTGTATCACAGAAGTCTATCGTGGGTCACGTCACTAGAGTTCACCCTTGCGTCCCAGGGCCTCACGCAGTGCCTGGCACATAGAGTAGGCAGGCAGCAAACACTGGGAAAAGGAAGGGAGGAGCCAGGCCATTCTGCTTCCAAAGCTCAAAGTCTTAAACCATCCCCCAGTGGTTTTTCAACTTTTTCTTTTAAGCAAAGGAAACCTATTTTCAATGTCTCACATGAAACTCCAACATACAGAGCAGATAAAAGAGAAACTGGCTCTGGTGAAAGTGGGGGTGGGGTGGGGGGCTGGGAGCCCTGCCCATCTCCGCCTGGTCCCTTGAGATTGAAGGTTCTGGGTTCCCTGATGTGTTAAGATGGGGATATGGCGGCAAGGGGCTGGATGTGGCTTTGCAGGCATGGGGAGGGGGTCTAGAATTAAGGGGTTTCCCTGAGCCCAAGGCAATCCTCTTAAAACTTGCCTAATCAGACCATTAAGCCTATTAGATCATTAGCCCACCAGGGTGCCTTCCCATCAGTCATCCTGACCCCCCTGAATTCACTTTCTTCCTTGGGCTCACAGAGGTGGCCTCTTGCCTGCCCCGCCCCTAAACCTGTCACAGGGATGAGGGGCCAGTTCTCATCTCTGGAAGGCTCAGACAGATGAGGAGGGCACTCCCACTAGGACTCCGATCTCACTCCCCATCTTCTCTCCAGTCAAGGCCTCTACCCCAGCTTCCCTCTTGAAGACAGAAGGTATTTGCCTGCTCTGAAGAAAACCGGGGACGCCCCCCACCCCATTTTCTGCACTCTGTCTCTCACACTTCCCAAGTTTTGTCTGAGAATTGCCATAGGAAATGGCAGGAACAGCCCTAGACTGAGTGTGAATTTTGTCACTGACAAGCCGTGTGGCCTTGGGCAAGTTGCCTCAGCTCTTTGGGTCTCAGTTTTCTCATCTATAAAATGGGGACATGATCACGCTGCCTCATAGGGTTACTGTGATTGATTAAGTGATAAACTGTAAAGTCTCCGGCACACAGAGCACTGGAGAAACCATCATCATCATTATTGTTGCCTACTTCATGCAGACAAGTTCTTATCCCAGAGCCTGGTACACCGTCAGCGCTCTATAAATGGGGAAATGAGTCTCTAACATTTGGGGCTTTGTTGGGAGATAGCAGATGGAGGGGAGACCCCATTTTCTTCATCACCTCCCTCCCCAGTCTCTTTCCTGCTTCTTGGAGGAGGAATGTCCTCTCGCTGATAGAAGCTAGACCCTCTGCTTGTACCCTGTCTCAGTATCTCTCCCTTCTTCCTCACGCCACCCTCTTGAATTCTGCCCTTTGTACGTCCCTCTGGGCTATTATTTCCTTCCTTCTTCTCTCCCTTCCTCCAACAAATCCTTCCAGAGCACCCACACTGTGCCTCGTTTTAGGTGCTGGGGAGACAGCGGGGGAACAAGGCAGTCCATTTCTTTTAAGTCCACTAGCTTTTAAAATGGAAATGCAGCTATTTAAAGAGGACATTTAAAAATCATTGCGGATAATCAGAGTTTGAAGGGCTGGTTATGTTTTTCCCTCCAAAGCGCATTAAAAAAAACACATAATGGTCAAAAAAAGTTTGTCCGTGGACCCCCTTAAACCACCTTGTGGGTGCTCGGTGGTTCCGCTATCAGAGTAATGGGAATTCTGGAGCCCCCTCCTCAGCTGAGTCTCCTGCGGATTGTGACCCACTGAGACCTCCACCTGTAGAAGCTCAGAACTCTAGGTCCCAGGGGATCCCGTGGTGACCAGCAGTCTGCTCTGGTCCTCTTCAGAATCTTCTGCATGCCCTTCCTGTTTGGGGGCATTTCCCACCGTGTGAGTCCCACCTCCCCCAGGAAGAAGCCAGGCCTCTATTTCCCAGACTGCCTTGCAGCAAGGGGCAGGCACGTGACCTCAGCTGAACCCGGATCCCCAGACCTCACACCCTGTTTGAACACCCAAGGCTCCACCTGTGAAAAAGTTCTTCCTTTTACTGAAGCAGAATCTAGATGCCAGAACTTTCCACCCAACCACCCTCCAACCTCCTCTGAGCTCTTCCCTTGGGGTCCAGGCAGCTCCCTCTACTCAGTGACAGGGACTGAAGAACCGAAGATGACAAACTTCAGCTCTCCTGATTCATCTGTTTCCCTCTTGAGGCAATGTTAAGCATTTCCACTTTGGGAAGGGGCTGTTTTTCCTCTTCTCGTCACTATGAGTCTCTGGTCTCCCCCTCCCTTTTGTGCCCACCTCCTCAGGAATGCTTCTGGAGGCTTCCAAAAAGCATACTCCCCCACCCCCTCCATAAATAACGTTTACCTACCCAAGAGATTCAGAGTGGTAAGAGTGGCATTTTCTCTTGTTCTTTTGTGAGGAAGATTAGCCCCGAGCTAACATCTGTTGCCAATCCTCCTCTTTTTTGCTGAGGAAGACTGGCCCTGGGCTAACATCCGTGCCCATCTTCCTCCACTTTATATGTGGGACGCAGCCACAGCACGGCTTGATAAGTGGTGTGTAGGTCTGTGCCTGGGATCTGAACCTGCGAACCCCAGGCCGCTGAAGCAGAGTGTGAGAACTTAACCACTACGCCACCGGGCCGGCCCCAGAGTGGCATTTTTTACCGTCAGTGAGTTGACCCTGCAATGTGGTTTTGATCTGGAGGAGGGTAATTAATGACAAAGGGAGAGCTGAAGGGGTGTGTGTTGCAGAGGTGTTGTTTCAGGCGGACGGGACTAAAGTTGGAGTGTGGTACACATGGCACTTGCTCTTGTCTGGGGGTCGGGGGTGGAGGAGACGGCATGTTCTATGGAGGTATGAGGAGGCTGGGGTGTGACGCTGACATTGTCATGGGGAGCGGGTGGGGATGTTGTTGGTGGAAGAAAAGAGGTGGTGGGTGTGGGGCGGGAGCGGTCTCGCTGAGGAGGGGCGGGTCGTCAGGCACGTGAAGTCTTTTTGTGAACGATGGTGTTGCCCGTTCCCGTGACAAACGTAACACAACTGGGGTGTGTTTCCGAAGCATCTGCAGGGATGAGGTGCCGAAGGCTGTGATGCTGTCTTTGAGTTGTGACACTGTCTCTGGGTGAGAGAAAGGTGGAGGGGGTATGACTTCCTTGGGGCGAATCACCATTGGATGGTCAAGCAGGACTATGACATTCTCAGTGGCACTAATAATAATAATAACGTGATAGATATTGTTAATTGAGCGTTTACCATCTGCCAGGCTTTATGCACTCTGCTGCACAGACACAATCTCATTTAACCCACACAACAGCCTGGAGAGGGAGAGGTAGACCTTGCAGTTCTCATTTTCCAGATGAGGAGACTGAGGCTCAGAGCAACGAATTAACTTGCCTGAGGGTCACACACCAAGCACGTGGCAGGGATGAGATGAGCCCCGGAAGGTTTCACTCCAGGGCTCTTAACTCTGGTGACACTGTCTTTGTGTTAAAGAGTGAGGGATGTTGGGAGCAAGTGAGGGATATTGGGATGTTGGCTGGTGTGTCAGCTACGTTTGGAGTGTGGGGTGTGTATGTATGTGTGTTTGTGTGTGTAAGGGGAAGCTGCCGTTTCTGTATATTTGAGGGGGGACAGAGGTAGGAATAGCCAGGAATACAGGGGCCGTTCTAGTGGCGCCTTAAGTTATGATCTGTACTCAAGGGGGACATTCTTTGTTACTGTCCCACAGACGGGTCATTTGTTTCTCTGATGAGTTCCTAACCGGAGTTTCCATCCAGCCTCTTCACCCAAGTCCTCCTGTCCTAGGGCCTTGTCTCCCTCCCAGTGGCATCTGCCTGCCAGTCACAGTGCCCAGAAGCCAGTTTTAACAGCCACCATCTCCTCTATCAGCCCCCAAGAATGAATAGGAGTGGCAGGCTGGCACCGTGGGCAAGAGCTTACTCTGCCCGATCTGCCACGACTTGCTGTGACACCCCGGAAAAGTCCCTCACCCCTCTGGGCCTCAGTTTCCTCACCTGAAAATGGGGTTCACTATAGTGTCTACCCACACAATGGAGCCAGTCTCCCGAGTTCAAATCATGGCTCTGCCTCTCATTAGCTGACTGGCCTTGAGTAAGTTACTTAACTTTTCTGTGCTCATTTTTTCATCTGTAAGATACGTAACATAACAGAACTGTAAGGATTAAATGATTGGTCTGTGCCAAGCATTTCCCATACACTTCCTGGCACACCGTAGCAGCAGAAATGTTAGCCATTCTTATAATTTATTACTATTACATCATAGGGTGTTGGGAGAATTAAATGAAATACTACATGTAAGCCATTAAGCAATAATATTGGTAGCTATTATTACTATTATAGCTGTGGTTATTATTATTTGCCCATTTGGCAGATGGTGACACTGAGGCTCAGAAGAGGGGTGGGGTTGACCCAGCGTCCCACAGTCATGAAAGCATTGTTGGAAAGAGCCCTCAATATTGAGATGAAAGTCCTGGACCCTCGCCCAGCCCTGCCTCTGAGTGTTTCTGTAAATGTAAATGGAGGACTGTCTCTTTGCCTCCCCTGGCCTCAGTTTCCCCATGGGTCAATAGGAGGGGAGGAGGAAGAGCCTGGAGGAGAGAGTCTCTGAGGGCTCATCCTAGTTTCCCAGCTGCTGGGGGAGGCAGGATGCACAGTGGTTAAGCACATGAGCTCTGGAACAGGGCAGCCGAGCGTTGGAGAGATCCCAGCTCTACCAATTATGAGCTGTGTGACTTTGAGAAAGTGGCTTCATTTCACTGAGCCTCAGTTTCCCTCACCTGAAAAAGCAGCTCAAATCGTCTCCCCCAAGGGTTGTACTGGGAAATGAACCCATATCTCAGAGCCTGACTCGTACCAGATGCCAAGTACTCGGTTCTGACCGTGCTCGGTAGCATCACCATTGTTAGGTTGTGCTGCTCTTAGAGATCAGATTTTGAGCATCTCAGCCTCTTTAAGAGAAGGATGAGACACCCCCCTGCAGCAGGAGCGGGACTGGACTGGCAGGCTGGGCTCAGGGACTGCCTGGGTCCCGGACCCTCTCCGGGACTGGGAATGGCACTGGGGCAGGAAGGAGGGAAGGAAGTCGGCGGGGACATATTCATGTGTGCGCTGGGGGTGGGGAAGCAGGAAGAAGGACAGGAAACTCCCTCCCACCCCCTCCCCCAACTTCCCTTTCCTCCAATTTCTGCTGGACACCCTCACAGGCAGCCAGTGGGTCCCTGATCGTGTCCCACCTGGACAGTGAGGGGGCACTGGGATGTGAGGAAGAGACTTGGCTTGTGTTCATCCGAGGGGAGGAGGTGGAAGGTCCCCATTCCCCGACTAGTGCCTGGCGGAGGGGGAAAGGTGCCCTCTGCTCGAGGTCATCCCTCTCCCATCCGGAGGAAAAGGCCAGAGGAAGTGCAGATTTTGGCCAAGGTGACCGCCGGGAGGGGCTTGTCTGCTCTGGGGTCTCCCTCCTTCCGGGGAGCTAATGGGCTGGGCTCTGAGGACCTGGACAAACCCAGTCTCCATCCTGAGTCCCCACCAGAGACGTATACTAGAGTTCCCAGCTTGTCTTTTATTCTCCGGCACACAAACCTCCACAGGCCACACACGCAGTGAGGGTCCCTCTTGTCTTACACACACGCACACCTTCTGTTGTATCAAACATTCAGCCATCACACACACACACACACACACACACACTCTTTCTCTCTCTCTCTGTTATCCACACATAGATCCCCACACCTCTGGTGTCACCCACTCAACCATTTCACACACACACCCCTCCCCTTGTTACACATTTACACACACTTAGGTGTCACACACATACACCTTCCCTTTTCATCCCCCTTGGGTGTCATATGCACACATTTCCTGTCACACGATCACCCATCCTTCCCTTTCCTTGTTACACACCCTCGTGTGTTTCACCCACAGAGCCCCAGCCTCTCCCTCATCATACACCCACCTTCCCTTGTTGCACACACCCCCTCTGATGTCACTGTTGCACACCTCCATGTGTCACACCCCGCCACAGCCTCTCTGGAGTCACACCCACACTCTTCTTGTCACATACCCCCACCAGCTTCTCCTGGTCCCACCCCACCCCAGACACGCCTGTGTCACACACTGAACTGCCGTCCCCTGATCCACACGGCCTCTCATGGCTCACACCCAGAGCCGGCCCATTCGGCATCCCACACACACCCCCTTGCATGTCACACACACCCTCTCCCTATGTGTCACACTCTGCCACAGCCCCCTCTGGGGTGACAGGCACACACTTTCCCTTGTCACACAAACCCCTTAGAGGGTCTCAAACATGAAGCCCAGCCCCTCTCATCTCGCCCTGTCTCCTGCACACACACACCCTCTTTCCTGTCATATCCATGATCCCTAATGTCACACATCCAGGCCTTACAAGGCCCACAGGCACACACGAACACACACACACGCCTGTCCCAGCCACACATTCTCCCACCTAGCTTTACACACCCACCCTTTCCTCCATTTCACCCAACACACCCACCCAGCTTGTCCCCATGCACGATCCCGCCCATGACCCACACATGCTTCCCTCTGGGACAACCCTTGCTCAGGACGTCCCCAGAGAGGGAGGCTGGAAGCTCCGGGTCCACAGGCCTCCTCTACTCCTTCCGCTACCCGGCCAGGACACGCCAGCCCGGGAACACCCCTGCCCCAAGGGGTCACATCACACACCCCTCAAGGACACAGAGACACCCGCCCAGAGGGACCCACGCCCCCCATCCTTCGCGCCCCCCCCAAGGACACTTACCACCCCCTCCCCCCCAACTCCTCTCATCGCAGACAAAGCTCGCAGCCCCGGGGCCGCGGCGAGAGGGACAAGGGGTCTGGCCCCCTCCCCAACTCCCCTCTCCGTGCCCCGGTCCCGGGAGGGGCGCCCTTCCCCTCCCCAGAGCCCTTGCACCTGCCATGGGGCGGGGGAGGAGGAGAGAGAAAGGCGAGGGCCCCTGCCCGCTCCCTACACCGAGCCGCAGCCCTTTCTCACCTCCCGTGTTGCTGCGCTTGGTGCAGACCACCTCGGGGGGCGTTTCGAGGGGCCTCTTGCGGGAATCCGGGGCCTCGGGCTCCATGGGGGGGGCCTGGGGCGGCGGCTGCTGCTGCTGCGGCGGCTGCGGCGGCGGCGGCGGCGGCTGCTGTGGCGGCGGCGACGGCTGCTGGGGAGGCTGGGGTTGCGGCGGCGGCGGCGGCGGCGGCGGCGGCGGCTGCGGGGCCGCGGAGGCCGTGAAGAGGCCGTGCACCGCGCCGGCGGCCATCATCCTCATGGTGGGGGCGGGGGACGGGGAGGGAGGGGAGGGAAGGGGATGTGGGAGAGGGAGGGGGCGGCGGCGGAGGGATGGGGGAGGGGGAACCCCGGGGAGGCAAGGAGGGAGGGAGCTGGATCTGGGGGGCCGACAGAGCCTGGAGGGCGGATGTGAGCAGGATGGGAGGGCAAAGGGGGTCTCCGATAGGGCCCGAAGAGAACTGAGGGGTGGGGTCTCTCTCAAGATCACAGAGGCCGGGGACTGGTCGCACTACTGGGGAGACAGGACCCCCTTCTTTGCTCCCCCGGGCGGAGGGCCGAGCCCCCCAGACCCTGCTCGGGGCGGGGGGCCGGAGGAGCGGGGCCGGAGGTGGGAGGCGGAGGCGGCCGCTAGTGGGGACCCGGGGGGCGGCGGGCGCGGGCGGCAGCGGCGGCAGGGCTGGCGGTGGCTGCTGGCCCGAGCATCTTCTTCCCGGAGGCTCCCACAGCGGCCTGGCCCCGCCCACCCGCGCGAGGTCACGCCCATGTCGGTCAGGGCCACGCCCTTCGGCGCCCCCATTGGTCTGCCCTTGAATCCTGGACCACGCCTCTGTGGGTTGGCCACGCCCTTTCCCGCCGCGCCGCGAGGGACCAGGCTCCCCCAGGCTACAATAAGGTTCCTGGGCTCATCCACACCTTCCCCCCTCCTCAGCTATAGTCAACCTTTCTTGAGCACTTATTATGTGGCAGATCCGGTTCTAAGAAAGCGCTTCACAAACCTTATCACGTTCAATTCCCAGAGCAACCAACTCTGTAAGGTGCCCTTATCCCCACTTTACAGACTTGACTTTACAGCCTCAGAGACTTGACATCAGTTAGTCAAGATACGAAATCCAGCTTCCCAGTGTCGCCCAACTCTGACAGCTGGGAAGTTCCGCCTCAAATCTTTCATTCATCCCTTGAAGAATCAACACAGCGTTACTACAAGGGCTCAGAGGATTGAGTTCAAGGAACACCTGAGTTAAAGCATGTACACAGAGCCTAGCACCCAACTGGCGCTCAATTCAATCAACAGCACTTATGAACCACCTACTAAGTGCCAGGCACTGTCCCAAACGCTGGGATACTACTGGGAACAGAATAGTCTTGGCCCTTGTAGAATAAGTATTACTATTCATGTCCTTAAGAAAACCTGATTTTCCTATGACAAAGTGAAGGCCCAGGAACATGGAGTGTGGCTTGTCCAAGAGCACACAGGTGGACAGAGGGAAAACTGGGACTTGAACGCAGGCCAAGCTTAATTTTAGATCCCGAAGTCAGTGGAAGTAGGGGGCCCTTCCTTGGAATGGATCGTTGCTAGTATTCAATGTTCTCTGATATGTGAATTTTCTTCTCCTTGGATTCCTGGTCTCCAAGGATTCTTTCCTTCCTAGGTCAGCCAGAGGCAAGATTAGGCTCAGAGGGGGCCTGGATGGGGGTAACAGTGGCAGCTGGGGGGACCCTCCCTCTGCTCCATCCCACTCCAGCCTCTCCCTTGCCATGCTCGTAGGTCCCCATGATGCGGAGGGTAGCAGATGGCCTGGGGTGGATAGGGTGGCCGCCCATCTGTCCCCTCCCCCCCACTGTCCTCAGAGCCAAGGGGAATGGGAGGGGGTTGTGGTCCACTGCAGTCTGGATCCTCCCCCTCCATCTTCCTGGAGGGAGCTGAGGAGCTGGTTGCCATGGAGACAGGAAGAGGCAGAGAGGGATGCAGGGAGATACTGGGGTCAGGCTGAAATCCACACCTTAGACCCTTTGAGTCACATACACTTACACCACACAGGTACATATCCCAGCATCTATGGAGTCAGGTGTGAAGTCCCCCCCCAACACACACACACACACACACACAGTCACACTGGCCCTCCTGCAGACACACAGGTGCACACTCAACAGTTTCGCACAGCACACTCCAATGTATGAAGAAGAATCATGGGGGACAGGCACACACACACACACTCACCCGTAATGCATAATGCACATTCAGTCATGCAGACCCAAAGCCACATCACAGGCACTCACACACAAATAGACAGACACACATCTAATATCCGAGTATGTCCCAGGTGCACATATTCAGAGCCAAAACAACTCCACACTTGGCCACACACCCTGAGAAGTTACAAGTACATGATCACAGCCACAAGACATACATAGCCTATGTTACATAAGGCATACGTGTTAGTGACATGTGATATGCAGACTGACAAACAGACTCAATAGTGTCTTCCACACAAATTGGGTAATCACACACATTTAGATACGCGGCCCACGTAGTCTAATGCACACAATGCACGGGACCTCACAGGCCACTCAGCGACACACACAACACACACGTAGTCCGCTGTGCTGCTCAGCCCCTACCCCCAAGTCATGTGTGCAGCCCCAGCTCCACATCCCCCCCACCCAAACCCACCCATTTGGACACACCACAGCATGGTCGGTCACGCACTCACACTCACACACAAACACAAACCTCCTCCTAGATATTTTTAAACCCAGGCTAGTTCTGCTGCTATGGCAACCACCCCAAACCCATTGCCATAGCAACCCAACGTCAGCTTCCCAAGCACCAAATCCTGGGGGATTGCAGGGCCCCAGTCAGAAACTGGTGGAGGGGGCTGCCGCACCCTCTGCCATCATGCGAGCCACCCCAGTGCCCCCACTCCAGAGCCTTCAGGAGAACAGCCACCCTGGGCTGGGCAGGGGCTGGATCCAGGGATACAAGACCCCCAGACCCAGCTGGGACGAGAACAGCCTTCAACCTGCTTCTTCCTCCTGCCCCATCAGATCTTTACGGAGGGGCTCACAGGGTAAAGGTCAGCCTGCACCTGGACATGCACAAACCTGGGTTCGAATCCCAGCTCTGCCATTTACATGCTGTGTGACTTGGGCGTGTCCTTACCTTCTCTGTGTCTCATGTTCCTTAATTTGGAAAATGCTGTTGCTGTTAATACTAAAACCCCAAAGGACTATTGTGAGTTGGTGGTTAAAAGCACAGGCAGATTTGCATCCAAATTCTGACTTGCCCACTTTCTAGCTGTGTGAACTCAGGCAAGGGCCTCCTGCCTCTATGACAAAGTTGCGGGGGAAATAGTAGTCCAATGACATAGGGCTGTTGGGAAGATTCTCAACAGAGAGGTGTGGCCACCGATCTAAGAATTTTGCATGTATTCTAACTTATTTAAGTTTTAAGCATGCCTCGTGGGTGGGTACTATTATTATTATTATTATTTTTTGTGAGGAAAATCAGCCCTGAGCTAACATCCGTGCCAATTCTCCTCTTTTTGCTGAGGAAGGCTGGCCCTGGGCTAACATCTGTGCCCGTCTTCCTCCACTTTATGTGGGACGCCGCCACAGCATGGCCTGACAAGCAGTGCCTTGGTGCACGCCTGGGATCCGAACCTGGGCCGCCAGCAGCAGAGTGCGCGCACTTAACCGCTATGCCACGGGGCCGGCCCGGGTGGGTACTATTATTATTCCTGTTTTGCAGAAAAGGAAACTGAGGCTCAGAGAGCTTGCCTGGGATCATATAGCTATAAAGTTTTTTTTTGTTTTGTTTTGTTTTGTGAGGAAGATCAGCCCTGAGCTAACATCCATGCCAAACCTCCTCTTTTTGCTGAGGAAGACTGGCCCTGGGCTAACATCCGTGCCCAACTTCCTCCACTTTATATGGGACGCCGCCATAGCATGGCCTGACAAGCCGTGTGTTGGTGCGCTCCCAGGATCCAAACCCGGGCCGCCAGCAGCAGAGCGTGCGCACTCAACCATTACACCACTGGGCCGGCCTCAGCTATGAAGTTTTGAAGAATGGGATTTGAACCTGGGCAGTCAAAGACACGTCCTCAGCCACTTCTCTCTCTTGCCTCTCAAAGAGGAGAGTTTGGAGAAGGGTGATAGACTGGTGGATCCTCGGAAATGCTTTCTCGCCTGCAAAATGGGAGTTCAAATGTTACTGCCAAAAGGAGGCAGCTTGCACCCGGGGGCTCTGAGGATGGGCTGGTACCCCTGAGTGTTTTGATTCAGTTGGGAAAAGATTGGAAGGGGCAAGGCAAGTGGGCAAGTTCACAGGCTTAGAGGGGAGCTTGGCTGGAACTCAAGCCCTGCTTGTCTCCTTCCCAGCTGGGGTGACCTCAGGTAGGGGCTTTCTCCAGTCTGGGCCTCCGTCTCACCATCTGTCAACTGGGAATCATCACAGTGCTTGGGGTGTGGGGAGGAGTCCAAGAACCAAAGGTAAAACCACTTGGCATGTGTCCCAGCGAAGAGAGAAGTCTGAGCTGGTATTAATATCACCCATCCAGTCTGCACAGGGGATTCAGGAGAGGCAGGACTGGGTAGTGAAGGGTTTTGCAAACTTTTTTGACCCACAGTAAGAAATATACTTAACATCACGATTCAAGGCGTATAACACTGAGAAAAAAGCTTCATGAAATCATACTCCACCTATGCCTTAGTCTATACTGTGTCTACACTCTGTGCACAGACTCTGATCTTTATTCTATTCAAAATGTTGGTTGATTTCACAGTCCACTAACCAGTCGTGACTGACAGTATGAAAAACCCTGGTGTGGCGGTTACGAGGTGGAATCCTGGAGCCGTTGGAGGATTTTAAGCAGGGGAGTGACAGGGGCAGCGAAGGAACGATGGAGGGGAAGGGACCAGGCTGGGGGCTGGGATGGAGCCAAAACAGACTCTAGGAGGAGGGGCTGTTTGTCTGGACCCAGCAGGGGCAGAGGAAATGGAGAGATGCAATCAGAAGCCAGCACATAAAGCAGTTAACGCAGTGTATCCCACACAACATATAGCGGTTCCCAGCATCAACCCCGAAGGCAGATCCTTACGCATCCATCTGACAAAAATATTTATTGAGCGAGTTACTATGTGTTGGGCACTGTTCTAGGCACTGGAGATACAGCAGTGAACAACTAGACACAAATTCCTGACCTGATGAGCTCACATTCTAGGGAAATAGAAATAAACAAGCAAAAGAACATATAGTATGTTAGATGATGGTAAGTGCCATGGAGAAAAAATACTTCAGGGAAGGGGGATGAGGGATCAGGGTGCAGCGGGGCAGAGGGGGCTGCAGTTTTAAATAGAGTGGACAGGGAAAGCCTCACTGAGGAGGTGACATTTGAGCAGAGAGCTGAAGGAGGTGAGGGAGTGGGCCATGTGGGTCTCTGGAGGAAGAGCGGTCCAGGCAGAGGGAAGAGCAGGTGCAAAGGTACTGAGGCAGGAACGCACCTGGCATGTTGGAGGAGGGAGGAGGAACCCCAGGGAAGATAGACAAGAGTAGGGGAGGACGGAGTGGGAGGCATGAGGCCAGGGAATAGTCAGGGAGCCGACTGTGTCTGCCTTGAGGGCTACTGTAAAGACTTAGCTTTGACTCTGAGTGAGACGGGAACAGTGGGAGAGTTTTGAGCAGAAGAAGGATGTGAGTTGACATAGGTTTTATCACACGATCCTTCTGGCTACCCCTGAAGAACACGGTGTCTGGAGGATGGGGTAGAAGTAAGGAGCCCAATGAGAAGGTGATGGTGTTCATCCACGCGAGAGGTGCTGGTGGCTGGACCAGGGTGATAGATAGCAGTGCAGGTGGGGACACATCACTGGAGTCTTGGTTCTCCCATGTGACTTTGGGCAAATCATTTCACCTCTCCAGAGCCTCAGTTTCCCCATTTACAAATGGGGCTGATAATAAAGCATTCACCTCTCAGGGCTCCTGTCTGGTCTCAGCGTGGTGGAGTGTGGACAGCCCTTGGCACAGCATGTGTGCTCCACAAATATCGCCAGCCATCGTCACTGATGTTATGCCCCAGGCTCCCAGACCAGAGAAATTCCGTGTCCTGTCCAGTGGGGCAGGGATGGGCTTTGGGAAGAGGATGAGAGAGGTTTGACTTTGAATAATGATTGTGTGTTTACCTGATCCTGGGGATATTTGAGCCAGAGAATCTTGGAGCAAAAATACTTGCCCTGAGAGGACCTTTAGGGGTCTTTTATTCCTAACAACCTCTTTGTAGGATGAGGAAAGGGAAGTCCAGAGAGTGGTTTTATCTTGCTCAGGAGCCCACAGTGAGTTGGGGGCTGAGCCAGGGCTAGAATCCATCCCGTGCCCTGTCTCTCAGGCTTGTGATCCCGACCGCGGCTGCCTCCTTGGTGATTATGGCAACTGACTGCATCCCCTTCCCCCCGGAGCTCCACATCTTCCTATGACTTCCTACTGCCTCTGGGATAAATTCCAAACTTGTCTAGTTGCTCAGGCCAAAAACCTTGCCTTCGCCCTTGACACCCCCCTCTTTCCCTCACACCCACATCTAATCCATCAGCAAACCTTTGCTGCTGCACCAAATCTGACCCCATCTCACCACCTCTATCAACACCACCGAGGCCCAGGCCCCGATCAGCTCCCACCTGGACCCTTCCAGGATCCTCTTTCCTGGGCTCCCCGCTTCTTCCCTTGCCCATTTTTTCCAACCAGCAGCCAGAGTTATCCTTTTAAAAGGCAAGTCAGATCATACTCTGTGTTGTATCCAAGAGAAATAAAAATAGGATTTCTGTAAGAACATTGAGGAGCAATATAGATTTCTCACCTCAGGTTTGTGGAGGAAGAAGGAACTTTCTGGGCATCTCTCCACAGGGTGTGGCTTTACAAATATTAGGGATGGGGAAACTGAGGCACAGGGTGGCTAAGTCACTTGTAGCAGAGCTGGGATTCGAACCCTGGCAGCCTGGCGGCAGGGGCTACCCTCTTAATGACTTTACCGCACTGCCTCTCTTTCTCACTTGTCCCTCTCCTCTCAATAAAGATTCTCCAAGGTTCCTGCCTACTCCCCCATAATCTCTCCCTTCCCTGGGAATCTTGATGCTTCCCTAGCTTAGAACCACAAGTGCATAGACTTGGGCTGATTCTGTGCAATCATCTTTGGTTGAATTTAATTTTCCCTCCTTCATCTGCCCCCCTCCCAAAGTCACCGACTCTAGCGTGCTTAATTTTTGCTCCCTTTTTCTATTCTTTTATTAAGATCCATGTGTATCCTTAAAGTTAGTTTTACTGTATGCGTGTTTTAAATTTGGAAAAATATCGTTGAGCAACAAACCTCATTATCTTTCGTTGCGCTTTTTGAAAGCTCTCTGTGTGGCTACCCTTATTTCTAACTCATGATGAGTGCGGCTTAGAGACCTTGAAGAGGCTGCCTGGGATCAAGTCCCAGCCCGGCTGCTCACTAGCTGAGTGACCTGGGGCAAGTTACTTAACCTCTCTGGGCTTCAGTTTCTCCATTTGTGAAATGGAGGTTGTTAAATAATGGTATCTTTCTCAGAGGATGGTTGCAAGCTGGCATCTTAAAGCACTTAGCATCAGGCATTTCCTAAGCATTGCACTGGCGTTAGCTTCTCCCTCTTTTAGATTGCTCTGGAGCATTCCACTTCTTTTTTTTTTTTTTTGTGAGGAAGATCAGCCCTGAGCTAACATCCATGCTAATCCTCCTCTTTTTGCTGAGGAAGACCGGCTCTGAGCTAACATCTATTGCCAATCCTCCTCCTTTTTTTTCCCCCCAAAGCCCCAGTAGATAGTTGTATGTCATAGTTGCACATCCTTCTAGTTGCTGTATGTGGGATGTGGCCTCAGCATGGCCGGAGAAGCGGTGCATCGGTGCGCGCCCGGGATCCGAACCTGGGCCGCCAGTAACGGAGCACGGTGCACTTAACCGCTAAGCCATGGGGCCGGCCCGGGGAAGCATTCCACTTCTTGAGCCTTAATGATGGACATCAAATTCCCTCTAACTCTTTGTTACCTAAACCGCACTCAGTGATAATCCTCATACATACCTCATTTACAGGCCTGTTGGAGGGCGGGGAAATTGGGTTGTCAGGCATCCTCATATTTAATTTCTCAAAGTATTGCCAGATTACTTGCCAGAAAGGCTGCATCTATCTATAATCCTGCCATCAGTGCTGAATGACCCGTTCTTCCATATACTTCTCCAGAACTTGGTGGTCTTAGACTGTCTAATTTTGGCCAATCTAATGGATGCGAAAGTATTGCTTATTAACTTTCTTATGTAGACAGTTTAGCTTCTTTGGGCTTCTTTAGTCTTCGTCTCCACCCAGAATTACTAGAAACTAACACGTGTCTCCCTGTGTATGTGTGTGTGAGACTTTGAATATCAACACTTTAATATTTTAGTCTCTTTAGTAAACAAGGGATCATAATAGTACCTCCCTCCTATATTGTTAAGAGGATTCAATGAGATGATAATGGCCACTGTTTATTGACAGTTTATTGCACGGCAGGCTAGGTACTTGACACGTATTAATTCATTTATTCCTCGCAAAAACACTATGAGGCACACGCTGATGTTATCATCCCCATTTTACAGATGAGAAAACTGACATGTGGAGAAGTTGACTCTAAGAAGCAGAGCTGAGATTCAAACTCAGGCAGACAGGCTCATTAACCACCTCGCTGTCTCTCAGTGAGATGATGCAGGAAACGCATCAAGGGCTTGATGAATGCCATCTGTGATCACAGCTGTAATAATCAGGGCAATCCGGGGGTGGGGGCTTGGGGAACGTTAGCTGATTGCCTCAGCAAATCTGATAATGGGTTTAGCTATCGGGATATTTTACAAGCATGATAATAATAGCACCTCACATTAAAAAAAAATCATGCTAGAGTGTGTGAAACATGGAAGGGACTCACCTGGTCTCTGTTTCCCCATCTGTAAAGGGATAGGGTTGGACAAGACCCCGATCTCTACCCTTTTCACAGCCCCTCCATTTTCCAAATTCAAGGCACTTGTCACTATCATAGCTTCCCTCCCTTCCAGCATTCACCGGGTGCCAGGTCCTGCTCCCAGCTTTTATGTGAATGACAGCGGCAGGCAATCCTCTCCCAACTCTCCTCTGAGCCTGAACCAGCTGAACATGGCTGGATGAGAACACACACTACAGTGAGAGTGGGCTCACCAGAATTTCATGATCACTCACCCAGGGGGCTGCCCGGAAGCCCTGTTTGTGTCCATTCACTCTCCGACGCTCCTGGAAGACTTTTTCACATCTTGTCCTCCCTCCTTCAACCTCTACCACCTCCTCCCCATCCTCACTCTCACCTTTGATCCTGCTCCCGTTTCACGGAGAGAAGAGAAGCCATCAGAAGAGAAATTCCGTAGGTTCCCAACACATCTACCCCCACTACCTGCCCCTGAGACCCTTTTCTCTGCCCTCCCTCTTGTTAATGACGGAAACACTTCTAGCCAAGGCCACTCCTTCACGTGCGCGCTGCATCCTACCCTTTCTCGCCTACTCAGGGGCATAAATCCAGCAATTATCTCCCTCTCTCCGGTATCATCAATTCTCCCCTCTCTTCTGGGTCATTCTCATTGGCGTAAAAATACGCTGTAATACAAACGTGCTTTATTAACATTGTCCAGCTACAGACTCAAAGTTCTGCTGCCTTTTACAACAAAACCCTTCAAAAGAGTTATCTGTACTAGTGTCTCCAATTCCTTTCCTCCAATCCTTCTTGAATCACTCCAATCAGGGTTTGGCTCCATCACTTGGCCAAATCACCTCTTGAGGTTAACCGGTGACCTCCACGTGGCTCAACCCAATAGTCCATTGACCTGCCCTCATGCTACTTGAGCCTTCCCACTGTAGTCGCAGAAGTTTATTTTCTTCCCTTGGATTCCAAGACACCCTACACTCATGATTTCCTTTTTTTTTTTCAGTGGCTGCTGCTTCCCAGTCTCCTCTGCTGTTTCTTCCTCATCTTTGGGGTCTTTAAACATTGGAGGGTCTTGGGGCTCAGTCCTGGGTCCTCTTCTCTTTTCTCTCTTCACTCGCTCCTTTGGTGATGGCCTCCCAAATTTATATATATCTCTAGTTGGACCTCACCGCTGAATTAAGACTCATATATTCACCCATCCTCTCAACGCTTCCACTTGGAAGTCTATTAGGTACCTCAACATGTCCAAAACCAAACTCCTGATCCCCACTTTCCCCCCAACCCCACCTGCTATTCATGTAATCTCAATAAATGGAAACTTCACCTTGGCAGCTTCTCAGATCAAAAACCTTGCATTCATCTTTGACTCCTCTCTCTCTCCCTCCCAACATCCAATCCATCAGCAAATTCTGTCAGCTCTACCTTCAGAATATATGCAGATTCTTACCACATCTCACCACCTCCACTGCTATCACCCTCGTAAAAGCTACTATCATTTCTCATTCGAATTATTTTTTTAATCTTTTGCCTTAAATTTCTTTTTTATTGAGGGGAAAGCCACATAACATAAAATTAACCATTTTAAAGGGCATCAGCCAGAGGCATTTAGTACATTCACAATATGAAAGCATCATCTCTATTTAGTTCCCAAACATTTTCATCATTTCCAAAGGAGACTCCACATCCATTAAAGAGTGACTCCCCATTTCTCCCTCTCCCAGCCCCTGGCACCACTAATCTGCTTTCTGTCTCTATGGATTTGCCTATTCTGGACATTTCATGTGAATGGAATCATACAGTATGTGACCTTTTGTGTCTGACTTCTTTCACTCAGTATAACGTTTTCAGGGTTCATCCACGTTGTAGCATGTGTCAGTACTTCATTCCTTTTTATGGCTGAATAATATTCCATTGTATAGATATACCACATTTTGTTTACCCATTCATCTATTGATAGACATTTGGGGTGTTGCCACCTTTTGGCTATTATGAATGGTACTGCTATGAATATTCATGTACAAGTCTTTGTTGGAACATCAGTTTTCAATATATACTTGAGTATATACCCAGAAGTGGAATTGCTGGGTCATATAGTAATTCTATGTGTAACTTTTTGAGAAGCTGCCAAAATGTTTCCCATGGGTTGCACCATTTTGTCTCATTTGAATTATTTTAACAGCCTATTCTTCTTTTTTTTATTTGGCTGGGGGGTGGTGGCGTGGTGTGTGTGTGTGTGCGCGCGCACGCGAGTGCACGTGTGGAATTGCTCTGAGCGGCAGGGAGGACAGAGAGGAATGGAATATGGAGACAAAGCCACCTCTGTTATTAATATAACAAGGCTAGGGAGCCCTCAAACCCTCACGTGGTGGCTGCAAAGACAGAGAACCTGTGTCTACAGCACAGGGCAGGAAAGCTCTTCTATGTCCAGTGGTACTGGTGTCATGTGTGTCAACGATGGCTCATGGATCGACTATTATCTACATAAACGTTACTCGACGCCTTTTGATATCTTTGTTTTCCAAATGTATTCTAAAAATCTACATTAAAAGTAATATTCTTCTTATATAAGAAATAAATATCATAATTTATGATGAGGAGTAGATTGTGAAGTGCACATGAAAACATAGCTAATCAAAACATGCACCATTGCTGCTACCAATTTTGCTACTATTATTTTTATTAAAAAGCATGCACGGGGGCCAGCCTGGTGGCATAGTGGTTAAGTTTGTGTGCTCCGCTTTGGCAGCCCAGGGTTTGAGGGTTTGGATCCTGGGCGAGGACCTACACATTGCTCATCAAGCCATGCTGTGGTGGCGTCCCACGTACAAAACAGAGGAAGATTGGCTCAGATGTTAGCTCAGGGCCAATCTTCCTCACAAGAAAAAAGGAAGAAAAAAGCGTGCATGTGTGTGTTCAAACTCTTTCTATCTTCTGTACTCATTCCTAAACAAGATCATATTCTGTCTCAGGCTTGCGACTAACATAAAAGAAATTGAATTTAAACATCAGATTAAGTTTTTTCTTTTATTGAAGTACCATTGGTTTATAACATTATATAAGTTTCAGATGTACAACATCATAATTCGGCATCTTTATCAGCCTATCCTTTTTTTTTTTTTTTTTTTATTTTTTTTAAAGATTTTATTTATTTTATTTTTCCCCCCCCAAAGCTCCAGTGGATAGTTGTTTGTCGTAGCTGCACATCCTTCTAGTTGCTGTATGTGGGACTCGGCCTCAGGATGAACGGAGAAGTGGTGCCTCGATGCGCACCCGGGATCCGAACCCGGGCCGCCAGCATCGCAGCGCGCGCACTTAACCACCAAGCCACAGGGCCGGCCCATCAGCCTATCCTTTTTAAAAATTTTATTGAGGTCACATGGGTTTATGACATTATGTGAATTTCAGGTGTACATCATTATAATTTGGCTTCTGTATAGACTGCATCGTGTTCACCATCAAAAGTTTAGTTTCTATTCGTCACCATACATATGTGCCCCTTTACCCCTTTTGCCCTCCTCCTACCCCCTTTTAACAACCTATTCTTTTTTTTTTAAATCACTTTTTTTTTTTTTCAGGAAGATTGGCCTTGTGCTAACATCTGTTGCCAATTTTCCTCTTTTTTTTTTCTCCCCAAAGCCCCAGTTCATAGCTGTGTATCATAGTCATAGAGTTGTAGCTCTTCTATATGGGACACCACCTCAGCATGGCCTGGTGAGCGGTGAGTAGGTCTGTGCCCAGGATCCGAACAGGCGAACCCCGGGCCGCGGAAGCGGAACACACGATCTTAACCGCTACGCCACCGGGCCGGCCCTATTAACAGACTATTCTTAACACAGCCACGAGAATGACCACTTAAGACTTGAGTAACATTATATCCCTGCTGCCCTCCACCTTCAGTGGGTCCCATCTCACTCAGAACAAAACCCAATACCTCACAAGTCTCTCTGACCGCAAAGCCCAAGTTCTTAACAGGACTGTTTAGTGAAGTTTGTATCTGGGCCTCATAACAACCCTTTATGTTAGTCTTTTAGCAACACTCAATTTACAGGTGGGAAAACTCATACCCAGAGGGGCAAAGGGGCCCCACACCCAGTCGGTGGCAATGTCAGGACCGGCTATCATAATTCAGGGCAGGATTTCTGCCACTGGCCCTGGCACACGGTGGACACTCCATAAATGCATGATGACTGGTGTGCAGGGTGGGTTTATAGTAAAGCTCCTGTAAGTTTCAGGGCCCCTGATTTGCATAGGACCTTCCAAGGCCCTGGCAATGCGTTCCCATGGTCTGATGTTTTTGTAAAACTTGCAAAAGGAGGATATTTAAAATGCGATTCCTTAAGACCACTGTCTATTTCCAGTTCTCCTTCCCCATGTGGCACTTCTTCTTACCATGGGTGGTACAGCAGTATCCTCAGGCATTTATGGGATCTAGCTGAGGGGAAGATGAATTGAAGATACATTTAGGTTGGGTTTCATGGAATATTTTGAAGTGGTTCACAGACAATTTCAGATATACTTAAATTACCTAACTACTTGTCCTGGGGTAGGAATGACTTCCAGGAATGCTCCTACTGTGCAAGGAGCTAACGCACTAGGTGCAAGGCCATGGTCTATTGTGGCATGAACGTGTCCTCTAGTGGCCCACACCAGAAGCACCTGTGTAAGGGCGGTGAGTCAAGGATTAAAAGGACTGAGCCAGAAGCTAGTCTGTGGAAACATTTTCCAAAAGGCACAGCTAACATATGAGTTAAATCTCACAAAAGTTTTCACAAATTTCAAAAAATTTAGATGATGTCACCAATACTGATTTGTGAAACTGAAACTTTTTCTAAACTATAATGACTAAAAACAGTTCCCTCAAGCGTGCTAAAGATGATTTACTTTTCTCTCGGTAGATAAGGATATTACGAAATAAGCATACGCAGCCAAAAACGTAGGAAACATATCACAGAGGTGTGTCAGGCAGTAAATTAATAAAAACGTCCCGTTATCTTCTGGGATTTTGTAATATTTGTCAGCTCTTTTAAATATGTAATTTCTTATTTCATATTCTAAGTAAATTTTCATATTCATGCCCAACTTTGTGTTTGTGATTTTGTATTCCTTTTCTTAAAGAATGCTCCCTTCCCCTACGCTGCTATCAAATTCTATAGAATTCTTATAAGCTGTATTCTCCTTGTTGATGACTCATTGACTCAAAATAGGAGTCGTTCTCAAGCTGTGTGATCCCGGGCCAGTGGCTGTTCTTCTCCGAGCCTGTTTCCTTAGTGGCAAAAAGGGGATCACAATAGCGCCTACCTTACAGAGTTGTTAACTTTAAATAAGCCAAGGCCTGCAAAGTGCTTAGTGCAGGCTTGGAACACAGAGCGATGATAAACGTCAGCCAGTCTCTTTGCTGAGAACGTTTCCGCAGCTTCCGGACCCCCGGTCAAGACCTTTCTGTGCGCAAGCGCGCCCGACTCTTCTCTCTAGGCCTCCCCTCCTTTTGGGCGCGGCCTATTCGCTGCAGGGGGTGGTGGGCGGAGTCAAGGGCTACTTCCGGGATCTCTCCCTCTCCGAGAGACTACCCTCCTTATATGACTGGCAGTAGTGGTCAGCCAGTAGCGATTAGAGAGGAGACCGTCGACCCGACCCATTTCGGAGCCTCTCTTCCGAGTTGGCCAATTGCAAGCTTCGGAGGGCGGGTTCTTCTCTGGGGCGGGACGGAGTGACGAGCGTCTGTTTTGACTAATAGGAACTTGGCTGCGAGTGAGCCAGAGCCAATCAGAAGCGAGAAGGCCGGATCCAGAGGCGGGGCTGGAGCTTCGGCGGTTGAACCGCTCGCGAGGAGGGGTGTCCGAGGAGAAGGTGAGAGGCGGCGAGAGCGGCGGGTGCGCGGGCAGGGACGGCGGTCCTGGGGGGAGGGGGTATCCCGGGGGAGAGTGGGCTGCGGCGGGCAGCTGAGCCGGCAGTGTGGGAATCGGGAGAGGGATGCCCTTTAACACGGGTAGGCGCTTTAATGAGGGGTTGTGAGTCAGAGGGCAGTATGTGAGTCGGAGGGATTTTGTATTTCACGGGAAGGGTCTTTAAGGGGAAAGTGTATAAGGCAGTGAGACAGCAGGTGGTAAAATTTAGAAATGCCCTTCTAATATAGCCTTACGATTTAGTGGAAGATTTTAAGGCGGGGGGTTATTATAGCGCAGTATGGAGGAGTAGAGGTCCCTGCGATGAGTTATAAGATGTGATTTGGTGGAGGGCATATGAAGACGCAATATTGAGGAGGGAGGGAGGGAGACCTCCAAGGATGAGGATGTGCTTTAATGAGAGGTGGAGGCGTAGTGTTAACTGAGGGCTTATTATGTGGCAGGCACGTGCTAGGTGTATTATGTGAATTAACTCTTAAACTTTCTAACAGTCCTACCGTGGTTAAGAGCACTGCTTGAGTTTGAATGTTGGCTTTGTTGCCGGCCCTGCCATTGAACATCACGGTGGCTTTGGCTATCAGAGTCTTTTGCCCCTCTGTGTCTCAGCCGCATCTCCATTAGAGTGACCTCGTCTCTTCTCTTGACTATATTACCTGCCTAGTGGCCTCCCTGTCACTTGGCTTCCGATGGTCTTTACATAGTGCTATTTCCAGTCTAGATCTCTCCCCTGAACTCCAGAGTCATATATCTGGTGGCCAACTCTTTTCTACTTGGAAGTCCAGCTGACATCTAGACTTTAAAAACTTGTCCCAAACCAAACTTGTGGTTTCCCCCCTACAACCTCCAAACCCAGTTGAGGGCAGTTGTGTGCTTGTACTCAGGACAAAAACTAGAGTTATCCTTAATTCCTGCTTTTCCTGCCACCCACATACGGTCCATCAGTTAGCAGATCTCATTGGCTCCACTTTCAAAACACATGCAGAATCCACCCTGGTCTCACCATCTCCCTTGCCACTGCTTGGATCCAAGCCATCCCCTGCTCTTACCTGGTCTGTTGCCGTGGGCTCCTCACCGGGCTCCCTGCCTCCACCCTTGACCCCACACTCAGGGGGATCCTGTGAAAACAGAAGTCAGATCGTGTTGCTCTCCTGTTCAAACCCTCCCTTGACTCCCACCTTGTGAAGTAAAAGTCCTCTCCAAGCCCATAAGGCCCCACCCAATCTGGCTCCCCCTCCCTGGCCTCAACTCCCACCATTGCCCCTTGCTCACTCCACTTCAGTCACCCGGCCTCCTCGCTGTCCCTCAAACATAGCAAATACATTCCCACCGCAGGGTCTTTGTACTTGCTGTCCCCTCTGTCTGGATCGTGTTCATCCCAGAGGTCTATTTACATGGCTGCTTCCTCACCTCCTTCGGGTCTCTGTTCAGATGTCAGCTCCACAGACAGGCCCTCGCTGATCACTCAGACTAAAATACCTCCAGTCACTGCCTGGCCCTTCACTGCCTGGTTTTATTTTTCTTCATAACTCTTACCACGACCCACATATGTTAGTGTTTGTTTATATCCACTCAGTTTCTTAGACCCCCCACTAGAGTATTGGCTCCATGTGGAGAGAACGCAGCACCTAGAAGCGCACATAGGTGCTTGAAAGGTGTTACTTGTAGTATACCCCCATTTTTCAGGGGTCTCCCTGTGGTATAGGGCAGGGTTGTTAAGCTGGGAGGGTCTTGGGTTGAGTGGTGGGGTGTAGATGGGGTAATAAATTGGGCAGACTGTGGTGCCTGAGGGCAGAAGATCTTGGCTCTAGTTAGTGCTGCGAGGAGGGAGGGGTACTTGTGGGAAATGCAAATTCCTGGGCCCTCCCCCAGAGATGCTGCTTCTGTAGGTTTGGAACCATGCCCAGGATCCTGCATTTTCTTCAGGTCTCTGGGGTGATGTTGAAGGTCTGCGACCCTCACTTTGAAAAGTAGACTGGTTCAGAGCTTGGGCTGGAGCTCTCACATCATTAAACTCCTCCTTGGGGCCGGCCCCCTGGTGTAGTGGTTAAGTTCGGCGCGTTCTGCTTTGGTTGCCCAGGTTTGCGGTTCAGATCCCGGGCACAGACCTACACCATTCGTCAGCCACACTGTGGCAGCGACCCACATATAAAGTAGAGGAAGATTGCCACAGATGTTAGCTCAGGGACAGTCTTCCTCAAGCAAAAAACGAGGACGTTTGGCAACAGGTATTAGCTCAAGGCTAATCTTCCTCAGCAAAAAAAAAAAACCCAAAACACCAAACTCCTCTTCTGTGTCCAGTTCTCTGCTGGGCAGTGCTGGGGACACTGTGATGATGGAGACAGTCCCTCACCCAGCCTGGGAGTCAGTGAGGGCTTCCTGCAAGAGGAGACATTGGAGCTGAGACCTGGAGGATGACAAGGAGTGCACTGAGGGGAGAAGACCTTGGCCGTTTCGCCAGTGCCTGGAGCCCCGTTTCCTGGCATCACACATTAATTCACAAGCAGCCCTTGCTCTGTGCCAGGCCCAGGGTGCTGAAGATACAGGCATGATCAAAATGGCTCTGCCCTCACAGGCTCCTGGTCTGTTAACTATTCATCAGCTAGTTGAACAGCTGACCGAGTGCCAGGCACTGTTTGAAAAACCTTATATGTCTTAACTAATTTAATGCCCACAACAATCCTGTGAGATGGGAGCTCTTATTATCCCCACTTTACTGAAGGGGAAAGGCCTAGAGAGGGTAAGAGCCTTGCCTGGGGTCACATTGGAGCCGGGATCTGAACCCAGCCTGCAGCGTGTGCCGTGTTTAAGGTGTGAGCCCCATTTGGATTAGTGTTGAGAGGGAAAGGAGCGGGGAGGTGTGGGAGGAAATGGAAGGGGGTCAGGGAAGGGCAGCTGGGTGATGAGTAGGGGGACAAACGTGCCAGTGCCTCACTGCAGGATCCTAGGCAAGCCTCAGTTTCATCCTCTGTAAAATGGGGGATGGATACAACACCAACCAGAGAGCAGAATTAAGGGTGAGTCACTCACTGGTTGATAGGTGTGCATGGTCCTTGTCTAAGGCAAAAAGCACTTGAGGGACAGTAATGGAGGGGTTTGGATACCCCAGGGGGTGTTGGTGGGCTGCAGTATGCACTGTGGGGGTCCGGATTGTGGGGTGTCCTAAAGGGTTTTTGTGTCTACATTCCAGGGGGACAGTGTGGAAGGCTTTAGTCTGTATTCTGGGGAAGTGCAGGGCGAAGGAGGAGGGGGTTCTATCCAGCTCAAATTCACCCACGTGGTGGGAGGTGAGCTCAGATTGGGGGCGAGGAGGAGTGACTCAGGCCGGGCCGTGTGTGTGTGTGTGTGTGTGTGTGTGTGTGTGTGTGTCTGTGTGTGTGTGTGTGTGTGTGAGAGTGAGAGAGAGAGAGAGAGAGAGAGAGAGAAGTAGGGGTACGCTGCACTGGAAAGTCCAGCTAGGTCATGGCTGGGCTGGAATATGTGGTGGTGGTGGGGCTGCCGAGTGTTGGAAAACAACCCTCAAGGGTGGGGGCTGCTAGGGGTGGTGATTTACCTCTATCTGGTGTGGGAGATGGTGATGTGGATTTGTTTTGGGGGAGCCCAGCCTGGAGGAGTCTCAGCTCAGGCCTTGGCGTGAGGGCTGTGAAATCGGAGATATCCAGGGTGCGCAGTTTGGGAGGAGGAGCCCCGGGCAGCGATGGAACACTGGAAATGGAGAGGGGGTCCCCTTAGTGCAAGATGAGAGGGAAAGGGCTGGGGGCTGGAAAATGGTGCGTGTGTGCTGAAGCCACGATGTCATGAGGCCCCAGAACTGGGATCAGGTGTGTGGGCCGAATGGGGCGCTGGGGTGTCCACGTGGAGCGCGCCCTCAGGTGGTGACGTCATGGGTGGGCGAGGGCGGGGCCTCGAAGGCGAGGCTGGGACTCGGGGTCAAGAAGCTGAGGCGGAGCAGAGCTGGGAGAGACGTGGGACTGGAACGAAACCAGCGACCAGGATGGGCCACTGGTCACAGCAAGGATGGAGGCTGCAGGTAGAAGGATAGAGTCAGTGGCAGGTGGGGATGAGGGGGGAGGGAGGGACTTGGGGAGTCCCAGAATTGGGTGGGCGGTGCTCAGGGAGGGCTCCCCGCAGGGAAGAGAGGCGGAAAATGTGTGTGTGGGGGGAGAGGGGATTTACGTAGAATCTGGTAGGAAACGGAATCCAGGTGACATAGGGGGGCGATGGAATACAGGCTGAAAATGGGGTGTGTGTGGACTAGCACCTTGGGGAAACATGCAGGCAGAATGCAGGGGGAATAGTGGGGGGTAGCAAAATTGAGGTAGAATATGGGGGGAACCCCAGGAGAACATGGGGGTTGGTGTAGGGAGAAGGGGAGTGTGCCCCCCCCCCCCAATCTGGGAGAGCAGGATGGAAATAGGGACTTGGGCAGGGGAGTGGGGCGAGGGCTGGTCGCGGAGCTTAGTAGAAGGGGGCGGGGCCGGAATCTGGAAGGAGGGAGGTTCTGCAAAGGGGAGGGAAAGGGGAGCGCAGAATCTCGAGGCCGTGTCGGGAATGAGTTTTGGGGAGCTGGGGTCAGGAAGGGAGGGTCAAGCTGTCAAGAGTGTGGAATTTATTCCATTAGCAATTGTTGAGCGCTCACGACATTCCTGGAAGAGGGGATGGGAGGGGGTGGGGAGGGGCGCGGGCGAAGTTGGTGGAGGTGAGGGAGGCAGGTGTGTGTAAGGGTTGGGTTGAATTCGGGGAAAATGTTCAGGGGCATATGTGGGACTGAGGTGGAGGCTAATGACATCAGGGCAGTTGGATGCAGAAAGGCTCTTACCTAGTGAAGGGCTGCTATTTCGGGGTGAGAATAGGGGGTTTATGTGGGGGAATGGGGAAGGAAGAGAGCAGGGCCAGGTTGGCAGCGGGGATGGAGTGGAGCAGACCCCCTTCCTCTTCTGTCTTCTGCCGGGAGTTGGGTACCACGAGTGAGGTGGTGAATGGAGGAGGGAAGCGGCGTGGCTCCTCAGGTGTTCCTGTGCCTTGGTAACCGGGATGGCGCGACCGCTGATTGGCTCGCGGAGTCTAAGGGGCGTGGCCTGTGGCTGGGGTGTAGGACACCTAGTGGGGCGGGGCCAGCGCTGCCTGGCGCCTGCCTTAGGGGCCAGGGGATGAGGGATATGTTGATATGTGTAGCTGTTTGTTTGCCCATAGGTCAGGGATTATTAACCTCGACCTCTGACCCTTGAGGGAATGAAAGCACAAATTCGAGAGTATGAATTTTCAGGGGGAAGAGGTCTCCAGATTTCATCAGCCCATCCAAAGCACCTGAGACCCCTCCCCCAAATAAAGTTAAGAGCTTGGGTCTAGAGACAGAGATGCCTGTCAAGACGTCTGGGGGTCAGGTGGTTGTCCTTGGGCCTTTGAGAAAGGGAATCTGTGGATGGGCCTGGGGGTGGTGTTCTGGGAGCCCCTGAAATTACTTGCAAAAGGTATGGGCCTGTTCCTATATCTGGGGAGAGTTCAGAGATCTTAGATTCTCAAAGGCTCTAAAAAGGTTAAAAATCTCTGACCTTGAGTTTCAGGGCTCATCTTTCTCTGCCTCACAGTATTATATTTTCCAATATCAGACTTTAGCCAGCCCTGGTGGTCTAGTGGTTAAGATTCAGGGCTCTCACCATTACGGCTGGGGTTTGTTTCCGGGTCAGGGAACCACGCTACCTGTCTGTCAGTTGTCATACTGTGGCGGCTGCGTGTTGCTGTGATGCTGAAAACTATGCCACCGAGATTTCACATACCAGCAGGGTCACCCGTGGTGGACAGGTTTCAGTAGAGCTTCCAGACTAGACAGACTAGGAAGAAGGACCTGGCCACACACTTCTGAAAAACGTGTCCATGAAAACCCTATGAATAGCAGCAGAGCATTGTCTGATATAGCGCAGGAAGGGGAGAGGATGGTGTCAAAAGGCCAGGCAGGGTTCTGCTCTGCTGTCCACAGCATCGCTAGGAGTAGGAATCGACTCGATGGCACTAACAACAACAAATCTTTAGGAAGGACTTCCCGGGGAAAGTGTGAGGACTAAAAGAGGCGCTGGGGAGAGAAGGAGCCCAGGCATTGGAGGGGTCCCCATGATCTGGGTTGGGTGCATCCCTGGTTGGCCCTGTCTTTGGAGCATCTTTGGGACTCTGGACAGGGCCCTTTTTCTCGCTGAGCCTCACTTTCCCCCTTCGTGCACTGGGGGAGGGAATGGACTTGCCTTGTCTCTGTGGTCCCCTTCAAACTCAGAAACAACAACAAAGTAATAATGATGATGATGATGATGCCAATATGTATTGAGTGCTTGCTGTGTGTCAGGCATGGCTTAATTCTCCAAGGATTTTAACGTGATTAACTCATTTGAACCTTAGGCCAATCTCTAGGCCAATCCAAGGAGATGGGCACTATTATCCTCTTATGGGCTTATAAAGGCCTGCAGGAAGATCAGCTGCCCTGTTACATCTCTGATCTCATCATTTTCCCCTCTCTCCCTCCCTCATGCTGACCTTGCTGTTCTTAGAGGAAACCAGGACTATTGCACCTTGGAGACTTTGCCTGGCTGTTCCCTCTGCCTATTCTCTGATATTCACTTGCCTCCCTCCCTCCAGGCCTCTGCTCAGAGAGGCCTTCCCTGGCCACCTTGGCTAAAAGAGCAACCCCCACCCCCTAGCATCCCCTTTCCCCACTACTTGGCATTTTTATACCTCTGACTGTTGCCACACTCTTGAGAATGGGGACATAATCTGGTTTCCCATCATATCCCCAGCACCAGGATGGCACATGCTTTAAAGATATAGAATCTGGCTCCAAGAGAGGTTAAGTAACTTGCCCGTGCATGTGCACATACTGAACCTGGATATGAGCCCACGCAGCCTGGGGCTCCCATTTTGAACACCCCCTAGAATCCAGGTGAGGGTGGAGGCCTGGCCCTCTCCTCCAGCTGCTGGTAGAACCCACAGTGAGAAGGTACTTAAGCTTGAAACAGACTAATTAATAAAATCAATTATGAATTCAATATAAATGCTTTCAGTGTATCATTGATGATATATTATAAAGCACTGGCTGTTCTATTGACTTGGACCCCTTTCCTAGACAGCCACGTGGTTCCCTCCGTGACCTCCTTCCATTCTCTGCTCGTGTCAGCTCCTCAGAGAGGCCTGCTCTGACCCCCTCTTTAAAATCTCTGTCTCGCCTGACCTCAGTACTCTGTCCCCCTTTCCAGCTTGATTTTTCTCCACAAACGTTTCCTGAATGAATGAATGAATAATAAATATGTAATCAGTATAAGGATTCATCAATTAATAATCAATAGTATTAATCAAGATTCTCTTGTTGGAAATCATGTATTCTATTAGCCAGCACGTATTGCGCATAGTAATGTGCAGGACACATTTTTAAGTGCTTTTGTGTGTGTTGTCTAATTTAATCCTTATGACAACTCTATGAGGTAGGTGCCATTATTATACCCATTTTCCAGATGAGGAAACTGAGGCACAGAGAGGTAAAGTGTCTTTCCTAGGTGCCACAGCTGGTAAATGGTGGATAATGGTAAATATGGATTCTGGCCTTCCAGCTCCTGAGCCTGGACTCTGAGCCCCTCTGAGTCTGTCTCATCCTTCTCTCCAGCTGCTCTGGCCATGGACCAGCCAGCTGGCCTGCAGGTGGACTACGTCTTCCGGGGTGTGGAGCATGCCGTGCGGGTGGTGGTGTCTGGACAGGTGCTAGAGCTGGAGGTAGAGGACCGGATGACAGCCGACCAGTGGCGGGGCGAGTTTGATGCCAGCTGTGAGTGTGCCTGCCTGGGTGGGCTTGCCTCTCTGTCCCCGGGATCAGCTTCTCCCAGAAGATGAGGCCAACCAGGATCCTGCCCACCTGCCTCTTCTACCTGAACAGAAGCTCTCTAAGGTGGGGAGGGGGTGTAGGGCCCGTCCCTCAGGCCAGAGGCCCCGGAGTAGGGGAACGTCAGAGAGCTTGGATGCATTGCTCTTGGGCTGGGCAAGTGGTCAGACCTCAGGAAGGATTTTTCTCCCTACCCAGTCATCGAAGATTTGACTCACAAGACAGGGAACTTCAAACAGTTCAACATCTTCTGTAACATGCTGGAGTCGGCCCTCACTCAGGTAGGGGCCAGGGTTGGGGGCTGGGGGAGGTTTCTGTCCCCTGGATCCCTGGGGGGGTAGATGCCCATCTGATGTATACAAGACCCGCTACCTTCTCTTTCCGTTGAAGGGACAGGGCTTTTTCTTTTTTCCTTTCCCAGATGTAAATGGCTTATTCTGATTCTAATGATAGTTATTCTCATGTAGAAAATTCAAGTCACAGAGAAACGTAAAGGAGAAAGTAAAAATCACTCTGCTCCTAATACTCACTCCTGTTGATGTTTTGTTAATATTTTGATGAAAATCACTCCAGCCATTTCTCCATTTCTCTATTCATTTGTGAATGTGTGTGTGTGTGTATTTGCAGATCTATAATTTTATAAAGTTGCTATATCTCCCAAGGTACTCTGTAACCTGCTTTTAAAAGATTCACCAATATTTCATAAAAATTTTGTCACATCAGTGAATATTGCCAATCATTCATTTCATTTATTGAGCATCTACAGTCTACCAGGCACTGTTGTTGGCACTGGGGATACAGCAGGGAACAAAAGAGACAAAATCCCGGTCTTCGTGAAGCTGACATTCTAGTGGGAGAGACAGACAGTTGAAAAAACACATAATGTCAAGTAGCTAAAAGTATTGATAGGAAAAAAAGAGCAGGTTGGAACTTAGAATGACAGGGATGCTATTCAGGCATCATTTTGAAACTATGAACTACATTATTTCTCTGATTACAGATAAAATCTGCCCTCCTAAAAGTATGACAGTAGTAATGTGTGACTTAGAAAGTGAGAGTCCCTCATAATCTCCTTCTATCCCCCACCAGAGACTGTTAACATTTTAGTATCTATAGGCAGTACAGCATAAGACTCATTATTGCCATTTACTAGCTGGGAGCCCTGGACCAGTTACTTCCCTTTCATGCCTTAGTTTCCCCATCTGTGATGAGGTGATAGTAGTCCCCATTTCATAGTGTTGTGAAGATTAAATGAGTTATACCTAAAAAGTTTAGAATAGTGCCTAGCTCATAGTAAGTGCTCTGCAGGTATTGTCTATTTTTATTGTTATTATCAACTTTTGAGTTTGTCATCCTTGTTAGTGGTTGCTTAGTATTCCATTGTACCCATGCATCATGATTTATCTAACCCAGTGGTTCTCAAACTTTTTGGTCTCATGACCCTTTTATACTCTTAAAAATTATTGATGGGGCTGGCCCGGTGGCGCAGCAGTTAAGTGTGCGCGCTCTGCTGCGGCAGCCCAGGGTTCACAGGTTCGGTTCCCGGGTGCGCACCGATGCACTGCTTGTCCAGCCATGCTGTGGCGGCGTCCCATATAAAGCAGAGGAAGATGGGCACGGATGTTAGCCCAGGGCCAGTCTTCCTCAGAAAAAAGAGCAGGGTTGACATCAGATGTTGGCTCATGGCTGATCTTCCTCACACACAAAAAAAATATTATTGTTGGCACTGTTTATGAAGGTTATAGTTATCAATATTTGTTTGCCATATTAAAAATTAAAACTGAGAAAAATTTAAAGATATTATGAATTCCTTTAAAGATAACAGTAATAAACCTGTTATATGTTAACCTAAATAACATTTTAATAAAAAATATATTTTCTAAAACAAAAAAAATTAGTAAGAAATGTAGCATCGTTTTACATTTTTGCAAATCTCTTTAATGTCTGGCTTAATAGAAAACTGGATTCTCATATGTGCTTCTGCCTTCAGTCTGTTGTGATATGTTTTGGTTGAAGTATATGCAGAAAAATCTGCCTCACACAGATATCTAGTTGGAAAAGGGAGTCCTTTAATAGCTTTTCCAGATAATCGTGCATATCCTTCTTTGTTAACACACTAAAACTGAATAGGTGGTAATGTGGAATCTGAAACCATATCAATGAACTTTTTGCATTCTGTTACGTTAAAATCTGTGGATGTGTCTTGCACTTTGAATGGATCTTTTACCCATTCTGTAACATCGTGCATTGCTCATTTGGAAAATATTGGTTCACTGAGTTGTGCAGATCTTCCACATGTTGACATATTTCATTATACAATATGAGGAAGTCACATTTGTTAATATCCTCACTGATCTCTCTAGGGAAAGTCTTTCAACTTCAAGAAGCTATCAATCCCATGGTAGCACATAGAAGTTGTCCAAAATTCTAATTTTCGCTTTGAAGTTTGAATTTCATTGTTGGCGACAAATACGGTTAGCTGTTTTTCTTGAAGTGACAGGCTCCCTTGGTTCATTTTTGAGAAAATGCCGGCCAGACTTCCAAGTCTGAAAAACCATAGTTTTGTCTGTCAGTCGTTGTTTCAAGTAAAAATTATGTTCCATGAAAAAGTGGGTAATTTAGCTCAAAACTCGATTACAGAAGAGCTTTTCCTGGGACAACATTATACTCTGGTGTGCTGTGGAATGTGCGTTTCCTGTGTTGTCACACAGAAGGGTAAAAAGCTGTGTACGCAAGGGTCGGGATTCAATAAAATTAATAATTTTTACAGCTTCATCAAGCACATTCCTATGTTACACTTCCTACGATTGATTGATTGGTTTGTTTGTTTGCTAATTGCTCCCTGTCTCCCGGCCCCCCACGGAGACAGCATGGAGATGGAGAATACACCGACTGCTAGTACAGTTAGTGCACTGGCTTGATTTCTGCTGATGGGCACCAGCAGTTTTACCCATTAGTTTTGCGCCATCGGCGCAAATGTCAACACAGCAGAAAAGGCCAATGACATTTTAGTATTATTATGCAAATCGTTTTGACCTCATGGACTCCCTGAAAGGGTCTCGGGGACCCCCAGGAGTCTGCAGACGACACTTGGAGGGCCACAGCACTAAGCTGTCCGCCGTGGTTGAGCATGTAGGTTCTTTCTAGTTTCTCCCTGTGATGATGCCCTTGTGCCAGCACCTGGGACAGGGCCATCTTGATCATCAGCCTCAGTGTAGGAAAGCCTGGCTAGCCTGGAGAATGGTGCGTGGTGGCTCACGTGTGTGGGTTGTGTGCTCTAGGTATGGCCACAAGACAGCTCCTCCCCTCCTCTCCCAACAGAGCAGTGAGTCGGTCACCCTAGACCTGCTCACCTACACGGACCTGGAGTCCCTGCGGAACCGCAAGCTGGGGGGCCGCCCAGGCCCCTTGGCCTCGAGATCGGCCCAGCTCAACTCCAAGCGTTACCTGATCCTCATCTACTCCGTGGAGTTTGACAGGTGGGGACACGGGGCTGACCCCTGGTACCCAGGGCAAGGTGCAGGTGTTGCTTAAGCCTTGCCTTTGGACTCTTCACTGTTGATGTCTGTATCATTTAGTATTGTGTTTGGCTACGAGTAGCAAAATAGCTGTTACCAGTGCCTTAAAACAAACAATAGTTTATCATGTAACAAGGTGTCTAGGTAGGTGGCTGCTACTCAGCAGTTTCATTAGGGACTCAGGCTCCTGGATTTTTTTCTTTTGTCATCTTAATGTGTTGGCTTTTTGACCTCATCCTTATCTCTTCATGGTCACAAGATGGCTGCTGGACCTCGAGGCATTGCATCTGTATCAACGCAAGAGAAAGAGGACCAGGGCTGTGCTTGTTAATTGCATCTACTGTTTTTATCTGGAAAACAAAAGTGTGCCCAGAAGACTCTTAACAGATTTCCTGTAATATTTACCCGGAAATGCTCACGTGTCTTTTCCCATAATATTTGGTCAGAAGTGGTAACGTGCAAGGGAAGCTGGGAAAATGAATGTCTGGCTTTCTAGCCTTTATAGTGGGAGGCAGCAAGGCAGAAGGGAGTTGGGAATGGCTGTTAGATAGCCAGGGGATAGTGCCCTGTTTGTTAATAGCTGCTGGATTTTCTAGTGGGAAGTTATCAATCCTCTATGACTAGCATCTGGTGGGGCAGTTAATCAAGGTGCCCTACCTTTCCCCAGCCCAGAGGTGACTCAGGTCAGGTCATCTAGAATCTTCCACCGTGGAATCTGAATTAGAATTATGCTTGGCTGCAAGTAACATGACACCAGCGTCCACTCCACCAGCGCTGTGTGACAAGGAAGTTACTTCAGACGCCACCAGGGCCGTCAATCTCAGTGGTTCCAAAATTGCTGTATAAGAGGGTCTTAGGGGTGGCTGACGGGTGCAAGGTGTGTGGGGGCGGGGGGGCTTGAAACTGCGTGTAGAACTTCAGCCTCTAGGATTGTGCCTCTTGGAATTGTGTGTTCTCATACTCTAAGGCTCTCAGGGTCTGGTACTTACCCTCGGGTGGATTCTTGGCCTCTGAGATGCCACGGTTCTGATCCTCCTTCTCAGGATTCACTACCCGCTGCCCCTCCCGTACCAGGGCAAGCCGGACCCTGTGGTCCTGCAGCGCATCATCCGCTCGCTGAAGGAGGAGCTGGGCCGCCTCCGAGGGCTGGATGGCCAGGATGCTCGGGACACCCGGGAGACGGAGATCTGGCACCTGCGGGAGCAGTGAGTCTGCGAGGGGCGGGTGCAGCGGCTCTGGGGGCGCATCCCATCGTTTGCTGTGGGGACCTCACGCTCAGCACTGTAGGGAAGATGGCCACCTTTTCACCAAATGTTATTTCTGAGCCCCTCCTCCGTGCCCGCCTTGTGCTGCGTGGTGCCGGGGACACAGTGGTGACCGAGACTCCCAGTCCAGGGGAGGAGACAGATCTGTGTGTAGATAGTGGAGACTCAGAGCGGGCAGGGTGGGGGACCCTGCCTGGTAAGCGGGGGTGTTCCAGGCAAAGGGAGCGTGTGCAAAGACAGGGTGGGAGGTCGGGCGATATGCAGCGCCTCTTCTGTGCTGGCCCCCCTCTGTTCCCTGTAGTGGTCAGCCCGGGAGGCACAGATGTTGATCACATTACCACTGAGTATGTCATTGTGGACGGAGATGGGGTTACGCAGGAAAGGGAGCCTGGGCTGTGGGATGCTGTAACAGGCACCTGATGGGGTCTTGGGGTGGGGCAGGCGGAGAGGGTGGAAGAGTGTTCTGGGCAGAGAGAACAGCACGTGCAAAGGCCTTGTGTGAGGTGGAGCGTGGTGAGACGAGGGGACAGAAAAAGGGAGTGGGGAAGGCAGAGGCTCTTGGCCTGTCCATTGAGTGCCTGCTGTGTCTCCACCTGGAGGAGGCCCCACCCATTGGTGAAGGCTAATAATATTTTTAGTAATAATAATGATAATAATAATAATAATACTACCAGTAGCTAACGTAGCATTTACCTGTGTCCCAGGGACTCTGCTTAGTGCTTTATGATTTAATTCCTTGAATTCTCATGAGTTAGGCATTACTATCATCCCCATCTTACAGAGGAGAAAACAGAGGCCCAGACAAGTTAGAGACCTTGCCCCAGGTCACACAGTGAGTAACACGGCCAGGCTAGACCTTGAATCCAGGCAGCCGGCGCCAAGCCCCCTTAGGTTCCCCAGCCACTGTGCGCTGTCCGAAGCTGCTGACCGGGACTGAGCGCTCAGTGCTGATTGGGGACCAGCGGTCTCCCTTCCCAGGAGTAAAGCTTTATCCTCAGTTCATCCTCAGGGTCAGCCCTCAGACCTTGAGAGAGAGAAAGTGTGTATTTCCCTGGATGGCCACAAGGTGGCGCCCTCTGCCCTGAGAGCCTGTAGTGGGACAGTTGCTTCTTCCTCCTCCCAACTTGGAGTTAGGGAGTTTGGGAAGACTCCAAGATTTATTTGTTCATTCATCCAACATTTATCGAGTTCATACGGTGTGCCAGGCACACTACCTGGCACGAGTTAATGTTTATTGAGCCCTTACTCAGTGCCAGACATGGTCTGAGCCCTCTTCGTGGATTCCTACCCCCTTATAGGTAGGTATTATTATATCATCCCACTTGACAGAGATGTGAAGTGAGACTCCCCAAGGTTACCCATCTGGTAATCAGAGGAGTAGAGCTGGACGCAGTCAGCCCAGGTTCCTACACAGTGACCAGACAGCTGGAGACTCTGCCCTCACGGGGTGAGGATCTAGACAGAGAACAGATAGTCACACTGAGGAATGCCAACTAGGAAGCTAGGAGGGAGATGTACAGAGAGCAGAGGGACATGACCTAGCCTGGCTCAGGGGCAGGCACGCTTCCCTGGGAGGTGATGTTTGAAGGATGAATGAGGTCATTCCTGCCAGGAGGAGGGAATCGCATTTGCAAAGAAAAGCTGGGCTGGAGCACTGGGAGAGGGAGGTGGGAGGAGAGGAGGGGAGGAGGGAAGTCAGCTGAAAGGGGCCGAATGGGAACCTCCTTGGAGAGTGTGGGGGAGCCACAGACTTAAAAAAAAAAAAGTTTTATTAGGAAAAAATTCCAAACACACGCAAAAGTAGGCGATTGTCTAATGTGCCTGTACTTAGGCCCAGCTTCAATGGTTATCGACATTTTGCCTATCTTGTTTGATCTACGCTCTCCAGTCCCCCCGAGAAGCAAATCCCAGACATCATTTCTTTTCTGTAAACACTTAATTACGTATCTTTAGCATATAAGGACATTAAAAAAAAAAGCACTGTTATCCCATCCAACAAAATTAACAAAAATTTCTTAATGTCATCTGATACCCAGTGTGTACGTGTTGACACTTCTCTGATTATCTCACAAATGTCTTTTTGTAATTGTCTTGTGTGAATTAGTATCCAAATACGGCCACACGTTGCAATTTGACTATGTGTTTCTTAAATCTCTTCTAATTTTTTACAGTCCCCCAGCCCCCTTTTTTCATGCTACTTATTTGTGGAGCCAGGTTATTTATCCTGTAGAGTTTCCCACAGTCTGGGTTTTGTTGATTTCATTTCCATGGTTGTTAGACCTATAGGCTAATCAGAGTCAGGTTTTTGGCAAGACAGCTTCCTCGGTGGTGCCGTGTACTTGCCTACTGTCACCTGGTGTTGGGACTGATGAGTTTGGATGTTGACAGCTGGATCCCTGTCTTATAAAGTTCCCATCAGCCCAGCAGCGATTCACCCTGGCCGCATATTAGAGTCACCTCGGGCAGCTTTGAAAAATCCCCATGTCCAGGCTGCCCCCGAGACAGACCACTTACATCACAATCTCTGGGGGTGATAGTGAACGGCAGCTGGGCTGATGGGAACTTTATAACTTTACCAGTCGTATTTCTCAATACTTAGGTTTCTTATTGTGAAATGCCATACACATAAAATAAAGAGTATAAAATGTGGATTTACAGTTTAACAAGTTGTCATAAAGCCAGCATCCATCTAACTACCCAGGTTAAGAAATTGAAAGCGACTGTTTCCCCAAAGCCTCCTTTTCCCAGGAAAGACACCTCCCCCTGCCCCACGCCCGGGTCACCACTGTCCCAAATGCTCTGGCTCTCACTCACTTGCTTTGTTCCTGGTTTTGCCGCTGAACTATGTGACCTTAAACAATAGAATTTAATTTTCTCTTTCTGCACTTTAGATAAGTGAAATGATACTGTATGTACTTTTTTGTGTCTGGATTAATTTTGCCTAGCACATATTTAAGATTCATGTATGCTGTGTCACGTAGCTGTTGTTCACTCATTTTCATTGCTGAATATTAACTCATTGAAGGAATCTGCCACAATTTGTATAAACGTCCTACGGAAATTGGTATTTCCAATTTTGGGTTATGACACCCACATACACACACACAAAGTGCTTTGAGCGTGTATCTTAGTGTAAATGATCATGTGTCTCTGTGGGGTAGACCGCCTCAGGAGTGGAGTTGCTCCCCAAAGGGCATATGTGTCTTTAAGCTCCTAGATAATGCCAAACCCAGACTGTTTGTCAACGTGCTGGTAACATTTTGTGGCATCTCTTGGTAGTTGGAATTTGCATTTCCCTAATTACCAATGGGGTTGAATTTCTTATTTTGTGATTGCCTATTCTCCTATCTTGTCTATTTTTCTTCTGGTCCATCTTGTTCTTATTGATTTCCAGGAGTTCTGCATATAGTCTGAGCCCTTTGTTGATTTTGTGTTTCAGAAACCTCTTCCCCCTTTATAGCAGGCCTTTTCGCTCTCTTAATAATGTCTTTTGATAAACAGAGGTTCTTAATTTTTATGTAGACTAATTTATAAATTGTTTCTTTACAGTGAGTAATTTTTATGTCTTGTCATAGAAATCCTTTTCTTCCAGTGTCTTGAAGACATTCTCCTATATCATCCTCTACAATTCTTTGTGTCTTGCTTCTCACTATATCTACAGTCCCCCTGGAACTGATTTTTGGTGAGATAGACATCCTTTAATATTTTTTTCATGTGACTAGTCCATCCTCATAATGCTGTTTATTGAAAAGAGTGTGCTTTTCCTACTGGCACTTTTATCACAAATCGTGTTTATATAGAGATGAGGTTCTGTGCTCTGTAGTCCATGGTTTATTTGTTTAATCCTTGTGCCAACACCGCACTGTTATAATTACTGTAGCTTTTTTTTTTTTTTGTGAGGAAGATCAGCCCTGAGCTAACATCCATGCTAATCCTCCTCTTTTTGCTGAGGAAGACCGGCTCTGAGCTAACATCTATTGCCAATCCTCCTCCTTTTTCTCCCCAAAGCCCCAGTAGATAGTTGTATGTCATAGTTGCAGATCCTTCTAGTTGCTGTATGTGGGACGCGGCCTCAGCATGGCCGGAGAAGCGGTGCATCGGTGCGCGCCTGGGATCCAAACCCAGGCCGCCAGTAGCAGAGCACGCGCACTTAACCACTAAGCCACAGGGCCGGCCCCCACTGTGAGGTTTTAAAGGCACACATTCACTGAGTGGTCCGCATCTAACTGGAACAACCATCTGAGACATGGATACTAGAACCATCCCATTTTACAGATGAGACACCTGAGGCCCAGAGAGGGTAAGTGACTTGCCCAGGGTCACTCAGGAAACTATGGAGCCATTCAAACCTAGGAACAGGGCCTCATGAGCAGTCTCGACTGCGGGAGCAGGATGGAGCCGCGGTATCCTCATCTGTAAAGCGGGGTGATGGTGCTGCGGTGGAAGACTTCCCCGAGGATTTGGTTCTTGTGCAGGAGTAAGGGCAGCACAAGCCCTGGAGTGTCGGCCCTGAAATCTCGCCCCGTCCCCCATTGTTGACTTGTAACCACCCGGGAAGTGGGAATTGGTTTCCCTGTCTTGCAGGCTGGCTGCAAACGTTCCAGTCCGGCACCCTGCTTGGCATCAATCTGGATTTCCTTCCCCACCTCTTTACCCACCCCACTGCCCAAAGGCTTTCAGGCAGTATCCTAAGAGTAACTCATTGGAATCTCAGGCAGCCCTAGGATGCAGGTACCATCATTATACCCATTTTCCAGAAGTGGAAACTGAGGCACAGAAAAGTTGGAAATTATCTCCAAGTCACACAGCTCATAAATGGCCAAACTAAGATTTGAACCAGGCTGGTTCCTGCAGCTCTCCTATTCCTACACTACCTTTCTAGAATAGCAGCCCTCAGAAAATGACTGGCACACACACGTGTCATTTTAACTGTATACACTACAAATAGTTAAGTATCAGATCAAGTGAACATTCCCAATTGGGGCAGGGGGGACAGTGGCAGCGTGATGTCAGTGTTCTCATGGCAACACGTGGCTGAAGCTGGGCGGTGCTACCCTCCAGAGAGATCCCACGCCCGGGATCTACACCCTGGCCGCCAGCAGCGGAGCGTGTGCACTTAACCGCTAAGCCAGGGGGGCCGGCCCACTGTAGCTTTATAATTAGTCTGATACTGGGCAGAGCAGATCCTCACACTTTTGTTTTTTCTTTTCAAGAATTTTTGTGGTTATTCTTGGTAATTTGCATTTCCATGTAAATTTTAGAATCAAGAGGATTTTTGATATAAACACATAAAACTTGCTGGAATTTTTATTGGTATCCCATTGACTCTATAGAACAATTTAGGGAGAGCTGACGTCCTTATAAATAGTGAGTATTCCAATCTATAAACAGATCATACCTCTATACGTTTATTTAGGTCTTATTTAATGTCTCAATAATGTTGTTCCATCACACTTTTGGTTAGAGTTTTTCCATCTTTGGATGCTTTTGTTAATGGTTTCTTGACTTTAAATATAAATCATGTTGATGTATGAATAATCGATATTTATATATTGATTTTGCATCTAGTAACTTCAGTCAGCTTTCTTACTATTTCTAACAATTTATCTGTAGATTCTTTATGGTTCTCAGTGTTTATAATCATTTCATCTGCAAATGACTGTTTTGTTAATTCTCAATCCTTATCTTTCATTTCTTTGTCTTGCCTTATTGCACTGGCTGGGACCTCCAGGACATTATTGAGAAGTAGTAGTGATAGGTAGCATCCTTGCCTTGTTCTTGATGGCAAAGCGTAAATTCAACGTTTTGCCAAAAATGTAGGCATCTCTATGTTTTTCAGATTCCTAATTGATTTTAATTTTCAGGCAAGGTGAGAACAACTGAGTTAATATATAGTTTTAGCAGCTATTGATGATCAGTGGCTAGATAGGTTTTTCATTAGGGGTTGGTAAAGGGTAATGATTTAATTTTAGAATTCTTTTTGCTTTTGATAGCTGGAATTCTTCAATAAAATAAAGCATTCTCTCATCAACTATTTAGTTTCCTTGAGGTACCTTTCCTATGGGAAAGGCATGATTGATGCTTGATTTTTTTCCCTTTCTTTAACTTTTGTCAGAATAATGAGTTTGTTCCCTCATATCCTCCATGGAGATCAATGAGTTTTGTTTTGTTTTTAGTATTATTATTAACTCATGAGTTTACGCTTAATTGATGTTATGTTGGTTTCCTATAGCTGCTGTGACAAATTACCACAAACTTGGTGGCTTAAAACAACAGAAATTTATTCTCCTATGGTTCTGGAGGCCAGAAGTCTGAAGTCACTTCCTCTAGGCTGAGATCAAGGTGTCTCTGGGCAGTGTTCCCCACAGAGGCTCTAGGGGAGAATCCATTTCTTGCCTCGTTCAGCTTCTGGTGGCTGCCATCATTCTTTGGCTTGTGACCACATCACTGTAATCTCTGCCTCTGGGTCACATTGCCATCTCCTCTTCTGTGTCTAATCTTTCTCAGCCTCTCTTTTATAAGGACACTTGTGACTATATTTAGGGTTCACTCTATCCAGAATAATCCCCTCATCTCAAGGTCCATAACTTAATCAAATCTATAAAGTCTTTTTTTTTGCTGTGTAAGGTAGCATTCACAAGTTCTAGGGATTAGGACATGGATGTACTTTGGGAGGCTGTTATTCAAACTACACAGGTGTGTTTTAGTCCATTATTCATTGCAGGTATTCTTTTTGATGCTCGTATTATCTTATCTTTGGCCAGTAGGAACACCTTCATGTTGGTTCCTACATGTTCGTCCTTTTGAAATGACCCCAGTAATCTTTGATGGCTTCCTTGTTTTCTGGCATGTCAAGATGTCTCAGACTTTCTTGTGCCTTTCCAGCCTCAGAACTGGTATAAATAATTTTTCCAAGGAGCTCTGGTTTCTTTTAGTGGGAAATTGTATTTAGAGACCACAGTTGGGTCATTAGTGGTGCTCATTGCTGTTGGGTTGACATTGCTTTTACATCTTTTTCCTGGAAAGAGCCAGGAAGTAGATACATTTTCAGAAAGAGAAAAATGATGTCTGTGCTTATCTACCTTTTTGATTTGTATGTCTTTTTCTCATGCTGAAAATCTTAGTTTCTAGTAATAGTAACATAATTATTACTTGCTTTCTCCTAATAATACCAATATAACTGCTAATAATAAGAGTACTGAATGAAGTTTAAGATTTCTTTGCAATTCTTTTTTGTCCTTAGGCTCTATCCTACTTGCTAAAGTAGTCTTTTTTGTCACCTGATATAATGCTCCTCCAGTATGCCACTGACTTTGACATATGCTTAGATGTGTTTGAACCAGTTACTTTTAAAATTTTTAGGGATTGCTTTTGTTAAAATTTATTTATGTAAAATATTTTCATAGTTCCAAAGTCAAAACTTAAAAAGAGGGTACATTCAGAGGGGTCCAACTTATATCCTTGTTGCCACCTGTGTTCCTTCTTTTGCCATAGGTAACCTACTTTTTAAAGTTTTTGATTTATACTTATATATTTTTAAAAATATGAACATATAATTTTTAATCCCCCTCTTTTCTTTTACATAAAGAGACATACCAAACATTGTTCTGCACTGTTCTTAAACTTATATTCTGGCTATCACTTGGTGACAGGAAGTAGAGATCTTCTTTCCTTTTGACAGTTTAGAAATTCAACTAGTTCTCTGTTGATATCCATTTTGGTTATTTCTACGCTTTTACTATTACAGATAGTACTGCAACGAATAGCCTTGTGTGTACATGTTTTTCTCAAAGAAGAGTTTTGAGCATGGTAGTGACCTGATCGGATTTGCATTTTAGAAAGAGTCCTCTGGTGAATGGGAGGCGATGAGAACTGGCTGGGAGGCCAGGGTGGTAGGCTGGGGCCTCAGGGCTAGGCTTTCAGGGTATAGAGAAGGACAGATGGATGATGTATTTTGGAATTAGAACTCCCACGGCTGTGTCCTCCCCGTGGGATGGATGGGGGTGATGTGGCCGTGTCGCTCCTCATGTTGGGGAGGTGGAGGAGGGGAGATGATGTGACCATGGGGGCAGCCGGGAGTGATGGGGCCGCCTTCCCCCTTCGTGGGGGAGGTGAAATGGCGCGTGCCCACACCCGTGGAGGAGTGAGGATGATGGGGACCCCCCACCCCTCGCCAGCTCTGGCTCTCTTTCCTCTCCCCCTCCCCCCAGGGTGTCGCGCTTGGCATCGGAGAAGCGCGAGCTGGAGGCCCAGCTGGGCCGATCTCGTGAGGAGGCGCTGGCCGGGCGGGCGGCGCGCCAGGAGGCCGAGACGCTGCGCGCGCTCGTGCGCGGCCTGGAGCTGGAGCTGCGGCAGGAGCGCGGCCTCGGGCACCGCGGGGCCGGCCGCCGCAGCCAGGATTGCCGCCGCCTGGCCAAGGAGGTGAGGGGCTGGGCCGGACTGCGGGGCGGGCGGCGGGGCGGGGACCTCGGCTTCAGTCTGGACCTCTGCGCCCCTGTCCCCTCCCGGCAGCTGGAGGAGGCGAAGGCGTCGGAGCGGAGCCTGCGCGCCCGGCTGAAGACGCTGAATGGCGAGCTGGCCGTGTACAAGAGGGGGTGAGGGGCGCGGCCGGGTGGGCGGGGCCACGGAGCTGCAGACCCCCCTGCAGGTGGGCTAGAGACCGATGGGCGGGGCAGAGTCGGGTGGCGGGGCGGGGCAGAGTCGGGTGGCGGGGCGGGGCCTGGAGGCGAGTGGGTGGGGCCCGAGTGACGGAACGTGATCACCAGGGAGAGGGCGGGTGGCCTGAGAATGAGCGGGGATGGGAGTGTAGGAGGGGCCTAAGGGGCTGCCTGGGACATAGGGAAGGACTGGGATACGCAGTTGGAATCGGTGGGCGGGGTATGTGGGGAGATGGGCGGGGCTTGAGGCGGCATCGGGAGGCTGGGCCTGGAGGTAGGGACACGGAAAGGGCGGGGCCTGGGGGGGGTCTAATTGAGCGAGAGGGCGTGGTCCAGCAGCTTGGAATCTGGTTGATGTCCCTTGGCACGTATTGGGGTGGGTGGCGGAAACTTGAGAAGGGTTTCCAGGGAGCTGGCGGAGACCTCAGGAAGAAAGGTCCGGGGAAGGGGGTGTGTTGGGATGTGGGGAGGTGACTGACGTGTTCTTTTGGGGGCTCTGTGGGGCTCCGAGAGGGGCGGAGCCTGGGAGAAGGTGTCTGTGAGGGTCGAGTGCCAGGGCGTGAATGTCTGGGAGTTGATGGGCGGTGGACCTGAAGGTTCGGGGGTGGTTGGATCCGGGAAGAGGCTTGGGATAGGAGCCGTCCTGGCCGGCGGGAAACCGACAGTGGGTCCTGGGCTCCAGGAGACGGACTCCGCCGGTGGTGCCGCCCGCGGCCCGGGAGGATCGGGCCTCATCGTCCCAGGAGCGCTCCAGGTCGCGTGGCCGCGGCGCCGCCCGCTCCTCCTCCCGGGACAGCGGCCGCGGAGGCCGGGGTCGAGGCCGCGCTGCCCGCCCCTCGCCCTCGCCCTCGCCCACAGGTGTGTGCCGGCCCCCCCGCCCGTGGGAGAAGGTGGAGCGGACTAGGACTGTGGGGGCGTGATCCTGTGACCCCGCCTCCTCTGCTCTCCACCCCCGCCTCGCCCTAGGTGGTCGCGTGCCCCGTTTCGACCCCACAGCCTTTGTGAAAGCGAAGGAGAAGAAGCAGAGAGAGATCAAGATGAAGTGAGCGCCCACTTCCCCTTGTTCTGCCCACATCCCCGCCCCTTCACCTGGCCCCCTGACCTGTGCCCTGGTCTATCCCCGTTTCCCACCTGTGTCCATCGCCTGTCAGCTGCTCCATCTCTCCCCTTCCCGCTACCTGCTCCCGCTTCTCACCTGACTTTCGCCTCCTCTCCTGACACCCCCACAGCTTGGTCTGTGACTCCGCATGCTTTTCCCTACTTAGGCCGTGTGACCTCAGGCGGGTCACCGGCCCTGGCTGGGACCCCCAGGGGCGCAGCATCGCCCTTCCCCACATTAGCTGGGCGCACAGGCGGGCGTCTCCCTCCCGCTCCCCAGGCAGCAGCAGCAGCGGAACCGACTGGGCAGCGGAGGAAGCGGGGACGGTCCGTCCATCTCCTGGTCTCGCCAGACCCGGCCTCCCGCTGCCGTGACCGGCCGAGGGGACGCGGCCAACCGCTCCCGGAACCGCAGCTCCTCGGGTAGCTGAGCTGGAGCGCGGGGGGCGGGCGGGCGGGCCGGCGAGCGCGGGAGGCTCACCCCGTCCCTCTCCCCCTAGTGGACAGTTTCCGCAGCCGCTGCTCGTCCGCCAGCTCCTGCAGCGAGTTGGAAGATTTCTCGGAATCCCTCCCGAGAGGGTAGAGCTTGGGCTGGGGGATGGACCGCCTCCAAACGGGTGTCTGGGGAGACTGGAAACAGTCTTCTGCAGGGAAAGTGGGTTCTGGAGGCTGGAGGCTTGAAACCACGGAGGAGGGCGAGATGGGAGGTGCCCAAGACCCCCACTGGGCCTTGATTCCTCCCTCCCCCAGCGCTGGCCGCCGCGGGAAGCCTCCCAGCCCCACCACGTGGAGCGGGTCCAACAGGGTGAGTGTCCTTCCTCAGGCCTTGGAGGAGGTGGGGCAGCGTGAAACCCCCAGAGGCCGCTGTCCCTCTCTCCCATGGGTCCATTCTGGGGGTCAGGTACAGAGGCGGCTCTGAAATGCCTCTGGACTCAGAGTGTTTTGAGATCCTTGGAGGGGAGGGGGTATGATGGTGGCAGGGCCAGAGGACGCTGGGCAGAGCACCTGCTCCGTCCTCAAATTGCCAGGTCTTAAAACCTGGCTCCCCTTCCTGTCACCTGTGACTCAAGGTGCTTACTTAGCCTCTCTGGACCTCGGTTTCTTTATCAGTTAAGTGGGGATGGTTATAGTAGTCACCTCAGAGGGGTCCGGTGGAGGTGCAAGGAGGATATTTTGCATAGAATAAGTGCCCCTTAGGTGTCAGCCTTTATTTTTTCTGGGGTCCTTAGGTTCAGAATTTCCGGTAAGATTTAGGGGGCAGGAATAGAGGGAGGGTTCCTGACCCCCTTCCTGCCTCTCCCAGCAGCAGAAGTCCACCCCCGTGGAACGCGGCCGCCATCAGAGACGCCTGGCCAGTTCGGGTGGCTGGGTCCCCATCAAAGGTGAGCCTGGGACTCCTCATCTCCCCCTCACCTGCCCCAGAGCTGGCTGGGATGGCACCCAGCGCAGCTGGTTGGGTCCCGGAGCTCCCTGCAGCTCCAGGCCCCTCCCAGCCCCCCACACCCTCCCTGCTCCCACAGAGTACAGCTCCGACCACCAGGCGGCCGACATGGCGGAAATAGACGCCCGCCTCAAGGCCCTGCAGGAGTACATGAACCGCCTGGACACGCGGTCGTGACCCCGGAGAGGGAGACCGCCCCTCCGTCCCCCGTCCCCCGGGATTCTGCGTGGGGGTCGGGGCCGGTGTGCCCTTCCAGCCCCGCTCCGGCCCCGTGCCTCCTGGTCTCAGGTGTGTGAGGCCCTGGCCCCACCCTCTCTCCCGTGCATTGCATGCTGGATGGGAGGGTAAGTGCGATTTGTAAATAAACATGTTGGCCCTTGGGATCCCTCAGCTTATGACTGAAGGGTGGGGGCAGAGTGGGAGATGCGAGGAATGAGTCGGGGTGTAATTGGGTCCTGTGTGTGTTTCTGGGCATATCTGGCTGGGAGTCAGACTGGGGTTCAGGCTCAGGGAAAACTCCCGCCCTTTCTAAAACAATGAGAGTAGTGGTCGGGAGGGGTGATAGTGAGCAGCCCATCCCCAGAGAAGTCCAAGCAGAGATGCTGCACAGAAGTCTTAGGCTGCGTTGTAGAGAGGAGGTGTTTGGCAGCATGATTCACTGCCTGGGAGGACTGCCCAGCCTCTGTGGGTGACATCTGGATCGACTTGGTGCTGATTCCTGGGCGCTGACCTGAGACTTCTGGGTTTTGAGCTGTGATGTTGCTTCTGAGCTGAGTTCTCAAGGGTCTTGGTTCAGGGTCGGGGCCTCTGGGTTCTGAGCGCCATCAAGGTGGGGGGAACTGTTGTGGTATTGTGGGAGGCAGAGAGGGAGGGGAGGCAGGTGGCAGGACACAGGGTCACAGTGAGTGCACCTTTATTGCAGGGGGGGCAGTGGGGTTTCTGACTGGGTGGGGGAGATATGCAGTGCCTCAGTCCCTGTAGTGTGGCCAAGTCTGGATGATTTCATAGAGCCGGTCGCCTGGAGAGAGCGTGTCCTGCACATCCCGGTGTCCTTTGACCTCGTAGTTGGGCGTCAGGGCTCCCCGGGCGACGCCACAGGCCAGCAGACTCTGGGCTGCCCTGAGGGCTCGTAGTGGGGGCGCCCGCTCTGGGGGAGGCAGAGGCAGGAGTGAGGCTGGGGTGCCCTGGAGGGCAGAGTTCATGTGGGGGCTTCCCATAGTGCCCTCCCAGCTGGCCTGCTGGAGCCCTGAACCGGCTCTGCCACTCCCTGGCAGTGACTCCACTTCTCTGTGCCTCAGTTTCCTCACTGTGAAAGGAGAGACTCATGGCACCTGCCCACTGGGCTGTGGGATGGTAAAATGAGTTCCTTTCAGCCAATGTCGGCTGGCAAGGTTCTCACTGATTCCCCTTCACCTGCCCCCAGACCTCCTGTTCCTACCCGCTGCCATTTATCCAGCAATTCATAGGTGCCATGGACTCGCCTAAGAACTTGATACAGAAGAACTAGTCCTCACCAGAACCATGTGCTTCAAAATGGTCATTGTCCAAAGGAGGAAATGAGGCTCAGAAAAGCAGAGTCACTGCCCGAGGTCACAGAGCTTGTAGGTGGCAGAGCCTCTGAATCACCCCACACCACACCCTGCAGTCTCCCAGGCCCCATGTCGCTCCTGTCCCGACAGCTGGACACTCACTTACCCGTGTAGTTACCCATGAAGCTGATGCCGATTGACTTGGGGTTCCAGGCAGAACCTGCGTGGGCGCCCTGTCTGTTCCAGCCCCGGCCCTCATACACAAGCCCATCTTCTCCTATCAGGAAGCTGTAGGGGGTGGGTGAGTGAGGGAGGGCTTCCTGGGGGAGGCTCCCTCGCCCTCCACTCACCCTGCCCCTCTTCCTGCCAATCACACACAATCCCCCCACACCCTCCCTCTTCTTTCTCGATCTTCCACAGTATATAATAACACATAATACAATAATAACAATAATAACACAATAACAATGACAGTGGCCCCTGCCATGTGCTAAGCACAGCACTGCATGCATCAATTTTCCATCTTCACAGCAACCCTGTGAGTCACTACTGCCTCCATTCTGTAGATAATCAGAGAGGAGCAGACACCTGCCCAGGGTCACGCAGTGGGTCAGAGGCAGAGCCAGGATTTTCATCCAGGTACCCGTGACCCCCACCCATGTGGTCTCACTCCTTGCTCTGTCCTGCCTCCCTGGAGGATTTGTCCCACTCTTGATTTGATGGGTCCTCACATGCAGTGCTCTGAGGGAGCACTGTTATCATCTCCGCTTTAAGCTGAGGAAGCAGAGACTTAGAAAGAGAGGTGATTCACCCAAGGTCATGCCCCAGAGACCCCTGCCTCTCAGACTCTCCACAAAGAAGCTCCTCTGCCCTCACCCCAGCCTGCTTCCTGCTCCCTGCTCTGTGCTGGGTACCTTGAGTGACAGGATGGGGACTCAAGGGCTGGCGCCACAACCAGACCAGACCCTGGAGCCCCAGCATCTGCCTCTGAGGTTTCCAATCCTGGCAGCAGATCCTTCACACTCCCTCATCCAAAATGTCTTATTGAGCGAGTCTGACTTGGCACATTGAGTTAACCAGGGGATCAGCTTCTGGAGCTGCAGTGTCTGCCTCCTCAGCCCTCTGGCTCACAGCTCACCAAGGATGCACAGAATGTTGGAACTTTCCAACCTTGGGTCCTGAATCTGCCACTTAGGAAGCCAGACTTGGAGAATCCGGCTCTGAAGAGACTAGAAATACCATAGTGGTGCCGGCCCCAGGACTGGGTGGTTATGGCCCTGCCCCAGCCCCAGCCCCTGGAAGGCAAGTGGTGCCCCCTGTGCATTTGTCACACGGAGACATCTGACTGAAACCTCAGCCACCACCACCAGGGGGGTACAGTCAGGAGCCCATTGTACAGGGGAAGAAACTGAGGCTCAGAGAGAGAAGGCGACGTGACAAGGAAGGGGGATTCAGAACGTTTGAAGCACACTCTGAATCCTAAAATCTGAGAAGCTGACTTCTCTGCTTCTGTAAGAGGATTCAGGCCAGAGGCTGCGGACGAGGCTCTGGTCTTCTGACTTCATGGAAACACCTAGATGGAGCGCCCGCCTCTTGGAAACAAAATCTGGAAGTTGTAGCCTTTGAATTGTAAGATCTTGAGCCTGAAGAGCTGGGGATACCCTTGGAGGCTTCTAGATTTCTCTCAGTGAGGTCCTCAGATTCCCCGGCCTCACCCAGCCCCACTGAAGCAGTCTCTAAGGGAGGGACCTGGGGACCTGCATCTCCAGGAAGGTGATGCTGGTGCTTCCTGAGCTCTGAGAACCTGTGGGGTTGAAACGCGCTCTCGCTGTGGAAACCCGGGTGCTGGAGCCCAGCCTGTTACCCTGGGCAGGGCGCTGGTGGGCGTGGGCCGCAGAGGCAGGTCTGAGTGTCCCCGTCCCTGTTTCTGCCCTCGCCCTCTAGAGTCTGTCCTCCCCACAGAAGCCAGAGGGAGCTCCTTACACTAAGCAGGCTCCCGTCCCTCCCGTGGCCCCTGTCCTCTTCAGAGCGGAGCCACCGTCCTCGCCGGGGCCCACAGGCCCTGTGCCCTCCGTCCCCTCCTTCTCATTTCCTCGTTCCTCCCAGCCACCTCCAGCCACCCCGACCTCTGTCCTTCAGGGTGACCCGCTCACTCGGCCTCAGAGCCTTTACCCCTCTCTTCCCCCAGCTCACTCACTCTTCCCTCAGCTCCCCTGTCCCAGAGCCACCTCAGCCACTCTTCCTTTTTATTGTGACTTCTGTCACCGTGTGAACTCATCTGGGTGACTTTGCTTGTTTCTCCCTGCTGGTCTTTAAATCCTCCTGGGCTACATTCCCTCAGTTCAAGGCTGTGTGCCCATCCCAGCATCCGGCACACAGCCTGACACATAGCAGGTGCCTAATGGCCATAGTCCATGCATTTTGGGGCTCTGACTACGTGCCAGGCAGTGTCCTAAGAGCCTGGCCTGTATTGGCTGGTTAGTGTCCAAGTGGGCACAATCCCGTTTACTGTGCAGAGGAGGAAGAAAAGACTGAAGCTGAGAGGGTGAGTGACCTGCTCCGGGTCTCGGCCACGGTGAGCAGAGCTGGGACAGGAGCCCTGCCCCGTGCTTCACCAGCCTGTGTCCGCCTCCTAACAAAGCACAGACTTTCTGAGGGGACCCCAAGGTTGAGGACACCGTGGTGCGTGTTGGCAAAGTCTGTCCCTTCCCCCTGGGGCGCAGAGCTGGGACGTCAGCCCTTTCCCCTCGTTCTGACATCTTTTTGCTGCCTGCACACGTCCAGCCCTCCGTGGTGACCTTGGAGATACCAAGATGCCCAGGGTGTCAGCCAGGCGGCTCAGAACCGGGTCCCACTGCCCCCCCAGGCCTGCGCACCTTTCCCTCCTCCAGCCCCGGCTCCACCTGTGCCCCTCTGCACTCACTTGTAGCCCACGTCGCACCAGCCCAGGTTCCGCATGTGGTAGCTCTGCACGTTGTGGACCTGCTTCAGGCAGGAGGCCGGGGTGTCGCAGGGGCTTCCCACCGTGTGTGACACCACCACGTAGCGCATGGGCGACTTTAGGCTCTGGTGGCACTCGGACGCCAGGGCCCTCCACTCTCTCCGGGGCACGATGGGGCCACAGCAGTTCGGGTTTTCTCGAGCTGCTCCGAGCCCGAGGAGGGTGAGGAGGGCCCAGGCAAGCAGTGAGCAGCAGCAGGACATGGTGGGCGGGGCGCACAGGGACGTCTAGGAGTTTGTGGCTGGCTGGGCCACCTTTATATGCTGGGATAGAGAAGTCAGGAAGGCCTTGCTTCACAGCCCAGTGGGACTTCCTGGGTGGGTTATATGGGACCCAAGACTCTGCTTCCTTCCCTGGCAGGGCCGCAACAGGATGCGGTGTGGTTGAGCTGGGTGAGGTGGGTGGGGGGAGCCCTGACAAAGCCAAGGGGGTGGGGAATGCACACAGGCCCCTGGGCGCTTCACCCTGTGGTTCCTGGAAGAACCAGGGCCTGGATCCCTGCCCCGCTTTGTCTCTCAGTGCAGTGTTGGGCAACTCAACAGGAACTTAACACCAGAGAAACACCCGGGGCCTCATCTCCCTCCTCCTGCAGAGATTGAGGTGACAAGAGTCTCGTTTTTAAACACTGCTCCCAGGTCCACACGCGATATCCTTAACCCTTTCAGCAAACTGAAGAGGGGAGTACTGGGAGGCCCATTTCACAGTGGAGGAGAGTGAGGCCTGGAGAGGGGATGTCACGTTGCTGAGACACAGGAGATAGTGGAGCCTGGTGCTCCAGAGCCCCGATTCAGAGCCAGGCTGCCTGGGATTGAATTCTGGCCACACTATCGTGTTGAGCTCAGGCAGGCGCCCTAACCTTTCTGTGCCTGTTTTCCCCACTGCAAAATGAGGGGATAATGTACAGTCTCTAACTCCTAGGGTGGACGTGGGATTAAATGTGTTGACAAGGGTGGAACCCTTACATGTCTGGCTCCTACTGCCCCACAAGCACCACTGGTACTGGAGCTCACATCTGCCCTTGGTAGTAAGCCACGTGCTTACGAGGGGCCACTGGCAGCTCCACTGTGCACGGGAGGGAACCTGACCTCCAGAGAGGAACAGCCATTTGCCCAGGGCCACCCGGTGGCTGGGGATCCGCTGTTGGGGCAGAAGGCTTTCCTGGGGCCTCTGCCCTGCCCAGACCCCCGTTCCCACTCCCTCCCAGAGCGCCTGGTGAGTTCAGGGCCGACTGCCTGGGTCGTTCTTCCTCCTTTCCTTCTACTTCGGTGGATTTAAAAAATTACAGAAGAAACACATGCCAGCTGTAAGTAGTTGAACTGATAGGAATGTTAATCACCTGTGGCCCTCCAGCTCCGCCCACCCGAGGTCCCCACTGAGACCAGTGTGGGGTGTTTCTCCCACCATATTCCCCATGCTCAGGTAGATCATGCTTACACTCATGACGTCGTCGAATAGCGCACCAGGCAGCTCTAAGCCCTTTCCATGAATTATCTCATCACGTGCTCCCAACAGGTTTGTGAGGTGGATGTTATTAATCTCCTTTCATAGTAGAGGAAACTGAGGCCCAGAGGTGTTACCACATTCAGGTAGAAGGTGGTGATGTCAGGGTTTAGCGACAGGCTTCCTGGCTCCAGAGATGAAGTTCTAACCCATATTCTGCTTCCTACAAAAATATATAAAGCCGTATTTAAAAAAAAATAAAATCCAAACCATACACATCAATTTGCCTTTTGTCACCTAATATTTCATATGCATCTCTCCAGGTCAATACATCTAATTCTAATTTATTGTTCATAATAGTTGCATATTAGTTCATAATATAGGCTTACCATTTTGACATAATCTTTTCTTTTCTGAAGGTTTCCATTTCTTTCCCCCAATGCTGCACAAAATGTTATCAAACATACAGCCTGACACACTGGAGTGTTTATAAATTATAAATATAGACTCTCTAGGTCAAAGCACATACGTAATTAATAAACATCACCAGATAGTTTTCTCCAAAAGGCTGTTAACCATTCACACTTCCACCAGTAATGTTTTGGAGCTTCACTCACCCCAGAAGTGGGTGTTCTCACTTCTTAAATGGATGGGTATAAAGAGATATCTCTCTGTAACTTTTTTTTTTTTTGTGAGGAAGATCAGCCCTGAGCTAACATCCAAGCCAACCCTCCTCTTTTTGCTGAGGAAGACTGGCCCTGAGTTAACATCTATTGCCAATCCTCCTCCTTTTTTTTTTTTTTTTCTGTTTTTCTCCCTAAAGCCCCAGTAGATAGTTGTATGTCATAGTTGCACATCCTTCTAGTTGCTGTATGTGGGACGCCGCCTCAGCATGGCCGGACAAGTGGTGCGTGGGTGCGCACCCGGGTTCCGAACCCCAGCCGCCGGTAGTGGAGTGCACGCACTTAACCGCCAAGCCATGGGGCCGGCCCCTCTTTGTAACTTTAATTCGCATTTTTATGACCACTCAGGATATTGAGTATTTTTCTGTGTTTGCTGCCCATTTGGATTTGTCACTTGGGTTAGTTTTCTGTCAACTGCCTGTTCATCTCCGTTGCCCATTGAAAAAAAAAATGGGTTGTTTGTCTTCTTGTTATCAATTTCAAAATGACGAAAAGAATCCTGTAACTGGGATTGTTGAGTTGTTGGGTATGTACATGTTGTGTCTCTCAGTTCCTTTTAAAGGCATGAAAGAATAACATACATATAGAAAGACGTACAAATGCACTTTGATAGAGTTACTAGAATTCAAAAAATACATCATGTAGAATTAATAGAATAGAGTGGAGAGCTCTATGAATTTTCACACCATGAATACAGTGTGTATCTAGCACCAAGATCGGGAAATAGAGCTACATATAAAATTGTAGTATATATTGCCAAATACTATTCCAAAAAAGTTTTAGTATTTCTTTTCCCCCTTAATAGGATCAGTTTTTAAATGCTTTACCAATCCAAGGAATGGCCTCTCATTATTGTTGTGTTTGTATTTCCTTTAGCATCAGACCGGTGATTGTCTTTTTACATATTTATGGCTGTTTGCACCCTTCTTCTGTGAGCAGTCTGTTCATTTCTCTTAGTCATTTTCCTGTTGGGTTGTTGTATATGTGGATATTAACCCTGTGTCTGTCAAATGGGCTGCAAATGTTTTCCTCCAGTCGATCAAAAAAATGTATTGTTTTTTATTTTATAGTTTCTGTGTTTCCTGTCTTGCCTTAAGAAGTCTTTCCACAACAAGATTATAAAACATTTTCTATTAAAAAAATGTTATCTTGTGTTTTACTTTCAGTCCTTTACCTGTACTGGAATTTATGATAGCTATGGTGTGAGGTAGGGGTCTAAATTTGTTTCCAAATGCTCACCATTTGTCCCAGCACCATTTGTTAAATAGTTAGACCTGGTGTTAAATTGCAGCCCTGCCTCTTATTGGCTGGATGACCTTGGACAGTTGGGCAGCATTTGACGTAGTTGACCACTTCCTTCTTCTTGAAATGCTCACTTCCTTTAGGTTCTGTTTCATAAGACTGTCTTGATTTTACTTCTGCTTCTCTGGCTGGTCTTTGTGCTCCCTTTCAGATCATTCTTCCCTCTTTGACCATTACGCTCCCCTTTTTCTGCCAGGTGATCTTATTCAAAACATGGCTTCAGCCACCACCAAAATGCGAGTGATTTCCAGATTTTTCTGGCCAGCCTGGAGTTCTCGGCTGACTTCTGGATCTGTGTATCCACCTGTCAACCTGAAATCTCCAAATGGATGTCCCACAAGCCCCTCAAATGCAAGATTTCCAAATGGCTCATGCTTTGCTCCTCCAAAATCGGTCCCCTTCCAGGACCCCTGTGTCAGGGAACGATATGATCATCTTCCAGTTACAGAAGCCAGACATCTGAGCATCATCCTTGGTGCACCCCACTCTCTCCCCAAAATGGCATGCAAACCATGCCCAGCTCATAGCAGGTGCTCAGTCTTTACTGAATGAATGAATGAACGTCCAACCTGCCCCCAAGTCATGTTGCTGTTCCCTCCTAAACATCTTATGACTGAGACCACTCCTGTCTATTTCTGCTCTCTGCACTCTGGACCAGTCACCTTCTCCTCGCACCTGGATGTTGCTCCCACCTCCTCAGTGACCTTTCAGCATGCACCCTGGTACCCGTGAGTCCAAAGCTCAGATATGATCAGGTCTTTCCTGAATGTCACCCTCAAATGTGAGTCACATTTTTCTGTGGCTCCTCATGACTCTTAGGATGAATCCAAGATCCTCACCGTGGCCGCCAGCATGGGCTGCCTCCACCCCAGCCTCACCTCGCTCACTCCTGAGACCCTCTTCCTGAGTCCCCAGCCACCCCGCCCTTCTTGCTGCCCTTGAAGATGCTTTGACTTCCCTGACCCCAGGGGACTTTGGACATACTATGTATAGGTTTTAAATAGAGGAACTTTCAGAAATTCAGCAACTTCATACCTTCACTGGAAGATTACAAAACACTCAGCTAGCCTTTTGTAAAAAGACAGGAATATTTACACATCGGATTCCTCAAAGATACTAAGAATATAATCAATAGCCAGGTGGGGTGAAGTCTTCTCTTGTTAGAATTTTATTAATTCTTTATCTTGTCAGGTTAATGTGGAGACATGCCCTTGTGAGCACTTCCTGCAACTTCAATCTGTAATTGTTGTATTGCCTTTAATCCTGAGACTGTATTACTTATGTCCTTTTTGGACAGGAGGAAATTAGATTTGCTCCCTGTATGTTTTAGCAAGTTGAATTTTTAATGATTTAACTCACCAACTTCCTTTATTTGGTCTTGTTAAAATTAATTCAGCCAGTATAAAAAGTCCTCAGATTCTCCTGCAATTAGCAAAAAACACTTGTTTTCTTTGTTGTATTAACAATCATAGAAGTCAAAATAATGGTGATCATAGCAAGGACCAGTTTAAAACACAAGGCAGAGTCTTGATGTTTTTCCTTGACGTTCCCAAACCTGGAATGCTCATCCTCCCTACTGACCCCATCCTAATTGTCACTGTTCCTTTAGTGTCACCTTCTCAGAGTGACATCTCATTCTGATATCTCAGACTAGGACACATCCCACTATTTGCTTTCCCCACACCATGTCCTCTCCTTCTCCGTATTTATCACAACTGTGGTTGTGAACTTACCTGTGTAATTCTTTGATTAATTTCTGTCTCTCCTACTATACATTAAGGTCTATAAGTAGGGTCATTGTATAATTTATTGTCCAAATCACAATACTTGAGAGTGACAGAGGGACCTATTGATAATTATGCTGGGTCAATACGCATAGATGGAACTGTCCCCAATAATCCAGGATGTATAATTGCCTCGTTTTAAGATAAAGAAAGGGCTATCATTTTTTCCCTCTTGTTCACCATTATATCACCTGTATAGCACATAGTTGGCGATAAATACATCTGATTATCACATATTGAGCCACCCTCAGTTTCTCCATCTGTGACATGGACTTAAGGACCATCCCTCCCTCATAGGGCTGTTGTAGGCAGGAGGGCTGCCCCTCATTTGCATCTTCCTGGACAAGAGTACAGATGGAGGCCTACATACACTATTGCTAAATATTTAAAACTTATACATCAAGGTTAAAGCTGCTAAACAAGATATGATTTACCCTCTTCACAAGAACTCCTTCAAAAGACAAAATAGAAAGATGTGTGCAAAGAAACAGTCTACACCAAGTGACTGTGGACTGTGCCATTTCAAGTGGGTTTCTTTTTCTGCAGAGACCATGGTGCACCCTGGGCAGTTCTGCAGAGACCATGGTGCACCCTGGGCAGTTGGGGTGTGAGGAGGAGAGAGTGAAGCTTTCTCCCACATTTGTTGAATCCGTCCCTCTTTCAGTGATTTGGGAAACTCACGTGATAAACACTCATTTTCCTTCCTCTTTATTGGGGGAGGGGACTGCTCTCCCACTGCTCCTCCCCCATCCCCCTCCAAGACGTCCTATAGGGGTCTCCTCCCTCACGTGGGTTAACTCAGGCAACCTCCGTTCACAAGGTGCTCCCAGCCCCCATCCTGCAGCCAACATGCTTTTAAGTTCCTCAGAGGAACCCGAGGATGGAAGACCCCATTGGAATTTAGAATTCTCGGACACCTTGGAATTCTGCCCAGGAACATGGAGGCTTCCGGAGAGCAGGGCCCAGGCTCCCAACTCGCAGCCCACCTCTCTGCTTTTGTAAGTCCCCTTCCCCCATCCCACCATGGGGCCTCCTGTGCACCCCACTTGCTTGGCCCAGCTTTACCTACAGCCTTGGAGACAGGGTGCCCCTCCGGTTTAGAGGTGCACGCCTGACTCCTTGCATCACTGACTCATGGACCAGGCCCCTGAGGGTTCTGGAAGGAGACTAGGGCTGCCTGATCAGGGAATTCTGGGGTCTTGAGGTCCCAGAGCATGTCCAGAAGCGGGGGCCCATCTTGCTCCTGGGGATCCCTTGCCCTGTGGGGAGAGACTCTGGCCTGAGTCTAAGGGCAGTATTGATGCTAATTCCACTCCACATAATTTATGGAGCACCTACTGTGTGCCCCACCTACCTGTTGTAGGTGCTGGGGATTCATCCCTGAACAAAACAGAAGTTCCTGCACCCGCGTTCTAGTGGGGAAGACAGGCAGAAAATAAAGAAACTAATGACTATTTTATTTTCTATTTATTTATTTATTTTTTTTTTATAGGAAGAACTGATTTTTTTTTTTTGAGAAAGATTGGCCGTGCACTAACATCTATTGCCATTCTTCCTCTTTTTCTTTCCTTTTTTTCCTCCCCAAAGCCCCAGTACATAGTTGTACATCATAGTTGTAGAGATGTAGCTCTTCTATGTGGGATGCGGCCACAGCATGGCCTGATGAGTGGTGCATTGGTCTGCGCCCTGAGTTGGAACCAGCGAACTCCCGCCGGCAAAAGCAGAGCACGGGAACTTAACCGCTACGCCACCAGGCCGGCCCCTAACAATAATAACTATTTTAAAAAACAGATATACTATATTTCATGTGGGTGACGCGATTAGTGTGGTGCCTGACAGGTACCAGGTGCCCAGGGAGCATCATCGTCAGCTCAGACCTTGGGGTTGGTCTTGGCGCTGGGAAAAGATGCTCCATCCTTCTCCGCGGTTCCCTCCTTCCGCCGCCAGAGGGCGCGCCGTGCCCCCCACCCTCGCCCCGCCAACCCCGGCCTCAGCACTCTCCGCGGGCTTTTCCCTGAATGTTATAGTCACGGGGCGGCCTCAGCCTCACAGGGGTCCTGTTCTTTGATTTTCCTGGGGGCCTGCCTCTCCTGGGGAGTGAATTGCTCCTAATGACAGTGGTTTGCTCCTAATAACAGTAATAGAAACCATAATATGAAGAACGAAGAGCCAAGAGTTCCTGAGTTTACGTTGATGTCGAAGATCACACAGCACTTTATCTCTGAGCTGAGTCTATAGGCACAAGTAGCCAGAGAGAGAGAGGCTGTCGCTGCAGAGGGACCAGCATGAGCAAAGGCTTGGAGAAGAGAAGAGGCAGGGGAATGTTGTGGAACTATGATGGAAACCAAGCACCAAGAAGTTAAAAAAATCTTCCTTAGTGGCCAGCCGGTGGCATAGGGTCAAGCGCGCGCTCCGCTTTGGTGGCCCAGGATTTGCAGGTTCCAGACCCCCGGTGCACACCAATGCACCGCTTGTCAAGCCATGCTGTGGCGGTGTCCCGCATAAAGTGGAGGAAGATGGGCACTGATGTTAGCCCAGGGCCAATCTTCCTCAGTAAAAAGAGGAGGATTGGCATTGGAGGTTAGCTCAGGGCTGATCTTCCTCACACACACACACACAAATCTTTCCTAGAGCAAAAAACTTTGAGATGAGCTTTGCTAACTGCAGCTGTGCATACTCAGCATAATCAACTCTTGTGTAAAACTAACCAGGTCTTTCTGTCCATCTTTAGTATACGAGTGAGCTGTGTTTCCCAGGAAATCAAGGTCCAGACGTCAAGATTCAGCCTCACAAGGCCAAACACAGGCTGAAGATGACAACTAAACAGAAAAGTCCAGACAGTCAAGGGAAGAGAAATTCAGTCTTCAAGGCCAAAGGCAGGCTGGTGGGAAGGTGCCAACCAGCACAGCCACACACTCCCCTTCCCCTACCTAAAACCCCAGCATATGCTCTCCCTCCCCTATCTAAAACCCCAGATTAAAATCCCTACCTTTTTCCCTTTGAGAAGGTGGATCTGAGTTCTAACTCCCATCTCCTCGTGTGGCTGCCTTTTGATAGTAAACCTCTTTCCTTGCAACAAGACTGGTGTTTCACTTTTTTCTTTATTGGCCCTACTATGTGTGGGTAAACGAACTGTGTTTGGGTTTGGTAACAATTTGGTGAGCCAGGCAGGGGACTCTTTGCCCGTGGCTCTGCAGGCCTGGGCCAACTGGGATTTCCTGGGCAGCAGTCCAGCAGCTGCCTAGGTGATTTGTCCTGGGGACTGTCCCCAGTACTTTCCATCTGACCAGGCACTGCTGGCCCTTGGGCCATTTTTCTTGTGGCAAGGAAACAGGCTCTAGATTTGTTTGTCTGTCTTTGCTTCTGGTTTGGACCAGATGTCCTTGTGGTGAGTTTCCTTGTTAAAAGTGACCGAGTCCTATTTTCTCTTGCTTTGTTTGCCTCTGTTTCAGGGGATTTGTTCCAGGTTACTGGAGTTTGTTCAGGGAGGGCCCCAATTGTTGAAAGGACTAACTCCGGGCTCCAACCGTGTTACTTGTGGAGTATCCACAGCAGGAACCTAGCCTCCCCGCGTATTCTGGCCGGGCATGACGGGAATCTTCATCCTGACTGCTCTTGATCCCCCATTTCTTAGGGTTATATTGACAACAAGCCGCCTTGAAGGGTGAGGGAACATTTCCCCCAGGTAGAGCAGGCTCACTCACTGCTTCTGTAAAAGTGGAGGATTCCCCAAGCTCGGTGTCTTCAGGTGGGAAATGGCCCTAATGCACGTGCATGGTGGACTCTGGCTCCCTCTGTGTCAGCCCCATGGTACTTGGGGGGAAAACAGGAACCAAAACATACATGCTAATGCTCATACCTTTGATGTGCTGTGAGTACCAAAGTCCTTTGTCTCTGACCCAGGTGTTTTGTGTCTTCTGCCAACGTTTATGAAACAGTTACAGAAGAATTTGTTGGCTTGTAAGTGGAGTAAATTCCCAGACCCTGACAGTTCTATTGGTGAATTCTATCAACCATTCAAAGAAGAAACAACAACCTCATACAAACTCTTTCAGAGAACAGAGGTAGGGAATACTTCCCAACTTATTTTATGAGGCCAGCATAATCCAGATACCAAAACCACAAAAAAAGATTATTACAGAAAAAGAAAAATCACAGACCAATGTCCCTCATGAAAATAGATGCAAAAACGCCTAACAAATTGTGGAAAAACAGAATCCAGCAGTGTTACCATGACCCAAGGGTTAACCCAGCAGCACAGGTGTGCTTAACCTTCAAAAATCAATCCGTGGACCCAAGCATCTGTCCCTGTACCTGAGAACAGCCCTGGGCAGCTCTGAGGGGGAGGGACAGGTTGTAATTCCCACCGTGACTGTCAGTTCCAGTTAATTAAAGATCATACTGGCCTAGCAAGAGTATCCTCATTCTTAAAGGGATTAATGTGCTGCTCTGGCAGAGGATGGAAATTAAGTGGAGATCAAATAACTTTGCCAACTACAGTTGATTGTTCTTAGTTCCTGAGGAGATAGATGTTGAAGAGTGGACTTCCCGGGAGGAAGATGCACCCACAGTGTAGAGACTGAAGGAGGGAATGGCAATGTGGCCACACAACGAAATACACAACTGGAACCTGGCAAATTAAGGACATGAGAACAACTAGAAGGAACCCTCAGAAAATCAGTATTGAGAAGAGTGAACCATCAAATTTTCACTAGTAAATTGGTAGCCCTGATTTCTCTAGTAAATGAGCAGCTACACAAGATATGCTTTTTATTCATCAGTTTCCAGAATTAGGTGACAGAGATACCTGGCAGGGACCTACTGATGCTGGGGAAGAAGGTGTGGCCTGGCAAGCAGAAGTTCTGAAGCAGCAGAAAAGAGCAGACAGAGAACAGAGAGCAGCAGAGAACAAAGGAAGAAAATGGGAAAGGAAGCACAGTGAGAAATAGGGAAGGAACGATTGAAATCGACTTGAAACTTCCATAGCGAATGTTCTTCAAATGTCGTAGCGCCAGTAGCAGAAGTCTGAGCTCCACAATCCAAACATTTGTATGTATTTAAGAGTGTGTTTAGAATGCAAAACTTGATTTTAATACATTCATCAGGCCATCCAGGATCCCCCAAAGTACCTTGAACTCTTAGGGATCGAGACTCCGAAGAACAAAAGACGAATGAGACAATATTTTATGCAACTTGCTGCCGATATAAGACAATTGTTTGCGGAAGAGAAATTATCATAAGGGGAATATGCCAGTGCCTCTTCAAGTTACTTTCTAGCTAAATAAATGGGTTTAAACAATTTTATGGTGGAAAAACTCACTGCTGTCTATTATGCTTTCCATCAGTGTTTGTAATGATAAAATAAATAATTTAAAATACTTCTTGTTTCCGTGATTATGGAGAGGCCTAAGGGGCTGCGTGGGACATAGGGAAGGACTGGGATGCGCAGTTGGAATCGGTGGGCGGGGTCTGTGGGGAGATGGGCGGGGCTTGAGGCGGCATCAGGAGCTGGGCCTGGAGATGGGGACGAGAAAGGGGCGGGGCCTGAGGGTCTAGTTGAGCGAGGGGGCGGGGCCGGCAGGTGGGAGATCCGGTTGATGTCAGCTGGCATTTATGGGGGTGGGTGGCGAAAACTTGGGAAGGGTTTCAGGGAGCTGGCGGAGACCTCAGGAAGAAGGGTCCGGGGAAGGGGGTGTGTTGGGATGTGGGGAGGTGACTGACGGGTTCTTTTGGGGGCTCTGTGGGGCTCCGAGAGGGGCGGAGCCTGGGAGAAGGTGTCTGTGAGGGTCGAGTGCCAGGGCGTGAATGTCTGGGAGTTGATGGGGGATGGACCTGAAGGTTCGGGGATGGTTGGATCCGGGAAGAGGCTTGGGGTAGGAGCCGTCCTGGCTGGCGGGAAACCGACAGTGGGTCCTGGGCTCCAGGAGACGGACTCCGCCGGTGGTGCCGCCCGCGGCCCGGGAGGATCGGGCCTCGCCGTCCCGGGAGCGCTCCAGGTCGCGTGGCCGCGGCGCCGCCCGCTCCTCCTCCCGGGACAGCGGCCGCGGAGGCCGGGGTCGAGGCCGCGCTGCCCGCCCCTCGCCCTCGCCCTCGCCCACAGGTGTGTGCCGGCCCCCTACCCGTGGGAGGAGGGGGCGCGGACTAGGACTGTGGGGGCGTGACCCTGTGACCCCGCCTCCTCCGCTCTCCACCCCCGCCCCGCCCTAGGTGGTCGCGTGCCGGGTTTCGACCCCACAGCCTTTGTGAAAGCGAAGGAGAAGCAGCAGAGAGAGATCAAGATGAAGTGAGCGCCCACTTCCCCTTGTCCTGCCCACATCCCCGCCCCTTCACCTGGCCGCCTGACCTGTGCGCTGGTCTATCCCCGTTTCCCACCTGTGTCCATCGCCTGTCACCTGCTCCATCTCTCCCCTTCCCGCTACCTGCTCCCGCTTCTCACCTGACTTTCGCCTCCTCTCCTGACACCCCCACAGCTTGGTCTGTGACTCCGCATGCTTTTCCCTACTTAGGCCGTGTGACCTCAGGCGGGTCACCGGCCCTGGCTGGGACCCCCAGGGGCGCAGCATCGCCCTTCCCCACATTAGCTGGGCGCACAGGCGGGCGTCTCCCTCCCGCTCCCCAGGCAGCAGCAGCAGCGGAACCGGCTGGGCAGCGGAGGATGCGAGGACGGTCCGTCCATCTCCTGGTCTCGCCAGACCCGGCCTCCCGCTGCCGTGACCGGCCGAGGGGACGCCGCCAACCGCTCCCGGAACCGCGGCTCCTCGGGTAGCTGGGCTGGAGCGCGGGGGGCGGGCGGGCGGGCCGGCGAGGGCGGGAGGCTCACCCCGTCCCTCTCCCCCTAGTGGACAGTTTCCGCAGCCGCTGCTCGTCCGCCAGCTCCTGCAGCGAGTTGGAGGATCTCCCGGAATCCCTCCCGAGAGGGTAGAGCTTGGGCTGGGGGATGGACCGCCTCCAAACGGGTGTCTGGGGAGACTGGAAACAGTCTTTTGCAGGGAAAGTGGGTTCTGGAGGCTTGAAACTACGGAGGAGGGCGAGATAGGAGGTGCCCAAGACCCCCACTGGGCCTTGATTCCTCCCTCCCCCAGCGCTGGCCGCCGCGGGAAGCCTCCCAGCCCCACCACGTGGAGCGGGTCCAACAGGGTGAGTGTCCTTCCTCAGGCCTTGGAGGAGGTGGGGCAGCGTGAAACACCAGAGGCCGCTGTCCCTCTCTCCCATGGGTCCATTCTGAGGGTCCGGGTACAGAGGCGGCTCTGAAATGCCTCTGGACTCAGAGTGTTTTGAGATCCTTGGAGGGGAGGAGGTATGATGGTGGCAGGGCCAGAGGACGCTGGGCAGAGCACATGCCCCAGCCTCAAATTGCCAGGTCTTAAAACCTGGCTCCCCTTCCTGTCACCTGTGTGACTCAAGGTGGTTACTTAGCCTCTCTGGACCTCGGTTTCTTTATCAGTTAAATGGGGATGGTTACAGTAGTCGCCTCAGAGGGTTCTGCTGAAGACGCAAGGAGGATATTTTGCATAGAATAAGTGCCCCTTAGGTGTCAGCCTTTGTTATTTCTGGGGTCCTTAGGTTCAGAATTGCCAGTAGGATTTAGGGGGCAGGAATAGAGGGAGGGTTCCTGACCCCCTTCCTGCCTCTCCCAGCAGCAGAAGTCCACCCCCGTGGAACGCGACCACCATCAGAGACGCCTGGCCAGTTCGGGGTGCTAGGTCCCCATCAAAGGTGAGCCTGGGACTCCTCATCTCCCCCCACCTGCCCCAGAGCTGGCTGGGATGTCACCTAGCGCAGTTGGTTGGGCCCCTGTGCTCCCCGCGGCTCCAGGCCCCTCCCAGCCCCCCACACCCACCCTGCTCCCACAGAGGACAGCTCCGACCACCAGGCGGCCTACATGGCGGAAATAGACGCCCTTCTGAAGGCCCTGAAGGAGTACATGAATCGCCTGGACACGCGGCCCTGACCCCGGAGAGGGAGACTGCCCCTCCGTCCCCCGTCCCCCGGGATTCTGCGTGGGGGGCGGGGTCGGTTCATCCTTCCAGCACGTCCCTTCCTGGGAGGTTGGGCTCTTGTGGGAGGCGGGGAGGGAGGGGAGGCTGCTGGCAGGACACGGGATCACAGTGAGTGCACCTTTATTGGAGGGTAGGCAGTGGGGTTTCCGACTGGGTGGGGGAGATAGCAGGGCCTCAGTCCCTGTAGTGTGGCCAAGTCTGGATGATTCTGTAGAGCTGGTCACCTGGAGAGAGCGTCTGTTGCACATCCCGGTGTCCTTTGACCTCGTAGTCACGGCTCAAGTCTCCCCGGGCCAAGCCACAGGCCAGCAGACTCTGGGCCGCCCTGAGGGCTCGCTGCGGGGGCGCTCGCTCTGGGGGAGGCAGAGGCAGGAGTGAGGCTGGGGCACCCTGGAGGGCAGAGGTCGTGTGGGGCAGGGCTTCCCATGGTGCCCTCCCAGCTGGCCTGCTGGGGCCCAGAACCGGCTCTGCCACTCCCTGGCAGTGACTCCACCTCTCTGTGCCTCAGTTTCCTCACTGTGAAAGGAGAGACTCATGGCACCTGCCCACAGGGCTGTGGGATGATAAGATGAGTTCCTTTCAGCCAATGTCGGCTGGCAAGGTTCTCACTGATTCCCCTTCACCTGCCCCCAGACCTCCTGTTCCTACCCGCTGCCATTTATCCAGCAATTCATAGGTGCCATGGACTCGCCTAAGAACTTGATAAAGAAGAACTAGTCCTCACCAGAACCGTGTGCTTCAAAATGGTCATTGTCCAAAGGAGGAAATGAGGCTCAGAAAAGCAGAGTCACTGCCCGAGGTCACAGAGCTTGTAGGTGGCAGAGCCTCTGAATCACCACACACCACGCCCTGCAGTCTCCCAGGCCCCACGTCGCTCCTGTCCCGACAGCTGGACACTCACTTACCCATGTAGTTACCCCTGAAGCTGATGCTGATGGAGATGGGGTTCCAGGTGGGACCTGAGTGGGCGCCCTGGGTGTTCCAGCCCCAGCCCTCATACACAAGCCCGTCTTCTCCAATCAGGAAGCTGTGGGGAGTCGGGGGTTGATGAGTGAGGGAGGGCTTCCTGGGGGAGGCTCCCTCTCCCTCCTCCACTCACCCTGCCCCTGTTCCTGCCACTCACACACAATCCTCCCGACACCCTCCCTCTTCTTCCCCGATCTTCCACAATAATAGCAATGACAGGGGCCCCTGCCATGTGCCAAGCACAGCTCTACATGCACCTTTTTCCATCTTCACAGCAACCCTGTGAGTCACTACTGCCTCCATTCCGTAGATGATCAGAGAGGAGCAGACACCTGCCCAGGGTCACACAGTGGGTCAGAGGCAGAGCCAGGATTTTCACCCAGGTCCCTGTGACTCCCACCCACATGGTCTGATCTTGCTCTCTCCTGCCTCCCTGGAGGATCTGTCCCACTCTTGATTTGATGGGTCTCACATGCAGTCCTCTGAGGGAGCACTGCTATCATCTCTACTTTAAGCTGAGGAAGCAGAGACTTAGAAAGAGAGGTGATTCACCCAAGGTCATGCCCCGGGGACCCCTGCCTCTCAGACTCTCCACGAAGAAGCTCCTCTGCCCTCACCCCAGCCTGCTTCCTGCTCCCTGCTCTGTGCTGGGTACCCTGAGTGACAGGATGGGGACTCAAGGGCTGGCACCACAACCAGACCAGACCCTGGAGCCCCAGCATCTGCCAATCTTGGCAGCAGATCCTTCAGACTCCCTCATCCAACACGTCTTATTGAGCGAGTCTGACTGGGCACATTGAATTGACCAGGGGGTCAGCTTCTGGAGCTGCAGTGTCTGCCTCCTCAGCCCTCTGGCTCACAGCTCACCAATGACGCACAGAACGTTGGGACTTTCCAATCTTAGGTCCTGAATCTGCCACTTAGGAAGCCAGACGCTCAGAATCCGGCTCTGAAGAGACTAGAAATACCATAGTGGTGCCGGCCCCAGGACTGGGTGGTTATGGCCCGGCCACAGCCCCAGCCCCTGGAAGGCAAATGGTGCTCCCTGTGCATTTGTCACACGGAGACATCTGACTGAAACCTCAGCCACCACCACCAGGGGGGTACAGTCAGGAGCCCATTGTACCGGGGAAGAAACTGAGGCTCAGAGAGAGAAGGCGACATGACAAGGAAGGGGGATTCAGAACGTTTGAATCACACTCTGAATCCTAAAATCTGAGAGGCTGACTTCTCTGCTTCTGTAAGAGGCTTCAGGCCAGAGGCTGCGGACCAGGCTCTGGTCTTCTGACTTCATGGAAACTCTTAGATGGAGCGCCCGCCTCTTGGAAACAAAATCTGGAAGTTGGAGCCTTTGAATTGTAAGATCTTGAGCCTGAAGAGCTGGGGACACCCTTGGAGGCATCTAGATTTCTCTCAGTGAGGTCCTCTGATTCCCCGGCCTCCCCCAGCCACACTGAAGCAGTCTCTAAGGGAGGGACCTGGGGACCTGCATCTCCAGGAATGCGATGCTGGTGCTTCCCGAGGTCTGAAAACCTGTGGGGTTCAAATGCTCTCTTGCTGTGGAAACCCGTGTGCTGGAGCCCAGCCTGTTACCATGGCCAGGGTGCTGGTGGGCGTGGGCCCCAGAGGCAGATCTGAGTGTCCCCGACCCTGTTTCTGCCCTTGCCCTCTCGAGTCTGTCCGCCTCACAGCAGCCAGAGGGAGCTCCTTACACTAAGCAGGCTCCCGTCCTCCTCGGAGCAGAGCCACCGTCGTCACTGGGGCCCACAGGCCCTGTGCCCTCCGTCCCCTCCTCCTCATTTCCTCATTCCTCCCAGCCACCTCCAGCCACCCCGACCTCTGTCCTTCAGGGTGACCCGCTCACTCGGCCTCAGAGCCTTTACCCCGCTCTACCCCCAGCTCACTCACTCTTCCCTCAGCTCCCCCGTCCCAGAGCCACCTCAGCCACTCTTCCTTTTTATTGTCACTTCTGTCACCATGTGAATTCATCTGGGTGACTTTGCTTGTTTCTCCCTGCTGGTCTTTAAATCCCCCTGGGCTACACTCCATCAGTTCAAGGCTGTGTCCCTATCCTAGCATCCGGCACACGGCCTGACACATAGCAGGTGTCTAATGGCCATGTTCCATGCATTTTGGGGCTCTGACTACGTGCCAGGCAGTGTCCTAAGAGCCTGGCCTGTATTGGCTGGTTAGTGACCAGGTGGGCACAATCCCGTTGACTGTGCAGAGGAGGAAGAAAAGACTGAAGCTGAGAGGGTGAGTGACCTGCCCCGGGTCTCGGCCACCGTGAGCAGAGCTGGGACAGGAGCCCCGCCCTGTGCTTCACCAGCCTGTGTCCGCCTCCTAACAAAGCACAGACTTTCTGAGGGGACCCCAGGGTTGAGGACACCGTGGTGCGTGTTGGCAAAGTCTGTCCCTTCCCCCTGGGGCGCAGAGCTTGGATGTCAGCCCTGTCCCCTCGTCCTGACATCTTTGTGCTGCCTGCACATGTCCAGCCCTCCGTGGTGAACTTGGAGATACCAAGATGCCCAGGGTTGTCAGCCAGGCGGCTCAGAGCCGGGTCCCACTGCCCCCCAGGCCTGCGCACCTTTCCCTCCTCCAGCCCCGGCTCCACCTGTGCCCCCTCCGCACTCACTTGTAGCCCACGTCGCACCAGCCCAGTTTCCGCACGTGGTAGCTCTGCACGTTCTGGACCTCTTTCAGGCAGGAGGCCGGGGTGTCGCAGGGGCTTCCCGCCGTGTGTGACACCACCACGTAGCGCGCGGGCAGGTTCAGGCGCCGTTCGCACGTGGATGCCAGGGCCCCCCACTCTCTCCGGGGCACGATGGGGCCGCATGAGGTCAAGTCTTCTTGAGCCGCTCCGAGCCCGAGGAGGGTGAGGAGGGTCCAGGCGAGCAGCGTGCAGGGGCGGGACATGGTGGGCATGGGGCACAGGGACGTCTAGGAGCTCGTGACTGGCTGGGCCGCCTTTATATGCTGGGGTGGAGCGGCTGGGAAGGCCTTGCTTCATGAAGGCAGGAGGTCCCGGCAGCTTACAGGGATCCCGGACTCTGCTTCCTTCCCTGGCAGGGCTGCAACAGGATGCGGTGTGGTGGATCCGGGTGAGGTGGGTGGGTGGAGCCCCTGACAAAGCCAGAGGGACGCAGAAGGGCACACAGGCCCCTGGGCGCTTCACCCTGTGGTTCCTGGAAGACCCAGGGCCTGGATCCCTGCTCCGCTTTGTCTCTCAGTGCAGCTTTGGGCAACTCAACAGGAACTTAATACCAGAGAAGCGCCTGGGGCCTCATCTCCCTCCTCCCAGAGGAATGGAGGTGACAAAGGCTCTCACTTTTTAAACACTGCTCCCAGGTCCACACGCGATGTCCTTAACCCTTTCAGCAAACTGAAGAGGGGAGTACTGGGAAGCCCATCTCACAGTTGAGGTGACTGAGACCTGGAGAGGATGTCACGTTCTGAGACACAGAAGATAGCAGAGTCTGGTGGTCCAGAGCCCAGATCAGAGCCAGGCTGCCTGGGATTTATTTCTGGCCACACTCTCGTGTTGAGCTCAGACAGGTGACCTAACCATTCTGTGCCTTTTTTCTCCACTGCAAAATGGGGGGATAATGTAAAGTCTCTAATTCCTAGGGTGGACGTGGGATAAAATGGGTTGACAAGGGTGGAACCCTTAGATGTCTGGCTCCTACGGCCCCAGAAGCGCCACTGGGACTGGAGCTCACATCTGCCCTTGGTAGTAAGCCGCATGCTTACATGGGGCCACTGGCAGCTCCACTGTGCACAGGAGGGAACCTGACCTCCAGAGAGGAGCAGCCATCTGCCCAGGGCCACTCAGTGGCTGGGGATCAGCTGTTGGGGAAGAAGGCTTTCCTGGGGCCTCTGCCCTGCCCAGGCCCCCATTCCCACTCCCTCCCAGAGCACCTGGTGAGTTCAGGGCCGACTGCCTGGGTTGTTCTTCCTCCTTTCCTTACTTTAGTGGATTTAAAAAATTACAGAAGAAACACATGCCAGCTGTAAGTAGTTGAATTGTTAGGAATGTTAATCACCTGTGTCCCTCCAGCTCCGCCCACCCGAGGTCCCCAGTGAGACCAGTGTGGGGTGTTTCTCCCACCATATTCCCCATGCTTAGGTGGATCATGCTTACACTCATGATGTCATCGAATAGCGCACCAGGCAGCTCTAAGCCCTTTCCATTTATTATCTCGTCACCTGCTCCCAACAGGTTTGTGAGATGGATGTTATTATTAACCTCCTTTCACAGTCACAGATACTGAGGCCCGGAGGTGTTACCACATCCAGGGAGAAGATGGTAATGTCAGGGTTTAGCCACAGGCTTCCTGGCTCCAGAGGTGAAGTTCTAAACCATATTCTGCTTCCTATAATCATACATAAAGGCATATTTTTTAAAAACAATAAAATGAAAACCATGCACATTAGTTTGCTTTTTGTCACCTAATATTTCAAAGGCATCTCTCCTGTGCATCTCTCCAGGTCAATACATTGAATTCTAATTTATTCTTCATAATAGTTGCATAATATTTCATGGTATAGGTTCACCATTTTGACAGAATCTTTTCTTTTTTGAAGGTTTCCAGTCCCCTCTCTCAATGCTGCACAAAATTATTATCGAACATACAGCCCTACACACTGGAGCATTTATAAATTATAAATATGGACTTTCCAGGTCAAAGAGCATACACACTTAATAGATAGTACCAGATTGTTTTCCCCAAAAGGCTGTTAACAATTGACACTTCCGCCAGTAATGTATTGGAGCTTCACTCACTCCAGAAGTGGGTGTTCTCACTTCTTAAATGGATGGATATAAAGTGACATCTCTTTGTAATGTTAATTGGCATTTTTATGACCACTCAGGAGATTGAGTATTTTTCTAAGTTTGCTGCGATTTGGATTTGTCGTCTTCATCTCCATTGCCTATTTTTAAAATAAATTGTGTTGTTTGCCTTTTTGTTATCAATTTGCGAAACTAAGAAAAGATTTCCATAACTGGGATTGTTGACTTGTTGGGTATGTACATTTTGTGTCTAAGTTCTGTTTTAAAGCATGAGAAGAAGAACAGATGTGTAGAAACATAGAAATGTACTTTTTATATCGTTAATAGAATAGAATTTATAGTTAAGAGAATTAATAGAGTGGAGGGCTCTATGAATTTTAACACTGTGAATACACCATGAATCTAGCACCCAGATCAGGAAACAGAGCTACATTTTAAATTTTAGTAGATATTGCCAAATACCATTCCAGAAAAGTGTTAGTATTTCTTTTCCCCAGTAATGTGATCGGTTTTAAAATGCTTTACCAATCTTAGGAATGGTCCCTCATTATTGTTCTATTAGTATTTCCTTGAACATCAGACCAGTGATCATCTTTTTACATATTTATGGCTGTTTGCACTCTTCTTCTGTGAACAGTCTGTTCATCTTTTAATCATTTTCCCATTGGGTTGTTGTATATGGGAGATATTAACCCTATGTCTGTCAAATGTGCTGCAAATGTTTTCCTCTAGTCCATTAAACATTTTTTAATTGTTTCTATGTTTCCTGTCTTGCCTTAAGAAGTCTTTCCACAACACGATTATAAAACTTTTTCTATTAAAAAAATGTTATCTTGTGTTTTACTTTCAGTCCTTTACCTCTGTGGGAATATATAATAGCTATGGTGTGAGGTAGGGGTCTAACTTTGTCTCCAAATGGCTCACCATTTGTCCCAGCCCCATTTACTAAATAGTTAGACCTGGTTTTAAATTGCAGCCCTGCCACTTATTAGCTGGATGACCTTGGGCATTTGGGCAGCGTTTGACACAGTTGATCAATTCCTTCTTCTCGAAATGCTCACTTCCTTTAGGTTCTGTTTCATAAGACTGTCTTGATTTTCCTTCTGCTTCTCTGGCTGGTTTTTTGTTTTCCCTTTCAGATTATTCTTCCCTCCTTGACCATTATGCTACACTTTTTCTGCAAGGTGATCTTATCCAGAACATGGCTTCAGCCACCACTGAAATGTGAGTGATTTCCAGATTTTTCTGTCCATCCCGGAGCTCTCAGCTGAATTCTGGATCTGCGTATCCACCTGTCAACCTGGAATCTCCAAATGGATGTCCCACAAGCCCCTCAAATGCAAGATTTCCAAAATGGCTCATGCTTTGCTCCTCCAAAATCCGCCCCCTTCCAGGACCCGTGTCAGGGAACGATATGATTGTCTTCCAGTTACAGAAGCCAGACATCTGAGCATCATCCTTGATCCACCCCACTCTCTCCCCAAAATGGCACCAAAACCACGCCCAGCTCATAGCAGGTGCTCAGTCTTTACTTAATGATTGAATGAACATCCAACCCACCCCCAAGTCAGGTTGCTGTTACCATCTAAACATCTTATGACTGAGACCACTCCTCTCTATTTCTGCTCTCTGCACTCTGGTCCAGTCACCATCTCCTCGCACCTGGATGTTGCTCCCACCTCCTCAGTGACTTCTCAGCATGCATCCTGGTCTCTGAGATGCCAAAGCTCAGATCTCATCAGGTCTTTCCTGAAGTTCACCCTACATCGTGAGTCACGTTTTTCCACGGCTTCTCAAGACTCTTAGGATGAGTCCAAGCTCCTCACCATGGCCGCCAGCACGGGCTGCCTCCACCCCAGCCTCGCCTGGCTCACTCCTGAGACCCTCTTCCTGAGTCCCCAGCCACCCCGCCCCTCTTGCTGCCCCTCTTGCTGCCCTTGAAGACGCTTTGACTTACCTGACCCCAGGGGACTTTGGATACACTCTGTAAGGTTTTCAGTAGAGGTACATAAAGAAATTCAGAAACTTTGTACCTTCTCTTGAAGATTACAAAACAGTCAGCTAGCCTTTTGTAAAAAGACAGAGATATTTACACATCAGATTCCTCAATGATACTAAGAATATAATCATTAGCCAGGTGTGGTGAGGTCTTCCCTTGTTACAATATTATTTATTATGTATCTTGCCAGCCTAATATGGAGACGTGCCCTCTTGAGAATTTCCTGCAACTTCAATCTGTAATTGTCATATTGCCTTTAATCCTGAGACTGTATTACTTGTGTACTTTTTGGATAGGAGGAAATTAGATTTGCTCCCTGTATGTTTTGGGAAGTTGAATTTTTGACTCCCTTTATTTGGTCTTGTTATAATTAATTCAGCCAGTATTAAAAAAAAACACCCCAGATTCTCTTGCAATTAGGAAAAAAACACCTGTTTTCTTTGTTATATCAACAATGATACATGTCAGACTAATGGTGATTGTAGCAAGGACAAGTTTAAAACACAATGCAGAATCTTGATTTTTTTTCCTTGACGTTCCCAAATCTGGAATGCTCATCCTCCTCACTGACCCCATCCTAATTGTCACTTACTATTCCTTCAGTGTCACCTTCTCAGAGTGACATCTCATTCTGATATCTCCGATTAGGACAAATCCCACTATTTTCTTTCCCCACACCATTTCCTCTCCTTCTTCGTATTTATCACAACTGTGATTATGAACTTACCTTTGTTATTCTTTGATGAATTTCTGTCTCTCCTACTATACATTGAGGTCTATAAGTAGGCTCATTGTATAATTTATTGGCCAAGCCATGACCCCTGAGACTGAAAGACGGGGCTATTAATAGTTATGTTGGGTCAATAGGCATACGTAGGACTGACCCAGATAATCCAGATTGTATAAGTGCCATGTTTGAACATAGGGAAGGGGCTATCCTAGCACGTAGCTGGTGATAAATCCACGTGACTATCACATATTGACTCACCTTCAGTTTCTCCATCTGTGAAATGGACTTGAGGACAGTCCCTCCCCCATCAGGCTGTTGTAAGCATGTAAGGTTACCCCCCCCCCCATACTGCACTCTTGGAACCAACTCATTATTTGCAGCCCAAATTAGGGGAGTGGGGAGTTATGCTCCCGTTCCTTGAAGGTGCTGTACCTACATAAATTTTTTGGAATTCTGCATTGGAGATTTGTCTCTTCTTCCCCAATTATTTATTCATACCACTATGGACTCATGGAAACTTATTTTAAGCTTTGGGGTATAATCCAATACTACTTTATTTTTGGTCAAGTTGTTCCCCCCTTGGCCACTGGGAGTCTTCTAGTTGGCTCCTGTGTCCCTCTGACATATCGTGATCATGGGGTTTGTATTATTATTGTAATGATCATTTTTAGCACGTCCTTATTCTCTGGCACTGTGAGATGCTCCAGGGGCATCCTGTGTATTTACAGGCCCAGACCTAGAATCTGCCATTTTTCCAAGGAGCCTGCAGCTTTCTTCTTTTACACCTGTTTTCCTTTTCAATTTATTCTGTGGTGCTAGTTCTCCCTTGTTCTGAAGAAAAGTTAGGTCAAATCTCATGGACTTTTCTGGTCACTTTTACTTAATAAATATCCTTGTGTGGCCAATTTACAATGTTCAGAAAGATGTCAAAGTGAAAACAACAATCTTGATTTAAAGTTACATTTCCATTGTCTTCCCTGAAGACAGGATAAGGGGCGCCGTTATTGGCCCACCCAGCACTTCTGTCTACGCATCTTCCCGAGTCCGCTGACCTCCTGTCTGTGCTTGGCGCACAGGGAGGGAGGACAGAGGGCAGTCGAGTTCTTCTCTGACTCGTAACGTCACAGTGCTCTACCACGGACACCACGCACATTACAAATACTAAAGCTGATTCCCGCAAGGGTGCCTTTGGCTTCTCCAGAGACACAGACGCTGGGGATCTCTCACTTGAGCGTCTCTTGATGAGGCAGCTGTATCTCAGCTCCCGTCTGGGTATTTACATTCTCATCCTCTATGGAGGGTTCCCAGCCAAAGGCCAGCTGCAGCTGAGCAGGCGGGAGGCGCAGCCGCAGCAGACGGGCCGCGGCCGTTCACGGAGGGGCGGGGTCTGCAAAGTGCGCCCCGGGGCCTGGAGACCCCGGGCCTGGCTGGGACCCACGTGTGTGACTTGGGATCTCGGTCTGGCCGCGGGGGTGCACGCTGGCGCCAACCCACGAGGAGAAAGCACCTGAGTGACCTGCCCGGGGGCAAAACCAGGGGCGCTGCGGGGGCGCGACTCTCCGGGCTCCGCTTTCCAGACGCGGGACTTGGAGGCTGGACGCCCGAGGAGGCGGCGGCGGCGACTTGACGTAGCTCCGCGGCCGCCGACAGAACCATGAAAGAGGATCCCAGTCCCATGAAAGGGGCCGCCTCAGCAGCGTCCCAAGTGTCCAGGTCGCCCAGTACTGGCAACAGCCACTGAATAGTGACACCAGCAAGGTGACAGCGATAGAAACACGGCAGCTTACGCCGCCGCAGCTGTGCGCACGCGCGAGTTCTGCTGGAGGCGCCTGCGCACTGCGGAGTCTGAGCCTCCCTCCAGTCCCTGAGTTGTCCCCTACTGCCACCTAGTGTTGACTTCTGGGATGTCTACCCAAACCGGGGAGGCTGGTGGAAAAGGTTTTGAGAGAAGGTGTCCAAGTGATACAGTGCTACGCTGGGTGCACTCCAAATGCGCCCTGGATACCACAACTAAATGATATTATAACTACTATAATATTATTGTCACACGGCCACTGGGTAGAGCCCAAGTCTATCTCCAGAGTCATTGGCTCAACATTGGCTCAACAACATGGCTCATTATGCGAAGAACAAAATGTGGGCTAGATCTGACCAACGATGGTTTGGACCTTTAAGCTTTTATCTGAACGGAGGAGTTCCCACTTGCCTCCTCTTTCAGAAACATAAACTTGGGAAAACTGTAAAGGTGGGACAACGAAGGGAAGCAGTGGCCCTTGGACCTTTCTTTCACCCGCTAATAGACTTCATCTAATCACCAAGGGCACGAGTCTGCCAACACGTGCTCACTCTCACATGCATGATTGCTCAACGATTAGAGGCCTTCCCCTGCTGAAATGCCTCAGCAACCTCAGTTGCCAAGGATTTCCTAGAACAAATCTTCCCCACGTGGGAAATCCCCCCCTACCATTTCTAGTGATGGAGGATCACATTTCACTGGCAAAATTATACAGGGAATCGAAATTATACACATTAGTCGAAGACTTCACTGCCCTTGCCATCCTCAACCATCAGGCACTGTGGAAAGAGCCAACGGGATCCTCCAGTCCAAGCTGGCTACACTTTCTGAAGCGTTGGACTTCCCATGGCCACGGGTGTTGCCCATCTCTCTATGACTCTGAAATCCTCTCCCCTACCTCCTCATAGACTATCTGCCTTTGAAATGACTACAGGAGGACCTAGGAGAATGCCCTACTCATCCTGGCTAACAGAGGACTCCAATTTAACCCAGTCTGATCCTCAGATATTGTCAGGGGTTAATTAAATGCACACAGTCCTATAATGAGCAAGTCCACCGTCTTCCCCCTCCAGCTCCCTGATCAGCCTTTACAGAATTAGCAAGTAGGAGATCAGGTATTTTGGAAACACCATCCTTTCAAAACTGACCTTGAACCCAGATGGAAAGGACCTTGTACTGTTTTGCTCATTGCTAACACTGTCGTCAAATTATAGGGTGTTCAGTCTTGGGTCCAGATCTCACAGCTGAAACAATGCAAGCACTATTCAGACTAGAAGAACGCTCCAACTGGAGAACTCAAACTGAGGTCCTATGGAGAGCCTTCAGAAGCAGAAAGATCTCAAATAAATAAGCTAACTTTACATCTCAAGGAAACGTAAAAAGAAGAACAAACTAAGCCCAACATCAGCAGAAGGAAGAGAATAACAAAGATCAGAGCAGAAATAAATGAAATAGAGACCAGAAAACACTAGAAAAGCTCAAGGAAACTAATATCTGTTTTTCTTGAAAGATAAACAACTTTGACAAATCTTTAGCTAGACTAACTTAGAAAAAAATGAGAGAAGACTCATAAATGAAATCCGAAATGAAAGAGGAGATATTACAACTGATACCACAAAAATACAGAGGACCATAAGAGACTACCATGAACAATTATACACCAACAAATTGAATAACCTAGAAGAAATGGATAAATTTCTAGAAACATACAACCTACCAAGACTGAATCAGGACGATATAGAAATACTGAACAGAACAATAACAAGTGAGGAGATTGAATCAGTAATCAAAACCTCCCAACAAAGAAAAGCCCAGGACCAGATGGCTTCACTGGTGAATTCTACCAAACCTTTAAAGAAGAATTAATGCCAACCCTTCTCTAACTCTTCCAGAAAATTGAAGAGGAGGGAACATTCCCAAACTCACTTTACGAGGCCAGCATTACCCTGAGAGCAAAGCCAGATGAGGACACTACAAGAAAAGAAAACTACAGGCCAATCTCTCTGATGAAGGTTGATGAAAAAATTCTCCACGAAATACCTGCAAACTGAATTCACAGCACGTTTAAAGTGTCATACACCATGATCAAGTGGGATTTATCGCTAGGATGCAAGGATGATTCAAATCCAGCCAAACCTGATTCAAATCCCCTCTTGGGAGGGGAATTCTGGGGAGGAACGGCTTGAAGTGGGATCCACATCCACCTCCCCAGCCCTGAACTGAGCCTCCCTCCCCCCTGTGTTTGCCCTTCCCTGGTCCTGCCCAACTGTGTCTGGGTGCAGGGCTCTGTGGTTTCTGCACGTAGTGCACTTTCAAAATTGTGAGAGCAATGAAGACTGTTTTCTCCAGTTAATTTTATTTCAAAACTAATTTTATGTCAAATTTGGAAAGGAAAGTGAGATGTCTCTGGGATTCCTAGAATTGGGTCTTTCGGGGCAAGCCTCAGAAAAATGAGCCTTCCCTCTCCCACGTTCTGTTCCAGCTCACTGGAAATGCTGATGTGCGGGAATGGTGCAAAATGAGCGACCCAAACTGAAATGGTCCTTGCTTGAAGGCTCAACTATCCCCAATGTGCTTAGGTAACCACTTCTCCTGGAGGTAACTCCAGATGGGCCCTGGAGAGTCACCCCCTTCTTCTGAGGGAAAGTCAGAGTCTCATGGATTGTCCTCTGACATTTTATCTCTGCTTTTTGGTACTAAATCCAGAAACCGTGATTTTCCAGAATCCCCTAAGCCTTATGCCTTTCAGGTCTCCTCAAAGTCAAACTTCCTTTGGAGACAAATAATTCGTGCATCATGAGAGTCCCAAACCCTCCCCTCCACCCCCAACCACCACTATGATTGGATACTGGGGCCAAGTGGTCTTGAGAGGGAGAAGGAAACTCTGAAGTCTCCCTTGTTTGGTATCTGGTGTGGCAGAAATGGGGAGAGGCTTGTCATAAGCCTGATTGGATTGCAGGAGAGGGTGTGGGGAATTAGAAGGGAGTGTGGTCAATGTCATGAGACTTGGCCCTAGACAGCTAGGAATGTTCTGTGATAGACTGATTGCAGATATGGTTCTGACTGTTTCCTTCCTTATTCACAGCAATTGCAATGTGCGTTTGCATCTCCTCCCATCAAGATTTGCTGTCCATCACTCCGCCTCCTTGACTTTCGTGGCCCAGAGAACACACTGGAGTGTCACATGCCAGTTACAAGCGTAGACTTCACTCAAGGGACCTTGGTGCTTCCACTTTCTCTGTCAAGATACTAAAATAATGTGGACACTCTCTGGCCAGCCTGTTGGAGGGTGAGAGACCACATGGAGGAGAGCTCTATTCTCCCAGCTGAGGACATCCCAAAAAAGCCTGTTGCCATGCAACTGAAGACATGTGAATGAGTTCTTCATAGATGAGCCAGCACCTAGCCCACCCACCAGCTAAGTGCAGACGTGTAGGTGACCCCTTCCAAGGGCAACTGAGCCTGGCCCACATCAGCAAACCACCCACATGACCTGTAGACCAGCATTCATATAGTGGTTGTTTCATGCTGGTGACAGTGTGGGTAGTTAATTGTGCAGCACCAGCAAACACATTACATGAGTTTAATGAGGGGTAATAGACCTTGGGGTCCCAGCAGATCTCCCTGATTTTGGCCCAATCAGCGCTTATTCAGATTCTCACTCAGATCTTACTCTGACAACCCAGGGCATGTTCTTTAGACATCTCCTGGGGGCTCTGTACCTTAGTGGGGAGACTTCTCAGTTGCCTCCATCCTCACACAATGAGGTGTCACCTGCCCCAGGATGAACGGGGCTCTGTCCATGGTCCTGACCATGCGTTTCTGTCCATGAGCTGGGAAGCAGATGAGATTTCGCGTAAGGTCAAGAGACTGTGGAGGTCAGAAGACATGCAAGGAGTGAGGTGCTTCTCACCAGTCAAGACTGTCCACTATTGGCTCCCCTTTTAGGTGGTCAGTGTTTGGATGACAAAAGTGCTTGTCCATCCACATTGCCAGAGCCATCGTACAAAAGGTCTTTCACAGCCTCAGGTTCACACAGGACAGAAATTCAAACTCAGAAACTGTGTAGACTCTTTGCTGGGTCAGCTATGATCCTCTGCCTCCAAACTTCAGTCTTAACCTAGGAAGTCCCTCTGCATTCATTCACTTATTTATTGATTCACCTTGAGGTCTTTCGAATGCTTAGTTTTTCGTGACTAAAGGCTAAATACAGTTTCACTTTGTATAACAAGTGGTATATGATTCTCTGAGCTACTTTCTATTGGATAATAGTTAGAAGAAAGAGAGCTACACGAATTGGCCTGGAAAGACTGATTCTCACTGGCCTAGAGTTTGTAGCTCTGGGATCAGGAGGAAAGATGGCTCTTCCAGGACTTTTAGAAGAAAATTGTGACATTTGAGGTGATGAATAAGATGACACGTGGCTCTGTACTCAGGGGGTGTTGGTTAAAAGGCACTGGGTGCTAGGAATTCTCTGGCCTGGGCTTGAGGAAAGGTAAAAAGTTTTGAGAATGCCTGTGGAGGGTTCTGAGGATATGGAACAGTTGGAAGTCTTGGTACCACCTAGATCTCCACGCCAGGGACCAGCCCCACTGTTGCCGTGGTGACAGACACTGATCACAGAAGAGTGCAGGAGTCAAGTTCTCACTCTGGCCGCACACACATCCTGGCTTCAAATCCCAGCTCTGTCAGGGACTAACAGGGTGATCTGGGTGAATTTGTGTCACTTCTTTTACTGTGCGTTCCTCAGTTTCCCTAGTTGTTAAGAAGGAATCCTAATACTGTCAGACTCACGGGATTTTAGAAAAGATGGAATGGATGGAGGTATATAAAGTGCTGAGAAGAGGGCCAGGCACCAACAGGTGCTCAGAGGTATTATTATTGTCCTTCCAGGTCCTCAGCCCTGAGTGATTGAGCCCTCTAACTCCACACATCTCTTGACTCTCGTCACCTCACCCTAGTCTCAGTGCGTCTCTCTGTCCCACTGTGTGATCATCTGCTCTCTGCCTCTGGGCCTTTGCACCCACTGTCCACTTGCCTGAAATTCTCTCCCCACTGGGTCACACCAAGGATGCTTCTGATGGGCTCTGTATCAATGTCCCGTTCTCCAGGGGGCCTTCATGGACACAGCATCCACCGACATCCAACTGTCAATTTCTATTTCCACACCCCCCCCCAAAAAACTTCTAGTACTTTACACAAATATAGATTGATTGTGATGGTTCTGTCTCCGAATCCGGATTGCGAAACCCGTGAGGCTAGGAGTTGGGTATGTGTAGCTCACAGCTGGGATGCGACGCCTCAATGTTCTCGTGTGTAAAATAGAGTGAACACGGGGTCCACCTCCCAAGGTTTTGGAAAGTGAAAGATGACGTATTCAAGTCGTTAGCGCCGCATCTGGCAAACATCACGCTCTGGAGACTTGCTCTTGCTTGTTAATGGTCTTAACGTTTATTACCTGGACCAAACACTGGCGACTTCTCTGTCCCCAGCGCGGGCGACTCCTCCCTGGTCCACACTGAGCAGCCCCGCCCCGTCCCGCCCTGCGCCTAATGCCCGCCAGGGGGCGCGCCGGCCCCACCTCCTTCCCCTGTGCGGACCCAGGTTGGGCTCAGGCTGAGCGCTGAGGGCTCTCCCTCCCTGTCCTCCACCCTGGCGAATTTGATGGGAGAACTTGAGCCCGCTGTTGGTGATAGGATTGTTATTTAGTGAACCCTGAGGTCCTGAGTGTTCATCTTGAAACTCGTGTCTACGGAAAAAGTGGGTGTGTCTGGATGACAGAGAAGGGTCCCAAATCCACCATTTATGACTCTTTCCAAACTCCAAGCTAGGATCATTACAGCAAATACGACGTGCAACGTGAACAGGTGTTTTGTGCTTTCCCTCCCAACTGAGAGAAGGGCCTGAGGAGAGGAAATTTCTTAAAGAAGTGTCCGCACAGCAAGCCTGGGAATTGTGCCTGCTTGATGTTGGCCAGAGGGGACATCATGAAGGGTCAGGGGCCCAGGGCACCCCTCATCTGTCTAAAGCCCCTCAGACCTGTTCAGAATCATGGAAAGGGGACCAGTCCCCCTACTCAGGGCGCATCCTGGCTGAATGTTCAAGAGGAGACAGAATGAGGAGGGGAACTGAGTCTGTCTCATGTCCCCAAACACCCACTCCATATACCAGATCTCGATAAGCCCCAGGGCCCTCTCTCCAGGCTCATCCAGGATGCAGTTTCTGACATCATCAGGTCATCTGATCCTCCATCAGCTGCCACTGAAGCAGGAGACACCCAGAGAGAATGGGAAATACAGAGACTGACAGATGTAGAGGGGAAGACAAGAACATGGGCAGAAAGGGGCCTGGAAACCTCTTGGGTTTCTCAAGTGGTTGGGGATGAGGCTGGCAGTTTGGCGTGTTTATCAGCCAGTTTATTTCCCTGAGCCTCCTCAGTTTTTTATATCACATCCCTCAGTTTTAATAGTAGCAATTTTCTGGGGTATTAACAGTGCCTCAGAAATTCCTGTGACTTGGTGTCCATCCTTGACTGGGGTTCTGGCTGCTGTCATAAACCCTCTGTTTCCATAACACACCCACATCCTGTACAACCCCAAAAACATAGAGGCTGTCAGAGTGGATGTTCACCTTCATTCCTTCTGCTCTTGTGCAAGCCGGAGTGAGAGTGAATTAGTCAACCATTTGACCTCATTTATCATATGGCAGGGCTTCATATTCCAAAGAGTGTGTTGAGTAGTCGTGGCCCATCCAGCATCATCACCAGAGGTGGTGATACTGGCCTGAAGCGAGGTTGACATGAGGGAAGCCATGTTGTAACTTAGAATAACCTCTGACTAACTCACCCAGGCTGTATATATTTTACCTTGCATGTAGCCCAGGAGGTAAATAGCTACCCTGTAGGAAATAATCCTGGTTGACACATCTACCTCTGAATAGTGATAGATGATGACTTTGTTCTTTTGAGTTTCTTAGGAACATGGCGACCTCCTCCGAGATGAACATTATGCTGGCATCCATCAGCAAGGACAACCCAAGGACCTGGTGTGGCCTCTCCAGTCACCAATGCAGGAGGTCAACATTCCTGAGCCCCTTCCTTCACATCCTTCTAGTCCCTATGTAACTGCCTCAAGATTATGTGCTTGTTTAAGATGGTCTTTCAACTGTGAGTCTGCCATCTTCCGATTTTGCTGGCTAATTGAATAAATCCTTTTCTCAATCACTGACTCATTTACAATTGATTGGCTTCAGGATTGCAGCGAGCAGAATGAGCCTTTGCTCAGTTATGGTAGGAGCCTTGGACATAAAGAGGAACTTGGACAAACAGAGTCTTGAACATCAAGCCTTACACATAAAGCCATAAAGCATCCACTTGGGGAAGTCTAATCTAGAATGAGATGATGATCTGACACCATCCAGGGGTGTCCCAGCTGTGAGTCAGTGAAGCAGACAGCTGGGGTAAGATTGTCAGTGGGATATGGTGACGTGAGGGGGAGAGTGGTAGAATTTCATGTGAGGTGAGTGGAGACACAGAGAGGTGCTATGTGTTCTCATGAAGCAGTAGGTCTGTCCAGCATGAGGAGCGTGTCTGTCCATGACTCAACACCGAGGCAGGGGTGGTTTGGAAAAGTTTGGCAGTTGCAGCCATGTCTCCCATGTAAGGGGGATATGCCTTAGTTCCTGAGTCCAGGGGTCTCTGGTATGTGTTATATTTTGCGATAACACTCCAAGGGCATGACCCTCTGGTTCATGCACAAACAAGGGAAAAGGTAGGGAGGAGTTGGGAAGTCCATGTGTGTGGGGTGAAAGTAGGGAGGCCTGAAGGTTCTGGAAAGCATGTTTGGATGGGGGATTCCACACTCCTGGGTCTGGAAATGACTCCCTAGTTATAGTATAAACGGATGAAGCAATCCTAGAGAAACTAGCTATCTACATCCTACAACACCCCAGAGGCCTTCAAAAACCTGTCAACTGTCACTTTGTTTCCAGGAGAGGAAAGTGCTGGATGGTGGCAGGTGGTCCGTGGAGATAGTTTTTCCTGCAGCCGGGTCATCCTGACCCAGACATGGGTCACCCCAAAAGAGTGGTTGACCTTTGTCTTCAGCCACCTTGTGGCCCTTTTTTGTGATGCCTCCAGAATGTCCTGAGTGTCCAGGAGGGAGCTGGCCTAACTGTCACAACTTCAAGGGGGATTACCCCCAGATTGGATTAAGGTGGGATTTCCAGTTTCTCAAAGGGGCATTGAGGGTGAGCCGTAAGTGGGCAGGGCCCTCAGTGAATCCTCAGGGCACGAAGTCCAGAGATATTGCTGATTTTCCCAGCAGAAGGCGCACAGTGACTGGGAATCTGTGTGAAGGGGAATACTAAAACACGCTGGACACAAATCGATGACCTGAACTACTAGGTGTTGGAAGGGATCAGGCACAGGGCAGGGTTAGTGTTGGGCCCCAGGGGAAAGCTGTGTTTGACAATTTGTGGATAGAGCTCAGACCTTGGACTAGCCGATATCCTTTTCCTTTGGCTTTTTGGTGACCAGAGTAGAAGTGTTGCACAAACTGGAAGTGAGGATTAGAAGTTTGTTGTCTAATAAACCTTGGGTTACTGGGCAGAGCCCCTCAAGTCCCTCCAGTGTCAAATAATATTGGGGAATCTTGATGAGGGGTGTGGAAGGATCCTATTCCACCTGAAGGAGTCCTGTCACCCATATACATCCAACGTCTGTGGAGTTTGTTGCCCACAAATGAGGAGGATTATTGTCTAACAGTGTCTTTAAATTCTTAGGCTAACGGGTGCAAGGTTGAAGGGGGCACAGGACCTCAGGGAAGTCAGACAAGGAGCTTAGGGGACATAGATGGGGGTGTAGGAGTGGAGCACTTTTAGAAGGAGTCTCCTGAGGACACAGAGAATTGAGATCCCCCCATTCTTGAGAAGACCCCTTCCTAACAGGTTTACCAGGAGGTAGAACTGAGAGGGAAGTTGTGTTGAGCTTCAAGAGGTCCCACAGGAATGCAAAGAGGTTGAGAGAGGGACAAATTGTGAGGGAAATGATCAACACCCAACACAGGTAACATCTCGTGACGCCAAGGAAGGGGGCAGGAAGCGAGGTGGTGCTGGGGGAGAATGTGTTGTCCCAGGATTGATAAGAAACGTGGTGGGTGCCCTTCACCTTGTAGGGTTAAGTCCCCTTGCCAGTTTGGGGACAGTTGAGGTCCTCGACATTCATTTCCCGGGAGGGGAGTCAATGATTTTGCACTGGGGTTGGGGGGGTCTTGGGTTTCTTCCATCCTCTGAGGCTGGGGCAGTCACCGCCCAGGGCCCTTTCTCCTCACAACGTGGGCAAGTGTCCAGGCCCACAGGAGCCCAGGAGTGGGGACCTTGCCGTGCATTAAATTTCTCAGTGTCTTCTCGTTGTTTTAGTCACAGTGCCATAAGCATGCATTGTATATTTTCTAATTTATTGGAAATACTGTCTTCATCATGTCAGAGCATGTCTGGAGCTCAGACTTGTCTGCATTTTGCAAGTTCATGTTATTTTTTTGGTAATGAGTCATGAAGCTCTGATCTGAAACCATTTCCAAACTTGCGGCCAAGCAGAGGCTGTTGGGGGAGTCAGTTCTTGCCCTGAGAGCTCCTTCCACATCGTCTCCGTCCATGGCCGTAGTTAGCCACGGTTTCATCCCCCTGCTGTTTACAATTTTGAAAATATGACCAATTAATTTTTGTGGGATAGACTTAAGGAATGGCTGCCAGTAATTTTTCTCTTATATCTCGGTCCCCAATGGGAGTTGGGGGAGCATGAGACCCTTGAAGGTCCTCAAGGATCATGGTCCCATGTTCACATTCATACTTTTGTCCGTTAGATGAGTTTTACATTAAAACTTTTCAATAAACACTTAAAAAATTTCCAAAAATGTTCGTTGAAAACATTTCACGTTAGAAATGTGATTACTGACTGGAAACTCTGTGACCTCTGCGATTTCAAATAGATCGGTTTTCTCCCACTGCCATTGGATTACTCTTTCTTTTCGTAAAATAGGGGATTTTTCCATATTTTGGTCTGAAGACTGTTTATTTTTCTTTTGTAATCTGATTTCGTATTTTATATTTAATCTTTGTATTTTTAAATTTTAGATTCTTTTTATCTTGGCATAGCTGAGGTTTTCCATTATTTTACATTTGTGAAAAGTGCTCTTTGTAAATCTAAGTAGCATAGAAAGAAATCCAGTGAAAAGCAAGCTCCCCACTTATTCTTCGCCCTTCTCTTCCTCCCTTCAGCGAATCCACTCTAATGTCTGGTATGACCCTCCAGAAGTTTCCGTGTTTATGAAAGCATGTCTGCGTGGACACGATGGAGGCGGGAGGTGCAGGGGAGCAGGCCCTCTGCAGCTGAGGTGCCCGGATGAGACCCTGACCTTGCCGCTGACTGTGTGACCTCGGGTGAGGGGAGCCCTCTGTGCCTTGGTTTCCTCATTTGTAAAATGGGATGAAAATCAGACCAAATGAATCCTTATTTACAACAAGTTTTTCAAAACTCACTCTAAAACATTGAGTTGTAAATTTTTTAATGGATTATGAACGACACCTGAAATAAATTGAATATTTTGTAAGTACTTGTTGCAAAATGAACTTTTTGCTGTTTGTTCTAATGTATACATATGAAGACCTCATTCTTTTCCTTTTTTTTAATGTAATAATTTTAAATATTTTTCTACGAGAGAGTATTATTGCGGTATCTGGGTGTACCAAGATATATTTAGCCAAAGTCCTTATTTTTTTAATAGATTTCAAAGATATTTTCATGATACGAAAAATGTTCACAACATAAAGTTAAGGAAGACAAACCAGGATACAAGAATGTACACACACCATGAACCAGGTTTTTAAAAATGTGCTTGTGTGTTCATGTTGGTTCAGTTTTCCTTTAGGGCCACTGAGGTGTGACCGGCCTGTCTCACTCCACGAAACTTGGGTGACAGCATCATTTAACTCCTACATCTAGGGCTGGTTGGGTTTTTTTTCATAGCTCAGCTTTCTTAATTTTTATTTTTCTATTGCTATAACATTCACATAACATACAATCTACACTTTCAATCTTTTTGGCATTTGCAACTCAGTGTTTTAGGGTGGGTCTTTTTTAGTATATTTACAATGCTGTACAATCATCACCACTATCTAATTCCAGAATATTTCCATCGTCCCAAAAAGAAATCCCATGACTGTTAGCAGTCACTACAAATTCTCCCCATCAACGATCCTCTGGCAACCGTGAATCTACTTTCTGTCTCCGTGGATTTGTCTTTTCTGGAAATTACCTGTGACTAGAGTCATACAATATTGGTCTTTTGTTTTATGAGAATAAAATATTCTGGTTTGTATTTAACTGTTATGCTCAGAAAGGTATTATTATCTAACCCATTGGAGACATAAATTAGTAATGAAAATCTTGTCAAAGATAATTGAGTCATTCTTTCTTTGGTCATCAACAATCTCTTCTTGACCTGAATATTCACTCTAAGGGTGAGAAGTTCTCCATGATGACCCCATCTGTCTCCAAGTGATAATCCTGGATCCAGCTGTTAGGTCGAGTTCTAGAAACTTGGCCATTCTTTGTTCCTCTTCTTGTCCAGGTTGCACTACTTCTCCCTCTAAAGGGTTTGTTTATTCCCAGTTTATTGACATCCAGGCTGCCAGGTCAGCTGTGTCTCACCGGGTGCTGAGTCTCTTGACCACCAGCCCTGGCCTGTTTCTCTTGCTCCGCGTCTACTGCATCTTTCTTTGCCCCAGAGCCTCCCCTCCTGCGGGGACAGGGACCACACTGTTCCTGCTGGTCATTTTCAGGCCAAGTGCAACTTCCACGGGTGTAACTTCCTCAATTTTATGCCCTTTAAAAATTACTGAGGTTCTGTATTAGTATTGTTCTGTCTCACAAAACATACTATGTCTGTGGTGTTGTGAGTGGAATGCACTGAAATTCCACTAGTAGGACTTAGGTTAACAAAGAGCCAAGATTACCTCATGACTCAAGAGGATTTTTGGTGAAATCTTCTAGGTCATCGTCTGGCTGTGTTCCTTAACATTACTGTTCACCCCTAATTGTGTTTCTGTGTCCCCAGGGAAGGGACACTCAGTCATCCCAGCACCCACACGTGGTGGATCTTCTACCTCAGTCTAGTATCTTATTGGAAATTCTCCATTCGCATTGGGAATGTTGTCTATGCTGGAGAATTCCCACTTGTATTTTTTTGTTGTGAGGAAGATTGGCCCTGAGCTAACATCTGCCAATCCTCCTCTTTTTGCTGAGGAAGACTGGCCCTGGGCTAACATCCATGCCCATCTTCCTCCACTTTATATGGGACGCCGTCACAGCATGGCTTGACAAGTGGTGCGTCGATGTGCGCCCAGGATCCGAACTGGCGAACCCCAGGTCGCCACAGCGGAGTGCATGGACTTAACCACTTGCGCCACCGGGCTGGCCCCTCCACTTGTATTTTTTACTAAAATACATTTTTAAGTTCCCAGTCCAGAGGTGTTGTTGAAGGACATTTCTGGGGTCCTGGCGTGGATTCAGCCATGCAGCACGGCCACGGAGCTGGTCAGACCCCATTCCCTGTACTAAAGCTCCTTCTGTTTATGATAGTTTGAGTGCATTCTTTTTTCTGCAGTTCTTGCTGCTGCAGCAGAGCATTTGAGGCAGGAAGGGATTTGTCCTGACCCTCAGGGGTTGGCATGCACTGGCCTTTTGCATGGAGCAGGCACCAGCCTGCAAGCTTGAAGTACGCAGCGGAGCAAAGAGCCCACCCCACCCACTCAGACATTGGAGGAAGGCCCTCTGGCACTGGAGAGGCCCAGCCCTCCTCCTCAGGGATACCCCATATAGCTGACGTTCTTCCTGAAAATGGGGAGTTCCACCAAATTCCTACCTGTTCCCTGGGAGGGGCTCCCTGAGGCCAGAGGGAAGTAACGTCCCATAAACCAGGAGGAGGATCAGCCTCTTTACCACCTGGTGTTAAGGGGAAGACTGTGACGTTACAAACTAGTAGTGCTTGTCTGTTTCTCATTCCGGAAGCACAGATCTCCCAGCACCACCTGGAAGCTGTGAGAATGTCTTACTTGGGGTTTGTTCAGGGGCCTGAAACCAAGGCCTACTTGCCCTTTCCAGAGGGACTGGGCCTGGGATTGATGGAGGTTCCCTGGCTGGGATTTGAGGTGTGTGGGTCCAGTCTAGCCTGTCTGTGACCTGCAGAGGGGCCTGTGCCAGGGTCTTCCTTCATGCAGGGAACTGGGTACAGAGAATCCAACCAGCGGGGCTCCCAGTACACTCTAATTTACCAAGGGACCCTGAGCATCCTTTCAGTGGGAAAAGACAGAGTCCTGAACAACCAGAAACATGGTGGTGACTAAGGCAGCCCTGGTCCCTGTCCTCATGGAGCCCTAAGTCCAGTAGAGATGCCAGACTCACCTCAGATGGAGACAACCCAGAATGGGCAGTGCAGGGATGGGGGACGCAGAGGCAGCTTGTCTGGGGACTGTATATATGGGCTTTCAGGGCCCTCTGCTGCCTACTGTGCAGATGGCCCCAGGAATTGTGACGGGTGACAGAATGACACTCAGGAAGCACTGTATATGAACTAATGCTTGTCTTTCAGCCAGGAAACAGCAACAGGACTCTCCCAAAGAAGAGAGCTCAGGTTCAGTGCCGTGTGAATCAAGTATGAAGTGGGAATGTTGACTTGGGCTTTCTTTGTTTGTCTATGTCCTGGGGTCAGGGTGAGGTTCCTGCGTGTGGGCTGGGGTGGAGGATTTGATCTTCATTCTGCTGCCAAGAAAGGGAGCACACAGTCTGCCCAGATGTGCAGTGGAAGTGAGTGAGGTGGTGCTCAAAGGCTGCCAGAGTCAAACACGAAAAATCCAGTCTTCCTCTTATACGGGGAGGTGGATGGACGGTGTTACCTGTAAGTGGCCTATTAGGCCCTTTGAGAAAGAGTGAAGATTTGAACACAGGGCTCTCGGACCCCAAACTCTCATCACTGTCTAGTTAGACGCTCTCAGGGTCCATGGAGCCCTGGCCTGGCCCTCAATGCCTTCCCACCAGCACAGCCTCCTAGAACCCCCTGCCCTGATCTCCCTCCACATTTCCACCCACGTCCTGACTCAGCCCCTGGAGAGACCAGGTTCCAGGCCCAGAGATGCCAACCCCGACCCTGCTCCCCGGGGGAATGTGCTTTTCTGGGGACGTGGCTGGTGTCCAGGCCAATCTCGTCCTCCTTTAGCAGGGATGCCAGGCTGTGTGCCAAGCCCACCTTCAGCTTCCTAGAAGCACCTGGGACAGAGGATGTGAGAGCTGAACCCATTTTTTGGAGGACCTGACAGGGCAGCTAAGTCAGCGGCTCTTAGGAGAGGAGAAGGCGAGCCTGTGCCTGGAGCCTTTCCAGTCCCCTGCTTATTAACAATTTGTATGGGACTCACTAGGAAAAATAGAGATGACACCATCATGGGGCTTACACACGGTCCAAAAGAAAGTTTAATTACTCAGGAATGGTGGAGATTCTATGCAGTGCACACAGTTCTGTTTTGAATCAATTCTATTTTAATTTTATTTAATTTTATTTTTTTTGTGAGGAGATCAGCCCTGTGCTAACATCTGCCAATCCTCCTCTTTTTTTTGTTGAGGAAGACTGGTCCTGGGCTAACATCCATGTCCATCTTCCTCCACTTTATATGGGATGCCTTCACAGCATGGTTGCCAAGCAGTGCGTTGGTGTGCGTCCGGGATCCGAACTGGCGAACTCCGGGCCACCGCAGCAGAGCTCGTGCAATTAATCACCTGCCCCACTGGGCAGGCCCCTCTATTTGAATTTTAAAAGTACACATTATGACAAAATCGTTGGTTTTACAACCTGAAACAGTGTCAGATGCACAGTTTTGAGAAATGTACTCCACCCTACAGCTGAGGAGAGGGGAGGCCTGAGGAGCAGGGGAGGGATGGTTCTGGGAGGGAGCGTGCATCCTCCACCTCCTTGGGAGAGAGCAGACAGTCAGGACCCTGGTGATCCCACGGTTATTTCTGCATCAGAGACCTCCTCCCTGGTCTCCTGCCTCCTGTGCAGCTCACAGCAGACAGACGCTGGGGTCTCCCACAGGCTCACATCTCCCCACTTCCATCCCCTGCTTAGGACCCGTCCGTGGCTCCCAGGGCGCTCAGGTGAGTCCAGAATCCTCCCCGAGGCCCCCAGGGTGACTGGCCCTGCCCTGCCCTCTGCCCTCTGCCCTCCCAGGACTGAGCTCCACTGACATACTCACAGTTCTTGTTCATTCTTAAAATCACAGCTCAGATACCCCTTCACCAGGAAGCCATCCCTGACGCCCTTGGCCCTCCTTCCCTGCCCTACTCACTCTGAGTCACGATTGTCTGTGGTGGTCTGTGCCCCCAGTGGATGTGAGAACTAGAAGGACAGGGCTGGGACTTCCAGTCAGTGCTGTGTCCCCAGCATCGACCAGCACAGATCGGGGGACAGAGCAGGTGCTCTGGGAATACTGAGTGAGTGAATGAATAAAGGAGTCAATGAATGACTGCGTGGGTGGATGAATGAGTGACAGCACTGTGCTCAGGGTGTATCTAGTCAACATGACTGTCCTGATATAGTGACTTTCTGAGAATTGTTGTCTGAAGTTCAGACCTCTCCCTCTCCAGGCAGCCCCCCATCCTCCCTGTCATGCTGTTGCTCAGCTGGGCCCTGTGGGGTGCCATGCCCTGGGGAAGGTCTAAGAACCTCCTTCTAGCCACCTCTCCCCTGCTCTCCACCCCACACACATAGGACCCAACCCTGTGTCGGGGGCTGGAAACCAGGCTGCAACAGCATCCGGGCGCTGCCAGGAGTGAGCAGGTTGGGCCAGGCTCAGAGCCTGCTCTGTTCCTGATTTTACTAATCCCTTGGCTGCCTGTACTGGGAAACATAGATGTTACATCACTGTGCACTTACACTCAGTCTCAAAAGAAAGTGCAAAGACAAACAGGCAGTAAGTGCTCTGTCAGCCTCCCTCAGGGGAGCGGCTCCTTCTCCTTCTGACCCCAAGTGGCTTCTCTCAGAGGAGAAACTGCCCCCTCTCCCTCAGAGCGAGCGTATTCAAGTCCAAGGAGGGTTAATTCCTGTGAAGGAGACAGGTGAAAACCTTTCATGGTCCTGTTGTCTTAACTCTGATGGAGTCATGGTCCACTTGAGGGTCTGGTGATGGCTGTGGACACTTTTGCCCAGAATGTCAATGAAGCAAATGAGTGTGATAAAGACATTGGTCACATCAGTCACCTCTAAGATCATCAATTGTTTACCCAGAGCCAGGCACAGGTGCTGCATTCTCTCATTCGTAATCTTCTCTCCTCACCCCTCTCTTCTCCCCTTCTCTCTCCATGAACCAAATGAAAACAGTGGCTTTTGCAGAGCAGACACAGCACTGACTCTCAAAGCCTGCAACAGTGCCTGGGATATGCAAGTCGTGAATCCTTGAGTAAGTGACAACTGTAAAGAAGAAACAGAAATAGACACGTGTCCTTGTGACATTGGATTTCCTATCTTGGTTCTATGAGTGACCCCAGAAGCCTGGCAAATCTCCCATTTTGCCTACTTATTCTAATTAGAGTTTCCAAATCCGTAAATAAAAGGTCACTGCCCATCACAGTCGCTGCCACCTGAATGACATCAACCTTGGTTCGGTAAGTGGGTACTAGGCTCTGGTGTGAGGTCAGGGTGTTGAGGAGCCCCCTAAGGAGGGCTCAAAATGTAGAAAGAACACGGGGAAAGTAGAAGACTTGTAGGGTCACATGGATCAGACATTACTAGCTGTTTCAATTTGGGACAGTGGGGACAGCTCCAAGGTGTATCCTATGCCTTGATTTTTGCTAAAGTGGCCTTATTACTGGAGGATGAGAGGGATGCATGTGAGGGAAGGAAGGGGGACGGAGCATCCATCCTCTCCTGGCTCTTAAAGGATCTGACGTGAGGTTCCAAGGTGACGGATACCCTGTGTGATGCCTGCCCCAGCTCCAGGACCAAGCAATGCCCCTGTTGCCAGAGAAGAGGACTGGAGCTCCTCTTCATCCCTTGCTCATCTCTACAGACAAAAAGACCTCGGAATCTGCCGCTTTCCCATCCACTGAACCAAAGCCAACCCCAGACACGTGATCCCCAATGCAGCCTCCAGGTAAGGAGTGCAGAACCCCACCTTCTGTCACAGCTGCAGCCCCAACCCCAAGAGAACCTCTGCCTCCATCCCATCCCTTTCCTCTCCCGCCCTCCTCTCCTTCCACAGCAATGTCCCAACCACATCCCCACATCAGTTCCATTTATATTGTTAAGATGATTATTTCCCAAAGCAATCTGCAGATTCAATGCAATCCCTAGCAAAACCCCAATGGCCTTTTTTAATTTCTTCTTCTTCCAGAAATGTCAAAGCTCAGTCTTGATTCATATGGAATTGCAAGGGACTCTGGATACCGAAAAGAGTCTTAAAAAAGGAGACCAAAGGTGGAAGACTCACGCTTCCTAATTTTAAACTTGCTATAAGGCTACAGTAATCAAAACAGTATGGTACTGGCATAATGGTAGACATAGAGATCAATGGGATGGAATTGAGTTTCCAGAAATAATCCCATAGATTTATGGCCAATTGATTTTTTGATGAGGCTGCCGAGAGCATTCAACGTGGAAAGAAGTTTTCAGCATGTGGCACTGAGTCAAATGGATCTCCACAGGCAGAAGAATGAAGCTGGATCTCTACCTCACACCATATACAACATATATAACTCAAAGTGGATGAAAGGCCTAAATGTAGGAGGTAAAGCCATAAAAGTCTTAGAAGAACACATAGGAGTAATTCTTCATGACTTTGGATTTGAAAATGTTTTCTTAGATATGACAGCAAAAGCACAGATACAAAAGAAGAAATAAAGGATAAACTGGAATTAAGCAAAATTGAAAAGTTTTGTGTGTCAAGGAACACTACCAAGATAGTGAAAATACAACCCACTGTTGGGAATGGGAGAGAATATTTGCAAATGGTATATCTAACAGTGATCTAGATTATAGTATCCAGAATATATAAAGAGTTCTTACAACTGAATAACAAAAAGACAAACAACACAATTTAAAGCAAAGGATTTGAATAGATATTTCTCCAGACAAGATATCCAAATGTCCAACAAGCACATGAAAAGATGCTCAAAGTCATTTTTAAGGGAAATTCAAATCAAATTACTAAGAATTACCACTTCACACCCACTAGAATTGTGATAATTTTTTAAAATGGAAAAAAATAGTGTTAGCGAGGGTGTGGGGGAAACTGCAACACTCACTCTTTGCTAGTGGGAAGGTGAAATGGTGCAGCCACTGTGGAAACCTGTTCGTCTCTTCCTCACTAAGTGAATCATAAAATTACCATGTGAACAGACAATTCTACTCCTGGTGTATTCTCAAAAGAATTGAAAGAGTTGTTCAATCACTTGTATATAAAAGTTCATTTTAGAGTTATTCACAAGAGTCAAAAGGTGGAAACATCACAGAAGTCCATCTATTGATTAATGGATAAACTAAATGTGGTATATCCACATAATGAAATACTAGTTCTTACGAGAAATGAAGTACAGATACATTACAACATGGATGAATGTTGAAAGCATTGTGATAAGCGAAAGAAACCAGACACAAAGAACTATATATTGTATGATTCTATTCATATGAAAAACCCAAAATCGGTAAATACATTGAGACAGAAATCAGATTAGTGGTCTCTAGGGGCTGGGAGGAGGGTGGAATGGGCAGGGATTGCTTAATGAGTATGGGGGTTTCTTTAGGGGTGATGAGAATATTCTGGTGATAGTTACACAACATCTTGAATGTACTAAATGCCACTGAACAGTACAATTTACAACGGTTAAAACGATAAATTTTACTTTATGTGTATTTTACCACACACGTAAAAATGAAGAGTAAAAACATTTGAATGGGGGATGGGTAGGGGGGTGGGGGGGTGTCCGGAGAGCAGAAGGAACTGTCCACACCACTGGTGCTGACCCACTCAGTCTGTTTCATCACTTCTCTTGCTGGAATAAGACTTTCCCTGAGCATCTTCACCTTACAGTGGGATTCTGACTCCCATCTGCTTGTGCAGAGTGGAGGCTGGTCTGGTTCAAGTAAATCTAAAACCCTTGATCTATTCGGTCCCTGAAATAACTCGTTCCTTTCTCATTGATGATCAAAAACCACACTGAATTGATTCCCAAGTGTCTTTCTTGACAGCAAAGCCCCAAAGAACTGTGGTAAGTGCTCAGCAGAAGATGTCCAAGGTGCTGTCTGGATGTAATGGGGAGACTGACCTCAGCCTCAGGGTCCAGAGACATTTTGGGGAGGGTGACATTTACACTGAAAGCTGGAGAGTGAATAGAATGCATGTGAAGAGAGTGGGGAGAGAGTCAGACAAGAACTGTCATGCACGAACCCTGGAACATGTGGATGTGGGGGGACCACAGACCCTGAAGTTGAGGTGCAGAAAGTGAGTGGAGTGTGGGGCCTGCAGCTGGGGACATGAGTGTTGAGCCATGAGAGACATTTTGGGTTGTAATAAAGAGTTGCAATAAGTTGAGCATGATGGGAGGGTGATGAAGGGTATACTGGACACTTGGCATCCATCCCACCCACTCAGGGTCTTCTTGTCCTCAGAGGCTGGGCCGCTTCAGACGGCCTTTGCCAGAAGACCTTGCAGCTGGGGTTCTAGATGCATCTGAAGCTCTGAGCAGCACAGCCATGGAGTCACCAGGTGTTTCCCCAGCAGCAACAACATGTCGAGGCAATAGCTTCGAGGTGCCAAGAGGCTGCTGGGGCTGCAGCAGTGATGTTCAGATCCCTGAGTCACACAGCAGTGCTGGTCTGGGCATCATCCCTGGAGGCCAAGCCTAGAGCCTGCTCCTCCAGCCCCTCCTCTGACCAGTAGGCTCTTAACTTGTTGCCAAATTGACCTCACTCCGGTGGGACTCCAACCCACATGCAGAGGAGCTCTGAGAAGGAACCCACAGGTGGGCCTCATACCCACAATCCGTCCCTTCCCTGGTGGGTTCTCTTTTGTTCCGAGTCGTGGATTTGAAATGAAATGGAAGCTGAGTGGTCAACAGCACAAGCTTTCATTCCATAGCCAGAGAATGGAGAAGTGGGAACTAGGTTCACAAATCAACTTCTCAGCTCTTGGGACACATAAGCAGCTGTTATAAGGGGTCCAGGTTATGAAGGGGAGGAAAATTCATAGTTTTCAGAGAAATGGGCAGGCTTTTCTGGGGATCAAGGGTGCCATCTCTTTTCTTTCCTTATTTGGTCCTATCCTGCCATTGCCATGGCAACTCTAAACTGTCATGGCGCTGGTGGGTGTGTGGTGTAGCGTGGTAATGCATTACAATGAGCATATAATGAGCTGCGGGGTCTATGTTAGGTCAAGGCAGCTGCCATGCTGCCTTCAACGGGTGTTACCTGGTTTCTACTATGTGTCTCAGCCTCCTCCTCCTTCCTCTCATTGTGGTTTCCTGTAAGCTAAAGAGAACATTTCAGGCGTGTTCTGAGCAGGGCTGCGGTTACCGGCTCATGGGTTGGTGGGCCGGGTAACAAAGTCACTGTTTTACTTGAAGAATCCAATCAGAGCTGATATCAGGCCAGACCATCCATTCTTTGGTCACCAGAAGTCCCTTTGCAGGGAGTAGGGATCAGTTCCTGAAATCTTGATAATGTGATTGGAGCAGAAGGGTGACACATCATCCTCCTCAGCCAGCAGAGGAGGACCTTCTGGCTCTGGAAGCCCCAGCCCCTCCTCCTGCATACCTGACATTCTCTCTGTACACCTGAAAGTCCACTGCATTCTTGCCTGTCCCCTGGAGGGGCTCCCTGAGGCCAGATGGAAGTAACATCCAGATACTGACAGGAGGGATATTCAGCCAATTTATTCCTGGGGAAAAGGAGAAGCCAGTGGGGAATCTGGTAAGAGCAGGAAATGCCAGCTCTGGGGTTTCCCATCCAGGAGCCCAGCTCTGCCAGCCCCAACCAGGAGCCGTGGGAACGTCGACCTGGGTCTTGTGCAGGGGAGTCTGAGAGCACAGCCTGCCTGCCCTTCCTGGAGGGGCTGGGCAGGGGGTTGGAGGCCCCGGACTGGGATTCAGGAGTCCTGGGCTCTGTTCCAGCCTGTGTCACTGACCCGCAGGAGGACCTTGGGTCAATGTCTTGCTTGGATCCAGAGAATAAAACAAATGGCTGTTGGGGAACTTACACTGACTGCCAAGAGAGCCAGAACTGTCTTTAGCCATCAGGAGAAGCAGAGTCTCAACACCTAATGACGGCTTCAACCAGAACAGGCCGGGTCCTACCTCACGATCCAGGATCTCACACAGAAGACAGAGCTGTCCTCAGACAGTGGGGTCCCACAGTGTCTGTCAGTGGCTGGACCCTCCACTGGTCAGGACCCAGTGAGTTAGTGGCTCTGTGTCCACACATCTCAGGAGCAGCCACTGCCCTCCCATCAGCACAGACCCCCCTACCCTGTCCTGATCTTCCTCTACCTGCCTGCCCTTTGCTCACTCAGTTCCCTTGAGAGACGTGGCTGCTACCCTGCCCTGGGGAATGTGCTTTCTCCCTCATCTTGGCTGGTGTCCAGGCATCTACTGCCCCACAGATTTTGGCAGAGGCAACCAGGCCTGTGTCCTTGCCTACCTGGAGCTATCCCAGAAAATGAACAGAATCAAGGTCATGAGAGATGATCCCTGAACTGGAAAGCATGATGAGGCAGCTAAGTCTGTGGCAGTCAGCAAAGAGGGGACCAGCCCTTCCCTGGAGCACCCCCATTCATGAGTTTACTGAGCAATAGACAAGTAGTACATCATTACGTGGCTTCCAACATTCTGGAAGGGAAGTTTCCATAAGCAACCTTTGACAAGATTCTGCACAGCATACACTAATCCATTTCCTAATCTATATTTTTCAATTAAAAAAATAACATAGTTTATGACCAACTCAATTGACTCTATAACCTGCTAAAATGGTGCAATCCACAGTCTGTGAAACACCGCTCTACTGTGCAGCTGCAAGAGAAGGGAAACCAGAACACAAGGGAGACGTGGGGCTGGAAGGGGAGCTGCTGTCCCCCTGCCCCATGGGAAAGAGGACATTTGGGACTCCAGCAATTGCACAAGGATTTCTGCTATGGCAGGATCTTCTCTGGTCTGCTACTCCAGGCTCAACCCGCCTCTCCACCTTCCTCACAGCTCACAGATGCAGGGATGTTCACAGACACAAATCTGAACTCTCATCCACTGGTCAGGACCCAACCATGGTGCCCAGTGCACTGAGGATAAAGTCCTGAGTCCTCCCCAAGGCTCACAAGGGACTGACCCTGCCACCCACCTCCAGTCCCCTCTCTCTGCCCTGCCCTCCACTCTGTCTGGGCTCAGCCTTAAAATCTTAGCTCAGACATCCCCTCCTCCAGGAAGCTCTCCCTGATCTCCCAAGATGAGTGATGACCCCTGTCCCAGGCTCCCACAATTCCTGGGTTTTCTGAACCCAAGCCTGACCTTTCTGAGCCATCATGGACTGAGGAGAGTCTGTGATCCCCAACGATGGGAAAGGACCTGCTACTGAGTCATCACTGTGCCCTCAGGGTCACCTGGCACAGGGCTGGGCACACTGCTCATCCTCAGCTACTATTTATTGTCAGGCCCTTGCTTGTGTCATCTCTGTTAGACCAAAAGACAATGGGTCAGCTGGGCCAGGTTGTCTCCATTTTCCGGGGAAGGAAACTGAGGCTCAGAGAGGCAAAGTCCCTCCCCAGGTTCTTTCTGGGAAACCCGACATGTGGGCACCAATGCCAACCCCACACCACCACCAGAGCTGGGCTGTGACAACATCTCTGTCCCCAACCAGGAGAGACCAGAGCTTGCACCGAGGACACCCCCAGAGCTGACCTGGATGTTTCCCTGAATCCCCCACTTCTGCTGGGTCTGGACACTGATGCGGTTCCCCCCTCACAGTGCAGGACACGCTCCGTTCCTCTTTCACTGGGTCCTCGCCCTGGTTTCTGTCTGGAGCGGGTGCATGTCATGGAGGAGCTGAGTCTGGGCCTGGGCTCCAGGTGGAGGGGAGTCTGGGGAGCGAGTGTGGAGGCTCCCGCAGGGGAGCAGAGACGCAGAAGGCAGGATCTGTCCAAACACAGGGAGGCAGGTAGAGGGACACAGCTGCCCACATGAGGAACAGGTCACCCTTCCCAGGCTCTGGGGAGAAACTTGTCCATGCAGGGGTGGGCTCTGTGCCCCCGAGGGATGGAGTCCTGCAGGAGCTGGGGGAGGGGCCTCCCCATCCTCACTGTACAAGGTGACCCTAGTCCCACAGAACTGACCCCACAGTGTCCCTCAGGGAAGGGGATCCTTCACCTTCTATCTTCACATCCTGACTCCAAGACTGCTCTTCTCAGGGGACATTCAATCCTTCTCCCTCTGAACAGCCATGTTAAGGAGTAAAGACTTCGAGAATCTACTGATGGTGCTGGAATTTCTCCTACAGAACTTCACAGATGTGTAATATTGACAACGACCTTGACCACAGCAACCAAACTCTAATGGATTATCTTACCATTCTCTCTCTCTCTCTCATGAACTCAGTGAAAATTGACTTCTGAATGTCCTGCTCCCCACCCCTCCCCCGTGTCTGACACGAAGCCTGGGGCACACGAGGTGCTAAGTGGACAGGTGCTCCTGAGGAAATGACCATTAGTGGAGAGACAGAGAAAGAGGTGGGGAGAGCACCCTGGGGGGCTGTGGGTCCCAGGGGTCCTCCAGGGCCTTTTTCCTGTTCATTCAGGAGCCACCTCAGTGTCCTCCCCACACATTCCCCTGTTCCCCAATCTCGTTCAACCTGGAATTTTCAAATGTGTAAAAACTAGTCTCTCACCTGGATGCTGTGAGCTGCCATTTAGTGAGCCCTGGGCTGGGGGTGTGAGGTCAGGGAGCTGACAGGCCCCCCGGGAGGATGTGAGGGGTTAGAATTCCAGAAGAGTGGGAATGAGGCTATCGTGCTGGGCATGAGAGGGAGGCATTTGGGGGAGAGGTTGATGTCGGGGCACCTGCTCCTGCCCCAGGGCCCAGTGTGTCTCTGCAGCCCAGGCAGGGGATCCGATGACATCACCAGCTTTACAGTAGGAGTAAAAGCACCTGCTGAGATTGGCTGATCCCCTCTCCACTCCACTGCAGCTGCCCCAGAGCCATAGCTCCCCGATGCTGCACCCTGGGTAAGGAGGATCCAAGCCCAATTCCCCTCACCTTCCACAGGCCCGTAATCCCAAGACACCCAAACTCAGGTGATTAGATTCCACCCTGGACTGCTACTAGCCTTTCCCTGTGCCTCATACAGGACAGACACCCCCTCAGACCTTCCCCTGCCCCAAGCTGGGCTCTCCGAGGTGGACCCCTGGCTGCCTGCTCATCCCCACCTCACCCTCTGCTCTCCCACAGCTCTCTCGGCCGATCTCTGCATCCTCTGCTCACACGGAGCCCCAGGTGAGTCCGGGAGGGACACTCAGAGGTGGGGTGTGTCTCCCAGAGGGCCTCAGGCTGGGAGCCCCTGCCCTGCTGCCTGGTCACACCAGCTCCGTCTCTTCCAGTGTCCCCCATGGGTGCTCACCTGATGCTGTGCCAGCCACACATGACCTGTGGGGACAAGTTCTACCACCCCCTGCAGCACTGTTGCTATGACGACGCTGTGGTGCCCTTGGGCAGGACCCGGAAGTGTGGCAACTGCACCTTCAGGGTCTGCTTTGAGCGGTGCTGCCCCCGGTCACTCAGACCCCAGGATTCCTTCGTGGTGAAGCTGAAAGGCCGAGTTGTTCCTTGACCCCGCCCCGGAGGACAGGGTTTGTCGCAGGTGAGGTCCTGTCCCCTCCATGGGATTGGGGGCTGCAGGGGAGCGGGAGGGTCTGGATGCCTGTTCTGTCCCTAATGCCGCCCCCTGACCCTGCCACCTGCTCCACTCCATCTACCTCTCCCCTTTTCTCTCCTGGTTTCTCTCTCCCTTTGTGTTTATTTCTTTCAGCCTCTTTGCTGCCCTTCTGTGTCTCTCTTTTCCACTCCTCTGCCATGTTCTGTGTGTCCCTCCATCTTCTCTGCCCACCTCTCTCTTGCTCACTCTCTCTCTCTGTCTCTCTCTTCAATGTCGGCTGACAGAGGACCCGATGACCAGATGACTGCTGGATTCTGCTTCCTGGAGGAGCCTGGGGAGAGGGGCCTGGTGTGGACTTAGATCTGGGACGTGGAGTGGGTATTTGGGGACAGGAGACACTCAGACTCAATCCTCCTGTCTTGTTCTTTCTCCTCTTTAACACTCAGCCTGAATCTGCCCTTTAATACTCAGAGTGACTAATACTCAGATGAGTAATAATTCCTGTTCTTCAAAATTCTCTGATGGTGTTGCTGAGGTGTGTCCTGTGATCATAATAAGAACCACAAGGGCCGGTCCAGCCACAGCATTGGCTCTGGTTGGGGAAATGTCTGTGGACTCACCACAAGTAATACGGACCCAGGTGAGTGTCTCAGGCACTCCTGCCCCACGGCATCACTATCAATAGTCTGAGACCCACAGAACACCCATTCATCAGTTGATAGACATTGGGTTGGTTCCATTTGGGGGCTATTATGAATAATTATGCTGAATGTTCTTGTACAAATGAGTGTGGAGAGGTATTTCATTGTGGATTTGATTTGCATTTCCCTAACATTTAAACATGTTGATTATCTTGTCATGGGTTTATTGGCTCTGTGTTTTTTTCACGTTTGGGGAAATGTCTTTAAATCCTTTGTCCATTTTTTAATTGTATTTTTGGCTTTTTATACTTGACCAACAAGAGTTTTTATTATATGCTGGACACAATTCCCTCATCAGGTATATGATTTGCAAATATTTTCTTTCACTTTGATGACTTTTCACTCTCTTGATGGTGTTCTCTGAAGTACAAAGTTTTCAATTTTAATGACGTCCAATTTATCTATTGCTCTATGGTTTTGGTGTCTTCTAAGGAACCATTGCCTATCTCCAGTTCATGAACACTGAATCCTATGTTTCTTCGATGAGTTTTATAGTTTTAGCTCTTACATTTACTTCTTTGATCCATTTTGAGTTAATTTTTAACATGATGTGAGGTACAAGTCCACTTCATTGTTTGCATGTGGATATCCACTTGTAGAAAACACTGTTCTTTCCTCTATTGAATTGTCTTGGCACCCTTGACTCAATTAACCATAAGAGTAAGAGTTTATTCTTGGAGTCTCAATTATATTCCATGGAAATATATGTACATCCTTCTGCCAGTGCCACACTGTCCTGATTATTGTAGCTTAGCCTTAAGTTTGGAAACCAGGAGGTGTGAGTCCTCCAAGTATTTCCTTCTTTGTCAAGATTGTGTTGAATATTCCGAGCCCCTAGCCTATCATGAATTTTAGGTTCTGGTTGTCAATTTCTGCAAAAATAGTGTTTGGGTTTATATAAATATTATGTGAATCTTTAGATCAATTTGGGAGAGTATTGCCATCTAAAGAATAATACGTTTTCTAATCCATCACCAAGGAAGGTCTTCTCGTTTATTTAGTTCTTCTGGAAGAATATATTTGTTTCATAAATAAGTTACTTGACATTGTCCTTCAGTGCTATCTTCATGCTATCAGGATAAAATAAAATACTCTGTTTTCTATTTTTCTGTTATGGCCAAGAAAGTACTGACATGTAACCCATTGGTGATGTAAACAGTCATGATTAACTTGTCCACGTCTGTCCTCTCGCCTGAACTTCAGTCTTCAACATGCTCTGTAGTCTCCTGATCTTCACTCCAAGGACAGGAAGCTCTCTGTGATGACCTCCTCTCTCCCCCAGGGAGTAACCCTGCAATCCAGCTGTTAGGCTGAGTCCTAGATGCTTGACTGTTCTTTGGCTCCTCTTTCTCGTCCAGTTGGCACGACTTCCCTCTAGTGGCATTAGTCCTGTGTTACTGATTCCCAGGCTGTCAAGTCCCTGTAGATCCCACTGGTGGTGAGTCTTCTGACCATCAGCTCTTGTCTCCATTTCTCTTGCTCTGTATCTGGTGTGTCTACATAACTCGCTGCCCTCCCCTCCCCAGACTCCCCACCCCCTGCTGGTTCCCCCTCTTCCGAGGGGACAAGGACCACACTACTCCTGCCAGTCATTTCTGGGCTGATGCAATTTTTATAGGTATAAATTTTCTCTCCCTTAATATTATTGGAGACCTACCAACAATCTGCATTAGTATATACTCTTTCACAAAACATAATATGCCCTTGGATTGTGAGGGAATGTGCGGGAAGCCCAGTCATGGCACTTAGGATGGTGAGTCCCAAGCTTACCTACAGGCTCGAGAGGATTTGGGGTGAAATCTCCAAGGCCACAATCTACCTGTGTTTTCCTGCATCACTGTTGCCTCCTGACTGTATCTCCTTATGCTCCTCTGGGAGGAGGGAGCTGGAGTCTCTCCTTCCACAGACTTGGGGCTGAGCTCAGGTTACAGAGATGGTGGAGGTCATCTGAACTTGTGCATGTGGCCCCTTCCTAGACATGTGCCCAAGGACGGGACACCCAGTCACCCCAGCGCCCCAGGTGGTGCATCCTCCTCTCATATGGGATCTAATTGTGGTTGTCCCGTCCACACAGGAAGGTGGGATGACTCATGTATGTGGAAACTGCTCTGTGTTTTTGCTGAGTAGATTCCAGTTTTTTTAATCACAAATATTAAAGTTTTCCAGTCCGACAGTGTTGTATGGGGCGCGTCTGGAGTCCCTGCGTGGAGCATGTCTGGCCCTGCCAGGGAAATTATCAGCTTCTCATTCTCTGTTCTAAAGCCCCTCCTACTTCTATTGGGTTGTGTGGTTTCTGTTTGCTGAGAGCGCTCATGCCGAGCATGTTAAGCAGGGAAAGGATCTGGTGTGAGCGTCCAGGTGGTGGCCACGGAAAGCCCCATTGCAGGAAACAGGAATCGGGCCTGAAACCAAAGAACACAGGAGGAGCCAAAAGCACCCTGCCCTCACCCCATCAGCAAGCAGGAGACAGAGCCTGAGGCACCGGGCAGTCCCCGTCCTGCATAGTTGACCTCCTCCCTGCACAGCCGAAATTCCTCCATGTCCCTGCCTGTCCCCTGGAGGGGCTCCCTCAGGACGCTGGAAATAACCCCCCAGTGCTGCCAGGAGGCAGTTTCAGCCTATTTAGCCCCCAGGGCAAAGGGTCAGCCAATGAGAAAGGCTGTGACTGGAGGAAACACAATTTTCTTCTGTCTTTCACATTCCAGAAGCACAGATCTCCCAGCACCGCCCAGGAGCTGTGGGAACGTCTTTATTGGGGTTTGATAGGGGTGCCTGACACCAGGGCCTGCTCGCCCTTTCCAGAGGGCTGGTCCCAGGACTGATGGAGGCCACTGGCTGGGTGCTTGGTGTCTGAGTCCAGTCCAGACTGTGTCTGTAATCCACAGAGGGGCCTCCTATCAGGATCTTCCCTACACAGAGGAAACTGAGCAGAGGCAATTCAACCAATGGGGTTTCTACATCTCTTATTTCCCATGAGAACGTAAGTGTCCTCTGGTGTCTGGAGGAGACAGAGTCTCCAACACCTGGGCACATGGCTGTGGCCCTGGCAGGGCTAGTCTTTGGTGTCACAGAGTTTTAAGTGCAGTAGAGGCAGCAGACTGGTCCCTCGACAGTACAACGAGACTGGGCAGAGCAGAGGCAGCTGGCTGTAGGATTTTTGCTGTTGGTGGTGGTGGTTTGTGGTGGCTAGTGATCCCTGCTGGATGCAGAACAGACCCTCAAGCAGGAATGTATATTAAATGTATAACGTATATATCATAAACTATATTTCATGTACTAATGTACATGAAATAAAGTTTATTACACACACAGAAGACAACAATAGGATTCCCCAAGGAGAAGGCTCAGGTTTCATCCGGAGGGAAGTGGGGTCATTAGCTTTGGCTTTTATTTTTGGCTAGGAGTGGGTCAGGTCTTGTTTCTTATGGTTTGAACTTCCTGTAGGGGTGAAGGGAGGGAGCCTGCAGACTTTCAGAGCTGGCCAGGAAGTGAGGCTGAAGGGAGCGCCTGTGGCTTGAAAGCTGTCAGAGAGAAACATCCTGAAGGTGTCTCCCCCTTGGTTACAGAGAGTTGAACAAGGCTATCTGTAAGGGCGTCTTTGACACTTTGAGGAGGGGCAGAGGCAGGATTTGAAACCAGGGCTGCCTGACTCCAAGGCCTCAGTGCTGTTGAGTTAGCGATCTCAGTGTCCACACATCTCAGGACCAGCCACTGCCCTCCAACACAGGCTCTGAGCCCCTTGCACTGTCCTGTCTCCCTCCACATTCCTGCCTCAGAGCCTGACTCAGCCACCCTGAGACACCAGGCTCCAGGCTCCAGCTGGGCTCCTCCTGCCCCAGAGACACCAACTTCAGCCCTGCCCTGGGCACCGGGCTCCTCTCTCTCACCCTGGCTCCAGGATCAACCTCACTTTCTTCACAGCAGAGACAACCAGGCTGGGCTCCAAGCCAGCCTGCAGCCTATTCAGGAAACACCTAGAACCAAGGAAATGACAGCTGGATCCCTTCCTGGATGACATGATGGGTAGTTTAAGTCAGTGGCTCTTAGGAAAGGAGGTGAGCCCGGGGCTGGAGCCATCTCCATCCCTCTGCTTACCAACTGTTTGACTTCCACTTCCCAGGAAGAACTGATATCACAGCATCATGCAGCTTGCACACAGTCCAAAAGAAAGTTTCTTTAAACAACAATCGATAAGATTCTCTGTAGTGCACACTCTTCTATTTTCTAATCTGTTTTTTCTTTCAAATTTTGAAACCATAACAGGTAGGAACTACTGTTATGAGAGGTTCAGGGATTCGATCGGAGACGTAAAAGACACTTTCCACTCCAAACAAATGGACCAAAGGTATATTTTATTATATAGAGGATAGTAAAGGTGACAGTCTGCAAACAGATCCAAATAGGTCAAATATTAAGAGGGAAAAAACATCAGCCCGACTGGAAAGGGAAAACACCCACATCGGCTGAAGAGAAATGACACAAATCAACCAGAAAGAGAAACACCAGGTTGACCGAAAAGAGAACACATCAAATCAATTACTTCATATCAAATCAATTACTTCACATCAAATCAGTTACTCACAACATCCACGCCCCACTGCCGGGAGAGCCCTGTCAATCGACGCGGCTGGGCAAGGATCACACGTCCTGGGCAAGGTGTCCCTTCCACAGGTGGAACTCTCACTAGGGCTCAGTTTCCAGCAGTTTTTATACCATCAGTAATTTTCAGAGTAAGCAATTACAGAGTTTGCAGAGCAAGCATTTAGTGTTCCCATGTACAAAATGGTTATCAGTGGCGTACGTGCACTGAGCCCCCTGGCTAACATCCTGGCCCAGTAGTTGTGTACGTGCATTGTTCTCTTTGGTTATCGTCCCAGCCCGGCACAGATGGCCAGTCCATCCCGTGCTACGACGCTCCAAGAGCCTTGAAATGTTACAACTTGCAACTCCCTCCGTGAGGGAAAGGCCAGTTCCCGGGAAAAGGCCAGTTCCCACCACACAGAAAGCAGCTTTTATATTTCTTTTTGTGCTGGTGGCTGTAGGTCAATGGAGCAGCCAAACATGGCTGTACTGATGTCAAAACATATTCGGCCGTAGCCGTCTCCATTAACCATAAGACACCATACGCACAGACAATGAACTTCGTACACAAGTACATAAGGCACATCCAAGAATCCAAAATCCAATGACTACAATAATTATAAAACTATCTCGCAATAAAGGACCCAAACCCCAAGGTAACCAATCAAACAACCCCTTAGAATATGAAATGTTATTAACTTGATCTTGCAAATCATGTACAGTATCAAAGATAACATTAGTTTGATCTGATGCACCGCATAGAGTTCAGCATATTGGCTACTCGTATTATCTCCGGTGGTGACAATTGTTTGTTGGGTGGATGGGTTATAGGCAACTGCTTTCCATTTCCGTGAGCCTGATATCATTTTGGCAGAACCATCCGTAAACCAGGTAAGTTTTTGTTGTTCTTCAGTCAATTGATCATATGAGACACCCCATTTAACAGGAGATTCTGTTATATCAGTCTTGGGTGACACAGTTGGCTCACTGCTATATTGAGACACTTGTTCATGCAATAGAGACAACCCCTTTGGGCCAGGTTTGGCCCGGTCTTGAATATACCATTTCCATTTGATGATATTAAATTCTTGTGCATGTCCAATTTTATGAGTAACAGGCGTGCTATGAATCCATTGCATGATGGGTATTTGGGGCCGCATAATTACCTCATGTCCCAGGGTAAGGCTTTCTGAGTCTATTAGAGCCCAATAGCAGGCTAACAACTGTTTTTCAAAAGGACTGTATCTTTCACTGGAACAGGGAAGCTTGCGACTCCAAAATCCCAGAGGATAACGTCGGGCACCTTGTTTTTGCCATAAACTCCAGCTGGCATACTGATCAATGACATCTACCTGTAACTCAGTGGGTCCCGGTTTAATTGGCCATAGATCTAAAGCAGTCTGAATAGCATGCTTGGCTGCTTCAAAAGCTTCTTTTTGTTCCATTCCCCATTCAAATTCATATTTTTTCCTGGTAACTTTATATAAAGGTGCAAGGAGCCGACTTAAATGTGGAATATGTGCCCTCTAAAATCCAAATAATCCAATAAATTTTTGTGCTTCCTTTTTGTTACGGGGTGCTGCAAAATCTAATATCTTTTGTCTAGCTTTAGGTAAAATTTCTTGTTTTCCATTATTCCAAAGTACTCCCAAAAATTTAACATTTGAACTCGGGCCCTGAATTTTAGCTGGATTAGTTTTCCATCCATCCTCCTCAAGTATGTCCATTACTTTTTCTAACTGTTGTTGTACTTTTTCTTCTTCATTTCCTTGGATCATAATATCATCTATATAATGTACTATTTGGACATCATCAGAAGCAGGTACCTTTGCCAAGGTTTCAGCAACCTGTCGATGGCAGATAGTGGGACTATGAACATATCCCTGAGGAAGTCTAGTAAAGGTATATTGTTGTCCCAGCCACGTGAAAGCAAACTGTTCTTGGACACTTTTAGGTATAGGTATGGTGAAAAAGGCATTAGCCAAGTCTATGACTGCATACCAAGTGCCTGGATAACATTGCACTTTTTCTATAAGAGTAATCAAATCAGGGACGGCCGCTTGAATAGCCAGAGTCACTTTGTTTAGCTCTCTGTAATCTACAGTCATTCTCCATGTCCCATCACCTTTTTTAACAGGCCAGATAGGATTATTCCAGGCTGTCGTTACTCTGCGAAGGACTTTTACAGCCAAATAATCTTCTATGGTCTCAGATATTTCTTGTTGTCCTCCAGGGATGCGATACTGTCTTTGATTGATCACTTGTGTGGCAGGTGGAATTTCTACTTCATGATGCAAACAGCCCACAATTATAGCATTAATATGAAAAGACAAAGCTCTAATAGCAAATTGGTATTGTCCATCAGCCAAATTTAATGTCAATCCTTTTAGAATATCAATCCCAATTATATATTCTGGTATTGGCACAATCATAACTAGATATGTGTGCCGGGGTATTTGCCCAATTTGCATAGAAAGATTAGTGGTAACTGCCTGGATTTCTTTTCCTCCCAATCCAGTTATCAGAATTGATGTACCTTGAAACTTAGTTGGATTCCCATAGATAAGGGTGGCCTCTGCCCCTGTATCTACAAGTGCCTTCACACTAGTTGTAGATCCATTCTTCCAAAATATTTTAATTGGTACATGTGGTCTAATATCTTTTCTTATAATGGCACTAATCGATACAGAGGTTTGGCCTTCCCCTCAATCACATAAGTCAGCAAGAAGAGGATCCAAGGGAGGAGGTGGTGCACTAGGTGCAGTAGGCACTGGGTTGGAAGCATCCTCTATACTGTCCCTTCTATTCACTTGTTTTACATTCAACCCTTTTTCTTTATATAGTTTCCATAATTCTCTAGTGTCAACTCCATCAATCTGGTCTTTAGGTACTCCTGCCTGGAGTAGGGCCAAAAACATATCACCTCGAGTCATTTTATCCTTTTTAAAGAATGTTTCTCTTTTTTCCCTTCTTGGAGAGTTTTCAGTTGTCTGCCAGTCTCCCAAGTCTGCTAGCTGCATAATCTTATCTGCAAGTGTTGATATAGGACTTTCAGTTTCATTCATGAGAAGGGTTGTAATTATTTGTTTGTATGCCGGAGGTGCAGTTTTTATCAACTTGTTTCGCACCTGGACACTTAAAGTCATTTCATTTAAAGCTTCACCACACCCCAGAAACACAGCCCGTTTCATGGTTTCTTCTCTCATCTTTTGAACACAATCTTTTAAAGTATACCATGGTCTATTAGTGTCTGGCCACATATCATCCATGGGGTATTTATCTTGAGCTCCTTTTACTGTAAGAGCCAATAAAGTTGTACCATCAGTGTCTTGTCCACGATCATTTGGGGGGTGAGCATTCATGCTCCAGTCTCTGAAAGCTCCCCGTATTACTGGATCATTGGACAAAATTACAAATTTAAAAGCATCTCCTGCATCCAGATTAATTCCTGTAGCGCCCATATCATATAGGCGAACAAGCCAGGTTATAATGGCTTCTCCAGGCTTTTGTGTAGCCCGGGCTAAAATATCAGAAATTTCTTGTTGGTTAAAATCCTCAATCACATCTTTCCTTACAGGATGATTACCATCCATTTCCATCCGCCGACAGCGAAGAGGACGTGCCTCTGTGTGTTTGGGCGGTTTTTCCTCTTCCTCATAATCAGTTTCAGAATCATCATCCCAGATATCACCATCCCATGTGTCCGGGTCCCACTTAGGACCGGCCGATGCTATGGCCATATGAACTTTTCGTTCGTTTACCTTTCCTCTTCTCTTTCTATATTTATATTTGGCAACTCTTACAGCAGCCTTTTCTGCTATAGCTTGGTAGTTACGAGCCTGATCTCCCAGTGCAAGATATTGACATTGAATCATAGCCAAGCGAGACTGCAAATCTAAATTTTCTTTTTCCGAGAGTGCCTTCTCTGTCTGTATCTTATCCCTATCTTCTATAGCCCGGCGATAAGCAGTCAACAAACACCAACCTCGCCGTGCCAAAAATGAAACATCATGTTTCTCTTTCCTTTCCACCGTCTGCAAAGCTTTGGTCACATCCAACGGTTCAAATCGTCGCAGACGAGCATCCCAAGCTTCATATAACCCTGACCTATGAGCCCACTCCCCAGCCAGAGTGCAAAAGGGAGGGTCCTCCCATCCTGGAATTTCTTCCACCTTGGCTTCAGTTACCTTTCGTTTGAATAGGAAAGGCATCTCCTTAATCGAATCCTGCTCACAGCGCCAATTATGTTATGAGAGGTTCAGGGATTCGATCGGAGACGTAAAAGACACTTTCCACTCCAAACAAATGGACCGAAGGTATATTTTATTATATAGAGGATAGTAAAGGTGACAGTCTGCAAACAGATCCAAATAGGTCAAATATTAAGAGGGAAAAAACATCAGCCCGACTGGAAAGGGAAAACACCCACATCGGCTGAAGAGAAATGACACAAATCAACCAGAAAGAGAAACACCAGGTTGACCGAAAAGAGAACACATCAAATCAATTACTTCATATCAAATCAATTACTTCACATCAAATCAGTTACTCACAACATCCACGCCCCACTGCCGGGAGAGCCCTGTCAATCGACGCGGCTGGGCAAGGATCACACGTCCTGGGCAAGGTGTCCCTTCCACAGGTGGAACTCTCACTAGGGCTCAGTTTCCAGCAGTTTTTATACCATCAGTAATTTTCAGAGTAAGCAATTACAGAGTTTGCAGAGCAAGCATTTAGTGTTCCCATGTACAAAATGGTTATCAGTGGCGTACGTGCACTGAGCCCCCTGGCTAACATCCCGGCCCAGTAGTTGTGTACGTGCATTGTTCTCTTTGGTTATCGTCCCAGCCCGGCACAGATGGCCAGTCCATCCCGTGCTACGATGCTCCAAGAGCCTTGAAATGTTACAACTTGCAACTCCCTCCGTGAGGGAAAGGCCAGTTCCTGGGAAAAGGCCAGTTCCCACCACACAGAAAGCAGCTTTTATATTTCTTTTTGTGCTGGTGGCTGTAGGTCAATGGAGCGGCCAAACATGGCTGTACTCATGTCAAGAGAACTACTCAACTTTTTTTACAACCTAACAGAGGTTTGGAAACCACTGCTCTACCTGCAGCTGTAGGGACAGGAGGCTAAAAGAGCAGGGAGAGAGATGGGGCTGGGCGGGGCGTGTGCTGCCCCCACTCCCCATGGAGAGAACTCAGACATTTAGGAGTCTGGCAATTGCACAATTATTTCTGCTACAGCAGCCTCCTGCCTGGTCTCCTGTCTCCTGTCTCAACTCCATGTCCACCCTCCTCACAGCAGACAGACATGGAGACGTGCCACAAATCTGACTGTAACTTGACTGGAGAGTCAGGTCGCCCAGGTTCTTGGTCAGCGTAAGACGCGAATTCAGACACCGACACACCGGGAACAGCAAGCAAGCAAAGATTTACTAGAGGAAAGGTCAGATACACTCCAAGTGAGGAGCTGGCACTGCCAGAGAGCGCATCAGCCCCGAGTCTTGGGTTAGTTTTATTTTTATTTGGGCTGTGTAGAAGGGAATTAGCATTATGTGGTTATCTGCCAATAATGGCATTTCCCCCACCACACATTGGGAGGGGGAGTTCTTGATGTTCAAGGGGAATTTCCGGAACTGTCATGTCAGCCATCCCCCTCAGAAGGGGGGCTAATGCACATGGAATTTGTATGTAAATTAAAGAAAAGTCAACGTCCTCTAGAGGTGTACAGCAGAAGGCTTTGTGTGTGCTGTTTGCGTACCCATTATTTTCATCGTCGCGGTTGATGGCCTCAGACTCACTGGTGGTGTCAGGCAGGTCTCAGTTCCCCTTTATCTGCATCTTGTAGGATGCCAGCAAGACACGCTTCACTGATGCAGCAAGGTCTCTAGCCACGATCCTCTGCTCATGTCTACCTACCTACCTATCTGACGACCACTTCCATTTCCTGCTTATGACCCATCCGTGGCTCCCGGTGCACTGAGGATAAAATCCACAGTCCTCACGGAAGCCCACAAGGTGACTGCCCCTGCTGGCCTCTCTCCCTGCCTGCCCTCTGCCATCCCAGTGCTCAGCCTCTCTGAAATAGTCACAGTTCTCTCCCATTCTTAAAATCTCATCTCACAAGTCCCCTCCTGCAGCTAGACACCTCTGACCCCTGTGTATCCCATCCAGCCCTGCTCACTCTAGGTCGTCAGTGTCTGGGTGGCCTGTGTTCTCCACTGGACAGTAAGACTCGGAAAGACAGGGCCTGGGCCTAAGTCACCATGTGTCCCCAGCATCATCTAGCTCAGGGCTGAGCACAAAGCAGATGCTCAGGGAATATTGAGTGAATAAATGGATGGATGGAAGGATGGATGGAAGGATGGATGGATGGATGGATGGATGGATGGATGATGGATGAAAGCACTGTTTTAAACGTGTATCTGACTGGATGTTTGCATCTTCACATAGTAACTTCCCTTAATTCCTCCCTGAAGTTCTTTGCAAACCTCTTTCCCTTCCAGTTGACTCCTCCTCCTCCCCTGTGTCCTCCTCATGTGAAGTTACTGCACAGCTGTGCCCCGTGGGGCGCCCCTGCTGGGGAAGGGTCGCATCCTCCCCTTCTGACATGAGATGCGTCTCTCTCCTCCCCACCCCATCACCATGAATGTGGCCCTGAGGGACTTGGGTGATTTCTGGGCCTGGAGAGGTCTGCCATCAGGGGCATCCACTTGATCCTGTCACGTTGGTCTTGAGGCCTGAGGCCTGTGGAGGCCCCTCGAGGCTCACTGTCAGTTTCCCTGGGCTTGCAGGCACCAGATGCCTTCCCTTCTCATCTGCACAGCACCCTCCTACTGGAGCTCTTTCAGATCCCCCAGAATCCCCTCCCCTGGGGCACCCCCACACACAAACACACTCACCAAGCAACAGCATCTCTGCCACATTCCTTCTGCAGCCTCCTCCCTGACCCCCTGGCATCCACCAGGCCCCAGACCCTCCCTCACAGCAGGATCTTGTCCCAAAGACCCTTTCCCAGGGCCCCCCAGCTGGACCTGGTGATGGTGAGACCCTCCCCCACAGCAGTAGGATCTTGTTCTGGGCGAGACTGCAAGTTCCTCCTCTGCTCACAGCCTGCCTGCCAGGCTCACTTCCCTGGAGGAGAAGTCTCAGCCCTGACTGCTGACCTCCTTAGGGGGCTGAGACCCTCCCACTTCCTTTACCTAGGGAAGAAAGGAGAGGAGGAGGGGCTTAGTCTGAGGGGAGGGGTGGAGTGGTAGGGAGACTGGAGTTCCATAACTCAGCTTATGGGGAAGGGGCTTCTGAGCTCCACACACAGCAGACCCCACCCTGTTGTGGGACGGGGTCTCTCCTCAGCAGGGGCAGCCACAGCTGGACAGACACAGGGCTGGACTCAGACGGTCCCGTGGGTGGGGGCACAGAGACCCTGAACACCCGGGACCAGACAGACTTCAGCCCTCCACCTCCTCAGCCAGAGGGAATCTGGGACCCTTGAGGCACAGACTTGGGGTCCTGGGCAGAGATGATTTCGAGGTGGGGTCCTGGGGGCCTCTGGGGCTCGCCATACAACCAATCAGAGTAAGGGGGGCTGGGCCGTTAGTCTTTAACAAGACTGAAAACGAAAGAGGAAGCTGGAAAGGAATTCCTTTCAAATCGCTCACCCAGAACTCTACAGGAATGGGGGTGGTTTTCCCCGGGGTCCCCAGAGCCCTGAGCCACCTGCTGCTCCTGTTGTTGCTGCTGGAGGAGTCGAGGGGGTTCCCCCCCGGTGAGCGCCTGGGCGGCGGTGGGGGATGGGGGAGTCTGGGTGCGGATGGGGGACCGGGCTTTGTGTGCGGCTTGCGGGAGGAGAGGGGATGTTAGGACTTGCGGAGGGCGCGCTTGCAGGGGGCTCTACCGAAGGGGGCAGGGGCGTTTGAGGCGCCCGGCGGCGGCGGGGAGAGGGGATGTGGGGAGGGTCTGGCGGGTCCTCAGGGTGGTGTGGGCGCCGTGTTTCCTGGGACGGAGGGTCCGCAGGAGGCAGGTGAGGGTCTGGGGGGCTGGGAGGCGCGGGCGGGGAGGACGGTGAGGGTTCCCCGGAGACACGTGGAGAGGGGGGCAGTGAGTGTCCGGGGCACTCCGTGGGGAGCGATGTCTGGATGGGGTGTCCGCAGGGAGCCAGATGAGAGCCTGGGGCCCGTGGTGGGGGACGGTGAGGGTCTCTGGGGAAGGCAGGGAGACAGGTGAGGGTCTGGAGGAGGCAGTGTGGGGACGGGAAGTGTGGGAGGGGGGCTGCCATGAAACTAGCAGTGAGGGAAGGAAGTAGCAAGGAGCATGTGGGCGGCTATTGAGGGGGATGGTGGGTGTTTGTGTGTGTTGTGTGTGTGTGTGTGTGTGTGTGTGTGGTCCTCGTGAAGGAGGAAGGAGATCAGCAGGGAAGCTGGTATTTGGGAGCCATGGTGGGGATGGTGAGTATCTGGGGTCCACGGAAGGGGGCGGGAGGCTGAGGGGCTGCAGTATGGGGGTGGTAAAGGTCTGGGAAGGTGGACCAGAAGGGAGGCAGGTGATGGTCTTGGGGGGCATCAATTTGTGCTGGCCTTATGAAACGTATCTGGGGTGCTCTCTCGTGTTCCATCTTCTGCTGGAGTTTGTATAATACCATTTCAATCTTAAACATTTGTTAGAATTAACCAATGAAGCCATCTGGGCCTGGAGTTTTCTTGCTGGGAAATATTTAATCACGGCCTTAATTTCTTAATATTTGAGGGATTATTAACTTTTTCTTCTTATATCAGCTGTGGTAAGATGAATTGTTTTTTGAGAAATTTGTCCATTTTTATTGTATGTAACTTCTATTTCACTGATTTCTCCTTTTATCTTTATTATGTCTTTTGACTTTTGTTATGTATTCTATGTTCTTTCTCTAATGTCTTGAGCTTGAAGCTGAGCGGGTTCACTATTTAGTGTCTTTTTCTCTAATATCTGCATTTAAGGCTGTTACTTGCTCTCCAGTCACTACTTTAGCTGCACTCCCAAGGTGTGATATGTATTGTTTTCATTCTCATTCAGTTCAAAATATTTTGTAATTTCCCTTATGATTTCTTCTTTGACCCATGGACTATATCAAGTGTGCTGTTTAATTTCCAAGCAATTGGGGGTTTTCTAGATATCTTTTTTTAAAATTGATTTCTAGCTTATTACACAGTGGTCAGATAACATATTCCGAATGATTTCAATCCTCTGACACTTGTTGAATCACTCTTCATGTCTCAGGGTGTGGCTGATTTTGGCAAACGTTCCACGTGCACATAGAAATGCTGTCTGTTCGTGTGGGTCAACTGTGTCAAGTTAATTCTGTGGTCCAGACTGTGTACCGTACGGATTTTATGTCTGCTTGTACTCTGGTTATTGTGAGAGAACTGTTAATATCTCTCGAAGTGTTTTGGATCTGTCTCTCCTTTTAGTTTTGCTAATTTTGCTTTATGTATCTAAAGCTGTGTAATTGGAAACATACAGATTTATGATGGTGAAATCTCCCATTGCAGGGGCCTCTCTTTACTCCCAAAATGTTTTTTGTCTTAAAACCTGATGTGATGTTAGCAGAGCGATGCCAGCCTTCTTCTGGTTAGAGATGGCATTTATATCGTTTTTCCATCCTTTCCATTTCAGTCTTCTGATGTCTTTGTGTGACTCTTATAAGCAACATAATTTGATTTTGTGATTTTTTTCTTTTAATTGTGTCTGACGACTTGATTCTTTTACATGGAGTTTTTGGTACACTCACATTAATGTAATTACTGTTATGTTTAGGTTTATATCTACCATCTCGCTCTATATCTTCTATTCAGCTAATCTGTTTGTTCGTTTTTTTCTCCTTTTCTTTCCTTCTTTTGGATATCTAGCTTTTTCAATACTCTATTTTTTTCTTCTATTAATTTGTTAATTGTACATCTCTTACTCTTCTCACAGTGGTAGTTTTAGAGAATATAGTATGTATTAGTATTGTAGTCAAGTACTAATTATGACTTTTAAGAATTCCTAGATATTACTAGACCTTTAAACTCCGTTTCCCACCACCCCAAACTCTCACATTATTGTTGTCATAAACTTTATTTTATTTATTTATTTTTTTTTGTGAGGAAGATCGGCCCTGAGCTGACATCTGCAAATCCTCCTCTTTTTGCTGAGGAAGACGGGCCCTGGGCTAACATTCGTGCCGATCTTCCTCTGCTTTATACGGGACGCCGCCACAGCATGGCTTGCCAAGCAGTGCGTCGATGCACGCCCGGGATCGGACCGGGCGAACCCCGGGCCGCCGCAGCGGAGAGCTTGCACTTAACCGGTTGCACCACCGGGCCAGCCCTGTTGTCATAAACTTTAGTTGTACATATAGTTAAATTCCACAGAACATGAAAATGATGGTTCTACTCCTTCAATATTCATCGGAAATACTCAAACAGTTGTTCTTTGGGGTTTCTGCCTGTGTTTGCTTCTTTCATTCTGGGATAACATCTCCTCTGCCTGAAGAGCTCCCATTGGCTTTTCCTTTAGTGCAGACCTGTTAGCAGCGCCTATGCACATTTTTTTTCTTAAACCATCTTTATTTTGACTTCCTTCCAGTATAATATTTTTCCTGGCTATAGATTTGTAAGGTAGTGATGATTTTATTTCAGCACTTGGAAGATGTCATTTCAGTGTGTTCTGCTTTCCATCATTTCTGTTGAGAAGTCAGCTCTAACGTTCTTATAAAATGCTCCCTAAAATTAATATGTCTTATTTTCGTTGGGTGTTTTTATTTCCAATGTTTCTCTCTGTCTCAGCTGTTCAGTATTTTGGCCATGATGTTCTCAGGGGGCTTTGTTTCTGTTTATCCTGCCTAACGCTTAGAGCCTCCTGAACGTGGTATTGATGTTTTGCATGTTCTAGACAATTCTTGGCTATTATCTCTTTGAATAATGCCAGTGTTGCCTTTTCTCTCTTCTCTCCTGAAACTCCAAGTGATACAGATGAGAGGGTTGCACATGTCACTTATGCTTAGCTTTCCCTTTTTCTCCTTTCATATTTCTCTAAGCTTCTCTTTATGTATATTCCATTTTCCTGTCCTCCAGCTCACTAATCCTGTTTTTCTCTGTCTAATCTGCTGCAGATCCCATCCAGTGAGTTCAAAACTTCAGATATTATGTATTTCATTTCTAGAATTCCCATTTTATCTTTATATATTGCAGTTCTCTGGTGGTGAAATCCTCGTTCCTTTCAAATATGTTGCCCATTTTCTTAAACATATTAATATTAAAATTTTGTCTGCTAATACCAACATGGGGATCATTTGCAGGTTGGCTCCAATTCTCTGGGATCTTCTATATTTCTTGATTACCAGTCTTGCCTTCCTGCCCCTTTGGTGTCAACAAATTCACGATGAATCTAGCACGTTACCTACTATACACCAGTTTGGCTTCAGTTGATGTTATTTTCCACCCAGAAAGGTTTATTCTTTTCCTCGGACAACAGATGATACCAGGGCCTTATCGCCTCAATTCAATCAGGATCGACCTGGGTCAGCACAAGGTCACAGTTCTAGTAGGATTCTGTAATCGGCATGTGACCTTCAGAGGTTTCAGCTGAGGGCCTGGCAGTTCTGTTCTTGGTCCTTGAAAGACTGTGGGAGATTTCTGTTCTGCCTTTTGGAGTTTCCCGGTTTTCTGCCTTGTGCAGTATGATCGCTCAGTCGTATCTTCTTCTGTCTCTCTGCCCAAATATACTCCTGCCTTCTCTTCCCCCTCTTAACGCCTCTCTAATCTCTTTCCACCCTAATCTTTTTGCCGGACCCTCTCTTCCTCTCATCCTGTCCATCACAAAACACTCTGCTTGGTTCCTTGCACTCACCTCTGGGATGGGTCAGGACAGAGCAGCCTGATTTAAATGACTCAAGACAGAGGCAGCTGTTAGAAACCTTGAATTGGCCGGCGAATCACCCACGTGTCCTCCTCCCTCAGGAACCCACACTCTCCGCTATGACCTCATGGCCCTGTCCCTGGACAGACCTGAGAAGCCCCAGTTCCTGGCCCTGGGATACTTTGATGATGAGCTCTTCCTGCGCTATGATGGCAAGAGCCAGAGGGCAGAGCCCCGGGGTCTAGGGATCAAGATGGACCTGGGAGCTGAGACCTGGGAGAGAGAGACCAAGGACCTGAAGGAGAAGGAGCGGCAGCTCAGACAGTTGCTGACAGAGATCATGGGCCAGCAGGGCCAGGGCTCAGGTGAGTGGGGGCAGAGTCAGGGGCACGTGGGTCTGATTCTGGTCCCTGCCCTGTTTATCCTGCAGCAGGGGGAGGGGAGGGCACAGCAAGGCTGGAATTGCACAGATAGGTGAGGCCCCCCTGAGACTGCACCAGGTTCCTCACATTTGGGTGGTGGAGACGACATACCCCTCTGGGCGGGAGTCCTGTTGGGTGGAGAGATTCTGGGACAGTGAGGTGACAGGTCGCTGCCTGGGGTGGGCCAGGCCTTCACTCCCTCCAGGCCACACTGGGCTGTGAGCTCCAGGGAGACAGCACCAGAGGCTTCTGGCGCTTGGGCTACAAAGGGCAGGACTCCCTCACCTTCGATTCAGAGACCCTCACTTGGACGGTGGCCACACCCTCAGCCCAGCCCATCAAGAAGCTCTGGGAGACCCAAGGCTCCAAGGCTGATCTGGTTAAGATTTTCTTGCGTGTAACTTGTCCTGCCCAACTCTGGAGATACCTGGCCTCTTGGAGTGGCCTCCTAGACAATACAGGTACTGACCTGGGTGGGAGGGTCCACCCACTGAGTCTGCCCCCGGTTCCTACAAGAAAGAGAACTTTCCTCTTGCTCTCTGAGTGGCTTTCCTGCCCTGGTCTTAGGTTAGGTGCTGAGTTGTGACTGAATTGTCGGAGAGGCACACCCATGTGGGTGGGTGAGGGGTCTCCCGTGGACCCATTGCTGGTCCGTCAACTGGAGAAGTGTAGGGTCCTCCGGATGTGGGCCTGGATCTCAGACCTCAAGCCCCAGGCAGGCAGGAGAGGGAAAAATTTTCTGTCCAAGACTCTCATTCTCTGGGATGTTGACATTGGGGGGGGAGACATCTAGGTTTGACCTCCTTGGTGGAGGCCCTAGGATGGGGTCAACCTGGCTGGAAGCCATGATAGAACAGAATATTCTAGCTCTGGAGCAAGGGTCACATGTTCAAAGGCAAACCACCCAGAATCCTATTACCAGGGTCATTCCACTTTTGTTCTGCTTTCTCTTTTAGAAAAGTCCACCTTAAAGTTTCCTCCTCGTCTAAGTCTTGTGACAGAAAATAAAATGAAAGAGTAGATACTGTTGTGTGTGGGGGGCAGGGGAGCGGATGAAAATACCTATAATCCTCCAGAGGTCCCCAGAGGAATGTAAAGTCATGGACGAAAGAATAGGGCTGCAGGGCCAGCTGGCCATCCTTGTGGACAGTCCCTCCATCGCCCCCTGGTGCATGTGGAGCTGATTCTGTTGGGGAGGAAGGAGGTACATCTCCGAGGCCAGATTCTCACTCCCTGTAGAGCAGAGCAGCGCCTCTGCCCCATCCATGCCTACAAATTCTTCAAAACTGTGTGCTAAGCATCTTCAGGTGGATCCACTGGCCCCTGAGAGCAGGGAGTTCCTCTCCTCACAGGCTCTCCAGGTGGGCGAGGGCCGGACCCCTTAGAGGGTCCTGGGGCTGTTGGAGCAGCGTGGGGGCCTCCCACAGTCCTCTCTCCACTGGGGACGTAGCCCCCCTGGAGTGGTGGCTGGGGGTGAATGTGCACGGGTGATTTCTAAGGGCTGGCTGGTTCCTGCTCTTGATTCCCTGCAGTGGAAGGAGGGAGCCTCCTTGGCGTCACTGAACTCTGCTTTGTCTCCCCCCAGATCCCCCGTCAGTGACTGTGACCCGCAGTAAGAACCTGCTGGGCAAGGTCATCCTGAGGTGCTGGGCTTTTAGCTTCTATCCTCGGGGTGCCATCCTGACCTGGCTTCGGGATGGGGAGCCCATGCACCAAGGCACCTTTGGGCCTGGGGTCAGCCTGCCCAGTGGTGACGGGACCTACCAGACCTGGGTGGACACTCGGGTCCTCCCTGGAGAGGAGCAGATGTTCGCCTGCCACGTGGGACACTGCGGGCTGAACACCACGGTCCCTGCAGTCTCTGGTGAGGAGCTGGGGGAGCCCTCGGGGTCCAGGGAGCTGGAGGCAGAGTTGGTATAGGATCCTCGTGTGAAGAAGGGCCCACTGGGTATAATCGAAGCCCATTTCATGTGACCTCCAGGAACTCAAGGTCAGAGGGCTTCCTGTGCGGCTGCTCCTGCTGTGGCTCCTCTCGCTTTGTCCACTGTCGCTGCTGTGCTGTATTTGGTGGTGGTCGAAGCCTAGATGAGCAAACACACAGAGGATGTGAGAGCCCAGGTGAGAAGCACATGGGACAGTGAGGAGGACGGATCTGATTCTTTTCTGGGTGGTGAGTGGAGACAGCTCTCTTCCTGCTAAAAACAAGGCAACAGGCCCTAAACGGAGTCACTTATGCTAAGTCCCACGTCATCACCAAAGCAAGATTTCACTCAGTGACAGTTTAAGCTCTCCCAGACATGGAATTTTAAACCTCTCAACCAGGAATCTGCTCATCACTAGTCAGGTCATCTGCCTGATAGACCCCAGCCATCACCTAAAGAAAGGGGAGCTTGCAATAACCAAGCTGCCTTTTTGCCTAACATAACTTCCCTGTTCCTGCTGCCTTATGCCTAAAAATCTCTTGCCTTGGACAGCTCTTCGGAGATCCTTTCTATATGCTTGACAGGATACTGCCCGGTTCATGAATCTTTGAATGAAGCCAGTAAGATCTTTAAAATTTACTCAGCTGGATTTTGTTTTTTAACATATCTTACCCAGGAACAGGAAAAGAATAGACAAGCCATCTTCCTGTTTACAGGATGAGGGAGACAAGGTGTGTATTACGAAAACTGGCTGAAAAACAAAAAAGATAAAGACCCAACCATTTATCCTGCCTTTCCAATTCACATAAGAACTGGACCTGAAGACATTCACTTAGTTGAGAAAGAGAGGGTTTTTTTGTACAGAAGTAGTCCAAATAAGAAAGATAGAAAAGCAAAGGCAGAGTGACATTATTACCACTTGTGAGCCTAATGAATGAATGGATCTCAGCCGTAACCATCAACGGCTGCCAGCCTGGCCACTGGAGAGACAACTTGATGTTGTGCACTTCCTGGTGGAAAGACCCTTGATGTCACTCCATCATCGATTTACTGGAAACAGGAGGCAATTGACTGGAAACAGAGAATCAAGTTCAACCACATGGTGGACAGGTCCTTGGTGAAGGCACAGTCTTTGTGGAAAATTATAGGACAAACTACCTTATTCCTTCACCAAATAAACTGTCAGGAAACAAACAAACCAAAAAAAGATGGAGAGGGTACCTGAGGGTTACTGTAAATATTTAATATGATTACCTTTCCACCTTGTTATGAGAAGAAGTTAATCTTGTCAATTTGCTGTTTTCTTGTTTAACCTGAGGGGTAACTCAAGGGTCACAAGGATTTATGAGCTTGTTTTACAGAAGAAGGAGAATGCCTTCAAGGAAGTTACCATCACCAGATAACCAGCCCCCAGCTGCCGTTGATGTCCAAAAGTCAGATTTCCCAGTGGCTCATCAGGAGTGACCCCTTTGTTTCTCTGAAACTCCACCTCCCAAGCCCCTTAGCTCTATAAAACCCCCGTCTTTCTTCTCTTCTTAAGGTAGATTTGAGAGAACTTATTCTCCCACCTTCTTGTTTTGGCCAATTCGAATAAACCTTTCCCCACCTCCAAGCACTAATGTCTCAGTGATTGGCTGACTGCACATCAGGCACACAAACTTGAGATTAAGAGGTTCGGTATTAATTTTGGTGAGCCACCAGGAGTCTCATGCCTGTGGCTGGCCGGCTTCCTGGTGAGGGTTCGAGTGATCAGTGGCCCCCAGCAGCTGCCTGGGCTTCTTTGCCCAGGGGCCTTCCCCTGCTGCTCCATTCTTCCTGCTGGTGTCAGCCAGCCTCAACGAAATGCTTGCTTGGCGTGGAGAAATACATTGGACTTGGGTCTGCTTTTGATTTTGCATTTGTCAGGCGTCGGATTTTATCTTTGCGTGAGTGCACTGGTTGTGTGCAAGTCAGCTATGAGGAACACTAAATTGACCCCTACCTCTAGCTCCCTTGGTTACATTCTCCAAAATTTGGCAACTTTTAGCTACAAGCCCATGAAAAGGAAAAAGGTCATATTCTGTTATAACATCACATGGCCACAATGTTCTTAAGACTCTGGAGAAAACTGCCAGATCATGGGTCCTTAAATTGGAAAAACCTCTAAATTAGATAAATTTTTAGAGAGCTCTCATCATAATTGTTTTATTGGTACCTATGAAAAGACCAAATTAAAAAGGAAATGCAAAAAAAAAAATAATGACTAGCCTTAAGACTGACTCAGGCTGCAATTAAATTGAAAAAAATGTAAATGTATAAGAATTGATAAGATTATAAAGGTTGGAATGTTTGAGATAATTTTATATAAAGAGATTATATCAACTTTGCTTGAGTGTGTTTTGAAAATTGACATTATGTCTGGGTGAGAATGCCTCCCCTACCTAATATTATAAGACGTGTGGATGAGGTCCTAATGAAAGCTATGATTGGAGGTATAAGAGTTGGTGGAATTAAGTGATTACAGCTCTTTGGCATGATTGTGTTATAAATTGTATTGTGGGGATAGACATTGTGTCTCACTGGGGGAAACATTCCCCCAGTATTGATATGGTAAAACAGCATATAAATCTGCCCTTCAGACAATGTTAATTAAACGTACTAAAGGAAGTCAATAAGTCAATAGGGTTGCCCGAGCCCATACAGTGTGAGATGTTTTTCTACCTGCTGATTATAGCGAACATTAAGAGCTCTTTTTAACTGTTTAAAGTAAGTGAGCTTTGGCAAATTAAAGCTTGTTTAAGTTTGTTGGTTTGATTGAAATAGGCATGTCCTCATTTTCAGAGAGATTCATGGAAAGGACTCTGACACTTGCTCTAGAATACAAGTTTCTGATGAACTTTCAGATCATAAAACTGAACTGAGTGAGAAATTACAGAACTCTAATGGAGAAACTGATGACTTCATGAAACTGCTAACAAAAGATAGTTATGGGACTAACTGAACTGATGATTATAATTTTTATGACTTTCATTTGAAATATTGCCGATTTTTTAATGTTTTGTTTTTTCAGATTTAAGAAAACCTTTTTCTCTTTTCTCTTAAGCTAACTATGGCTTATACCAGTTTGTAAATTATATCTTTGTAAGCAGAATTGAAACATTTATCTTTTTCTCCCTACCTGATCCCTCCCGAATTTAGAAATTATTAGTGAGTGAATATTCTTATTCTCATGGCAATATAGTTATTTGCATAAGTTCAATAAGAATCTGTTCTCCTCGTAATGGGATGCAATTGGAAACATTGGTAATATCACCAAGCTTTGACTGGAATGTCACATTTGAGAGAAACATGCATAGACTCTGATTTGACCAGATGGCTAAGGGAGAAAGATTGACTTTATGAAATAAAGCCCCTTGGAAATACTGGCCTGGTATCTTGCTTACACGGTTCCCAGCAACCTTACAAGGTGAGTAAAGAAGGTCACTGCCCTGGCAGGTGCAAAGAACTTCAGGATATTTTGGGGAATCACAAGAGAGGAAATCACTCAAATCTATGGGTTTTGCAGAGGGAGTCTGATAACAGGTCTTTGGATTGGCTTTCCTGGCCTTGAGAGGCCTTTAAAGTTTTTTCTGAGATTTCCTTATAAAAAGTTCCAGCAAAGTAGATTTAAAAGAATCTATATGATCACTTGCTATTCTTGCTGTACTTATGTAAATAATTGGGCCAAACCAACCAATTAGTCTTAATTTGGCTGTCTTTGGTAAAAAAAATAAAGAGGGTGATTTCAAAGAGAAAAATTAGGTTTTAGTAGAAACAATAATACACACTCATAGATATTAGATTCTAGTTCTGTAAATTGTCTTTGAGGTTTCTGTTTTCTATCTGTAACTGGCTATTATGCTTCCTCGTTGACTTTGACTCCCAAGCCTAGAAAGACAATTGGATTATTAGAATTTCTCAGATGTTGGCAAATGCAAGTAATCTTTCTAGAAGTTGGATATGTCATCCCAAAAATTATTCAGTGCAAGACCATGAGGACCCCTTGATAATTCTTGTTTATATTGTCTAGACTGGCTTTCAGGACTGTTCTCTTGGATTCCACAAGGGACTAGATCTATTCTTCAGGGACTATTAAAATTTGAGTTGTCTACAGTTCTTATTCTTCTGATTTGATATATGATGATAAAATGTGCTTTTAAATGTTGTACTAAAACTGTTGAACAAGGTGCAAAAAATTTTATAATGCAAAATATAATCCAATGTCCAAGTGTTTTCAATCTAAGGTTGAAAATTTTCATTCCTCAGTTTCCCCATCTTCACCCCCTTTCCAGAGGAAGTAGCCAGAATGATTGACACCCCCCTTCCTACAAGAATGAGGAAAGGAAAAAAGACAATGGCGATTCAAGCCAGGTACCTGAGGGTTACTGTAAATACTCAGTAAGATTACCTTTCCACCTTGTTATGAAAAAAAGTTAATCTTGTCAATTTTCTGTTTCCTTGTTTAACCTGAGGGGTGACTCAAGGGTCACAAGGATTTATGAGCTTGTTTTACAGAAGAAAGAGAATGCCTTCAAGGAAGTATGATCACCGGATAACCAGCCCCCAGATGCCCAGAAGTCAGATTGTCCAAGGGCTTATTGGGAGTGAAACATGGATTTCCCCTTTGTTTCTCTGAAACTCCTCCTGCCAAGCCCCTTAGCTCTACAAAAGCCCCTGCTTTCTTCTCTTGTTAAGGTGAATTTGAGAGAACCTGTCCTCCTTGCCTTCCCGTTTTGGCCAAGTCGAATAAAGCTTTCTCCATCTCTAAGCACCAGTGTCTCAGTGATTGGCTTACTGAACATCGGGCACCCGAATGTGAGATTAAGAAGTTTCGTATCAGATAGACTAAAAGGTGTTTAATAGACTTTGAATGACCGCTGACAAAGGTCATTAAAAAAGCAGAGGTCTAACTGCTCTGCAGACTTTACGACCCCTGCTTGTGCATGTACCTCCCAGCTGCTGTGAGATGATAACTGCTTTTTTGAGTTCCTTAGGATGACCCCCGAACAGAGAATCTATGCTGATAGCCATCATCAGTGAAAACTGAAAGATCTGATATGGTACTCCCAGTCTGTAACACCAGAAGGTCAACATTCCTAACCCCCTCCCCAATAACCCAATGGCCTATATAGCTGCTGTAAGATTTTGTGCCCCCTTAAGATGGTTCTTTTGGACATGAGTTGGCCATCTTCCCTCTTGCCAGCAAGCTGTAATAAAAGTCCTTTTTCTCCTACCACTATTCCTCTTGACTATTGGCACGTCTTGCGGGAAGCAGAAGGCCCCACGTTAGGCGGTAACAAGCTGATGGCAAGATGGGTCTTGGGCAGCACTGGGGCTCACCATGCACCCAATCAGAGTAAGGTGAGCTGGGCTGTTAGTCTTTAAGAAGATCGAAAACGAAATAGGAAGCTGGAAATGAAACGCTTTCGAATTGCTCACCCAGAGCTCTACAGGAATGGAGTTAGTGTACCTGTGGTCCCCAGAGCCCTGAGCCACCTGCTTCTCCTGTTGCTGCTGCTGGAGGAGTCCCAGGGGTTCCCCCCTGGTGAGCACCTTGGCGGCAGTGGGGGATGGGGGGAGTCTGGGTGCAGATCGGGGACCGGGCTTTGTGTGGGGCTGGCGGGAGGAGAATGGGACGTTAGGACTTGTGGAGGGTGCACTTGCTGGGGGCTCTATCAAAAGGGGGCAGGAGTGTTTGAGGGGCGTAGTGGCAGGGACAGGGGATGTGGGGTGGGTCTGGCGGGTCCACAGCGTGGTGTTGTGGGTGCCGTGTTTCCTGGGACTGAGGGTCTGCAGCGGCATGTGACTGTCTGGGGCCTGGGAGGAGGTGGTGAGTGTTTGTAGGACCTGGAGGCTCAGGCAGGGCGGACAGTGAGGGTTCCCCAGAGACACGTGGAGAGGAGGGCAGTGAATCTGAGGCACTCCGTGGTGGGGGGGGTGATGTCTGGATGGGGTGTCCATAGGGAGTCAGGTGAGTGCCTGGGGGCTGTGGTGGGGGACAGTGAGGGTCTCTGGGGATGGCAAGGAGGCAGGTGAGGGTCTGGAGGAGGCCATGTTGGGACAGGAAGTGTGGGGGGGCAGCTGCGATGAAACTAGCAGCGAGTGAGGGAAGTAGCAAGGAGCATGTGTGCGGTCACAGAAGGGGATGGCAGTGTGTGTGTCCTCCTCGTGAAGGGGGAAGATCAGCAGGGCAGCTGGTGTTTGGGAGCCATGGTGGGGGATGGTGAGTATCTGGGGTCCTCAGAAGGGGACAGGTGTCTGAGGGGCTGCAGTATGGGGATGGTAAAGTTCTGGTAAGGCGGACTGGCAGGGAGGCAGGTGAGGGTCTTGGGGGGCATCAGATTTGTGCTGGCCTTATGAAACATATCTGGGGTACTCTTCTTACCTAACCCAGTGGGCTTGCCTCCTGGTGAGTTAAATAAGGCTCTACACCAGTTGAAGTTGTTTCACAAAGTAAAGTGTATCTGCAGCAAATAGGAGGCCATGGGGAATCATTTCCAAAGTCATGGCATCCCTGAACAAAGGGAAGCAGGAACTTTTATTTCTGTTGGGGAAGGAACTTTCAAAAGGGAGAGGCAGGTATTCACTTGCACAGGCTCAGCTGGAGAACATGCTTCCACATAATGAGACCTAAGCTCCACCTGGAGAGATCTTTGGATTAACAATATGGCTAGGGGCCGGCCAGCGGTGCAGCGGTTAAGTGCGCATGCTCTGCTTCATGTCCTGGGGTTCGCAGATTTGGATCCCATCCCGGGCACACAGCGACCCACCACTTGTCAAGCCGTGCTGCGGCGGCATCTCATATAAAGTGGAGGAAGATGGGCACGGATGTGAGCCCAGGGCCAGTCTTCCTCAGCAAAAAGAGGAGGATTGGCAATGGATGTTAGCTCTGGGCTAATCTTCCTCACAAAAAAAGAAAAAAGGAAAAGAAACACCTTGGAAAAACAGTTAATTGCTACCAAACCCACCTTTGAGTTTCTAGAGGCCTCGTTGGTGACACTCTCCTATGTTCCATCTTCTGCTACCGTTTGTATAACACTATTGTTTTAATCTTAAACATTTGTTAGAATTAACCAATGAAGCCATCTGGGCCTGGAGTTTTCTTGCCTGGGAAATATTTAATCATGGCCTTAATTTCTTAATATTTGAGGGACTATTGACTGTTTCTTCTTATATGAGCTTTGGTAAGATGAAATATTTTTTAAGAAATTTGTCTCTTTTTATTGTATGTAATTTTCTACTTCACTGATTTCTCCTTTTATCTTTATTATATGTTTTGACTTTTGTTATGTATTTTATTTATTTATTTATTTATTTATTTATTTATTTATTTATTTGAGAGGAAGATCAGCCCTGAGCTAACATCCATGCCAATCCTCCTCTTTTTGCTGAGGAAGACAGGCCCTGAGCTAACAACTATTGCCTATCCTCTGCCTTTTTTTTTCCCCCTTTTTCCCCCCAAAGCCCCAGTAGATAGTTGTATGTCATAGCTGCACATCCTTCTAGTTGCTGTATGTGGGACGCGGCCTCAGCATGTCCAGAGAAGCGGTGCGTCGGTGCGCGCCTGGGATCTGAACCCTGGCCGCCAGTAGTGGAGCGCTCACACTTAACCGCTAAGCCCCGGGGCCGGCCCTGTTGTGTATTTTATGTTCTTTTTCTAATGTCTTGAGCTGGAAGCTGAGAGGGTTCACTATTTAGTCTTTCCTTTTTTCCAATATATGCATTTAAGGCTGTTAATTGTTCTCCAGTCACTACTTCAGCTGCACTCCCAAGGTGCAATATGTATTGTTTTTGTTCTCACTCAGTTCAAAATGTTTTGTAATTTCCCTTATGATTTCTTCTTTGACCCATGGATTATATCAAGTGTGCTGTTTAATTTCCAAGCAATTGGGGCTTTTCTAGATATCTTTTTTTTAAATTGATTTCTAGCTTATTACCACAGTGATCAGATAACATATTCTGAAAGGTTTCAATCCTCTGACACTTGTTGAATCTTTCTTCATGTCTCTGTGTGGCTGATTTTGGCAAATGTTCCCTGTGCACATAGAAATGTCATGTGTTCCATATGGGTCAACACTGTCAAGTTAATTCTGTGGTTCAGACTGCATACCTTACGGATTTTATGTGTGCTTGTTCTCTTGTTATTGTGAGAGAGGTGTTAACATCTCTCGAAGTGTTTTGGATCTGTCTCTCCTTTTAGTTTTGCTAATTTTTGCTTTAAATATTCTAAAGCTAAATAGCTGGAAACACTCAGATTTATGATGGTGAAATCTCCCGTTGCATGGGCCTCTCCTTACTCTAATAGTGCTTTTTGTCTTAAAACCTGCTCTGATGTTAGTGGAGCGATGCCAGCCTTCTTCTGTTTAGAGCTTACATTTATATCATTTTTCCATCCTTTCCATTTCAGTCTTCCGATGACTTTGTGTGACTCTTATAAGCAACATAATTTGATTTTGTGATTTTTTTCTTTTAACTGTATCTGATAACCTTATTCTTTTACATGAGGTTTTTAGTCCCCTCACATTAATGTAATTACCATTATGTTTGGGTTTATATCTACCATCTCACTCTATATCTTCTATTTAGCCAATCTATTTGTTCTTATTTTTCTCCTTTTCTTTCCTTCTTTTGGATGTCTAGCTTTTTCAATACTCCATTTTTTCTTCTATTAATTTGTTAATCGTACATCTCTTACTCTTCTCACAGTGGTCATTCTAGAGATTATAATATGTATTAGTATTGTAGTCAAGTACTAATTATGACTTTTAACAATTCCCAGATATTGCTAGACCTTTAAACTCCATTTCACATCCCCCCAAACTCTCACATTATTGTTGTTGTAAATTTTAGTTGTACATATACTTTAAATTCCACAGAACATGAAAATGATGGTTCTGTTCCTTCAATATTCATCGCATCTACTCACATAGTTGGTCTTTGGGCTTCCTGCCTGCGTTTGCTTCTTTTATTCTGGGATAATATCTCCTCTGCCTGAAGAGCTCCCATTGGCTTTTCCTTTAGTGCAGACCTGATAGCAGCGACTGTGCACATTTTTTTTTCTTAAACCATCTTTGTTTTGACGTCCTTCCAGTATAGTACTTTTCCTGGCTATAGATTTGTAACTTTGTGATGATTTTATTTCAGGACTTGGACGATGTCATTTCATTGTGTTCTGCTTTCCATTATTTCTATTGAAAAGTCATCTCTGATGGTCTTATAAAATGCTCCCTAAAAGTAATATGTCTTATTTTCTCTGGGTGTTTTTATTTGCAATGTTTCTGTCTGTCTTGGCTGTTCAATATTTTGGCCATGATGTTCTCAGGTGGCTTTGTATCTGTTTATCCGGCTTAAAGCCGAGAGCTTCCTGAACCTGGTCTTTGGTCTTTCATCTGTTCTGGACAATTCTTGGCTATTATGTCCTTGAATAATGCCAGTGTTGCATTTTCTCTCTTCTCTCCTGAAACTCCAGTGATACAGATGAGAGGGTCACACATGTCACTTATGCTTAACTTTCCCTTTTTCTCCATTCATATTTCTCTAAGCTTCTGTTTTTGTATTTGCCATTTTCTCATCCTCCCGCTCACTAATCCTGTTTTTCTTTGTCTAATCTGCTGCAGATCCCATCCAATGAGTTCAAAACTTCAGATATTGTGTATTTCATTTCTAGAATTCCCATTTTATTTTTAAACATTTCGGTTCTCTGGTGAAATCCTCTTTCCTTTCAAATATTTTGCCCATTTTCTTAAACATATTAATATTAAAATTTTTTCTGCTAATAGCAACATCTGGATCGTTTGCAGGTCGGCTCCAATTCTCTGGGATCCTCTCCATTTCTTGATTACCAGTCTGGTATTCCTGCCTTTTTGAAGGTCAACAAATTCACATTGAATCCTGGACGTTACCTACAATACATCCGTCTTGGTTTCAGTTTATGTCATTTTCCACCCTGGTAAAGTTTATTCTTTTCCTCAGTTCAGTAGAAAATACAAGGGCCTTCTGCCTCAATTCAATCAGGATCGACCTGGGTCAGCACAAGGTCACAGTTCTAGTAGGATTCCGTAATTGGCACTGTGACTTTCAAAGGTTTCACCTTAGAGCCTGGCAGTTCTTCCCTTCTCAGTACTGAAAGAACGTGGGAGATTTCAGTTCTGCCTTTCGGAGGGCCCCAGTCTCCTGCCTTGTGCAGCTGTGATCTCTCAGTTGTGATCTCTCAGTTGTGTCTGCTTCTGTCTCTGTGCCCCTATACACTTCTGCTTTCTCTTCCACCTCTTAACGCCTCTCTAACCTCATCCACCCTAATCTTTTTGCCTGACCCTCTCTGCCTCTCGTCCTGTCCATCACAAAGCACTCTGCTTGGTTCCTTGCACTCACCTCTGGGTTAGGTCAGGACAGAATAGCCTGATTTAAATAACTCAAGACGGGGGCGGCCCTTGGCATAGCGGTTAAGTGCACGCGTTCTGCTGCTGACAGCCCTGGTTTGGATCCTGGGTGCACACCGATGCACCGTCTGTCAGGCCATGCTGTGGCGGCGTCCTATATAAAGTGGAGGAAGATGGGCACAGATGTTAGCCCAGGGCCGGTCTTCCTCAGCAAAAAGAGGATTAGCATGGATGTTAGCTCAGGGTTGATCTTCCTCACAAAAAAAAAAATAATAAAATAAAAAATAAGTAAATAAATAAATAAATCACTCAAGACAGAGGCAGCTGTTAGAAACCTTGAACTTGGCAGGGCGAATCACCCACGTGTCCTCCTCCCTCAGGAACCCACACTCTCCGCTACGACCTCATGGCCCTGTCCCTGGACAGGCCTGGGAAGCCCCAGTTCCTGGCCCTGGGGTACTTTGATGATGAGCTCTTCTTGCGCTATGATGGCGAGAGCCAGAGGGCAGAGCCCCGGGGTCTAGGGATCAAGATGGACCTGGGAGCTGAGACCTGGGAGAGAGAGACCAAGGACCTGAAGGAGAAGGAGCGGCAGCTCAGACAGTTGCTGACAGAGGTCATGGGCCAGCAGGGCCAGGGCTCAGGTGAGTGGGGGCAGGGCCAGGGGCACGTGGGTCGGAGTCTGGTCCCTGCCCTGTTCATCCTGCAGCTGGGGGAGGGGAGGGCACAGCAAGGCTGGAATTGCACAGGGAGGTGAGGCCCCCCTGAGACTGCACCAGGTTCCTCACATTTGGGTGGAGGAGACGACATACCCCTCTGGGCGGGAGTCCTGCTGGGTGGAGAGGTTAAGGGACAGTGAGGTGACGGGTCACTGCCTGGGGTGGGCCAGGCCTTCACTCCCTCCAGGCCACACTGGGCTGTGAGCTCCAGGGAGAGAGCACTAGAGCCTTCTGGCGCTTGGGCTACAACGGGCAGGACCAGGACTTCCTCACCTTCAACTCGGAGACCCTCCCATGGATGGTGGCCAACCCTCAGACCAGCGTATCAAGAAGCTCTGGGAGACCCAAGGCCCCAGGGCTGATCTGGTTAAGATTTTCCTACATGTGACTTCTTGGGGTTTGATAGGGGTGCCTGACACCAGGGCCTGCTCGCCCTTTCCAGAGGGCTGGTCCCAGGACTGATGGAGGCCCCTGGCTGGGTGCTTAGTGTCTGAGTCCCGTGTCTGTAATCAACAGAGGGGCCTCCTATCAGGATCTTCCCTACACAGAGGAAACTGAGCAGAGGCAATTCAACCAATGGGGTTTCTACATCTCTTATTTCCCATGAGAACGTGAGTGTCCTCTGGTGTCGGGAGGAGACAGAGTCTCCAACACCTGGGTACATGGCTGTGGCCCTGGCAGGGCTAGTCTTTGGTGTCACAGAGTTTTAAGTGCAGTAGAGGCAGCAGACTGGTCCCTCGACAGTGACAACGAGACTGGGCAGAGCAGAGGCAGCTGGCTGTAGGATTTTTGCTGGTGGTGCTGGTGGTTTGTGGTGCCTAGTGATCCCTGCTGGATGCAGAACAGCCCCTCAAGCAGGAATGTATATTAAATGTATAATGTATATATAATAAACTATATTTCATGTACTAATGTACATGAAATAAAGTTTATTACACACACAGAAGACAACAACAGGATTCCCCAAGGAGAAGTCTCAGTTTTCATCCGGAAGGAAGTGGGGTCATTAGCTTTGGCTTTTATTTTTGGTTAGGAGTGGGTCAGGTCTTGTTTCTTATGGTTTGAGCTTCCTGTAGGGGTGAAGGGAGGGAGCCTGCAGACTTTCAGAGCTGGCCAGGAAGTGAGGCTGAAGGGAGCGCCTGTGGCTTGAAAGCTGTCAGAGAGAAACATCCTGAAGGTGTCTCCCTCTTGGTTACAGAGAGTTGAACAAGGCTATCGGTAAGGGCGTCTTTGACACTTTGAGGAGGGGCAGAGGCAGGATTTGAAACCAGGGCTGCCTGACTCCAAGGCCTCAGGGCTGTTGAGTTAGCGATCTCAGGGTCCACACATCTCAGGACCAGCCACTGCCCTCCAACACGGCCTCCGAGCCCCTTGCCCTGTCTTGTCTCCCTCCACATTCCTGCCTCAGAGCCTGACTCAGCCACCCTGAGACACCAGGCTCCAGGCTCCAGCTGGGCTCCTCCTGCCCCAGAGATGCCAACTCCAGCCCTGCCCTGGGCATTGTGCTCCTCTCTCTCACCCTGGCTCCAGGATCAACCTCACTCTCTTCATAGCACAGACAACCAGGCTGGGTTCCAAGCCAGCCTGCAGCCTATTCAGGAAACGCCTGGAACCAAGGAAATGACAGCTGGATCCCTTCCTGGATGACATGATGGGTAGTTTAAGTCAGTGGCTCTTAGGAAAGGAGGTGAGCCCGGGGCTGGAGCCATCTCCATCCCTCTGCTTACTAACTGTTGACTTCCACTCCCCAGGAAGAACTGATATCACAGCATCATGCGGCTTGCACACAGTCCAAAAGAAAGTTTCTTTAAATAACAATCGACAAGATTCCCTGTAGTGCACACTCTTCTATTTTCTAATCTGTTTTTTCTTTCAAATTTTGAAACCATAGCAGGTAGGGACTGCTCAACTTTTTCTACAACCTATTAGAGGTCTGGAAACCACTGCTCTACCTGCAGCTGTAGGGACAGGAGGCTAAAAGAGCAGAGAGAGATGGGGCTGGGCGGGGCGTGTGCTGCCCCCACTCCCCATGGAGAGACTCAGACGTTTAGGACACTGGCAATTGCACAATTATTTCTGCTGCAGCAGCCTCCTGCTTGGTCTCCTGTCTCCTGTCTCAACTCCGTGTCCACCCTCCTCACAGCAGACAGACATGGGGACGTGCCACAAATCTGACTGTAAGTCGACTGGAGAGTCAGGTTGCCCAGGTTCTTGGTCAGCATAAGACGGGAATTCAGACACTGACACAACAGCAACAGCAAGCAAGCAAAGATTTACTAGAGGAAAGGTCAGATACACTCCAAATGAGTAGCTGACACTGCCAGAGAGCACATCAGCCCCGAGTCTTGCGTTAATTTTTTTTTTATTTGAGCTGTTTAGAAGGGAATTAGCATTATGTGATTATCTGCCAATAATGGCTTTTCCCCCACCCACACATTGGGAGTGGGAGTTCTTGATGTTCAAGGGGAATCTCTGGAACTGTCATGGCAGTCATCCCCCTCAGAAGGGGAGCTAATGCACATGGAATTTGTATGTAAATTAAAGAAAAGTCCATGTCCTCTAGAGGTGTACGGCAGAAGCCTTTGTGTGTGCTGTTTGCGCACCCATTATTTTTATCGTCACGGTTGATGGCCTCAGACTCAGTGGTGGTGTCAGGCAGGTCTCAGTTCCCCTTTATCTGCATCTTGTAGGATGCCAGCAAGACGCTTCACTGATGCAGCAAGGTCTCCAGCCACGATCCTCTGCTCATGTCTACCTACCTACCTATCTCATGACCACTTCCATCTCCTGCTTATGACCCATTCGTGGCTCCCGGTGCACTGAGGATAAAATCCACAGTCCTCACGGAGGCCCACAAGGTGACCGCACCTGCCGGCCTCTCTCCCTGCCTGCCATCTGCCATCCCAGTGCTCAGCCTCCCTGAAATAGTTACAGTTCTCTCCCATTCTTAAAATCTCATCTCACAAGTCCCCTCCTGCAGATAGACACCTCTGACCCCTGTGTATCCCATCTAGCCCTGCTCACTCTAGGTCATCAGTGTCTGGGTGGCCTGTGTTCTCCACTGGAGAGTAAGACTCAGAAAGACAAGGCCTGTGCCTAAGTCACCATGTGTCCCCAGCATCATCTAGCTCAGGTCTGAGCACAAAGCAGATGCTCAGGGAATATTGAGTGAATAAATGGATGGATGGATGGATGGAAGGATGGATGGATGGATGGATGGATGGATGCATGGATGATGGATGAAAGCACTGTTTTCCACGTGTGTCTGACTGGATGTTTGCATCTTCACATAACTTCCCAGAATTGCTGCCTGAAGTCCTTTGCAAACCTCTTTCCCTTGCAGTTGTCTCCCCCACCCCTGTGTCCTCCTCATGTGATGTTTCTGCACAGCTGTGCCCTGTGGGGTCCCCCTGCTGGGGAAGGGTCGCAGCCTCCCCTTCTGACATGAGATGCGTCTCTCTCCTCCCACCCCATCATCATGAATGTGGCCCTGAGGGACTTGGGTGATTTCTGGGCCTGGAGGGGTCTGCCATTAGGGGCGTCCACTTGATCCTGTCATATTGGTCTTGAGGCCTGAGGCCTGTGGAGGCCCCTCCAGGCTCACTGTCAGCTTCCCTGGGCTTGCAGGCACCAGATGCCTTCCCTTCTCACCTGCACAGCGCCCTCCTACTGGAGCTCTTTCAGACCACCCAGAATCCCCTCCCCTGGGGCACCCCCACACACAAACACACTCACCAAGCAACAGCATCTCTGCCACATTCCTTCTGCAGCCTCCTCCCTGACCCCCTGACCTCCACCAGGCCCCAGACCGTCCCTCACAGCAGGATCTTTTCCCAAAGACCCTTTCCCAGGGCCCCTCAGCTGGACCTGGTGATGGTGAGACCCTCCTCACAGCAGTAGGATCTTGTCCTGGGCGAGACTGCAAGTCCCTCTGCTCACAGCCTGCCTGCCAGGCTCACTTCCCTGGAGGAAAAGCCTCAGCCCTGACTGGTGACCTCCTTAGGGGGCTGAGACCCTCCCACTTCCTTTACCTAGGGGAGAAAGGAGAGGAGGAGGGGCTTAGTCTGAGGGGAGAGGTGTAGGGGTAGGGAGACTGGAGTTACATAACTCAGCTTGTGGGGAAGGGGCTTCTGAGCTCCACACACAGCAGACCCCACCCTGTTGTGGGATGGGGTCTCTCCTCAGCAGGGGCAGCCACAGCTGGGCAGACACAGGGCAGGGACTCAGACTGGCCCGTTGGTGGGGGTACAGAGACCCCGAGCACCCAAAGACCCGGGACCAGACAGACTTCAGCCCCTCCGCCTCCTCAGCCAGAGGGAATCTCAGACCCTTGAGGCACAGACTTGGGGTCCTGGGCAGAGCTGATGTCGAGGTGGGGTCTTGGGGGCCTCTGGGGCTCGCCATACACCCAATCAGAGTAGGGTGGACTGGGCAGTCAGTCTTTTTCTTTTTATTTAAATAATTTTATTTTATTTATTTTTCCCCCAAAGCCCCAGTAGATAGTTGTATGTCATAGCTGCACATCCTTCTACTTGCTGTATGTGGGACGCGGCCTCAGCATGGCCAGAGAAGTGGTGCGTCAGTGCGCGCCCGGGATCCGAACCGGGCCTCCAGCAGTGGAGCGCGTGCACTTAACCGCTAAGCCACGGGGCCCGCCCCTGGGCCGTCAGTCTTGAACAAGATCGAAAACGAAAGCGGATGCTGAAAACGAATTGCTTTCAAATTGCTCACCCAGAACTCTCACAGGAATGGGGATGATTTTCCCCGGGGACCCCAGAGACCTGAGCCACCTGCTGCTCCTGTCGCAGCTGCGGGAGGAGTCGCGGGGGTGCCCCCCTGGTGAGCGCCTGGGCGGCGCTGGGGGATGGGGGGAGTCTGGGTGCGGATGGGGGACCGGGCTTTGTGTGGGGCTGGCGGGAGGAGAGGGGACGTTAGGACTTGCAGAGGGCGCGCTTGCAGGGGGCTCTACCGAAGGGGGCAGGATTGTTTGAGTCGCCCGGCGGCGGGGAGAGGGGATGTGGGGAGGGTTCGGTGGGTGTCTGCAGGGTGGTGGTCTCGGCGCCGTGTTTCCTGGGACTGAGGGTCCGCAGGGGTCCGTGAGTGGGGACCTGGGAGGAGGCGGTGAGTGTTTGTAGGACCCGGAGGCGCGGGCAGGGAGGACGGTGAGGGTTCCCTGCAGACGCGTGGAGAGGGGGGCGGTCCTAGTGTCCCAGGCACTCCGCGGGGGGGGGCGATGTCTGGATGGGGTGTCCGCAGGGAGCCAGGTGAGTGCCTGGGGCCCGTGGTGGGGGACGCTGAGGGTCTCTGGGGATGGCAGGGAGGCAGGTGAGGGTCTGGAGGAGGCAGTGTGGTGGCGGGAAGTGTGGGAGGGGGGCTGCGATGAAACTAGCAGTGACTGTGGGAAGTAGCAAGGAGCATGTGGGTGGCTACTGAGAGGGATGGTGAGTGTGTGTGTGTGTGGTGTGTCTGTGTGTGTGTGTGTGTGTGGTCCTCGTGAAGGGGGAAGGTGATCAGCAGGGAAGCTGGTATTTGGGAGCCATGGTGGGGGATGGTGAGTATCTGGGGTCCTCGGAAGGGGGCGAGTGTCTGAGGGACTGCAGTATGGGGGTGGTAAAGGTCTGGGGAGGTGGACCCGCAGGGGGCATCAGATTTGTGCTGGCCTTATGAAATGTCTCTGGGGTGCTCTCTCGTGTTCCATCTTCTAGTACAGTTTGTATAATACCGTTTTAATCTTATACGTTTGTTAGCATTAACCAATGAAGCCATCTGAGCCTGCAGTTTTCTTGCTGGGAAATATTTAATCATGGCCTTAATTTCTTAATATTTAAGGGACTATTGACTTTTTCTTCTTATATCAGCTTTGGTAAGATGAATTTTTTTTTCTGAGAAATTTGTCCATTTTTATTGTATATAATTTTCTACTTCACTGATTTCTCCTTTTATTTTTATTATATCTTTTGACTTTTGTTATGTATTTTATGTTCTTTTTCTAATTTCTTGAGATTGAAGCTGAGAGGGTTCACTATTTAGTCTTTCTTTTTTTCTAAAATATGCATTTAAGCCTGTTACTTGTTCTCCAGTCACTACTTCAACTGCACTCCCAAGGTGCGATATGTATTGTTTTCATTCTCATTCAGTTCAAAATATTTTGTAATTTCCCTTACAATTTTTTCTTTGACCCATGGACTATATCAAATGTGCTGTTTAATTTCCAAGCAATTGGGGGTTTTCTAGATATCTTTTTTAAAAATTGATTTCTAGCTTATTACCACAGTGGTCAGATAACATATTCCGAATGGTCTCAATCCTCTGACACTTGTTGAATCTTTCTTCATGTTTCAGGGTGTGGCTGATTTTGGCAAATGTTCCCTGTGCACGTAGAAATGTCATCTGTTCCATGTGGGTCAGCCGTGTCAGGTTAATTCTGTGGTTCAGACTGTGTACCTTATGGATTTTATGTCTGCTTGTTCTCTGGTTATTGTGAGAGAGCTGTCAACATCTCTCGAAGTGTTTTGGATCTGTCTTTCCTTTTAGTTTTGCTAATTTTGCTGTATGTACTCTGAAGCTTTGTAATTGGAAACATACAGATTTATGATGGTGAACTCTCCCGTTGCATGGGCCTCTCTTTACTCTAATAGAGCTTTTTGTGTTAAAACCTCCTCTGATGTTAGTAGAGCGATGCCAGCCTTCTTCTTGTTAAAGCTGACATTTATATCATTTTTCCATCATTTCCATTTCAGTCTTCCGATGTCTTTGTGTGCCTCTTATAAGAAACATAATTTGATTTTGTAACTTTTTCTTTTAACCTTTTAATCTGATAACCTTATTGTTTTGCATGGGGTTTTTAGTCCACTCACATTAATGTAATTACTGTTATGTTTGGATTTATACCCACCATCTCGCTCTATATCTTCTATTTAGCAAATCTATCTGTTCCTTTTTATCTCCTTTTCTTTCCTTCTTTTGGATGTCTAGCTTTTTCAATACTCCATTTTTTTCCTTCTATTAATTTGTTAACTGTATATCTCTTACTCTTCTCACAGTGGTCATTCTAGAGATTATAATATGTATTAGTATTGTAGTCAAGTGCTAATTATGACTTTTAACAATTCCCAGATATTGCTAGAACTTTAAACTCCATTTCCCACCGGCCCAAACTCTCACAAAATTGTTGTCATAAACTTTAGTTGTACATATACTTTAAATTCCACAGAACATGAAAATGATGGTTCTGTTCCTTCAGTATTCCTTGGATCTACTCACACAGTTGGTCTTTGGGCTTCCTGCCTGTGTTTGCTTCTTTCATTCTGGAATAACATCTCCTCTGCCTGAAGAACACCCATTGGCTTTTCCTTTAGTGCCAACCTGATAGCAGCGACTATGCACATTTTTTTTCTTAAACCGTCTTTATTTTGACATCCTTCCAGTATAGTATTTTTCCTGGCTATAGATTTATAAGGTGGCGATGATTTTATTTCAGCACTTGGAAGATGTCGTTTCATTGCGTTCTGCTTTCCATGAATTCCATTGAGAAGTCAACTCTGATGGTCTTATAAAATGCCCCCTAAAAGTAATGTCTTATTTTCTGTAGGTGTTTTTATTTGCAATGTTTCTGTCTGTCTTGGCTGGTCAATATTTTGGCCATGATGTTCTCCGGTGGCTTTGTTTCTGTTTATCCTGCTTAAAGCTGAGAGCTTCCTGAACCTGGTGTTTACCTTTCATCTGTTCTGGACAATTCTTGGCTATTATCTCTTTGAATAATGCCAGTGTTGCATTTTCTCTCTTCTCTCCTGAAACTCCAGTGATACAGATGAGAGGGTCACACATGTCACTTATGCTTAGCTCATATTTCTCTTTGCTTCTGTTTTTGTATATTCCATTTTCCCATCCTCCAGCTCACTAATCCTGTTTTTCTCTGTGTAATCTGCTGCAGATCCCATCCAATGAGTTCACAACTTCAGATATTGTGTATTTCATTTCTAGAATTCCCATTTTATTTTCATATATTTCAGTTCTCTGGTGAAATACTCTTTACTTCCAAATATTATGTGCATTTTCTTATATTTTCTTAAACATATTAATAGTAAATTGTTTTTCTACTAATGCCAACATTGGGATCGTTGCAGGTCGGCTCCAATTCTCTGGGATCTTCTCCATTTCTTGATTACCAGTATTGTATTCCTGACTCTTTAGAGGTCAACAAATTCACGTTGAATCCTGGCCGTTACCTACATTACACCCGTCTTGGCTTCAGTTGATGTTATTTGCCACCCAGGAAAGGTTTATTCTTTCCCTCACTTCAGCAGATACAAGGGGCTTATCACCTCAATTCAGTCAGGACCAACCTGGGTCAGCACAAGGTCACAGTTCTAGTAGGATTCCGTAATCTGTGCTGTGGGCTTCACAGGTTTCAGCTGAGAGCCTGGCAGTTCTTCTCTTCTGGGTGTAGAAGACCGTGGGAGATTTCCGTTCTGCCTGTCGGAGGCTCCCAGTCTCCTGCCCTGTGCAGCTGTGATCTCAGTCATTTCTGCTTCTCTCTCTGCCCAAATATACTCCTGCTTTCTCTTCCACGTCTCAACGCCTCTCTAATCTCTTTCCACCCTAATCTTTTTGCCGGACCCTCTCTTCCTCTCGTCCTGTCCATCACAAAACACTCTGCTTGGTTCCTTGCACTCCCCTCTGGGATGGGTCAGGACACAATAGCCTGATTCAAGTAACTCAAGACAGAGGCAGTGTTAGAAACATGGAACTTGGCCATGTGAATCACCCACGTGTCCTCCTCCCTCAGGAACCCACACTCTCCGCTACGACCTCATGGCCCTGTCCCTGGACAGGCCTGGGAAGCCCCAGTTCCTGGCCCTGGGGTACTTTGATGATGAGCTCTTCTTGCGCTATGATGGCGAGAGCCACAGGGCAGAGCTCCCGGGTCTAGGGATCAAGATGGACCTGGGAGCTGAGACCTGGGAGAGAGAGACTGAGGACCTGAAGGAGAAGGAGCGGCAACTCAGACAGATGCTGGCAGACATCACGGGCCAGGAGGGCCAGGGCCCAGGTGAGTGGGGGCAGGGCCAGGGGCACATGTGTCCGAGTCTGTTCCCTTCCCTGTTTATCTTACAGTTCGGGGAGGGGAGGGCACAGCAAGGCTGGAATTGCACAGAGAGGTGAGGCCGCACGGAGACTGCACCAGGTCCCTCACATTTGGGTGGAGGAGAGGACATACCCCTCTGGGCAGGAGTCCTGTTGGGTCGAGAGGTTCAGGCACAATGAGGTGACAGGTCACTGCCTGGGCTGTGCCAGGCCTTCACTCCCTCCAGGCCACATTGGGCTGTGAGCTCCAGGGAGACAGCACTAGAGGCTTCTGGCGCTTGGACTACAAAGGGCAGGACTTCCTCACCTTCGACTCACAGACCCTCACTTGGACCTTGGCCATGCCCTCAGCCCAGCACATCAAGAAGCTCTGGGAGACCCAAGGCCCCCGGGCTGATCTGGTTAAGGATTTCCTGTGTGTGACTTGTCCTGCCCAACTCTGGAGATACCTGGCCTCCTGGAGGGGCCTCCTGGAGAATACAGGTACTGACCTGGGCGGGAGGGTCCACCCACTGAGTCTACCCCTGGTTCCTACAAGGAAGAGAACTTTCCTCTTGTTCTCTGAGTGGCTGTCCTGTCCTGGCCTTAGGTTAGGTGCTGAGTTCTGACTGTATTGTTGGAGAGGCACACCCATGTGGGTAGGTGAGGTGTCTCCTCTGGGCCCATTGCTGGTCCATCAGCTGGAGAAGTGGAGTGCCCTCGAATGTGGGCTCAGATCTCAGACCTCAGGCCCCAGGCAGGCAGGAGAGGGAAACCTTTTCTCTCCAAGACCCTCATTCTCTGGGATGTTGACTTGACGGAGAGAGATATCTAGGTTGGAAATCCTTGCCAGAGGCCCTAGGATGAAGCCAACCTGGTTGGAAGCCAAGATAGAACAAAATATTCCAGCTCTGGAACAAGGGTCACATGTTCAAAGTCAAACCACCCAGAATCATATTACCAGGGTCATCCCACTTATGTTCTGCTTTCACTTTTAGAAAATTCCACATTAAAGTTTCCCCCTCATCAAAGTCTTGTGACATAAAATAAAAAGAAAGAGTAGATACTGTGTGTGTGTGGGTGGGGGTGGGGGTGGATGAAAATACCTATAATTAAACAGAGGTCTCCAGAGGAAAGTGAGGCCCACTACTAAAGAATCCGGCTGCAGGGCCAGCTGGCCATCCTTGTGGACAGTCCCTCCATCACCCCGGAGCATGAGGAACCGATTCTGTTGGGAAGGAAGGAGGTGCATCACCGAGGCCGGATTCTCACTCCCTGTAGAGCAGAGCAGCTTCTCTGTCCCATCCGTGCCTACAAATTCTTCAAAACCGTCTGCTGAGCATCCTCAGGTGGATCCGCTGGACCCTAAGAGCAGGGAGTTCGTGTCCTCTCAGGCTCTTCAGGTGGGCGAGGGTCGGACCCCTTCGGAGGGTCCTGGGGCTGTTGGAGCAGTGTGGGGGGCCTCCCACATTCCTCTCTCCACTGGGGACGTAGCCCCCCTGGAGGTGTGGCTGGGGGTGAATGTTCCCGGGTCATTTCTAAGGGCTGGCTAGTTCCTGCTCTTGGTTTCCTTGCCGTGTAAGGAGGGAGCGTCCTTGGCCTCACTGAACTCTGCTTTGTCTCCCCCCAGATCCCCCATCAGTGACTGTGATCCGCAGTAAGGACCTCGTTGGCAAGGTCCTCCTGAGGTGCTGGGCTTTTAGCTTCTATCCTCGGGGTGCCACCCTGACCTGGCTTCGGGATGGGGAGCCCACGCACCATGGCACCTTTGGGCCTGGGGTCAGCCTGCCCAGTGGGGATGGGACCTACCAGACCTGGGTGGCCACTCAGGTCCTCCCTGGAGAGGAGCAGAGGTTCGCCTGCCACGTGGGACACTGCAGGCTGAAGACCCGGTCTCTGCAGTCTCTGGTGAGGAGCTGGGGGAGCCCTCAGGGTCCAGGGAGCTGGAGGCAGAGTTGGTATAGGATCCTCATGTGAAGAAGGGCCCATTGGGTATAATCGAAGCCCATTTCATGGTGACCTCCAGGAACTGAAGGTCAGATGGCTTCCTGTGCGACTGCTCCTGTTGTGGCTCCTCTCGCTGTGTCCGCTGTCGCTGCTGTGTTGTGTTTGGTGGTGGTGGAAGCCTAGACGAGGAAGCACACGGAGGATGTGAGAGCCCAGATGAGAAGCACCTGGGACAGTGAGGAGGATGGATCTGATTCTTCTCTGGGTGGTGAGTGGAGACAGCTGTCTTCCTGCTAAAAACAAGGCAACAGGCCCTAAACGGAGTCACTTATGCTAAGTCCCACGTCATCACCAAAGCAAGATTTCACTCAGTGACAGTTTAAGCTCTCACAGACATGGAATCTTAAACCCCTCAAAGAATCTGCTCAGCACTAGTCAGGTCATCTGCCTGATAGACCCCAGCCATCACCTAAAGGAAGGTGAGCTTGCAATAACCAAGCTGCCTTTTTGCCTAACGTAACTTCCCTGTTCCTGCTGCCTTATGCCTAAAAATCTCTTGCCTTGGACAGCTCTTCGGAGATCCTTTCTATATGCTAGACAGGATACTGCCCGGTTGATGAATCTTTGAATGAAGCCAGTAAGATCTTTAAAATTTACTCAGTTGAATTTTGTTTTTTAACATTTCTTACCCAGGAACAGGAAAAGAATAGACAAGCCATCTTCCTGCTTCCAGGATGAGGGAGATGAGGTATGTATTACAAAAACTGGCTGAAAAACAAAAAAGATAAAGACCCAACCATTTATCCTGCCTTTCCAATTCACATAAGAACTGGACCTGAAGACATTCACTTAGTTGAGAAAGAGAGGGTTTTTTTGTACAGAAGTAGTCCAAATAAGAAAGATAGAAAAGCAAAGGCAGAGTGACATTATTACCACTTTGTGAGCCTAATGAATGAATGGATCTCAGCCGTAACCATCCACGGCTGCCAGCCTGGCCACTGGAGAGACAGCTTGATGTTGTGCACTTCCTGGTGGAAAGACCCTTGATGTCACTCCATCATCGACTTACTGGAAACAGGAGGCAATTGACTGGAAACAGAGAATCAAATTCAACCACATGGTGGACAGGTCCTTGGTGAAGGCACAGTCTTTGTGGAAAATTACAGGACAAACTACCTTATTCCTTCACCAAATAAACTGTCAGGAAACAAACAAACCAAAAAAAGATGGAGAGGGTACCTGAGGGTTACTGTAAATATTTAATATGATTACCTTTCCACCTTGTTATGAGAAGAAGTTAATCTTGTCAATTTGCTGTTTTCTTGTTTAACCTGAGGGGTAACTCAAGGGTCCCAAGGATTTATGAGCTTGTTTTACAGATGAAGGAGAATGCCTTCAAGGAAGTTATCATCACCAGATAACCAGCCCCCAGCTGCCGTTGCTGTCCAAAAGTCAGATTTCCCAGGGGTTCATCAGGAGTGACCCCTTTGTTTCTCTGAAACGCCACCTCCCAAGCCCCTTAACTCTATAAAACCCCCTGCTTTCTTCTCTTGTTAAGGCAGCTTTGAGAGAACTTATCCTCCCACCTTTTTGTTTTGGCCAATTCGAATAAACCTTTCCCCACCTCCAAGCACTGATTTCTCAGTGATTGGCTGACTGCACATCAGGCACACAAACTTGAGATTAAGAGGTTCGGTATTAATTTTGGTGAGCCACCAGGAGTCTCATGCCTGTGGCTGGCTGGCCTCCTGGTGAGGGTTTGAGTGATCAGTGGCCCCCAGCAGCTGCCCGGGCTTCTTTGCCCAGGGGCCTTCCCCTGCTGCTCCATTCTTCCTGCTGGTGTCAGCCAGCCTCAGCGAAATGCTTACATGGAGTGGAGAAATGCATTGGACTTGGGTCTACTTTTGATTTTGCCTTTGTCAGGTGTTGGATTTTATCTTTGTGTGGGTGCATTGGTCTTGTGTGCAAGTCAGCTATGAGGAACACTAAATTGACCCCTACCTCTAGCCCCCTGGGTTACATTTTCCAAAATTTGGAGACTTTTAGCTACAAGCCCATGAAAAGGAAAAAGGTCATATTCTGTTATAACATCACATGGCCACAATGTTCTTAAGACTCTGGAGAAAACTGCCAGATCATGAATCCTTAAATTGGAAAAACCTCTAAATTGGATAAATTTTTAGAGAGCTCTCATCATAATTGTTTTATTGGTACCTATGAAAAGACAAAATTAAAATGGAAATACAAAAATAAAAAATAATGACTAGCCTTAAGTTTCTGACTCAGGCTGCAATTAAATTGAAAAAATGTAAATGTATAAGTATTGATAAGATTATAAAGGTTGGAATGTTTGAGATAATTTTATATAAAGAGTTTATATCAACTTTGCTTGAGTGTGTTTCCAAAATTGACATTGTATCTGGATGGGAATGCCTCCCCTACCTAATGTGATAAGACTTGTGGATGAAGTCCTAATGAAAGCTATGATTGGAGGTGTAAGAGTTGGTGGAATTGAGTGATTACAGCTCTTTGGCATGATTGTATTATAAATTGTATTGTGGGGATAGACATTGTGTCTCACTGGGGGAAACATTCCCCCAGTATTGATATTGTAAAACAGCATATAAATCTGCCCTTCAGACAATGTTAATTAAACGTACTAAAGGAAGTCAATAGGGTTGCCCGAGCCCATACAGTGTGAGATGTTTTTCTACCTGCTGATTATAGGGAACATTAAGAGCTCTATTTAACTGTTTAAAGTAAGTGAGCTTTGGCAAATTAAAGTTTAAGTTTGTTGGTTTGATTGAAATAGGCATGTCCTCATTTTCAGAGAGATTCATGGAAAGGACTCTGACACTTACTCTAGAATACAAGTTTCTGATGAACTTTCAGATCATAAAACTGAACTGAGTGAGAAATTACAGAACTCTAATGGAGAAACTGAGGACTTCATGAAACTGCTAACAATGATAGTTATGGGACTAACTGAACTGATGACAATGACTATAATTTTTATGACTTTCATTTGAAATATTGCCAATTTTTTAATGTTTTGTTTTTTCAGATTTAAGAAAACCTTTTTCTCTTTTCTCTTAAGCTAACTATGGCTTATACCAGTTTGTAAATTATATCTTTGTAAGCAGAATTGAAACTTTTATCTTTATCTCCCTACCTGATCCCTCCCGAATTTAGAAACACTTAGTGAGTGAATATTCTTATTCTCATGGCAATATAGTCATTTGCATAAGTTCAATAAGAATCTGTTCTCCTTGTAATGGGATGCAATTGGAAACATTGGTAATATTACCAATGTTTGACTGGAATGTCACATTTGAGAGAAACATGCATAGACTCTGATTTGACCAGATGGCTAAGGGAGAAAGATTGAGTTAATGAAATAAAGCCCCTTGGAAAGACTGGCCTGGTATCTTGCTTACAGGGTTCCCAGCAACCTTACGAGGTGAGTAAAGAAGGTCACTTCCCTGGTAGGTGCAAAGAACTTCGGGATATTTTGGGGAATCTCAAGAGAAGAGAGGAAATCACTCAAATCTATGGGTTTTGCAGAGGGAGTCTGATAACAAATCTTTGGATTGGCTTTCCTGGCCTTGAGAAGCCTCTAAAGTTTTTTCTGAGATTCCTTATAAAAAGTTACAGCAAAGTAGATTCAAAAGAATCTATATGATCACTTGCTATTCTTGCTGTACTTATGTAAATAATTGGGCCAAGCCAACCAATTAGTCTTAATTTGGCTATCTTTGGTAAAAAAAAAAAAAATAAAGAGGGTGATTTCAAAGAGAAAAATTAGGTTTCAGTAGAAACTATAATACACACTTGTGGATATTAGATTCTAGTTCTGTAAATTGTCTTTGAGATTTCTGTTTTCTATCTGTAACTGGCTATTATGCTTCCTCGTTGACTTTGACTTCCAAGCCTAGAAAGACAATTGGATTATTAGAATTTCTCAGATGTTGGCAAAGGCAAGTAATCTTTCTAGAAGTTGGATATGTCATCCTAAATCTTATTCAGTGCATGACCATGAGGACCCCTTGATAATTCTTGTTTATATTGTCTAGACTGGTTTTCAGGACTGTTCTCTTGGATTCCACAAGGGATTAGATCTATTCTTCAGGGACTATTAAAATTTGAGTTGTCTACAGTTCTTATTCTTCTGATTTGATATATGATGATAAAATGTGCTTTCAAATGTTGTACTAAAACTGTTGAACATGGTGCAAAAATTTTAATAATGCAAAATATAATCCAGTGCCCAAGTGTTTTCAATCTAAGGTTGAAAATTTTCATTCCTCAGTTTCCCCATCTTCACCCCCTTTCAGCAGGAAGTAGCCAGAATGATTGACACCTCCCTTCCTACAAGAATGAGGAAAGGAAAAAAGACAATGGGGATTGAAGCCAGTTACCTGTGGGTTACTGTAAATACTCAGTAAGATTACCTTTCCACCTTGTTATGAAAAGAGGTTAATCTTGTCAATTTTCTGTTTTCTTGTTTAACCCGAGGGGTGACTCAAGGGTCACAAGGATTTATGAGCTTGTTTTACTTTTTTACTTTAACTCAGCTTGTGGAGAAGGGGCTTCTGAGCTCCACACACAGCAGACCCCACCCTGTTGTGGGATGGGGTCTCTCCTCAGCAGGGGCAGCCACAGCTGGACAGACAGGGCAGGGACTCAGACAGAGACCCTGAACACCCAGTACCAGACAGTCTTCAGCTCCTCCACCTACTCAGCCAGAGGGAATCTGGGACCCTTGAGTCATATACTTGGGGTCTTAGGCAGAGCTTGATACCAGATCAAGACAAGGTTGACATAAGGGAAGCCATACTTTAGAAAAGAAAAACTCTATTTTAACTTTGAATGACCGCTGACAAAGGTCATTAAAAAAGCAGAGGTCTAACTGCTTTGTAGATTTTACGACCCCTGCTTGTGCATGTACCTCCCAGCTGCTATGAGATAACTTGCTTTTTTGAGTTCTTTAGGAAAGTGATGACCCCGGAACAGAGAATCTATGCTGATAGCCATCATCAGTGAAAACTGAAAGATCTGATATGGTACTCCCAGTCTGTAACGCCAGAAGGTCAACATTCCTAAACCCCTCCCCAATAACCCAATGGCCTATATAACTGCTGTAAGATTTTGTGCCCCCTTAACATGGTTTTTTTGGACATGAGTTGGCCACCTTCCCTCTTGCTAGCAAGCTGTAATAAAAGTCCTTTTTCTCCTACCACTATTCCTCTTGACTATTGGCACGTCTTGCAGGAAGCAGAAGACCCCACATTGGGCGGTAACAAGCTGATGACGAGATGGGTCTTGGGCGGCACTGGGGGCTCACCATGCACCCAATCAGAGTAAGGTCGGCTGGCCGTTAGTCTTTAACAAGATCGAAAACGAAAGCGGATGCTGAAAACGAATTGCTTTCAAATTGCTCACCCAGACGTCTACAGGAATGGGGATAGTGCCCCCCGGGGACCCCAGAGCCCTGAGCCACCTGCTGCTCCTGTTGCTGCTGCTGGAGGAGTCGCGGGGGTTCCCCCCTGGTGAGCGCCTGGGCGGCGGTGGGGGATGGGGTGAGTCTGGGTGCGGATCGGGGACCGGGCTTCGTGTGGGGCTGGCGGGAGGAGAGGGGACGTTAGGACTTGCGCAGGGCGCGCTTGCAGGGGGCTCTACCAAAAGGGGCAAGATTGAGGGGCACACTGGCAGGGACAGGGGATATGGAGAGGGTTTGGCGGGTCCACACGTGGTGTTGCGGGCGCTGTGTTTCCTGGGACTGAGGGTCTGCAGCTGCGTGTGACTGTCTGGGGCCCGGGAGGAGGTCGTGAGTGTTTGTAGGACCTGGAGGCTCGGGCCCGGAGGACGGTGAGGGTTCCCCAGAGACACGTGGAGAGGAGGGCAGTGAATGTCTGAGGCATTCCATGTGGGGGGGTGATGTCTGGATGGGGTGTCCACAGGGAGCCAGGTGAGTACCTGGGGGCTGTGGTGGGGGACAGTGAAGGTCTCTGGGGATGGCAGGGAGGCAGGTGAGGGTCTGGAGGAGGCCATGTTGGGACAGGAAGTGTGGGAGTAGGGCTGCGATGAAACTAGCAGTGAGTGAGGGAAGTAGCAAGGAGCATGTGGGCGGCCATGGAAGGGGATGGCAGTGTGTGTGTCCTCCTCGTGAAGGGGGAAGATCAGCAGGGCAGCTGGTGTTTGGGAGCCATGGTGGTGGATGGTGAGTATCTGGGGTCCTCAGAAGGGGGCGGGTGTCTGAGGGGCTGCTGGTGACGGTAAAGCTCTGGTGAGGCGGACGGCAGGGAGGCAGGTGAGGGTCTTGGGGGGCATCAGATTTGTGCTGGCCTCATGAAGCATATCTGGGGTACTCTTCTTACTGAACCCAGTGGGCTTGCCTCCTGGTGAGTTAAATAAGACTCTAGGCCAGTGGAAGTTGTCTCACAAGGTGAAGTGTATCTCCAGCAAATAGGAGGCCATGGGGAATAATTTCCAAAGTTATGGCATCTCTGAACAAAGGGAAGCAGGAACTTTTATTTTGGTTGGGGAATGAACTTTCAAAAGGGAGTGGCAGGTATTCACTTGCACAGGCTCAGCTGGAGAACATGCTTCCACATATTGAGGCCTAAGCTGCTCCTGGAGAGATCTTTGCATTAAAAATATGGCTAGGGGCCAGCCAGTGGTGCAGCGGTTAAGTGCGCATGCTCCGCTTCATGTCCTGGGGTTCACAGGTTCGGATCCCATCCCGGGCACACAGCGACCCACCACTTGTCAAGCCGTGCTGCGGCGGCATCTCATATGAAGTAGAGGAAGATGGGCACGGATGTTAGCCCAGACTTCCTCAGCAAAAAGAGGAGGATTGGCAGTGGATGTTATCTCTGGGCTAATCTTCCTCACAAAAAAAGAAAAAAGGAAAAGAAACAACTTGGAAAAACAGTTAATTGCTACCAAACCCACCTTTGAGTTTCTAGAGGCCTAGCTGGTGACACTCTCCTATGTTCCATCTTCTGCTACAGTTTGTATAAGACTATTGTTTTAATCTTAAACATTTGTTACAATTAACCAATGAAGCCATCTGGGCCTGCAGTTTTCTTGCCTGGTAAATATTTAATCATGGCCTTAATTTCTTAATATTTAAGGGACTATTGACTTTTTCTTCTTATATGAGCTTTGGTAAGATGAATTTTTTTTTTAAGAAATTTGTCCCTTTTTAGTGTATGTAATTTTCTACTTCACTGATTTCTCCTTTTATCTTTATTATATGTTTTGAGTTTTGTTACGTATTTTATTTATTTATTTATTTATTTATGAGGAAGATCAGCCCTGAGCTAACATCCATGCCAATCCTCCTCTTTTACTGAGGAAGACCGACCCTGAGCTAACAACTATTGCCAATCCTCATCCTTTTTTTTTTCCCTTTTTCTCCCCAAAGCCCCAGTAGATAGTTGTATGTCATAGCTACACATCCTTCTAGTTGTTGTATGTGAGACACGGCCTCAGCATGGCCACAGAAGCGGTGCGTCGGTGCGCACCCGGGATCTGAACCCCGGGCCGCCAGTAGCGGAGCGCTCACACTTAACCGCTAAGCCCCAGGGCCGGCCCTGTTATGTATTTTATGTTCTTTTTCTAATGTCTTGAGCTGGAAGCTGAGAGGGTTCACTATTTAGTCTTTCCTTTTTTCCAATATATGCATTTAAGGCTGTTAATTGTTCTCCAGTCACTACTTCAGCTGCACTCCCAAGGTGCAATATGTATTGTTTTTGTTCTCACTCAGTTCAAAATATTTTGTAATTTCCCTTATGATTTCTTCTTTGGCCCATGGATTATATCAAGTGTGTGGTTTAATTTCCAAGCAATTGGGGGTTTTCTCGATATCTTTTTTTTTAATTGATTTCTAGCTTATCACCACAGTGATCAGATAACATATTCTGAAATGTTTCAATCCTCTGACACTTGTTGAATCTTTCTTCATGTTTCAGGGTGTGGATGATTTTGGCAAATGGTCCCTGTGCACATAGAAATGTCATCTGTTCCATATGGGTCAACAGTGTCAAGTTAATTCTGTTGTTCAGACTGTGTACCTTATGGATTTTGTGTGTGCTTGTTCTCTGGTTATTGTGAGAGAGGTGTTAACATCTCTCGAAGTGTTTTGCAGAGACCGTGTGTACCTTATGGATTTTATGTGTGCTTGTTCTCTGGTTATTGTGAGAGAGGTGTTAACATCTCTCGAAGTGTTTTGGATCTGTCTCTCCTTTTAGTTTTGCTAATTTTTGCTTTATATATTCTAAAGCTAAATAGTTGGAAACATGCAGATTTATGATGGTGAAATCTCCCGTTGCATGGGCCTCTCTTTACTCTAATAGTGCTTTTTGTCTTAAAATCTGCTCTGATGTTAGTGGAGTGATGCCAGCCTTCTTCTGTTTAGAGCTTACATTTATATCATTTTTCCATCCTTTCCATTTCAGTCTTCCGATGACTTTGTGTGACTCTTATAAGCAACATAATTTGATTTTGTGATTTTTTCTTTTAACTGTATCTGATAACCTTATTATTTACATGAGGTTTTTAGTCCTCTCACATTAATGTAATTACCATTATGTTTGGCTTTATATCTACTATCTCACTCTATATCTTCTATTTAGCCAATCTATTTGTTCTTTTTTTCTCCTTTTCTTTCCTTCTTTTGGATGTCTAGCTTTTTCAATACTCCATTTTTTTCTTCTATTAATTTGTTAATTGTACATCTCTTACTCTTCTCACAGTGGTCATTCTAGAGATTATAATATGTATTAGTATTGTAGTCAAGTACTAATTATGATTTTTAACAATTCCCAGATATTGCTAGACCTTTAAACTCCATTTCCCACCGGCCCAAACTCTCACATTATTGTTGTCATAAATTTTAGTTGTACATGTACTTTAAATTCCACAGAACATGAAAATGATGGTTCTGTTCCTTCAATATTTATCGCATCTACTCACATAGTTGGTCTTTGGGGTTCCTGCCTGGGTTGGCTTCCTTTATTCTGGGATAATATCTCCTCTGACTGAAGAGCTCCCCTTGGCTTTTCCTTTAGTGCAGACCTGATAGCAGCGACTGTGCACATTTTTTTTTCTTAAACCGTTTTTGTTTTGACTTCCTTCCAGTATAGTATTTTTCCTGGCTATAGATTTGTAACTTTGTGATGATTTTATTTCAGCACTTGGAAGATGTCCTTTCATTGTGTTCTGCTTTCCATTATTTCTGTTGAGAAGTCAGCTTTAACAGTCTTATAAAATGCTCCCTAAAAGTAATATGTCTTATTATCTCTGGGTGCTTTTATTTGCAATGTTTCTGTCTGTCTTGGCTGGTCAATATTTTGGCCCTGATGTTCTCAGGTGGCTTTGTTTCTGTTTATCCTGCTTAAAGCTGAGAGCTTCCTGAAGCTGGTCTTGTGGTCTTTCATCTGTTCTGGACAATTCTTGGCTGTTATCTCTGTGAATAATGCCAGTGTTGCATTTTCTCTCTTCTCTCCTGAAACTCCAGTGATACAGATGAGAGGGTCACACATGTCACTTATGCTTAGCTTTCCCTTTGTCTCCATTCATACTTCTCTAAGCTTCTGTTTTTGTATTTTCCATTTTCCCATCCTCCAGCTCACTAATCCTGTTTTTTCTCTGTCTAATCTGCTGCAGATCCCATCCAGTGAGTTCAAAACTTCAGACACTGTTTATTTCATTTCTAGAATTCCCATTTTATTTTTATACATTTCCGTTTTCTGGTGAAATCCTCTTTCCTTTCAAATATTTTGCCCATTTTCTTCTATTTTCTTAAACATATTAATATTAAATTTTTTTCTGGTAATAGCAACATCTGGATCATTTGCAGGTTGGCTCCGATTCTCTGGGATCCTCTTCATTTCTTGATTACCAGTCTCGTATTCCTGCCTCTTTGAAGGTCAACAAATTCACATTGAATCCTGGCCGTTACCTACATTACACCCGTCTTGGCTTCAGTTGATGTTATTTGCCGCCCAGGAAAGGTTTATTCTTTCCCTCGCTTCAGCAGATACAAGGGCCTTATCACCTCAGTTCAATCAGGATCGACCTGGGTCAGCACAGGGTCACAGTTCTAGTAGGATTCCGTAAACGGCACTGTGACCTTCACAGGTTTCAGCTGAGAGCCTGGCAGTTCTTCTCTTCTCAGTCCTGAAAGACCGTGGGAGATTTCAGTCCTGCCTTTCGGAGGCTCCCAGTCTCCAGCCCTGTGCAGCTGTGATATCTCAGGGGTGTCTGCTTCTGTCTCTGTGCCCCGATATACATCTGCTTTCTCTTCCACCTCTTAACACTTCTCTAATATTTTTCCTGACCCTCTCTTCCTCTCGTGCTGTCCATCACAAAGCACTCTGCTTGGTTCCTTGCACTCACCTCTGGGTTGGGTCAAGACAGAGCAGCCTGATTTATCTATTTATTTATTTATTAATTTAATTAATTTTTTTTTAATTTTTTGTTTATTGCAGTAACATTGGTTTATTACATTGTAAAAATTTCAGGTGTACATCATTGTACTTCTATTTCTGCATGCACTACATCATGTTCACCACCAAAATACTAATTACAACCCATCACCACACACATGTACCGAATTATCCCTTTCACCCTCCTCCCTCCCCCCTTCCCCTCTGGTAACCACCAATCCAATCTCTGTCCCTATGTGTTTGTTTATTGTTATTATCTACTACTTAATGAAGGAAATCATACGGTATTTGACCTTCTCCCTCTGACTTATTTCACTTTGCATTATACCCTCAGTCCATCCATGTTGTCACAAATGGCTGGATTTCATCGTTTCTTATGGCTGAGCAGTATTCCATTGTGCATATATACCACATCTTCTTTATCCATTCGTCCCTTGATGGGCACTTAGGTTGCTTCCAAGTCTTGGCTATTGTGAATAATGCTGCAATGAACACAGGGGTGCATGTACCTTTGCAAATTGGTGTTTTCATGTTCTTTGGATAAATACCCAAGAGTGGAATAGCTGGATCATATGGTAGTTCTATCCTTGATTTTTTGAGGAATCTCCATACTGTTTTCCATAGTGGCTGCACCAGTTTGCACTCCCACCAGCAGTGTATGAGAGTTCCCTTTTCTCCACATCCTCTCCAACACATGTTGTTTCCTGTCTTGTTAATTATAGCCATTCTGACGGCAGAGCAGCCTGATTTAAATAACTCAAGACAGGGGCAGCCCGTGGCATAGCGGTTAAGTGCACGCATTCCGCTGCTGATGGCCCGGGTTTGGATTCTGGGCGCGCACCCATGCACCGTCTGTCAGGCCATGGTGTGGCGGTGTCCTAAATAAAGTGGAGGAAGATGGACACAAATAAAGAGGAGGATTGGCATGGATGTTAGGTCAGGGCTGATCTTCCTCACAAAAGAAATAATAAAATAAAAAAATAAGTAAATAAGTAAATAAATAAATAAATAACACTAGACAGAGGTAGCTGTTAGAAACCTTGAACTTGGCAGGGCGAATCACCCACGTGTCCTCCTCCCTCAGGAACCCACACTCTCCGCTACGACCTCATGGCCCTGTCCCTGGACAGGCCTGGGAAGCCCCAGTTCCTGGCCCTGGGGTACTTTGATGATGAGCTCTTCCTGCGCTATGATGGCGAGAGCCAGAGGGCAGAGCCCTGGGGTCTAGGGATCAAGATGGACCTGGGAGCTGAGACCTGGGAGAGAGAGACCAAGAACCTGAAGGAGAAGGAGCGGCAGCTCAGACAGATGCTGACAGAGATCATGGGCCAGCAGGCCCAGGCCTCAGGTGAATGGGGGCAGGGCCAGGGGCACGTAGGTCAGAGTCTGGTCCCTGCCCTGTTTATCCTGCAGCTGGGGGAGGGGAGGGCACAGCAAGGCTGGAATTGCACAGAGAGGTGAGGCTCCCCCTGATGCTGCACCAGGTTCCTCAGATGTGGGTGGAGGAGACGACATACCTCTCTGGGTTGAAGTCCTGTTGGGTGTAGAGGTTCAGCGACAGTGAGGTGACAGGTCACTGCCTGGGGTGGGCCAGGCCTTCACTCCCTCCAGGCTACATTGAGCTGTGAGCTCCATGGAGACAGCACTAGAGGCTCCTGGCGCTTGGGCTACAACGGGCAGGACCAGGACTCCCTCACCTTCAACTCGGAGACCCTCCCATGGATGGTGGCCAAACCCTCAGACCAGCATATCAAGAAGCTCTGGGAGACCCAAGGCCCCAGGGCTGATCTGGTTAAGATTTTCCTATGTGTGACTTGTCCTGCCCAACTCTGGAGATACCTGGCCTCCTGGAGGGGCCTCCTGGACAATACAGGTACTGACCTGGGCGGGAGGATCCACCCACTGAGTCTGCCCCTGGTTTCTACAAGGAAGAGAGCTTTCCTCTTGTTCTCTGAGTGGCTGTCCTGCCCTGGCCTTAGGTTAGGTGCTGAGTTGTGACTGAATTGTCAGAGAGGCACACCCATGTGGGTAGGTGAGGGGTCTCCTCTGGGGCCATTGCTGGTCCATCAGCTGGAGAAGTGGAGAGTCCCAGGATGTGGGAGAGTCCCAAGCAGGCAGGAGAGGGACACCTTTTCCCTCCTTTTTTCTCCTCATTCTCTGGGATGTTGACTTTGAGAGGGGGAGACATCTAGGTTTTAACTCCTCAGTGGAGACCCTAGGATGGGGCCAACCTGGCTGGGAGCCAAGGCAGAACAGAAAATTCCAGCTCTGGAGCAAGTGTCACATATTCAAACTCAAACCACCCGGAATGCTATTACCAGGGTCATTCCACTTTTGTTCTGCTTTCACTTTTAGCAAAGTCCAGTTTGAAGTTTCGTCTTCATTTACATCTGTGACAGAAAATGAAAAGAAAGGGTAGATACTGGTGTGTGTCTGTGTTTTGTGGGATGGGGTGGGTATGAAAATACCTATAATCAACCAGAGGTCACCAGAGGAATGTAAGGCCCAGGATGAAAGAATCAGACTTCAGGGCCAGCTGGCCATCCTTGTGGACAGTCCCTCCATTGCCCCCTGGAGCACGTGGAGCTGATTTTGTTGGGGAGGAAGGAGGTTCATTACTGAGGCCGGATTCTCACTCCCTCTAGAGCAGAGCAGCCCCTCTGTCCCATCAGCGCCTACAAATTCTTCTGAACCGTGTGCTGAGCATCCTCAGGTTGATCCAATGGCCTCTGAGAGCAGGGAGTTCCTCTCCTCTCAGGCTCTCCAGGTGGGCCAGAGCCTGACACCGTTGGAGGGTCCTGGGGCTGTTGGAGCAGCGTGGGGACCTCCCACAGTCCTCTCTCCACTGGGGACGTAGCCCCCCTGGAGGGGTGGCTGGGGGTGAATGTGCACGGGTCATTGCTAAGGACTGGCTGGTTCTTGCTCTTGGTTTCCCTGCAGTGTAAGGAGGGAGCCTCCTTGGCGTCACTGAACTCTGCTTTGTCTCCCCCCAGAACACCCGTCAGTGACTGTGACCCGCAGTAAGAACATGCTGGGCAAGGTCATCCTGAGGTGCTGGGCTTTCAGCTTCTATCCTCGGAGTGCCACCCTGACCTGGCTTCAGGATGGGGAGCCCATGTACCACGGCACCTTTGGGCCTGGGGCCATCCTGCCCAGTGGGGACGGGACCTACCAGACCTGGGTGGCCACTCGGGTCCTCCCTGGAGAGGAGCAGAGGTTCACCTGCCACGTGGGACACTGCGGGCTGAACACCACGGTCCCTGCAGTCTCTGGTGAGAAACTGGGGGAGCCTCGGGGTCCAGGGAGCTGCAGGCAGAGTTGGTATACGATTCTCATGTGCAAAAGGGCTCACTGGGTATAATCGAAGCCCATTTCATGGTGACCTCCAGGGCCTCAAGGTCAGAGCGCTTCCTGTGCGGCTGCTCCTGCTGGGGCTCCTCTCGCTGTGTCCACTGTCGCTGCTGTGTTGTATTTGGTGGTGGTCGAAGCCTAGACGAGGAGGCACACAGAGGATGTTAGAGCCCAGGTGAGAAGCACATGGGACAGTGAGGAGGACGGATCTGATTCTTCTCTGGGTGTTGAGTGGAGACAGCTCTCTTCCTGTTAAAAACAAGGCAGCAGTCCCCAAACAGCTGCTTATGCTAAGCACCACGTTGTCACCAAGGCAAGACTTCACTCAGTGACAGTTTAAGCTCTCTCAGAAATAGAATCCTAAACCCATCCACCAGGAATCTGCTCAGCACTAGTCAGGTCATCTGCCTGATAGACCCCAGCCATCCCCCAAAGGAAGGTGACCTTGTAATAACCAAGCTGCCTTTTTGCCTAACATAACTTCCCTGTTCCTGCTCCCTTCTGCCTAAAAGTCCCTTGCCTTCTACAGCTCTTCAGAGCTCGTTTCTGTCTGCTAGCCTGGATTCTGCCCGCTTCATGGATCGTTGAATGAAGCCAGTAATATCTTTAAAATTGACTCAGCTGGATTTTGTTTTTTAACATTTCTTACCCAGGAACAGGAGAAGAATAGACAGCCCAATTCTCGCTTACAGGATGAGGGGACCAGGTGTGTTTTATCAAAACTGGCTAAAAAAAAAATAAGATAAAGTCTCAACCATTTATCCTGCCTTTCAAATTCACATAAGCCCTGGACCTCAGGACATTCACTTAGGTGAGAAAAAGAGGTGCTTTTTGCGTAGAATAGTCCAAACAATAAAGATAGAAAAACAAAGGAAGAATTACATTATTACCACTTGGTGAGCCTAATGAATGAATGGATCTCAGCAGTAACCATCAAGGGCTGCCACATGGCCACTGGGGAGACAGCTGGATGGTGTGCGCCTCCTGGATGAAGTACACAGTACTACCCCTGATGTCCCTCCATCATTGATTTACTGTAAAGGGAAGGCAATTGTCTGGGAACAGGTAATCAAGTTCAACCACAATGTGGACAGGTCTTCGGCGAAGGCACCGTCTTTGGGAAAACTACAGGAGAAACCACCAAATCAACTGGCAGGAAACACAAACAAAAACGATGGAGAGGGAATCGATATGAAGTTGGGTACCTGTGGGTTACTGTAAATATTCAATATGATTACCTTTCTACCTTGTTATGAAAAGAAGTCAATCTTGTCAATTTGCTGTTTTCTTGTTTAACCTGAGGGGTGACTCAAGGATCACAAGGATTTATGAGCTTGTTTTACAGAAGAAGGAGAATGCCTTCAAGGAAGTTACCATCACCAGATAACCAGCCCCCAGTTGCCTTTGATGTCCAGAAGTCCGATTGCCCAGGGTTTCATCGGGAGTGACCCCTTCATTTCTCTGAAACTCCTCCTGCCAAGCCCCTTAGCTCCTTAAAACCCCCTGTTGCTTTCTTCTCTTGTTAAGGCAGATTTGAGAGAACCCATCCTCCCACCTTCTCATTTTGGTCAATTCGAATAAACCTTTCTCTATCTCCAAACACTGATGTCTCAGTGATTGGCTTACTGCACATCACACACACAAACTTGCGATTAAGAGGTTCGGTATCAATTTTGGTGAGACAGCCCAGATTCTTGTGCTTGTGGCTGGATGGCCTGGGTTAGGGTTCAAGAGATCAGTGGTCCCCAGCAGCTGCCCAGGCTTCTTTGCCCAGGGGCCTTCTCCTTCTGCTCCCTCCTTCCCACTGCTGTTGGGCACCCTCAGCAAAATGCTTGCTTGCAGTGGAGAAACGCATTGGACTTGGGTCTACTTTTGATTTTGCATTTGTCAAGAGTTAGATTTTATCTTTGTGTGAGTGCATTTACCTTGTGTGTAAGTCAGCTATAGGGAAAACTAAATCGATCCCCACCTCTAGCGCCTCGGGTTACATTCTCCAAAATTGGGTGACTTTTAGCTACTAGCCCATGAAAAAGGGAAAAGGTGATATTCTTTTATAACATCACATGGCCACAATATCCCTTAGACTCTGGAGAACACTGCCAGATGATGGATCTTTAAATTGGAAAAACTTCTAAATTGGAAAAATCTTTAGATAGCTCTCATCATAATTCTTTTATTGGTACCTATGAAAAGACCAAAATAAAAAGGAAATGCAAAAAAATAACGACTAGCCTTAAGACTCTGACTCAAGCTACAATTAAATAGAAAATAATGTAAAAGTATAAGTGTTGATAAGATTATAAAGGTTGGAATGTTTGAGCTAATTTTATATAAAGAGTATATCAACTTTACCTCAGTGTGTAATGAAAATGGACATTATGAGTTGGTGGGAATGCTCCCCCAACCCAATACTATAAGCCCAACACGTTTCGATGAAGTCATAATGAAAGCTATGATTGGAGGTAGAAGAGTTGATGGAATTAAGTGATTACAGCTCTTTTGCATGATTGTATTATAAATTGTACTGTGGGGATAGACATTGTGTCTCACTGGGGGAAACATTCCCCCAGTATTGATAGGGTAAAACAGCATATAAATCTGCCCTTCAGATAATGTTAATTAAGCTTACTAAAGGAAGTCAGTAGGGTTGCCTGAGCCCATACAGTGTGAGATATTTTTCTACCTCCAGATGGTATGGCCTAAATTAAGAACTCTATTTAACTGGTTTAAAGTAAATGATCTTTGGTAAATGAAAGCTTGTTTAAGTTTGTTGGTTTGATTGAAATAGGCATGTCTTCATTTTCAGAGAGATTCATGGAAATGACTCTGACACTTACTCTAGCATACTGATTTCTGATGAACTTTTGGATCATAAAACTGAACTAAGTGGGAAATTATAGAACTCTAACAGAGAAACTGATGACTTCATGAAACCACTAACAAAAGATAAAGAGTTATGGGACTAAATGAACTGATGAGGATGATTATAATTTTTATGACTTTTTTATTTGAAACATTGCTGATTTTTTAACGTTTTGTTTTTCAGATTTAAGAAAACCTTTTCCTGTTTTCTCTTAAGCTAACTATGGCTTATAGCAGTTTGCAAATTACATCTTTGTGAGCAGAATTGAACCATTTATCTTTTTCTCTCTACCTGATGCCTCCAGAAATTAGGAACTCGTAGTGAGTGACTATTCTTATACTCATGGCAATATAGTTATTTGCATAAGATCAATAAGAATCTGTTCTCCTTATAATGGGACACAGTTGGAAACACTGGTGATGTTACCAGAGCTTTGACTGCAATGTTACATTTGAGAGAAACATGTATAGACTCAGATATGACCAGATCACTAAGGGAGAAAGACTCACTTTATGAAATAAAGCCCCTTGAAAATATTGGCCTGGTACCTTGTTTACAGGGTTCCCAGAAGCCCTGCCAGGTGAGTAAAGACGCTCACTTCCCTGACAAGTGCAAAGAACCTCAGGATATTTTGGGGAATCTCAAGAGAATAGAAGAATTCACCCAAATCTTCTTCTCACCACTTAAAAGGGCCCATCCACTTGGATGACAACTGGTTTTTGGGTCCCTGGTCTTTCCAAGTTTTCAGTAAAACATGATCACCAGATCAGAAGCCATGTGGAGGGACATCAGGTGGATATGCAGACCTACGAGGAGCAAACTGATGGACAGAGGTTAATACAGAGCTTAATGATTTAACATAATTAGTAATCATAACGTTCCTTAAAACATCCAGAGATTCAATCCCAGGGAACATGCCTGAAGGAGTCTCCCATATAGAATTCTAAAAGAATTCAACTTTAGTCCACTTCAGGGAGCTTCTCTAACCCTTAACAGGGCAAGGGCCAGCACCTTATCCCAAGGGAGTTGTGTTCCTGACCAATTTTGGTTATTTATTTCTAAGGTGTGATTTTTCTTTGCATTTTTTGTTCAGTTAATTGAGGTTTCCAAGCTGAGTGGAACCCTCATCAGATGGTTAAGAACCATTCATCAGATGGTTAAGCTTCTGGACACTTGTTGGGTTATTTGGGAGACAAACACTGGTCCACTATCATTCTGTAAGGTAATAGGCAGACCAAACCTACGGGTGATTTTTTTTAGCAACATGGGAGTGACTTCTGATGTTTTCTCAGTCCTAGTGGGAAAGGCTTTTACCCACCCAGTGAAGGTGTCCACAAACACTAACAAAAACCTGAAATTCCCTGTTGCCCATGCATCTGGGTAAAGTGTATTTGCCAGTCTTTAGTAGGCCAGTTTGCTTTATGCTGAGTGCCCAGATGTGGGGGAGTTGAAGTGGTCTTGGGGTTGTTCTTTGCACAGGTGGCACAATTTTTAGTCACCTGTTGGATAGTCTTTTAGAGGTGTGGCCCTATGATGTATTTCTGGACCCAATAGATTCTCCCTCTGGTGGCCAGGGCAATGCATGGTAGCTCCATGGGCAGGCTCATTAATAGCACCAAACAGTTTTAAGACTTTTAGGGCCATGTCTGATTTCCTTTTTTGCTCCTGTTAAGAGGTCCCTTTCCTTCCAGATTGTCCCATGAACATGCACTACAGCAAAGCCATAACAGGAAACTTTGTATATATTTACTTTTTTCCCTTGAGCTAGACATAGAGCTTGACTGAGGGTGATGATTTCTGCCTTTTGAGCCAAGCTTCCTGGGGGTAGGGTGTTAGCCTCTAAAGTCTCTTGAGAAGTTATGACCTCATATCCCGTGTATCTCTTACCTTGATCCGTGAAGCTGTTGTCATCTGTGAAGAGTTCCAAGTCCAGTTCTTCCAGCAGACAGTCCAACAAATCAGGTCACCTAGAAGACACTGTCTCCATAACTTGTAAACAGTCATGTTCTAAGGCGTCTGATGTCTCATCAGGGAGTAAGGTGGCTGGGTTTAGGGAGGACAATACTTGCATCTATACATTTGGATTTTCCAAAAGGATGGCCTGGTATTTGTCCATCCATCCTGAAGTGAGCCAGAATCCCCCTTTTTACTCCAATAATGTGAGTATTTTATGTGGCACATATACCATGGTGAGTTGGCCCAGGATGAGTTTTTCAGCTTCCTGCTGTATGTTGCAGGTGGCAGCCACTGCCCTGAGGCAGGGGGCTAGTCTTTGACAGTCTGATCTAATTACTTGGAAAAATAAGCCATTGGCCAGGGGGTCCTGCCCAGTTTTTGAACTAAAACCCCCAAGTTTATTCCCTGCCTTTCATGTACATATAGGCTGAAGGGCTTGTCCAAGTTAGGAAGTCTCAAAGCTGGGGCTGAAATTAACTTTGCCCTGATTGTATCAAAGTCTACCTGACACTCCTTTGTCCATTATGGTGGCTCCCAGTCCAGCCTTTTTAGAACCTCATAGAGGGATTTTCAGAAACCAGCCATGCCCAAGAATCCTCGTCGCTGTTGCAGGGTGGTGGGAGGGTCACGCATGCTCTAGCCCTTTATTGGTCTGGAAGCAGTTCCCTCTGGCATTCTGACAAAGTCAACCCTACGTATGTAAATTTTGTTTGCAGATCTGTGGTTTTTTTTTTTTTTTTTTTTGAGGCCTTGTACCCACATTCAGCCAAATGATTGAAGGTCATTCTTGTGTTTTCCAGACACTGCTCATAAGTGGGGCTCACTATCAGCAAGTCATCCACGTACTGTACCAGCAATCCTTCTTGTGATTGTAAGTGGCTCTAGTCTTTAACTAGGGCTTCCCCAAATAGCATAAGGGGAGGTTTTGAAGCCCTGGAGGAGCACTGTCCAACAATATTTTTGAGTGGCCCGAGTGTCTGGGTCATGCCATTCAAAGGCAAAGAGTTGTTGTGATTCTTTGAGCAGTATGCAGAAGAATGCATTCTTTACGTCCAAAACTGAAAACCAGCCGTATTCACCTGGAAAGTTGGTAGCAAGGTGTAAGGGCTGGGCACCACAGGGTGCAGGCCCTGAACCACCTTATTTTTGGCACGAAGTTCCTGAACAAATGGATATTTCTCTGAATGTTTTTATTTTTTTTGACCCGGAGAATAGGAGTATTATATGGTGACTGGGCAGGTCTGATTAATTTTGCCACCAAGAATTTCTGCAGCACTGGTTGAATGCCCTTTTAAGCCTCCTGTTTTAGCAGATATTGTTTCAGGCTATATGTATTGGCTGGACATCCTTTGCTTTCCCAGGCTTCCCTTTTGCCCATATGTCCTGTCTTACCTCCTTCAAGTTTTCGGCTGACAGCAGGTCTGGCAGTGGTGTCTGAACACTTGGCAGGGCCATCTGGAACCACAAGGATGATTGTTCCAGGGGAACCTCAACCTCTAGCTGGCCTGGAGCAAAAATCACTTGAGCATTGAGTTTACACAGAAGGTTTGGTCCCAGGAGGAGAACAGGGCATTCAGGCATATACAATATTTCCAATTAAAAAGAACCAGGGTAGAGAAAGGAGACTGCATCCAAATGAAGCCAGCCAGTTGCCCTTATCCATTTATGCCTATGGGATATTGTCACAGTGGAAATTGCCCCGCTCCGGGAAGGGCCCCCTGACCGAATTGCGTCCCTTGCTGGGTTCGAGAAGCAGAGTCCCTCTCTGAGACCTGGCAATCCTTCAGGAATTTCCCCCCAGACAAGCCAAGGGCCTGGAAAAGCGGGGTGAGGAGGAGGAGGCTGGGGACTGCTTGGTCCATTGTGCCCTCTTCCCTGATCTAGACATAGCAGCATAAAGGCTTAAACATAACAGATTTTGTCTTTCTTTCCTTCTTGCACAACAATGTTAGCTGCAAGATGGCATCATAATTGAGTGACCCATTTGGGGGCCACTTTTCTCCTGAGCCCAGTGTATACTGGGGCCAGGCTACATTACAGTAAAAGATCATCCTTTTCTTTCTTTTTTTTTTTTTTTTTGTGAAGAAGATCAGCCCTGAGCTGGCATCCATGCCAATCCTCCTCTTTTTGCTGAGGAAGAGTGACCCTGAGAAAACACGCATGCCCATCCTCCTCCACTTTACGTGGGGCGCCACCACAGCATGGCCTGACAAGTGGTGCGTTCGTGCATGCCTAGGATCCGAACCCAGGCCACCAGCATCGGAGCACGTGCACTTAACCGCTACGCCCTGAGGCCGGCCCCAGATCATCCTTTTCTTTGTCATGGGCTCATAACTGAAATCAGCTCAATTAGCCAGCATGCACTGTGACGGGCCATATTTGTGGAACAGACGGAGTGGTGCCCATGGAGATAAAGTTTGTGTCAGACAAGTAATGGACCCAGAGAAGGGTGCAGGGCTTGACTCTGAGTGTCCAGATAACTATGGGACTTATCCAAATCCCATTCCACCCAAACGTACAGTTCTCACACCACTGGCAAACAAGCCAAAGAGGCAAGAGGTAAGGTCTAATTTCCCCACGCCAGTGTAGGAGGTCAGGTGCCTGGTGGAAAGTCTCTATCTTGCAGGAAGTCCAAGTCCAGCTTACTCTAAGTCCAAACCTAACTTCCACACAATGACAGCAAAGAAGGTGCCAGACAAGACACACAAAGAGGGGGAAAACATGGTCAGGCCGTGCTCTCTTTGCTTTTGTTAACACACAAACAGAGCCTACACTGAGGGGTGCAATTCTGGCTTGACACTCGACAGTAAAGGTCTCAAACTTCACGTCCCCACAGATGACGTAAGAAGCACTGGAAGTGTGCTGAGGGATTCTGACACAGAGAGAAACTGGCACACAGACTAGTGGAGCAACACACACCCTCAACAGGAGAACAGACCACACAGGCGTGTGCACCACAGACAAACCAGAGACCAGTATTCCAGATAATATACTAGGCAGTCTGTACCTTCCTTGATCCCTAAACAACGACACCTAAACAAGACGGACCTTGGCGTGCCGAAGGCCCCCAGACAAGGAAAAAGGAAGACAGTACCCAGGAAGTGCATGCTGGACGACTCACCTAGCTGCAGATGCAAGTTCGTCAGCTTAGGATCCAGTCCTTCATTTCCAGATCACTGAAGCTTTAGAGGCAGTCGGCAAGTGAGGAAGCCACAAAGGGAATTCCCCAGGTGGGAAAACAAAAAAGGAAAAAAGCCGCCTGGCAGCTGCAGGGAAAAATCCCAAAACAGCTTCCTCCAAGTCAACTAGCCACGGGCAGAGGCTCGTCCCACCCGGGGTGCCGGAATTTGATACTGAGCAATGGGCCTGCTCTGCTCACCATGATCTGAGCCAATTAATTACAAGTTAGAGATCAAGAAATGAAGTTTAGTTAGATTAGCCTGCAAATCAGAAGACAGGTGACTAATGTCTCAAAGACCCATCTTCAAAGATTACAGAATCTTCAGGCAGTTATATAGGGAAAATGGGAAGGAAGGAGGGGGTCCAGGGATGTTGGTCTCCAGGCACGACAGGCTCCAGGCATCACATTGTTCCATTCTTCTGTGATACCTTGTAGGTGTGTTGCCCGCCAGTGACCAGCCTGTTCCTGGAGAGACACTCATAGAACAAAATTTTAATTTATCAGGCTATTGGGGAGTACATGCTGAAGTGGACGCCATAAATCAGGAGAGCATGTGAATTTTTTAGAGTATGTGCAGAACAGTGAGTAGTCACACAGAGGAGGGGCTGGGGCCATTTAGTGTAACAAGATGGCCTCACTTACAGGGGTATTAACAGTGCCTCAGAAATTGCTGCAGTTGGGTCTCCATTCTTCACTGGGATTCTGGCTGCTGTCATAATCTTCTCTGTTTCCATAATATACCCACATCGTGTACGACCCCAAAGCCATAGAGGCTGTCACTGTAGATGTTCACCTTCATTCCTTCTGCTCTTACGCAAGCCAGAGTGAGAGTGAAATACTCAACCATTTGACCTCATTTATCATACGGCAGGGCTTAATATCGCAAAGGGTGTGTTGAGCAGTCATGGCATGTCCAGCCTGGAAGGTCCCATCCTCTCTCCAGAGGTAGTGATACTGGCCTGAAGCCAAGTTGAAGTGAGGGAAGCCATGTTGTAACTTAGAATAACCTCTGACTAACTGACCCAGGCTGTATGTTTTACCTTGCACTTAGCCTAGGAGATAAATAGCTACCCTCTGGGAAGTAATCTTAGCTGACACATCTACCTCTGAATAGTGATAGATGATGACTTTGTTCTTTTGAGTTTCTTAGGAACACAGCGACCTCCTCAGAGAAGAACATCTATTCTGGCATCCATCAGCAATGACAACTGAAAGACCTGCTGTAGTTGAGAAAGGGGCAAATCATGAGGGAAATGATCAAAACCCAGTGCTGGTGACATCTGATGATGCCAAGGAAGGGTGCAGGAAACAAGGTGGTGTTCAGGGAGAATGTGTTGCCCAATGATTAGTAAAAAACATGTGGGTGCCCTTCATCTTGTATTGTTAAGTCCCCTTGTGAGTTGGGGGGCAGTTGAGGTCCTTGGACGTTCACTTCCCGGAAGGAGAGTCAATGATTTTGCTCTTGGGTGGGGGGGGCTTGGGTTTCTTCCCTCCTTCGAGGCTGGGGCAGTCACAGCCCAGTGCCCTTTCTCCTCACAACGTGGGCAAGTGTCCAGACCCACAGGAGCCCAGGAGTGGGGAGCTTGCCATGCATTAAATTTTTCAGTGTTTTCTCATTGTTTTAGTCACAGTGCCATAAGCATGCATTGTATATTTTCTAATTTATTGGAATACTGTCTTCATCATGTCAGAGCATGTCTGGAGCTCAGACTTGTCTGTAATTTGCAAGTTCATGTTATTTTTTTGGTAATGAGTCATGAAGCTCTAATCTGAAACCATTTCCAAAGCTTGTGGCCAAGCAGAGGCTGTTGGGGGAGTCAGTTCTTGCCCTGAGAGCTCCTTCCACGTCGTCTCCGTCCATGGCCGTAGTTAGCCACGGTTTCATCCCCCTGCTGTTTACAATTTTAAAAATAAGACCAATTAATTTTTGTGGGATAGACTTAAGGGATGGCTGCCAGTAATTTTTCCCTTATGTCTCAGTCCCCAGTGGGAGTCAGGGGAGCCTGAGATCCTTGAAGGTCCTCAAGGATCATGGTTCCATGTTCACATTCGTACTTTTGTCCATTAGACGAGTTTTGCATTAAAACTTTTCAATAAACACTTAAAAAGTTTCCACAAAATATACATTGAAAACATTTCACGTTAGAAATGTGATATCAAATACTGACTGGAAACTCTGTGACTCTGTGATGTCAAGTTTTTGCCTGCTGTCATTGGATAACTCCTTTTTTTCATAAAATAGGGGATTTTTCCAGATTTTCATCCAAAGACTTTATTTTTATTTTGTAATCTGATTTCATGTTTTATATTTAGTTTTTGTATTTTTTATTCTTAGATTCTTTTTATCTTGGCATAGCTGAGGTTTTCTGTTATCTTACATATGTTGCAAAGTGCTCTTTGTAAATCTAAATATCATAGAAAGAAATCCAATGGAAAGCAAAGCTCCTCCCCCAGTCTTAGCCTTTCTTTTCCTGCCCTCAGCAAGTACACTTTAACCTCTGTGATGACCTTCCAGAACTTTCTGTGTTTATGAAAGCATATCTGCATGGCCACAATGGAGGCAGAGGTGCAGGGGAGCAGGCCGTCTGCAGCTGAGGTGCCCGGTCGAGACCCTGACCTTGTCGCTCACTGCGTGACCGTGGGTGTGGGATGCCCTCTGTGCCTCAGTTTCCTCATTTGTAAAATGGAGATGAAAACCACATCACATCAATCTTTATTTTTAAAAGATTATGAACAATGCCAGAAATATATTGAACATTAGGTAAGTACTTGTTGCAAAATGAACTTTTTGCTGTTTGTTTTAATATCCTCATATAAATACCTCATTCTTTTCCTTTTTTTCACATAATAATTTGAAATATTTTTGTGTGAAAACCCATAGAATCATCTCAAACTTTCTGATGGCAGAGTATTATTGCAGGATCTGGGCATACCAAGATTTATTTAGCCAATGTCCTTATTTTTATTATTTTTATAGATTTCAAAGATATTTTAATGAAAGGAAAAATGTTCATAATATAACATTTAGGAAAACAAACTAGATACAGAAGTGTGTATACACTGTAAACCAGGTTTTTAAAAATGTGCAGGTGTGCTCAAGTTGGTTCAGTTTTCCTTTGGGACCATTAAAGTGTAACTGGCTTGCCTCACTCTGAGAAATATTTTTTTTGTCATAGATCAGATTTTTTTAATTATTACTTTTATTGCTATAACATTCACATAACATACAATCTACCCCTTAAATCTTTTTAACATTTACAACTTAGTGCTTTGGGTTTTTTTTTTTTTTTTTTAGCATATTTAGAATGTTGTGGAGCCATCACCACTATCTAATTCCAGAAAATTTCCATCACCACAAAAAGAAATCCCATAACTCTTAGCAGTCACTACAAATTCTCCCCATTGACAATCCTCTGGCAAGCACTAATCTACTTTCCCTCTCAGTCGATTTGTCTTTTCTGGAAATCACCAGTGAGTAGAATCATACAATGTTGGTCTTTTGTCTTATAAGAATAAAATATTCAAGTTTCTATTTAGCTGTTATGGCCAGAAAGGTATAGTTATCTAACCCCTTGGGGACACAAATTAGTAACGAATATTTTGTCGAAGATACTTGTGTCATTCTCTCTTTGGTGATCAACAATCTCTTCTCGACCTGGATGTTCACTGTAAGGGCATGAAGTTCTCCACGATGCCCCATCTGTCTCCCAGTGATAATCCTGGATCCAGCTGTTAGGTCAAGTTCTAGAAACTTGGCCATTCTTTGTCCTCTTCTTGCCCAGGTTGCACGACTTCTCCCTCTAACGGGTTTGTTTAGTCCCAGTTTATTGGCATCCAGGCTGCCGGGTCAGCCGTGTCTCACCGGGTGCTGAGTCTCTTGACCACCAGCCCTGGCCTCTGCTTCTCTTGCTCCGCGTCTCCTGCATCCTCATTTGCCCCAGAGCCTCCCCTCCTGGAGGGACAGGGACCACACTGTTCCTGCTGGTCGTTTTCAGGCCAGGTGCAACTTCCATGGGTGTAACTTCCTGAATTTTATGCCCTTTAAAAATTACTGAGGTTCTGTATTAGTATTGTTCTGTCTCACCAAATATACTATGTCCCTGGGGTTGCCAGTGGAATGCACTGAAATTCCAGTAGTGAGACTTAGGTTAACAAAGAGCCAAGATTACCTCATGACTCAAGAGGATTTTTGGTGAAATCTTCTAGGTCATCGTCTGCCTGTGTTCCTTAACATTACTGTTCACTCCTAATTGTGTTTCTGTGTCCCCAGGGAAGGGACACTCAGTCATCCCAGCACCCACACATGGTGGATCTTCTACCTCAGTCTAGTATCTTATTGGAAATTCTCCATTCGCATTGGGAATGTTGTCTATGCTGGAGAGTTCCCACTTGTATTTTTTTGTTGTGAGGAAGATCGGCCCTGAGCTAACATCTGCCAATCCTCCTCTTTTTGCTGAGGAAGACTGGCCCTGGGCTAACATCCATGCCCATCTTCCTCCACTTTATATGGGACGCCACCACAGCATGGCTTGATAAGCGGTGCCTCGATGTGCGCCTGGGATCCGAACCTGCGAACCCCAGGTCGCCACAGCGGAGTGCATGGACTTAACCACTTGCGCCACCGGGCTGGCCCCTCCACTTGTATTTTTTACTAAAATACATTTTTAAGTTCCCAGTCCAGAGGTGTTGTTCCAGGACATTTCTGGGGTCCTGGCATGGATTCAGCCATGCAGCACGGCCATGGAGCTGGTCAGACCCCATTCCCTGTACTAAAGCTCCTTCTGTTTATAATAGTTTGAGTGCATTCTTTTTTCTGCAGTTCTTGCTGCTGCAGCAGAGCATTTGAAGCAGGAAGGGATTTGTCCTGACCATCCAGGGGTTTGCATGCACTGGCCTGTTGCATGGAGCAGGGACCAGCCTGCAAGCTTGAAGTACACAGGTGGAGCAAAGACCCCACCCCACCCACTCAGACATTGGAGGAAGGCCCTCTGGCACTGGGGAGGCCCAGTCCTCCTCCTCAGGGATACCCCATGTAGCTGACATTCTTCCTGAAAATGGGGAATTCTACCAAATTCCTGCCTGTTCCCTGGGAGGGGCTCCCTGAGGCCAGAGGGAAGTAACATCCCATAAACCAGGAGGAGGATCAGCCTCTTTACCACCTGGTGCTAAGGGGAAGACTGTGACGTTACAAACCAGTAGTGCTTGTCTGTTTCTCACTCTGGAAGCACAGATCTCCCAGCACCACCTGGAAGCGGTGAGAATGTCTTACTTGGGGTTTGTTTGGGGGCCTGAAACCAGGGCCTACTTGCCCTTTCCAGAGGGACTGGGTCTGGGATTGATGGAGGTTCCCTGGCTGGGATTTGGCGTGTGTGGGTCCAGTCTAGACTGTCTGTGACCTGCAGAGGGGCCTGTGCCAGGGTCTTCCTTCAAGCAGAGAACTGGGTGCAGAGAATCCAACCAGTGGGGCTCCCAGTACACTCTAATTTACCAAGGGACCCTGAGCATCCTTTCAGTGGGAAAAGACAGAGTCCTGAACAACCAGAAACAAGGTGGTGATTAAGGCAGCCCTGGTCCCTGTCCTCATGGAGCCCTAAGTCCAGTAGAGATGCCAGACTCACCTCAGATGGAGACAACCCAGAATGGGCAGTGCAGGGATGGGGGACTCAGAGGCAGCTTGTCTGGGGACTGTATATATGGGCTTTCAGGGCCCTCTGCTGCCTACTGTGCAGATGCCCCCAGGAATTGTGCCGGATGACAGAATGAACTCAACACCACTGTATATGAACTAATGCTTGTCTTTCACCCAGGAAACAGCAACAGGACTCTCCCAAAGAAGAGAGCTCAGTTTCAGTGCTGTGTGAATCAAGTATGAAGTGGGAATGTTGACTTGGGCTTTCTTTTTTTGTCTAGGACCTGGGGTCAGGGTGAGGTTCCTGAGTTTGGGCTGGGGTGGAGGATTTGAACTTCATTCTGCTGCCAAGAAAGGGAGCACACGGTCTTCCCAGATGTGCAGTGGAAGTGAGTGAGGTGGTGCTCAAAGGCTGTCAGAGTCAAACACGAAAAATCAAATCTTCCTCTCATACTGGGAGGTGGATGGACGGTGTTACCTGTAAGTGGCCTATTAGGCCCTTTGAGAAAGTGTGAAGATTTGAACACAGAGCTCTCGGACCCCAAACTCTCATCACTGTCTAGTTAGACGCTCTCAGGGTCCATGGAGCCCTGGCCTGACCCTCAATGCCTTCCCACCAGCACAGCCTCCTAGAACCCCCTGCCCTGATCTCCCTCCACATTTCCACCCACGTCCTGACTCAGCCCCTGGAGAGACCAGGTTCCAGGCCCAGAGATGCCAACCCCAACCCTGCTCCCTGGGGGAATGTGCTTTTCTGGGGACCTGGCTGGTGTCCAGGCCAATCTCGTCCTCCTTTGGCAGGGATGCCAAGCTGTGTGCCAAGCCCACCTTCAGCCTCCTGGAAACACCTGGGACAGAGGATGTGAGAGCTGAACCCATTTTTTGGAGGACCTGACAAGGCGGCTAAGTCAGTGGCTCTTAGGAGAGGAGAAGGCGAGCCTGTGCCTGGAGCCTTTCCAGTCCCCTGCTTATTAACAATTTGTATGTGGCTCACTAGGAAAAATAGATATGACACCATCATGGGGCTTACACACGGTCCAAAAGAAAGTTTAATTACTCAGGAATGGTGGAGATTCTATGCAGTGCACACAATTCTGTTTTGAATCAATTCTATTTTAATCTTATTTAATTTTCTTTTTGGGTGAGGAGATCAGCCCTGTGCTAACATCTGCCAATCCTACTCTTTTTTTGTTGAGCAAGACTGGCCCTGGGCTAACATCCGTGCCCATCTTCCTCCACTTTATATGGCACGTAGCCACAGCACGGCTTACCAAGCAGTGCGTCGGTGCGTGCCCAGGATCCAAACCGGCGAACTCCGGGCCACCGCAGCAGAGCTCGTGCAATTAATCACCTGCCCCACCGGGCCGGCCCCTCTATTTGAATTTTAAAAGTACACATCATGACAAAATCGTTGGTTTTACAGCCTGAAACAGTGTCAGATGCACAGTTTTGAGAACTATACTCCACCCTACAGCTGAGGAGAGGAGAGGCCTGAGGAGCAGAGGAGGGATGGTTCTGGGAGGGAGTCTGCATCCTCCACCCCCTTGGGAGAGAGCAGACAGTCAGGACCCTGGTGATCCCATGATTATTTCTGAACCAGAATCTTCCTCCCTGGTGTCCTTCCTCCCGTCTCAACCCTCCTGTGCAGCTCACAGCAGACTGACGCTGGCATCTTCCACGGGCTCACATCTTTCCACTTCCATCCTTTGCTTAGGACCCGTCCATGGCTCACGGGGCACTCAGGTGAGTCCAGAATCCTCCCCAAGTCCCCAAGGGTGACTGGCCCTGCCCTGCCCTCGGCCCTCTGCCCTCCCAGGACTGAGCTCCACTGACATAATCACAGTTCTTGCTCATTCTTAAAATCACAGCTCAGATGCTCCTCCTCCAGGAAGCCATCCCTGACACCCTTGGCCCTCCTTCCCCGCCCTACTCACTCTGAGTCACGATTGTCTGGGGTGGTCTGTGACCCCAGTGGATGTGAGAATTAGAAGGACAGGGCTGGGACTTCCAGTCAGTGCTGTGTCCCCAGTATCGACCAGCACAGCTCTGGGGACAGAGCAGGTGCTCAGGGAATATTGAATGAGTGAATGAATAAAGGAGTCAATGAATGACTGCGTGGGTGGATGAATGAGTGACAGCAAAGTGCTCAGGGTATATCTAGTCAACATGACTGTCCTGACATAGTGACTTTCTGAGAACTGGTGCCTGAAGTTCAGACCTCTCCCTCTCCAGCAGCCCCCCATCCTCCCTGTCATGCTGTTGCTCAGCTGGGCCCTGTGGGATCCCATACCCTGGGGAAGGCCACAGAACCTCCTTCTAGCCACCTCTCCCCTGCTCCCCACCCCACACACATAGGGCACAACCCTGTGTCGGGGGCTGGAATCCAGGCCACAACAGCATTCGGGCCCTGTCAGCACTGAGCTAGTTGGCCCGGGGCTCAGAGCCTGCTCTGTTCCTGATTTTACTAATCCCTTTGCTGAGTCTACTAGGAAACATAGATATTACATCACTGTTCACTTACACACAGTCTCCAAAGAAAGTGAAAAGACAAACAGGCAGTAAGTGCACTGTCAGCCTCCCTCAGGGGAGCGGCTCCTTCTCCTTCTGACCCCAAGTGGCTTCTCTCAGTGGAGAAACTGTCCCCTCTCCCTCAGAGCGAGTGCATTCAAGCCCAAGGAAGATTAATTCCTGTGAAGGGGACAAGTGAAAACGTTTATGGTCCTGTTGTCTTAACTCTGATGGGGTCATGGTCCACTTGAGGGTCTGGTGATGGTTGTGGACATTTTCACCCAGAACATCAATGAAAGAAATAAGTGTGATAAAGACATTGGTCACATCAGTCACCTCTAAGATCATCAATTGTTTACCCAGCGCCAGAGTCTTGAAAAAGGAGACCAAAGTTGGAAGACACACACTTCCTAATTTTAAACTTGCTATAAAGCTACAGTAATCAAAACAGTATGGTACTGGCATAATGGTAGACACAGAGATCAATGGGATGGGATTGAGATTCCAGAAATAAGCCCATAGATTTATGGCCAATTGATTTTTTGATGAGGCTACCGAGAGCATGCAACGTGGAAAGAAGTTTTCTGCGTGTGGCACTGAGTCAAATGGACCTCCACAGGCAGAAGAATGAAGCTGGATCTCCACCTCACACCATATACAACACATATAACTCAAAGTGGATGAAAGGCCTAGATGTAGGAGGTAAAGCCATAAAAGTCTTAGAAGAACACATAGGAGTAATTCTTCATGACTTTGGATTTGAAAATGTTTTCTTAGATATGACAGCAAAAGCACAGATACAAAAGAAGAAATAAAGGATAAATTGGAATTAATCAAAATTTAAAAGTTTTGTGTGTCAAGGAAAACTACCAAGATAGTGAAAATACAACCCACTGTTGGGAATGGGAGAGAATATTTGCAAATGGTATATCTAACAATGATCTAGATTATAGTATCCAGAATATATAAAGCATTCTTACCACTGAATAACAAAAAGACAAACAACACAATTTAAAACAAAGGATTTGAATAGATATTTCTCCAGCGAAGATATCCAAATGTCCAACAAGCACATAAAAAGATGCTCAAAGTCATTTTTTAAGGGAAATTCAAATCAAATTACTAAGAATTACCACTTCACACCCACTAGAATTGTGATAATTTTTTAAAATGGAAAAAATTGTGTTATCCAGGGTGTGGGGGAAACTACAACCCTCACACTTTGCTAGTGGGAAGTTGACATGGTGCAGCCACTGTGGGAACCTGTTCGTCTCTTCCTCATTAAGTGAATAAAATTACCATGTGAACAAACAAGTCTACTCCTGGTGTATTCTCAAAAGAATTGAACGAGTTGTTCAATCACTTGTATGTAAAAGTTCATTGTAGAGTTATTCACAAGAGTCAAAAGGTGGAAACATCACAGAAGTCCCTCTGTTGATTAATGGATGAACTAAATGTGGTATATCCATATAATGAAATACTATTTCTTATGAGAAATGAAGTACAGATACATGACAACATGGATGAATGTTGAAAGCATTGTGATAAGCGAAAGAAACCAGACACAAAGAACTATATATTGTATGATTCTATTCATATGAAAAACCCAAAATAGGTAAATACATTGAGACAGAAAAATAAGATTATTGGTCTCTAGGGGCTGGGAGGAGGGTGGAATGGGCAGGGATTGCTTAATGAGTATGGGGTTTTCTTTAGGGGTGATGAAAATATTCTGGTGATGGTGACACAACATCTTGAATGTACTAAATGCCACTGAATTGTACAATTTACAATGGTTAAAATGATAAATTTTATGTTATGTGTATTTTACCACACATGTGAAAAAGAAGAGTAAAAACATTTGAATGGGGGGCGGTGGTGTCCGGAGAGCAGAAGGAACTGTCCACACCACTGGTGTGGACCCACTCGGTCTGTTTCATTACTTCTGTTGCTGGAATGAGACTTTCCCTGAGCATCTTCACTTTATAGTGGGATTCTGACTCCCATCTGCTTGTGCAGAGTGGAGGCTGGTCTGGTTCAAGTAAATCTAAAACCCTTGATCTATTCGGTCCCTGAAACAAGTCATTCCCTTCTCATTGATGATCAAAAAGCACACTGAACTGATTCCCAAGTGTCTTTCTTGACAGCAAAGCCCCAAAGAGCTGTGATATGTGCTCAACAAAGGATGTCCAAGGTGCTGTCTGGATGTAATGGGGAGACTGACCTCAGCCTCAGGGTCCAGAGACATTTCAGGGAGGGTGACATTTACACTGAAAGCTGGAGAGTGAATAGAATGCATGTGAAGAGAGTGGGGAGAGGGGCCGGCCCTGTGGCTTAGCGGTTAAGTGCGTGCGCTCTGCTGCTGGCGGCCCGGGTTCGGATCCCGGGCGCGCACCGACGCACCACTTCTCCAGCCATGCTGAGGCGGCGTCCCACATACAGCAACTAGAAGGATGTGCAGCTATGACATACAACTATCTACTGGGGCTTTGGGGAAAAGAATAAATAAATAAAAATTATAAAAAAAAAAAAAAAAAAAAAAAGAGAGTGGGGAGAGAGTCAGACAAGAACCGTCATGCATGAACCCTGGAACATGTGGATGTGGGGGGACCACAGACCCTGAAGTTGAGGTGCAGAAAGTGAGGGGAGTGTGGGGCCTACAGCTGGGGACATGGGTGATGAGCTATAGGAGACATATTGGGTTGTAAAAAAGAGTTGCAATAAGTTGAGCGTGATGGGAGGGTGATGAAGGGTATACTGGACACTTGGCATCCATCCCACCCACTCAGGGCCTTCCTGTCCTCAGAGGCTGGGCAGCTTCAGACAGCCTTTCCCAGAAGGCCTTGCACCTGGGGTTCTGGATGCGTCCGAAGCTCTGAGCAGCACAGCCATGGAGTCACCAGGTGTTTCCCCAGCAGCAACCACATGTTGAGGCAATAGCTTCGAGGTACCAAGAGGCTGCTTGGGCTGCAGCAGTGATGTTCAGATCCCTGAGTCACACAGCGGTGCTGGTCTGGGCATCATCCCTGGAAGCCAAGCCTAGAGCCTGGTCCTCCAGCCCCTCCTCTGACCAGTAGGCTCTTAACTTGTTGCCAAACTGACCTCACTCCAGTGGGACTCCAACCCACATTCAGAGGAGCTCTGCGGAGGAACCCACAGGTGGACCTCATACCCACAATCCGTCCCTTCCCTGGTGGGTTCTATTTTGTTCCGAGTCGCGGATTTGAAACGAAATGGAAGCTGATGGGTCAAGGGCACAAGCTTTTATTCAATGGCCAAAGAATGGAGAAGTGGGAACTAGGTTCACAAATCAACTTCTCAGCTCATGGGGCACGTAAGCAGCTGTTACAGGGGGTCCAGGTTATGAAGGGGAGGAAAATTCATAGTTTTTAGAGAAATGGGCAGGCTTTTCTGGGGATCGAGGGTGCCATCTCTTTTCTTTCCTTATTTGGTCCTATCCTGCCGTTGCCATGGCAACTGTAAACTGTCATGGCGCTGGCGGGTGTGTGATGTGGCAGGGAAATGCATTACAATGAGCGTATGATGAGCTGCAGGGTCTATGTCCGGTCATGTTGCCTTCAACCGCCGTTAACTGGTTTCTACTATGTGTCTCAGCCTCCTCCTCCTTCCTCTCGTTGTGGTTTCCTGTAAGCTAAAGAGAACATGTCAGGCGTGTTCTGAGCAGGGCTGCGGTTACTGGCTTATGGGGTTGGTGGGCCGGGTAACAAAGTCACTGTTTTACTTGGGGGATCCAATCAGAGCTGGGATCAGGCCAGACCATCCATCCTTTGGTCACCAGAAGTCCCTTTGCAGAGAGCAGGGGTCAGTTCCTGAAACACTGATAATGTGATTGGAGCAGAAGGGTGACACATCCTCCTCCTCAGCTAGCGGAGGAGGACCCTCTGGCTCTGGGGAGCCGCAGCCCCTCCTCCTGCGTACCTGACATTCTCTCTGTACACTTGAAAGTCTACCACATTCCTGCCTGTCTCCTGGGAAGGGCTCCCTGAGGCCAAGTGAAAATAACATGCAGATGCTGACAGGAGGGATATTCAGCCAATTTCTTCCTGGGGAGAAGGAGAAACCAGTGGGGAATGTGGCAAGAGCAGGAAATGCCAGCGTCCTCCAGGGTTTCCCATCCAGTAGCCCAGCTCTGCCAGCCCTGACCAGGAGCTGTGGGAACTTCGACCCGGGTCTTGTGCAGGGGAGTGTGAGAGCAGAGCCTGCCTGTCCTTCCTGGAGGGGCTGGGAAGGAGGGTCAGAGGCCCGTGGACTGGGACTCAGGAGTCCTGGGCTCTGCTCCAGCCTGTGTGTGTCACTGACCCGCAGGGGGATCTTGGGTCAGTGTGCTGCTTGGATCGAGGGAACAGGAGGAGAGAATAAAACAAATGGCTGTTGGGGATCTTAGACTTACTGCCAAGAGAGCCAGAACCTTCCTCACCCATATGGGGAAACACAGTCCCAACACCTAATGACGGCTTCTACCAAGTCAGGCCGGGTCCTGCCTCACAGATCCAGGCTCTCATGCAGAAGACAGAGCTGCCCCCAGACAGTGAGGTCCCATGGTGGACACAACAGGGTGTGGGTCTCTGAGGGAGCTGGTGGGGGGATTAGACGGCACTGTGTGCAAAGGCTTTTGTGACACCTTGAGATGGGGCAGAAGCAGGATGCAAACCCAGGGCTGTCTGACCCCAAAGCCTCAATGGTGTGGAGTTAGTGGCTCTCAGTGTCCACTCATCTCAGGACCAGCCACTGCCCTCCCTCCAGCACAGACCCCCCTGCCCTGTCCTGATCTCCCTCTACCTTCCTGCCCTTTGGTCACTCAGCTCCCTTGAGAGACGAGGCTCCAGGCCCAGGAGTGGGGGCTGGACTCGTTCCTCCTCAGAGACAAACCTCCAACCCTGCCCTGGGGAATGTGATTTCTCCCTCACCCTGGCTGGTGTCCAGGCATCTACTGCACCCCAGATTTTCGCAGAGACAACCAGGCCTGTGTCCTGGCCTGCCTGGAGCCATCCCAGAAAGTGAATGGAATCAAGGTCATGAGAGATGAGTCCTGAATTAGAAAACATGATGAGGCATCAAAGTGTGTGGCAGTTAGCAAAGAGGGGACCAGCCCTGCCTGGAGACTCCCCCATTCAGGAGTTTACTAAGCAATAAATGAGTATTACATCATTACGTGGCTTCCAACATTCTGGAAGGAAAGTTTCTGTAAAGAACATTTGACAAGATTTTGCACAACACAGACTAATCCATTTCCTAATCTATATTTTTCAATTAAAAAAATAATGTACTTTATGGGCAACTCAAGTGATTATATAACCTGCTAAAATGGTGCGATCCACAGTCTGGGAAATACGGCTCAAGTGTGCAGCTGCAAGAGAAGGGAGGCCAGAACACAGGGGAGATATGGGGCTGGGAGGGGAGCTGCTATCCCCCTGCCCCATGGGAGAAAGGGGACATTTGGGACTCTGGTAATTGCACAAGCATTTCTGCTATGGCAGGATCTTCCCTGGTCTGCTACGCCAGGCTCAACCCTCCTGTCCACACTCCTCACAGCTCACAGATGCAGGGTTTGTTCACAGACACAAATCTCAACTCTCCTCCCCTGGTCAGGACGCAGCTATGGTGCCCAGTGCACTGAGGATAAAGTCCTGAGTCCTTCCCGAGGCTCACAAGGGACTGACCCTGCCACCCACTTCCAGCCCCCTATCTCTGCCCTGCCCTCCACCCTCTCTGGGCTCAGCCTTGAAATCTTAGTTCAGACATCCCCTCCTCCAGGAAGCTCTCCCTGATCTCCCAAGATGAGTGATGACCCCTCTCTCAGGCACCCACAGCTCCTGGGTTTTCTGAACTCAAACCTGACCTCTCTGAGCCATCATGGACTGAGGACAGTCTGTGGCCCCCAACGATGGCACAGGACCAGCTACTGAGTCATCACTGTGTCCTGGGGGTCATCTAGCACAGGACTGGGCACAGAGCTCATCCTCAGCTACTATTTATTGCCAGGCCCTTCCTTGTGTCATCGCTGTTAGACCAAAAGACAACGGGTCAGCTGGGCCAGGTTGTCTCCACCTTACAGGGAAGCAAACTGAGGCTCAGAGAGGCAAAGTCACCTCCCCAAGTTCACTCTGGGAAACCCAGTGTGTGGGCACCAGTGCCAACCCCACACCACCCCCAGAGCTGGGCTGTGACAACACCTCTGTCCCCAACCGGGAGAGACCAGCGCTTGCACCGAGGACACCCCCAGAGCTGATCTCGATGTTTCCCTGAGTCCCCCACTTCTGCTGGGTCTGGACGCTGATGTGGTTCCCCCTTCACAGTGAAGGACACGCTCCGTTCCTCTTTCACTGGGTCCTCGCCCTGGTTTCTGTCTGGAGCAGGTGCATGTCATGGAGGAGCTGAGTCTGGGCCTGGGCTCCAGGTGGAGGGGAGTCTGGGGAGCCAGGGTGGAGGCTCCCTCAGGGGAGCAGAGACGCAGAAGGCAGGATCTGTCCAAACACAGAAAAGGGGGGAGAGGGGCATGGCTGCGGACTTGAGGGAGAGGTCGCACTTCCCTGGCCCTGGAGAGAACCTTGTCTACACTGCGGTGGTCTCTGCGCCCCCGAGGGATGGAGTCCTGCAGAAGCTGGTGGAGGGGCCTCCCAGTCCTGACTGCACGAGGTGACCTGGACCCACAGAACTGACCCCACAGTGTGGGGTCCTTCACCTTCTGTCTTCACATCCTGACCCCAAGATGGCTCTTCTCAGGTGAAATTCCATCTATCTCCCTCGGACACCCACGTTAAGGATAAAGCCTTTGAGAATCTACTGATGGTGGTGGAATTTCTCCTACAGAACTTCACAGACAAGTAATATTGACAATGACCTTGACCACAACAAGCAAACTCAAGTTGATTATCTTACCACTCTCTCTCTCTCATGAACTCAGTGAAAATTGCGACTTCTGAGTGTCCTCTCCCCACCCCTCCCCCGTGTCTGACACAAAGCCTGGGACACACGGGGTGCTAAGTGGACAGGTGCTCCTGAGGAAATGACCATCAGTGGAGAGACAGAGAAGGAGGTGGGGAGAGCGCCCTGGGGGCTGTGGGTCCCATGGGTCCTCCAGGGCCTTTTTCCTGTTCATTCAGGAGCCACCTCAGCGTCCTCCCCACACATTCCCCTGTTCCCCAGCCTTGTCCAACCTGGAATTTTCCATTGTGTAAAAACTAGTCTCTCACCTGAATGCCCTGAGATGGGGTTTAGTGAGCCCTGGGCTGGGGCTGTGAGGTCAGGGAGCTGACAGGCCCCCCGGGAGGATGTGAGGGGTTAGGATTCCAGGAGAGTAGGAATGAGGCCATTGTGCTGGGTGTGAGCGCGAGACATTTTGGGGAGAGGTTTGTGGCGGGGCACCTGCTCCTGCCCCAGGGCCCAGCGTGTCTCTGCAGGCCAGGCATGGGATATGATGACGTCACCATCTTTTCAGGAGAAATAAAAGCACCTGCTGAGATCCACTGATCCTCTCTCCACTCCACTGCAGCCGCCCAGCGCCATGGCTGCCCAATGCTGCATCCTGGGTAAGGAGGATCCAACCCCAATTCCCCTCCCCTTCCACAGGCCCATAATCCCTAGCCACCCAAACACAGGTGACCAGATTCCACCCTAGACTGCTCCTGGCCTTTCTATGTGTCTCATACAGAACAGACACCACCTCAGACCTTCCCCTGCCTCAGGCTGTGCTCTCCGGGGTGGACCCCTGGCTGCGCCGTCAGCCCCACCTCATCCCTCTGCTCTCCTACAGCTGTCTCGGCCGCTCTCTACATCCTCTGCTCACACGGAGCCCCAGGTGAGCCCAGGAGGGACACTCAGAGTTGGGGTGCGGCTCCCAGAGGGCTCCAGGTTCGGAGGCCCTGCCCTGCTGCCTGGTCACACCAGCTCCGTCTCTTCCAGTGTCCCCTACGGGAGCTCACCTGATGCTGTGCCAGCCACACATGACCTATGGGGACAAGTTCTACCACACCCTGCAGCACTGTCACTGTGACGACGCTGTGGTGCCCTTGGGCAGGGCCGGGAAGTGTGGCAACTGCACCTTCAGGGTCTGCTTCGAGCAGTGCTGCCCCCGGTCACTCAGACACCAGGAGTCCTTCCTGGTGAAGCTGAAAGGCCAGAGTTGTTCCTGGGCCCCGTCCCCGGATGACAAGGTTTGTCGCAGGTGAGGTCCTGTCCCCTCTAGGGGATTGGGGCTGCAGGGGAGCGGGAGGATCTGGATGCCTGTTCTCTCCCTAATGCCTCCCCCTGGCCCTGTCACCTGCTCCACTCCATCTACCTCTCCCTTTTCTCTCCTGGTTTCTCTCTCCCTTTGTGTTTATTTCTCTCAGCCTCTTTGCTGCCCTTCTGTGTCTCTCTTTTCCACTCCTCTGCCATGTTGTGTCCGTCCCTCCATCTCTGTCCACCTCTCTCTTGCTCACTCTCTCCCTCTGTCTCTCTCTTCAGTGTCGGCTGACAGAGGACCCGATGACCAGATGACTGCTGGATTCTGCTTCCTGGATGAGCCTGGGGAGAGGGGCCTGGTGTGGACTTGGATCTGGGACGTGGAGTGGGTATTTGGAGACAGGAGACACTCAGACTCAATCCTCCTGTCTTGTTCTTTCTCCTCTTTAACACTCAGCCTGAATCTGCCCTTTAATACTCAGGGTGACTAATACTCAGGTGAGTAATAATTCCTGCTCTTCAAAATTCTCTGATGGTGTTGCTGAGGTGCGTCCTGTGATCATAATAAGAACCACAAGGGCCGGTCCAGCCACAGCATTGGCTCTGGTTGGGGAAATGTCTGTGGACTCACCACAAGTAATACGGACCCAGGTGAGTGTCTCAGGCACTCCTGCCCCATGGAATCACTATCAATAGTCAGAGACCCACAGAACACCCATTCATCAGTTGATAGACATTGGGTTGTTTCCATTGTGGGGCTATTATGAATAATTCTGCTGAATATTCTTGTACAAATGAGTGTGGAGAGGTATTTCATTGTGGATTTGATTTGCATTTCCCTAACGTCTAAACATGTTGATTATCTTGTCATGGGTTTATTGGCTCTGTGTATGTCATGTTTGGGGAAATGTCTTTAAATCCTTTGTCCATTTTTTAATTGTATTTTTGGCTTTTTATACTTGACCAGCAAGAGTTTTATTATATGCTGGACACAAGTCCCTCATCAGGTATATGATTTGCAAATATTTTCTTTCACTTTGATGACTTTTCACTCTCTTGATGGTGTTCTTTGAAGTACAAAGTTTTCAATTTTAATGACGTCCAATTTATCTATCGCTCTACGGTTTTGGTGTCTTCTAAGGAACCATTGCCAATCTCCAGTTCATGAAGACTTAATCCTATGTTTCTTCTATGAGTTTTATAGTTTTAGCTCTTACATTTATTTCTTTGATACATTTTGAGTTAATTTTTAACATGATATGAGGTACAAGTCCACTTCATTGTTTGCATGTGGATATCCAGTTGTAGAAAACACTGTTCTTTCCTCTATTGAATTGTCTTGGCACCTTTGACTCAATTAACCTTAAGATTAAGAGTTTATTCTTGGAGTCTCAATTATATTCCATGGAAATGTATGTCTATCCTTCTGCCAGTGCCACACTGTCCTGATTATTGTAGCTTAGCCTTAAGTTTGGAAACCAGGAGGTGTGAGTCCTCCAAGTATTTCCTTCTTTGTCAAGATTGTGTTGGCTATTCCGAGCCCCTAGTCTATCACAAATTTTAGGTTCTGGTTGTCAATTTCTGCAAAAATAGTGTTTGGGTTTTTATAAGGATTATGTGAATCTTTAGATCAGTTTGGGAGAGTATTGCCATCTAAAGAATAATACGTTTTCTAATCCATCACCACGGAAGGACTTCTCGTTTGTTTAGTTCTTCTGGAAGAGTATCTTTGTTTCATAAATAAGTTACTTGACATTGTCCTTCAGTGCTATCTTCATGCTATCAGGATAAAATAAAATATTCTGTCTTCTATTTTCCTGTTATGGCCAGGAAAGTACTGACATGTAACTCACTGGTGATGTAAACAGTCATGATTAACTTGTCCAGGTCTGTCCTCTCGCCTGAACTTCAGTCTTCAACATGCTCTGTAGTCTCCTGATCTTCACTCCAAGGGCAGGAAGTTCTCTGTGATGACCTCCTCTCTTCCCCAGGGAGTAACCCTGCAATCCAGCTGTTAGGCTGTGCACCAGATGCTTGACTGTTCTTTGGTTCCTCTTGCCCAGTTGGCACTACTTATCTCTAGTGGCATTAGTCCTGGTTTACTGATTCCCAGGCTGTCAAGTCCTTATAGATCCCACTGGTGGTGAGTCTTCTGACCATCAGCCCCTGTCTCCATTTCTCTTGCTCTGTATCTGGTGTGTCTACATAACTCGCTGCCCTCCCCTCCCCAGCCTCCCCACCCCCTGCTGGTTCCCCCTCTTCCGAGGGGACAGGGACCACACTACTCCTGCCAGTCATTTCTAGGCTGAAACAATTTTTATAGGTATAAATTTTCTCTCCATTAATATTATTGGGGACCTGCCCGCAACCTGCATTAGTATATACTCTTTCATAAAACATAATATGCCCTTGGATTGTGAGGGAATGTGCTGGAAGTCCACTCATGGAACTTAGGATGGTGAGTCCCAAGCTTACCTACAGGCTCGAGAGGATTTGGGGCGAAATCTCCAAGGTCACCATCTGCCTGTGTTTTCCTGCATCACTGTTGCCTCCTGACTGTATCTCCTTATGCTCCTCTGGGAGGAGGGAGCTGGAGTCTCTCTTTGCACAGCCCTGGGGCTGAGCTCAGGTTACAGAGATGGTGGAGATCATCTGAAATTGTGCATAATGTGGCCCCTTCCTAGACATGTGCCCAAGGACGGGACACCCAGTCACCCCAGCATCTCCACATGGTGCATCCTCCTCTAATAGGGGATCTAATTGTGGTGGCTCCGTCCACACAGGAATGTGGGATAACTCATGTACGTGGAAACTGCTTTGTGTTTTTTTCTGGGTAGATTCTAGTTTTTTAATCACAAATATTAAAGTTTTCCAGTCTGACAGTGTTGTATGGGGCACGTCTGGAGTCCCAGCGTGGCGCGTGTCTGGCCCTGCCAGGGAATTTATCAGCTCATTCTCTGTTCTAAAGCCCCTCCTACTTCTATTTGGTTGCGTGGTTTCCGTTTGCTGCGAGCTCTGCTGCTGAGCATGTTAAGCAGGGGAAGCATCTGGTGTGAGAGTCAAGGTGGTGGCCACGGAAAGCCCTGTTGCAGGAAACAGGAATGTGGCCTGAAACCCAAAGAACACAGGGGGAGCGAAAAGCAACCTGCCCTCACCCCATCAGCAAGCACGAGACAGGGCCTGAGGCACCGGGCAGTCCCAGTCCTGCATAGTTGACCTCCTCCCTGCACAGCTGAAATTCCTCCATGTCCCTGCCTGTCCCCTGGAGGGGCTCCCTCAGGACGATGGAAATAACACCCCAATGCTGCCAGGAGGGGGTTTCAGCCTATTTAGCCCCCGGGGCAAAGGGTCAGCCAATGAGAAAGGCTGTGACTGGAGGAAACACAATTTCTTTCTGTCTTTCACATTCCAGAAGCGCAGATCTCCCAGCACTGCCCAGGAGCTGTGGGAATGTCTTTCTTGGGGTTTGATGGGGGTGCCTGACACCAGGGCCTGCTCGCCCTTTCCAGAGGGCTGGTCCCAGGACTGATGGAGGCCACTGGCTGGGTGCTTGGTGTCTGAGTCCCGTGTCTGTAATCCACAGAGGGGCCTCCTATCAGGATCTTCCCTACACAGAGGAAACTGAGCAGAGGGAATTCAACCAATGGGGTTTCTACATCTCTTATTTCCCATGAGAACGTGAGTGTCCTCTGGTGTCTGGAGGAGACAGAGTCTCCAACACCTGGGTACATGGCTGTGGCCCTGGCAGAGCTAGTCTTTGGTGTCACAGAGTTTTAAGTGCAGTAGAGGCAGCAGACTCGTCCCTCGACAGTGACAACGAGACTGGGCAGAGCAGAGGCAGCTGGCTGTAGGATTTTTGCTGGTGGTGGTGGTGGTTTGTGGTGCCTAGCGATCCCTGCTGGATGGAGAACAGCCCCTCATCAGGAATGTATATTAAATGTATAATGTATATATAATAAACTATATTTCATGTACTAATGTACATGAAATAAAGTTTATTACACACACAGAAGACAACAATAGGATTCCCCAAGGAGAAGGCTCAGGTTTCATCCGGAGGGAAGTGGGGTCATTAGCTTTGGCTTTTATTTTTGGCTAGGAGTGGGTCAGGTCTTGTTTCTTATGGTTTGAACTTCCTGTAGGGGTGAAGGGAGGGAGCCTGCAGACTTTCAGAGCTGGCCAGGAAGTGAGGCTGAAGGGAGCACCTGTGGCTTGAAAGCTGTCAGAGAGAAACATCCAGAAGGTGTCTCCCTCTTGGTTACAGAGAGTTGAACAGGGCTATCTGTAAGGGCGTCTTTGACACTTTGAGGAGGGGCAGAGGCATGATTTGAAACCAGGGCTGCCTGACTCCAAGGCCTCAGTGCTGTTGAGTTAGCGATCTCAGTGTCCACACATCTCAGGACCAACATCTGCCCTCCAACATGGCCTCTGAGCCCCTTGCCGTGTCCTGTCTCCCTCCACATTCCTGCCTCAGAGCCTGACTCAGCACCCTGAGACACCAGGCTCCAGGCTCCAGCTGGGCTCCTCCTGCCCCAGAGATGCCAACTCCAGCCCTGCCCTGGGCAGTGTGCTCCTCTCTCTGACCCTGGCTCCAGGATCAACCTCACTCTCTTCACAGCAGAGACAACCAGGCTGGGTTCCAAGCCAGCCTGCAGCCCATTCAGGAAACGCCTAGAACCAAGAAAATGACAGCTGGATCCCTTCCTGGATGACATGATGGGTAGTTTAAGTCAGTGGCTCTTAGGAAAGGAGGTGAGCCCGGGGCTGGAGCCATCTCCATCCCTCTGCTTACTAACTGTTTGACTTCCACTCCCCAGGAAGAACTGATATCACAGCATCATGCGGCTTGCACACAGTCCAAAAGAAAGTTTCTTTAAACAACAATCGATAAGATTCTCTGTAGTACACACTCTTCTATTTTCTAATCTGTTTTTTCTTTCAAAATTTGAAACCATAACAGGCAGGAACTACTCAACATTTTTTACAACCTAATAGAGGTTTGGAAACCACTGCTCTACCTGCAGCTGTAGGGACAGGAGGCTAAAAGAGCAGGGAGAGATGGGGCTGGGCGGGGCGTGTGCTGCCCCCACTCCCCATGGAGAGACCTCAGACGTTTAGGACTCTGGCAATTGCACAATTATTTCTGCTGCAGCAGCCTCCTGCCTGGTCTCCTGTCTCCTGTCTCAACTCCGTGTCCACCCTCCTCACAGCAGACAGACATGGGGACGTGCCACAAATCTGACTGTAACTCGACTGGAGAGTCAGCTCGCCCAGGTTCTTGGTCAGCGTAAGACGGGAATTCAGACACCGACACACAGGGAACAGCAAGCAAGCAAAGATTTACTAGAGGAAAGGTCAGATACACTCCAAGTGAGGAGCTGGCACTGCCAGAGAGCGCATCAGCCCCGAGTCTTGGGTTAGTTTTATTTTTATTTGGGCTGTTTAGAAGGGAATTAGCATCATGTGGTTATCTGCCAATAATGGCTTTTCCCCCACCCACACATTGGGAGGGGGAGTTCTTGATGTTCAAGGGGAATTTCTGGAACTGTCATGGCAGCCATGCCCCTCAGAAGGGGGGCTAATGCACATGGAATTTGTATGTAAATTAAAGAAAAGTCAACGTCCTCTAGAGGTGTACAGCAGAAGGCTTTATATGTGCTGTTTGCGCACCCATTATTTTTATCATCGCGGTTGATGGCCTCAGACTCAGTGGGTGGTGTCAGGCAGGTCTCAGTTCACCTTTATCTGCATCTTGTAGGATGCCAGCAAGACGCTTCACTGATGCAGCAAGGTCTCCAGCCACGATCCTCTGCTCATGTCTACCCACCTACCTATCTCATGACCACTTCCATTTCCTGCTTATGACCCATCCATGGCTCCCGGTGCACTGAGGATAAAATCCACAGTCCTCACGGAGGCCCACAAGGTGACCGCCCCTGCTGGCCTCTCTCCCTGCCTGCCCTCTGCCATCCCAGTGCTCAGCCTCTCTGAAATAGTCACAGTTCTCTCCCATTCTTAAAATCTCATCTCACAAGTCCCCTCCTGCAGCTAGACACCTCTGACCCCTGTGTATCCCATCCAGCCCTGCTCACTCTAGGTCATCAGTGTCTGGGTGGCCTGTGTTCTCCACTGGACAGTAAGACTCAGAAAGACAGGGCCTGGGCCTAAGTCACCATGTGTCCCCAGCATCATCTAGCTCAGGTCTGAGCACAAAGCAGATGCTCAGGGAATATTGAATGAATAAATGGATGGATGGATGGATGGATGGATGGATGGATGGATGGATGATGGACGACAGCACTGTTTTCCACGTGTATCTGACTGGATGTTTGCATCTTCACATAGTAACTTCCCTTAATTGCTCCCTGAAGTTCTTTGCAAACCTCTTTCCCTTCCAGTTGACTCCTCCTCCTCCCCTGTGTCCTCCTCATGTGATGTTTCTGCACAGCTGTGCCCCGTGAGGCCCCCCTGCTGGGGAAGGGTCGCATCCTCCCCTTCCGACATGAGATGCATCTCTCTCCTCCCCACCCCATCACCATGAATGTGGCCATGAGGGACTTGGGGGGTTTCTGGGCCTGGAGAGGTCTGCCATCAGGGGCATCCACTTGATCCTGTCACGTTGGTCTTGAGGCCTGAGGCCTGTGGAGGCCCCTCCAGGCTCACTGTCAGCTTCCCTGGGCTTGCAGGCACCAGATGCCTTCCCTTCTCACCTACACAGTGCCCTCCTACTGGAGCTCTTTCAGACCCCCCAGAATCCCCTCCCCTGGGGCACCTCCACACACAAACACACTCACCAAGCAACAGCATCTCTGCCACATTCTTTCTGCAGCCTCCTCCCTGACACCCTGGCCTCCACCAGGCCCCAGACCCTCCCTCACAGCAGGATCTCGTCCCAAAGACCCTTTCCCAAGGCCCCCCAGCTGGACCTGGTGATGGTGAGACCCTCCCCACAGCAGTAGGATCTTGTCCTGGGCGAGACTGCAAGTCCCTCTGCTCACAGTCTGCCTGCCAGGCTCACTTCCTTGGAGGAAAAGCCTCAGCCCTGACTGGTGACCTCCCTAGGGGGCTGAGACCCTCCCACTTCCTTTACCTAGGGGAGAAAGGAGAGGAGGAGGGGCTTAGTCTGAGGGGAGGGGTGGAGGGGTAGGGAGACTGGAGTTACATAACTCAGCTTGTGGGGAAGGGGCTTCTGAGCTCCACACACAGCAGACCCCACCCTGTTGTGGGATGCGGTCTGTCCTCGGCAGGGGCAGCCACAGCTGGGCAGACACAGGGCAGGGACTCAGACGGGCCCGTGGGTGGGGGTACGGAGACCCCGAACACCTGGGACCAGGCAGACTTCAGCCCCTCCGCCTCCTCAGCCAGAGGGAATCTGAGACCCTTGAGGCACAGACTTGGGGTCCTAGGCAGAGCTGATGTCGAGGTGGGGTCTTGGGGGCCTCTGGGGCTCTCCATACACCCAATCAGAGTAGGGTGGACTGGGCCGTCAGTCTTTTTCTTTTTTTTTTAATAATTTTATTTTATTTATTTTTCCCCCAAAGCCCCAGTAGATAGTTGTATGTCATAGCTGCACATCCTTCTAGTTGCTGTATGTGGGACGCGGCCTCAGCATGGCCAGAGAAGCGGGGCGTCGGGTGCGCACCTGGGATCCGAACCGGGCCTCCAGCAGCGGAGCACGCGAACTTCTCCACTAAGCCACGGGGCCCGCTCCTGGGCTGGTAGACTTTAAATTATTATTATTTTTTTAATTTTTTATTTATTTTTCCCCCAAAGCCCCAGTAGATAGTTGTACGTCATAGCTGCACATCCTTCTAGTTCCTGTATGTGGGACGCGGCCTCAGCATGGCCGGAGAAGCGGTGCGTCGGTGCGCGCCCAGGATTGGGCTGGTAGACTTTAACAAGATCGAAAACGAAAGCGGATGCTGAAAACCAATTGCTTTCAAATTGCTCACCCAGAACTCTCACAGGAATGGGGATGATTTTCCCCGGGGACCCCAGAGCCCTGAGCCACCTGCTGCTCCTGTTGCTGCTGCTGGAGGAGTCGCGGGGGTTCCCCCCTGGTGAGCGCCTGGGCGGCGGTGGGGGATGGGGGGAGTCTGGGTGCGGATGGGGGACCGGGCTTCGTGTGGGGCTGGCGGGAGGAGAGGGGACGTTAGGACTTGTGGAGGGCGCGCTTGCAGGGGGCTCTACCGAAGGGGGCAGGAGCGTTTGAGTCGCCCGGCGGCGGAGAGAGGGGATGTGGGGAGGGTCTGGTGGATGTCCGCAGGGTGGTGCTCTCGGCGCCGTGTTTCCTGGGACTGAGGGTCCGCAGGGGCCCGTGAGTGGGGACCTGGGAGGAGGCGGTGAGTGTTTGTAGGACCCGGAGGCGCGGGCAGGGAGGACTGTGAGGGTTCCCGAAGACACGTGGAGAGGGGGGTGGTCCTAGTGTCCCAGGAACTCCGCGGGGGGGGCGATGTCTGGATGGGGTGTCCGCAGGGAGCCAGATGAGTGCCTGGGGCCCGAGGTGGCGGACGCTGAGGGTCTCTGGGGATGGCAGGGAGGCAGGTGAGGGTCTGGAGGAGGCAGTGTGGTGGCGGGAAGTGGGGGAGGGGGGCTGCGATGAAAGGAGCAGTGAGTGAGGGAAGTAGTAAGGAGCATGTAGGTGGCTACTGAGAGGGATGGTGAGTGTGTGTGTGTGTGTGTGTGTGTGTGCTGTGTGTCTGTGTGTGTGTGGTCCTCGTGAAGGGGGAAGGTGATCAGCAGGGAAGCTGGTATTTGGGAGCCATGGTGGGGGATGGTGAGTATCTGGGGTCCTCGGAAGGGGGCGAGTGTCTGAGGGGCTGCAGTATGGGGGTGGTAAAGGTCTGGGGAGGTGGACCCGCAGGGGGCATCAGATTTGTGCTGGCCTTATGAAACGTCTCTGGGGTGCTCTCTCGTGTTCCATCTTCTAGTACAGTTTGTATAATACCGTTTTAATCTTACACGTTTGTTAGCATTAACCAATGAAGCCATCTGAGCCTGCAGTTTTCTTGCTGGGAAATATTTAATCATGGCCTTAATTTCTTAATATTTAAGGGACTATTGACTTTTTCTTCTTATATCAGCTTTGGTATGATGAATTTTTTTTCTGAGAAATTTGTCCATTTTTATTGTATATAATTTTCTAGTTCACTGATTTCTCCTTTTATTTTTATTATATCTTTTGACTTTTGTTATGTATTTTATGTTCCTTTTCTAATTTCTTGAGATTGAAGCTGAAAGGGTTCACTATTTAGTCTTTCTTTTTTTCTAAAATATGCATTTAAGGCTGTTACTTGTTCTCCAGTCACTACTTCAACTGCACTCCAAGGTGCGATATGTATTGTTTTCATTCTCGTTCAGTTCAAAATATTTTGTAATTTCCCTTACGGTTTTTTCTTTGACCCATGGACTATATCAAGTGTGCTGTTTAATTTCCAAGCAATTGGGGGTTTTCTAGATATCTTTTTTAAAAATTGATTTCTAGCTTATTACCACAGTGGTCAGATGACATATTCCGAATGGTCTCAATCCTCTGACACTTGGTGAATCTTTCTTCATGTTTCAGGGTGTGGCTGATTTTGGCAAATGTTCCCTGTGCACTTAGAAATACCGTCTGTTCCCTGTGGGTCAACTGTGTCAGGTTAATTCTGTGGTTCAGACTGGGTACCTTACGGATTTTATGTCTGCCTGTTCTCTGGTTATTGTGAGAGAGTTGTTAACATCTCTCGAAGTGGTTTGGATCTGTGTCTCCTTTTAGTTTTGCTAATTTTGCTGTATGTACTCTAAAGCTTTGTAATTGGAAACATACAGATTTATGATGGTGAAATCTCCCATTGCATGGGCCTCTCTTTACTCAGTGCTTTTTGTGTTAAAACCTCCTGTGATGTTAGTAGAGCGATTCCTGCCTTCTTCTGGTTAGAGCTGACATTTATATCATTTTTCCATTATTTCCCTTCCAGTCTTCCGATGTATGTGTGTGACTCTTATAGGCAACATAATTTGATTTTGTAACTTTTTCTTTTAACCTTTTAATCTGATAACCTTATTGTTTTGCCTGGGTTTTTTAGTCCACTCACATTAATGTAATTACTGTTATGTTTGGATTTATATCCACCATCTCGCTCTATATCTTCTATTTAGCCAATCTATTTGTTCCTTTTTATCTCTTTTTCTTTCCTTCTTTTGCATATCTAGCTTTTTCAATACTCCATGTTTTTCTTCTATTAATTTGTTAAATGTACATCTCTTACTCTTCTCACAGTGGTCATTCTAGGGATTGTAATATGTATTAGTATTATAGTCAAGTACTAATTATGAGTTTTAACAATTCCCAGCTATTGCTAGACCTTTAAACTCATTTCCCGCCGCCCCAAACTCTCACAAAATTGTTGTCATAAACTTTAGTTGTACATATACTTTCAATTCCACAGAAAATGAAAATGATGGTTCTGTTCCTTCAGTATTCCTCGGATCTACTCACACAGTTGGTCTTTGGACTTCCTGCCTGCGTTTGCTTCTTTCATTCTGGGATAACATCTCCTCTGCCTGAAGAGCTCCCATTGGCTTTTCCTTTAGTGCAGATCTGATAGCAGCGACTATGCACATTTTTTTTCTTAAATCATCTTTATTTTGACTTCCTTCCAGTATAGTATTTTTCCTGGCTATAGATTTGTAAGGTGGCGATGAGTTTATTTCAGCACTTGGAAGATGTCGTTTCACTGTGTTCTGCTTTCCATAAATTCTGTTGAGAAGTCAGCTCTGACGGTCTTATAAATTGCTCCCTAAAAGTAATGTCTTCTCTTCTCTGGGTGTTTTTCTTTTCAATGTTTCTGCCTGTCTTGGATGGTCAATATTTTGGCCATGATGTTCTCCGGTGGCTTTGTTTCTGTTTATCCCGCTTAAAGCTGAGAGCTTCCTGAACCTGGTGTTTACCTTTCATCTGTCCTGGAAAATTCTTGGCTATTATCTCTTTGAATAATGCCAGTGTTGCATTTTCTCTCTTCTCTCCTGAAACTCCAGTGTATAGATGAGAGGGTCGCACATGTCACTTATGCTTAGCTTTCCCATTTTCTCCATTCATATTTCTCTTTTCTTCTGTTTTTGTATATTCCATTTTCCTGTGGTCCAGCTCACTAGTTCTGTTTTTCTCTGTCTAATCTGCTGCAGGTCCCATCCAATGAGTTCACAACTTCAGATATTGTGTATTTCATTTCTAGAATTCCCATTTTATTTTTGTATATTTCAGTTCTCTGTTGAAATACTCTTTACTTCCAAATATTTTGCCCATTTTCTTCCAGTTTCTTTTTTTTTTAAGATTTTATTTATTTATTTTTCCCCCCAAAGCCCCAGTAGATAGTTGTGTGTCACAGCTGCACATCCCTCTAGTTGCTGTATGTGGGACGCGGCCTCAGCATGGCCAGAGAAGCAGCGCGTCGGTGCGAGCCCGGGATCCGAACCCGGGTCGCCAGCAGTGGAGCGCGCTCACTTAACCACCAAGCCACGGGGCCGGCCCTATTCTTCCAGTTTCATAAACATGTTAATATTAAAATTTTTTTCTGCTAATACCAACATTGGAATCATTTGCAGGTCAGCTCCAGTTCTCTGGGATCTTCTCCATTTCTTGATTACCAGTCTTGTATTCCTGACTCTTTAGAGGTCAACAAATTCACGTTGAATCCTGTCCGTTACCTACATTACACCCGTCTTGGCTTCAGTTGATGTTATTTGCCGCCCAGGAAAGGTTTATTCTTTCCCTCACTTCAGCAGATACAAGGGCCTTATCACCTCAATTCAATCAGGATCCACCTGGGTCGGCACAAGGTCACAGTTCTAGGAGGATTCCACAACTGGCGCTGTGGTCTTCAGAGGTTTCAGCTGAGAGCCTAGCAGTTCTTTTCTGGGTGTAGAAGACCATGGGAAATTTCCGTTCTGCCTGTCGGAGGCTCCCAGTCTCTTGCCCTGTGCAGCTGTGATCTCAGTCATTTCTGCTTCCGTCTCTCTGCCCAAATATACTTCGACTTTCTCTTCCATGTCTTAACTCCTCTATAATCTCTTTCCACCCTAGTTTTTTTGCCGGACCATCTATTCCTCTCATCCTGTCCATCACAAAACACTCTGCTTGGTTCCTTGCACTCCCCTCTGGGATGCGTCAGGACACAATAGCCCGATTTAACTAACTCAAGACAGAGGCAGTGTTAGAAACATGGAACTTGGCCATGTGAATCACCCACGTGTCCTCCTCCCTCAGGAACCCACACTCTCCGCTACGACCTCATGGCCCTGTCTCTGGACAGACCTGGGAAGCCCCAGTTCCTGGCCCTGGGGTACTTTGATGATGAGCTTTTCTTGCGCTATGATGGCAAGAGCCACAAGGCAGAGCCCCAGGGTCTAGGGATCGAATCGGACTTGGGAGCTGAGACCTGGGAGACAGAGACCAAGGACCTGAAGGAGAAGGAGCGGCAACTCAGGCAGATGCTGACAGAGGTCATGGGCCAGCAGGGGCAGGGCCGGGGTGAGTGGGGGCAGAGCCAGGGGCACGTGGGTCTGAGTCTGGTCCCTCCCCTGTTTATCCTGCAGCTGGGGGAGGGGAGGGCCCAGCAAGGCTGGAATTGCACAGAGAGGTGAGGCCCCCCTGAGACTACACCAGGTTCCTCACATTTGGGTGGAGGAGACGACATACCCTTCTGGGCGGGAGTCCTGTTGGGTGTAGAGGTTCTGGGACAGTGAGGTGACAGGTCACTGCCTGGGATGGGCCAGGCCTTCACTCCCTCCAGGCCACATTGGGCTGTGAGCTACAAGGAGACCTCAGCACTAGAGGCTTCTGGCGCTTGGGCTACAAAGGGCAGGACTTCCTCACCTTCGACTCACAGACCCTCACTTGGACGTTGGCCACGCCCTCAGCCCAGCACATCAAGAAGCTCTGGGAGACCCAAGGCCCCAGGGCTGATCTGGTTGAGACTTTCCTGCGTGTGACTTGTCCTGCACAACTCTGGAGATATTTGGCCTCCTGGAGTGGCCTCCTGGAGAATACAGGTACTCACCTGGGCGGGAGGGTCCACCCACTGAGTCTACCCCTGGTTCCTACAAGGAAGAGAACTTTCCTCTTGTTCTCTGAGTGGCTGTCCTGCACTGGCCTTGGGCTAGGTGCTGAGTTCTGACTGAACTGTTGGAGAAGCACACTCATGTGGGTGGGTGAGGGGTCTCCTCTTGACACATTGCTGCTCAATCAGCTGGAGAAGTGGAGTGCCCTCAAATGTGAGCCCAGATCTCAGACCTCAAGCCCCAGGCAGGCAGGAGAGGGAAACCTTTTCTCTCCAAGACCCTCATTCTCTGGGATGTTGACTTGACGGGGAGAGACGTCTAGGTTTGAACTCCTTGGCAGAGGCCCTAGGATGAAGCCAACCTGGTTGGAAGCCAAGATAGAACAAAATATTCCAGCTCTGGAGCAAGGGTCACATGTTCAAAGGCAAACCACCCAGAATCATATTACCAGGGTCATTCCACTTCTGTTCTACTTTCACTTTTAGAAAAGTCCACTTTTAAGTTTCCTCTTCATCTAAGTCTTATGACATAAAATAAAACGAAAGAGTAGATACTGTGTGTGTGTGGGCGGGGGTGGTGGTGGATGAAAATACCTATAATCAACCAGAGGTCTCCAGAGGAAAGTGAGGCCCAGCACGAAAAAATCGGGCTGCAGGGCCAGCTGGCCATCCTTGTGGACAGTCCCTCCATCCCCCTGGAGCATGTGGAACCGATTCTGTTGGGAAGGAAGGAGGTACATCACCGAGGCAGGATTCTCACTCCCTGTAGACCAGAGCAGCCCCTTTGTCCCATCAGTACCTATAAATTCTTCAAAACTGTGTGCTGAGCATCCTCAGGTGGATCCGATGGCCCCTGAGAGCAGGGAGTTCATCTTCTCTCAGGCTTTCCAGGTGGGCGAGGGCCGGGGACTGTTGGAGCAACGTGGGGGCCTCCCACAGTTCTCTCTCCACTGGGGACGTAACCCCCCTGGAGGGATGGCTGGGGTAATGTGCATGGGTCATTTATAAGGGTTGGCTGGTTCCTGCTCTTGGTTTCCCTGCAGTGGAAGGAGGGAGCCTCCTTGGCCTCACTGAACTCTGCTTTGTCTCCCCCCAGATGCCCCGTCAGTGACTGTGACCCGCAGTAAGAACATGCTGGGCAAGGTCCTCCTGAGGTGCTGGGCTTTTAGCTTCTATCCTCGGGGTGCCATCCTGACCTGGCTTCGGGATGGGGAGCCCATGCACCAAGGCACCTTTGGGCCTGGGGTCAGCTTGCCCAGTGGGGATGGGACCTACCAGACCTGGGTGGACACTCGGGTCCTCCGTGGAGAGGAGCAGAGGTTCGCCTGCCACGTGGGACACTGCGGGCTGAACACCATGGTCCCTGCAGTCTCTGGTGAGGAGCTGGGGGAGCCCTCGGGGTCCAGGGAGCTGGAGGCAGAGTTGGTATAGGATCCTCGTGTGAAGAAGGGCCCACTGGGTATAATTGAAGCTCATTTCATGGTGACCTCCAGGAACTCAAGGTCAGAGGGCTTCCTGTGCGGCTGCTCCTGCTGCGGCTCCTCTCGCTGTCTCCACTGTCGCTGCTGTGCTGTATTTGGTGGTGGTCGAAGCCTAGATGAGGAAGCACACAGAGGATGTGAGAGCCCAGGGGAGAAGCACATGGGACAGTGAGGAGGACGGATCTGATTCTTCTCTGGGTGGTGAGTGGTGACAGCTCTCTTCCTGCTAAAAACAAGGCAACAGGCCCTAAATGGAGTCACTTATGCTAAGTCCCACGTCATCACCAAAGCAAGATTTCACTCAGTGACAGTTTCAGCTCTCCCAGACATGGAATCTTAAACCCCTCAACCAGGAATCTGCTCAGCACTAGTCAGGTCATCTGCCTGATAGACCCCAGCCATCACCTAAAGGAAGGTGAGCTTGCAGTAACCAAGCTGCCTTTTTGCCTAACATAACTTCCCTGTTCCTGCTCCCTTATGCCTAAAAATCTCTTGCCTTGGACAGCTCTTCGGAGATCCTTTCTATATGCTAGACAGGATACTGCCCGGTTGATGAATCTTTGAAGGAAGCCTGTAAGATCTTTAAAATTTACTCAGTTGGATTTTGTTTTTTAACATTTCTTACCCAGGAACAGGAAAAGAATAGACAAGCCATCTTCCTGCTCACCAGATGAGGGAGACGAGATGTGTATTACGAAAACTGGCTAAAAAACATAAAAGATAAAGACCCAACCATTTATCCTGCCTTTCCAATTCACATAAGAACTGGACCTCAAGAGATTCACTTAGTTGAGAAAGAGAGGGTTTTTTTTGTACAGAAGTAGTCCAAATAATAAAGATAGAAAAGCAAAGGCAGAGTGACATTATTACCACTTTGTGAGCCTAATGAATGAATGGATCTCAGCCGTAATCATCCACGGCTGCCAGCCTGGCCACTGGAGAGACAGCTTGATGTGCACTTCCTGGTGGAAAGACCCTTGATGTCACTCCATCATCGATTTACTGGAAACAGGAGACAATTGACTGGAAACAGTGAATCAAGTTCAACCACATGGTGGACAGGTCCTTGGTAAAGGCACAGTCTTTGTGGAAAATTACAGGACAAACTACCTTATTCCTTCACCAAATAAACTGTCAGGAAACAAACAAACAAACAAAAGATGGAGAGGGTACCTGAGGGTTACTGTAAATATTTAATATGATTACCTTTCCACCTTGTTATGAGAAGAAGTTAATCTTGTCAATTTGCTGTTTTCTTGTTTAATCTGAGGGGTGACTCAAGGGTCCCAAGGATTTATGAGCTTGTTTTACAGAAGAAGGAGAATGCCTTCAAGGAAGTTACCATCACCAGATAACCAGCCCCAGCTGCCATTGATGTCCAGAAGTCAGATTTCCCAGGGGCTCATCAGGAGTGACCCCTTTGTTTCTCTGAAACTCCACCTCCCAAGCCCCTTAGCTCTATAAAACCCCCTGCTTTCTTCTTTTGTTAAGGTAGATTTCAGAGAACTTATTCTCTCACCTTCTTGTTTTGGCCAATTCGAATAAACCTTTCCCCACCTCCAAGCACTGATGTCTCAGTGTCTCAGTGATTGGCTTACTGCACATCAGGCACACAAACTTGAGATTAAGAGGTTCGGTATTAATTTTGGTGAGCCACCAGGAGTCGCATGCCTGTGGCTGGATGGCCTCCTGGTGAGGGTTCAAGTGATCAGTGGCCCCCAGCAGCTGCCCGGGCTTCTTTGCCCAGGGGCCTTCCCCTGCTGCTCCATTCTTCCTGCTGGTGTCAGCCAGCCTCAGCGAAATGCTTACGTGGAGTGGAGAAATGCACTGGACTTGAGTCTACTTTTGATTTTGCATTTGTCTGGTGTCGGATTTTATCTTTGCGTGGGTGCATTGATCTTGTGTGCAAGTCAGCTATGAGGAACACTAAATTGACCCCTACCTCTACCCCCCTGGGTTACATTTTCCAAAATTTGGAGACTTTTAGCTACAAGCCAATGAAAAGGAAAAAGGTCATATTCTGTTATAACATCACATGGCCACAATGTTCTTAAGACTCTGGAGAAAACTGCTGGATCATGGATCCTTAAATTGGAAAATCTCTAAATTGGATAAATTTTTAGAGAGCTCTCATCATAATTGTTTTATTGGTACCTATGAAAAGACCAAATTAAAAAGGAAATACAAAAAAACAATAATGACTAGCCTTAAGTTTCTGACTCAGGCTGCAATTAAATTGAAAAAATGTAAACATATAAGTATTGATAAGATTATAAAGGTTGGAATGTTTGAGATAATTTTATATAAAGAGATTATATCAACTTTGCTTGAGTGTGTTTTCAAAATTGACATTGTATCTGGATGGGAATGCCTCCCCTACCTAATATTATAAGACTTGTGGATGAAGTCCTACTGAAAGCTATGATTGGAGGTACAAGAGTTGGTGGAATTAAGTGATTACAGCTCTTTTGCATGATTGTATTATAAATTGTACTGTGGGGATAGACATGGTGTCTCACTGGGGGAAACATTCCCCCGGTATTGATAGGGTAAAACAGCATATAAATCTGCCCTTCAGATAATGTTAATTAAGCGTACTAAAGGAAGTCAGTAGGGTTGCCTGAGCCCATACAGTGTGAGATATTTTTCTACCTCCAGATGGTATGGCCTAAATTAAGAACTCTATTTCACTGGTTTAAAGTAAATGATCTTTAGTAAATGAAAGCTTGTTTAAGTTTGTTGGTTTGATTGAAATAGGCATGTCCTCATTTTCAGAGAGATTCATGGAAAGGACTCTGACACTTACTCTAGAATACTGATTTCTGATGAACTTTTGGATCGTAAAACTGAACTAAGTGGGAAATTATAGAACTTTAACAGAGAAACTGATGACTTCATGAAACCACTAACAAAAGGTAAAGAGTTATGGGACTAAATGGACTGATGAGGATGATTATAATTTTTATGACTTTTTTATTGGAAACATTGCTGATTTTTTAATGTTTTGTTTTTCAGATTTAAGAAAACCTTTTCCTCTTTTCTCTTAAGCTAACTATGACTTATAGCAGTTTGCAAATTACATCTTTGTGAGCAGAATTGAAACATTTACCTTTTTCTCTCTACCTGATGCCTCCAGAAATTAGGAACTCTTAGTGAGTGACTATTCTTATACTCATGGCAATATAGTTATTTGCATAAGATCAATAAGAATCTGTTCTCCTTATAATGAGACACAATTGGAAACTCTGGTGATGTTACCAGAGTTTTGACTGCATTGTTACATTTGAGAGAAACATGCATAGACTCAGATATGACCAGATCACTAAGGGAGAAAGATTCACTTAATGAAATAAAGCCCCTTGAAAATATTGGCCTGGTACCTTGTTTACAGGGTTCCCAGAAGCCCTGCCAGGTGAGTAAAGAAGGTCACTTCCCTGACAAGTGCAAAGAACCTCAGGATATTTTGGGGAATCTCAAGAGAATAGAAGAATTCACCCAAATCTTCTCACCACTTAAAAGGGCCCATCCACTTGGATGACAACTGGTTTTCGGGTCCCTGGTCTTTTCAAGTTTTCAGTAAAACATGATCACCAGATCAGAAGCCATGTGGAGGAACATCAGGTGGATATGCAGACCTACGAGGAGCAAACTGATGGACAGAAGTTAATACAGAGCTTAATGATTTAACATAATTAGTAATCATAACATTCCTTAAAACATCCAGAGATTCAATCCCAGGGAACATGCCTGAAGGAGTCTCCCATATAGAATTTTAAAAGAATTCAACTTTAGTCTACTTCACGGAGCTTCTCTGACCCTTAACAGGGCAAGGGCCAGCACCTTATCCCAAGGGAGTTGTGTTCCTGACTGATTTTCGTTATTTTTTTTTTAAGGTGTGATTTTTCTTTGCATTTTTTTTCAGTTAATTGAGCTTTCCAAGCTGAGTATAGTATTCATCAGATGGTTAAGCTTCTGGACACTTGTTGGGTTATTTGGGAGACAAACACTGGTCCACTATCATTCTGTAAAGTAATAGGCAGACCAGACCTACGGGTGATTTTTTTAGCAACATGGGAGTGACTTCTGATGTTTTCTCAGTCCTAGTGGGAAAGGCTTTTACCCACCCAGTGAAGGTGTCCACAAACACTAACAAAAACCTGAAATTCCCTGTTGCCCATGCATCTGGGTAAAGTCTATTTGCCAGTCTTTAGTAGGCCATTTCGCTTTATGCTGAGTGCCCAGATGTGGGGGAGTTGAAGTGGTCTTGGGGTTGTTCTTTGCACAGGTGGCACAATTTTTAGTCACCTGTTGCATAGTCTTTTAGAGGTGTGGCCCTATGATGTATTTCTGGACCCAATAGATTCTCCCTCTGGTGGCCAGGGCAATGCATGGTAGCTCCATGGGCAGGCTTATTAATAGCACCAAGCAGTTTTAAGGCTTTTAGGGCCATGTCTGATTTCCTTTTTTTCTGGTGTTAAGAGTCCCCTTTCCTTCCAGATTGTCCCATGAGCATGCACTACAGCAAAGCCATAACAGGAAACTTTGTATATATTTACTTTTTTCCCTTGAGCTAGACGTAGAGTTTGACTGAGGGTGATGATTTCTGCCTTTTGAGCCAAGCTTCCTGGGGGTAGGGTGTTAGCCTCCAAAGGCTCTTGTGAAGTTATGACCTCATATCCCGTGTATCTCTTACCTTGATCCATGAGGCTGTTGTCGTCTGTGAAGAGTTCCAAGTCCAGTTCTTCCAGCAGACAGTCCAACAAATCAGGTCACCTAGAAGACACTGTCTCCATAACTTGTAAACAGTCATGTTCTAAGGCTTCTGATATCTCATCAGGGAGTAAGGTGGCTGGGTTTAGGGAGGACAATACTTGCATCTATACATTTGGATTTTCCAAAAGGATGGCCTGGTATTTGTCCATCCATCCTGAAGTGAGCCAGAATCCCCCTTTTTACTCCAATAATGTGAGTATTTGATGTGGCACATATACCATGGTGAATTGGCCCAGGGTGAATTTTTCAGCTTCCTTCTCTATGTTGCAGGTAGCAGCCACTGCCCTGAGGCAGGGGGCTAGTCTTTGACAGTCTGATCTAATTACTTGGAAATATAAGCCATTGGCCAGGGGCTCCTGCCCAGTTTTTGAACTAAAGCCCCCAAGTTTATTCCCTGCCTTTCATGTACATATAGGATGAAGGGCTTGTCCAAGTTAGGAAGTCTCAAAGCTGGGGCTGAAACTAACTTTGCCCTGATTGTATCAAAGTCTATCTGACACTCCTTTGTCCATTCTGGTGGCTCCCAGTCCAGCCTTTTTAGAACCTCATAGAGGGATTTTCAGAAACCAGCCATGCCCAAGAATCCTCGTCGCTGTTGCAGGGTGGTGGGAGGGTCACGCATGCTCTAGCCCTTTATTGGTCTGGAAGCAGTTCCCTCTGGCATTCTGATAATGTCAACCCTACGTATGTAAATTTTGTTTGCAGATCTGTGCTTTTTTTTTTTTTTTGAGACCTTGTACCCACATTCATCCAAATGATTTAAGGTCTTTCTTGTGTTGTCCAGACACTGCTCATAAGTGGGGCTCACTATCAGCAAGTCATCCACGTACTCTACCAGCAATCCTTCTTGTGATTGTAAGTGGCTCTAGTCTTTAACTAGGGCCTCCCCAAATAGTGTAGGGGAGGTTTTGAAGCCCTGGGGGAGCACTGTCCAGCAATATTTTTGAGTGGCCCGAGTGTCTGGGTCACGCCATTCAAAGGCAAAGAGTTGTTGTGATTCTTTGAGCAGTATGCAGAAGAATGCATTCTTTACATCCAAAACTGAAAACCAGCCGTATTCACCTGGAATGTTGGTTAGCAAGGTGTAAGGGCTGGGCACCACAGGGTGCAGGCCCTGAACCACCTTATTTATGGCACGAAGGTCCTGAACAAATGGATATTTCTCTGAATGTTTTTATTTTTTTTGACCCGGAGAATAGGAGTATTATGTGGTGACTGGGCAGGTCTGATTAATTTTGCCACCAGGAATTTCTGCAGCACTGGTTGAATGCCCTTTTAAGCCTCCTGTTTTAGCAGATATTGTTTCAGGCTATATGTATTGGCTGGACATCCTTTGCTTTCCCAGGCTTCCCTTTTGCCCATAGGTCCTGTCTTACCTCCTTGAAGTTTTCGGGTGACAGCGGGTCTGGCAGTGGTGTCTGAACACTTGACAGTGCCATCTGGAACCACAAGGATGATTGTTCCAGGGGCACCTCAACCTCTAGCTGGCCTGGAGCAAAAATCACTTGAGCATTGAGTTTACACAGAAGGTTTGGTCCCAGGAGGAGAACAGGGCATTCAGGCATATACAATGTTTCCAATTAAAAAGAACCAGGGTAGAGAAAGGAGAGTGCATCCAAATGAAGCCAGCCAGTTGCCCTTGTCCATTTATGCCTATGGGATATTGTCACAGTGGAAATTGCCCTGCTCCGGGAAGGGCCCCCAGACCGAATTGCGTCCCTTGCTGGGTTCGAGAAGCAGAGTCCCTCTCTGAGACCTGGCAATCCTTGAGGCGTTTCCCCCCAGACAAGCCAAGGGCCTGGAAAAGCGGGGGGAGGAGGAGGAGGGGGGGAGGAGGAGGAGGCTGGGGACTGCTTGGTCCATTGTTCCCTCTTCCCTGATCTAGACATAGCAGCATAAAGGCTTAAACATAACAAATTTTGTCTTTCTTTCTTTCCTTCTTGCACAACAATGTTAGCTGCAAGATGGCATCATAATTGAGTGACCCATTTGGGGGCCACTTTTCTCTTGAGCCCAGTGTATACTGGGGCCAGGCTACATTACAGTAAAAGATCATCCTTTTCTTTCTTTCTTTTTTTTTTTTTTTGTGAAGAAGATCAGCCCTGAGCTAGCACCTATGCCAATCCTCCTCTTTTTGCTGAGGAAGACTGACCCTGAGAAAACACGCATGCCCATCCTCCTCCACTTTACGTGGGGCGCCACCACAGCATGGCCTGACAAGTGGTGCGTTGGTGCATGCCTAGGATCCGAACCCAGGCCACCAGCATCGGAGCACGCGCACTTAACCGCTACGCCCTAAAGCCAGCCCCAGATCATCCTTTTCTTTGTCATGGGCTCATAACTGAAATCAGCTCAACTAGCCAGCATGCAGTGTGACGGGCCATTTTTTTGGAACAGACGGAGTGGTGCCCATGGCGATAAAGTTTGTGTCAGACAATTAATGGACCCAGAGAAGGGTGCAGGGCTTGACTCCGAGTGTCCAGATAACTATGGGACTTATCCAAATCCCATTCCACCCAAACGTACAGTTCTCACACCACTGGTAAACAAGCCAAAGAGGCAAGAGGTAAGGTCTAATTTCCCCACGCCAGTGTAGGAGGTCAGGTGTCTGGCGGAAAGTCTCTATTTTGCAGCAAGTCCAAGTCCAGCATACTCTAAGTCCAAACCTAACTTCCACACAATGAGAGCAAAGAAGGTGCCAGACAAGACACACAAAGAGGGGGAAAAGATGGTCAGGCCGTGCTCTCTTGGCTTTTGTTAACATACAAACAGCAGAGCCTACACTGAGGGGTGCAATTCTGGCTTGACACTTGACAGAAAAAGTCTCAAACTTCACGTCCCCACAGATGACGTAAGAAGCACTGGAAGTGTGCTGAGGGATTCTGACACAGAGAGAAACTGGCACACAGTTTCTGTGTGTGTAGTGGAACAACACACACCCTCAACAGGAGAACAGACCACACAGGCATGTGCACCACAGACAAACCAGAGACCAGTATTCCAGATAATATACTAGGCAGTCTCTACCTTTCTTGATCCCTAAACAACGACACCTAAACCAGATGGACCTTGGCCTGCCCAAGGCCCCCAGACAAGGAAAAAGGAAGACAGTACCCGGGGGGTGCACTCTGGACGACTCACCTAGCTGCAGATGCAAGCTCATCAGCTTAGGATCCAGTCCTTCATTTCCAGATCACTGAAGCTTTAGAGGCAGTCGGCAAGTGAGGAAGCCACAAAGGGAATTCCCCAGGTGGGAAAACAGAAAAGGAAAAAAAGCCACCAGGCAGCTGCAGGGAAAAATCCCAAAACAGCTTCCTCCAAGTCAACTAGCCACGGGCAGAGGCTCGTCCCACCCGGGGTGCCAGAATTTGATGCTGAGCAATGGGCCTGCTCTGCTCACCATGATCTGAGCCAATTAATTACAAGTTAGAGATCAAGAAATGAAGTTTAATTAGATTAGCCTGCAAATCAGAAGACAGGTGACTAATGTCTCAAAGACCCATCTTCAAAGATTACAGAATCTTCAGGTAGTTATATAGGGAAAATGGGAAGGAAGGAGGGGGTCTAGGGATGTTGGTCTCCAGGCACGACAGGCTCCAGGCATCACATTGTTCCATTCTTCTGTGATACCTTGTAGGTGTGTTGCCCGCCAGTGGCCAGCCTGTTCCTGGAGAGACACTCATAGAACAAAATTTTAATTTATCAAACTATTGGGGAGTACATGCTGAAGTGGACGCCATAAATCAGGAGAGCATGTGAATTTTTTAGAGTATGTGCAGAACAGTGAGTAGTCACACAGAGGAGGGGCTGGGGCCATTTAGTGTAACAAGATGGCCTCACTTATGTTCACTTACTGTGTGAAGTGGGAATGATGACTTTGGCTTTCTCTTTTTGTCTAGGACCTGGGACCAGGGTGAGGTTCCTGCATGTGGGCTGGGGTGGAGGATTTGAACTTCCTTCTGCTGCCAAGGGAGGGAGTGTGAGGTCTGCCCAGATGTGCAGTGGAAGTGAGGGAGGTGGGGCTCAAAAGCTGTCAGAGTTAAACATGAAAAATCGAATCTTTCTCTTATGCAGAGAGGTAAACAGTGTTGCCTGTAAACGGCATATTTGACTTTTTGAGAAAGTATAAAGCTTTGAACCCAGGGCTGTTGGACCCCAAACCCTCATCACTGTCTAGTCAGAGGCTCTCAGTGTCCACGGAGCCTTGGCCTGGCCTTCAATGCCCTCCCACCAGCGCAGCCTCTGAGACCCCCTGCCCTGATCTCCCTCCACCTTTCCACCCGGGTCCTGACTCAGCCCCTGGGGAGACCAGGCTCCAGGCCCAGGATGGTGGGCTGGGCGCCTCCCTCCTCAGAGACGCCAACCCCAACCCTGCCCCCAGGGGGAATGTGCTTTTCTCTGGAACTGGCTGGTGTCCAGGCCAACCTCATCCTCCTTTTGGCAGGGATGCTGGGCTGGGCGCTGAGCCCATCTTCAGCCTCCTGGAAGCACCTGGGACAGAGGATGTGAGACCTGAACCCATTTTTTGGAGGACGTGACAGGGCGGCTAAGTCAGTGGCTCTTAGGAGAGGAGAAGGCGAGCCTGTGCCTGGAGCCTTTACAGTCCCCTGCTTATTAACCGTTTGTATGTGACTTACTAGGAAAAATAGATATGACACCATCATGGGGCTTACGCATGGTCCAAAACAAAGTTTAATTACCCAGGAATGGTGGAGGGTCTATGCTATGCACACTGCTCTATTTTCAATCATTTCTATTTGAATTTTAAAGTACCCATTTAAAAAACTCAGGTTTTACAACCTGAAAGAGCACCGATCCAGAGTATGGAGAACATTCCTCTACCCTGCAGCTGAGGAGAGGGGAGGCCTGAGGAGCAGGGGAGGGATAGTTCTGGGAGGGAGCGTGCATCCTCCACCCCCTCGGGAGAGAGTAAACAGTTAGGACCCTGATAATCTCATGATTATTTCTGCATCAGAAGCCTCCTCCCTGGTCTCCTGCCTCCTCTCAACCCTCCTATCCACCTCACAGCAGACAGACGCTTGGGTCTCCCACAGGCTCACATCTCCCCACTTCCATCCCCTGCTTAGGACCCATCAGGGCTCCCAGGGCACTCAGGTGAGTCCATAATCCTCCCCGAGGCCCCCAGGGTGACTGGCCCTGCCCTGTCCTCTGCCCTCTGCCCTCCCAGGACTGAGCTCCACTGACACAATCACAGTTCTTGCTCATTCTTAAAATCACAGCTCAGATGCTCCTCCTCCAGGAAGCCATCCCTGACACCCTTGGCCCTTCTTCCTAGCCCTACTCACTCTGAGTCATGACTGTCTGGGGTGGTCTATGCCTCCAATGGATGTGAGAACTAGAAGGACAGGGCTAGGACTTCTGGCCAGCACTGTGTCCCCAGCATCGACTAGCAGAGGCCTGCTGACAGAGCAGGTGCTCAGGGAATATTGAATGAGCCATGAATAAAATAGTCAATGGGTGACCGTGTGGGCGGATGAATGAATGACAGCACTGTGCTCAGGGTGTATCTAGTCAACATGACTGTCCTGACAGATCGACTTTCTGAAAATTGGTGCCTGAAGTTCAGACCTCTCCTTCTCTAGGCCGCCCCCCATCCTCCCTGTCATGCTGTTGCTCAGCTGGGCCCTGTGGGATCCCATACCCTAGAGAAGGCCTAAGAACCTCCCTCCAGCCACCTCCCCGCTGCTCTCCACCCCACATACATAGGGCCCAACCCTGTGTCGGGGGCTGGAAACCAGGCTACAACAGCATCCGGGCCCTGCCAGGAGTGAGCAAGTTGGGCCGGGGCTCAGAGCCTGCTCTGTTGCTGATTTTACTAATCCCTTGGCTGCCTGTACTGGGAAACATAGATGTTACATCATTGTGCACTTACACACAGCCTCAAAAGAAAGTGCAAAGACAAACAGGCAGTAAGTGCACTGTCAGCCTCCCTCAGGGGAGCGGCTCCTTCTCCTTCTGACCCCAAGTGGCTTCTCTCAGAGGAGAAACTGTCCCCTCTCCCTCAGAGCAAGCGTATTCAAGCCCAAGGAGGATTAATTCCTGTGAAGGAGACAAGTGAAAACCTTTCATGGTCCTGTTGTCTTAACTCTGATGGGGTCATGACCCACTTGAGGATCTGGTGATGGTTCTGGACCTTTTCACCCAGCACGTCAATGAAACAAATAAGTGTGATAATGACGTTGGTCCCATCAGTCACCTCTAGGTTCATCGATTGTTTACCCAGGGCCTAGCAGAGCTTCTCCCATTCTCTCATTCATAAGCTCCTCTCCTCTCCTCTTCCCTCCCCTTCTCACCTCCCCTCTCATCTCTCCTCTTCCCTGTCCATGAGCCTAATGAAAATGGTGGCTTTTGCGGGGCAGCCTCAGCACTGACTCTCAGAGCCTGCAACATGCCTGGGATGTGCAAGTTGTGTGGCCTTGAGTAAGTGATGACTAAAAAGAAGAAACAGAAACAGACACGTGTCCTTGTGACACTGGAGTTCCTGTTTTGGTTTCATGAGTGACCCCAGAAACCTGGTGAATTTCCCTTTCAGCAACTTATTCAAATTAGAATTTTCAAACCGGGTGGCCGGCCGCATCGCATAGCGGTTAAGTGCGCCCGTGCCAGTTGGGTGGCCTGAGGGTTCGCTGGTTCGGATGCTGGGTGCGCACCAATGCACCGCTTGTCAGGCCATGCTATGGGGGCGTCCCATATAAAGTGGAGGAAGATGGGCAGAGATGTTAGCCCAGGGTCAATCTTCATCAGCAAGAAGAGGAGGATTGGCGTAGACGTTAGCTCAGGGCTGATCTTCCTCACACACACACAAAAAAATTTCCAAATCCGTAAATAAAAGGTCACTGCCCATCACAGTGGCTTTCAGCTGAATAGCATCAGCTGTGGTTGGGTGAGTGGGTACTAGGCTCTGGTCCTTGGGCTGAGAGTGTGAGGTCAGGGTGTTGACAAGCCCCCTCAGGAGGTTTCCAAATGTACAATAGAATCAGCAGAAAGTAGGAGACTTGTAGGGTCACATGGATCAGACATTATTAGCTGTTTCAATTTGGGAGAGTGCGGACGGCTCCAAGGTGTATCCTATGCCTTCCTTTTGGCTAAAGTGGCCTTGTTACTGGGGAATGAGAGGGATGCATCTGGGGGAAGGAAGGTGAAGGGGGCATCAGTCCTTTCCTGGCTTTTCAAGGATCTGGTCAGGTTCCCAGGTGACAGATACCCTGTGTGATGCCGGCCAAGGCGCCAGTACAAAGGAATGCCCCTGAGGTCAGGGAAGAGGACTGGAGATCCTCTGACATCCCTGGCTCCTCTCTAGAGGTGAAAGGACCTGCCCAATCTGCCGCTTTCCCATCGAGTAAACCAAAGCCAACCCCAGAGACGTGATCCTCGATGTGGCCTCCAGGTAAGGAGGGCATAACACCATCTCCAAACACAGCTGTAGCCCCATCCCCAAGGGAACCTCAGCCTCCATCCCATCCCTTTCCTCTCCTGCTCTCATCTCCTTCCATAGCAATGTCCCAATCACATTCCCAAATCACTTCCATTTATATCATTGAGATGATTACTTCCCAAACCAATCTGCAGATTCAATGCAGTGCCTAGAAAAACCCCACTGGCCCTTTTCTCTTCTTCTAGAAATGTAAAAGCTCATTCTCAAATTGATATGGAATTGCAAGGGACTCTGAATAGCGAAAAGAATCTTGAAAAAGAATACCCAAGTTGGAAGACTCACATGTCCCCATTTTAAACTTACTATAAAGCTACAGCAATCAAAACAGTATGGTACTGGCATAAGGACAGACATATAGATCAATGGGATGGAATTGAGGTTCCTGAAATAAGCCCATAGATTTATGGCCAACGGATTTTTTGATGAGGATGCCGAGAGCATTCAATGTGGAAAGAAGTTTTCTGCATGTGGCACTGAGTCAAATGGACATCCACAGGCAGAAGAATGAAGCGGGACCTCTGCCCCACACCATATACAAAAACTAACTCAAGTGGATGAAAGGCCTAAATGTAGAAGGTAAAGCTATAAAAGTTTTAGAAGAGGGGCCGACCCCATGGCTTAGCAGTTAAATGGGCGTGCTCCACTACTGGCGGCCCGGGTTCGGATCCCGGGTGTGCTCTGTCGTACCGCTTATCTGGCCATGCTGAGGCTGCGTCCCACATACAGCAACTAGAAGGATGTGCAACTATGACATACAACTATCTACTGGGGCTTTGGGGAAAAAAAGGAGGAGGATTGGCAATAGATGTTAGCTCAGAGCCGGTCTTCCTCAGCAAAAATAGGAGGATTAGCATGGATGTTAGCTCAGGGCTGATCTTCCTCTCAACAACAACAACAAAAAGTCTTAGAAGAAAACAGAAGTGTAATTCTTCATGACTTTGCATTTGAAAATGGTTTCTTAGATATGACACCAAAAGTATGGACACAAGAAAAAAAAACATGAATTAGACTTTATAAAAAATTAAAATTCTTGTGTATCAAAGAACACTATCAAGAAAATGAAAATACAACCCACAGAGCAGGAGTAAATATTTGCAAAGCACGTATGTAACAATGATCTAGAATATAGTATCCAGAATATATAAAGAACACTTCCAACTTAATAACAAAAAGACAAACAACACAATTTAAACATCAGCAAAGGAGTTGAATAGATGTTGATCTAAAGAAGGTATGTCCACCAAGCATGTGAAAGGCTGCTCGAAGTCACTTTTTAAGGGAAATTCAGATCAAAACTACAAAAAATTAACACTTCACAGCCACTAGAATAGTGATAATTTTTTAAAATGAAAAAACATGTGTTAGCAAGGATGTGGAGAAATTGCCACCCTCACAGTTTGCTAGTAGGAGTGTAAAATGGTGCAACCACTGGGGAAAACTGTTCGTCTGTTCCTCAGTGAGTGAAACATAAAATTACCATGTGAACAAGCAATTCTACTCCTGAGCAGATACCCAAAGTAATTGAAACAGTTGTTCAAACCATCACTGTACACAAATGTTCATAGGAGCATTATTCACAAGAGTCAAAAAGTAGAACCACCAGAAATGTCCACCCGTCGATGAAGGGAGAAGTTAAACGTGGTATAGCCATATGATGAAATGCTATTTCTCATAAGAAATGAAGTATAGATACATTACAACATGGACGAATCTTGAAAATATTGTGATAAGTGAAAGAAGCCAGACACAAACAACCACATATTGTATCATTCTATGTATATGAAAAATCCAAAATAGGTAAATACATTGAGACAGAAAGCAGATTAGTGGTCTCTAGTGGCTGGGAGGAGGGTGGAATGGGCAGGGATTGCTTAATGAGTATGGGGTTTTCTTTAGGGGTGATGAGAATATTCTGGTGATGGTGACAGCATCTTGAATGTAATAAATGCCACTGAACTGTACAGTTTGAAATGGTTAAAATGATAAATTTTACGTTATGTGTACTTTACCACACACATGAAAAAGAGTCCGAACATTTGAATGGCGGGGGGCGGGGGGTTGTCCAGAGAGCAGAAGGAACTGTCCACACCACTGGTGCTGACCCACTCAGGCTGTTTCATTACTTCTGTTGCTGGAATGAGACCTTCCCTGAGCGTCTTCACTTTATAGTGGGATTCTGACTCCCATCTGCTTGTGCACAGTGGAGGCTGGTCTGGTTCAAGTAAATATAAAACCCTTGATCTATTCGGTCCCTTCTCCTTGAAGATCAAAAACCACACTAGCCCAGCTCTGCCAGCCCCGAGGGGAGTCTGAGAGCACAGCCTGCTGTCCTTCCTGGAGGCGTTAGACCAGGGGGCTTCGGAGGCCCCTGGACTGGGATTCAGGAGTCTTGGGCTCTGCTCCAGCCTGTGTCACTGACTGACAGTAGAACTTTGGATCAATGTCTTGCTTGGATCCAGGGAACAGGATGAGAGAATAAAACAAATGGTTGTTGGGGATCTTACACTTACTGCCAAGAGAGCCAGAACCTTCTTTAGCCATAAGGAGAAGCAGAGTCCCAACACCAAATGACGGCTTCAACCAGAACAGGCCAGGTCCTGCCTCACGATCCAGGCTCTCACACAGGAGACAGAGCTGTCCCCAGATACTGAGTTCTCACAGTGTCTCTCAGTGGCTAGACCCTCCACTGGTCAGGACCCAGTGAGTTAGTGGCTCTGTGTCCACACATCTCAGGAGCAGCCACTGCCCTCCCATCAGCACAGACCCTCTTGTCCTGTCCTGATCTTGCTCTACCTGCCTGCCCTTTGCTCACTCAGCTCCCTTGAGAGACATGGCTGCAACCCTGCCCTGGGGCATATGCTTTCTTCCTCACCCTAGCTGGTGTCCAGGCATCTACTGCCCCACAGATTTTGGTAGAGGCAACTAGGACTGTGTCCTGGCCTGCCTGGAGCCATCCCAGAAAATGAACAGAATCAAGGTCATGAGAGATGAGCCCTGAACTGGAAAACATAATGGGGCAGCTGAGTCTGTAGCAGTCAGCAAAGAGGCGACCAGGCCCTTCACTGTGTCATCTCTGTTAGAACAAAAGACCGTGGGTCAGGTGGGCCTCATTGTCGCCATTTTAAAGGGAAGGAAACTGAGGCTTGGAGAGGCAAACTCACTTCCCCAGTTTCACTCTGGGAAACCCAGCATGCGGGCACCGGTGCCAAGCCCAACACAAGCCAAAAGTTGGGATGTGATGACACCTCTGTCCCCAACTGGGTGAGACCAGCGCCTGCACCGAGGACACCCCCGAGCTGACCTGGATGTTTCCCTGAATCCCCCACTTCTGCTGGGTCTGGACACTGATGCGGTTCCCCCCTCACAGTGAAGGACACGCTCCGTTCCTCTTTCACTGGGTCCTCGCCCTGGTTTCTGTCTGGAGCAGGTGCATGTCATGGAGGAGCTGAGTCTGGGCCTGGGCTCCAGGTGGAGGGGCGTCTGGGGAGGGAGTGTGGAGGCTCCCGCAGGGGAGCAGAGATGCAGAAGGCAGGATCTTTCCAAACAGGGAGGTGGGTAGAGGGACACAGCTGCTGACATGAGGGAGAAGCCGCCCTTTCCAGGCCCTGTGGAGAAACTTGTCCATGCTGGGCTGGTCTCTGTGACCCTGAGGGATGGAGTCCTGCAGGAGCTGGGGGAGGGGCCTCCCAGTCCTGACGGCACGGGGTGACCCGGACCCACAGAACTGACCCCACAGTGTCCCTCAGGGAAGGGGATCCTTCACCTTCTGTCTTCACATCCTGACCCCAAGAAGCCTCTTCTCAGGGGCAATTCCATCCATCTCCCTCTGAACACCCACGTTAAGGAGTAAAGCCTTTGGAATCTACTGATGGTGGTAGAATTTCTCCTACAGAACTTCACAGACGAGTCATATTGACAATGACATTGACCACAACAACCAAACTGTAATGGATTATCTTACCATTCTCTCTCTCTCTCATGAACTCCGTGAAAATTGTGACTTCTGAGTATCCTGCTCCCCACCCCTCCCCCATGTCTGACACAAAGCCTGGGGCACACGAGGTGCTAAGTGGACGGGTGCTCCTGAGGAAATGACCATTAGTGGAGAGGCAGAGAAGGAGGTGGGGAGAGCGCCCTGGGGGCTGTGGGTCCCAGGGGTCCTCCAGGGGCTTTTTCATGTTCATTCAGGATCCACCTCAGCGTCCTCCCCACACATTCCCCTGTTCCCCAATCTTGTTCAACCTGGAATTTTCAGATGTGTAAAACCTAGTCTCTCACCAGAATGCTGTGAGCTGTCATTTAGTGAGCCCTGGGCTGGGGCTGTGAGGTAGGGAGCTGACAGGCCCCCTGGGAGGATGTGAGGGGTTAGGATTCCAGGAGAGTGGGAATGAGGCCATCATGCTGGGCATGAGAGGGAGACATTTGGGGGTGAGAATGTCTTTGGGGCACCTGCTCCTGCCCCAGGGCCCAGAGTGTCTCTGCAGGCTAGGCAGGGGATCTGATGACATCACCAGCTTTTCAGTAGGAATAAAAGCACCTGCTGAGATCCGCTGATCATCTCTCCACTCCACTGTAGCCGCCCCAGAGCCAAGGCTCCCCGATGCTGCATCCTGGGTAAGGAGGACCCACCCCAATTCCCGCCAAGCCCATCTCCAGTCTCAGCCACCACCCCATCCTTACCTCAACCTAATCCTCCTCCCTGGCCCCATGCCCTACAAATGACTCCATCAGAGCCATACCCATTCCACATCCCAAGATCAGCCCCATCCACATCGCTGATTCAGTTTCCAAACTCACACCCAATACCATACATGTCCTGGGTTCCCACTCCAAATCTAATCTTCTAAATTACTTTTTAATCCCTCTTGTTTTCTTTTCTTGCTGGGAAAGATTCACCATGAGGTAACCTCTGTTGTCAATCTCCCTCTCTCTCATTTTTCTCCTGCCCAAAGCCCCAGTACACAGTTGTATATTCTAGGTGTAAGTCCTTCTAGCTCTTCTATGTGAGCAGCCTCCACAGCATGGCTACTGACAGATGAGTGGTGTGGTTCTGCGCTCAGGAACTGAACCCAGGCCACCGAAGCAGAGCACGCTGAACTTGAACTGCTAGGCCATCAGGGCTGGCTCGTAATCTTCTACATTTTAGTGTCGGTCAGATATGTAAGACAACACCAGTGTCAGCTCAGCCCTGCTATGGCCTGACTGTATCTGAGCCTCCTGCTCAGAACTCCTCCCACTCAGGAAATATTCACACTTTCAAGAACCCTAAACCATTTCTTCCAAGAGTCCTGTCTGTATCCCCTCACCCTCCACAGGCCCATAATCTCAAGACACCTGGACACAGGTGACTGGATCCCACCCTGGACTGCTCCTAGCCTTTCCCTGTGCCTCCTACAGGACAGACACCCCCTCAGACCTTCCCCTACGCCAGGCGGGGCTCCCCAAGATGGACCCCCGGCTGCCCCGGCAGCCCCACCTCATTCCTCTGCCCTCCTACAGCTGTCTCGGCCGATCTCTGCATCCTCTGCTCACACGGAGCCCCAGGTGAGCCCAGGAGGAACAATCAGGGGTGGGGTGCGGCTCCCAGAGGGCCCCAGGCTGGGAGCCCCTGCCCTGGTGCCTGGTCACACCAGCTCCGTCTCTTCCAGCGTCGCCCGTGGGCGCTCACCTGATGCTGTCTCAGCCGCACGTGACCTGTGGGGACATGTTACACGACCTCTTGCAGCACTGTTGCTGTGACGACGCTGTGGTGCCTGTGGGTAGGATACGGAAGTGTGGCAACTGCACCTTCAGGGTCTCCTTCGAGCAGTGCTGCCCCCGGTCACTCAGACCCCAGGAGTCCTTCGTGGTGAAGCTGAAAGGCCAGAGTTGTTCCTGGGCCCCGTCCCCAGATGACAGGGCTTGTCACAGGTGAGGTCCTGTCCCCCAAAGGGGATTGGGGGCTGCAGGGGAGCGGGAGAGTCTGGATGCCTGTTCTGTCCCTAATGCCGCCCCCTGGCCCTGTCACCTGCTCCCTCCATCTACCTCTCCCTTTTCTCTCCTGGTTTCTCTCTCCCTTTGTGTTTATTTCTCTCAGCCTCTTTGCTGCCCTTCTGTGTCTCTCTTTTCCACTCCTCTGCCATGTTCTGTGCGTCCCTCCACCTCTGTCCACCTCTCTCTTGCTCACTCTCTCTCTCTGTCTCTCTCTTCAGTGTTGGCTGACAGAGGACCTGATGACCAGATGACTGCTGGATTCTGCTTCCTGGAGGAGCCTGGGGAGAGGGGCCTGGTGTGGACTTAGATCTGGGACGTGGAGTGGGTATTTGGGGACAGGAGACACTCAGACTCAGTCCTCCCTTCTCATTCTTTCTCCTCTTTAACACTCAGCCTGAATCTGTCCTAAGTAGGGTGACTGGTACCCTCTAGGATCTCTGGATAATAAATCTTGTTCCTCAAAGTTCCCTGATGGTTGTTGCTGAAGTGCATCCTGTGATCATAATAAGAACCACAAGGGTTGGTCCTGTCACAGCATTGGCTTTGGTTGGGGAAATGTCTGAGGGACTCACCACAAGTAATATGGACCCAGGGGAGTTTCTCAGGCATTCCCGCCTGTGGCATCACTATCAATAGGCTGAGTGAGACCCACACAACACTCATTCATCAGTTGATAGGCATTTGGGTTGTTTCCCATTTGCAGCTACTATGAATAATTCTGCCACGAGTATTCTTGTACAAGTGGGTGTCGAGCGGTCTTTCATTATAGATTTGATTTGCATTTCCCTAATGACTAAATGTTGATTATCTTGTCATGGGTTTTTTGGCTACGTGTACATTATCTTTGGAGAAATGTCTTTAAATGCCTTATCCATTTTTTAATTGGTTATTTGGCTTTTTATCGTTGACTGGTAAGAGTTTTTGTTTTGTTTTTGATGAAGAAGATTCACGTTGAGCTAACATCCGTGCCAGTCTTCCTCTGTTGTATATGTGGGACGCCACCACAGCATGGCTGATGAGTGGAGTAGGTCCGTGTCTGGGATCCGAACATGCAAACCTGGGGCACTGAAGTGAAGTGCACAGAACTTTATCCACTTGGCCACGAGGCCGGTCCCAGTAAGAGTTTTTATTATATTTTAGATACAGTTCCTTCATCAAGTGTAGAATTAGCAAATATTTTCTTTCACTGTGATGACTTTTCACTCTCTTGATGGTGTTCTTTGAAGTACAAACTTTTTAATTTTAATGAAGTCCAATTTATCTGTTGCTCTATGGCTTTGGTGTCTTCTAAGGTACCATTGCCTATCTCCAGGTCATGAAGATTTAATCCCATGGTTCTTCTATGAGTTTTATAGTTTTAGTTCTTACATTTATTTCTTTGATCCATTTTGGCTTAATTTTTAACATCATGTGAGGTAAAAGTCCACCTCGTTGTTTTGCATGTGGATATCCAGTTGTAGAAAACACTATTCTTTCCTCTATTCAATTGTCTTGGCTCCCTGGAATCAATTAACCACAAAAGTAAGCGTTTATTCTTGGAGTCTCAATTATATTCCATGGAAATGTATGTCTATCCTTATGCCAGTGCCACACTGTCCTGATTATTGTAGTGTTGGGGAAGAGGGATAATCCCCCTCCGCCCTTTCCCTTCAGGATCTTATGGCTGGCCAAATGATTAAAAGATAGGTTAGCAGAGGAATACAAAATTTAATAACACGTATACATGGGAGAAACCAGGGAAACTGTGTTTCTCAACAAATGGCAGAGATTCTCATCTTAAATCCTATCTTCAGCTAAAGACAAAGGAGGATGTTGGGGGTGCGGGGGGAGGCAGCTAGTGGCATTACCGGAAAGCACAGTAATCAAGGGTACGCAGATTTAAGTCCTCTCCTTCCGTACTGATAAGAGTGTCCAGAGATAAGGTCATCTCTGCTCTTCCCAGGACAGAGTGGGAGATATCTTTACAAATGTAAATGTTTGGTAAACAGAACTTGAACAATAGTGGGCTTAGTGAGGACCCTGCCAGTCTGTCCATGCTCAGAGTTAAATACATTTAATCAGTTAGTGGGGGAGGTCAAATGTCCATCGGAGAAAATAATCAAGATAAAGAGACATATTTCAGGGTGGCCAGTTTTGATCTCCCACAGTAGTTTAGTCATGAGTTTGGAAACCAGGAGGTGTGAGTCCTCTGAGTATTTCCTTCTTTGTCAAGATTGTGTTGGCTGTTCCGGGCCCCTAGCCTATCATGAATTTTAGGTTCTGTTTGTCAATTTCTTCCAAAAGAGTGGTTGGGTTGTTATAAGGATAATGTTGAATCTTTAGATCCATTTGGGAGAGCATTGCCATCTAAAGAAGAACAAATTTTCTAAGGGAGGGAGTGTGTGGGCTCTCTTACAGGTCTGCCCATGTCGAGCAGAAGTGGGAGGTGAGGGACTGAAACCGTAAGTGTCTAGCATCAAAAATGGAGTCTTCCTCTTTATTACACAGAGATGGAAGGTAGTACCTGCAAATGGCTTCTTTTTTTAATTTTTTATTTATTTATTTATTATTTTTTTTGTGAGGAAGATCAGCCCTGAGCTAACATCCATGCTAATCCTCTTTTTGCTGAGGAAGACCGGCTCTGAGCTAACATCTATTGCCAATCCTCCTCCTTTTTTTTTTCCCCCAAAGCCCTCCAGTAGATAGTTGTACATCATAGTTGCACAGCCTTCTAGTTGCTGTATGTGAGACACGGCCTCAGCATGGCCAGACAAGTGGTGTGTCGGTGCGCACCCAGGATCCGAACCCAGGCCGCCAGTAGTGGAGCGCATGCACTTAACCACTAAGCCACCGGGCTGGCCCTGCAAATGGCTTCTTGGATCCTCAAGGAAGGTGCAGGGACAAGATTTGAACCCAGGACTGTTGACTCCAAGCTTCATTGACATCAGATTAGTGGCTCTCATCACCCATGGAGCCTGGCCTGGCCCCCGCCCCTCTCCCACCAGCACAGCCTCCTAGACCCCTGTCCTGTCCTGATCTCCCTCCTCTTTCCTGCCCCAGGGCCTGACTTAGCTGCCCTGAGAGACCGGGCTCCTCCCAGCTCAGAGCTTTGAACCCCAACCCCGCCCTGGGGAACATGCTTACCTCTTGCACCCTGACCTCACACCGCTTTTTGGCAGAACGATCACCCCTGGGGCCCAGCCCACCTGCAGCCTCCCCAGGAAATGCCTGGGATGGAGGTTGTAAGAGCTGAACTATTTTCTTGGGAAGACTTGACTGTACGTCAGTGGCTCTCAGCTAACGAGCCCATGAGCCCTGCCCAAAGCCTTCTCCATTCCCGAGTGCACTAACCATTTGTCTGTGACTCACTGGGAAACGACAAAGGGGTTGTTTGTTAGCACTAAGCGTGGGGTGGAATGTTATGCAGTAGGAGGTAACTGAGACACCTTCCAGGTGTTATTATCAACGTCTCTTCAGCCCACTGCTCCTTCCCCAGGCTGGCCCCAAGGCCTGGCATACACCAGGGGCTCCATTGTGGTCATTGTCAATGTGGCTTCCAACCGTGACAGTGTCCTTGTGTCTGACAGTTGTGGGAGGGTCTTGTCTCTGGTCAGTTTTCAGGTGACAGTCTTCCTAAATCCTGAGCTGCCTGTCATCCTCCACCCTCTCAAGGGAGTTGAGACATGAGTCACACACATTTAGGGAGCAATTATGTACTAAGTGCCGTTCAAAGCCTGTTCACCTTGAATCTTTTAATTCTCACATCAGCCCTGTGAGGTAGGTACCAGGTGACTATTTTGTATCTGGGACGCCACCACAGCATGGCTTGATGAGTGGCGTGTAGGTCTGCACTGGGGAATCCAAACCAGTGAACCCCAGGCCACCGAAGCAGAGTGTGTGAACTCAACCATCATGCCACCGAGCTGGCTCCATGACCCTGTTTTATAGAGGAGGAAACTGAGGCATGAGGAGGTCACTCACTCCTCTGGGATCCAGATGAGAGGCCTCTCTGCAGAGCCCGCTCTTCTCAGGACCCTGCCCTCAGGGGCATCCCACAGATCTCCTGGGGGCTGAAGGACTCCGTGTCCTGTGGTATTTTGGTGAGTCTCAAGCCAGCTTCATCGCGCATGAGACACTGTCCTCTCCCTCAGCCAGCGGTGCTGGGCCCGGCCTCCTGCCCCCACTCCTGTTCGTGGTTCCTCTTTCTCTTTTCCATTTTCCCATTTGTATTCGTTTGCTAGGGCAGCCATAACACAATACCACAGGCTGGGCAGCTTAAATAAGGGAAACTTATTTCCTCACAGTTCTGGAGGCTGCAAGTCCAAATTGAGTACCAACAGGGCTGATTTTTCCTAAAGCCTCTCTCCTTGGCACTGTATTCTGTGGAATCGAAATCCAAATTAGGTCCAGACAGGGGGGTGAGGGAATTGGATGGAGGTGGTCAATTCCAGTTATAAGATAGATAAGTCCTGGGGATGTAACATACAACAGGATGACTATAGTGAACATGCTGGATGGGGTATCTGAAGGTTGGTAAGAGAATAAGTAGGTCCTAAGAGTTCTCATCATAAGGAAAAAAATGTTTTTCTCTTTTTGGTATCTATATGAGATGATGGATGTTAACCAAGATTATTGTGGTAATCATTTCACGACACATGTAAGTAGAATCATTAAGCTGTATACCTTAAACTTATGCAATGTTGTAGGTCAATTATGTCTCAATAAAAGCAAAAAAAGAAAAAACAAACGAAAAACCTAAATTAAGTCCAGACATTCAATCGGTGGACATGTCTATTGAACACCTTTTAGTGTATCTGATACCAAGCTTCTTAAGCTCATGTTCATGTGCCCGATGTGCAGTAAGCCAATCACTGAGACACTGGTGCTTGGAGATGGACAAAGGTTCATTCGAATTGGCCAAAATGAGAAGGCAAGGAGGACAGGTTCTCTCGAATTCACCTGAACAAGAAAAGAAAGCAGGGGCTTTTGTAGAGCTAAGGGGCTTGGCAGGAGGGGTTTCAGAGAAACAAAGGGGAAATCCATGTTTCACTCCCAACAAGCCCATGGACAATGTGACTTCTGGGAATCTGGGGCTGGTTATCCGGTGAGCATAACTTCCTTGAAGGCATTCTCTTTCTTCTGTAAAACAAGCTCATAAATCCTTGTGACTCTTGAGTCACCCCTCAGGTTAAACAAGAAAACAGAAAATTGACAAGATTAACTTCTTGTCATAATGAAGTGGTAAGGTAATCTTACTGAATATTTACAGTAACCCTCAGGTACCTGGCTTCAATCCCCACTGTCTTTTTTCCTTTCCTCATTCTTGTAGGAAGGGGGGTGTCAATCGTTCTGGCTACTTCCTGCTGAAGGGAGGTGAAGATGGGAAACTGAGGAATAAAAATTTTCAACCTTAGGTTGAAAATACTTGGGCATTGGATTATATTTTGCATTATTAGAATGTTTGCACCTTGTTTAACAGTTTTAGTACAACATCGAAAAGCACATTTTATCATCAAATATCCAGTCAGAAGGGTAAGAAGTGTACACAACTCAAATTTTAATAGTCCCTGAAGAATACATCTAATCCCTTGTGGAATCCAAGAGAACAGTCTTGAAAACCAGTCTAGACATTATAAACCAGAATTATCAAGGGGTCCTCATGGTCATGCACTGAATAACGTTTGGGATGACATATCCAACTTCTAGAAAGATTACTTGCCTTTGCCAACATCTGAGAAATTCTAATAATCCAACTGTCTTTCCAGGCTTGGGAGTCAAAGTCAATGAGAAAGCATAATAGCCAGTTACAGACAGAAAACAGAAACCTCAAAGACAATTTACAGAACTAGAATCTAATATCCACAAGTGTGTATTACAGTTTCTACTGAAACATAATTTTTCTCTTTAAAATCACCGTCTTTTTTATTTTTATTTTTTTACCAAAGATAGCCAAATTGAGACTAATTAGTTGGCTTGGCCCAATTATTTACATAAGTACAGCAAGAATAGCAATTCATCATATAGATTCTTTTGAATCTACTTTGCTGCAACTTTTTATAAGGACTCGCAGAGAGAACTTTAAAGGCCTCTCAAGGCCAAGAAAGCCAATCCAAAGACTTGTTATCAGACTCCCTCTGCAAAACCCATAGATTTGAGTGATTTCCTCTCTTCTCTTGAGATTCCCCAAAATATCCTGAAGTTCTCTGCACCTGCCAGGGAAGTGACCTTCTTTACTCACCTGGTAAGGTTGCTGGGAACACTGGAAGCAAGATACCAGGCCAGTATTTCCAAGTGGCTTTATTTCATAAAGTCCACCTTTCTCCCTCAGCCGTCTGGTCATATCTGAGTCTATGCATGTTTCTCTCAAATGTGACATTCCAGTCAAAGCTTGGTAATATTACCAGTGTTTCCAATTGTGTCCCATTACAAGGAGAACAGATTCTTATTGAACTTATGCAAATAACTATATTGCCACGAGAATAAGTATTTTCATTCACTAAGAATTTCTAAATTCGGGAAGGATAAGGTAGGAAGAAAAAGATAAATGTTTCAATTCTGCTTACAAAGATATAATTTACAAACTGCTATAAGCCATAGTTAGCTTAAGAGAAAAGACAAAACGGTTTTCTTAAATCTGAAAAAACAAAACACTAAAAATCAGCAATATTTCAAATGAAAAAGTCATAAAAATTATAATCATCTTCATCAGTTCAGTTAGTCCCATAACTCTTTTATCTTTTGTTAGCAGTTTCATGAAGTCATCAGTTTCTCCATCAGAGTTCTGTAATTTCTCATCCAGTTCAGTTTTATGATCTGAAAGTTCATCAGAAACTTGTATTCTAGAGTAAGTGTCAGAGTCCTTTCCATGAATCTCTCTGAAAATGAGGACATGCCTATTTCAATCACACCAACAAACTTAAACAAGCTTTCATTTGTCAAAGATCACTTACTTTAAACAGTTAAATAGAGCTCTTAATTTTGGCTATACCATCTGGAGGTAGAAAAATATCTCACACTGTATGGGCTCAGGCAACCCCATCGACTTCCTTTAGTACATTTAACGAATATTGTCTGAAGGGCAGATTTATATGCTGTTTTACAATATCAATACTGGGGGAATGTTTCCCCCAGTGAGACACAATGTCTATCCCCACAATACAATTTATAACACAATCATGCAAAAGAGCTGTAGTCACTTACTTCCATCAATGCTTAGACCTCCAGGCATAGTTTTCATTAGGACTTCATCCACAAGTCTTATAATATTAGGTAGATGAGGCATTCCCACCCAGACATAATGTCCATTTTCACAACACACTCATGCAAAGTTGATATAAACTCTTTATATATAATTAGCTCAAACATTCCAACCTTTATACTCTTATCAACATTTATACTTTTACATTTTTTTCAATTTAATTGTAGCCTGAGTCAGAGTCTTAAGGCTAGTCATTATTTTCTTGTATTTCCTTTTTAATTTGGTCTTTTCATAGGTACCAATAAAACAATTATGATGAGAGCTCTCTAAAAATTTTTCCAATTTAGAAGTTTTTCCAATTTAAGGATCCATCATCGGGCCATTTTCTCCAGAGTCTTAAGAATATTGTGGCCATGTGATATTGTAAAAGAATATCACCTTTTACCTTTTCATAGGCTTGTAGCTAAAAGTTACCCAATTTTGGAGAATGTAACAGGAGGCTAGAGGTGGGGGGTCAATTTAGTGTTCCCCATAGCTGACTTGCACCCAGGACAAATGCACCCACACAAAGATAGAATCTGACTCCTGACAAATGCAAAACCAAAAGTAGACCCAAGTCCAATGTGTTTCTTCACTCCAAGCAAGCATTTCTCTGAGGGTGCCTGACACCAGCGGGAAGCAGGGAGCAGCAGGGCAGGGCCCCTGGGCAAAGAAGCCCGGGCAGCTGCTGGGGGCCACTGATCACTCAACCCCTAACCGAGGCCACCCAGCCACAGGCATGCGACTCCTGATGGCTCACCAAAATTAATACTGACCCTCTTAATCTCAAGTTTGTGTGCCTGATGTGCAGTAGGCCAATCACTGAGACATCAGTGCTTGGAGGTGGAGAATCGTTTATTCCAATTGGCCAAAGTGAGAAGATGGAAGAATAGGTTCTCTCAAATCTGCCTTAACAAGAGAAGAAAGCATGGGGTTTTATAGAGCTAAGGGGCTCTGGAGGTGGAGTTTCAGAGAAACAAAGGGGTCACTCCTGATGAGCCCCTAGGCAATCTGACTTTTGGACGTCAATGGCAGTTGGGTGCTGGTTATCTGGCGATGGTAACTTCCTTGAAGGCATTCTCCTTCTTCTGTAAAACAAGCTCATAAATCCTTGTGACCCTTGAGTCACCCCTCAGGTTAAACAAGAAAACAGCAAATTGACAAGATTGACTTCTTTTCATAACAAGGTGTAAAGGTAATCATATTGAATATTTACAATAACCCTCGGGTACTCTCTATCTTTTTTTTTGTTTCCTGACAGTTTATTTGGTGAAAGAATAAGGTAGTTTGTCCTGTAATATTCCACAAAGACTGTGCCTTTGCCAAAGACGTGTCCACCATGTGGCTGAACCTGATTCTCTGTTTCCAGTCAATTGCTTCCTATTTACAGTAAATCGATGAAAGAGTGACATCAGGGTCTTTCCACCAGGAAGCACACAACGCCCAGCTGTCTTCCCAGTGGCCATGTTGGTGGCCCTTGATGGTTATGGGTGAGATCCATTCATTCATTTGGCTCAAAAAGTGGTAATAATGTAATTCTGGATTTTTTGGGGTTTTTTTTGGTTTTTTGTGTGAGGAAGATCGTCCCTGAGCTAACATCTGCCAATCCTCCTCTGTTTTTGCTGAGGAAGACTGGCCCTGGGCTAACATCCATGCCCATCTTCCTCTACTTTATATGAGACGCCACCACAGCATGGTTTGACAAGCGGTGCATCAGTGTGCACCCGGGATCCGAACCCGCGAACCCCAGGCCGCCGCAGCAGAGCGCGCGCACTTAACTGCTTGTGCCACCCGGCCGGCCACGGTAATAACGTAATTCGTCCTCTGTTTTTCTATCTTTATTATTTGGACTACTTCTATACAAAAAAAACACCTGTCTGTCTCAACTAAGTGAATAACCTGAGGTCTAGTTCTTATGTGAATTTGAAGGAAGGATAAATTGTTGAGTCTTTATCATTTTTTTTTTTAGCCAGATTTCATAATACACACTGGTTTGTCTATTCTTTTCCTGTTCCTGGGTAACAAATGTTAAAAAATAAAATCCAACTGAGTAAATTTTAAAGATCTTACTGGCTTCATTCAACGATTCATGGACTGGGAAGAATCCAGTCTAGCAGAAAGAAAGGACCACTGAAGAGCTGTACAAGGCAAGAGATTTTAGGAGAAGGGAGCAGGGACAGGGGATTTATGTTAGGCAAGAAGGCAGCTTGGTTATTGCAAGGTCACCTTCCATTAGGGGATGGGAGGGGCCTACCAGGCAGATGACCTGACTAGTGCTGAGCAGATTCCTGGTTGATAGGTTTAGGATTCCATGTCTGGGAGAGCTGAAACTGTCACTGAGTGAAATCTTGCTTTGGTGACGATGTGGGACTTAGCATAAGGGACTCTGTTTGGGGCATGTTGCCTTGTTTTTAACAGAAGAGAGCTGTCTCCACTCACCACCCAGAGAAGAATCAGATCCGTCCTCCTCACTGTCCCACGTGCTTCTCTCCTGGGCTCTCACATCCTCTGTGTGCTTCCTCGTCTAGGCTTCGACCACCACCAAATACAGCACAGCAGGGACAGTGGACACAGCGAGAGGAGCCGCAGCAGGAGCAGCCGCACAGGAAGCCCTCTGACCTTGAGTTCCTGGAGGTCACCATGAAATGGGCTTCGATTATACCCAGTGGGCCTTCTTCATACGAGGATCCTACACTGACTCTGCTCTAGCTCCCTGGACCCCGAGGGCTCCCCCAGTTCCTCACCAGAGACTGCAGGGACCGTGGTGTTCAGCCCGCAGTGTCCCACGTGGCAGGCAAACCTCTGCTCCTCTCCAGGGAGGCTCCGAGTGTCCACCCAGGTCTGGTAGGTCCCGTCCCCACTGGGCAGGCTGACCGCAGGCCCAAAGGTGCCCTGGTGCGTGGGCTCCCCATCCCGAAGCCAGGTCAGGGTGGCACCCCGAGGATAGAAGCTAAAAGCCCAGCACCTCAGGAGGACCTTGCCCAGCAGGTTCTTACTGCGGGTCACAGTCACTGACGGCGGATCTGGGGGGAGACAAAGCAGAGTTCAGTGAGGCCAAGGACGCTCCCTCCTTACACTGCAGGGAAACCAAGAGCAGGAACCAGCCAGCTCTTAGAAATGACCCGTGCACATTCGCCCCAGCCACCCCTCCAGGGGGGCTACATCCCCAGTGGAGAGAGGACTGTGGGAGGCCCCCACGCTGCTCCAACAGCCCCAGGACCCTCTGAGGGGGTCCGGTCCTCCCCACCTGGAGAGCCTGAGAGGAGAGGAACTCCCTGCTCTCAGGGGCCAGTGGATCCACCTGAAGATGCTTACACACGGTTTTGAAGAATTTGTAGGCACGGATGGGGCAGAGGCGCTGCTCTGCTCTACAGGGAGTGAGCATCCATCCTCGGAGATGCACCTCCTTCCTCCCCAACAGAATCAGCTCCACATGCCCCAGGGGGCGATGGACGGACTGTCCACAAGGATGGCTAGCTGGCCCCACGGCCCGATTCTTTTGTCCTGGGCCTTACATTCCTCTGGGGACCTCTGGCTGATGATAGGGGTTTTCATTGCCCACTCTACCCACCCCCACCCCGCACACCAGTATCCACTCTTTCGTTTTATTTTCTGTCACAAGACTTAGACAAGGAGGAAACTTGAAACTGGACTTTTCTAAAAGTGGAAGCAGAACAAAAGTGGCATGAACCTGGTAATGACTCTGGATGATTTGGATTTGAATATGTGACCCTTGCTGCACAGCTGGAATATTCTGTTCTATCTTGGCTCCCAGCCAAGTTGGCCCCATCTTAGGGCCTTTACCAAGGAGTTCAAACCAAGATGTCCCCCCCACTCAAAGTCAACATCACAGAGAATGAGGGTCTTGGAGAGAAAAGGTTTCCCTCTCCTGCCTGCCTGGGGCCTGAGGTCTGAGATCCAGGCCCACATCCTGGGACTCTCCACTTCTCCATCTGATGGACCAGCAATGGGTCCAGAGGAGATCCCTCACCCACCAACATGGGTGTGCCTCTCCGACAATTCAGTCAGAACTCATCACTTAACCTAAGGCCAGGGCAGGACAGCCACTCAGAGAACAGCAGGGAAGTTCTCTTCCTTGTAGGAACCAGGGGAAGACACAGTGGGTGGACCCTTTCCACCAGGGTCAGTACCTGTATTCTCCAGGAGGCCCCTCCAGGAGGCCAGGTATCTCCAGAGTTGGGCAGGACAAGTCACACGCAGGAAATCCTTAACCAGATCAGCCCTGGGGCCTTGGGTCTCCCAGAGCTTCTTGATGTGCTGGGCTGAGGGCGAGGCCAACGTCCAAGTGAGGGTCTGTGAGTTGAAGGTGAGGAAGTCCTGCCCTTTGTAGCCCAAGCGCCAGAAGCCTCTAGTGCTGTCTCCCTGGAGCTCACAGCCCAATGTGGCCTGGAGGGAGTGAAGGCCTGGCCCACCCCAGGCAGTGACCCGTCACCTCACTGTCGCAGAACCTCTCCACCCAACAGGACTCCAGCCTACAGGGGTATGTCGTCTCCTCCACCCACATCTGAGGAACCTGGTGCAGTCTCAGGGGGACCTCACCTCTCTGTGCAATTCCAGCCTTGCTGTGCCCTCCCCTCCCCCTGCTGCAGGATAAACAGGGCAGGGACCAGACTCAGACCCACGTGCCCCTGGCTCTGCCCCCACTCACCTGAGCCCTGGCCCTGCTGGCCCATGATCTCTGTCAGCAACTGTCTGAGATGCTGCTCCTTCTCCTTCAGGTCCTTGGTTTCTCTCTCCCAGGTCTCAGTTCCTAGGTCCATCTCGATCCCTAGACCCTGGGGCGCTGCCCAGTGGCTCTCGCCATCATAGCGCAGGAAGAGCTCATCATCAAAGTACCCCAGGGCCAGGAACTGGGGCTTCCCAGGCCTGTCCAGGGACAGGGCCATGAGGTCGTAGTGGAGAGTGTGGGTTTCTGCGGGAGGAGAACATGTGGGTGATTCGCCCTGCCAAGTTCAAGGTTTCTAACAGCTGCCTCTCTCTTGAGTCATTTAAATGAGGCTGTTCTGTCCTGACACATCCCAGAGGTGAATGCAAGGAACCAAGCAGAGTGTTTTGTGATGGACAGGACGAGAGGAAGAGTGGGTCAGGCAAAAATATTAGGGTGGAAAGAGATTAGAGAGGCATTAGGAGAGGGAAGAGAAAGCAAAATTATATTTGGGCAGAGACAGAAGCAGAAATCACTGAGAGATCACAGCTGCACAGGGCAGGAGACTGGAAGCCTCCGAGAGGCAGAACAGAAATTTCCCATGGTCTTCTAGACCAAGAAGAGAAGAACTGTCAGCCTCTCGGGGGAAACCTCTAAAGGCCACAGTGCCGATTACGGAATCCTTCTAGAACTGTGAACTTGTGCTGACCCAGGTAGATCCCAAGTGAATTGAGGCCATAAGGCCCTTGTATTAACTGCTGAAGCGAGGAAAAGAATAAACCTTTCCTGGGCAGCAAGTAGCATCAACTGAAGCCAAGAAGGTGTATTGTATGTAAAGTCCAGGATTCAACGTGAATTTGTTGACCTCCAAAGAGGCAGGAACACAAGACTCGTAATCAAGATATTGAGGGGATGCCAGAGAATTGGTGCCGACCTGCAAACGATCCCGATGTTGGTATTAGCAGAAAAAAATTTTACTATTAATATGTTTAATAAAATAGAAGAAAATGGGCAAAATATTTGAAAGGAAAGAGGATTTCACCAGAGAGCTGAAGGGTATAAAAATAACATGGGGATTCTAGAAATGAAATACACAATATCTGAAGTTTTGAATTCACTGGGTGGGATCTGCAGCAGACTAGACAGAGAAAAACAGGATTAGTGAGCTGGAGGATGGGAAAATGGCATACACAAAAACAGAAGCTTAGATACGAATGGAGAAAAAGGGAAAGCTAAGCATAAGTGACATGTGCAACCCTCTCATCTATACACTGGAGTTTCAGGAGAGAAGAGAGAAAATGCAACACTGGCATTATTCAAGGACATAATAGCCAAGAATTGTCCAGGACAGGTGAAAGACATCAACACCAGGTTCAGGAAGCTCTCAGCTTTAAGCAGGATAAACAGAAACAAAGCCACCTGAGAACATCACGGCCAAAATATTGAACAGCTGAGACAGAGAGAAACATTGCAAATAAAAACGCCCAGAGAAAATAAAACACATTACTTTTAGGGGGCATTTTATAAAACCATCAGAGCTGACTTCTCAACAGAAATGATGGGAAGCAGAACACAAAGAAACGACATCTTCCAAGTGCTGAGATAAAATCATCGCCAACTTACAAATCTAAAGCCAGGAAAAATACTATACTGGAAGGAAGTCAAAAAAAAAGGTGGTTTAAGAAAAAAAATGTGCATAGTCGCTGCTATCAGGTCTGCACTGAAGGACAAACCAATGGGAGCTCTTCAGGCAGAGGAAATGTTATCCCAGAATGAAAGAAGCAAATCCAGGCAGGAAGCCCAAAGACCAACTGTGTGAGTAGATCCGAGGAATATTGAAGGAACAGAACCATCATTTTTCTGTTCTGTGGAATTTAAAGTATATGTACAACTAAAGTTTATGACAACAATAATGTGAGAATTTGGGGGGTGAGAAACGGAGTTTAAAGGTCTAGCAATATCTGGGAATTGTTATAAGTCATAACTAGTACTTGACTACAATACTAATACAGATTATAATCTCTAAAATGACCACTGTGAGAAAAGTAAGAGATGTACAATTAACAATTAATAGAAGAAAGAAATGGAGTAATGAAAAAGCTAGATATCCAAAAGAAGGAAAGAAAAGGAGAAAAAAGGGAACAAATAGATGGGCTGAAGAGAAGATATAGAGCGAGATGGTGGCTATAAACCCAAATATAACAGTAATTACATTAATGTGAGTGGACTAAAAACCCCACGTAAAAGAATAAGGTTATCGGATTAAAAGGTTAAAAGAAAAAATCACAAAATCAAATTATGTGGCTTATAAGAGTCACACAAAGACATCAGAAGACTGAAATGGAAAGGATGGAAAAACGATATAAACGTAAGCTCTACCCAGAAGAAGGCTGGCATCGCTGCACTAACATCAGAGCAGGTTTTAAGACAAAAAGCAGTATTTAAGAGAGGCCCATGCAACGGGAGATTTCACCATCATAAACCTGTATGTTTCCAATTATGTAGCTTTAGAATACATAAAGCAAAATTAGCAAAACTAAAAGGAGAGACAGATCCAAAACACTTCGAGAGATGTTAACACCTCCCTTACAATAACCAGAGAACAAGCAGACATAAAATCCCTAAGGTACACAATCTGAGCCACAGAATTAACCTGACACAGTTGACTCACACGGGTTTGACGGCAGTCTATATGCGCACATGGAACATTTGGTAAAATCAGCCTGAAACATGAAGAGTGATTCAATAAGTGTCAGAGGATTGAAACCATTCAGAATATGTTATCTGACCATTGTGGTAATAAGATAGAAATCAATTTTAGAAAAAGACATCTAGAAAACTCCCAATTGCTTGGAAATTAAACAGCACACTTGATATTATCGATGGATCAAAGAACAAATCATAACGGAAATTGCAAAATATTTTGAAGTGAATGAGAATGAAAACAATCCATATTGCACCTTGGGAGTGCAGCTAAAGTAGTGACTGGAGAACAATTAACAGCCTTAAATGCATATACTAGAAAAAAAGAAAGACTAAATAGTGAACCCTCTCAGCTTCAATCTCAAGAAATTAGAAAAAGAACATAAAATACATAACAAAAGTCAAAAGATAAAAGGAGAAATTAGTGAAGTAAAAAATTACGTACAATAAAAATGGACAAATTTCTGAGATAAAAATTCACCTTACCAAAGCTGATATAAGAAGAAAAAGTCAATAGTCCCTTAACCATTAAGAAATTAAGACCATGATTAAATATTTCCCAGGCAAGAAAACTGCAAGATCAGATGGCTTCATGGTTAATTCTAATAAATGTTTAAGATTAAAACAATAGTCTTATACAAACTGTAGCACAACATGGAACATGTGAGTGTCACTGACTAGGCCCCTCTAGAAACTCAAAGGTGGGTCTGGAAGCAATTAACTGTTTTTCCAAGTTGTTTCTTTTGCTTCTCTCTCTCTCTTTTTTTTTTTTTTGCAAGGAAGATAAGCCCTGAGCTAACATTCGTTGCCAATCCTCCACTTTTTGCTGAGGAAGATTGGCCCTGGGCTAACATCTGTGCCCTTCTTCCTGTACTTTATATGGTATGCTGCCACAGCATGGCTTGACAAGCGGAGCAACAGTCTGTGCCCCCTGATCTGAACCTGTGAACCCCGGGCCACTGAAGCGGAGCGCAAACTTAACCACTACTAACCCCAATGTAACCACCAACCATCCTGTAACTGACGAAGCTTCGCCACAGAGCTATACACATGACCTTAGCCTTATTTTTAATGCAAAGATCTCTCCAGGAAGAGCTAGGCCTCATTATGTGGAAGCATGTCCTCCAGCTGAGCCTGTGCAAGTGAATACCTGCCTCTCCCTTTTGAATGTTCTTTCCCCAACAGAAATAAAAGTTCCTGCTTCCCTTTGTTCAGGGATGCCATGACTTAGGAAATGATTCCTCATGGCTTCCCATTTGCTACAAATACACTTTACTTTGTGAGACAACTTCCAGTGGTGTAGAGTCTTATTTAACTCAACAGGAGGCGAGCCCACTTGGTTAGGTAACAATGTTACCTCGCAAATTGGGGCCTTCTGCTCCCTGTAAGACAGGCCGATAGTCAAGAGGCAAGGTGGTAGGAGAAAATGGACTTTTTTATTACAGCTTGCTCCCAAGAGGGAAGATGGCCGACTCATGTCCTAGAGAACCATCTTAAGGGGGCACAAAATCTTACAGCAGTTATATAGGCCATTGGGTTATTGGGGAGGGGGTTAGGAATGTTGACCTTCTGGTGTTACAGACTGGGAGCGCCACACCAGATCTTTCTGTTTTCACTGATGATGGCTATCAGCATAGATTCTCTGTTCGGGGGTCATCACATTCCTAAGGAACTCAAAAAAACAAAGTTATCATCTTATCACAGCTGGGAGGTGCATGCACAAGCAGGGGTCGTAACCAGTCCAGTTAGACCTCCTGGAGGGTGCAGATTCAGCTTGGTTAGTTTGTCAGAGGTCATTCAAAGCTACGATAGGGTTTCTCTTCTACAATGGCTTCCCTTATGTCAACCTTGTCTTGAGCCGGTGTCAACAAGAGCAGCCGAGATATGTTTCATAAGGCCAGCACAAATGTGATGCCCCCCAAGACCCTCACCTGCCTCCCTGCCTGTCCACCTCCCCAGCCCTTTATCACCCCCATACTGCAGCTCCTCACACACCTGCCCCCTTCTGAGGACTCCAGATACTCACCATCCTCAACCATGGCTCCCAAATACCAGCTTCCCTGCTGATCTCCTTCCCCCTTCACGAGGACCACACACACACTCACCATGCCCCTCCATGGCCGCCCACCTGCTCCTTGCTACTTCCCTCACTGACTTGTAGTTTCATCGCAGCACCCCCCCACACACACTTCCTGTCTCCACACTGCCTCCTCCAGACCCTCACCTGCCTCCCTGCCATCCCCAGAGACGCTCACTGTTCCCCACCATGGGCCCCAAGTACTCACCTGGCTCCCTGCGGACACCCCATCCAGACATCGCCCCCCCACGGAGTGCCTCAGACACTCACCGCCCCCCCTCTCCACGTGTCTCCGGGGAACCCTCATCGTCCTCCCTGCCCGCCTCCTCCCAGGCCCCGAGACATTCACGTGCTCCCTGCGGACCCTCAGTCCCAGGACACACGGCGCCCACATCACCACCCTGGGGACACGCCAAACTCTCCCCACATTCCCTCTCCCCGCCGCCGCGCCCCTCAAACACTCCTGCTCCCTTCGGTAGAGCCCCCTGCAAGCGCACCATCCGCAAGTCCTAAGGTCCCCTCTCCTCCCGCCAGCCCCACACGAAGCCCGGTCCCCCATCCGCACCCAGACTCCCCCATCCCCCACCGCCGCCCAGGCGCTCACCAGGGGGGAACCCCCGCGACTCCTCCAGCAGCAGCAACAGGAGCAGCAGGTGGCTCAGGGCTCTCGGGTCCCCAGGGGACACTATCCCCATTCCTGTGAGAGTTCTGGGTGAGCAATTTGAAAGCAATTCCTTTCCAGCTTCCTCTTTCGTTTTCGATCTTGTTCAAGACTGGTGGCCCAGCCCAACTTACTCTGATTGGGTGTATGGCGAGCCCCAGAGGCCCTCAAGACCCCACCTCGACATCAGCTCTGCCTAGGACACCAAGTCTGTGCCTCAAGGGTCCCAGATTCCCTCTGGCTGAGGAGGTGGAGGGGCTGAAGTCTGTCTGGTCCCGGGTGTTCAGGGTCTCTGTGTCCCCCACCCACGGGCCCGTCTGAGTCCCTGCCCTGTGTCTGCCCAGCTGTGGCTGCCCCCGCTGAGGAGAGACCCCGTCCCACAACAGGGTGGGGTCTGCTGTGTGTGGAGCTCAGAAGACCCTTCCCCACAAGCTGAGTTACGTAACTCCACTCTCTCTACCCCTTCACCCCTCCCCTCAGACTAAGCCCCTCCTCCTCTTCTTTCTTCCCTAGGTAAAGGAAGTGGGAGGGTCTCAGCCCCCTAAGGAGGTCACCAGTCAGGGCTGAGGCTTTTCCTCCAGGAAAGTGAGCTTGGGAGGCAGAGTGTGAGCAGAGGAGGGACTTGAAGTCTCGCCCAGAACAAGATCCTACTGCTGTGGGGGAGGGTCTCACCATCACCAGGTCCAGTTGGGGGGCCCTGGGAAAGGGTCTTTGGGACAAGATCCTGCTGTGAGGGAGGGTCTGGGGCCTGGTGGAGGCCAGGGGGTCAGGGAGGAGTCTGCAGAAGGAATGTGGCAGAGATGCTGTTGCTTGGTGAGTGTGTTTGTGTGGGGGTGCCCCAGGGGAAGGGATTCTGGGGGATCTGAAAGAGCTCCAGTAGGAGGGCGCTGTGCAGGTGAGAAGGGAAGGCATCTGGTGCCTGCAAGCCCAGGGAAGCCAACAGTGAGCCTCGAGGGGCCTCCACAGGCCTCAAGACCAATGTGACAGGAAGAAGTGGACGCCCCTGATGGCAGACCTCTCCAGGCCCAGAAACCCCCCAAGTCCCTCAGGGCCACATTCATGATGATGGGGTGGGGAGGAGAAAGATGCATCTCGTGTCAGAAGGGGAGGCTGGGACCCTTGCCTAGCAGTGGGGCCCCACGGGGCACAGCTGTGCAGAAACTTCACATGAGGAGGACACAGGGGTGGAGGAGACAACTGGAAGGGAAAGAGGTTTGCAAAGAAATTCAGGCAGCAATTCTGGGAAGTTACTATGTGAAGATGGAAACATCCAGTCAGGCACACATTGAAAACAGTGTTTTCATCCGTCATCCATCCATCCATCCATCCATCCATCCATGCATCCATCCATCAATGCGTGCTTGCATCCATGCACACATCCATCTACCCATCCATGCATCCATCCTTCCATCCATCCCTTTATTCACCCAATATTCCCTGAGCATCTGCTTTGTGCTCAGCCCTGAGCTAGATGATGCCGGGGACACATGATGACCTAGGCCCAGGCCCTGTCTTTCTGAGTCTTACTGTCCAGTGGAGAAGACAGGCCGCCCCAGACACTGATGACCTAGAGTGAGCAGGGCTGGATGGGATACACAGGGGATCAGAGGTGTCTAGCTGCAGGAGGGGACTTGTGAGGTGAGATTTTAAGAATGGGAGAGAACTGTGACTATTTCAGAGAGGCTGAGCCCTGGGATGGCAGACGGCAGGCAGGGAGAGGGGGCGGCAGGGGTGGTCACCTTGTGGGCCTCCGTGAGGACTGTGGATTTTATCCTCAGTGTTCCGGGAGCCACGGATGGGTCATAAGCAGGAGATGGAAGTGGTCATGAGACAGGTAGCTGGGTAGACATGAGCAGAGGATCATGGCTGGAGACCTTGCGGCATCAGTGAAGCGTCTTGCTGGCATCCTACAAGATGCAGATAAAGGGGAACTCAGATCATCCTGGAGCCACCACTAAATCTGAGGCCATCTACCGTGACGATAAAAATAACAGGTGTGCAAACAGCACACACAGAGCCTTCTGCTATACACCTCTAGAGGACATTGACCTTTCTTTAATTTACATACAAATTCCACGTGCATTAGCCCCCCTACCGTGGAATATGACTGCCATAACAATTCTGGAGATTCCTCTTGAAGGTCAAGAACTCCCCCTCCCGACATGTGGGTGGGGAAAAACCATTATTGGTGGGTAACCAGATAACGCTAATTCCCTTCTAAACAGCCCAAATTAAAATAAAACTAACCCAAGACATGGGGCTGATGCGCTCTCTGGCACTGCCCGCTCCTCGATTGGAGTGTATCTGACCCTTCCTCTAATAGATCTTTACTTGCTTGCTGTTGCCATTGTGTTGGTGTCTGAATTCCTCTCTTATGCTGAGCAAGAACCTGGGCGACCTGACTCTCCAGTCGAGATACAGACAGATTTGTGGAACGTCCCTGTGTCTGTCTGCTGTGAGGAGGGTTGACGGGAGGGTGGAGACAGGAGACAGGTGACCAGGCAGGAGGCTGCTGCAGCAGAAACAATTGTGCAATTGCCAGAGTCCTAAACGTCTGAGTTCTCTCCATGGGGAGTGGGGGCAGCACACGCCCCGCCCAGCCCCATCTCTCTCTGCTCTTTTAGCCTCCTGTCCCTACAGCTGCAGGTAGAGCAGTGGTTTCCAGACCTCTAATAGGTTGTAAAAAAAAATTGAGTAGTTCATAACTGCCATGTTTTCAAAATTCGAAAGAAAAAACAGATTAGAAAATAGAAGAGTGTGCACTACAGAGAATCTGATCGATTATTGTTTAAAGAAACTTTCTTTTGGACTGTGTGCGAGCCACAGAATGCTGTGACATCAGTTCTTCCCCGGGGACTGGAGCCCAAACAGTTAGTAAGCAGAGGGACGGAGACGGCTCCAGCCATGGGCTCACCTCCTGCTTTCCCAAGAGCCGCTGCCTTAAACTACCCAGCATGTCATCCAGGAAGGGGTCAGCTGTCATTGCCTGGGTTCCAGGTGTTTCCTGGGGAGGCTGCAGGTGGGTCTGGCACGCAGCCTGGTTGTCTCTGCCCTGAAGAGGGTGAGGTGGAGCCTGGCGCCAGGGAGAGAGAGAGGAGCCCAGTACCCGGGACAGGGTTGGTGGTTGGTCTCTCTGGGGAAGGAGGAGCCCAGCTGGAGCCTGGAGCCTGGTGTCTCAGGGTGGCTGAGTCAGGCTCTGAGGCAGGAATGTGGAGGGAGACAGGACAGGGCAAGGGGCTCAGAGGCTGTGCTAGAGGGCAGTGGCTGGTCCTGAGATGTGTGGACACTGAGAGCCACTACTCAACAGCACTGAGGCCTTGGGTTCAGGCAGCCCTGGGTTCGAATCCTGCCTCTGCCCCTCCTCAAAGGGTCAAAAATGCCCTTACAGATAGCCCTGTTCAACTCTCTGTAACCAAGAGGGAGGTGCCCTTCTGGATGTTTCTCTCTGACAGCTTTCAAGCCACAGGCCTTCCCTTCCTGCTTAATTCCTGGCCAGCTCTGAAAGCCTGCAGCTTTCCTCCTGTGACCCCTACAGGAAGCTCAAACCATGAAAAACAGGACCCGCCCCACTCCTAGCCAAAATAACAGCCAAGCTAATGACCCCACTGCACTCCGGATGAAACCTGAGCCTTCTCCTTGGGGAATCCTATTGTTGTCTCTTGTGTGTTAATAAACTTTATTTCACGGACATTAGTGTCCCATGTCATTCCTCCTGATAGGCCTATACATTCCTGCTTGAGGGGCTGTTCTGCATCCAGCAGGGATCGCTTGGACCACAAACCACCACCACCAGCAACAAAAATCCTACAGCCAGCTGCCTCTGCACTGCCTAGTCTCATTGTCACTGTCTGGGGACAAGTCTGCCACCTCTACTGCGCTTAAAACTCTGTGACGCCAGGGATTAGCACTGCCATGGCCAGAGCCATGAGCCCAGGTGTTAGAGACTCTGTCTCCTCCAGAGACCAGAGGACACTCACGTTCTCACGGGAAATCAGAGGCACAGAAACCCCATTGGTTGAATTCCCTCCGCCCAGTTTCCTCTGTGTAGGGAAGATCCTGGCATGAGGCCCTTCTGCGGGTTACAGACACAGGACTCAGACACAAAGCACCCAGCCACTGGCCTCCATCAGTCCTGGAACCAGCCCTCTGGAAAGGGCGAGCAGGCCCTAGTGTCAGGCACCCCTGTCAAACCCCAAGGAAGACATTCCCTTGCTCCTAGTTGGTGCTGGGAGATCTGTGCTTCTGGAATATGAAAGACGGAAGGAAATTGGCGTTTCTTCCCCTCACAGGTTTTCCCACAGGCTGCCCCTTTGCCACGGGAGCTCAATAGGCTGAAACCCCCTCCTGGCAGCACTGGGGTGTTATTTCCATTGTCCTCAGGGAGACCCTCCAGGGGACAGGCAGGGACACTGAGGAATGTCAGCTGTGCAGGGAGGAGGTCACCTATGCAGGACAGGGACTGCCCGGTGCCACAGGTCCTGTCTCATGTTTGCTGATGGGGTGAGGGCAGGGTGCTTTTCGCTCCTCCTGCTTTCTTTGGGTTTCAGGCCAGATTCCTGTTTGCTGCAACAGGGCTTTCCGTGGCCACCACCTGGACGCTCACACCAGACCCTTCCCCTGCTTAACATGCTCAGCAGCAGCACTCGCAGCAAACAGACACCACGAAACCCAATAGAAGTGGGAGGGGCTGTAGAACAGAGAATGAGAGGCTGATAAATTCCCTGGCAGGGCCAGACACACTCCACGCTGGGACTCCAGATGTGCCCCATACAGCACTGTCGGACCAGAAAACTTTAATATTTGTGATTAAAAAACTAGAATCTATGTAGAAAAAACACAGAGCAGTTTCCACGTACATGAGTTATTCCACCTTCCTGTGTGGACGTGGCAACCACAATTTGATCCCCTATGAGAGGAGGATGCACCACATGGGGCGCTGGGGTGACTGGGTGTCCTGTCCTTGGGCACATGTCTTGGAAGGGGTCACATTATGCACAAGTTCAGATGACCTCCACCATCTCTATAACTTGAACTCAGCCCCACGTCTGTGCAAAGAGAGACTCCAGCTCTCTCCTCCCAGAGGAGTATAAGGAGATACAATCAGGAGGCAACAGTGATGCAGGAAAACAAAGGCAGACGGTGACCTTGGAGATTTCACCCCAAATCCTCTCGAGCCTGTAGGTAAGCTTGGGACTCACCATCCTAAGTTCCATGACTGGACGTCCAGCACATTCCCTCACAATCCAAAGGCGTATTATGTTTATGAAAGAGTATGTACTAATGCAGGTTGTTGGCAGGTCCCCAATAAAATTAATAAAATATTCAAGGAGAGAAAATTTGTACCCATAAAAATTGCGTCAGTCCAGAAATGGCTGGCAGGAGCAGTGTGGTCCTTGTCCCCTCAGAAGAGGAGGAACCAGCAGGGTGTGGGGAAGCTGGGAGGGGAGGGGAGGGAGAGATATAGAACCAGAGACAGAGCAAGAGAAATGGGGACAAGGGCTGATGGTCAGAAGAGTTACCACCGGTGGGATCTGTAGGGACTTGACAGCCTGGGAATCAGTAAACCAGGACTAATGCCACTAGACTGAAGTCGTGCCAACTGGACAAGAAAGAGGAGTCAAAGGGCAGTCAAGCATCTAGGACTCAGCCTAACAGCTGGATTGCAGGGTTACTCACTGGGGGAGAGAGGAGGTCATCACAGAGAACTTCCTGCCCTTGGAGTGAAGATCAGGAGACTACAGAGCATGTCGAAGACTGAAGTTCAGGCGATAGGACAGATGTGGACAAGTTAATCATGACTGTTTACATCACCAATGGGTTACATATCAGTACTTTCCTGGCCATAACAGGAAAATAGAAGACAGAATATTTTTATTTTATCCTGATAGCATGAAGATAGCACTATTTGGACAATGTCTAGTAACTTTTATATGAACCAAAGATATTCTTCCAGAAGAACTAAATAAACGGGAAGACCTCCCCTGTTGATGGATTATAAAATGTATTATTCTTTAGATGGCAATACTCTCCCAAATTGATCTAAAGATTCACATAATCCTTATAAAAATCCAACCACTCTTTTTGCAGAAATTGACAACAAGAACCTAAAATTCATGATAGGCTAGGGGTCCTAATAGCCAACACAATCTTGACAAAGAAGGAAGTACTTGGAGGACTTACACCTCCTGGTTTCCAAACTTAAGACTAAGCTACAATAATCGGGAGAGTGTGGCACTGGCATAAGGATAGACATACATTTCCATGGAATATAATTGAGACTCCAAGAATAAACTCTTAATCTTAAGGTTAATTGAGTCAAGGGTGCCAAGACAATTCAATAGAGGAAAGAATAGTGTTTTTTACAACTGCATATCCACATGCAAAACAACGATGTGGACTTTTACCTCACATCGTGTTAAAAACTAACCCAAAATGGATCAAAGAAATAAATGTAGAAGCTCAAACTATAAAACTCATAGAAGAAACACAAGATTAAATCTTTATGACCTGGAGATAGGCAATGGTTCCTTACAAGACACCAAAACCATATAGCAATAGATAAATAGGACTTCATTAAAATTGAAAATTTTGGACTTCAAAGAACACCATCAAGAGAGTGAAAAGTCATCAAAGTGAAAGAAAATATTTGCAAATCATATACCTGACGAGGGAATTGTGTCCAGCATATAATAAAAACTCTTGCTGGTCAACTATAAAAAGCCAAAAAAACAATTAAAAAATGGACAAAGGATTTAAAGACATTTCCCCAAACATGACATACACAGAACCAATAAACCCATGACAAGATAATCAACATGTTTAGACATTAGGGAAATGCAAATCAAATCCACAACCCACTTGTGCAAGAATATTCAGCAGAATTATTCATAGTAGCCCAAAAGGGAAACAACCCAACGTCTATTAATGATGAGTGGGTGTTGTGTGGGTCTCAGACTATTGATAGTGATTCCATGGGGCAGGAACGCCTGAGACATTCACCTGGGTCCATATTACTTGTGGTGAGTCCACAGACATTTCCCCAACCAGAGCCAATGCTGTGGCTGGACCGGTCCTTGTGGTTCTTATTATGATCACGGGACCCACCTCAGCAACAACCATCAGAGAATTTTGAAGAACAGGAATTATTACTCATCTGAGTATTAGTTACTCTGAGTACTAAAGGGCAGATTCAGGCTGAGTGTTAAAGAGGAGAAAGAACAAGACAGGAGGATTGAGTCTGAGTGTCTCCTGTCCCCAAATACCCACTCCACGTCCCAGATCTAAGTCCACACCAGGCCCCTCTCCCCAGGCTCCTCCAGGAAGCAGAATCCAGCAGTCGTCTGGTCATCGGGTCCTCTGTCAGCCAACACCGAAGAGAGACACAGAGAGAGAGAGTGAGCAAGAGAGAGGTGGACAGAGATGGAGGGACGCACAGAACATGGCAGAGGAGTGGAAAAGAGAGACACAGAAGGGCAGCAAAGAGGCTGAGAGAAATAAACACAAAGGGAGAGAGAAACCAGGAGAGAAAAGGGAGAGGTAGATGGAGTGGAGCAGGTGACAGGGCCAGGGGGCGGCATTAGGGACAGAACAGGCATCCAGACCCTCCCGTTCCCCTGCAGCCCCCAATCCCCTTTGGGGGACAGGACCTCACCTGTGACAAGCCCTGTCATCCGGGGACGGGGCCCAGGAACAACTCTGGCCTTTCAGCTTCACCAGGAAGGACTCCTAGGGTCTGAGTGACCGAGGGCAGCACTGTTCGAAGCAGACCCTGAAGGTGCAGTTGCCACACTTCCGGGTCCTGGCCAAGGGCACCACAGCGTCATCATAGCAACAGTGCTGCAGGGGGTCGTAGAACTTGTCCCCACAGGTCATGTGCAGCTGGCACAGCATCAGGTGAGCACCCACAGGGGACACTGGAAGAGACGGAGCTGGTGTGACCAGGCAGCAGGGCAGGGGCTCCCCACCTGGAGCCCTCTGGGAGCCACACCCCAACTCTGAGTGTCCCTCCAGGGCTCACCTGGAGCTCCGTGTGAGCAGAGGACGCAGAGAGCGGCCGAGACAGCTGTGGGAGAGCAGAGGGATGAGGTGGGGCTGACGGCACAGCCAGGGATCCACCCCGGAGAGCACAGCTTGAGGCAGGGGAAGGTCTGAGGGGGTGTCTGTCCTGTATGAGACACATGGAAAGGCTAGGAGCAGTCTAGGGTGGAATCTGGTCACCTGTGTTTGGGTGGCTAGGGATTATGGGCCTGTGGAAGGGGAGGGGAATTGGGGTTGGATCCTCCTTACCCAGGACACAGCATCGGGCAGCCATGGCACTGGGCGGCTGCAGTGGAGTGGAGAGAGGATCAGTGGCTCTCAGCAGGTGCTTTTATTTCTCCTGAAAAGATGGTGATGTCATCAGATCCCATGCCTGGCCTGCAGAGACACACTGGGCCCTGGGGCAGGAGCAGTTGCCCTGCCACAAACCTCTCCCCAAAATGCCTCCTGCTCACACCCAGCACGCTGGCCTCGTTCCCACTCTCCTGGCATCCTAACCCCTCACATCCTCCCGGGGGCCTGTCAGCTCCCTGTCCTCGCAGCCCCAGCCCAGGGCTCACTAAAGCGCAGCTCACAGCATTCAGGTGAGAGACTAGTTTTTACACATTTGAAAATTCCAGGCTGAACAAGATTGGGGAACAGGGGAATGTGTGGGGAGGACGCTGAGGTGGCTCCTGAATGAACAAGAAAAAGGCCCTGGAGGACCCCTGGGACCCACAGCCCCCAGGGCGCTCTCCCCACCTCCTTCTCTGTCTCTCCACTAATGGTCATTTCCTCAGGAGCACCTGTCCACTTAGCACTTCGTGTGCCCCAGGCTTTGTGTCAGACACGGGGGAGTGGTGGGGAGCAGGACACTCAGAAGTCACAATTTTCACTGAGTTCATGAGAGAGACAGACAGAATGGTAAGATAATCAACTTGAGTTTGCTTGTTGTGGTTAAGGTCACTGTCAATATTACTTGTCTGTGAAGTTCTGTAGGAGAAATTCCACCACCATCAGTAGATTCTCAAAGGCTTTTTCCTTAACATGGGTGTTCAGAGGGAGATGGATGGAATTTCCTCTGAGAAGAGCCATCTTGGGGTCAGGATGTGAAGACAGAAGGTGAAGGACCCCACACTGTGGGGTCCGTTCTGTGGGTCCAGGTCACCTCGTGCAGTCAGGATGAGGAGGCCCCTCCACCAGCTTCTGCAGGACTCCATCCCTCAGGGGCACAGAGACCACCACAGCATAGACAAGGTTCTCTCCAGGGCTGGGGAAGTGCGACCTCTCCCTCATGTCTGCAGCCATGTCCCTCTCCCCACTTTCTGTGTTTGGACAGATCCTGCCTTCTGCATCTCTGCTCCCCTGCGGGAGCCTCCACACTGGCTCCCCAGACTCCCCTCCACCTGGAGCCCAGGCCCAGACTCAGCTCCTCCATGACATGCACCCGCTCCAGACAGAAACCAGGGTGAGGACCCAGTGAAAGAGGAACAGAGCGTATCCTTCTCTGTGAGGGGGGAACCACATCAGCGTCCAGACCCAGCAGAAGTGGGGGATTCAGGGAAACATCCAGGTCAGCTCGGGGGTGTCCTCGGTGCAAGCGCTGGTCTCTCCTTGTTGGGGACAGAGGTGTCGTCACAGCCCAGCTCTGGGGGTGGTGTGGGGATGAGCACTGGTGCCCACACACTGGGTTTCCCAGAGTGAACTTGGGGAGGTGGCTTTGCCTCTCTGAGCCTCAGTTTGCTTCCCTGTAATATGGAGTCAACCTGGCCCAGCTGACCCATTTTCTTTTGGTCTAACAGCGATGACACAAGGAAGGGCCTGGCAATAAATAGTAGCTGAGGATGAGCTCTGTGCCCAGTCCTCTGCTAGATGACCCCCAGGACACAGTGATGACTCAGTAGCAGGTCCTGTGCCATCGTTGGGGGCCACAGACTGTCCTCAGTCCATAATGGCTCATAGAGGTCAGGTTTAGGTTCAGAAAACCCAGGAGCTGTGGGAGCCTGGGAGAGGGGTCATCACTCATATTGGGAGATCAGGGAGAGCTTCCTGGAGGAGGGGATGTCTGAACTAAGATTTCAAGGCTGAGCCCAGAGAGGGTGGAGGGCAGGGCAGAGAGAGGGGGCTGGAGGGGGTTGGCAGGGGCAGTCCCTTGTGAGCCTCGGGAAGGACTCAGGACTTTAACCTCAGTGCACTGGGCACCATGGCTAGGTCCTGACCAGGGAAGGAGAGTTGAGATTTGTGTCTGTGAACATCCCTGCATCTGTGAGCTGTGAGGAGTGTGGACAGGAGAGTTGAGCCTGGAGTAGCAGACCAGGGAAGATCCTGCCATAGCAGAAATCCTTGTGCAATTACCAGAGTCCCAAATGTCCCCTTTCTCCCATGGGGCAGGGGGACAGCAGCTGCCCTCCCTGCCCCACATCTCCCCTGTGTTCTGGCCTCCCTTCTCTTGCAGCTGCACACTTGAGCAGTATTTCCCAGACTATGGATCGCACCATTTTAGCAGGTTATATAATCACTTGAGTTGCCCATAAAGTACATTATTTTTTTAATTGAAAAATATAGGTTAGGAAATGGATTAGTGTGTGTTGTGCAAAATCTTGTCAAATGTTCTTTACAGAAACTTTCCTTCCCGAATGTTGGAAGCCACGTAATGATGTACTACTCATTTATTGCTTAGTAAACTCCTGAATGGGGGAGTCTCCAGGCAGGGCTGGTCCCCTCTTTGCTGACTGCCACAGACTTTGATGCCTCGTCATGTTTTCTAATTCAGGGCTCATTTCTCACGACCTTGATTCCATTCACTTTCTGGGATGGCTCCAGGCAGGCCAGGACACAGGCCTGGTTGTCTCTGCGAAAATCTGGGGTGCAGTAGATGCCTGGACACCAGCCAGGGTGAGGGAGAAAGCACATTCCCCACGGCAGGGTTGGAGGTTTGTCTCTGAGGAGGAATGAGCCCAGCCCACACTCCTGGGCCTGGAGCATCGTCTCTCAAGGGAGCTGAGTGACCAAAGGGCAGGAAGGTAGAGGGAGATCAGGACAGGGCAGGGGGGGTCTGTGCTGGAGGGAGGGCAGTGGCTGGTCCTGAGATGAGTGGACACTGAGAACCACTAACTCAACACCATTGAGGCTTTGGGGTCAGACAGCCCTGGCTTTGCATCCTGCTTCTGCCCCTTCTCAAGGTGTCACAAAAGCCTTTGCACACAGTTCCGTCTAATCCCCCCACCAGCTCCCTCAGAGCCCCCCACCCTGTTGTGTCCACCGTGGGACCTCACTGTCTGGGGGAAGCTCTGTCTTCTGCACGAGAGCCTGGATCTGTGAGGCAGGACCCGGCCTGACTTGGTAGAAGCCATCATTAGGTGTTGGGACTGTGTTTCCCCATATGGGTGAGGAAGGTTCTGGCTCTCTTGGCAGTAAGTCTAAGATCCCCAACAGCCATTTGTTTTATTCTCTCCTCCTGTTCCCTCGATCCAAGCAGCACACTGACCCAAGATCCCCCTGTGGGTCAGTGACACAGGCTGGAGCAGAGCCCAGGACTCCTGAGTCCCAGTCCACGGACCTCTGACCCTCCTTCCCAGCCCCTCCAGGAAGGACAGGCAGGCTCTGCTCTCACACTCCCCTGCACAAGACCCGGGTCGAAGTTCCCACAGCTCCTGGTCCGGGCTGGCAGAGCTGGGCTCCTGGATGGGAAACCCTGGAGGACGCTGGCATTTCCTGCTCTTGCCGCATTCCCCACTGGTTTCTCCTTCTCCCCAGGAAGAAATTGGCTGAATATCCCTCCTGTCAGCATCTGGATGTTATTTTCATCTGGCCTCAGGGAGCCCTTCCCAGGAGACAGGCAGGAATTCGGTGGACTTTCAGGTGTACAGAGAGAATGTCAGGTACGCAGGAGGAGGGGCTGGGGCTCCCCAGAGCCAGAGGGTCCTCCTCCGCTAGCTGAGGAGGAGGATGTGTCACCCTTCTGCTCCAATCACATTATCAGTGTTTCAGGAACTGACCCCTGCTCTCTGCAAAGTGACTTCTGGTGACCAAAGGATGGATGGTCTGGCCTGATCCCAGCTCTGATTGGATCCCCCAAGTAAAACAGTGCCTTTGTTACCCGGCACACCAACCCCATAAGCCAGTAACCGCAGCCCTGCTCAGAACACGCCTGACATGTTCTCTTTAGCTTACAGGAAACCACAACGAGAGGAAGGAGGAGGAGGCTGAGACATATAGTAGAAACTAGTTAACGGCAGTTGAAGGTAACATGGCCATCTGACTTCACCGGACATAGACCCTGCAGCTCATCATACGCTCATTGTAATGCATTTCCCTGCTACACCACACACCCGCCAGCGCCATGACAGTTTACAGTTGCCACGGCAATGGCAGGATAGGACCAAATAAGGAAAGAAAAGAGATGGTACCCTTGATCCCCAGAAAACCCTGCCCATTTCTCTGAAAACTATGAATTTTCCTCCCCTTCATAACCTGGACCCCTTATAACAGCTGCTTACGTGCCCCATGAGCTGAGAAGTTGATTTGTGAACCTAGTTCCCACTTCTCCATTCTTTGGCCATTGAATAAACACTTGTGCCGTTGACCCCTCAGCTTCCATTTCGTTTCAAATCTGTGACTCGGAACAAAATAGAACTCACCAGGGAAGGGACGGATTGTGGGTATGAGGCCCACCTGTGGGTTCCTCCACAGAGCTCCTCTGAATGTGGGTTGGAGTCCCACTGGAGTGAGGTGAATTTGGCAACAAGTTAAGAGCCAACTGGTCAGAGGAGGGGCTGGAGGAGCAGGCTCTAGGCTTGGCCTCCAGGGATGATGCCCAGACCAGCAGCGCCGTGTGACTCAGGGATCTGAACATCACTGCTGCAGCCCCAGCAGCCTCTTGGCACCTCGAAGCTATTGCCTCGACATGTGGTTGCTGCTGGGGAAACACCTGGTGACTCCATGGCTGTACTGCTCAGAGCCTCAGATTCATCCAGAACCCCAGCTGCAAGGCCTTCTGGGAAAGGCCGTCTGAAGCTGCCCAGCCTCTGAGGACAGGAAGGCCCTGAGTGGGTGGGATGGATGCCAAGTGTCCCGTATACTCTTCATCACCCTCCCATCATGCTCAACTTATTGCAACTCTTTATTACAACCCAAAATGTCTCCTATGGCTCAACACCCATGTCCCCAGCTGCAGGCCCCACACTCCCCTCATTTTCTGCACCTCAACTTCAGGGTCTGTGGTCCCCCCACATCCACGTGTTCCAGGGTTCGTGCATGACAGTTCTTGTCTGACTCTCTCCCCACTCTCTTCACATGCATTCTATTCACTCTCCAGCTTTCAGTTTAAATGTCACCCTCCCCAAAATGTCTCTGGACCCTGAGGCTGAGGTCAGTCTCCCCATTACAGCCATACAGCACCTTGGACATCTTCTGTTGAGCACTTATCACTGCTCTTTGGGGGCTTTGCTGTCAAGAAAGACACTTGGGAATCAGTTCAGTGTGGTTTTTGATAATCAATGAGAAGGGAACGAGTTGTTTCAGGGACTGAATAGATCAAGGGTTTTAGATTTACTTGAACCAGACCAGCCTCCACTCTGCACAAGCAGATGGGAGTCAGAATCCCACTAGAAAGTGAAGATGCTCAGGGAAAGTCTCATTTCAGCAACAGAAGTGATGAAACAGACCGAGTGGGTCAGCACCAGTGGTGTGGACAGTTTCTTCTGCTCTCCGGACACCACCGGCCCCCATTCAAATGTTTTACTCTTTTTTTTACGTGTGTGGTAAAATACACATAACATAAAATTTATCATTTTAACCATTGTAAATTGTACAATTCAGTGGCATTTAGTACATTCAAGATGTTGTGTAACCATCACCAGAATATTCTCATCACCCCTAAAGAAAACCTCATACTCATTAAGCAATCCCTGCCCATTCTACCCTCCTCCCAGCCCCTAGAGACCACTAATCTGATTTCTGTCTCAATGTATTTACCGATTTCGGGTTTTTCATATGAATGGAATCATACAATATATAGTTCTTTGTGTCTGGTTTCTTTCGCTTATCACAATGCTTTCAACATTCCTCCATGTTGTAATGTATCTGTAATTCATTTCTCATAAGAAATAGTATTTCACTATGTGGATATACCACATTTAGTTTATCCATTAATCGGTAGATGGACTTCTGTGATGTTTCCACCTTTTGACTCTTGTGACTAACTCTACAATGAACTTTTACATACAAGTGATTGAACAACTCTTTCAATTCTTTTGAGAATACACCAGGAGTAGAATTGTTTGTTCACATGGTAATTTTATGATTCACTTAGTGAGGAAGAGACAAACAGGTTCCCACAGTGGCTGCACCATTCCACCTTCCCACTAGCAAAGTGTGAGTGTTGCAGTTTCCCCCACACCCTTGATAACACAATTTTTTCCATTTTAAAACATTATCACAATTCTAGTGGGTGTGAAGTGGTAATTCTTAGTAATTTGATTTGAATTTCCCTTAAAAATGACTTTGAGCATCTTTTCACGTGCTTGTTGGACATTTGGATATCTTCTCTGGAGAAATATCTATTCAAATCCTTTTCTTTAAATTGTGTTGTTTGTCTTTTTGTTATTCAGTTGTAAGAATTCTTTATATATTCTGGATACTATAATCTAGATCATTGTTAGATATACCATATGCAAGTGTTCTCTCCCATTCCCAACTGTGGATTGTATTTTCACTATCTTGGTAGTGTTCCTTGACACACAAAACTTTTAAATTTTGATTAATTCCAATTTATCCTTTATTTCTTCTTTTGTATCTGTGCTTTGGCTGTCATATCTAAGAAAACATTTTCAAATCCAAAGTCATGAAGAATTACTCCTATGTGTTCTTCTAAGACTTTTATGGCTTTACTTCCTACATTTAGGCCTTTCATCCACATTGAGTCATATATGTTGTATACGGTGTGAGGTAGAGATCCAGCTTCATTCTTCTGCCTGTGGAGATCCATTTGACTCAGTGCCACATGCTGAAAACTTCTTTCCACGTTGAATGCTCTTGGCAGCCTCATCAAAAAATAAATTGGCCATAAATCTATGGGCTTATTTCTGGAACCTCAATTCCATCCCATTGATCTCTGTGTCTACCATTATGCCAGCACCATACTGGCATACATTTTGATTACATAGCTTTATAGCAAGTTTAAAATTAGGAAGTGTGAGTCTTCCAACTTTGGTCTCCTCTTTCAAGACTATGGCGCTGGGTAAACTATTGATGATCTTAGAGGTGGCTGATGTGACCAATGTCTTTATCACACTTATTTGTTTCATTGATGTTCTGGGCGAAAATGTCCACAACCATCACCAGACCCTCAAGTGGGTCATGACCCCATCAGAGTTAAGACAACAGGACCATAAAGGTTTTCACTTGTCCCCTTCACAGGAATTAATCCTCCTTGGGCTTGAATACGCTCGCTCTGAGGGAGAGGGGGCAGTTTCTCCTGTGAGAGAAGCCACTTGGGGTCAGAAGGAGAAGGAGCCGCTCCCCTGAGGGAGGCCGACAGAGCACTTACTGCCTGTTTGACTTTTCACTTTCTTTGGAGACTGTGTGTAAGTGCACAGTGATGTAATATCTAGTTTCCTAGTAGACTCAGCCAAGGGATTAGTAAAATCAGGAACAGAGCAGGCTCTGAGCCCCGGGCCAACTAGCTCAGTCCTGACAGGGCCCGATTGCTGTTGTGGCTTGGTTTCCAGCCCCCGACACAGGGTTGGGCCCTATGTATGTGGGGTGGGGAGCAGGGGAGAGGTGGCTAGAAGGAGGTTCTTAGGCCTTCCCTAGGGTATGGGATCCCACAGGGCCCAGCTGAGCAACAGCATGACAGGGAGGATGGGGGGCTGCCTAGAGAGGGAAAGGTCTGAACTTCAGGCACCAGTTCTCAGAAAGTCACTCTGTCAGGACAGTCATGTTGATTAGATACACCCTGAGCACAGTGCTTTCATTCATTCAACCACCCACACAGTCATTCATTGACTCCTTTATTCTTTCACTCATTCAATATTCCCTGAGCACCTGCTCTGTCCCCAGAGCTGTGCTGGTCGATGCTGGGGACACAGTGCTGACTGGAAGTCCCAGCCCTGTCCTTCTAGTTCTCACATCCACTGGGGGCACAGACCACCCCAGATAATCGTGACTCAGAGTGAGTAGGTTGGGGAAGGAGGGCCAAGGGTGTCAGGGATGGCTTCCTGGAGGAGGAGCCTCTGAGCTGTGATTTTAAGAATGTGCAAGAACTGTGATTATGTCAGTGGAGCTCAGTTCTGGGAGGGCAGAGGGCAGGGCAGGGCCAGTCATCCTGGGGGCCACGGGTAGGATTCTGGACTCACCTGAGTGCCCTGGGAGCCATGGACGGGTCCTAAGCAAAGGATGGAAGTGGGGAGATGTGAGCCTGTGGGAGATCCCAGCGTCTGTCTGCTGTGAGCTGCACAGGAGGGTTGAGACGGGAGGAGGGACACCATGGAGGAAGATTCTGGTTCAGAAATAATCATGGGATCACCAGGGTCCTGACTGTCTGCTCTCTCCCAAGGGGGTGGAGGATGCACAATCCCTCCCAGAACCATCCCTCCCCTGCTCCTCAGGCCCCCCTCCCCTCTGCTGTAGCGTGGAGTATAGTTCTCAAAACTGTGCATCTGACACTGTTTCAGGTTGTAAAACCAATGATTTTCTCATGATGTGTACTTTTAAAATTCAAATAGAGGGGCCGGCCCAGTGGTGCAGGTGTTTAATTGCACGAGCTCTGCTGCGGTGGCCCGGAGTTCACTGGTTTGGATCCTGGGCGTGCACCGACGCACTGCTTGGCAAGCCGTGCTGTGGCAGCGTTCCATATAAAGTGGAGGAAGATGGGCACGGATGTTAGCCCAGGGCCAGTCTTCCTCAACAAAAAAAGAGGAGGATTGGCAGATGTTAGCACAGGGCTGATCTCCTCACACACAAAAAAATAAAATTAAATAAGATTAAAATAGAATTGATTGAAAACAGAATTGTGTGCGCTGCAGAATCTCCACCATTCCTGAGTAACTAAACTTGCTTTTGGACCGTGTGTAAGCCCCATGATGGTGTCATCTCTATTTTTCCTAGTGAGCCACATACAAATTTTTAACAAGCAAGGGACTGGAAAGTCTCCAGGCACAGGCTCGCCTTCTCCTAACCTAAGAGCCACTGACTTAGCTGCCCTCTCAGGTCCTCCAAAAAACTGGTTCAGCTCTCACATCCTCTGTCCCAGATGCTTCTAGGAGGCTGAAGGTGGACTTGGCACACAGCCTGGCATCCCTGCCAAAAGACGATGAGATTGGCCTGGACACCAGCCAGGTCCCCAGAAAAGCACATTCCCCCAGGGAGCAGGGTTGGGGTTGGTATCTCTGGGCCTGGAGCCTGGTCTCTCCTGGGGCTGAGTCAGGATGTGGGTGGAAATGTGGAGGGAGATCAGGGCAGGGGGTTCTAGGAGGCTGTGCTGGTGGCTCTGCACCCAGTTCCCTGCATGAAGGAAGACCCTGGCACAGGCCCCTCTGCAGGTCACAGACAGTCTAGACTGGACCCACACACCCCAAATCCCAGCCAGGGAACCTCCATCAATCCCAGACCCAGTCCCTCTGGAAAGGGCAAGTAGGCCCTGGTTTCAGGCCCCCAAACAAACCCCAAGTAAGACATTCTCACAGCTTCCAGGTGGTGCTGGGAGATCTGTGCTTCCAGAATGAGAAACAGACAAGCACTACTAGTTTGTAACGTCACAGTCTTCCCCTTAGCACCAGGTGGTAAAGAGGCTGATCCTCCTCCTGGTTTATGAGTTGTTACTTCCCTCTGTCCTCAGGGAGCCCCTCCCAGGGAAAAGGCAGGAATTTGGTGGAACTCCCCATTTTCAGGAAGCATGTCCGCTATATGGGGTATCCCTGAGGAGGAGGGGCTGGGCCTCTCCAGTGCCAGAGGGCCTTCCTCCAATGTCTGAGTGGGTGGGGTGGGCTCTTTGCTCCACTGTGTACTTCAAGCTTGCAGGCTGGTCCCTGCTCCATGCAACAGGCCAGTGCATGCAAACCCCTGGATGGTCAGGACAAATCCCTTCCTGCTTCAAATGCTCTGCTGCAGCAGCAAGAACTGCAGAAAAAAGAATGCACTCAAACTATTATAAACAGAAGGAGCTTTCGTACAGGGAATGGGGTCTGACCAGCTCTGTGGCCGTGCTGCATGGCTGAATCCACGTCAGGACCCCAGAAATGTCCTGCAACAACACCTCTGGACTGGGAACTTAAAAATTTTTTTTAGTAAAAAATACAAGTGGAGGGGCCAGCCCAGTGGCGCAAGCAGTTAAGTCCATGCACTCCGCTGTGGCGACCTGGGTTTCGCCGGTTCGGATCCCAGGCACACATCGACGCACCACTTGTCAAGCCATGCTGTGGCTGTGTCCCATATAAAGTGGAGGAAGATGGGCATGGATGTTAGCCCAGGGCCAGTCTTCCTCAGCAAAAAGAGGAGGATTGGCAGATATTAGCTAAGGACCGATCTTCCTCACAACAAAAAAATACAAGTGGGAACTCTCCAGCATAGTCAACATTCCCAATGCGAATGGAGAATTTCCAATCAGATACTAGACTCAGGTAGAAGATCCACCACGTGTGGGTGCTGGGATGACTGAGTGTCCCTTCCCTGGGGACACAGAAACACAATTAGGAGTGAACAGTAATGTTAAGGAACACAGGCAGACGATGACCTAGAAGATTTCACCAAAAATCCTCTTGAGTCCTGAGGTAATCTTGGCTCTTTGTTAACCTAAGTCCTACTACTGGAATTTCAGTGCATTCCATTCACAACACCACAGACATAGTATGTTTTGTGAGACAGAACAATACTAATACAGAACCTCAGTAATTTTTAAAGGGCATAAAATTCAGGAAGTTACACACATGGAAGTAGCACTTGGCCTGAAAATGACCAGCAGGAACAGTGTGGTCCCTGTCCCCGCAGGAGGGGAGGCTCTGGAGCAAATGAGGATGCAGTAGATGCAGAGCAAGAGAAGCAGAGGCCAGGGCTGGTGGTCAAGAGACTCAGCACCCGGTGAGACACAGCTGACCTGGCAGCCTGGATGTCAATAAACTGGGAATAAACCAACCTGTTAGAAGGAGAAGTAGTGCAACCTGGACAAGAAGAGGAACAAAGAATGGCCAAGTTTCTAGAACTTGACCTAACAGCTGGATTCCAGGATTATCACTTGGAGACAGATGGGGTCATCATGGAGAACTTCTCACCCTTAGAGTGAATATTCAGGTCAAGAAGAGATTGTTGATCACCAAAGAAAGAACGACTCAACTATCTTTGACAAGATTTTCATTACTAATTTATGTCTCCAATGGGTTTGATAATAATACCTTTATGAGCATAACAGTTAAATACAAACCAGAATATTTTATTCCTATAAAACAAAAGACCAATATTGTATGACTCTAGTCACAGGTAATTTCCAGAAAAGACAAATCCACGGAGACAGAAAGTAGATTCACGGTTGCCAGAGGATCGTTGATGGGGAGAATTTGTAGTGACTGCTAACAGTCATGGGATTTCTTTTTGGGATGATGGAAATATTCTGGAATTAGATAGTGGTGATGATTGTACAGCATTGTAAATATACTAAAAAAGACCCACCCTAAAACACTGAGTTGCAAATGCCAAAAAGATTGAAAGTGTGGATTGTATGTTATGTGAATGTTATAGCAATAGAAAAATAAAAATTAAGAAAGCTGAGCTATGAAAAAAAACCAACCAGCCCTAGATGTACGAGTTAAATGATGCTGTCACCCAAGTTCCGTGGAGTGAGACAGGCCGGTCACACCTCAGTGGCCCTAAAGGAAAACTGAACCAACATGAACACACAAGCACGATTTTAAAAACCTGGTTCATGGTGTGTGTACATTCTTGTATCCTGGTTTGTCTTCCTTAACATTATGTTGTGAACATTTTTCGTATCATGAAAATATCTTTGAAATCTATTAAAAAAATAAGGACTTTGGCTAAATATATCTTGGTACACCCAGATACCGCAATAATACTCTCTCGTAGAAAAATATTTAAAATTATTACATTAAAAAATGGAAAAGAATGAGATCTTCATATGTATACATTAGAACAAACAGCAAAAAGTTCATTTTGCAACAAGTACTTACAAAGTATTCAATTTATTTCAGGTGTCGTTCATAATCCATTAAAAAATTTACAACTCAATGGTTTAGAGTGAGTTTTGAAAAACTTGTTGTAAATAAGGATTCATTTGGTCTAATTTTCATCCCATTTTACAAATGAGGAAACCAAGGCACAGAGGGCTCCCCTCACCCGAGGTCACACAGTCAGCGGCAAGGTCAGGGTCTCATCCGGGCACCTCAGCTGCAGAGGGCCTGCTCCCCTGCACCTCCTGCCTCCATCGTGTCCACGCAGACATGCTTTCATAAACACGGAAACTCTGGAAGGTCATACCAGACATTAGAGTGGATTCGCTGAAGGGACGAAGAGAAGGGCTGAGAATAAGTGGGGAGCTTGCTTTTCACTGGATTTCTTTCTATGCTACTTAGATTTACAAAGAGCACTTTTCACAAATGTAAAATAATGGAAAACCTCAGCTATGCCAAGATAAAAAGAATCTAAAATTTAAAAATACAAAGATTAAATATAAAGTATGAAATCAAATTACAAAAGAAAAATAAACAGTCTTCAGACCAAAATATGGAAAAGTCCCCTATTTTACGAAAAGAAAGAGTAATCCAATGACAGTGGGCGAAAACTGATCTATTTGAAATCGCAGAGGTCACAGAGTTTCCAGTCAGTATTTGATATCACATTTCTAACGTGAAATGTTTTCAACGAATATTTTGTGGAAATTTTTTAAATGTTTATTGAAAAGTTTTAATGTAAAACTCATCTAATGGACAAAAGTACGAATGTGAACATGGGACCATGATCGTTGAAGACCTTCAAGGGTCTCATGCTCCCCCGACTCCCATTGGGGACCAAGATATAAGAGAAAAATTACTGGCAGCCATCCCTTAAGTGTATCCCACAAAAATTAATTGGTCATATTTTCAAAATTGTAAACAGCAGGGTGATGAAACCGTGGCTAACTATGGCCATGGACAGAGACGACGTGGAAGGAGCTCTCAGGGCAAGAAATGACTCCCCCAACAGCCTCTGCTTGGCCACAAGTTTTGGAAATGGTTTCAGATCAGAGCTTCATGATCCATTACCAAAAAAATAACATGAACTTGCAAAATGCAGACAAATCTGAGCTCCAGACATGCTCTGACATGATGAAGACAGTATTTTCAATAAATTAGAAAATATACAATACATGCTTCTGGCACTGTGACTAAAACAACGAGAAAACACTGAGAAATTGAATGCACACAAGCTCCCTACTCCTGGGCTCCTGTGTGTCTGGACACTTGCCCACGTTGTGAGGAGAAAGGGCACTGGGCCGTGACTACCCCAGCCTCAGAGGAGGAAGAAACCCAAGCCCCCCCATCCCAGGGCAAAATCATTGACTCTCCTCCCAGGAAGTGAATGTCCAAGGACCTCAACTGCCCCCAAACTGACAAGGGGACTTAACCATACAATGTGAAGAGCACCCACCACGTTTCTTATCAATCCTGGGACAACACATTCTCCCCCAGCACCACCTCGCTTCGTGCCCCCTTCCTTGGCATCACCAGACGTTACCTGTGCTGGGTGTTGATCATTTCCTTCACGATTTGCCCCTTTCTCAACCTCTTTGCATTCCTATGGGACCTCTTGAAGCTCAACACAACTTCCTTCTCAGTTCTACCTCCTGGTAAACCTGTTAGGAAGGGGTCTTCTCAAGAATGGGGGGATCACAATTCTGTGTCCTCAGGAGACTCCTTCAAAAAGTGGTCCACTCCTTCACCCCGCGTCTATGTCCCCTAAGCTCCTTGTCTGACTTCCCTGAGGTCCTATGCCCCCTTCAACCTTGCACCCGTTAGCCTAAGAATTTAAAGACACTGTTAGACAATAATCCTCCTCATTTGTGGGCAACAAACTCCACAGATGCTGGATGTATATGGGTGACAGGGCTCCTTCAGGTGGAATAGCATCCTTCCATACGCCTCATCAAGATTCCCCAATATCATTTGACACTGGAGGGACTTGAGGGTCTCTGCCCAGTAACCCAAGGTTTATTAGACAACAAACTTCTAATCCTCACTTCCGGTTTGTGCAACACTTCTACTCTGGTCACCAAAAAGCCAAAGGAAAAGGATATCGGCTAGTCCAAGGTCTGAGCTCTATCCACAAATTGTCAAACACAGCTTTCCCCTGGGGCCCAACACTAACCCTGCCCTGCGCCTGATCCCTTCCAACACCTAGTAGTTCAGGTCATCGATTTGTGTCCAGCGTGTTTTAGTATTCCCCTTCACACAGATTCCCAGTCACTGTGCGCCTTCTGCTGGGAAAATCAGCAATATCTCTGGACTTCGTGGCCTGAGGATTCACTGAGGGCCCTGCCCACTTATGGCTCACCCTCAATGCCCCTTTGAGAAACTGGAATCCCACCTTAATCCAATCTGGGGGTAATCCCCCTTGAAGTCCTGACAGTTGGGCCAGCTCCCTCCTGGACACTTAGGACATTCTGGAGGCATCACAAAAAAGGGCCACAAGGTGGCTGAAGACAAAGGTCAACCACTCTTTTGGGGTGACCCATGTCTGGGTCAGGATGACCTGGCTGCAGGAAAAACTATCTCCACGGACCACCTGCCACCATCCAGCACTTTCCTCTCCTGGAAACAAAGTGACAGTTGACAGGTTTTTGAAGGCCTCTGGGGTGTTGTAGGATGTAGATAGCTAGTTTCTCTAGGATTGCTTCATCCGTTTATACTATAACTAGGGAGTCATTTCCAGACCCAGGAGTGTGGAATCCCCCATCCAAACATGCTTTCCAGAACCTTCAGGGCTCCCTACTTTCACCCCACACACATGGACTTCCCAATTCCTCCCTACCTTTTCCCTTGTTTGTGCATGAACCAGAGGGTCATGCCCTTGGAGTGTTATCGCAAAGTATAACACATACCAGAGACCCCTGGACTCAGGAACTAAGGCATATCCCCCTTACATGGGAGACATGGCTGCAACTGCCAAACTTTTCCAAACCACCCCTGCCTCGGTGTTGAGTCATGGACAGACACGCTCCTCATGCTGGACAGACCTACTGCTTCATGAGAACACATAGCACCTCTCTGTGTCTCCACTCACCTCACATGAAATTCTACCACTCTCCCCCTCACGTCACCATATCCCACTGACAATCTTACCCCAGCTGTCTGCTTCACTGACCCACAGCTGGGACACCCCTGGATGGTGTCAGATCATCATCTCATTCTAGATTAGACTTCCCCAAGTGGATGCTTTATGGCTTTATGTGTAAGGCTTGATGTTCAAGACTCTGTTTGTCCAAGTTCCTCTTTATGTCAAGGCTCCTACCATAACTGAGGAAAGGCTCACTCTGCTCGCTGCAATCCTGAAGCCAATCAATTGCAAATGAGTCAGTGATTGAGAAAAGGATTTATTCAATTAGCCAGCAAAATCGGAAGATGGCAGACTCACAGCTGAAAGACCATCTTAAACAAGCACATAATCTTGAGGCAGTTACATAGGGACTAGCAGGATGTGAAGGAAGGGGCTCAGGACTGTTGACCTCCTGCATTGGTGACTGGAGAGGGCACACCAGGTCCTTGGGTTGTCCTTGCTGATGGATGCCAGCATAATGTTCATCTCTGAGGAGGTCGCCATGTTCCTAAGAAACTCAAAAGAACAAAGTCATCATCTATCACTATTCAGAGGTAGATGTGTCAACCAGGATTATTTCCTACAGGGTAGCTATTTACCTCCTGGGCTACATGCAAGGTAAAATATATACAGCCTGGGTGAGTTAGTCAGAGGTTATTCTAAGTTACAACACGGCTTCCCTCATGTCAACCTCGCTTCAGGCCAGTATCACCACCTCTGGTGATGATGCTGGATGTGCCATGACTACTCAACACACTCTTTGGAATATGAAGCCCTGCCATATGATAAATGAGGTCAAAGGGTTGAATAATTCACTCTCACTCCGGCTTGCACAAGAGCAGAAGGAATGAAGGTGAACATCCACTCTGACAGCCTCTATGTTTTTGGGGTTGTACAGGATGTGGGTGTGTTATGGAAACAGAGGGTTTATGACAGCAGCCAGAACCCCAGTCAAGGAAGGACACCAAGTCACAGGAATTTCTGAGGCACTGTTAATACCCCCGAAAATTGCTACTATTAAAACTGAGGGATGTGATATAAAAAACTGACGAGGCTCAGGGAAATAAACTGGCTGATAAACACGCCAAACTGCCAGCCTCATCCCCAACCACTCGAGAAACCCAAGAGGTTTCCAGGCCCCTTTCTGCCCGTGTTGCTGTCTTCCTCTCTACATCTGTCAGTTTCTGTATTTCCCATTCTCTCTGGGTGTCTCCTGCTTCAGTGGCAGCTGATGGAGGATCAGATGACCTGATGATGCCAGAAACTGCATCCTGGATGAGCCTGGAGAGAGGGCCCTGGGGCTGATCGAGATCTGGTATATGGAGTGGGTGTTTGGGGACATGAGACAGACTCAGTCCCCCTCCTCATTCTGTCTCCTCTTGAACATTCAGCCAGGATGCGCCCTGAGTAGGGGGACCGGTCCCCTTTCCACGATTCTGAACAGGTCTGAGGGGCTTTAGACAGATGAGGGGTGCCCTGGGCCCCTGACCCTTCATGATGTCCCCTCTGGCCAACATCAAGCAGGCACAATTCCGAGGCTTGCTGTGCGGACACTTCTTTGAGAAATTTCATCTCCTCAGGCCCTTCTCTCAGTCGGGAGGGAAAGCACAAAACACCTGTTCACGTTGCACGTCGTATTTGCTGTAATGATCCTAGCCTGGAGTTTGGGAAGAGTCATAAAGGGTGGATTTGGGACCCTTCTCTGTCATCCAGACACACCCACTTGTTCCGTAGACACGAGTTTCAAGATGAACACTCAGGATCTCAGGGTTCATTAAATAACAATCCTATCACCAACAGCGGGCTCAAGTTCTCCCATCAAATTCGCCAGGGTGGAGGACAGGGAGGGAGAGCCCTCAGCGCTCAGCCTGAGCCCAACCTGGGTCCGCCCAGGGGAAGGAGGTGGGGCCGGCGCGCCCCCTGGCGGGCACTAGGCGCAGGGCGGGACTGGGCGGGGCTGCTCAGTGTGGACCAGGGAGGAGTCGCCCGCGCTGGGGACAGAGAAGTCGCCAATGCTTGGTCCAGGTAATAAACGTTAAGACCATTAACAAGCAAGAGCAAGTCTCCAGAGCGTGATGTTTGCCAGATGCAGCGCTAACGACTTGAATACATCTTTCACTTCCCAAAACCTTGGGAGGTGGACCCAGTGTTCACTCTATTTTACACATGAGAACATTGAGGCGTCACACCCCAGCTGTGAGCTACACATACCCGACTCCTAACCTCACGGGTTTCGCAATCCGGATTCGGAGACAGAACCATCACAATCAATCTACATTTGTGTAAAGTACTAGAAGTTGTTTTTTTTTTTTTTTGGTGTGGAAATAGAAATTGACAGTTGGATGTCGGTGGATGCTGTGTTCATGAAGGCCCCCTGGAGAACGGGACATTAATACAGAGCCCATCAGAAGCGTTCTTGGCGTGACCCAGTGGGGAGAGAATTTCAGGCAAGTGGACAGCAGGTGCAAAGGCCCAGAGGCAGAGAGCAGATGATCACACAGTGGGACAGAGAGATGCACTGAGACTAGGGTGAGGTGACGAGAGTCAAAAGATGTGTGGAGTTAGAGGGCTCAATCACTCAGGGCTGAGGACCTGGAAGGACAATAATAATACCTCTGAGCACCTGTTGGTGCCTGGCCCTCTTCTCAGCACTTTATATACCTCCATCCATTTCATCTTTTCTAAAATCCCGTGAGTCTGACAGTATTAGGATTCCTTCTTAACAACTAGGGAAACTGAGGAACGCACAGTAAAAGAAGTGACATAAAATTCACCCAGATCACCCTGTTAGTCCCTGGCAGAGCTGGGATTTGAAGCCAGGATGTGTGTGCGGCCAGAGTGAGAACTTGACTCCTGCACTCTTCTGTGATCAGTGTCTGTCACCACGGCAACAGTGGGGCTGGTCCCTGGCGTGGAGATCTAGGTGGCACCAAGACTTCCAACTGTTCCATATCCTCAGAACCCTCCACAGGCATTCTCAAAACTTTTCACCTTTCCTCAAGCCCAGGACAGAGAATTCCTAGCACCCAGTGCCTTTTAACCAACACCCCCTGAGTACAGAGCCACGTGTCATCATATTCATCACCTCAAATGTCACAATTTTCTTCTAAAAGTCCTGGAAGAGCCATCTTTCCTCCTGATCCCAGAGCTACAAACTCTAGGCCAGTGAGAATCAGTCTTTCCAGGACAATTCGTGTAGCTCTCCTTCTTCTCACTATTATCCAATAGAAAGTAGCTCAGAGAATCATATACCACTTGTTATACAAAGTGAAACTGTATTTAGCCTTTAGTCACGAAAAACTAAGCATTCGAAAGACCTCAAGGTGAATCAATAAATAAGTGAATGAATGCAGAGCGACTTCCTAGGTTAAAACTGAAGTTTGGAGGCAGAGGATCACAGCTGACCCAGCAAAGAGTCTACACAGTTTCTGAGTTTGAATTTCTGTCCTGTGTGAACCTGAGGCTGTGAAAGACTCTTTGTACGATGGCTCTGGCAATGTGGATGGACAAGCACTTTTGTCATCCAAACACTGACCACCTAAAAGCGGAGCCAATAGTGGACAGTCTTGACTGGTGAGAAGCACCTCACTCCTTGCATGCCTTCTGACCTCCACAGTCTCCTGACCTTGCATGAAATCTCATCTGCTTCCCAGCTCATGGACAGAGACGCATGGTCAGGGACAGAGCCTGGTTCATCCTGGGACAGGTGACACCTCATTGTGTGAGGATGGAGGCAACTGAGAAGTCTCCCCACTAAGGTACAGAGTTTCCTTCTCCCTCTCAAGACCACTTGGCCCCACTATCCAATCATAGTGGTGGTTGGGGGTGGAGGGGAGGGTTTGGGACTCTCATGATGCAGGAGTTATTTGTCTCCAAAGGAAGTTTGACTTTGAGGAGACCTGAAAGGCATAAGGCTTAGGGGATTCTGGAAAATCACGGTTTCTGGATTTAGTACCACAAAGCAGAGATAAAATGTCAGAGGACAATCCATGAGACTCTGACTTTCCCTCAGAAGAAGGGGGTGACTCTCCAGGGCCCATCTGGAGTTACCTCCAGGAGAAGTGGTTACCTAAGCACATTGGGGATAGTTGAGCCTTCAAGCAAGGACCATTTCAGTTTGGGTCGCTCATTTTGCACCATTCCCACACCTCCAGCATTTCCAGTGAGCTGGAACAGAACGTGGGAGAGGGAAGGCTCATTTTTCTGAGGCTTGCCCCGAAAGACCCAATTCAAGGAATCCCAGAGACATCTCACTTTCCTTTCCAAATTTGACATAAAATTAGTTTTGAAATAAAATTAACTGGAGAAAACAGTCTTCATTGCTCTCACAATTTTGAAAGTGCACTACGTGCAGAAACCACAGAGCCCTGCACCTAGACACAGTTGGGCAGGACCAGGGAAGGGCAAACACAGGGGGGAGGGAGGCTCAGTTCAGGGCTGGGGAGGTGGATGTGGATCCCACTTCAAGCCGTTCCTCCCCAGAATTTCCCTCCCAAGAGGGGATTTGAATCAGGTTTGGCTGGATTTAACCATCCTTGCATCCTAGCGATAAATCCCACTTGATCATGGTGTATGACACTTTAAACGTGCTGTGAATTCAGTTTGCAGGTATTTCGTGGAGAATTTTTTCATCAACCTTCATCAGAGAGATTGGCCTGTAGTTTTCTTTTCTTGTAGTGTCCTCATCTGGCTTTGCTCTCAGGGTAACGCTGGCCTCGTAAAGTGAGTTTGGGAGTGTTCCCTCCTCTTCAATTTTCTGGAAGAGTTAGAGAAGGGTTGGCATTAATTCTTCTTTACATGTTTGGTAGAATTCACCAGTGAAGCCATCTGGTCCTGGGCTTTTCTTTGTTGGGAGGTTTTGATTACTGATTCAATCTCCTCACTTGTTATTGTTCTGTTCAGTATTTCTATATCGTCCTGATTCAGTCTTGGTAGGTTGTATGTTTCTAGAAATTTATCCCTTTCTTCTAGGTTATCCAATTTGTTGGTGTATAATTGTTCATGGTAGTCTCTTATGGTCCTCTGTATTTTTGTGGTATCAGTTGTAATGTCTCCTCTTTCATTTCGGATTTCATTTATGAGTCTTCTCTCATTTTTTTCTAAGTTAGTCTAGCTAAAGATTTGTCAAAGTTGTTTATCTTTCAAGAAAAACAGATATTAGTTTCCTTGAGCTTTTCTAGTGTTTTCTGGTCTCTATTTCATTTATTTCTGCTCTGATCTTTGTTATTCTCTTCCTTCTGCTGATGTTGGGCTTAGTTTGTTCTTCTTTTTACGTTTCCTTGAGATGTAAAGTTAGCTTATTTATTTGAGATCTTTCTGCTTCTGAAGGCTCTCCATAGGACCTCAGTTTGAGTTCTCCAGTTGGAGCGTTCTTCTAGTCTGAATAGTGCTTGCATTGTTTCAGCTGTGAGATCTGGACCCAAGACTGAACACCCTATAATTTGACGACAGTGTTAGCAATGAGCAAAACAGTACAAGGTCCTTTCCATCTGGGTTCAAGGTCAGTTTTGAAAGGATGGTGTTTCCAAAATACCTGATCTCCTACTTGCTAATTCTGTAAAGGCTGATCAGGGAGCTGGAGGGGGAAGACGGTGGACTTGCTGATTATAGGACTGTGTGTATTTAATTAACCCCTGACAATATCAGAGGATCAGACTGGGTTAAATTGGAGTCCTCTGTTAGCCAGGATGAGTAGGGCATTCTCATAGGTCCTCCTGTAGTCATTTCAAAGGCAGACAGTCTATGAGGAGGTAGGGGAGAGGATTTCAGAGTCATAGAGAGATGGGCAACACCCGTGGCCATGGGAAGTCCAACGCTTCAGACAGTGTAGCCAGCTTGGACTGGAGGATCCCGTTGGCTCTTTCCACGGTGCCTGATGGTTGAGGATGGCAAGCGCGGTGAAGTCTTTGACTAATGTGTATAATTTCGATTCCCTGTATAATTTTGCCAGTGAAATGTGATCCTCCATCACTAGAAATGGTAGGGCGGATTCCCCACGTGGGGAAGATTTGTCCTAGGAAATCCTTGGCAACTGAGGTTGCTGAGGCATTTCAGCAGGGGAAGGCATCTAATCGTTTAGCAATCATGCATGTGAGAGTGAGCACGTGTTGGCAGACTGGTGCCCTTGGTGATTAGATGAAGTCTATTAGCGGGTGAGAGAAAGGTCCAAGGGCCACTGCTTCCCTTCGTTGTCCCACCTTTACAGTTTTCCCAAGTTTATGTTTCTGAAAGAGGAGGCGAGTGGGAACTCCTCCGTTCAGATAAAAGCTTAAAGGTCCAAACCATCGTTGGTCAGATCTATCCCACATTTTGTTCTTCGCATAATGAGCCCTGTTGTGTAGACTGTACACAGTGACTCTGGAGATAGACTTGGGCTCTACCCAGTGGCCGTGTGACAATAATATTATAGTAGTTATAATATCATTTAGTTGTGGTATCCAGGGCGCGTATGGAGTGCACCCAGCGTAGCACTGTATCACTTGGACACCTTCTCTCAAAACGTTTTCCACCAGCCTCCCCGGTTTGGGTAGACATCCCAGAAGTCAACACTAGGTGGCAGTAGGCGACAACTCAGAGACTGGAGGGAGGCTCAGACTCCGCAGTGCGCAGGCGCCTCCAGCAGAACTCGCGCGTGCGCACAGCTGCGGCGGCGTGAGCTGTCGTGCTTCTATCTCCGTCACCTTGCTGGTGTCACTCTTCAGTGTCTGTTGCCACTACTGGGCGCCCAGGACACTTGGGACGCTGCTGAGGCGGCCCCTTTCATGGGAGTGGGATCCTCTTTCATGGTTTCTGTCGGCGGCCCCGGAGCTACGTCAAGTCGCCGCCGCCGCCTCCTCGGGCGTCCAGCCTCCAAGTCCCGCGTCTGGAAAGCGGAGCCAGGAGAGTCGCGCCCCCGCAGCGCCCCTGGTTTTGCCCCCGGGCAGGTCACTCAGGTGCTTTCTCCTCGTGGGTTGGCGCCAGCGTGCACTCCCTCGGCCAGACCGAGATCCCAAGTCACACACGTGGGTCCCAGCCAGGCCCGGGGTCTCCAGGCCCCGGGGCGCACTTTGCAGACCCCGCCCCTCCGTGAACGGCCGCGGCCCGTCTGCTGCGCCTGCGCCTCCCGCCTGCTCAGCTGCAGCTGGCCTTTGGCTGGGAACCCTCCATAGAGGATGAGAATGTAAATACCCAGACGGGAGCTGAGATACAGCTGCCTCATCGAGGTACGCTCAAGTGAGAGCTCCCCAGCATCTGTGTCTCTGGAGAAGCCAAAGGCATCCTTGCGGGAATCAGCTTTAGTATTTGTAATGTGCGTGGTGTCCGTGGTAGAGCACTGTGACGTTACGAGTCAGAGAAGAACTCGACTGCCCTCTGTCCTCCCTCCCTGTGCGCCAAGCACAGACAGGAGGTCAGCGGACTCAGGAAGATGTGTAGACAGAAGTGCTGGGTGGGCCAATAACGGCGCCCCTTATCCTGTCTTCAGGGAAGACAATGGAAATGTAACTTTAAAGATTTTATTTATTTATTTATTTATTTATTTATTTTTTCCCCCCAAAGCCCCAGTAGATAGTTGTATGTCATAGCTGCACATCCTTCTAGTTGCTGTATGTGGGACGCGGCCTCAGCATGGCCAGAGAAGCAGCGCGTCGGCGCGAGCCCGGGATCCGAACCCGGGTCGCCAGCAGTGGAGCGCGCTCACTTAACCACCAAGCCACGGGGCCGGCCCTGGAAATGTAACTTTAAATCAAGATTGTTGTTTTAACTTTTACATCTTTCTGAACATTGTAAATTGGCCACACAAGGATATTTATTAAGTAAAAGTGACCAGAAAAGTCCATGAGATTTGACCTAACTTTTCTTCAGACCAAGGGAGAACTAGCACCACAGAATAAATTGAAAAGGAAAACAGGTGTAAAAGAGGAAAGCTGCAGGCTCCTTGGAAAAATGGCAGATTCTAGGTCTGGGCCTGTAAATACACAGGATGCCCCTGGAGCATCTCACAGTGCCAGAGAATAAGGACGTGCTAAAAATGATCATTACAATAATAATACAAACCCCACATGATCACGATATGTCAGAGGGACACAGGAGCCAACTAGAAGACCCCCAGTGGCCAAGGGGGGAACAACTTGACCAAAAATAAAGTAGTATTGGATTATACGCCAAAGATTAAAATAAGTATCCCTGAGTCCATAGTGGTATGAATAAGTAATTGGGGAAGAAGAGACAAATCTCCAACGCAGAAGAATTCCAAAAAATTTATGTAGGTACAGCACCTTCAGGAACAGGAGCATAACTCCCCACTCCCCTAATTTGGGCTGCAAATAATGAGTTGGTTCCAAGAGTGCAGTATCGGGGGGCGGGTAACCTTACATGCTTACAACAGCCTGATGGGGGAGGGACTGTCCTCAAGTCCATTTCACAGATGGAGAAACTGAAGGTGAGTCAATATGTGATAGTTACATGGATTTATCACCAGCTATGTGCTAAGATAGCCCCTTCCCTATGTTCAAACAGGGCACTTATACAATCTGGATTATTTGGGTCAGTCCTACGTATGCCTATTGACCCAACATAACTATTAATAGCCCTGTGTTTCAATCTCAGGGGTTATGGCTTGGACAATAAATTATACAATGAGCCTACTTATAGACCTCAATGTATAGTAGGAGAGAGAGAAATTCATCAAAGAATTACACAGGTAAGTTCATAATCGCAGTTGTGATAAATACGAAGAAGGAGAGGAAATGGTGTGGGGAAAGAAAATAGTGGGATTTGTCCTAATCGGAGATATCAGAATGAGATGTCACTCTGAGAAGGTGACACTGAAGGAATAGTAAGTGATAATTAGGATGGGGTCAGTGAGGAGGATGAGCATTCCAGATTTGGGAACGTCAAGGAAAAAAAATCAAGATTCTGCATTGTGTTTTAAACTTGTCCTTGCTACAATCACCATTAGTCTGACATGTATCATTGTTGATATAACAAAGAAAACAGGTGTTTTTTTTCTAATTGCAAGAGAATCTGGGTTTTTTTTTTAATACTGGCTGAATTAATTATAACAAGACCAAATAAAGGGAGTTAAAAATTCAACTTCCCAAAACATACAGGGAGTAAATCTAATTTCCTCCTATCCAAAAAGTACAAAAATACAGTCTCAGGATTAAAGGCAATATGACAATTACAGATTGAAGTTGCAGGAAATTCTCACGAGGGCACGTCTCCATATTAGGCTGGCAAGATACATAATAAATAAAATTATAACAAGGGAAGACCTCACCACACCTGGCTAATGATTATATTCTTAGTATCATTGAGGAATCTGATGTGTAAATATCTCTGTCTTTTTACAAAAGGCTAGCTGACTGTTTTGTAATCTTCAAGAGAAGGTACAAAGTTTCTGAATTTCTTTATGTATCTCTACTGAAAACCTTACAGAGTGTATCCAAAGTCCCCTGGGGTCAGGTAAGTCAAAGCGTCTTCAAGGGCAGCAAGAGGGGCGGGGTGGCTGGGGACTCAGGAAGAGGGTCTCAGGAGTGAGCCAGGTGAGGCTGAGGTGGAGGCAGCCCGTGCTGGCGGCCATGGTGAGGAGCTTGGACTCATCCTAAGAGTCTTGAGAAGCCGTGGAAAATCATGACTCACGATGTAGGGTGAACTTCAGGAAAGACCTGATGAGATCTGAGCTTTGGCATCTCAGGGACCAGGATGCATGCTGAGAGGTCACTGAGGAGGTGGGAGCAACATCCAGGTGTGAGGAGATGGTGACTGGACCAGAGTGCAGAGAGCAGAAATAGAGAGGAGTGGTCTCAGTCATAAGATGTTTAGATGGTAACAGCAACCTGACTTGGGGGTGGGTTGGATGTTCATTCAATCATTAAGTAAAGATTGAGCACCTGCTATGAGCTGGGCGTAGTTTTGGTGCCATTTTGGGGAGAGAGTGGGGTGGGTCAAGGATGGTGCTCAGATGTCTGGCTTCTGTAACTGGAAGACGATCATATCGTTCCCTGACACAGGGGTCCTGGAAGGGGCCAGATTTTGGAGCAGCAAAGCATGAGCCGTTTTGGAAATCTTGCATTTGAGGGGCTTGTGGGAGATCAATTTGGAGATTTCAGGTTGACAGGTGGATACGCAGATCCAGAATTCAGCTGAGAGCTCCGGGATGGACAGAAAAATCTGGAAATCACTCACATTTCAGTGGTGGCTGAAGCCATGTTCTGGATAAGATCACCTCGCAGAAAAAGTGTAGCATAATGGTCAAGGAGGGAAGAATGATCTGAAAGGGAAAACAAAAAACCAGCCAGAAGAGCAGAAGGAAAATCAAGACAGTCTCATGAAACAGAACCTAAAGGAAGTGAGCATTTCGAGAAGAAGGGATTGATCAACTGTGTCAAACGCTGTCCAATTGCCCAAGGTCATACAGCTAATAAGTGGCAGGGCTGCAATTTAAAACCAGGTCTAACTATTTAGTAAATGGGGCTGGGACAAATGGTGAGCCATTTGGAGACAAAGTTAGACCCCTACCTCACACCAAAGCTATTATAAATTCCCGCGGAGGTAAAGGACTGAAAGTAAAACACAAGATAACATTTTTTTAATAGAAAAAGTTTTATAGTCATGTTGTGGAAAGACTTCTTAAGGCAAGACAGGAAACATAGAAACCATTAAAAAAATTTTAATGGACTAGAGGAAAACATTTGCAGCACATTTGACAGACATAGGGTTAATATCCGCCATATACAACAACCCAACAGGAAAATGATTAATAGATGAACAGACTGTTCATAGAAGAAGAGTGCAAACAGCCATAAATATGTAAAAAGACAATCACTGGTCTGATGTTCAAGGAAATACTAATAGAACAATAATGAGGGACCATTCCTAAGATTGGTAAAGCATTTTAAAACTGATCACATTGCTGGGGAAAAGAAATACTAACACTTTTCTGGAATGGTATTTGGCAATATCTACTAAAATTTAAAATGTAGCTCTGTTTCCTGATCTGGGTGCTGGATTCATGGTGTATTCACAGTGTTAAAATTCATAGAGCCCTGCACTCTATTAATTCTATTAACTACAAATTCTATTCTATTAACGATATAAAAAGTACATTTCTATGTTTCTATACGTCTGTTCTTCTTCTCATGCTTTAAAAAAGAACTTAGACACAAAATTTACATACCCAACACATCGACAATCCCAGTTATGGAAATCTTTTCTTCATTTTGCAAATTGATAACAAAAAGGCAAACAACACAGTTTATTTTAAAAATAGGCAATGGAGATGAAGAAGACAAATCCAAATCGCAGCAAACTTAGAAAAATACTCAATCTCCTGAGTGGTCATAAAAATGCCAATTAAAGTTACAAAGAGATGTCACTTTATATCCATCCATTTAAGAAGTGAGAACATCCACTTCGGGGGTGAGTGAAGCTCCAATACATTACTGGTGGAAGTGTCAATTGTTAACAGCCTTTTGGGGAAAACAATCTGGTACTATCTATTAAGTGTGTATGCTTTTTGACCTGAAAAGTCCACATTTATAATTTATAAATTCTCCACTGTGTAGAGCTGTATGTTCGATAATATTTTGTGCAGCATTGAGAGGGGGGACTGGAAAACTTCAAAAAAGAAAAGATTATGTCAAAATGGTGAACCTATACCATGAAATATTACGCAACTATTATGAAGAATAAATAAGAATTCGATGTATTGACCTGGAGAGAGGCACATGAAATATTAGGTGACAAAAAGCAAACTAATGTGCATGCGTTTCATTTTATTATTTTTAAAAAATATGCCTTTATGTATGATTATAGGAAGCAGAATATGGTTTAGAACTTCATCTCTGGAGCCAGGAAGCCTGTGGCTAAACCCCAACATCACCACCTTCTACCTGAATGTGGTAACACCTCTGGGCCTCAGTTTCCTCTACTATGAAAGGAGATTAATAACATCCACCTCACAAACCTGTTGGGAGCACGTGACGAGATAATTCATGGAAAGAGCTTAGAGCTGCCTGGTGCGCTATTCGACGACGTCATGAGTGTAAGCATGGTCTACCTGAGCATGGGGAATATGGTGGGAGAAACACCCCACACTGGTCTCACTGGGGACCTCGGGTGGGTGGAGCTGGAGGGACACAGGTGATTAACATTCCTATCAATTCAACTACTTAACAGCTGGCATGTGTTTCTTCTGTAATTTTTTAAATCCACTAAAGTAGAAGGAAAGGAGGAAGAACAACCCAGGCAGTCGGCCCTGAACTCACCAGGCGCTCTGGGAGGGAGTGGGAACGGGGGCCTGGGCAGGGCAGAGGCCCCAGGAAAGCCTTCTTCCCCAACAGCGGATCCCCAGCCACCGGGTGGCCCTGGGCAAATGGCTGCTCCTCTCTGGAGGTCAGGTTCCCTCCCGTGCACAGTGGAGCTGCCAGGGGCCCCACGTAAGCACCTGGCTTACTACCAAGGGCAGATGTGAGCTTCAGTCCCAGTGGCGCTTGTGGGGCCGTAGGAGCCAGACATCTAAGGGCTCCACCCTTGACAACCCATTTAATCCCACGTCCACCCTAGGAGTTAGAGACTTTGCATTACACGCCCCCCCCATTTTGCAGTGGAGAAAACAGGTACAGAAAGATTATGTCACCTGCCTGAGCTCAACACAAGAGTGTGGCCAGAAATAAATCTCAGGCAGCCTGGCTCTGATCTGGGCTCTGGACCACCAGACTCTGCTATCTCCTGTGTCTCAGCAACGTGACTCCCCTCTCCAGGCCTCAGTCACCTCAACTGTGAGATGGGCTTCCCAGTACTCCCCTCTTCAGTTTGCTGAAAGGGTTAAGGACATCGCGTGTGGACCTGGGAGCAGTGTTTAAAAAGTGAGAGCCTTTGTTACCTCCATTCCTCTGGGAGGAGGGAGATGAGGCTCCGGGCGCTTCTCTGGTGTTAAGTTCCTGTTGAGTTGCCCAAAGCTGCACTGAGAGACAAAGCGGGGCAGGGATCCAGGCCCTGGGTCTTCCAGGAACCACAGGGTGAAGCGCCCAGGGGCTTGTGTGCCCTTCTGCGTCCCTCTGGCTTTGTCAGGGGCTCCCCCCACCCACCTCACCAGGATCCACCACACCGCATCCTGTTGCAGCCCTGCCAGGAAAGGAAGCAGAGTCCGAGATCCCTGTAAGCTGCCGGGACGTCCTGCCTTCATGAAGCAAGGCCTTCCCAGCCGCTCCACCCCAGCAAATAAAGGCGGCCCAGCCAGCCACGAGCTCCTAGACGTCCCTGTGCCCCATGCCCGCCATGTCCCGCCCCTGCGCGCTGCTCACCTGGACCCTCCTCACCCTCCTCGGGCTCGGAGTGGCTCAAGAAGACTTGACCTCATGCGGCCCCATCATGCCCCGGAGAGAGTGGGGCCCCCTGGCATCCACGTGCGAACGGCGCCTGAACCTGCCCGCGCGCTACGTGGTGGTGTCACACACGGCGGGCAGCCCCTGCGGCACCCCCGCCTCGTGTGTGAGGCAGGTCCAGAACGTGCAGAGTTACCACGTGCGGAAACTGGGCTGGTGCGACGTGGGCTACAAGTGAGTGCAGAGGGGCACAGGTGGAGCCGGGGCTGGAGGAGGGAAAGGTGCGCAGGCCTCGGGGGCAGTGGGACCCGGCTCTGAGCCGCCTGGCTGACACCCTGGGCATCTTGGTATCTCCAAGGTCACCACAGAGGGCTGGGCGTGTGCTGGCAGCACAAAGATGTGAGGACGAGGGGAGAGGGCTGACATCCAAGCTCTGCGCCCTGGGGACGGGACAGACTTTGCCAACACGCACCACGGTGTCCTCAACCCTGGGGTCCCCTCAGAAAGTCTGTGCTTTGTTACGAGGCAGACACAGGCTGCACGGGGCGGGGCTCCTGTCCCAGCTCTGCTCACGGTGGCCGAGACCCGGGGCAAGTCACTCACCCCCTCAGCTTCAGTCTCTTCTTCCTCCTCTGCACAGTCAACGGGATTGTGCCCACTTGGTCACTAACCAGTCAATACAGGCCAGGCTCTTAGGACACTGCCTGGCATGAAGTCAGAGCCCCAAAATGCAGGGACTATGGCCATTAGGCACCTGCTATGTGTCAGGCCCTGTGCTGGATGCTGGGATAGGGACATAGCCTTGAACTGACGGGAGTAGCCCAGGAGGATTTAAAGACCAGCAGGGAGAAACAAGCAAAGTCACCCAGATGAATTCACACGGTGACAGAAGTGACAATAAAAAGGAAGAGTGGCTGAGGTGGCTCTAGGATGGGGGAGCTGAGGGAAGAGTGAGTGAGCTGGGGGAAGAGCGGGGTAAAGGCTCTGAGGCCGAGTGAGCGGGTCACCCTGAGGGACAGAGGTCGGGGTGGCTGGAGGTGGCCGGGAGGAATGAGGAAATGAGGAGGAGGGGACAGAGGGCACAGGGCCTGTGGGCCCCGGTGAGGACGGTGGCTCTGCTATGAGGAGGATGGGAGCCACAGGAGGGACAGGAGCCTGCTTAGTGTAAGGAGCTCCCTCTGGCTGCTGTGGGGAGGACAGACTCGAGGGGGCGAGGGCAGAAACAGGGACAGGGACACTCAGATCTGCCTCTGGGGCCCACGCCCACCAGAGCCCTGTCCATGGTAACAGGCTGGGCTCCAGCACACGGGTTTCCACAGCGAAAGAGGGTTTGAACCCCACAGGTTCTCAGACCTCGGGAAGCACCAGCATCGCCTTCCTGGAGATGCAGGTCCCCAGGTACCTCCCTTAGAGACTGCTTCAGTGGGGCTGGGGGAGGCCGGGGAATCTGAGGACCTCACTGAGAGAAATCTAGAAGCCTCCACGGGTGTCCCCAGCTCTTCAGGCTAAAGATCTTACAATTCAAAGGCTCCAACTTGCAGATTTTGTTTCCAAGAGGCGGGCGCTCCATCCAAGAGTTTCCATGAAGTCAGAAGACCAGAGCCTGGTCCACAGCCTCTGGCCTGAATCCTCCTACAGGAGAGAAGTCAACTTCTCAGATTTTAGGATTCAGAGTGTGATTCAAACGTTCTGAATCCCCCTTCCTTGTCACGTCGCCTTCTCTCTCTGAGCCTCAGTTTCTTCCCCGGTACAATGGGCTCCTGACTGTACCCCCCTGGTGGTGGCTGAGGTTTCAGTCAGATGTCTCCATGTGACAAATGCACAGGGAGCACCACTTGCCTTCCAGGGGCTGGGGCTGTGGCCGGGCCATAACCACCCAGTCCTGGGGCCGGCTCCACTATAGTATTTCTAGTCTCTTCAGAGCCAGATTCTGAGCGTCTGGCTTCCTAAGTGGCAGATTCAGGACCCAAGGTTGGAAAGTTCCAACATTATGTGCGTCATTGGTGAGCTGTGAGCCAGAGGGCTGAGGAGGCAGACACTGCAGCTCCAGAAGCTGATCCCCTGGTTAATTCAATGTGCCAAGTCAGAATCGCTCCATCAAGACGTGTTGGATGAGGGAGTCTTAAGGATCTGCTGCCAAGATTGGCAGATGCTGGGGCTCCAGGGTCTGGTCTGGTTGTGGTGCCAGCCCTTGAGTCCCCATCCTGTCACTGAGGGCACCAAGCACAGAGCAGGAAGCAGGAAGCAGGCTGGGGTGAGGGCAGAGGAGCTTCTTGGTGGAGATTCTGAGAGTCAGGAGTCCCCGGGGCATGACCTTGGGTGAATCCCCTCTCTTTCTAAGTCTCTGCTTCCTCAGCTTAAAGCAGAGATGATAACAGTGCTCCCTCAGAGGACTGCACGTGAGACCCATCAAATCAAGAGTGGGACAAATCCTCCAGGGAAGCAGGAGAGAACAAGAAATCAGACCATGTGGGTGGGGGTCACGGGAACCTGGGTGAAAATCCTGGCTCTGCCTCTGACCACTGTGTGACTCTGGGCAGGTGTCTGCTCCTCTCTGATCATCTACGGGATGGAGGCAGTAGTGACTCACAGGATTGCTGTGAAGATGGAAAAAGGTGCATGTAGAGCTGTGCTTGGCACATGGCAGGGGCCCCTGTCATTGCTATTATTGTGGAAGATCAGGGAAGAAGAGGGAGGGTGTCGGGGGATTGTGTGTGAGTGGCAGGAACAGGGGCAGGGTGAGTGGAGGAAGAAGAGAGGTCCTCCCTCGGGAAGCCCTCCCTCACTCATCAACCCCCCACCCCCACAGCTTCCTGATCTGAGAAGACAGGCTTGTGTATGAGGGCCGGGGCTGGAACACCCATGGCGCCCACTCAGGTCGCACCTGGAACTCCATCCTCATCGGCATCAGCTTCATGGATAACTACATGGATAAGTGAGTGTCCAGCTGTCAGGACAGGGGCGACATGGGGCCTGGGGGATGGCAGGGAGTGGTTCATGGTGGTTCAGAAGCCCTGCCACCGACACGCTCTGTGACCTCGGGCAGTGACTCTGCTTTTCTGAGCCTCGTGTCCTCCTTTCGACAATGACCGTTTTCAACCACGTGGTTCTGGTGAGGACTAGTTCTTCTGTATCAAGTTCTTAGGCGAGTCCATGACACCTACGAAGTGCTGGATAAATGGCAGCGGGTAGGAACAGGAGGGCTGGGGGCAGGTGAAGGGGAATCAGTGAGAACCTTGCCAGCCGACATTGGCTGAAAGGAACTCATGTTACCATCCCACAGCCCTGTGGGCAGGTGCCATGAGTCTCTCCTTTCACAGTGAGGAAACTGAGGCACAGAGAGGTGGAGTCACTGCCAGGGAGTGGCAGAGCCGGTTCTGGGCCCCAGCAGGCCAGCTGGGAGGGCACCATGGGAACCCCTGCCCCACACGACCTCTGCCCCTCAGGGCACCCCAGCCTCACTCCTGCCTCTGCCTCCCCCAGAGCGGGCACCCCCACTACAAGCCCTCAGGGCGGCCCAGAGTCTGCTGGCCTGTGGCGTGGCCCAGGGAGCCCTGATGCCTGACTACGAGGTCAAAGGTCACCGGGATGTGCGGGACACGCTCTCTCCAGGTGACCAGCTCTACAGAATCATCCAGACTTGGCCACACTACAGGGACTGAGGCCCTGGTATCTCCCCCACCCCACCGTCAGTCACAAACCCCACTGCCTCCCCTCCAATAAAGGTGCACTCACTGTGACCCTGTGTCCTGCCACCCACCTCCCCTCCTTCTGTGTCTTCCTCAAGACCTCAACCTCCGGAAGGGACGTGCTGGAAGGACGCACGGACCCCGCCCCCCACGCAGAATCCTGGGGGACGGGGGACAGAGGGGCAGTCTCCCTCTCTGGGGTCACGACCGCGTGTCCAGGCGGATCATGTACTCCTGCAGGGCCTTCAGGCCGGCGTCTAGTTCCGCCCTGTCGGCCGCCTGGTGGTGGGAGCTGTACTCTGTGGGAACAGAGCGGGGGTGGGGGGCTGGGAGGGGCCTGGAGCCGCGGGGAGCTCCGGGGCCCAACCAGCTGCGCTGGGTGCCATCCCAGCCAGCTCTGGGGCAGGTAGGGGGATATGAGGAGTCCCAGGCTCACCTTTGATGGGGACCCAGCCCCCCGAACTGGCCAGGCGTCTCTGATGGCGGCCGCGTTCCACGGGGCTGGACTTCTGCTGCTGGGGGAGGCAGGAAGGGGGTCAGGCACCCTCCCTCTATTCCTGCCCCCTAAATCCTACCGGAAATTCTGAACCTAAGGACCCCAGAAAAAACAACGGCTGACACCTAAGGGGCACTTATTCTATGCAAAATATCCTCCTTGCGTCTCCAGCAGAACCCTCTGAGGCAACTACTGTAACCATCTCTACTTAACTCATAAAGAAACCGAGGTCCAGAGAGGCTAAGTAAGCACCTTGAGTCACAGGTGACAGGAAGGGGAGCCAGGTTTTAAGACCCGGCAATTTGAGGCTGGGGCAGGTGCTCTGCCCAGCGTCCTCTGGCCCTGCCACCATCATACCTCCTCCCCTCCAAGGATCTCAAAACACTCTGAGTCCAGAGGCATTTCAGAGCTGCCTCTGTACCCTGACCCCCAGAATGGACTCATGGGAGAGAGGGACAGCGTCCTCTGGTGTGTCACGCTGCCCCACCTCCTCCAAGGCCTGAGGAAGGACGCTCACCCTGTTGGACCCGCTCCAGGTGGGGGGTCTGGGAGGCTTCCCGCGGCGGCCAGCGCTGGGGGAGGAAGGAATTAAGGCCCAGTGGGGGTCTTGGGCAACTCCCGTCTCGCCCTCCTCCGTGGTTTCAAGCCTCCAGCCTCCAGAACCCACTTTCCCTGCAGAAGACTGTTTCCAGTCTCCCCAGACACCCGTTTGGAGGCGGGCCATCCCCCAGCCCAAGCTCTCCCCTCTCGGGAGGGATTCCGGGAGATCCTCCAACTCGCTGCAGGAGCTGGCGGACGAGCAGCGGCTGCGGAAACTGTCCACTAGGGGGAGAGGGACGGGGTGAGCCTCCCGCGCTCGCCGGCCCGCCCGCCCGCCCCCCGCGCTCCAGCTCAGCTACCCGAGGAGCTGCGGTTCCGGGAGCGGTTGGCCGCGTCCCCTCGGCCGGTCACGGCAGCGGGAGGCCGGGTCTGCCGAGACCAGGAGATGGACGGACCGTCCCCGCTTCCTCCGCTGCCCAGTCGGTTCCGCTGCTGCTGCTGCCTGGGGAGCGGGAGGGAGACGCCCGCCTGTGCGCCCAGCTAATGTGGGGAAGGGCGATGCTGCGCCCCTGGGGGTCCCAGCCAGGGCCGGTGACCCGCCTGAGGTCACACGGCCTAAGTAGGGAAAAGCATGGGGAGTCACAGACCAAGCTGTGGGGGTGTCAGGAGAGGAGGCGAAGGTCAGGTGAGAAGCGGGAGCAGGTAGGGGGAAGGGGGGAGATGGAGCAGGTGACAGGTGATGGAAACAGGTGGGAAGAGGGGGGATAGACCAGGGCACAGATCAGGGGGCCAGGTGAAGGGGCGGGGATGTGGGCAGGACAGGCGGAAACGGGCGCTCCCTTCATCTTGATGTCTCTCTGCTGCTTCTCCTTCGCTTTCACAAAGGCTGTGGGGTCGAAACGGGGCACGCGACCACCTAGGGCGGGGCGGGGGTGGAGAGCAGAGGAGGCGGGGTCACAGGATCACGCCCCCACAGTCCTAGTCCGCGCCCCCTCCTCCCACGGGCGGGGGGGCCGGCACACACCTGTGGGCGAGGGCGAGGGCGAGGGGCGGGCAGCGCGGCCTCGACCCCGGCCTCCGCGGCCGCTGTCCCGGGAGGAGGAGCGGGCGGCGCCGCGGCCACGCGACCTGGAGCGCTCCCGGGACGACGAGGCCCGATCCTGCCGGGCCGCGGGCGGCACCACCGGCGGAGTCCGTCTCCTGGAGCCCAGGACCCACTGTCGGTTTCCCGCCGGCCAGGACGGCTCCTATCCCAAGCCTCTTCCCGGATCCAACCACCCCCGAACCTTCAGATCCATCCCCCATCAACTCCCAGACATTCACGCCCTGGCACTCGACCCTCACAGACACCTTCTCCCAGGCTCCGCCCCTCTCGGAGCCCCACAGAGCCCCCAAAAGAACCCTTCAGTCACCTCCCTACATCCTAACACACCCCCTTCCCCGGACCCTTCTTCCTGAGGTCTCCGCCAGCTCCCTGAAACCCTTCCCAAGTTTCCGCCACCCACCCCCATAAATGCCAGCTGACGTCAACCGGATCACCCACCTGCCGGCCCCGCCCCCTCGCTCAACTAGACCCTCAGGCCCCGCCCCTTTCTGGTCCCCATCTCCTGATGCCGCCTCAAGCCCCGCCCATCTCCCCACAGACCCCGCCCACCGATTCCAACTGCGCATCCCAGTCCTTCCCTATGTCCCACGCAGCCCCTTAGGCCCCTCCATAATCACGGAAACAAGAAGTATTTTAAATGATTTATTTGCTCATTATGCACATTGACGGAAAGCATAATAGATGGCAGTATTTTTCCCCTCCATACAAGTATTTAAAGCCATTTATTTAGCTGGAAACACTAGCTTGAAGAGATACCGGCACATTCCACTTATAATAATTTCACTCCCGCAAACAATTGTCTTATATATACAACATGTTGAAGAAAATATTGTCTCATTCATCTTTTGTTCTTCTGAGTCTCGATCCCTAAGAGTTCAAGGTCCTTTGGGGGATCCAGGATGGCATGATGAATGTATTAAAATCAAGTTGTGCATTCTAAACACACTCTTAAATACGTACGGATGTTTGGGTTGTGGGGCTCAGCTCTCTCCTACTGACGCTATGACGTTGGAAGAACATTTGTTATGCAAGTTTCGCGTCGATATCGATTGTTCCTTCTTCCTTCATAATGCGCTTCCTTTCCCATTTTCTTGCTTTGTTCTCTGCTGCTCTCTGTTCTCTGTCTGCTCTTTTCTGCTGCTTCAGAACTTCTGCTTGCCAGGCCACACCTTCTCCCCAGCATCTGTAGGTCCCTGCCAGGTATCTCTGTCACCTAATTCTGGAGACTGATGAATAAAAAGCATATCTTGTGTAGCTGCTCATTTACTAGAGAAATCAGGGCTACCAATTTACTAGTGAAAATTTGATGGTTCACTCTTCTCAATACTGATTTCCTGAGGTTTCCTTCTGGTTGTTCTCATGTCCTTAAAATTGTCAGGTTCCAGTTGTGTATTTTGTTGTGTTTTTATTGTGTGGCCACATTGCCATTCCCTCCTTCAATCTCTACACTGTGGGTGCATCTTCCTCCCGGGAAGTCCACTCTTCAACATCTGTCTGCTCAGGAACTATGAACAATCAACTGTAGTTGGCAAGTTATTTGATCTCCACTTAATTTCCATCTTCTGCCAGAGCTGCACATTAATCCCTTTAGGAATGAGGATACTGTTGCTGTTACCAGATACAAACCCAGGTTCTTTACCCGCCACACAAGAGGGGCTGAATAAAACTGCAACGCCAGGCTTATGTCAAGGAAAGAGTTTTTATTTTGGGTGTGTCAGCCAGGAGACAAGAGCTCTCAAATTTGTCCCATCTCCTCGAAAGATGAGAGGCAAGGTGTTTTAAACGTTTGGAGGGAGAGCATGTGCTGGGCTTTTAGATAGGGGAGGGAGAGCATGTGGCTGTGGTGGTCTGCACCTTCCCACCAGCCTGCCTTTGGCCTTGAAGACGGAATTTCTCTTCCCTTGACTGTCTGGACTTTTCTGGTTAGTTGTCATCTTCAGCCTGCATTTGGCCTTGTGAGGCTGAATCTTGACGTCTGGACCTTGATTTCCTGGGAGAAACAGCTCACTCATATACTAAGGAGGGACAGAAAGCCCTGGTTAGTTTTACACAAGAGTTGATTATGCTGAATACGCGCAGCTGCAGTCAGCAAAGCTCATCTCAAAGTTTTTGCTCTCTTCTTCTAGCCCAGAGAAGATTTTTCCCCTCTCCCTGCTCGGTTTCATTGCTGGGCAGGTATGATCTTCAAGCAACTGGAACTGACAGCCATGGTGGAAATGCAAACCTGCCCCTCCTCCTGAGAGCTGGGGCTGTTCTCAGACACAAGGCATGGACACTTGGCTACACTCTTTCATTTTTGAAGGTTAAGCACACCTGTGCTGCTGGGTTAACCCTTATTTGGTCTTGGTAACACTGTTGGAGTCTATTTGTTCACACTTTGTTAGGAGCTTTTTCATCTATTTTCATGAGGGACATTGGTCTGTGATTTTTCTTTTTCTGTAATAATCTTTAAGCCTTTGGAGTGCCCTGCCTGATAAGAGTGTCTTTGTTTACCTGGGGGCCTTGGGCCAGGACAGATAGTCTATGTGAACAATGATTTAGCTGGTGGCTCTGGGCCAAGTGGTGTCTGCTCCACCTCCAGAGGGTCTGAAGGCTGAGGTCAGCCACACAGGCTGTCAATCATGTCTGTGTGACCAGGCCTCAGTAAACACTCTGGACACCAAGGCTCAGGTGAGCTGGTTGAAAATACTCCATGAATGCTGTCACACATCCTTGCTGGAAGAATTAGCGAAGAATTAGCGCTGTCCAGTACTCCATGGGGAGAGACAACTGGAGGCTCCCGCTTGGTCTCTCCTGGACTTCGCCCCACATGCCTCTCCCCTTGGCTGATTTTAATCTGTTTCCTTTCTCTGTAATAAACTGTACCCATGAGTATGACAGCTTTCAGTGAGTTCTGTGAGTCCTTCTGGCCAATTATCCAGCCTGATGGAGGTCTTGGGGACACCCAAACTCTACAGCCCATAATCCTCCACCATCTTCATCCTGATCCTTGTCCAGGAAGTGGTCAAGGGGACATGACCCCTTTCTGGGGACTGCTGCATTCAGTGACCAAACTGTCTCACTCAGGTGCAGAGACTAGGAAGAGGTGAGGGAGGTGAGTTGGAAATCTTTTAGCCATGATTTTGGAAGGCTGTTTCAGCACTGAACAATACCACACGCCTGTGGATCACGGGGAACGTTGAAGGTCGACCTTGATTATCGGTCCATTGTTGAGTGATTTTTGCAATAAAAAGTGCTTCATTGTCAGACTGAAAACAGTTTCAAAAGCCACCATGTGGTGGGCAAAGTCAGCAGATCAGACTGGAACAGCAACACTGTCACCTGAAAACGTGTCACGAGTGGGGAGGCATTGTCCTGGGTTGAACTGTGTCCCTCCTAAAAATGTTGAAGTCCTGACCCCCAACACCTGTGAATGTGACCTTATTTGGAAACAAGGTCTTTGCTAATGATCAAGTTAAGATGAGGTCATTAGTTTTGTATATCAATTATACCTAAGTAAAAGTGTTTTTGTAAAAAAAAGATGAGGTCATTTGTGTGGGCTCTGATCCAATATGGCTCTTATCCTTATGAAAAGGGGAAATTTGGGGAAAGATAGGGAGTGACAAGGTTATCAACATGGTGGCATAAGAATTTTCTACCGTCTACCCCCAAAGACACCGACTTTGACTATGAAAGCTGACTCGAGTGGAGCCATATTAAAATAGAGCTGGAGCCGCCATTTCAGAGGAACTGCCTGCACCTCTTGTTTCCTTTATCTTCCTAACTGGACCCAACGGCCATTATTCCAAGAAGTCAGTGAGGACAGGAATATCCTGTCTGTAGGGACTGGTGGAACAGGACTGTGCTGATGACCAGATTGCTACCCAATCAATGAAGGACAAGTCTAGCCTCACCTCATCCAACACCCACGAACTCCTCCTTAATACAACCCACCTCGTCTTCCTCTCTTTTTCCCATAAAAACCCTGACCCCTCTCCTGTAATTGGGACACTATTTGGGTTTCTCCCTGAATCTGTGGTTCTTGGATTGCAATTCTTTGGTCCGAAATAAATGCTTTCTCTCTCAAACCAGTTTCTGTTTTTGAAGGTTGACATGACAATCACTTGTGGATGAGGGGGCTTCGTGGGAGTCGAAGAGTCCAGCAGAGAAGTTCCAGGACTCCATTGGAGCAAAAAACAAATCCGAGATTGGAAGCACTGTCGAGGTTAGGAGGAACATTTCACTTTACCGAGTCGCCCCTCCCCTAAGGCGCGCAGCTCAGCGCGAGAGAGACCTTCCAGGCCCGTGACCTCTCCCCGGGGAAAGTGAGTGTGCGGTGAGCGCCCGGCTCCCCAGCTGAGCGGGACGCTGCCGAGGAGGCCCGTTTCTCTCCCACCTCATCTAATCCACGGAGTCAGGATCTGCACAAGGGGGGCGGTGGGCGCTGCGAGAACAGCATTCAGGGCTCCGCACAGAATGGATTAAAAGGAGGCGGATCCTACCGACCGTCTGCAGACGCCATCAGAAGGCTACCCTTGAGCCACTGAGGACACCTAACCTGCGGGGCCCCCAACTGGCCCACAGCACCCCCGACATTCGCGCACCTCCCACACACAAGCCCACCCCCAGGCTGGCCCCCTGTGCACGCCCCCAAGGGCGGGAGAGCGAGCCTTTGCAGAAGGCTAGTGAGCATGCGCAGAAAGCCAACCCCACTCCGCAGGATCCTGGAGAAAAGACGGGAACTTCAGCACACAGCACCGCCCTGGGGAGCAGAAGGGGGGCTGCTAGCACCCTGCCTGGCTTTGCAGGATCCAGAGAAGGCATGCAATCTTAAGGTTGCTCCCCAAAAGAGAACAAGAAGTGTGAAGCAAGCACATCCATAGGAAGGTCTGAGAAACACTCAGATCCCAAGCTTGGCTGACGGAAGGTATTTCTCTCTCACCTCGGCTGCAGTCTCGCGAGAGACTCTGCGTCAGGGACCCCGGGAATTTGTACCCAGATTCCTGGCACAAGGAAACTGCAGATAATAAATGTGTGTTGTTTCAAGCCTCTAATTGTCATCCAGCAATAGATAACTAAGACCCTTAGGTTTAATTTGGTCCTCTTTTTCGACCTTCTTGAGATGGGAGCATAAATAATCAATTTTTGCCTTTCTAATACGTGCATTTAAAGCTATTAAATTTCCCTTAAGCACTGCTTTAGGCGTATCCCACATGTTTTTATGCATCATATGGTCCTTTTCACTCAGTTCAAAACATTTTGTAGATTTCAGATCTATGGATTATTTAGTAATGTATTATTTAATTTCCATGCAATTGTGGATTTTCCCGATTTCTTTTTGTTATTGATTTATATCTTAATTCTGTTATGGTCAGAGAACATAGGACTATAAGTGACTTTAATCTTTTGAAGCTTTTGAGGACTTCTTTGTGGCCTAACGTAAGGTTGATTTTGGTAAGAATTCCACATGTATTTGAAAAGAATTTTGTCACTGGTGGTGCACTGTTCTAGACACATCAGTGAGGTCATTTTTTAACTATGTTGTTTATATCTTCAATATCCTTTCTAATTAGTGCGGCTTTTCTCTCAGCTATTGAGAGGGAAATTCTCCCACTATGACAGTAGATTTATCTGTTTCTCCCTCAAATTCTCTCATTTTATTGCTTTAGGTATTTTAAAACTATGCTGTTGGGTGTACAGATTTAGGATTGTGACATCTTCCTGTTGGATTGACTCTTCCGTCCATAATCAAAATTTCCGTTAATTCCGGGTCATTCTTCTTGCCTTAAATTCTGCTCTAATACGAATATAACTACACCGGCTTGATTCGGTTAGGGTGTGTGTGGTATGTATTCTTCCATCCCATCACTTCTGATGTTTCCAGGTGCTAATATTTAAATTACGTCTCTTGTAAACAACATCTAGTTGGACTTATTTTCTCCTCAACCTGTCGGACATTCTTAGTCTTAAGCTTGAAGTACTTAGTTAACTTAATTACCACAAAATTAATGACTTAAAACAACAGAAATTGACTTGCTCACAGTTTTGGAGGCCAGAGGTCTACAATCAAGGTTCTGGCAGGACCACACTTTCCCTGGGGGCTCTCGGGGAGAGTTTGTTCCTGCCTCTTCCAGCTTCTGGTGGCTGCTGGTGTCCTTGGCTTGTGGCTGCCTCACTCCAGTCTCTGCCTCTGTCTTCACATCACCTTCTCTCCTGCCTGTAGTCAATATCCCTCTGCTTCCCTCAGATGTATACATGTGGTTCTACTTAGGGCCGACCTGGGTGATCCAGGATCATCTTCCCATCTCAAGGTCCTTCATGTAATCACATCTGCAAAGCCCCTTTCTGGAACTGCTGTGTTGCCATCTGAACTAACATGCACAGGTTCCAAGGATTAGGATGTGGATATCTTTGGGGCAACCATTTTTCAGCCAATCACAAGAATTATATTATACAGCCTTTCAAAGATACGTGAACATTCGTAATGAATTGGGAGGTCAAACTAGGAAAATAGTAAAAATCAATCTCATTTCCAGAGTGTCAAAGGGCAGAATAACTTGGTAAGAGGGCTGGTCTTCCGTGAGGCTGGTTCCAGTGGCTCAGCAATGTTACCACGGACTAAGTTTCTTTCTACATCTTCTCTGACTTCTGGAGTGTTGACCACACTAATTGTGGCTTCCCTCATGGTTGAAAACTGGCTTCCAGAAGCTTCCATGGTTATAGGCGCCCTCTAGGAGTGTCGGCTATTTCCTACTCCCTCTTTCTCTCTGCTCTCAGGATGATCTCTAAAATACAAAGTGGCTCACAGCCCTCCCATCCTTCTATGCTCTTCTGTGGCTCCCCAGTGCCCACAGCGTGAAGTCAGACCCTCACAGTGTCTGATGAGTCCCAGCATGCTCTGCGTCTGCCGACCTGGCCCCACACACGCCCTAGTTTTTTACACCCCAGCAACGTCAACCTTAGTTGTAGTTCCACAGCATTCCCCTGCCTCTTCTCTTCTTCACGCCTTTGCTCGCGCGGGTCCCTCTGCAGTGACAGCTTCTGTCTCTCTGGCTACTTGTGCCTATAGACTCAGATCAGAGGGATAAAGTGCTGCGTGATCCTCGACATCAACATAAACTCAGGAACCCTTGGCTCTTCGTTCTTCATATTACAGTTGCTATTACTGTTATTAGGGGCAAGCCACTCCCCGGGAGAGGCAGGCCCCCAGGAAAATCACAGAACAGGACCCCAGCGAGGCTGAGGCCGCCCCGTGACTATAACATTCAGGGAAAAGCCCGCGGAGAGTGGTGAGGACAGCGGGGACGGCGCGCCCTCTGGCGGCGGCCGGAGGGAACCGCGGAGAAGGGTGGCGCATCTTTTCCCAGCGCCAAGACCAAGCCCAAGGTCAGAGCGACGATGATGCTCCCTGGGCACCTGGTACCTGCCAGGCACCACACTAATCGCGTCACCCACGTGACATGTAGTCTATCTGTTTTTTAAAATAGTCATTAGTTTCTTTATTTTCTGCCTGTCTTCCCTACTAGAATGTGGGTGCAGGAACTTCTGTTTTGTTCAGGGCTGAATCCCCAGCACCTACAACAGGTAGGTGGGGCACACAGTAGGTGCTCCATAAATTATATGGGCTGGAAATAGCTGCCCTTAGACTCTGGCCGGAGCTTCTCCCCACAGCGCAAGGAATTCCCGGGAGCAAGATGTGTCCCCACTTCTGGACACGCGCCCGGAATTCAAGACCCAGAATTCCCTGATCAGGTAGCCCTCACCTCCCTCAAGAACCTTCATGGGCCTCTTGCATGAGTCAGTGATGCAAGGGGTCAGGCGTGCACCCCTAAACCAGAGGGGGACCCTGTCTCCGAGGCTGTAGGTAGAGCTGGGCCAAGCAAGTGGGGTACACAAGAGGCCCCGTGGTGGGATGAGGGAAGGGGACTTACAAAAGCAGAGAGGTGGGCTGCGAGTTGGGAGCCTGGGCCCTGCTCTCCGGAAGCCTCCATGTTCCTGGGCAGAATTCCAAGGTGTCCGAGAATCCTAAATTCCAACAGGGTCTTCCAGCCTCTGGTTCCTCTGAGGAACTTAAAAGGGTCTTGGTGGCAGGATAGGGGGTGGGAGCATCTTGTGAACGGAGATTGCCTGAGTTAACCCAGGTGAGGGAGGAGACCCCTATAGGATGTCCTGGAAGTGGATGGGGGAGGAGCAGTGGGAGAGCAGTCCCCTCGCCCAATAAAGAGGAAGGAAAAATGAGTATTTATCACCTGAGTTTCCCAAATCACTGAAAGAGGGACGGATTCAACAAAAGTGGGAGAAAGCTTCACTCTCTCCTCCTCACACCCCAACTGCCCAGAGTGCACCATGGTCTCTGCAGAAAAGGAAACCCACTTGAAATGGCATATTCCACAGTCAGTTGATGTGGAGTGTTTCTTTGCACACATGTTTCTATTTTGTCTTTTGAAGGAGTTCTTACAAAGAGGGTAAATCACATTTTGTTTAGAAGCTCTTACTTTGATGTATAAGTTTTAAATATTTAGCAATAGTGTATCTAGGCCTCCGTCTGTACTCTTGTCTAGGAAGATGCAAATGAGCGACAGCCCTCCTGCCTACAACAGCCCTATGAGGGAGGGATGGTCCTTAAGTCCCTGTCACAGGTGGAAAAACTGAGGGTGGCCCAATATGTGATATTTAGATGTATTTATCACCATGATATGCTATACAGGTGATATAATGGTGAACAAGAGGGAAAAACTGGTAGCCTTTTTTTTTTTTTTTTTTTTTTTTTTGCTGAGGAAGATTCTCCCTGAGCTAATATCTGTCACCAATCCTCCTCTATTTTTTCATATGTTCACATCCACAGCATGACTGGTGAGTGGACTAGGTCCCCACCTGGGATCCAAACCTGTGAACCTGGGCCACCAAAGTGGAGCACGTGGAAATTTAACCACTCGGCAACAGGGCTTGGACTGATAGCCCTTTCTTTATCTTTAAACAGGGCAATTATACATCCTGGAATATTTGGGACAGTCCCCTCTACACCTAATGACCCAGCATAATTATCAATAGCCCCGTCTTTCACTCTCAAGGATCATGGTTTCGACAATAAACTACATCATGACCCTATGTATAGACTTCAATGTATGGTAGGAGAGACAGAAATTAATCAAAGAATTGCACTGGTAAGTTCATAACCACGGTTGTGATAAATGCAATGAAGGAGAGGAAATGGTATGGGGAAAGCAAATAGTGAGATTTGTCCTGGTCTGAGATATCAGAATGAGATGTCACTCTGAGAAGGTGACACTGAAGTAAGTGACAATTAGGATGGGGCGAGTGAGGGAGGTGAGCGTTCCAGGTTTGGGAACGTCAAGGAAAAACATCAACATTCTGCACTCTGTTTTAAACTTGTCCTCGCTATGATCCCCATTAATCTGACTTCTATCATTGTTGATACAACAAAGAAAACAAGTGTTTTTTACTAATTGCAAGAAAATCTGAGGACTCTTTATACTGGCTGAATTAATTATACCGAGAGCTTTGTTTAAGGGAGCTCTTGAGTTAAATCATTAAAAATTCAACTTACTAAAACATACAGGGAGCAAACCTAACTTCCTCCTGTCCAAAACGACACAAGTAATACAGTCTCAGGACTAAAGGCAATACAAGAATACAGACTGAAGTGGCAGAAATTCTCGCAAGGGCCTGTCTCCACATTAGGCTGACAAGATACAGAATAAATAAAATTCTACCAAGGGAAGACCTCAACCCACGTGGCTAACGAGTAGATTCTTAATATCATTAAGGAATCCGCTGTGTAATTCCTGTCTTTTTACTATAGGCTAGCTGAGTGTTTTGTAATATTCAAGAGAAGGTACAAAGTTCGTGAATTTCTTCAGGTTCCTCTATTTAAAACAGCACCCAGTGTGTACAAAGTCCCCTGGGGTCAGAGTAGTCAAAGCATCTTCAAGGGCAGCAAGAAGGGCGGGGTGGCTGGGGACAAGGAAGAGGGTCTCAGGAATGAGCGAGGGGAGGCTGGGGTGGCAGCAGCCCGTGCGGGCGGCCTCGGGGAGGAGCTTGTGACTCATCCTGAGAGTATTCAGAAGCCACAGAAATATGCCACTCATATCTCATCTGAGCTTTGGCCTCACAGGTACCAGAGTGCACATTGGAAGGTGAACGCGGGCGTGGGCGCAACATCCAGGTGCGAGGAGATCGTGAGTGGACCAGAGTGCAGAGAGCGGAAATGGACAGGACTGATTTCATTCCTATGATATTTAGGAGGGAACAGCAACACGACTTGGGTGTGGACAGGATATTCACTCAGTCATTCCGAAACTATTGATTGAGCACCTGCTATGAGCTGGGCATCCTTTTGGGTGCTGTTTGGGAGAAAAACTAAAATGAAAAAATCTGAGCTATGGCGGGCTGGCCCGGTGGCATAGCAGTTAAGTTCCCTTGCTCCTCTTCCGTGGCCTGGGGTTCGCAGGTTGGGATCCTGCAGGTGCAACGATGAACTGCTTGTCAAGCCATGCTGTGGCAGCATCCCATATAAAGTAGAGGAAGGTGGACACGGATGTTACTCCAGGGCCAATCTTCCTCAGCAAAAAAAAATATATATATATATCTGAGCTATGAAAAAAGAAAAACCAGCTCCAGATGTATGAGTTAAATGGCTCTGTCACCCGAGTTTCTTGGAGAAAGATGAGCTGGTCACACTTCAGCAGCCTTAACAAAAAACTGAAGCAACATGAGAATGTGGCCATTTTTAAAAACTTGGTTCACGGTGTGTGTACAGTTTTGTATCCTACTTTGTTTTCCTTAACATTATATTGTGAACATTTTTCATGTCATTACAATATCTTTGAAATCTCTGAGTAAAAAGATGTTGGCTAAATACATCTTGGTAAATCCAGGTACCGCAATAATACTCCCTCATACAAAAATATTTCAAATTCTTCTATAAAACAGGAAAAGAATGAGGTCTTACATGTGTACGTAAAAACAAACAGCAAAAGTTCATTTTGTAACAAGTACTTACAGAAAGTTCAGCATTTTCAGGCGTTGTTCACAATCCTTTAAAAATAAAGATTCATCTGGTCTGATTTTCATCCCCATTTCACAAATGAGGAAACCGAGGCACAGGGGCATCCCTCACCAGAGGTCACATGGTGAGTGGCAAGGTCAGGGTCTCATCCGGGCACCTCAGCTGCAGAGGGCCTGCTCCCCTGCACCTCCCGCCTCCATCATGTCCACACAGAAATGCTGTCATAAACACGGAAACTTCTGGAAGGTCACACCAGACATTAGAGTGGATTCACTGAGGGGAGGCAGAGAAGGGCTAAGAATGGGAGAGGAGCTTTGCTTTTCATTGGCTTAATTTCTATGCTATTTAGATGTACAAAGAGCACTTTTCACTTTTGTGAAATAATGGAAAACCTCAGCTACGACAGATAAAAAGAATGTGTAAGAATAAAAACTATGAAGATTAAATAAAAAAACATTAAATAAGATTACAAAAGAAAAATAAACAATCTCTTTGGGCCAAAATTTGGAAAAATCCCCTATTCAACGAAAAAAGGGAGTAATCCCATGACAGCAGGCAACAACCAATACACTGTAAATCAGTGCTCATAGAGACTCTGATCAGTGTTTGACAGAACATTTCTAACGTGAAGTGTTTTCAATATTTTGTGGAAAATGTTTTAAGTGTTTATTGAAAACTTTTCATGTAAAACTCATTGAATGGACAAAAGTACGAACATGAACATAAGGAAATGTAGAAAAAATTGTCTGTTTCCACAACTTAAAAGTACTTGAACGTGTTGAGACCTATAGTCCAAACAATTTCCTACAACCGCGGACACGCTGTACACACACGTTCCTGTTAACAAAGACAACAACCCCTCACTCTGGTCCTCTACACACCATTCTCAAGAGTGAAGATTTGGACACAACCGATTTGTCCATGGAGAGATGAATGGATACTGACAATGTGATATAGACACATAGTGGAATACTATTCAGTTTAAAAAAGGAGGGAATTCTGCATGGTGCAACCAAGTGGATGAACCTCAGGGGCGCTATGCAAAGTGAAATCAGCTCATCATAGAAGGACAAATACGGCATGATTCCACTCAGATGAGGTATCTAAAAGAGTCCAATTCAGGGAATCAAAGGATGGAACGGTAGTGGCCAGGGGCTGAGGGTGGGAGAAATCGGGTGTTCCTAATCAAGGGGCATAAAGTTCATCAAGAAGCGTGCTAACTTCTGGAGATCTGCTGTACAGCCCTGTAGCTAGAGTTAACAAGACTGTATTGGAAGCTTAAAAATTTGTTACCGGGGAGCATCATGGCAGAGTGAGCTTCCCTCAATTAGTCTCCCCCTCTAAGACACAACAAAAAGGAGATCCATATCCCAACAGAAGCTATTAACACAACACAGGGATGCCTGAGGCACCCACACAGCCGTACACTGGAGGGCTGAGGTGCTAGAATCCCCAGAGGAAGTGGAAGGAGGTAAGAGGACCTCCTTCCCCTCCCCAAGGACTGTGACCATGAGACTGAGACCACGTGGCTCTTGGATAGAGAGCAGAGGGGCAGGCCTCTGTGAGAAAAACCAGCGCCCTTCAAGATCACTCACAGTCCATGGGGAATACCCCTACAGAGGGAGCAGAACTGCTGGGGGTACTTTCCACGACAAGCCGAAGAGCCGTTCATGAGAACAGAGAATGTCAGTGAAGCGAGGAACCCCTGAGATCAGAGAGGCAAAAGTAAGCGCCCCTGCCCCAACCCCTGCCCACCCCATGCTTCAGCACAGAGGCCCTGCAGCCTCAGCTCAGTAGAAAGGATCAATGAAACAAAGAGCTGGTTTTTTGAGAAGATAAACAAAATTGGCAAATCCTTAGCCAAACTCACCAAGAAATAAAAAGAGAAGGCCCAAATAAATAAAATTAGAAATGAAAAAGGAGAAATTACAATGGATACCACAGAAATACAAAAGAAATACTATGGAAAACAATATGCCAACAAATTGGACAATCTAGAAAAAATAGATAAATTCTTAGACTCATAAAACCTCCCAAAACAGAATCAAGAAGAAATAGAGAACCTGAATAAACCAATCACAAATGAAGAGATTGAAACAGTAATCAAAAACCTCCCAAAATATAAAAGTCCAGGACCAGATGGCTTCTCTGGAGAATTTTACCAAACATTGAAAGAAGATTTAATACCTATCCTTCTCAAACTATTCCAAAAAATAGAGGAAGATGGAACACTTCCCAACACATTCTGAGAGGCCAAGATCACCCTGATACCCAAACCAGACAAAGACAAGAAGGAAACTTTCCTAAGAAGGAAAACTACAGACCTATATTCCTGATGAGCATAGACGCAAAAATCCTCAACAAAATATTGGCAAATCGAATACAAGAACACATTAAAAAGATCATACACCATGATCAAGTCAGATTTATACCAGGGACACAGGGATGGTTCAACATCTGCAAATCCATCAATGTGATACACCATATTAACAAAATGAGAAGTAAAAACCATATGATCATCTCAATAGATGCAGAAAAGGCATTTGACAAGATCCAACATCCAATTATAATAAAAACTCTCAAAGAATGGGTAGAGAAGGAAAGTACCTTGACATAATAAAGGTCATATATGACAAACCCACAGCCAACATCATACTCAAGGGGGAAAAACTGAAAGTCATCCCTCTGAAAACAGGAACAAGACAAGGGTGCCCGCTCTCACCACTCTTATTCAACACAGTACTGGAGGTTCTGGCCAGAGCAATTAGGCAAGAAAAAGGAATAAAAGGAATACAAATAGGCAACGAAGAAGTGAAACTCTCCCTATTTGAGGATGACATGATCTTATATGCAGAAAACCTTAAAGAATCCATTGGAAAACTATTAGAAACAATCAACAACTACAGCAAAGTTGCAGGGTACGAAATCAACTTACAGTTACATTTCCATATGCCAACAATGAACTAACAGAAAGAGATCTCAAGACGACAATCCCATTTATAATTGCAACAAAAAGAATAAAATATCTAGGAATAAATTTAACCAAGGAAGTGAAAGACCTATACTATGATAACTATAAGACATTATTCAGTGAAATTAATGATGACATAAAGAAATGGAAAGAATATTCCCTGCACCTGCAGTGGAAGAATAAACATAGTTAAAATGTCCATACTACCTAAAGCAATCTGCAGATTCAATGCAATCCCAATCAGAATCCCAAGGACATTCTTCACAGAAATAGAACGAAAAATACTAACATTCATATGGGGCAACAAAAGACCCCGAATAGCTAAAGCAATCCTGAGAAAAAAGAACAAAGCTGGAGGCATCATTATCCCTCCAAACATACTTCAAACAAACTTCAAAACATACTACAAAGTAATAGTAATCAAAACAGCATGATACTGGTACAACAGACATGCAGATCAATGGAACAGAATTGAAAGCCCACAGATAAAACCTCACATCTACGGGAAGCTAATCTTTGACAAAGGAGCTGAGAACATACAATGGAGAAAGGAAAGTCTCTTCAATAAATGGTGCTGGGAAAACTGGACAGCCACTTGCAAAAGAATGAAATTAGACCATCTTATTTTGCCATACACAAAAATTAACTCAAAATGGATCAAAGAGCTGAAGGTGAGACATGAAACTATAAAACTCATGGAAGAAAATATGGGCAATACACTATTCATCATCAGTCATAAAGGGATCTTTTCAAATTCCATGTCTACTCAGACAAGGGAAACAAACAAACAAAAAAATGAACAAGTAGGACTACATCAGATTAAAGAGCTTCTACAAGGCAAATGAAACCAGGATCAGAATGAACAGGCAACACACCAGCTGGGAGAAAATAATTTCAAAGCATACATCCAACAAGGGGCTAATCTCCACAATATATAAAGAACTCACATAACTGAACAACAAGAAAACAACAACCCGATCCAAAAATGGGCAGAGGAAATGAGCAGACACTTCTCCAAAGAAGACATACAGGTGGCCAATAGGGAGATGCCAATCAAAACCATGCTAAGATATCATCTTACACCCATTAGAATGGTTATAATAACCAAGACAAAAAACAACAAATGCTGGAGAGGCTGTGGAGAAACAGGTACCCTAAGTCACTACTGGTGAGAATGCAAACTGGCACAGCCTCTATGGAAATCAGTATGGAGATTCCTCAAAAAATTAAAAATAGAAATACCTTATGACCCAGCTATCCCACTATTGGGCATCTACCCAATGAACCTGAAATCAACAATCCAAAGAGGCTTATGCAGCCCTATGTTCATCGCAGCCTTATTCACTATAGACAAGACATGGAAGCAACCCAAGTGTCCCTCGACTGATGATTGAATAAAGAAGATGTGGTATATGCACACAATGGAATACTACTCAGCCGTAAAAAAAAGACAATATATTCCCATTTGCAACAACATGGATGGACCTGGAAGGTATTACATTAAGTGAAATAAGCCAGGAAGAGAAAGACAAACACCACATGATTTCACGATAAACCAACACACGGAAAAGAGAACTGTTTGGTGGTTACCAGGGGCAAGGGGGGTGGGGTGTGGGCACAAGGGGTAGAGGGATGCATTTACATGGTGACTGACAAACAATAATGTACAACAAAAATTTCACAATAAGGAAAAAAAATTGTTACGAGGGAAGATCTCATGATAAGTGTTCTTACCACAGTAAATTAAAATACAAAAAAAAAAAACACTGGAGAGTGGGAGGGAAGATGCAACACAGAGGGAAAGATGGAGAACAGAGAAAGGGACGGACACAGAGAGGGGCGCATGAAGAGCTCAGCCTGTAGCCCCTTCCCTGGGAAAAGGGAGAGAAGAACCTGGCCTCAGGCAGAGGCACAGAGCAGTGATGGAGGACATCAGAGAAGCCAAGGCAGGGGGAGGGCAGAGTGACATGGGGAGGCCCCATGACAGAGGACAGATGGTTTGAAGTTGTGGGAGACACTGAGAGGAGGACAGAGAGTGTGAAAGGGGGAAATAGGGTGACATAAACAACTGTCTTCTTTCTGGAGTGGTTGACAATCAGGAACCAAGGATATCAGTGCAGCAGTGACACAAGGACATCACCGCTCCAACCCACCCCCTGCACCAGGAGACTAGACCAAACTCTAGCCCGGCTTCTAGAGCAGAAGGCTGTGTCCTAGGATGACCCCAAGCCCCCTCGTCCATTCAAATGCCTGCCTGACAAAGCTCCACGCTGCCAGGAACATTGACTCTTTGTTGTAGCCAATACCTGATGAGGGGATTCTGACCTCCCTTCTGAGAGCATTTATGAAAAAGGGCTTGTCATGGTGAATATGTGTCGTCTGCAACTCAGAAGCATCTCTGTCAAGGACCTGAGAGCCATTCCTTTGAAATGGAATCATGAAGAAGGGTAAGGCCTCTTTCCCAGTCTCTGTCTGGCTTCACCTGGGACAATCAGCAATATCCCTGGACTTCATGCCCCGAGCATTCACTGAGGGCCCTGCCCACTTATGGCTCACCCTAAATGCACATTTCAGAAACTAGCAACTCCCAGGAAATTTCACCTTAAGCCAATCTGGGGATCATCCCCTCTGAAGTCCTGACAGTTGGGCCAGCTCCCTTCTGGACACTCAGGACATTCTGGAGGCAGCACCAAAAAGGGCCACAAGGTGGCTAAAGACAAACCTCAACCACTCTTTTGGTGTGACCTATATCTGGGTCATGATGACCTGGTTGCAGGAAAAACTGTGTCCACAGATGACCTTCCACCACCCAGCACTTTCCTCTCCTGGAAACAATATGACAATTGAGAGGTATGGGGTCCTGTGGGGTATTGTAGGATGTGGATACCTAGTTTCTCTACGATTGCTTCACCCTTTTACACCACGACTAGGAAGTAGTTTCCAGAGCCAGGAGTCTAGAATTCCCCATCCAAAGATGCTTTCCAGAACTTTCAGGGCTCTCTGCTTTTGCCCCCCACACATGGACTTCCCAATTCCTTCCTACGTTTCTCTTTGTGCATGAACCAGAGGGTTGTGCCCTTGGAAGACTATCCCCCAAACACCAGAGACCTGTAGGGTCTTTAGGATAAACCTGCACCCTGGAACTCAGGCATGTCCCTCTTACATGGGAGCCACGGCTGCAACTGCCAAACTTTTCCAAGCCACCTCTGCCTTGGTGTTGGGTCATCGCTGGTGAGACATGTTCCTCATGGTGGACAGACCAACTGTTTCATGAGAACACACAGCACTTCTCTGTGTCTCCACTCACCTCACATGAAACTCTACTACTGTCCCCCTCACGTCACCACACCCTGCTGACAAAACCTTAATCCTGCTGCCTGCTTCACTGACCTGATGGGACACCCCAGGATGGTGTCAGACCATCATCTCATCCTAGATTAGACTTCCCCAAGTGGATGCTCTATGGCTTTACGTCCCAGGCTTGATGTCCAAGACTCTTTGTGTCCAGTTACTCTTTATGTCCAAGGCTCCCGCTGTAACTGACAAGGGCTCGTTCTGCTCACCATATCCCTCCATCCAATCAACTGCAAACAAGTCAGCGGGTGAGAAAAGGATTTATTGAATTAACCAGCAAAATTGGAAGATGGTGGACTCACATCCCAAAGACCGTCTTCAACACGCACAGAATCCTGAGGCAGTTGCATAGGGACTAGTGGGTTATGAAGGACGGGCTCAGGAACGTTGACCATCTGGCATCAGTGCCCGGAAAGGCCACCCCAGGTCTTTCAGTTGTCATTGATGAAGGATGCCAGCATAATGTTCTTCTCTGAGGAGGTCGCCATGTTCCTAAGAAACTCAAAAGAACAAAGTCATCATCCATCACTATTCAGAGGTACATGTGTCAGCTAGGATTATTTCCCAGAGAGTAGCTATTTATCTCCTGGGCTACATGCAAGGTAAAATATACAGCCTGGGTGAGTTAGTCAGAGGTTATTCTAAGTTACAACATGGCTTCCCTCATGTCAACCTTGCTTCAGGCCAGTATCACCACCTCTGGAGGGAGGATGGGACCTTCCAGGCTGGAAGTGCCATGACTACTCAACACACCCTCTGGAATATTAAGCCCTGCTGTATGATGAATGAGCTTAAATGGTTGAGTAATTTGCTCTCACTTTGGCTTGCAGAAGAGCAGAAGGAATGAAGGTGAATATCTACAGTGACAGCCTCTATAGCTTTGGGGTCATACAGGATGTGGGTGTGTTATGGAAACAGAAAGGATTTATGACCGCAGCCAGAACCCCCATCAAGAATGGACACCAAATAACAGCACTTACTGAGGCACGGTTAATGTATCTGTAAGTGAGCATAAGTGAGGCCACCTTGTTACATCAAATCGCCCCAGCCCTTCCTCTGTGTGACTGCTCACTGCTCAGCACGTACTCCAAAAAATTCACATGCTCTCCTGATTTATGGCCTCCGCTTACCTATGTACTCCTCAATAGCTTGATAAATTAAAAACTTTGTTCTGAGTTTCTCTCCAGGAACAGGCAGACCACAGGTGGGAAACACCCCTACAAGGTATCCATCACAGCTGACAAAAGAATGGAACAAATTGATGCCTGGAGCCCATCACACTTGAAGACCAACATCCCTGGACCCTCTCCTTCCTGCCTATTTTCCTATATAACTGCCTCAAAATTCTGTAATCTTTGAAGATGGGCCTTTCAGACATTAGTCACCTGTCTTCAAATTTGCGAGCTAATCTAATTAAACTTCATTTCTCGATCCCTAACTCGTTGTGATTAATTGGCTCAGATCATGGCGAGCGGAGCAAGCCCATTGCTCGGTATCCAATTCTGGCACCCTGGGTAGGATGAGCCTCTGCCCGTGGCTAGTCGACTTGGAGGAAGCTGTTTTGGGATTTTTTTCCCCTGCAGCTGCCAGGCGGCTTTTTCTTTTCCTTTTTCCTGCTTGGGGAATTCCCTTTGTGGCTTCCTCACTTGCTGACTGCCTCTAAAGCTTCAGTGATCGGGAATTCAAGGACTGGATTGTACGCTGACAAGCTTGTGTCTGCAGCTAGGTGAGTCGTCCGGAATGCGCCTCCCGGGTACTGTATTCCTTTTTTCCGTGTCTGGGGGCCTTGGGCAGACCAAGGTCCCTCTGGTTTAGGCAAAGTTGTTTAGGGATAAAGGAAGGAACATACTGCCTAGTATATTATCTGGAATACTGGGCTCTGGTTTTTCTGTGGTGCACACGCCTGTATGGTCTGTTCTCCTGTTGAGGGTGTGTGTTGTTCCACTAGTCTGTGTGCCAGTTTCTCTCTGTGTCAGAATCCCTCAGCACACTTCCAGTGCTTCTTACGTCATCTGTGGGGACGTGAAGTTTGCACCCTTTTCTGTCGAGTGTCAAGCCAGAATTGCACACCTCAATGTGGGCACTGCTGTTTGTGTGTTAACACTTGGGTGGAAACCATGAGAGCACAGCCCGACCATCTTATCACCCTCTTTGTGTGTCTTGTCTGGCACCTTCTTTGCTGTCATTGTGGGGAAGTTAGGTTTGGGCTTAAAGTAAGCTGGACTTGGACTTCCTGCAAAATAGAGACTTTCTGCCAGGCACCTGACCTCCCACACCGGTGCTGGGAAATTAGACCTTACCTCTTGCCTCTTTGGCTTGTTTACCACTGGTGTGAGAACTGTACACTTGGGCAATGTGGGATTTGGATAAGTCCCATAGTTATCTGGACACCCAGAGTCAATCCTTGCACCCTTTTCCTGGTCCATTAATTGTCAAACACAAACTTTATTGCCATGGGCACCACTCCGTCCATTCCAAAATAAGGGCCCACTAGGGTACACGTTTGCTAATTGGGCTGATTTCAGTTATGAGCCAATGATAAAGAAAAGGATGATCTTTTACTATAATGTAGCCTGGCCCCAATATACACTGGGCTCAGGAGAAAAATGGCCCCCAATTGGGTCACTCAATTATGATACCATCTTGCAGCTAAAATGATTGTGCAAGAAGAAAAGAAAGAAAGACAAAATCCCCTATGTTTAAGCCTTTATGCTGCTATGTCTAGATCAGGGAAGAGGGCACAACGGACCGAGGAGTCCCCCGCTCCTCCTCCTCCTCCCCTTTGCCAGGCGCACGGCTGTCCAAGGGAAAACGCCTGAAGGATTGCCAGCTCTAAGAGATGGACTCTCCTTCTCCAACCGGCAAGGGACACAATTCAGTCAGGCGGCCCTTCCCGGAGCAGGGAAATTTCCACTGCGAAAATATCCCATAGGTATAAATGGACAAAGGCAACTGGCTGGCTTCATTTGGATGCACTCTCCTTTCTCTACCTAGAGTCTTTTTAATTGGAAAATTTTATATGCCTGAATGCCCTGTTCTCCTCTTGGGACCAAACCTTCTGTGTAAACTCAATGCTCAAGTGACTTTTGCTCCAGGCCAGCTAGAAGTTCAGGTGCCACCAGAATAATCATCCTTTTGGTTCCAGATGGCCCCGCCAGGTGTTCAAACACCTCCTCCTGGCCTGCTGCCACTGGAAATCTTCAAGGATGTAAGACAGGACCTAAGGGCAAAAGGGAAGCCTGGGAAAACAAAGAATGTCCAGCCAATACATATAGCCTGAAACAATATCTGCTAAGACAGGAGGCTTAAAAGGGCATTCAGCCAGTGCTGCAGAAATTCCTGGTGGCAAAATTAATCAGACCTGCTCATTCACCATATAATACTCCTATTCTCCCGCTCAGAAAAAAAAAAAAAAACAACCAATTCAGAGAAATATCCATTTGTTCAGGACCTTAGTGTCATGAACAAGTTCAGAACCTGCACCCTGTGGTGCCCAGCCCTTACTCCTTGCTAACCAACATTCCAGGTGAATACGGCTGGCTTTCAGTATGGACATAAAGAATGCATTCTTCTGCATACGGCTCAAAGAAGAATCACAAGTATTTGCTTTTGAATGGCGCGACCCAGACACTCAGGCGACTCAAAAATATTGCTGGACAGTGCTCCCCCAGGGCTTCAAAAACTCCCGAACACTATCTGGGGAGGCCCTAGCTAAAGACTTGAGCCACTTATAGTCACAACAAGAATTGCTGTTACAGTACATGGATGACTTGCTGATAGTGAGCCCGACTTACGAGCAGTGTCTGGCCAACACAAGAAAGACCTTAAATCATTTTGCTGAATGTGGGTACAAGGTCTCACAAAAGAAAGCACAGATCTGCAAACAAAATCTAGATGCTTAGGGTTTACATTATCAGAAGGCCAGAGGGAACTGCTGCCAGACCAATAAAGGGCTAGAGCATGCCTGACCCTCCCACCACCCTGCAACAGCGACGAGGGTTCTTGGGCATGGCTGGTTTCTGAAAACCCCTCTATGAGGTTCTAAAGAGGCTGGACTGGGAGCCACCAGAATGGACAAAGGAGTGTCAGGTAGACTTCGATACCATCAAGGCAAAGTTAATTTCAGCCCCAGCTTTGGGACTTCCCAACTTGGACAAGCCCTTCAGCTTCTACGTACATGCAAGGCAGGGAATAAACATGGGGGCTTTAATTCAAAAGCTGGGCAGGACCTCTCAGCAAATCTCTTATTTTTCCAAACAATTAGATCAAACTGTCAAAGACTAGGCCCCTGCCTCAGGGCAGTGGCCGCTCCCTGTGACACCCAGCAGGAAGCTGAAAATTTCACCCTGGGCCAACTCACCACGGTATATGTGCCACATCAAGTACTCACGTTATTGGAGTAAAAAGGGGGATTCTGGCTCACTTCAGAAGGGATGGAGAAATACCAGGCCATCCTTTTGGAAAATCCAAATGTACAGATGCAAGTATCGTCCTCCCTAAACCCAGCCACCTTACTCCCTGATGAGACATCAGAAGCCTTAGAACATGACTGCTTACAAGTTATGGAGACAATGTCTTCTAGCCGACCTGATTTGTTGGACTGTCCGTTGGAAGAACTGGACTTGGAACTCTTCACAGGTGACAACAGCTTCATGGGTTAAGGTAAGAGATGTGTGGGATACGTGGTCATAACTTTACGAAAGACTTTAGAGGGTAAAGCCCTACCCCCAGGAACATTGACTCAAAAGGCAGAAATCATCGCCCTCACTTGAGCTCTACATCTAGCTCAAGGGAGAAAAGTAAATGTATACACAGATTCCTGGTATGCTTTTGCTGTAGTTCATGCTCATGGGACAATCAGGAGGGAAAGGGGACTCTTAACAGCAGAAAAAAAGGAAATCAGACATGGCCCTAAATGTTTTAAAACTGCTTGGTGCTGTTAATGAGCCTGCCCAGGAAGCTATCATACATTGCCCTGCCCCCCAGAGGGAAAACCTGTTGAATCCAGAAAGACATCATAGGGCCCCACCTCCAAAACACTATAAAACAGGTGACTAAAAATTGCATAACCTGTGCAAAGAGCAACCCCAAGACCACTTCCATTTCCCCACATCTGGGCACTCCGCATAAATCTAATTGGCCTACTAAAGACTGGCAAATAGACTTTACCCAGATGCCCTGGACAACTGGGAATTTCAAGTTTTTCTTAGTGTTTGTGGACACCTCCACCAGGTGGGTAGAAGCCTTTCCCACTAGGACTGAGACATCATCAGAAGTCACTCTCATGTTGCTAAAAAAAATCACCCCTAGGTTTCATCTGCCTAATACCTTACAGAATGATAATGGACCAGCTTTTGTCTCCCAAATAACCCAACAAGTGTCCAGAAGCTTAGACATCTGATGAATACTACACTCATCTTGGAAACCTCAATCAACTGAAAAAAAATGGAAAAAAAAAATCACACCTTCAAAGAAAATAACCGTTAGCAAAATCAATAAGGAAACACAACTAACTTGGGATGAAGCACTGGCCCTTGCTTGACGTGCTAAGAGTTATAGTAGCTCCCTGAAGTGGACTTAAGTTTAGCCCTTTAAAAATGCTCTATGGGAGAGTCCTTCAGGCATCTTCCCCTGGGATTCTATCTCTGGAGGTTTTAAGGAACGTCATGATTACTAATTATGTTAAATCATTAAGCTCTGTAGTAACTTCTGTCCATGAGTTTGCTCATCATAGGTCTGCATATCCACCTGATGTCCCTCCACATGCCTTCTGACCTGGTGAACATGCTTTACTGAAAACTTGGAAAGACCAGGGACCCGAAAACCAGTTGTCATCCAAGTGGATGGGCCCCTTTAAGTGGTGAGAAGATTTAGGTGAATTCTTCTCTTCTTTTGAGATTCCCCAAAATATCCTGAGGTTCTTTGCACCTGCCAGGGAAGTGACCCTCTTTATTCAGCTGGTAAGGTTGCTGGGAACCCTGTAAACAAGGTACCAGGCCAATATTTCCAAGTGGCTTCATTTCATAAAGTCAATCTTTCTCCCTTAGCCCTTTGGTCATATCTGAGTCTATGCATGTTTCTCTCAAATGTGACATTCTAGTCTAAGCTTTGGTAATATTACCAATGTTTCAAACTGTATCCTGTTATAAGAACAACAGATTCTTGTTGAACTGATGCAAATAACTACATTGCCATGAGAATAAGAATATTCACTCACTAAGAGTTGGTAAATTCTGGAGGGATCAGATAGGGAGAAAAATATGAATGTTTGAGTTCTGCTTACAAAGATATAATTTGCAAACGGCTATAAGCCATACTTAGCTTAAGAGAAAAGAGAAAAGGGTTTTCTTAAATGTGAAAAAGCAAAACATTAAAAAATCAGCAATATTTCAAATGAAAAAGTCATAAAAATTACACTCATCCTCATCAGTTAATTTAGTCCCATAACTTTTAATTTTTTTTTAGCAGTTCCGTGATGTCATCAGTTTCTCCATTAGAGTTCTGTAATTTCCCAGCTATTTCAGTTTTATGATGTGAAAGTTCATCAGAAACCAGTATTCTAGTGTAAATGTCAGAGTCCTTTCCAAGAATCTCTCTGGAAATGATGACATGCCTATTTCAATCAAACCAACAAACTTAAGCTTTCATTTACCAAAGATCACTTACTTTAAACCAGTTAAATAGAGCTCTTAATTTGGCCCATGCCATCTGGAGGTAGAAAAATATCTCACACTGTACGGGCTCAGGCAACTCAATAGATTGACTTCCTTTAGTAGGTTTGATTAACATTGTCTGAAGGGCAGATTTATATGCTGTTTTACACTATCAATACTGAGGGAATGTTTCCCCCAGTGAGACACAATGTCTATCCCCACAATACAATTTATAATATAATCATGCAAAAGAGCTGTAATCACTTAATTCCATCAACTCTTATACCTCCAATCATAGCTTTCATTAGCACTTCATCAAAAATGTCGGTCTTCTCTGTCCATGTGTTGGTTTATATTCCACAATTAAGTGAGATCATACAGTGTGGGGGTAGGGGGTGGGCACAAGGGGTGAAGGGAGACCTATATATGGTGATGGACAAACAAAAATGTAAAACCCCAAATTTCACAATGTTATAAACTATTAAAACATCAATAAAAATAAAGTGTCGGTCTTATAATGTTGGTTGGGGGAAGCATTCCCATCCAGACCTAGTCCATTTTCATAACAGACTCAAGCAGGATTGATACAACCTCTTTATATAAAATTAGCTCAAACATTCCAATCTTTATAATCTTATCAACACTTATAGTTTTACATTTTTTCAATTTAATTGTAGCCTGAGTCAGAGTCTTAAGGCTAGTCATTATTTTTCTGTATTTCCTTTTTTTGTGTGTATGTGTGAGGAAGATTTGGACAATTTGAATAAATTGTGCTAACATCTGTGCTAACATCTGCCAATCCTCCTCTTTTTTTTTTTTTTTTTTTTTGCTGAGGAAGACTGGCCCTGGGCTAACATCCGTGCCCATCTTCCTCCACTTTTTATATGGGACACCACCACAGCATGGCTTGCCAAGCAGTGCGTCGGTGCGTGCCCGGGATCCGAACAGGCGAACCCTGGGCTGCCACAGCGGAGCGCACGCACTTAACCGCTTGTGCCTCTGGGCCAGCCCCTGTATTTCCTTTTTAATTTGGTCTTTTATCATAGGTACCAATAAAACAGTTATGATGAGAGCTCTCTAAAAATTTTCCCAATTTAGAACTTTATCCAATTTAAGGATCCATGATCTGGCGGTTTTCTCTGGAGTATAAAGAATATTGTGGCCATGTGATGTCATAAAAGAATATTACCTTTTTCCTTTTTCATGGGCTCGTAGCTAAAAGTTGCTCAATTATGGAGAACATAACTCAGGGGATAAGGGGGGGATCGATTTAGTGTTCCCTATAGCTGACTTAAGACAGACAAATGCACCCACACAAAGATAAAATCTGACTCCAGACAAATGCAAAACCAAAAGCAGACCCAAGTGCAATGCGTTTCTCCACTCCAAGCAAGCATTTCGCTGAGGGTGCCTGACACCAGTGGGAAGGAGGGCGCAGCAAGGGAAGGTCCCTGGGGAAAGAAGCCCGGGCAGCTGCTGGGGACCACTGATCACTCGAACCCTCACCAGGGCCTTTCAGACACGGGCACAAGAATCTGGGCTGGCTCACCAAAACTGATACCAAACCTCTTAATCTTAATTTGTGTGCCTGATGTGCAGTAAGCCAATCACAGAGACATCAGTGCTTGGAGATGGAGAAAGATTTATTCAAATTGGCCAAAATGAGAAGGTGGGAGGATAGGTTCTCTCAAATCTGCCTTAACAAGAGAAGAAAGCAGCAGGGGGTTTTAAGGAGCTAAGGGGCTTGGCAGGAGGACTTTCAGAGAAACAAAGGGGTCACTCCCGATGAACCCCTGGGCAATCTGACTTCTGGACATCAAGGGCAGCTGGGGCCTGGTTATCCGGTGGTGGTAACTTCCTTGACAGCATTCTCCTTCTATAAAACAGCTCATAAATCCTTGTGACCCTTGAGTCACCCCTCAGATTAAACAGGAAAACAGCAAATTGACAAGATTCACTTCTTTTCATAACAAGGTGGAAAGGTAATCATGTTGCATATTTACAGTAACCCGCAGGTACCCAGCTTCATATCGATTCCCTCTCCATCTTTTTTGTTTGTGTGTTTCCTGACAGTTTATTTGATGAAGGAACAAGGTGGTGTGTCCTGTAGTTTTCCACAAAGACTGTGCCTTTGCCGAGGATCTGTCCACCATGTGGTTGAACTTGATTCTGTTTCCAGTAAACTGCCTCCTGTTTCCAGTAATCAACGAAGCGACATCAGGCGTAGTGTTCTGTGCTTCCACCAGGAGGCGCACAAGATCCAGCTGTCTCCCCAGTGGCCACGTTGGGGGCCCTTGATGGTTACTGCTGAGATCCATTCATTCACTAGACTCACAAAGTGCTAATAATGTAATTCTGCCTTTGTTTTTCTATCTTTATTATTCGTACTACTTCTATTAAAAAAAAAGAAAAACACAGGGCCAGCCCCGGGGCTTAGCGGTTAAGTGCGCGCCCTCCGCTGCTGGCGGCCCGGGTTGGGATCTTGGGCGCGCACCAACGCACCGCTTCTCTGGCCATGCTGGGGCAGCATCCCACATACAGCAACTAGAAGGATGTGCAGCTATGACATACAGCTATCTACTGGGGCTTTGGGAGAAAAATAAATAAATAAATAAAATTTTAAAAAAAGAAAAAGAAAAAAACACCTCTCTTTCTCAACTAAGTGAATAACCTGAGGTCCAGCTCTTATGTGAATTTGAAAGGCAGGATAAAGGGTTGATTGAGTCTTTACCATCTGTTTTTCTTTTAAGCCAGTTTTCATATTACACACCTGGTCCCCTCATTGTGTAAGCAGGAAGACGGCTTGTCAGTGGTGGTCTGGAGGCATAGCGGTTAAGTTTGCGCACCCCGCTTTGGAGGCTTGGGAGGCGCCGGTTCGGATCCCGGGCACGCACCGATGCACTGCTTGACAAGCCGTGCTGTGGCAGGCGTCCCACATAAAGTGGAGGAAGATGGGCACAGATGTTAGCCCAGAGCCAATCTTCCTCAGCAAAATGAGGAGGATTGGCACAAATGTTGGCTCAGGGCTAATCTTCCTCAAAAAAAAAAAAGAAGAAGAAGAAGAAGACAGCTTGTCTGTTCTGCTGTTCCTGGAGGAAGGAAATGTTAAACAACAAAATCCAACTGAGTAAATTTTAAAGATCTTACTGGCTTCATTCAGTGGTTCATGAACTGGGCAGTACCCTGTCTAGAAGAAAGAAAAGAGCTCTGAAGAGCTCTCCAAGGCAAGAGATTTTTAGGCAGAAGGGAGCAGGAACAGGGAAGCTATGTTAGGTCAAAAGGCAGCTTGGCTATTGCAAGGTCACCTTCCTTTAGAGGATGGCTGGGGTCTATCAGGCAGATGACCTGACTAGTGCTGAGCAGATTCCTGGTTGAGGGGTTTAAGATTCCATGTCTGGGAGAGCTGAAACTGTCACTAAGTGAAATCTTGCTTTGGTGACGACGTGAGGCTTAGCATAAGAGACTCTGTTTGCGGCCTGTTGCCTTGTTATCAACAGAAGAGAGCGGTCTCCTCTCACTACCCAGAGAATAATCAGATCCGTCCTCCTCACTGTCCCACGTGCTTCTCTCCTGGGCTCTCACATCCTCCATGTGCTTCCTCGTCTAGGCTTCGACCACCACCAAATACAGCACAGCAGCGACAGTGGACACAGCGAGAGGAGCCGCAGCAGGAGCAGCCGCACAGGAAGCCCTCTGACCTTGAGTTTCTGGAGGTCACATGAAATGGGATTCAATTATACCCAGTGGCCCTTTTTCATATGAAGATCCTACACCGACTCTGCCTCCAGCTCCCTGGACCCTGAGGGCTCCCCCAGTTCCTCACCAGAGACTGCAGGGACCGTGGTGTTCAGCCCGCAGTGTCCCACGTGGCAGGCGAACCTCTGCTCCTCTCCAGGCAGGATCCGAATGTCCACCCAGGTCTGGTAGGTCCCGTCCCCACTGGGCAGGATGGCCCCAGGCCCAAAGGTGCCCTGGTGCATGGGCTCCCCATCCTGAAGCCAGGTCAGGGTGGCACCCCGAGGATAGAAGCTAAAAGCCCAGCACCTCAGGATGACCTTGCCCAGCAGGTTCTTACTGTGGGTCACAGTCACTGACGGGGGATCTGGGGGGACACAAAGCAGAGTTCAGTGAGGCCAAGACACTCCCTCCTTCCACTGCAGGGAAACAAAGAGCAGGAACTAGCCAGCCCTTAGAAGTGACCCGTGCACATTCGCCCCCAGCCACCCCTCCAGGGGGGCTACAGCCCCAGTGGAGAGGGGACTGTGGGAGGCCCCCATGCTGCTCCAACAGCCCCAGGACCCTCCGAGGGTGTCAGGCCCTCGCCCACCTGGAGAGCCTGAGAGAAGACGAACTCTCTGCTCTCAGGGGCCAGTGGATCCACCTGAGGATGCTCAGCACACGGTTCTGAAGAATTTTTAGGTACTGATGGGAGAGAGGGGCTGCTCTGGTCCACAGGGAGTGAGCATCCGTCCTCGGTGATATACGTCCTTCCTCCCCAACAGAATCAGCTCCACATACTCCAGGGGGAGATGGAGGGACTGTCCACAAGGATGGCCAGCTGGCCCCGCTGCCGGATTCTTTTGTCCTGGGCCTTACATTCCTCTGGGGACCTCTGGCTGATGATAGGGGTTTTCATTGCCCACTCTAGCCACCCCCACCCCGCACACCAGTATCCACTCTTTCGTTTTATTTTCTGTCACAAGACTTAGACAAGGAGGAAACTTGAAACTGGACTTTTCTAAAAGTGGAAGCAGAACAAAAGTGGCATGACCTGGTAATGACTCTGGATGATTTGCATTGAATATGTGACCCTTGCTGCACAGCTGGAATATTCTGTTCTATCTTGGCTCCCAGCCAAGTTGGCCCCATCTTAGGGCCTTTACCAAGGAGTTCAAACCAAGATGTCCCCCCCACTCAAAGTCAACATCACAGAGAATGATGGTCTTGGAGAGAAAAGGTTTCCCTCTCCTGACTGCCTGGGGCCTGAGGTTTTGAGATCCAGGCCCACATCCTGGGACTTCTCCAGCTGATGAACCAGCAATGGGTCCAGAGAGGGTCACTCACCCACCCACATGGGTGTGCCTCTCCGACAATTCAGTCAGAACTCATCACTTAACCTAAGGCCAGGGCAGGACAGCCACTCAGAGAACAAGAGGAAAGTTCTCTTCCTTGTAGGAACCAGGGGCAGACTCAGTGGGTGGACCTTCCCGTCCAGGTCAGTACCTGTATTCTCCAGGAGGTCCCTCCAGGAGGCCAGGTATCTCCAGAGTTGGGCAGGACAAGTCACACACAGGAAATGCTTAACCAGATCAGCCCTGGGGCCTTGGGTCTCCCAGAGCTTCTTGATGTGCTGGGCTGAGGGCATGGCCAACGTCCAAGTGAGGGTCTGTGAGTCGAAGGTGAGGAAGTCCTGCCCTTTGTAGCCCAAGCGCCAGAAGCCTCTAGTGCTGTCTCCCTGGAGCTCACAGCCCAGTGTGGCCTGGAGGGAGTGAAGGCCTGGCCCATCCCAGGCAGTGACCTGTCACCTCACTGTCCCAGAACCTCTACACCCAACAGGACTCCCGCCCAGAGGGGTATGTCGTCTCCTCCACCCAAATGTGAGGAACCTGGTGCAGTCTCACGGGGGCGTCACCTTTCTGTGCAATTCCAGCCTTGCTGTGCCCTCCCCTCCCCCAGCTGCAGGATAAACAGGGCAGGGACCAGACTCAGACCCATGTGCCCCTGGCCCTGCCCCCACTCACCCGAGCCCTGGCCCTGCTGGCCCATGACCTCTGTCAGCATCTGTCTGAGCTGCAGCTCCTTCTCCTTCAGGTCTTCAGTCTCTCTCTCCCAGGTCTCAGCTCCCAGGTCCATCTTGATCCCTAGACCCCGGGGCTCTGCCCTCTGACTCTCGCCATCACAGCGCAGGAAGAGTTTATCATCAAAGTACCCCAGGGCCAGGACCTGGGGCTTCCCAGGCCTGTCCAGGGACAGGGCCATGAGGTCATAGCGGAGAGTGTGGGTTCCTGAGGGAGGAGGACACGTGGGTGACTCGCCCTGCCAAGTTCCATGTTTCTAACAGCTGACTCTGTCTTAAGTCATTTAAATCAGGCTGCTCTGTCCTGACGCATCCCAGAGGGGAGTGCGAGGAACCAAGCAGAGCATTTTGTGATGGACAGGACGAGAGGAAGAGAGGGTCAGGCAAAAAGATTAGGGTGGAAAGAGATTAGAGAGGCGTTAAGAGGTGGAAGAGAAAGCAGGAGTCTATTTGGGCAGAGAGAGAAGCAGAAATGACTGAGATCACAGCTGCACAGGGTGGGAGACTGGGAGCCTCCGATAGGCAGAACGGAAATCTCCCACGGTCTTCTAGACAAAGAAGAGAGGAACTGCCAGGCTCTCAGCTGAAACCTGTGAAAGTCACAGCGCCGATTACGGAATCCTACCAGAACTGTGACCCTGTGCTGACCCAGGTTGATCCTGATTGAACTGAGGTGATAAGGCCCTTGTATTGGCTGCTGAACCAAGGAAAAGAATAACCCTTTCTGAGTGGCAAATAACATCAACTAAAGCCAAGGCGGGTGTATGGTAGGTAGCGGCCAGGATTCAACGTGAATTTGTTGATGTCCATAGAGGCAGGATAGAAGACTGGTAATCAGGAAATGGAGCAGATCCCAGAGAACTGGAGCCAACATGAAACAATTTCGATGTTGGTATTAGCAGAAAAAAATTTTAATAGAAATGTTCAAGAAAATAGAAAAACATGGGCAATGGTGGCAGAAGCAGTTAAGTGCACGCGCTCCGCTGCGGCGGCCCGGGGTTTGCCGGTTCGGACTGAAATCACAGCTGCACAGGGCTGGAGACTGGGAGCCTCCGAAAGGCAGGACTGAAATCTCCCACGGTCTTTCAGGACTGAGAAGAGAGGAACTGCCAGGCTCTCAGCTGAAACCTGTGAAGGTCACAGTGCCGATAACGGAATCCTACTAGAACTGTGACCCTGTGCTGACCCAGGTCGATCCTGATTGAACTGAGGTGATAAGGCCCTTGTATCTGCTGAAGCGAGGGAAAGAATAAACCTTTCCTGGGCAGCAAATAACATCAACTGAAGCCAAGACAGGTGTAATGTAGGTAACGGCCAGGATTCAACGTGAATTTGTTGACCTTCAAAGAGGCAGGAATACGAGACTGGTAATCAAGAAATGAAGAGAATCCCAGAGAATCGGAGCCAACCTGCAAATGATCCAGATGTTGCTATTACCAGAAAAAAATTTAATATTAATATGTTTAAGAAAATAGAAGAAAATGGGCAAAATATTTGAAAGGAAAGAGGATTTCACCAGAGAACAGAAGTGTATAAAAATAAAATGGGAATTCTAGAAATGAAATAAACAGTGTCTGAAGTTTTGAACTCACTGGATGGGATCTGCAGCAGATGAGACAGAGAAAAACAGGATTAGTGAGCTGGAGGATGGGAAAATGAAATATACAAAAACAGAAGCTTAGAGAAATATGAATGGAGAAAAAGGAAAGCTAAGCATAAGTGACATGGGCCACCCTCTCATCTATACACTGGAGTTTAGGTAGAGAAGAGAGAAAATGCAACACTGGCATTACTCGAAGAATTAATAGCCAAGTACTGTCCAGAACAGATGAAAGACATCAACACCAGGTTCAGGAATCTCTCAGTTTTAAGCAGGATAAACAGAAACAAAGTCCCCTAGAACATCATGGCCAAAATACTGAACAGCCGAGACAGAGAGAAACATTGCAAATAAAAACACCCAGAGAAAATAAGACATATTACTTTTAGGGAGCATTTTATAAGACCAGCAGAGCTGACTTCTCAACAGAAATGATGGAAAGCGGAACACAATGAAATGACATCTTCCAAGTGGTGAAATAAAATCATCGCCAACTTACAAATCTATAGCCAGGAAAAATAGTATATTGGGAGGAAGTCAAAATAAAGATGGTTTAAGAAAAGAAAATGTGGATAGTCACTGCTATCAGGTCTGCACTAAATGAAAAACCAACGGGAGCTCTTCAGGCAGAGGAGATGTTATCCCAGAATGAAAGAAGCAAACGCAGGCAGGAAGCCCAAAGACCAACTGTGTGAGTAGATCCGAGGAATACTGAAGGAACAGAACCATCATTTTCATGTTCTGTGGAATTTAAAGTATATGTACAACTAAAGTTTATGACAACAATAATGTTAGACTTTGGGGGGCTAGGAAAGGGAGTTTAAAGGTCTAGCCATATCTGGGAATTGTTAAAAGTCATAATTAGTATTTGACCACAATACTAATACATATTATAATCTCTAAAATGACCACTTTGAGAAGAGTAAGAGATGTACAATTAACAAATTAATAGAAAAAAGAAATGGAGTATTGAAAAAGCTAGATATCCAAAAGGAAGGAAAAGGAGAAAAAAGGAACAAATAGATTGGCTAAATAGAAGATATAGAGCGAGATGGTAGATATAAACCTAAATATAACAGTGATTACATTAATGTGAGTGGACTAAAAACCCCATGTCAAAGAATAAGGCTATCAGATTAAAAGGTTAAAAGAAAAAAATCACAAAATCAAATTATGTAGCTTATAAGAGTCACACAAAGACATCAGAAGACTCAAATGGAAAGGATGGAAAAACGATATAAATGTCATCTCTAACCAGAAGAAGGCTGGCATCGCTCTACTAACATCCGATCAGGTTTTAAGACAAAAAGCATTATTGGCGTAAAGAGAGGCCCATGCAATGGGAGACTTCACCATATAAATCTGTATGTTTCCAATTACACAGCCTTAGTGTACATAAAGCAAAATTAGCAAAACTAAAAAGACAGATCCAAAACACTTCGAGAGATGTTAACACCTCTCCCACAATAACCAGAGTACAAGCAGATATAAAATCCAGAAGGTACACAGTCTGAACCACAGAATTAACCTGACACAGTTGACCCACATGGAACAGACAGCATTTCTATGCCCACAGGGGACGTTGTCCAAAAGCAGCCAGACACTGAGACATGAAGAGTGATTCCACGATTGTCAGAGGATTGAAACCATTCAGAATATGTTATCTGACCACTGTGGTAATAAGCTAGGAGTCAATTTTGAAAACAGATATCTAGAAAACCCCCAATTGCTTGGAAATTAAACAGCATGCTTGATACAGTCTATGAGTCAAAGAAGAAATCATAAGGGAAATTACAAAATATTTTGAACTGAATGAGATTGAAAACAACACATATCCCACCTTGGGAGTGCTACTGAAGTAATGACTGGAGGGCAAAACAGCCTTAAATGCAGATATTAGAGAAAAAGGGACTAAATATTGAACTTTCTCAGCTTCGAGATCAAGATATTAGAAAAAGAACATAAAATACATGACAAAAGTCAAAGAGATAATAAAGATAAAAGGAGAAATCAGTGCAATAGAAAACTACATACAATAACAATGGACAAATTTCTCAAAAAAAAATTCATTTTACCAAAGTTGATATAGGAAGAAAAAGTCAATGGTCCCTTATATGTTAAGAAATTATGGCCATGATTAAATATTTCCCAGCAAGAAAACTCCAGGCCCAGATGGATTCATTGGTTAATTCTAACAAACGTTTAAGATTAAAACAACATTATACAAAAGGTCGTGGAAGATGGAACACGAGAGAGCACCCCAGATATGTTTCATAAGGCCAGCACAAATCTGGTGCCCCCCAAGACCCTCACCTGCCTCCCTGCCAGTCCACGTCCCCAGACCTTTACCACCCCCATACTGCAGCCCCTCAGACACCCGCCCCTTCCGTGGACCCCAGATACTCACCATCCCCCACCAAGGCTCCCAAATACCAGCTTCCCTGCTGATCACCTTCCCCCTTCACGAGGACCACACACACACACACACACTCGCCATCCCCCTCCGTAGCCGCCCACAAGCTCCTTGCTACTTCCCTCACTCACTGCTAGTTTCACCGCAACCCCCCTCCCACATTTCCCGCCCCCACACTCCCTCCTCCAGCCCCTCACCTGCCTCCCTGCCTTCCCCAGAGACCCTCACCGTCCCCCACCACGGGCCCCAGGCACTCACCTGGCTCCCTGCGGACACCACATCCAGAGATCGCCCCCCCACGGAGTGCCCCGGACACTCACCGCCCCCCTCTCCACGTGTCTCCGGGGAACCCTCACCGTCCTCCCCGCCCGCCCCTCCCAGCCCCCCAGACCCTCACCTGCCTCCTGCAGCCCCTCCGTCCCAGGCAACACCGCGCCCACACCACCACCCTGAGGACCCGCCAGACCCTCCCCACATCCCCTCTCCCCGCCCCCGCGCCCCTCAAACACTCCTGCCCCCTTCCGTAGAGCCCCCTGCAAGCGCGCCCTCCGCAAGTCCTAATGTCCCCTCTCCTCCCGCCAGACCCACACGAAGCCCGGTCCCCCATCCGCACCCAGACTCCCCTCATCCCCCACCGCCGCCCAGGCGCTCACCAGGGGGGAACCCCCGCGACTCCTCCAGCAGCAGCAACAGGAGCAGCAGGTGGCTCAGGGCTCTGGGGACCCCCGGGGACACTAACCCCATTCCTGTCCAGAGGTCCTGATACCAAAACAAGTGGGCTCGCCTCCTGGTGAGTTAAATAAGACTCTACACCAGTGGAAGTTGTCTACAAAGTAAAGTGTATTTGTAGTAAATAGAAGGCCCTGAGGAATCATAGCCAAAGGAAGCAGGAACTTGTATTTCTGTTGGGGAATGAATATTCAAAAGCGAGAGGCGGGTATTCGCTTGCGCAGGTTCAGTTGGAAAACGTGCCTCCGCACACTGCAGGTCACCCTAACGAGGCTTAATCTCCTCCTGAAGGGATCTTCCTCGGAAAATTAAGGCAAGGTCATGGGCGGAGCTCTTGTAGGGAGGCTTGGTTAGCTTCAGGGTGGCAGCTGGTTGTGTCTAAGTAATATTAAAACAGTTAAATGCTTCCAGACCCACACTTGAGTCCCTGGGGGGGGGGGGCGGGGGGGGTGTCACAGTCTGCGTGGGCGATGTGAAAATCTGTGGTTTCCTGCATCCCCTTTCATTGTCCGTCTTGTAGCGGAAGGCCCAGCCCAACTTACTCTGCGTGTTAACGGTGAGCGCCAGAGCCTCCCAAGGACCCCAACTCGCCATCAGCTTGGCCAAGGACCCCGTCTGTGCTTCAAGAGTCCTAGATTCCCTCTGGCTGAGGAGGTGGAGGGGCTGAAGTCTGTCTGGTCCGGGTGTTCAGGGTCTCTGTGACCCCCACCCACGAACAGGCCCGCCGGAGTCCAGTCCTGTGTCTGCTCTGCTGTGGCTGCCCCTGCTGAGGAGAGACCCCATCCCACAACAGGGTGGGGTCTGCTGTGTGTGGAGCTCAGAAGCCCCTTCACCACAAGCTGAGTTGTGGCCTTGAGGCTCCCTACCCTTCACCCCTCCCCTCAGACTAAGCCCCTCATCCTCGCCTTTCTTCCCTAGGTAAAGGAAGTGGGAGGGTCTCAGCCCCCTAAGGAGGTCACCAGTCAGGGCTGAGGCTTTTCCTCCAGGGAAGCGAGCCTGGCAGGCAGGCTGTGAGCAGAGGAGAGACTTGCAGTGTCGCCCAGGACAAGATCTTACTGCAGTGGGGAGGGTCGCACCATCACCAGGTCCAGCTGGGGGGCCTTGGAAAAGGGTCTTTGGGACAAGATCCTGCTGTGAGGGAGGGTCTGGGGCCTGGTGTAGGTCAGGGGGTCAGGGAGGAGGCTGCAGAAGGAATGTGGCTGAGATGCTGTTGCTTGGTGAGTGTGTTTGTGTGGGGGTGCCCCAGGGGAGGGGATTCTGGGGGATCTGAAAGAGCTCCAGTAGGAGGGCGCTGTGAAGGTGAGAAGGGAAGGCATCTGGTGCCTGCAAGCCCAGGGAAGCTGACAGTGAGCCTCGAGGGGCCTCCACAGGCCTCAGGCCTCAAAACCAACGTGACAGGATCAAGTGGGCGCCGCTGATGGCAGACCCCTCCAGGCCCAGAAACCCCCCAAGTCCCTCAGGGCCACATTCATGATGATGGGGTGGGGAGGAGAGAGACACATCTCATGTCAGAAGGGGAGGCTGGGAGCCTTCCCCAGCAGGGGGGCCCCACGGGGCACAGCTGTGTAGAAACTTCACATGAGGAGGACACAGGGGTCGGGGAGACAACTGGAAGGGAAAGAGGTTTGCAAAGAACTTCAGGCGGCAATTCTGGGAAGTTACTATGTGAAGATGCAAACATCCAGTCAGATACACGTGGAGAACAGTGCTTTCATCCATCATCCATCCATCCATCCATCCATCCATCCTCCATCCATCCATCCATCCTTCCATCCATCCATCCTTCCATCCATCCATCCTTCCATCCTTCCATCCATCCTTCCATCCATCCATCCATCCTTCCATCCATCCATCCATCCTCCATCCATCCATCCATCCTTCCATCCATCCATCCTTCCATCCATCCTTCCATCCATCCATTTATTCATTCAGTGATCCCTGAGCATCTGCTTTGTGCTCAGCCCTGAGCTAGATGATCTGGGACACATGGTGACTTAGGCCCAGGCCCTGTCTTTCTGAGTCTTACTGTCCAGTGGAGAACACAGGCCACCCAGACACTGAAGACCTAGAGTGAGCAGGGCTGGATGGGATACACAGGGGTCAGAGGTGTCTAGCTGGAGGTGAGATTTTAAGAATGGGAGAGAACTGTGACTATTTCAGAGAGGCTGAGCCCTGGGATGGCAGATGGCAGGCAGGGAGAGGGGGCTGCAGGGGCGGTCACCATGTGGGCCTCCGTGAGGACTGTGGATTTTATTCTCAGTGCACTGGGAGCCCTGGATGGGACACAAGCAGAAGATGGAAGTGGTCATGAGACAGGTAGCTGGGTAGACATGAGCAGGGCATCGTGGCTGGAGACCTTGCTGTATCAGTGAAGCGTCTTGCTGGCATCATACAAGATGCAGATAAAGGGGAACTGAGACCTGCCTGACACCACTCCCAGAGTCTGAGGCCATCAACCATGAGGATAAAAATAACAGGTGCACAAACAGCACATACAAAGCCTCTTCTCTACACCTCTAGAGGACATGGAACTTTCTTTAATTCACCTACAAATTCCATATGCATTAGCCCCCCTTCCACGGGGGATGACTGCCATGACAGTTCCGGAGATTCCCCTTGAACAACAAGAACTCCCCCTCCCAACATGTGGGTGGGGGAAAAGCCATTATTGGCAGATAAACAGATAATGTTAATTCCCTTCTAACGGCCCAAATAAAATTCAAACTAACCCAAGACTCGGGGCTGATGCGCTCTCTGGCACTGCCCGCTCCTCGATTGGAGTGTATCTGACCTTTCCTCTACTGAATCTTTGCTTGCTTACTGTTCCCGGTGTGTCGGTGTCTGAATTCCTCACTTATGCTGACCAAGAACCTGGGCGACCTGACTCTCCAGTCCGGTTACAGTCAGACTTGTGGCACATCCTGGTGTCTGTCTGCTGTTAGCAGGGTGGACAGGAGACAGGAGACCAGGAAGGAGGCTGCTGTAGCAGAAACAGTTGTGCACGGCCGGCCCCGTGGCTTGGCGGTTGGGTGCGCGCGCCCTGCTACTGGTGGCCCGTGTTCAGTCCCAGGCGAGCACCGACGCACCGCTTCTCCGGCCATGCTGGGGCCACGTCCCACATGCAGCGACTAGAGGGATTTGCAGCTATGACACACAGCTATTTACTTGTGATTTGGGGAAAAAAAAGAAAAGAAAAAAAAAAGAAACAATTGTGCAGTTGCCAGAGTCCTGAATGTCAGAGTTCTCTCCATGGCGAGTGGGGGCAGCACACGCCCCACCCAGCCCCATCTCTCTCTGCTCTTTTAGCCTCCTGTCCCTACAGCTGCAGGTAGAGCAGTGGTTTCCAAACCTCTATTAGGTTGTAAAAAAATTGAGTAGTTCATAACTGTTATGGTTTTAAAATTTGAAAGTAAAAACAGATTAGAGAATAGAAGAGTGTGCACTACAGAGAATCTTATCCACTATTGTTGAAAGAAACTTTATTTGGACTGTGTGCGAGCCACAGAATGCTGTGACATCAGTTCTTCCTGGGGAGTGGAGGCCAAACAATTACTAAGCAGAGGGTCGGAGACGGCTCCAGCCACAGGCTCATCTCCTCCTTTTCCAAGAGCCACTGCCTTAAACTGCCCATCATGTCATCCAGGAAGGGGTCCAGCTGTCATTTGTTCCAGGTGTTTCCTGGGGAGCCTGCAGGCGGGCTCGGCACCCAGCCTGGTTGTCTCTGTTGTGAAGAGGGTGAGGTGGAGCCTGGAGTCAGGGTCAGAGAGAGGTGCCCGGTGCCCAGGGCAGCATTGGGGTTGGCGTCTCTGGGGAGGGAGGAGCCCAGCTGGAGTCTGGAGCCTGGTGTCTCAGGGTGGCTGAGTCAGGCTCTGAGGCAGGAATGTGGAGGGAGAGGGGACAGGGCAGAGGGGTCAGAGGCTGTGCTGGAGGGCAGTGGCTGGTCCTGAGATGTGTGGACACTGAGAGCCACTACTCAACAGCATTGAGGCCTTGGGGTCAGGCAGCCCTGGGTTCGAATCCTGCCTCTACCCCTCCTCAAAGTGTCAAAAACACCCCTTTACAGATATCTCTGTACAACTCTCTGTAACCAAGAGGGAGGCGCCCTTCTGGATGTTTGTCTCTGACAGCTTTCAAGCCCCAAGCTCTCCCTTCAGCCTCTCTCTCTGGCCAGCTCTGAGAGTCTGCAGGCTCCCTCCTTTCACCCCTACAGGAAGTTCAAACCCCAGTAAACAAGACTTGCCCAACTCCTAGCCAAAAGAAAAGCCAAAGCTGATGACCTCGCTTCTCTCTGGATGAAACCCGAGCCTTCTCCTTAGGGAATCCTACTGCTGTCTCCTGTGTGTTAATAAACTTTATTTCATGTACATTAGTTCCCCTATGTCATTCCTCCTGATCACCATATACATTCCTGCTCGAGAGACTGTTCTGCATCCAGCAGGGATCCCTAGGCACCACAAATCACCACCACCAACAGCAAAAATGCTACAGTCAGCTGCCTCTGCACTGCCCAGTCTCGTTGTCACTGTCTGGGGACCTGTCTGCTGCCTCTAGTGGACTTAAAACTCTGTGACACCGGGGAGTAACCCTGCCATGGCCACAGCCATGTGCCCCGCTGTTGGAGATTCTGTCTCCTCCAGAGACAAGAGGACACTCAGGTTCTCATGGGAAATCAGAGACACAGAAACCCCATTGGTTGAATTCTCTCTGCCCAGTTTCCTCTATGTAGGGAAGATCCTGGCATGAGACCCTTCTGCGGGTTACAGACACAGGACTCAGTCACCAAGCACCCAGCCAGTAGCCTCCATCAGTCCTGGAACCAGCCCTCTGGAAAGGACGAGCAGGCCCTGGTGTCAGGCACCCCTATCAAACCCCAAGTAAGACGTTCCCACAGCTCCTGGGCGGTGCTGGGAGATCTGTGCTTCTGGAATGTGAAAGACAGAAGGAAATTGGTGTTTCCTCCCCTCACAGGTTTTCCCACAGTCTTCCCCTTTGACCCAGGAGCTAAATAGGCTGAAACCCCCTCCTGGCAGCACTGGGGTGTTATTTCCGTCGTCCTGAGGGAGCCCCTCCAGGGGACAGGCAGGGACATGGAGGAATTTCAGCTGTGCAGGGAGGAGGTCAACTATGCAGGACGGGGACTGCTCGGTGCCACAGGCCCTGTCTCGTGCTTGCTGATGGGGTGAGGGCAGGGTGGTTTTCGCTCGTCCTGCTTTCTTCGCGTTTCAGGCCTGATTCCTGTTTCCTGCAACAGGGCTTTCCGTGGCCACCACCTGGACGCTCACACCAGATTCATCCCCTGATTAACATGCTCAGCAGCACTCGCAGCAAACAGACACCACACAACCCAATAGAAGTAGGAGGGGCTTTAGAACAGAGAATGAGAGGCTGATAAATTCCCTGGTAGGGCCAGACACGCTCCACGCTGTGACTCCAGACGCGCCCCATACAACACTGTCAGACCAGAAAAGTTTAATGTTTGTGATTAAAAAAAAAACTGAAATCTAGAGTGACGTCAGCATCATGGCAGAGTGAGCTTTCCTGTACTCTTACCCCAATAAGATACAACAAAAGGGACAGTCACACTCCAACAAGGGACTCTTACACAGCAAAAAGGAAGATTGGAAATACTCACACTGCTGCACATCTGAGAGTGATGTGCTGGGCCCCCCGGAGAAAGTAGGGAGAGGTAAGGAGAAATGCTTTCCCTCCCCATCAGACTGGCCATTCAGATCTGCCTGGCTCCCAGAGAGAGGGGAGGGACGGTCCTCTGAGGGGAAACTACAGCTCTTTGCGCTCTCTCAGCCGGTGGGAAACCCCACACAGAGGACTCAGAATTGCTGCAGGGGTGCCATCAACATCTGAGCACCCCAGGAGAGCAGACAACGAGGGGTGAGCAAGAAGGCTTCCACTCCAGGGACCCAGCCAGCAAAAGAGAGAGCCCCTCTCCCCCCGACATGCCCAACACTGCAGCTCAGCCGACCAGAAAGAGCGGCTGGTGTGGATCACCGGTGGCTCAGGTTACACAGCCCTTAACTCCCACACAGTGGTGGCAGGTAGAAAATGCAACCAGATATTTCCAGGATGAGGAAAAACAAATCAAATACAGGAACCACAATGCAAAGGTACATTAAATTGCCAGACCAGAAGGAAAATGACAAGCACCCAGCAATCAACCCTGAAGGCACAAAAATCCATAACCTAAACGACAGAGAATTCAAAATAGCTATCTTAAAAACACTCAACAAAATACAAGAAAACACAGATAAACAAGTCAACGAGATAAGGAGTTTTTTCACAAAAGAGATTGAAATCATAAAGAAAAACCAATCAGTATTGATGGAGATGAAGAACACAATGGAGGAAATAAAGGAGAATCTGGACTCTTTAAAGAACAGAGCTGACAATATGGAGCAAAGAATTAGCATTATAGAGGATAGGAATACAGATGTGCTCCAGATGGAGGAGGAGAGAGAACTAAGACTAAAAAGAAATGAAGAAAGTCTCCAAGAAATTTCCAACTCAATTAGGAAGTGTAACATAAGAATTATAGGTATTCCTGAGGGAAAGGAGAGGGAAAGAGGAACAGAGAGCCTATTCAAGGAAATAATAGCTGAGAACTTCCCAAATCTGGGGAAGGAGGAGGGAATACCAGTAAGTGAAGCCAATAGGTTGCCTAAATATGTCAACAGGCAAAGGCCCACTCCACAGCATATGGTAGTAAGGCTGGCTAAACTCAATGACAAAGAAACAATATTAAGGGCGGCTAGACAGAAACAAAAAATAATGTACAAAGGAACTCCCATCAGGCTCTTAGAAGATTTCTCAACAGAAACTTTACAGGCTAGGAGAGACTGGAACAATATATTAAAAATACTGAAAGACAAAAACTTTCAGCCAAGAATACTCTATCCAGCAAAAACATCCTTCAAATATGATGGAGAAATAATAACATTCCAAGATAAACAGAAGCTAAGGGAGTTCATGGCCATGAGACCCCCACCACAAGAAATGCTCAAGAAGACACCCCTCAGGCCTGCAGAAAAGAAGAGAAAGGGAATACAAAGCTTGGAGCAAGGAGAAAAATAGGTAGACAAAATCAGAAAAAGAGTAGATCTTTACCAGAATAGGTGAGCAACCACTTAAATACCAAAATCAAAGATCAAAGGAAGGAATTCAATAAAAATAAATGTAACATCATCACTGTAAACACACCCCCACAGCACAGGATAGAATAAGTTGTGACAAGAATAACTTAGAAGGGGAAGAGGAAAGAGATCGAATTGACTTAGTATAAGAAAATAAGAGACCATCAGATAATGGACTATCTCATACACAAGATTTTTTTATACAAACCTCATGGTAACCACTAAACAAATAGTCAGAACAAAATCACATATGATAAATAAAGAGAAAACTACAAGAGTCATAAGACAGAACAACCAAACTGAATTGGCAGTCCAAAACACATGGGACAAGAAACAAAGGAAATGCAAAAGAACCAGAAAATAAGTGACAAAACAGCAACATTAAGCCCTCATATAGCAATACTCTAAATGTAAATGGATTGAACTCTACAATGAAAAGATACAGAGTGGCAGGATGGATTAAAAAGCAAGACCCAACAATATTCTGCCTCCAGGAAACACATCTCAGCTCTAAAGACAAGCACAGGCTCAGAGTGAAAGGATGGAAGACAATACTTCAAGCTAATGGCAAACAAAAGAAAGCAGGTGTTGCCATACTCATATCAGACAAAGTAGACTTCAAGGTAAAACAGCTTAAGAAAGAGAAAGAAGGGAAATATATAATGATAAAAGGGACACTCCACCAAGAAGACATATCAATTATAAATATATATGCAGCCAACATAGGTGCATATAGGAGCTCCAAAGTACATAAAGCAACTATTAACAAACCTAAAAGGAGATATTAACAACAACACAATAATAGTAGGGGATCTTAATACCCCACTTACATCAATGGATAGATCATCCAGACAAAAAGTCAATAAAGAAACAGTGGACTTAAATGAAAAACTGGAAGAGATGGACCTAGTAGACATACACAGAGCACTCCATCCAAAAACAGCTGACTGCACATTCTTCTCAAGCATGCATGGAACATTCTCAAGGATAGACCATATGTTGGGAAACAAAGCAAGCCTCAATAAATATAAGAAGACTGACATCATAACAAGCATCTTTTCAGACCATAATGCTATGTAACTGGAAATCAACTACAAGAAAAAAACTGGGAAAGTGACAAAGATGTGGAGATTAAACAACATGCTACTGAACAACCAATGGATCATTGATGAAATTAAAGGAGAAATCAAAAAATATCTGGAAAGAGACGAAAATGAAATTATGCCATACCAACTCATGTGGGATTCAGTAAAAGTGATCCTGAGAGGGACACTCATAGTGTTACAAGCCCACCTTAACAAACAAGAAAAAGCCCAAATAAACAACCTTAAATTACACCTAACAGAACTAGAAAAAGAAGAACACACACCCACAAAGCCCAAAGTCAGCAGAAGGAGAGAAATAATAAAAATCAGAGCAGAAATAAATGAAAGTGAGACCAAAAAAAAAAAAAAGTAGAAAGGATTAAAGAAACAAAGAGTTGGTTCTCTGAGAAGATAAACAAAATTGACAAACCCTTAGCCAGACTTACTACGAAAAAAACAGAAAAGGCTCAAATAAATAAAATTAGAAATGAGGGACCAGCCCCATGGCTTAGTGATTAAGCACACATGCTCGGCTACTGGCGGCCCGGGTTCAGATCCCGGGCGCGCACCGATGCAGGCTTGTCCGGCCATGCTGAGGTGGCGTCCCACATACAGCAACTAGAAAGATGTGCAACTATGACATACAACTGTCTACTGGGGCCTTGGGGAGAAAAAGGGAAAAAAAGGAGGAGGATTGGCAATAGATGTTAGCTCAGGGCTGGTCTTCCTCAGCAAAAAAGAGGAGGACTGGCATGGGTGTTAGCTCAGGGCTGATCTCCCTCAGAAAAAAAAAAAAAGATGCAATCCTGTAACTATTGTATGATTTTGTTTGTTTGTTTGTTTTTGTGAGTAGATCAGCCCTGTGCTAACATCTACCAATCCTCCTCTTTTTTTGCTGAGGAAGACTGGCCCTGGGCTAACATCCATGCCCATCTTCCTCCACTTTATATGGGATGCTGCCACAGCATGGCTTGCCAAGCAGTGTGTCAGTGCACGGCTGGGATCCGAACTAGTGAACCCCAGGCTGCCGCAGCAGAGCACATGCACTTAACCGCTTGTGCCACTGGGCTGGCCCCTGTAACTATTGTTTGAAGTAAAATTGTAAAAAAAAACAAAAGTTACTACTTTAAAAAATAAATAAATAAATAAAATTAGAAATGAAAGAGGAGAAATTACAACAAATACCACGGTAATACAAAGGATTATAAGAGAATACTATGAGAAACCATATGCCAACAAATTAGACAATCTAGAAGAAATGGATAAATTCTTAGACTCATACAACCTCCCAAAACTGAACCAAGAAGAAATAGAGAATCTGAATAGACCAATCACAGGTAAAGAGATTGAAACAGTAATCAAAAGTCTCCCCAAAAATAGAAGTCCAGGACCAGATGGCTTCTCCAGTGAATTTTACCAAACATTCAAAGAAGATTTAATACCCATCCTTTTCAAACTATTCCAAAATATAGAGGAAGATGGAACACTTCCTAACTCATTCTACGAGGCCAACATCACCCTGATACCAAAGCCAGACAAAGACAATACAAAGAAGGAAAATTAGAGGCCAGTATCACTGATGAACATAGATGCAAAAATCCACAACAAAATATTGGCAAACCAAATACAGCAACACATGAAAAAGATCATACAGCATGATCAAGTGGGATTTATATCAGGGATGCAGGGATGGTTCAACATCCACAAATCAATCAACGTGATACACCATATCAACAAAATGAAGAATAAAAACCACATGGTCATCTCAGTAGACACAGAAAAGGCATTTGACAAGATCCAACATCCATTTATCAAAAAAACTCTCAACAAAATGGGTATAGAAGGAAAGTACCTCGATGTAATAAAGGCTATTTATGACAAACCCACAGCCAACATCTACTCAACCAGGAAAGGCTGAAAGCCATTCCTCTGAGAAGAGGAATGAGACAAGGCTGCCCACTCTCACCACTCTTATTCAACATAGTACTGGAGGTTTTGGCCAGAGCTATTAGGCAAGAAAAAGGAATAAAAGAAATCCAACTAGGCAATGAAGAAGTGAAAATCGCACTATTTGCAGACAACGTGATTTTATATATAGAAAACCCTAAAGAATCTATTGGAAAACTATTAGAAATAATCAACAACTACAGCAAAGTCCCAGGGTACAAAATCAGTCTACAAAAATCAGTTGCATTTCTGTACGTTAATAACGAACTAACAGAAAGAGAGCTCAAAAAAATAATACCATTTACAATTCGGGCTGGCCTGGTGGCTTAGTGGTTAAGTGTGCGCACTCCGCTACTGGCAGCCCAGGTTCAGATCCCGGGTGCACACCAACGCACCGCTTCTCCGGCCATGCTGAGGCCGTGTCCCACATACAGCAACTAGAAGGGTGTGCAACTATGACATACAACTATCTACTGGGGCTTTGGGGGGAAAAAAAAAGGAGGAGGATTGGCAATAGATGTTAGCTCAGAGCCAGTATTCCTCATCAAAAAGAGGAGGATAAGCATGGATGTTAGCTCAGAGCTGATTTTCCTCACACACACAAAAAATACAATTGCATCAAAAAGAATAAAATATATAGGAACAAATCTTACCAAGGAGGTGAAAGACCTATACAATGAAAACTACAAGACATTATTGAAAGAAATCGATGATGACATAAAGAAATGGAAAGACATCTCATGCACATGGATTGGAAGAATAAACATAGTTAAAATGTCTATATTACCTAAAGCAATCTACAGATTCTATGCAATCCCAATCAGAATACCAATGACATTCTTCACGGAAATAGAAAAAAGAATATTAAAATTCATATGGGGCAACAAAAGACCCCGAATAGCTAAAGCAATCCTCAGAAAAAAGAACAAAACTAGAGGAATCACAATCCCTGACTTCAAAACATACTACAAAGCAACAGTAATCAAAACAGCATGGTACTGGTACAAAAACAGACACAGAGATCAAAGGAACAGAATTGAAAGCCCAGAAATAAAACCACACATATACGGACAGCTAATTTTTGACAAAGGAGCTAAGAACATACAATGGAGAAAGGAAAGTCTCTTCAATAAATCGTGTTGGGAAAACTGGACAGCCACACACTAAAGAATGAAACCAGACCAGTTCCTTTCACCATACAGAAAAATTAACTCAAAATGGATCAAAGACCTGAAAGTGAGACCTGAAACTATAAAACTCATAGAAGAAAATATAGGCAACACATTATTTGACATTGGTCATAAAGGAATCTTTTTGGATGCCATGCCTACTCAGACTAGGGAAACTAAGAAAAAATAAGCAAATGGGACTTTATCAGATTAAAGACCTTCTACAAGACAAATGAAAGCAGGATCAAAACGAATAGACAAGCCATCAGCTGGGAGAAATTATTTGCAAAACATATATCTGACAAGGGGTTAATCTCCATAATATATAAAGAACTCAAACAACTGAACAACAAAATCAAACAACCCGATCAAAAAATGGGCAGAGGAAATGAACAGACACTTCTCCAAAGAAGATACACAGATGGCCAATAGGCACATGAAAAGATGTTCAACATCGCTAATCACCAGGGAAATGCAAATCAAAACAACACTAAGGTATCACCTCATGCCCATTAGAGTGGCTATAATCACCAAGACAAAAAACAACAAATGTTGGAGAGGACGTGTAGAAACAGGAACCCTCGTACACAGCTGGTGGGAATGCAAACTGGTGCAGCCTCTATGGAAAACAGTATGGAGATTCCCCAAAAAATTAAAAATAGAAATACTCTATGATCCAACTGTCCTGCTACTGGGAATCTATCCAAGGAACCTGAAATCAACAATCCAAAGAGGCTTATGCACCCCTATGTTCACTGCAGCATTATTCACTACAGCCAACAAATGGAAGCAACCCGCGTCCCTCAACTGATGATTGGATCAAGAAGATGTGGTATATATATACAATGGAATACTACTCAGCCACAAAGAAGACAAAATCATCCCATTTGCAACAAGATGGATGGACCTGGAGGGTATTATGTTCAGTGAAATAAGCCAGAAAGAGAAAGACAAACACTGTATGATCTCACTCATGTGGAATATAAACCAACACATGGACAGAGAAAACTGTATTATGGTTACCAGGAGCAATGGGACAAGGGGTGGGCACAAGGGGTGAAGGGAGACATGTATATGGTGCTTGACAAACAAAAATGTACGACCGCGACCAAAATTTCACACTGTTATAAACTATTAAGACATCAATAAAAAAAAACAAAAAAACTGGATTCTACCCAGAAAAACACAGAGCAGTTTCCACGTACATGAGTCATCCCACCTTCCTGTGTGGACGGGAAAAGCACAATTACATCACATATGAGAAGAGGATGCACCACGTGGGAGCGCTGGGGTGACTGGGTGTCCCATCATTGGGCACATGTCTTGGAAGGGACCACATTATGCACAAGTTCAGATGACTTCCACGATCTCTATAACCTGAGCTCAGTCCCAGGGCTGTGCAAAGAGAGACTCCAACTCCTCCTCCCAGAGGAGCATAAGGAGATACAATCAGGAGGCAACAGTGATGCAGGAAAACACAGGCAGATGGTGACCTTGAGGTTTCACCCAAAATCCTCTCAGGCCTGTAGGTAGGCTTGGGACTCACCATCCTAAGTGCCATGACTGGACATCCAGCACATTCCCTCACCATCCAAGGGCATATTATGTTTATGAAAGAGTATATACTAATGCAGGTTGTTGGCAGGTCCCCAATAATATTCAAGGAGAGAAAATTTATACCCATAAAAATTGCATCTGGCCAGAAAATGACTGGCAGGAGTAGTGTGGTCCTTGTCCCCTCAGAAGGGGAGGAACCGGCAGGGGGCGGGGAAGCTGAGAGGGGAGGGGAGGGCAGGGAGCGATGTACACACACCAGATACAGAGCAAGAGAAATGGAGACAGGGGCTGATGGTCAAAAGACTCACCACCAGTGGGATCTATAGGGACTTGACAGTCTGGGAATCAATAACCCAGGACTAATGCCACTAGAGGGAAGTCGTGCCAACTGGACAAGAAAGAGGAGCCAAAGAGCAGTCAGGCATCTAGGACTCAGCCTAACAGCTGGGTTGCAGGGTTACTCCCTGGGGGAGAGAGGAGGTCATCACAGAGAACTTCCTGCCCTTGGAGTGAAGATCAGGAGACTACAGAGCATGTCGAAGACTGAAGTTCAGGTGAGAGGACAGACGTGGACAAGTTAATCATGACTGCTTACATCACCAATGGGTTACATGTCAGTACTTTCTTGGCCATAACAGGAAAATAGAAGACAGAATATTTTATTTTATTCTTATAGCACAAAGAACTATTTGCACAACATCAAGTGACTTTTTTAATGAAACAAAGCTGTTCTTCCAGAAGAACTGAATAAATGGGAAGATTTCCCAGGGAGATGGATTAGAAAATTTATTATTGTTTAGATGGCAATGCTCTCTCAAATGGATCTAAAGAGTCAACATTATCCTTATAAAAACCCAACCACTCTTTCTGTAGAAATTGACAACCAGAACCTAAAATTCATGATAGACTAGGAGCCCAGAGTAGTCAATACAATCTTGACAAAGAAGAAAATACTTGGAGGACTCACACCTCCTGGTTTCCAAGCTCATGACTAAGCTACAGTAATCAGGACAGTGTGGTCCTGGCAGAAGGATAGACATATATTTCCAGGGAATATAATTGAGACACCATGGATAAACTCTTACTTTTATGCTCAACTGATGGTCAAAGGTGACAAGACAATTCAATAGAGGAAAGAATAGTGTTTTCGACAACTTGATATCCACATGCAAAACAATGATGTGGACTTGTACCTCACATCATGTTAAAAATTAACCCAAAATGTATCAAAGAAATAAATGTAAGATCTAAAACTATGAAACTCATAGAAGAAAACATAGGCAGTACGCTCTTTGACATTGGTCTTAGCAACATATTTTCAAGCACCATGTCTGACCGGGCAAGAGAAACAACAGAAAAAATAAATAAATGGGACTACATCAAACTAAAAAGCTTCTTCACAGCAAAGGAAACAATCAACAAAACGAAAAGACAACCTAACAATTGGGAGAAGATATTTGCCAACCATACATCTGATAAGGGGTCAATGTCCAAAATATATAAAGATCTCATGCATCTCAACAACAAAAAAACTAACAACTCAATTGAAAAATGGTCAAAAGACCTGAACAGACATTTCTCCAAAGAAGATATACAGATGGCCAACAGGCACATGAAAAGATGTTCAACATCATTAACCATCAGGGAAATGCAAATCAAAACTACAATGAGATACCTCACGCTTGTCAGAATGGCTATAACTAACAAGACAGGAAACAACATGTGTTGGAGAGGATGTGGAGAGAAGGGAACTCTCATACACTGCTGGTTGGAGTGCAAACTGGTGCAGCCACTATGGAAAACAGTACGGAGATTTCTCAAAAAATTAAGGATAGAACTACCATATGATCCAGCTATTCCACTGCTGGGTATTTATCCAGAGAACTTGAAAACACCAATGCATAAAGATACCTGCACCCCGTGTTCACTGCAGCATTATTCACAATGGCCAAGACTTGGAAGCAACCTAAGTGCCCATCAAGGGACGAATAGATAAAGAGGAATGGAATACTATGGAATACTACTCAGCCATAAGAAATCATGAAATCCGGCCATTTGTGACAACATGGATGGACATTGAGAGTATTATGTAAAGTGAAATAAGTCAGAGGGAGAAGGTCAAATACTGTATGATCTCACTCATTAATTAGTAGACAATAACAACAACAAACAAAAACATAGACAGAGATTGGATTGATTGTTACAAGAGGGGAAGGGGGGAGGGAGGAGGGCAAAAGGGATAATTAGGCACATGTGTGGGGTGATGGGTTGTAATTAGTATTTGGGTGGTGAACATGCTGTAATCCATGCAGAAATAGAAGTATAATGATGTACACCTGAAATTTATACAATGTTATAAACCAATGTTACTGCAATAGACAAAATAAAATAAAATAAAATAAAAGAATATCATCTTCTTCCTTTTTCATGGCCTTGTAGCTAAAAGTTACCCAAATTTGGAGAACGTAACCCAGGGGGCTAGAAGTGGGGATCAATTTAGTGTTCCCCATAGCTGACTTACACACAAGACAAATGCACCAACACAAAAGTAAAATCTGACTCCGGACAAATGCAAAACCAAAAGTAGACCCAAGTCCAATGCATTTCTCCACTCCAAGAAAGCATTTCACTGAGCGTGCCCGACACCAGCGGGAAGGAGGGAGCAGCTGGAGAAGGGCCCTGGGCAAAGAAGCCCGGGCAGCTGCAGGGGACCACTGATCGCTCGAACTCTCACTGGGGCCAGCCATCCACGGGCACAAGACTCTGAGCTGTCTCGCCAAAATTGATACTGAACCTTTTAATTTCAAGTTTATGTGCGTGATGTGCAATAAGCCAATCACATCAGTGCTTGGAGATGTAGAAAGCTTTGCTTGAATTGGCCAAAACAAGAAGGTGAGTGGAAGGGGTCTCTCAAATCTACCTTAACGAGAGAAGAAAGCAGCAGGGGGTTTTATGGAGCTAAGGGGCTTGGCAGGAGGAGTTTCAGAGAAACAAAGGGGTCACTCCCAATGAACCCCTGGGAAATCCGACTTCTGGACATCAAGGGCAGCTGATTATCTGGTGATGGTAACTTTCTTGAAGGCATTCTCCTTCTTCTGCAAAACAAGCTCATAAATACTTGTGACTCTTGAGTCACCCCTCAGGTTAAACAAGAAAACAGCAAACTGACAAGATTCACTTCTTGTCATAACAAGGTGGAAAGCTAATCATATGGAATATTTACAGTAACCCGCAGGTACCCAGCTTCATATCGATTCCCTCTCCATCTTTTTTGTTTGTGTGTTTCCTGACAGTTTATTTGGTGAAGGAACAAGGTGGTTTCTCCTGTAGTTTTCCACAAAGACTGTGCCTTTGCGGAAGACCTGTCCACCATGTGGTTAAACATGATTCTCTGTTCCCAGTCAATTGCCTTCTCTTTACAGTAAATTGATGTTGGAGGGACATCAGGGGTAGTACTCTGTACTTCCACCAGGAGGCGCACTACATCCAGCTGTCTCCCCAGTGGCCATGCGGCAGCCCTTGATGGTGACTGCTGAGATCCATTCATTCATTAGGCTCACCAAGTGGTAATAATGTAATTCTATCTTTGCTTTTCTATCTTTCTTATTTGGACTACTTCTATACAAAAAAACATCTCTCTTTCTCAACTAAGTGAATATCCTGGGGTCCAGGGCTTATGCGAATTTGAAAGGCAACACCAATGGTTGAGTCTTTATCTTTTTTTTTTTTTTAAGCCAGTTGTCGTAAAACACACCTGGTCCCCTCATCCTGTAAGCAGGAAGAGGGCTTGTCTATTCTTCTCCTGCTCCTGGAGGGAAGACATGTTAAAAAACAAAATCAAACTGAGTAAGTATCAAAGATCTTACTGGCTTCATTCACAAATCATGAACCGGGCAGCATCCAGTCTAGCAGACAGAAAGGAGCTCCGAAGAGCTGTCCAAGGCAAGGGATTTTAGGAGAAGGGAGCAGGAACAGGGAAGTTAAGTTAGGCAAAAAGGCAGCTTGGTTATTGCAAGGTCACCTTCCTTTAGGGGATGGCAGGGGCCCATCAGACAGATGACCTGACTACTGCTGAGCAGATTCCTGGATGAGGGGTTTAGGATTCTATTTCTGGGAGAGCTGAAACTGTCACTGAATGAAGTCTTGCTTTGGTGACGACGTGGGACTTAGCATAAGGGACTCTGTTGGGGACTGCTGCCTTGTTTTTAACAGAAGAGAGCTGTCTCCACTCACCACCCAGAGAAGAATCAGATCCGTCCTCCTCTCTGTCCCATGTGCTTCTCCCCTGGGCTCTCACATCCTCTGTGTGCTTCCTCGTCTAGGCTTCCACCACCACCAAACACAGCACAGCAGCGACAGTGGACACAGCGAGAGGAGCCGCAGCAGGAGCAGCCGCACAGGAAGCGCTCTGACCTTGAGTTCCTGGAGGTCACCATGAAATGGGGTTCAATTACACGCAGTGGGCCCTTTTTCATACAAGGATCCCAAACCAACTCTGCCTCCAGCTCCCTGGACCCCAAGGGCTCCCCCAGTTTCTCACCAGAGACTGCAGGGACCGTGGTGTTCAGCCCGCAGTGTCCCACGTGGCAGACGAACCTCTGCTCCTCTCCTGGCAGGATCCGAGTGTCCACCCAGGTCTGGTAGGTCCCGTCCCCACTGAGCAGGCTGACCCCAGGCCCAAGGGTGACCTGGTGCATGGGCTCCCCATCTTGAAGCCAGGTCAGGGTGGTACCCCGAGGATAGAAGCTAAAAGCCCAGCACCTCAGGAGGACCTTGCCCAGCAGGTTCTTACTGAGGGTCACAGTCACTGACGGGGGACCTGGGGGGAGACAGAGCAGAGTTCACTGAGGCCAAGACGCTCCCTCCTTACACTGCAGGGAAACCAAGAGCAGGAACCAGCCAGCCCTTAGAAATGACCCGTGCACATTCGCCCCCAGCCAACCCTCCACGGGGGCTACAGCCCAGTGGAAAGTGGACTGTGGGAGGCCCCCATGCTGCTCCAACAGCCCCAGGACCCTTGGAGGGGGTCCGGCCCTCGCCCACCTGGAGAGCCTGAGAGCAGATGAACTCTCTGCTCTCAGGGGCCATCGCATCCACCTGAGGATGCTCAGCACAAAGTTCTGAAGAATTTGTAGGCACTGATGGGACAGAGGGGCTGCTCTGCTCTACATGGAGTGAGCATCTGGCCTCGGTGATGTACCTCCTTCCTTCCCAACAGAATCGGTTCCACATGCTCCAGGGGGCGATTGAGGGACTGTCCACAAGGATGGCCAGCTGGCCCTACAGCCCGATTCTTTTGTCCTGGGACTTACATTCCTCTGGGGACCTCTGGTTGATTATAGGTTTTTTCATCCGCCGCCCACCCCTACACACACCAGTATCTACTCATTCTTTTTATTCTCTCGCACAGGACTTACACAAGGGGGAAACTTGAAATTGGATTTTTCTAAAAGTGAAAGCAGAACAAAAGTAGGATGACCCTGGGAATATGATTCGGGGTACGTTGCATTTGAATATGTGACCCTTACTCCAGAGCTGGAATATTCTGTTCTACCTTGGCTCCCGGCCAAGTTGGCCCCACATTAGGGTCTCTACAAGGAGTTCAAACCTAGATGTCACCCCCACTCAAAGTCAACATCCCAGAGAATGAGGGTCTTGGAGAGAAAAGGTTTCCTTCTCCTGCCTGCCTGGGGCCTGAGGCCTGAGATCTGGGCCCACATCCTGGGACTCTCCACTTCTCCAGCTGATTGACCAGTAATGGGTCCAGAGGAGACCCCTCACCCACCAACATGGGTGTGCCTCTCCCACAATTCAGTCAGAACTCAGCACCTAACCTAAGGCCAGGGCAGGACAGCCACTCAGAGAACAGCAGGGAAGTTCTCTTCCTTGTGGGAACCAGGGGCAGACCCCGTGGGTGGACCTTTTCACCCAGGGTCAGTACCTGTATTCTCCAGGAGGCCCCTCCAGGAGGCCAGGTATCTCCAGAGTTGGGCAGGACAAGTCACACGCAGGAAATCCTTAACCAGATCAGCCCTGGGGCCTTGGGTCTCCCAGAGCTTCTTGATGTGCTGGGCTGAGGGCGTGGCCAACGTCCAAGTGAGGGTCTGTGAGTGGAAGGTGAGGAAGTCCTGCCTGTTGTAGCCCAAGCGCCAGAAGCCTCTAGTGCTGTCTCCCTGGAGCTCACAGCCCAGTGTGGCCTGGAGGGAGTGAAGGCCTGGCCCACCCCAGGCAGTGACCTGTCACCTCACTGTCCCAGAACCTCTCCACCCAACAGGACTCCAGCTCAGAGGGGTATGTCGCCTCATCCACCCAAATGTGAGGAACCTGGTGCAGTCTCAGGGGGGCCTCACCTCTCTGTGCAATTCCAGCCTTGCTGTGCCCTCCCCTCCGCCAGCTGCAGGATAAACAGGGCAGGGACCAGACTCAGAGACACGTGCCCCTGGCTCTGCCCCCACTCACCTGAGCCCTGGCCCTGCTGGCCCGTGATCTCTGTCAGCAACTGTCTGAGTTGTCGCTCCTTCTCCTTCAGGTCCTTGGTCTCTCTCCCAGGTCTCAGCTCCCAGGTCCATCTTGATCCCTAGACCCCAGGGCTTTGCCCTCTGACTCTCGCCATCATAGCGCAAGAAGAGCTCATCATCAAAGTATCCCAGGGCCAGGAACTGGGGTTTCCCAGGCCTGTCCAGGGACAGGGCCATGAGGTCGTAGCGGAGAGTGTGGGTTCCTGAGGGAGGAGGACACGTGGGCGATTCGCTGGCCAAGTTCAAGGTTTCTAACAGCTGCCTCTGTCTTGAGTCATTTAAATCAGGCTACTCTGTTCTGATCCATCCCAGAGGGGAGTGCAAGGAACCAAGCAGAGTGTTTTGTTATGGACAGGACCTGCGGAAGAGAGGGTCAGGCAAAAATATTAGAGTGGAAAGAGATTAGAGAGGCGTTAAGACGTGGAAGAGAAAGCAGGAGTATATTTGGGCAGAGAGAGAAGCAGAAATGACTCAGATCACAGCTGCACAGGGCGGGAGACTGGGAACCTCCGAAAAGCAGAACGGAAATCTCCCACGTTCTTTCAGGACTGAGAAGAGAGGAACTGCCAGCTGAAAGCTCTGAAGGTCACAGTGCCGATTACGGAATCCTACTACAACTGTGACCCTGTGCTGACCCAGGTCCATCCTGATTGAATTGAGGCGAAGAGGCCCTCGTATAGTCTGCTGAACCGAGCAAAAGAATCAACCTTTCCTGGGCAGAAAATAACATCAACTGAAGTTATGACAGGTGTGATGTAGGTAACGTCCAGGATTCAACGTGAATTTCTTGACCTCCAAAGAGGCAGGAATCCAAGACTGGTAATCAAGAAATGGAGAAGATCCCAGATAATTGGAGCCGACCTACAAACGATCCCAATGTTGATATAAGCAGAAAAAAAATTTAATATTAACAAAAAGAAAATAGAGGAAAGTGGGCAAAATATTTGAAAGGAAAGAGGATTTTACCAGAGAAAGGAAATGTATAAAAATAAAATGGGAATTCTAGCAAGGAAATACACAATGTCTTAAATTTTGAACTCACTGGATGGGATCTGCAGCACATTAGACAGAGAAAAACAGAATTAGTGAGCTGGAGGATGGGAAAATGGCAAAAGAAAAACAGAAGCTTAGAGAAATATGAATGGAGAAAAAAAGAAAGCTAAGCATAAGTGACATGTGTGACCCTGTCATCTGTGTAATTGGAGTTTCAGGAGAGAAGAGAGAAAATGCAACCCTGGCATTATTCAAAGAGATAAGACCCAAGAATTGTTCAGAACAGATGAAAGACATCAACGCCAGGTTCAGGAAGCTCTCAGCTTTAAGCAGGATAAACAGAAACAAAGCCACCTGAGAACATCATGGCCAAAATATTGAACAGTTGAGACAGAGAGAAACAATGCAAATAAAAACACCCAGAGAAAATAAGACATATTACTTTTAAGGAGCATTTTATAAGACCGTCAGAGCTGACTTCTCAACAGAAATGATGGAAAGCAGAACACAATGAAATGACATCTTCCAAGTGATGAAATAAAATCGTCACCAACTTAAAAATCTATAGCCAGGAAAAAATACTATACTGGAAGGAAGTCAAAATAAAGATGGTTTAAGAAAAAAAAATGTTCACAGTCACTGCTATCAGGTCTGCACTAAAGGAAAAGCCAATGGGAGCTCTTCAGGCAGAGGAGATGTTATCCCAGAATGAAAGAAGCAAACGCAGGCAGGAAGCCCAAAGACCAACTGTGTGAGTAGATCTGAGGAATACTGAAGGAACAGAACCATCATTTTCATGTTCTATGGAATTAAAAGTTTATGTACAACTAAAGTTTATGACAACAATAATGTGAGAGTTCGGGGGGCTGGAGTTTAATGGAGTTTGAGGTCTAGCAATATCTGGGAATTGTTAAAAGTCATAATTAGTACTTGGCTACAATACTAATACATATTATAATCTCTAAAATGACCACTGTGAGAAGAGTAAGAGATGGACAATTAACAAATTAATAGAGGAAAAAAATGGAGTATTGAGAAAGCTAGATATCCAAAAGAAGGAAAGAAAAGGAGATAAAAAGGAACAAATAGATTGGCTGAAGAGAAGGTATAGAGCGAGATGGTAGATATAAACCCAAACATAACAGTAATTACATTAACGTGAGTGGACTAAAAACTCCATGTAAAAGAATAAAGTTACCAGATACGCTTAAAAGAAAAAATCACAAAATCAACTTATGTTGCTTATAAGAGTCACACAAAGACATCAGAAGACTAAAATGGAAAGGATGGAAAAATGATATAAATGTAAGCTCTACCCAGAAGAAGGCTGGCATCGCTCTACTAACATCAGAGCAGGATTTAAGAAAAAGGACTGTTAGAGTAAAGAGAGGCCCATGCAATGGGAGATTTCACCATCATAAATCTGCATGTTTCCAATTACAAAGCTTTAGAATACATAAAGCGGGCCGGCCCCCTGGCTTAGCGGTTAGGTGAGTGCGCTCTGCTGCTGGCGGCCCGGGTTTGGATCCCGGGCGCGCACCGATACACTGCTTCTCCAGCCATGCTGAGGCCGAGTCCCACATACAGCAACTAGAAGGACGTGCAGCTATGACGTACAACTATCTACTGGGGCTTTTGGGGAAAAAAATAAATAAATAAAATTAGAATACCTAAAGCAAAATTAGCAAAACTAAAAGGAGAGAGAGATCCAAAACACTTCAAGGGATATTAACACCTGTCTCACAATAACCAGAGTACAAGCAGACATAAAATCTGCAAGGTACCCAGTCTGAGCCACAGAATTAACTTGACATAGTTAATGCATATGGAATGTTCTATGTGCACACGGAACGTTTGCCACAATCAGCCACACACAGAGACATGAAGAGTGGTTCAACAAGTGTCAGAGGATTGAAACCATTCAGAATATGTTGTCTGACCACTGTGGTAATAAGCTAGAAATCAATTTTAAAAAAAAGATATTTAGGGCCGGCCCCATGGCTTAGCATTTAAGTGCGCGCGCTCTGATACTGGCAGCCTGGGTTCGGATCCCGGGCGGGCACCGCTTTTCCGGCCATGCTGAGGCCGTGTCCCACATACAGCAACCAGAAGGATGTGCAACTATGACATGCAACTATCTACTGGGGCTTTGGGGAAAAAAGAAAAAAGGAAGAGGATTGGCAATAGATGTTAGCTCAGAGCCAGTCTTCCTCAGCAAAAAGAGGAGGATTAGCACGGATGTTAGCTCAGGGCTGATCTTCCTCACACACACACAAAAAAGATACTTAGAAAACCCCCAATTGCTTGGAAATTAAACAGCACACTTGATATAGTCCATGGATCAAAGAAGAAATTGTAAGGGAAATTACAAAATCATTGTAAGTGAATGAGAATGAAAACAATCCATATCGCACCTCGGGAGTGAAGCTAAAGTAGTGACTGGAGAGCAAGTAACAGCCTTAAATGCAGATGTTAGAAAAAAAGAAACTAAATAGTGAACCCTCTCAGCTTCAATCTCAAGACATTAGAAAAAAACATAAAATACATAACAAATGTCAAAAGATACAATAAAGATAAAAGGAGAAATCAGTGATAGAAAATTACATACAATAACAATGGACAAATTTCTCAAAAAAAGAGTCAACTTATCAAAGCTGATATAAGAAGAACAAGTCAATAGTCCCTTAAATATTAAGAAATTAAGGCCATGATTAAATATTTCCCAGCAAGAAAACTCCAGGCCCAGACGGCTTCATTGGTTAATTCTAACAAACGTTTAAGATTAAAACAATAATCTTATACAAACTGTAGCGGAAGATGGAACATGAGAGAGCACCCCGGATACGTTTCATAAGGCCAGCACAAATCTGGTGCCCCCCAAGACCCTCACCTGCCTCCCTCCTGGTTCACGTCCCCAGACCTTTACCACCCCCATACTGCAGCCCATCAGCCTCCTGCCCCTTTGTGTGGACCTCAGATACTCACCACCCCCATCATGGCTCCAAAATACCAGCTTCCCTGCTGATCACCTTCCCTCTTCACATGGACCACACGCAGACACACACAGACACACACACACACACACTCGCCATCCCCCTCTGTGGCCGCCTAAATGCTCCTTGCTACTTCCCTCACTCACTGCTAGTTTCATCACAGCCCCCCTCCCACACTTCCCGCCCCCACACTGCCTCCTCCAGACCCTCACCTGCCTCCCTGCCTTCCCCAGAGACCCTCACCGTACCCCACCACGGGCCCGAGGTACTCATCTGGCTCCCTGGGGACACCCCATCCAGACATCGCCCCCCATGGAGTACCCCGGACACTCACCACCCCCCTCTCCACGTGTCTTCAGCGAACATTTATCGTCCTCCTTGCCCGCGCCTCCCAAGCCCCCAGAAACTCACTTGCCCCCGCGGACCCTCCATCCCAGGACACATGGCGCCCACACCACCACCCTGCGGACCCGCCAGACCCTCCCCACATCCCCCTCTCCCTGGCACTGCTCCCCCCAAACGCTCCTGTCCCCTTTGGTAGAGCCCCCTGCAAGCGCGCCCTCTACAAGTCCTAATGTACCCTCTCCTCCCACCAGCCCCACACAAAGCCTGGTCCCCCATCCGCACTCAGACTCCCCCATTCCCCCATGGCCGCCCAAGCTCTCACCAGTGCAGGACCCCTGGGGTTCCTCCAGTAGCAGCAACAGGAGCAGCAGGTGGCTCAGTGGTCTGGGGTCCCCGGGGGACACTAACCCCATTCCTGTCCAGAGGTCCTGATACCAAACCAAGTGGGCTTGCTTCCTGGTGAGTTAAATAAGACCCTACACCAGTGGAAGTCGTCTCACAAAGTAAAGTGTATTTGCAGCAAATAGAAGGCCACGAGGAATCATTTCCAAAGGAAGCAGGAACTTTTATTCTGGTGGGGGAAAAAATATTCAAAAGGGAGAGGCGGGTATTCGCTTGCACAGGCTCAGTTGGAAAAGTGCTTCTGCAGACACTGCAGGTCACCCTAATGAGGCTTAATCTCCTCCTGAAGAGATCTTCCTATGAAAATTAAGGCAAGGTCATGGGCGGAGCTCTTGTAGGGAGGCTTGATTAGCTTCAGGGTGGCAGCTGGTTGTGTCTCCTTAACATAAAAACAGTTAAAGTCTTCCAAACCCACCCTCGAGGCCCTTGGAGCACTGGTCAGTCACAGTCTGGGTTGGCAATTTGAAAGCCTGTGGTTTCCAATCTCCCCTTTCATTTGCCATCTTGTAGCCTAGGGCCCAGCCCACCTTACTCTGTGTCTACGGTGAGCCCCAGAGCCTCCCAAGGACCCAAACTCGCCGTCAGATTTTCCCAGGACCCCAAATATGTGCCGCAAGGGTCCCAGATTCCCTCTGGCTGAGGAGGGGTAAGGGCTGAAGTCAGTCTGGTCCTGGGTGTTCAGGGTCTCTGTGCCCCCCACCCACGGACAGGCCGGTCTGAATCCCTGCCCTGTGTCTGCCCAGCTGTGGCTGCCCCTGCTGAGGAGAGACCCTGTCCCACAACAGGGTGGGGTCTGCTGTGTGTAGAGCTCAGAAGCCCCTTCCCCACAAGCTGAGTTGTGGAACTCGAGTCTCCCTACCCCTCCAGCTCTCCCCTCAGACTAAGGCCCTCCTCCTCTTCTTTCCTCCCCAGGTAAAGGAAGTGGGAGGGTCTCAGCCCCCTAAGAAGATCAACAAACAGGGCTGAGGCTTTTCCTCCAGGGAAGTGAGCCTGGCAGGCAGGCTGTGAGCAGAGGAGGAACTTGCAGTCTTGCCCAGGACAAGATCCTACTGCTGTGGGGAGGGTCTCACCATCAACAGGTCCAGCTGGGGGGCCCTGGGAAAGGGTCTTTGGGACAAGATCCTGCTGTGAGGGAGGGTCTGGGGCCTGGTGGAGGCCAGGGGGTCAGGGAGGAGGCTGCAGAAGGAATGCGGCAGAGATGCTGTTGCTTGGTGAGTGTGTTTGTGTGTCGGGGTGCCCCAGGGGAGGGGATTCTGGGCGTCTGAAAGAGCTCCAGTAGGAGGGTGCTGTGCAGGTGAGAAGGGAAGGCATCTGATGCCTGCAAGCCCAGGGAAGCTGACAGTGAGCCTCGAGGGGTCTCCACAGGTCTCAGGCCTCAAGACCAACGTAACAGGATCAAGTGGACGCCCCTGATGGCAGACCCCTCCAGGCCCAGAAACCTCCCAGGTCCCTCAGGGCCACATTCATGATGATGGGGTGGGGAGGAGAGAGACACATCTCATGTCAGAAGGGGAGGCTGGGACCCTTCCCCAGCAGTGGGGTCCCACGGGGCACAGCTGTGCAGAAACTTCGCATGAGGAGGACACAGGGGTGGAGGAGACAACTGGAAGGGAAATGTCCTGACATGAGTACAGCCATGTTTGGCCGCTTCATTGACCTATAGACGCCAGCACACAAAGAAATACAAAGCTGCTTTCTGTGTGGTGGGAACTGGCCTTTTCCCGGGAACTGGCCTTTCTCCCATGGAGGGAGTTGCAAGTTGTAACAGTTCAAGCTCTTGGAGCGTCGTAGCACGGGATGGACTGGCCATCTGTGCCGGGCTGAGACAATAACCAGAGAGAACAATGCACGTACACAACTACTGGGCTGGGACGTTAGCCAGGGGGCTCAGTGCACGTACGCCACTGATAACTGTTTTGTGCATGGAAACACTATGCACAGTGTTCCACCTGTGGAAGGGACACCTTGCCCAGGACGTGTGATCCTTGCCCAGCCGCGTCGATTGACAGGGCTCTCCCGGCACTGGGTCATGGATATTGTGAGTAACTGATTTGATGTGAGTAATTGATTTACTGTGAAGTAACTGATTTGATGTGTTCTCTTTTCAGTCAACCTGGTGTTTCTCTTTCTGGTTGATTTGTGTCATTTCCCTTCAGTCGATCTGGTGTTTCCCTTTCCGATCGATCTGATGTTTTTCCCTCTTATTATATGACCTATTCGGATCTGCTGCTATCTCAGCCGATGTGGATGTTTTCCCTTTCCAGTCGAGCTGGTGTTTTTTCCCTCTTATTATTTGACCTATTCGGATCTGTTTGTGGACTATCGCCTTTACTATCCTCTATATAATAAAATATACCTTCAGTCCATTTGTTTGGAGTGGAAAGTGTCTTTTATGTCTCCGATCGAATCCCCGAACCTCTCATAACATAATTGGCGCTGTGAGCAGGATTCGATTAAGGAGATGCCTTTCCTATTCAAATGAAAGGTAACTGAAGCCAAGGTGGAAGAAATTCCAGGATGGGAGGACCCTCCCTTTTGCACTGTGGCTGGGGAGTGGGCTCGTAGGTCAGGGTTATGTGAAGCTTGGGATGCTTGTCTGCGACGATTTGAACCGTTGGATGTGACCAAAGCTTTGCAGACGGTGGAAAGGAAAAAGAAAGATGATGTTTCTTTTTTGGCACGGCGAGGTTGGTGTTTGCTGACTGCTTATCGTCGGGCTATAGAAGATAGGGATAAGAAACAGAAAGAGAAGGCACTCTTGGAAAAAGAAAATTCAGATTTGCAGTTTCGCTTGGCTATGATTCAATGTCAATATCATGCACTGGGAGATCAGGCTCGTAACTACCAAGCTATAGCAGAAAAGGCTGCTGTAAGAGTTGCCAAATATAAATATAGAAAGAGGAGAGGAAAGGTAAATGAACAAAAGTTCATATGGCCATAGCATCGGCCGGTCCTAAGTGGGACCCGGACACATGGGATGTGATATCTGGGATGATGATTCTGAAACTGATTATGAGGAAGAGGAAAAACCGCCCAAACGCACAGAGGCACGTCCTCTTCTCCGTCGGCAGATGGAAATGGATGGTCATCATTCTTTAAGGAAAGATGTGATTGAGGATGTTAACCAACAAGAAATTTCTGATATTTTAGCCCGGGCTACACAAAAGCCTGGAGAAGCCATTATAACCTGGCTTGTTCGCCTATATGATATGGGTGCTACACGAATTAATCTGGATGCAGGAGATGCTTTCAAATTTGTAATTTTGTCCAATGTTCCAGTAATACGGGGAACTTTCAGAGATTGGAGCATGAAGGCTCACCCCCCAAATGATCATGGACAAGACATTGATGGTACAACTTTATTGGCTCTTGCAGTAAAAGGAGCTCAAGATAAATACCCCAAGGAGGATATGTGGCCGGACACTAATAGACCGTGGTATACTTTAAAAGATTGTGTCCAAAAGATGAGAGAAGAAACCATGAAACGGGCTGTGTTTCTGGGGTGTGGTGAAGCTTTAAATGAAATGACTTTAAGTGTCCAGGTGCGAAACAGGTTGATAAAAACTGCACCTCCGGCATACAAACAAATAATTACAACCCTTCTCATGAATGAAACAGAAAGCCCTATATCAACACTTGCAGATAAGATTATGCAGCTAGCAGACTTGGGAGACTGACAGACAACTGAAAACTCTCCAGGAAGGGAAAAAAGAGAAACATTCTTTAAAAAGGATAAAATGACTCGAGGTGATATGTTTTTGGCCCTACTCCGGGCAGGAGTACCCAAAGACCAGATTGATGGAGTTGACACTAAAGAATTATGGAAACTATATAAAGAAAAAGGGCTGAATGTAAAACAAGTGAATAGAAGGGACAATATAGAGAATGCTTCCAAACCCGTGCCTACTACACCTAGTGCACCGCCTCCTCCCTCGGATCCTCTTCTTGCTGACTTACGTGATTGAGGGGAAGGCCAAACCTCTGTATCGATTAGTGCCACTATAAGAAAAGATATTAGACCACATGTACCAATTAAAATATTTTGGAAGAATGGATCTACAACTAGTGTGCAGGCACTTATAGATACAGGGGCGGAGGCCACCCTTATCTATGGGAATCCAACTAAGTTTCAAGGTACATCAATTCTGATAACTGGATTGGGAGGAAAAGAAATCCAGGCAGTTACCACTAGTCTTTCTATGCAAATTGGGCAACTACCCTGGCGCACATATCTAGTTATGATTGTGCCAATATCAGAATATATAATTGGGATTGATATTCTAAAAGGATTGGCATTAAATTTGGCTGATGGACAATACCAATTTGCTATTAGAGCTTTGTCTTTTCATATTAATGCTGTAATTGTGGGATGTTTGCATCATGAAGTAGAAATTCCACCTGCCACGCAAGTGGTCAATCAAAGACAATATCGCATCCCTGGAGGACAACAAGAAATATCTGAGACCATAGAAGATTATTTGGCTGTAAAAGTCCTTCGCAGAGTAACTACAGCCTGGAATAATCCTATCTGGCCTGTTAAAAAAGGTGATAGGACATGGAGAATGACTGTAGATTACAGAGAGCTAAACAAAGTGACTCTGGCTATTCAAGCGGCCGTCCCTGATTTGATTACTGATATAACAGAATCTCCTGTTAAATGAGGTGTCTCATATGACCAATTGACTGAAAAACAACAAAAACATACGTGGTTTATGGATGATTCTGCCAAAATGATATCAGGCTCACGGAAATGGAAAGCAGTTGCCTATAACCCATCCACCCAATGCGGCTCCCCGTGCCGCAGAAGTAGTGGCCCAAGGGCCCACTGCAACACTCATAGTTATGTATCCAGGAAATAAACAGTTATATCATGTTCCTAAAAATTCTGTTTCTTTGCGTGAATAGATACTCCTGCTGTGTTCACTATGCTGTGCTGCACTTCCATGTCTGCTGCAGACCTACACACCAACTAATGTCTCCGTAGGACGACCTTTGACCCTGCACTGCTGGAGCAACTGCTCTACACCAGTGGGACCTATAACCTGGACTATGAATGGCCGAGAAATTTGGTCTCAGAAACTTCAAGCAATCTCTCGGTATAAGCCTATATCTGATCAGTAACGCAGAACTAGTTATAATTTCTCTATTACCCTGCCTTCTGTTACCTTCCGTGACGGGGGCTGATCTGGACTTCTACAAGCTAGTTTGTTAGGCCTAAGTGTTACCTTATCTAATGTTATCTTTGATGCTGTACATGATTTGCAAGATCAAGTTAATAACATTTCATATTCTAAGGGGTTATTTGATTGGTTGCCTTGGGGTTTGGGTCTTTATTGTGAGATAGTTTTATAATTATTATAGTCATTGGATTTTGGATTCTTGGATGTGCCTTATGTGCTTGTGTACGAAGTTCATTGTCTGTGAATATGGTGTCTTATGGTTAATGGAGACGGTCACGGCCGAATATGTCCTGACATGAGTACAGCCATGTTTGGCTGCTCCATTGACCTACAGCCACCAGCACACAAAGAAATACAAAGCTGCTTTCTGTGTGGTGGGAACTGGCCTTTTCCCGGGAACTGGCCTTTCTCCCACAGAGGGAGTTGCAAGTTGTAACAGTTCAAGGCTCTCGGAGCGTCGTAGCACGGGATGGACTGGCCATCTGTGCCGGGCTGAGACGATAACCAGAGAGAACAATGCACGTACACAACTACTGGGCTGGGACGTTAGCCAGGGGGCTCAGTGCACGTACGCCACTGATAACTGTTTTGTGCGTGGAAACACTAGATGCTTGCTCTGTAAACTCTGTAACTGCTTATATAAACTGCTGGAAGCTGAGACCTGGTGAGAGTTCCACCTGTGGAAGGGACACCTTGCCCAGGACGTGTGATCCTTGCCCAGCCGCGTCGATTGACAGGGCTCTCCCGGCACTGGGTCATGGATATTGTGAGTAACTGATTTGATGTGAGTAATTGATTTACTGTGAAGTAACTGATTTGATGTGTTCTCTTTTCAGTCAACCTGGTGTTTCTCTTTCCGGTTGATTTGTGTCATTTCCCTTCAGTCGATCTGGTGTTTCCCTTTCCGATCGATCTGATGTTTTTCCCTCTTATTATATGACCTATTCGGATCTGCTGCTATCTCAGCCGATGTGGATGTTTTCCCTTTCCAGTCGAGCTGGTGTTTTTTCCCTCTTATTATTTGACCTATTCGGATCTGTTTGTAGACTATCGCCTTTACTATCCTCTATATAATAAAATATAACTTCAGTCCATTTGTTTGGAGTGGAAAGTGTCTTTTACGTCTCCAATCGAATCCCCAAACCTCTCATAACAGGAAAGAGGTTTGCAAAGAACTTCAGGCAGCAATTCTGGGAAGTTACTATGTGAAGATGCAAATATCCAGTCAGATACACGTGGAAAACAGTGCTTTCATCCATCATCCATCCATCCATCCATCCATCCATCCTCCCATCCATCCATCCACGCATCCATCTGTCTATCCATCCATCCATGCATATGTAGGGGAAGAGGCAGAATCTCCCTCTGCCCTTTCCCTTAAGGTTCTCATGGCTGGCCAAATAATTAACAAGACAGGTTAGCAGGAGAAAATAATACCAAGTTTAATAACATGTGTACGTGGGAGAAGCCAGGGACACTGAGTTTCTCAACACAATAACAGAGATTCTCGTCTTAAATACTATCTTCAGCTAAAGACAAAGGAGGATGTTGGGGGTGGGTGGTGTTTTGGGATTTCAGAGGGGAAGAAGACAATTTACATGAAGAGGGAAATGTAAATGTTTGTCAGATGATGCTTTGCAGGGCCACCTATAGAGAATGTGTCTGGAGAGACTGGAACTATAGTAATCAAGAGTATGTAGATTCAAGTTTTCTTCCATCCTGATAAGAGTTTTCACAGATAAGGTCATCCCCCCCTCTTCCCACTACACAGAGGGAGATACCTTTACAAATGTAAATATTTGGTAAACAGAACTTTGTTAAGAATGGGCTTAGCGAGGACGCTGCCAGTCTGTCTACACCCAGAGTTAAATTCCTTTAGGCAGTTTGGGGGAGGTCAAATGTCCGTCAGAGAAAACTATCAAGGTAAAGAGACATATTTTAGGGTGGCCAAATCTTAGTCTCCCACAAATACATCCATTTATTCATTCAATATTCCCTGAGCCACAATATTCCCACACCTTCTCTGTGCCTAGCCCTAAGGTAGATGATGCTGGGGACACATGGTGACTTAGGCTACGATCACCATTAGTCTGACTTCTATCATTGTTGATACAACAAAGAAAACAAGTGTTTTCTGCTAATTGCAAGAAAATCTGAAGACTCTTTATACTGGCTGAATTAATTATATCCAGAGCGTTGTTTAAGGGAGCTCTTGAGTTACATCATTAAAAATTCAACTTCCTAAAATATACAGGGAGCAAACCTAATTTCCTCCTGTCCATAAAGGACACAAGTAATACAGTCTCAGGACTAAAGGCAATACGACAATTACAGACTGAAGTGGCAAGAAATGCTCACAAGGGCACGTCTCCACATTAAGCTGACAAGATACAGAATAAATAAAATTCTAACAAGGGAAGACCTCAGCCCACGTGGCTAACGAGTAGATTCTTAATGTCATTAAGGAATCCGATGTGTAAATATTCCTGTCTTTTTACTATAGGCTAGCTGAGTGTTTTGTAGTCTGCAAGGGAAAGTACAAAGTTGGTGAATTTCTTCAGGTTTCTCTATTTAAAACAGTACACAGTGTGTACAAAGTCCCCTGGGGTCAGAGTAGTCAAAGCACCTTCGAGGGCAGCAAGAAGGGCAGGGTGGCTGGGGACAAGGAGGAGGGTCTCAGGAGTGAGTGAGGGGAGGCTGGGGTGGAGGCAGGCCGTGCGGGCGGCCACGGGGAGGAGCTTGTGACTCATCCTGAGAGTCTTCAGAAGCCACAGAAATATGTGACTCATATTTCACCCTAGCTTTGGCCTGTACATTGGAAGGTGACCGCGGGCGTGGGCGAAACATCTAGGTGCGAGGAGATCGTAAGTGGTCCAGAGTGCAGAGAGTGGAAATGGACAGGACTTGATTTCATTCCTACGATAATTAGGAGGCAACAGCAACACAACTTGGGGCTGGACGGAATATTCACTCAGTCATTCCAAAACTATTGATTGAGCACCTGCTATGAGCTGGGCATACTTTTGGGTGCTGTTTGAGAGAAAAACTAAAATGAAAAAATCTGAGCTATAGCAGGCTAGCCCGGTGGCATAGCAGTTAAGTTCCCCCGTTCCTCTTCCGTGGCCTGGGGTTCGCAGGTTCGGATCCCGCAGGTGCAACGATGAACTGCTTGTCAAGCCACGCTGTGGCGGCGTCCCACATAAAGTAGAGGAAGGTGGACACGGATGTTAGCCCAGGGCCAATCTTCCTCAGCAAAAAAAAAAAAAAAATCTGAGCTATGAAAAAAGAAAAACCAGCCCCAGATGTATGAGTTAAATGGTGCTGTCACCCAAGTTTCTTGGAGAAAGATGAGCTGGTCACACTTCAACAGCCTTAACAAAAAACTGAACCAACATGAGAATGTGGCCATTTTTAAAAACTTGGTTCACGGTATGTCTACAGTTTTGTATCCTACTTTGTTTTCCTCAACATTACATTGTGAACATTTTTCATGTCATTAAAATATCTTTGAAATCTCTGAAAAAAAAGATGTTGGCTAAATACATCTTGGTAAATCCAGGTACCACAATAATACTCCCTCATACAAAAATATTTCAAATTCTTCTATAACACAGGAAAAGAATGAGGTCTTTACGTGTGTACATAAAAACAAACAGCAAAAGTTCATTTTGTAACAAGTACTTACAGAAAGTTCAGTATTTTCAGGCGTTGTTTACAATCCTTTAAAAATAAAGATTCATCTGGTCTGGTTTTCATCCCCATTTTACAAATGAGGAAACTGAGGCACAGAGGGCATCCCTCACCAGAGGTCACATGGTGCGTGGCAAGGTCAGGGTCTCATCCGGGCACCTCAGCTGCAGAGGGCCTGCTCCCCTGCACCTCCCGCCTCCATCATGTCCACGCAGACATGCTTTCATACACACGGAAACTTCTGGAAGGTCACACCAGACATTAGAGTGGATTTGCTGAGGGGAGGCAGAGAAGGGCTAAGAATGGGAGAGGAGCTTTGCTTTTCATTGTCTTAATTTCTATTCTATTTAGATGTACAAAGAGCACTTTTCACTTTTGTGAAATAATGGAAAAGCTCAGCTACGACAGATAAAAAGAATGTGTAAGAATAAAAACTACAAAGATTAAAGATAAAACATGAAATCAGATTACAAAAGAAAAATAAACAATCTCTTTGGGCCAAAATTTGGAAAAATTCCCTATTCAACGAAAAAAGGGAGTAATCCCATGACAGCAGGCAAAAACCAATACATTGTAAATCAATGCTCATAGAGACTCTGATCAGTATTTGACAGAACATTATTTTTTTTTCTGTGAGGAAGACCAGCCCTGAGCTAACATCCATGCTAATCCTCCTATTTTTGCTGAGGAAGACCGGCTATGAGCTAACATCCCCCCCAATCCTCCTCCTTTTTCTCCCCAAAGCCCCAGTAGATAGTTGTATGTCATAGTTGCACATCCTTCTAGTTGCTGTATGTGGGACTCGGCCTCAGCATGGCCGGAGAAGTGGTGTGTTGGTGCGCGCCCAGGATCCAACCCCGGGCCGCTGGTAGTGGAGCGCATGCACTTAACCGCTAAGCCACCGGGCGGCGCTGACAGAACATTTCTTTTTTTTTTTTTTCCCCACAAAATTAAATGCAAATTTTATTAAGGAATTCAAATTACATTATTTCAAATTTCTAGAATGGGATACAACCATTTTGGAACTAGAGAGATGGCATAGATGAACACGGGTATCCCTTGAAACTCCAGCTTTATTAAGAAACCAACTCCTCTGCAAACCACATCCCCCTTATATAACAAGACAAAATAGTATCTACCCCTTTACTTTGGCAATAGCTATTTCCTAAATAAATGAAAAAAATAAAGTAGTGGTCTTGCTACTTCTTTAAGTTCATTAAAAATGGGATTCTATCTTTAGATTAAAAATATTTTAATTCAGAAACAGCTTGTGTTCAGATGAACTATGGGTAACAAAAAGAAAATCAGCACAGAATGTCTAATCAAAGCAACTTCATTTTGAAAATAAAGAGGAAAAACATAAGGTGTTTTCATGGCATTTTTTCTCTACAAACTATTGCAATTGGTTAGGATTTCCAGTAGTAAATTAAAATCTCAGGAGAGGAATGGATAGTACTATACAAATAACAAAATATGTTCACATTCCAAAACCTTAACACTAAATTTCCAGAAGGGAAGCTCTATCGACAGAACATTTCTAATGTGAAGTGTTTTCAATACTTTGTGGAAAATGTTTTACATGTTTATTGAAAACTTTTCATGTAAAACTCATTGAATGGACAAAAGTAGGAACATGCACATAAGGAGATGTGGAAAAAATCATCTGTTTCCACAACTTCAAAGTCCTTGAACTTGTTGAGACCTACAGTCCTAATGATTTCCTGCAACCGCGGACACACTGTACACACACGTTCCTGTTAACAACGACAACAGCCCCTCACTCTGGTCCTCCACATGCTCCTTCCCACCCCGCTCTCCCCGCTAACGCGGACCCTCAGCATCAGCAGATCCGCGCTCCCACAGTCGCCGTCCAGGCCCGACCCGCCAGGTCCACCACAGCCCGGGTCCCCGCCTCCGTCCCCTCGTGGAGGACGTCAAAATTGTCCCTTGTCACCCAAACCTTCCCACATTTCTGAGCTGAAGGCATGCATACCCCACGAGGGAACCGCGGGCTCAGGCGTCGGGCTCTGGGAGCCGAGGCCGAACTTCCCGAAAGAGGGACCCGGGGTCGGGGAGGACACTCGGGGCGTCCAGGACACGCCGCGCAGGTCACACGGAGCGGGGAGGGTCAGACACTCCGAGGCCGGGAGTGTCGATCGTGGGCTGGACAGGAGAGGGCAGGGACCCGGGACAGAGGACTCAAGTGCCTCCCTGTCTGCAAGTGCTTCACGAATCTGGGGATTCAGAAGAGATGAATCCCAAGCGCCAACCGCCCTGGGTCGCAGCAAACACTGCGCATGCTCAGGAGAGGAGGAGCGGCCCCGCCCTCAAAGGCACAGACCCTGCCCAGTGACGCGTTGCCCGGGAAGCTGCTCCTCAAGGGTGCCTCAGAACCCAGCGCATGCGCACTGAGGCTCTCGAAAAAGCCCCGCCCATCGAAGGCCCACTGTCTGCAGCACCAGCCTCGCCCTGCAAGCAGCATGTTGGGCTTCTGGACCCATCGCCCAAATTCCCACTTTCTCAAAACATAGGTCTGTGTTCGGAGCATAACCTCTTTGGGGGCAAGAATCTGGAATACAGAAGTCTCTCTGCAAATTGGTACAGTCTGCACACCCGGACCTGGACCGACCACCAGAGTCGGACCCTTGGATTCCCACCCAAACACCCGCGGATACGCACACAGCACCTGGGAGCACTCCCTCAAAGACCGGAATCCTTCCCTCTCAGAACCACTAATTCTGCTCGAGAAGTATGAAATCAATTGGAAAAGGACCAAAGAGCTGTGAAAGTCAGCCACGTTTCACAGAATATCGGATATCTTACTGGTTGCAGCTCCTGGAGCACAGTGTGTGAGGCTGTCTGGACAGCGTGGGGACGAGGCACAATTGCTGAGGTGACCGCATCACCCCATCTCCTCACACGATCCTCTCCCTTCATGCTCCCAGCAGCTGGGAGTGATCGGAGCCCCTCCCATCTGTCAGAGGAGGGCGCTGGAGCCGGGGTCCTTCGTGCATCACCACCCTCGTCCAGGACCCACCCCGGAGCCGGGCCTGAGAGCCCTGCTGGCCCAAGTCCGCGTCTCCTCCACAGCCGTCTGGGGCTGAAGAGGCACCTAAAGGGGCTGCCACACCGGGACCCCAGACAGTCGTGGGAGTGGGGGTGGGGTGTGAATGGATGAACAAGGTGAAGTGATCTCAGCTCTGTTTAAAATCACTGAAGCAGAACAGAGACTAGAAGGAGCTAGAGCCGTGTCCGGCTGGTGTAGGAATGATGGGAATGATTTTAAGAAACTTCTGGGTCATGTTTTCACACCCAAACAAAAGCACTCCAAGCCCTTTCTCAGTCCTAAAACCCAAGTGTCTCTCTCTAGGTCAGTTTCCTAGCTTTCATAACATATCATCAAATTCAGCATGAAGCACATCATCTTTTCAGTGATTGAATTTTCATTCTGACCCTGAGCCTCTGAAAAAACCTTAGGGCATATTCAGAATATGAGGGAAGAGGTGGAGAAAATGAGACACCCACAATGTCCTTTTCTCCCCAAAACTTCAGCACAGTGGACACATGGCAAAGCTTTAGGTACACACTTCCTGGGCAGTGTCGTGTCCTCAGGCTACAGTGTGATAGAGCAACCGGTTGCAATTATTGCTATTGATGCAAGCACTTCAGTGGCTGAAAAGGGAGACTGTTTGAAATTTGCCCAAATCATGAATTCGAGGTAAAAGATCCTTCTTGAGAATACGATACTCAAGAGTGTGTCTGGGCTTTCACTGTCCTGGACCCAGAGAGTCGGTCTCTCCTTCACTGTGTCCTGTGAAGGGCCATCTCTTCACTGTGCCCCCAGGCAGTGTGGGGACCCAGGGAACGGGTCCCAGGCAGCTGACAGCATAGGAAGAATTACTGATCTGCCCCATGAGCCAAAGTTTAAAACTGACTACTAGTCCTAGTCATAATAAAGGGTATTAATCATTTTAAATTGTCTGATAGAATTCTACATTCCTCCTTCTCTTGTAGAAGTTCATTCCATGGTGGCAAGAGTCACCTTCAGTCAGTGTGCAGACGATAGGGATTTTAATTCCCAGGAATTTTAGCATTGGTCCAGATTTCTGTAAGGTGGTTGTAGGGGGGAGGGTGTAGCTGGAGAGATGGACAGGCTCGCATGAACAGGGGGACAGGACAGAAAGGCGGATGAGGGGTCAGTGCACTGGGGGAGATGGAGGGGACCCAAGGGTGGGCTCAGCAGAGCAGGTAGGATGGTGCTCAGAGAGAGGAGAGGCGGGGGCGGGTAGTCTGTGTGAAAACAACCAGGGAGAACGAGCACGAAGCCTGGTGCAGAAGATGTGGAAGGGGATGGAGGTCTGAGCGCGGCTGCAGGACAGAGCACGAAGGGGAGAGAGACCCTGTGGGTTCAGACAGATGGGACACTGGCTCACTGCGGTTGGAGCCCATGGGGAAAGGAAGCTGCTGCAGAGATGAAAGGCAGGGTAGGGGGGGATGAAGACCAAAGACAAGGAGATGGAAAAACAGAGAGAATACAAATTGGGGGGAAAAGGGCACAGAGATATACATGGGATGGGACCCATCAGGGTTACGGGGTGGTCGAAGGGAAAAGATAATAAGCCAAAAGGAGGGAGCAAGGATGGACTCAGAGAACGGGGCGGCAGAAGCCTGGGGGGACTAAGAGACAGGGCATGGGGTGGGTAAGTGGTAAATGGGGAAGAGGATGAAAGGGCGAGAGATGGAGGGAGCAGGTGTGGAGAAGAGAAAGGGGAGGCTGAAGAGGGGAGAGTAGAAAGAGGGGAGCAGAGATGGTGAAAGAGATGCTAGAAAGAAGACAAGAAAGAGATATAAACTAGGAAGGGGACTCACAGAATAACAGAGACAGAGGGGCAATGAGAGGGGGGGAACAGGAAGGGCGGATGGGAGGGGAGGTGCAGACACAGAGGGACAGAGGGAGACACAGGGAGGACAGAGAGAGGGGAACAGAGAGAGTCAGCCCTTAGCCCCGTCCCTGGGAAAAGACAGCAAAGCCTGGCCTCAGGCAGAGGCACAGAGACAGTCAGGGAGGACATCAGAGAGAGGCCAAGGCACGGGGAGGGCAGAGCCGCGTGGGAAGATCAATGACAGGGGACGGGTGGTTTGAACTTGGGAGAGACAGTGGGAGGCTGAGAAGTAGAAGGAAGAGGAGGAAGAGGGTGATGGAGAGCACGGTCTTGTGTTCAGCCCAGCGGGTCCTATGTAATCTGGGGGATCATCCAGCAGTGAGGCGGGCACATGGGTGAGACGTGTGGCCACTGTCATCTGCAGGACTCACGCAAGCTGGGGGGTCCCGCTCCATTAGTCACTGGCAGCCATGTCATCAGCAGGCAGGAGGGTCATGATGCCCAGGTGAGGGCTGATAATGGCCAGTGGGGTGAAGTCCCCCATTAGAAAGATCTCTTCTGGGAGCAAGGGTGTGACGATAGCAAGTAGAAGGGCAATGGTGTTTGTGAGGGCGGGATGCAGGAGGGTCACTTCCGTGGGTCAGTGTGTGACCATGACCGGGGACATGCTCATGTTGGCCACCTTTTGGAGGAAAAGGACAATAATGGACGGTCTGTGAGGCCCTGGGTGTGTCCGAGTGTGGAAGGAGATGAGTGTGGGAACACTGGAGCATACCTGGGACTCACTGCTGTGTAAATGGGAGAGGTGGCGGGGGTGAACCCTACAGGTCTGTGAGCTGAGAGGGGATTCCTGTGTGTGATGGGCTGAGGCTCCCACACATCAGAGGGTGGTGGGAGAGTAGTTGGGTGACAGGGGAGATTCCTCAGGGCTGTGGATCGAGACATGGGAGACCGAGAGGAGGAACCTGGAGAGGTCTGTGTGTCACTAGATGTTTCCTGTGTGATGGGCTGAGGCACACAGATCTGGGGACAATCATAGAGTAGCTGGGTGACAGGGGAGATTCCCTCAGGTCTGTGGGTGAACACCTGGGAGACCAAGACAAGGAACCTGGCGAGGACTGTGTGTCACTAGGTGTCTCCTGTGTGTGATGGGCTGCCTCACGCAGAAATCTGAGAATGGTGGGAGAGTATTTGGTTGACACCACAGATTCTCTGAGGGCTGTGAATAGAGATGTAGGAGAACTTGGGGAGGAACCTGGTGAGGTCTGTGAGTTACTTGGTGTTCTCCGTGTGTCATGGGCTGAATCAAGCTGAAATCTGGGGATGGTTGGAGAGTAGCTGGGTGATTCCTCGCATTCTCTAAAGCCTGGGGGTGAGTCCCCAGGCGATGACAGTGCAAACGTATGGTATATCGTTGTTGAACGGGGTGACTCTGCACAATGCCAGGGAGAAGTCAGGGCAGAGCAAGGTGACACTAGTGTTTCCTGTATGTGATGGGCTGACTCACACATAGATCTGGGGAAGGATGGAGAGTTGCTGGGTGACCTTCCACATTCTCTGAACACTATGGGTGAATCCCTGGGGGATGTCAGCACAAACATATGGTATATTGTTGTTGAGCGAGGTGACTCTGAAAAACAGCAATGGGACGTCGTGGTAGAGCAAAGTGACTCTGGTGGCTGTCCTCACAGATATGGAGAGGGAAACGTGAAGCTGTGTGGTGGAGGGGACCATGGAGACGGAGCTGGTGTCACCCTGGGGGAGCACGGGACATAGACCGGGGACCCTGGTGAGGAGGGGCCTCTTGAGTCTGAGTTGTCTGGTGAGGAGGGTGAGAGGCCGGGTGAGGGTGGCATGGAGTCTGGGGAGTCAGGGCTGGGAGACCCTTCAAGGGAGGAGCCAGACATGAGCCCCTCTCCTCAGAGGCAGACGTGGTTGAGAAACCCGCAGCTTCCAGGACACCCTGCCCCGTCCTGGGACCACAGCGAGAGAGGGGATTGAGATGTGTGTGTGTGTGTGTGTGTGTGTGTGTGTGTGTGTGGTGAGGGAGTGTGTCCGAAAAACAGGAGTGGAAATCAACAGACAGACGGAGACTCACTTGCCAAGTGTTCTGTCCTCTGTGGTCGAAATTGGCTTCCAGGTCGCAGGATGCTGTCAGCAGCAGGCGCAGGAGCTCAGACAAACCCGTCCAGACGCTGCCTCCTCTGAGAGGATGTGAGCACAGACGGGCTGGGCAGGGCAAGGGGGGTCGTGGGGGGGGACACAGGGTGGGAGGGGGACGGGGGTACGGGGAAGACGCGTTGAAGTACCAGTGGGCGTGGCCTGGAGATGAAGGGGCAGAGATTCACACCCCCCCAACACTCCCCCACCCCCCACCCCCGCCAGTGCAGTCCCCTCTGCCTTACTCAGTCCAACCACTCTCTTGACAGCATAGGATGTTCAAAATGTCCAACACTTGAAGGCAAGATCTCAGAATTCTTGTTTGCAAAATTCATTAGAACGTGTCAGTGTAGGTTCTCCGGCTGTAACAAATGACCACTGTCGAGGGGGGATTTGGTAAACAGGGCAGGCTCTGCTTGTGTGGGGTAGGAGGTATGGGAAATCACTGTGCCTTCCCCTCAAGTTGCTGTTAACCTAAAACTGCTCTAAAAAATTAACTCTTAGTGGAAAAAAACATAGAAAGAATGGGGTTTGGGAATAAGGCAGGCGAGGGGATCAGGAGTAGATGCTCTAGAGGAGGGAGAGAAGATGTGGGAATAGAAAGCAGTATGTCAGTTCCTCACAACGTTCAAAAGAGAACCACCAGATGATGAAGCAGTCCCACCTCAGGGTGTTTGTCCAAAAGAAGTGAAATCAGAATTTCGAAGAGATATTAATACTCCCATGTTCATTACACACCATTCACAAGAGTCAAGATTTGGACACAACCGATTTGTCCATGGAGAGATGAATGGATACTGACAATGTGATATAGACAGACAGTGGAATATTATTCAGTTTAAAAAAGAAGGGAATTCTGCATGGTGCAACCAAATGGATGAACCTCGGGGACACTGTGCTGAGTGATATCAGCCCATCATAGAAGGACAAATACAGCATGATTCCACCCAGATGAGGTATCTAAAAGAGTCCACTTCAGAGAATCAAAGGATGGAACGGTGGTGGCCAGGGGCTGAGGGGCAGGAGAAATCGGGTGTTCCTAATCAAGGGGCATAAAGTTTTAGTTTATCAAGAAGCGTGCTAACTTCTGGAGATCTGCTGCACAACCCTGGAGCTAGAGGTAACAAGACTGTATTGGAAGCTTAAAAATTTGTTACCAGGGGAGCATCATGGCAGACTGAGCTTCCCTCAATTAGTCTCCCCCTCTAAGACACAACAAAAAGGAGATCCATATTCCAACAGAAGCTATTCACACCACACAGGGGACGTCTGAGACACCCAGGCAGCCGTACACCCCAGGGCTGAGGTGCTGGAATCCCCGGAGACAGTGGAAGGAGGTAAGAGGAGCTCCCTCCCCTCCTCTCCTCTCCCCAAGGACTGTGACCCTGAGACTGAGACCACGCGGCTTTTGGGTAGAGGGGGGAGGTGCGGCCCTCTGCCGGTAAAACCAACCCTTTCCCAGATAACTCACAGCCATAGGGAATCCCCCCACAGAGGAAGGGGAACTGCTGCTAGTGTACTTTCCAGGAGCTAGCCCATCATGAGAGCAGAGTGTCAGCAAAGCGAGAAACCCCTGGGATGAGGGAGGCGAGGTGAAAGCAAGAGCCCTTCCCCCACCCCCGCCCACCCCGTGCTTCAGCACAGCGGCCCTGCAGCCTCAGCTCAATAGAAAGGATCAATGAAACAAAGAGCTGGTTCTTTGAGAAGATAAACAAAATTGACAAACCCTTAGCCAGACTCACCAAGAAATAAAGAGAGAAGGTTCAAATAAATAAAATTAGAAATGAAAAAGGAGAAATTACAACGGATACCACAGAAATACAAAAGAAATACTATGAAAAACAATATGCCAACAAATTGGACAACCTAGAAGAAATAGATAAATTCTTAGACTCATACAACCTCCCAAAACTGAATCAAGAAGAAATAGAGAACCTGAATGGACCAATCACGGGTAAAGAGATTAAAATGGTAATCAAAAACCTCCCCAAAAATAAAAGACCAGAGGTGCTGGCCCATGGCTTAACGGTTAACTGCACGCTCTTGGCTACTGGTGGCCCAGGTTCGGATCCCCGGCGCACACCAACACACCGCTTGTCCAGTCATGCTGAGGCGGCATCCCACATACAGCAACTAGAAGGATGTGTAACTATGACATACAACAATCTACTGAGGCTTTGGGGAGAAAAAGGGTGAAGAAAAGGAGGATAATTGGCAAAAGATGTTAGCTCAGGGCCAGTCTTCCTCAGCAAAAAGAGGAGGATTGGCATGGATGTTACCTCAGGGCTGACCTTCCTCACAAAAAATAAAATAAAATAAAATAAAAGTCCAGGACCAGATGGCTTCTCTGGAGAATTTTACTAAACATTCAAAGATGATTTAATACCTATCCTTCTCAAATTCTTCTAAAAAATTGGAGGAAGATGGAACACTTCCCAACACAGTCTATGAGGCCAACATCACCCTGATACCAAAAACAGACCAAGACAATACTAAAAAGGAAAACTACAGACCAATATCCCTGATGAACATAAATGCAAAAATCCACAATAAAATATTGGCAAATCAAATACAGCAACACATTAAAAATATCATATACCGTGATCAAGTGGGATTTATACCAGGGACACAGGGATGGTTCAACATCTGCAAATCCATCAATGTGATACACCAAATTAGCAAAATGAGGAATAAAAACCACATGATCATCTCAATAGATGCAGAGAAGGCATTTGACAAGATCCAACATCCAATTATAATAAAAACTCTCAAAAAACTGGGTAGAGAAGGAAAGTATTTCAACATAATAGAGGCCATATATGACAAACCCACAGCCAACATCATACTCAATGGGGAAAAACTGAAAGCCATCTTTCTGAGAACAGGAACAAGACAAAGGTGCCCACTCTCACCACTCTTATTCAATATAGCACTGGGCTAGAGCAATTAGGCAAGAAAAATGAGTAAAAGGAATACAAATAGGCAACGAAGAAGTGAAACTCTCCCTCTTTGCAGATGACATGATATTATATATAGAAAACCCTAAAGAATCCATTGGAAAACTATTAGAAATAATCAACAACTACAACCAAGCTGCAGGGCACAAAATCAACTTAAGGAAATCAGTTGCATTTCTATATACCAACAACGAACTAAGAAAAAGAGATCTCAAGAAGACAATCCCGGGCCAGCCCAATGGCGCAAGCGGTTAAGTGCATGCTCTCCGCTGTGGCGGCCCGGGGTTCGCCAGTTCGGATCCCAGGCGCACACCGACACACCGCTTGGCAAGCCATGCTGTGGCGGTGTCCCATATAAAGTGGAGGAAGATGGGCACGGATGTTAGCCCAGGGCCAGTCTTCCTCAGCAAAAAAAAGAGGACGATTGGCAGATGTTAGCATAGGGCTGATCTTCCTCAGAAAAAAAAAGAAGACAATCCCATTTACAATTGCAACAAAAAGAATAAAATATCTAGGAATAAATTTAACCAAGGAAGTGAAAGACCTATACAATGAAAACTATAAGACATTATTCAGTGAAATCAATGATGACATAAAGAAATGGAAATAATATTCCCTGCACCTGCAGTGGAAGAATAAACATAGTTAAATGTCCATACTATCCAAAGCAATCTACAGATTCAATGCAATCCCAATCAGAATCCCAAGGACATTCTTCACAGAAATAGAACAAAAAACACTGACATTCATCTGGGGCAACAAAAGACCCCAAATAGATAAGCAATCCTGAGAAAAAAGAACAAATCTGGAGGCATCATAATCCCTGACTTCAAAATATACTATAAAGCAATAGTAATCAAAACAGCATGGTACTTGTACAAAAACAGACACACAGATCAATGGAACAGAATTGAAAGCCTAGAGATAAAACCTCACATCTACAGGCAGCTAATCTTGGACTAAGGAGCTAAGAACATACAATGGAGAAAGGAAAGTCTCTTCAATAAATCGTGCTGGGAAAACTGGACAGCCACATGCAAAAGAATAAAACTAGACCAGTTCCTTTCACCATATGCAAAAATTAACTCAAAATGGATCAAAGACCTGAAGGTGAGACCTGAAACTATAAAACTTCTGGAAGAAAATATAGGCAGTACACTATTCATCATCAGTCATAAAGGGATCTTTTCGAATTCCATGTCTACTGAGATCAGGGAAACAAAAGAAAGAATGAACAAGTGGGCCTTCATCAGATTAAAGAGCTTCTACAAGGCAAATGAAACCAGAATCAGAATGAAAAGACAACCCATCAGCTGGGAGAAAATATTTTCAAAGCATATATCTGACAGGGGACTAATCTCCACAATATATAAAGAACTCACACAACTGAACAACAAGAAAACCAACAACCCGATCAAAAAATGGGCAGAGCAAATGAACAGACACTTCTCCAAAGAAGATATACAGATGGCCAATAGGCACATGAAGATGTTCAATATCACTAATCATCAGGGAAATGCAAATCAAAACAACGCTAAGGTATCATCTTACACCAGTTAGAGTGGCTATAATAACCAAGACAAAAACAACAAATGCTGGAGAGGCTGTGGAGAAATGGGAACCCTAATCCACTGTTGGTGGGAATGCAAACGGGCACAACCTCTACGGAAAACAGTATAGAGCTTCCTCAAAAAATTAAAAATAGAAGTACCTTATGATCCAGCTATCCTACTACTGGGTATCTACCCAACGAACCTGAAGTCAACAATCCAGAGAGGCTTCTGCACCCCTGTGTTCATTGCAGCATTATTCACTATAGACAAGACATGGAAGCAACCCAAGTGTCCCTTGACTGATGAGTGGATAAAGAAGATGTGGTATATACACACAGTGGAATACTACTCAGCCATAAAAAATGACAAAATGGTCCCATTTGCAACAACATGGATGGACATGGATGGTAATATGTTAAGCGAAATAAGCCAGAAAGAGAAAGACAAACACCACATGATTTCACTCATCAGTGGAAGACAAACAAACACACAGAAAAGAGAACTGTTTGGTGTTTACCAGGGGCAAGGGGGCTGGGGGGTGGGCACAAAGGGAGAAAGGATGCATTTATATGGTGACTGTCAAACAATAATGTACAACAAAAATTTCACAATAAAGAAAACAAATTTGTTACATGTGAAGATCTCATGATAAGTGTTCTTACCACAATAAATTAAAATTGAAAAAAAAAAAAACACTGGAGAGTGGGAGGGAAGATGCAACACAAGGGGAAAGATGGAGAACAGGGAAAGGGATGGACACAGAGAGGGGCACATAAAGAGCTCAGCCTGTAGCCCCTTCCCTGGGAAAAGGGAGAGAAGAACCTGGCCTCAGGCAGAGGCACAGAGCAGTGATGGAGGACATCAGAGAGAAGCCAAGGCAGGGGGAGGGCAGAGTGACATGGGGAGGCCCCATGACAGAGGACAGATGGTTTGAAGTTGTGGGAGACACTGAGAGGAGGACAGAGAGTGTGAAAGGGGGAAATAGGGTGACATAAACAACTGTCTTCTTTCTGGAGTGGTTGACAATCAGGAACCAAGGATATCAGTGCAGCAGTGACACAAGGACATCACCGCTCCAACCCACCCCCTGCACCAGGAGACTAGACCAAACTCTAGCCCGGCTTCTAGAGCAGAAGGCTGTGTCCTAGGATGACCCCAACCCCCCTCCTCCATTCAAATGCCTGCCTGACAAAGCTCCACTTTGCCAGGACCATTGACTCTTTGTTGTAGCCAATATGTGATGAGGGGTTTCTGACCTCCCTCCTGAGAGCATTTTTTTTTTAAAGATTTTATTTATTTATTTTTTCCCCCCAAAGCCCCAGTAGATAGTCGTATGCCATAGCTGCACACCCTTCTAGTTGCTGTATGTGGGACTCGGCCTCAGGATGGACAGAGAAGTGGTGCCTCGGTGCGCGCCCGGGATCCGAACCTGGGCCACCAGCATGGGAGCGTGCTCACTTAACCACCAAGCCACGGGGCCGGCCCTGAGAGCATTTCTGAAAAGGGCTTGTCATGGTGAATATGTGTCGTCTGCAACTCAGAAGCATCTCTGTCAAGGACCTGAGAACAATTCCTTTGAAATGGAATCATGAAGAAGGGTAAGGCCTCTTTCTCAGTCCCCGTCTGCCTTCTCCTGGGAAAATCAGCAATATCCCTGGACTTCATGCCCCAAGGATTCACTGAGGGCCCTGCCCACTTCTGGTTCAACCTAAATGAAAATATGAGAAACAGGAAATTCCACCCTAATCCAATCTGGGGATCATCGCCCCTGAAGTTCTGACAGGCCAGCTCCCTTCTGGACACTCAGGACATTCTGGAGGCAGCACCACAAAGGGCCACAAGGTGACTAAAGACAAAGGTCAACCACTCTTTTGGTGTGACCTATATCTGGGTCATGATGACCCGGCTGCAGTAGAAACTGTGTCCACAGATGACCTTCTACCACCCAGCACTTTCCTCTCCTGGAGACAATATGACAATTGAGAGGTTTGGGGTCCTGTGGGGTGTTGTAGGATGTGGATACCTAGTTTCTCTAGGATTGCTTCACCCCTTTATACCATGACTAGGGAGTCATTTCCAACTCAGGAGTCTGGAATCCCCCTTCCAAAGATGCTTTCCAGAACCTTCAGGCCTCTCTACTTTTACCCCCGACACGTGGACTTCCGAATTCCTCCCGAACTTTTTCCTTGTTTGTGCGTGAACGAGAGAGTCTTGTGCATGAATGAGAGGGTCATGAATTATCCCCAAAATATAACACACACCAGAGACCCCTAGGGTGTTATAGGTTGGCCCTGCACCCAGGAGCTCAGGTATATCCTTCTTACATGGGAGCCATGGCTGCAAATGCCAAACTTTTCCTAGCCCTCCCCCCACCCCGGCCCCCGACTTGGTGTTGGGTCATCGCTGGATAGGCATGCTCCTCATGGTGGACAGACCGACTGTTTCATGAGAACACACAGCACCTCTCTGTGTCTCCACTCACCTCACAGGAAATTCTACCACTCTACCCCCTCACATCACCACACCCCACTGACAATCTTAACCCTGCTGCCTGATTCACTGACCCACTGATGGGACACCTCAGGATGGTGTCAGATCCTCACCTCATTCTAGATTAGACTTCCCCAAGTGGACACTGTATAGCTTTATGTCCAAGGATGCGTGTCCAAGACTCTTTGTGTCCAAGTTACTCTTTATATCCAAGGCTCCTATCTCCAGAAGGAGGATGGAATCTTCCAGGATGGACACGCCATCACTGCTCAACACACCTCTGGAATATTAAGCCCTGCCATATGTTAAATGGGCTCAGGTGGTTGAATTAATCCCTCTCACTCTGGCTTGCATAAGAGCAGAAGGAATGAATGTGAACATCTGTACTGACAGCCTCTATGCCTTTGAGGTAGTATAAGATGTGGGTATGTTATGGAAAGAGAGAGGATTTATGACAGCAGCCTCAACTCCAGTCAAGAAAGGACACCATCTTACAGGAAGTTCCAAGGCACTGTTAATACCCCCCAAAATTTCTACCGCTAAAACGAAGGGATGCGATATAAAAAACTGAGGAGGCTCAGGAAAATAAACTGGCTGATAAATGCGCCAAACTGGCAGCCTCGTCCCCAAGCTCTCGAGAATCCCAGGAGGTTTCCAGGCCCCTTTCTGCCCATGTGTCTGTCTTCCCCTCTACATTTGGCCATCTCTGTTTTCCCATTCTCTCTGGGTGTCTCCTGCTTCAGTGTCAGCTGATGGAGGATCAGACGACCAGATGATGCTGGAAGCTGCATCCCGGAGGAGCCTAGAGAGAGGGACCTGGGGCTGATCTAGATCTGGACATGGGCTGGGTGTTTGGGGACAGGAGAGACAGACTCAGTCCCCCTCCTCATTCTGTGTCCTCTTGAACACTCAGCCAGGATGTGCCCTGAGTAGGGGGACCGGTCCCCTTTCCTTGATTCTGAACAGTCTGAGGGGCTCTAGGCAGATGAGGGCTTCCCTGGGCCCCTGACCCTTCATGATGACCCCTCTGAACAATATCAAGCAGGCGCAATTCCCAGGCTGGCTGTGTGGACCCTTCTCTGAGATATTTCATCTCCTCAGGCCCTTCTTTCAGTCGGGAGGGAAAGCACGGGACAGCTCTTCACGCTGCACGTCGTATTTGCAGTAATGATGGGGGCTTGCAGTTTGGGAACAGTCATAAAGGGTGGATTTGGGCCTCTTCTCTGGCATCCAGAGGCTGTAAGACACACCCACTTGTTCCATAGACACGAGTATCAGGATGAACACTCAGGATCTCAGGGTTCACTAAATAACAATCCCGTCACCATCAGCGGGCTCAAGTTCTCCCATCAAATCGGCCAGGGTGGAGGACAGGGAGGGAGACCCACACCACAGCGGGGAGGGCAGGGCTTCAGCGCTCAGCCTGAGCCCAACCTGGGTCCGCCCAGGGGAAGGAGGTGGGGACGGCGCGCCCCCTGGCGGGCATTAGGCGCAGGGCGGGGCTGTTCAGTGTGGACCAGGGAGGAATCGCCCGCGCTGGGGACAGAAAAGTCGCCAGTGCTTGGTCCAGGTAATAAACGTTAAGACCATTAACAAGCAAGAGCAGGTCTCCAGAGCGTGATATTTGCCGGACGCGGCACTAACGACTTGAATACGTCATCTTTTACTTTCCAAAACCTTGGGAGGTGGATGCAGTGTTCACTCTATTTTACAGGTGAGAATATTGAGACACGACCTCCCAGCTGTGAGTAACACATACCCGACTCCTATCATCGTGGGTTTCGCAATCAGGATTGGGAGATAGAACCATCACAATCAATCCATATTTGTGTAAAGTACTAGAAGTTTGGTTTTTTTTAAGTGCAGAAATAAAAAATGACCATTGGGTGTAGGTGGATAGTGTGTCCAAGAAGGTCCTATGGAGAAGGGTACATTGATACAGAGCCCACCAGAAGCATCCTTGGTGTGAAACAGTGCGGAGAGAATTTCAGGCAAGTGGAACAGCAGGTGCGAAGGCCCAGAGGCAGAGAGCAGATGATCACACGGTGGGACAGAGAGAGGCACTGAGAGAGTGGGGTGAGGTGGGGAGAGTCAAAAGATGTGTGGAGCCAGAGGACTCAATCTCTCAGGGCTGAGGGCCTGGAAGGATAATAATAGTACCTTGGAGCACTTGCTGATGCCTGGCCCTGTTCTCAGCACTTTATATACATCCATCTATTTCATCTTTTCTAAAATCCCATGAGTCTGAGACTATTAGGATCCCTTCTTGACAACTAGGGAAACTGAGGCATGCACAGTAAAGTGGCACAAATTTACCCAGATCACTCTGTAAGTCCCTGGCAGAGCTGGGATTTGAACCCAGGATGTGTGTGGGACCAGAGTCAGAACTTAACTCCTGCACTCTTCTGTGATCAGTGCCTGGCACCATGACAACAGTGGGGCAGGTCCCTGACATGGACATCTAGGTGGTACCAGACTTATAACTGGTCCACGTCCTCAGAACCCTTCACAGGCATCCTCAAAGTTTTCCCCCTTTTCTCAAGCCCAGGCCAGAGAATTTCTAGCACCCAGTCTCTTTTAACAAACACCTCCTAAGTACAGAATCACCCATCATCTTATTAATCACCTAAAAACCATTTTAGGTGATGTCACAATTTTTCTCTAAAATGTCACAATTTTCTTCTAAAAAGTCACATAAGAACAATCTTTCCTCCTGCTACCCAGAACTACAAATTATAGGTCAATAAGAATCAGTCTTTCCGTGGTGAATTTGTGTAGCTCTCCTTCATCTCACTATTATCAAACAGAAAGTAGCTCAAAAAATCATATACCATTTTCTATAAAAATTGAAACTATGTTTAGAATTTAGTCATGAAAACTAAGCATTCACAAGACCTCAAGGAGAATCAATAAAGAAGTGAATGAATGCAGAGTGGCTTCCTAGGTTAAGACTGAAGTTTGGAGGCAGAGGATCACAGCTGACCCAGCAAAGAGTCTACACAGGACCTGAGTTTGAATTTCTGTCCTGTGTGAACCTGAGGCTGTGAAAGTCCCTTTGTACAATGGCTCTGGCAATATGGATCGACAAGCACCTTTGTCATCCAAACACTGATCACCTAAAAGGGAAGCCAATAGTGGACAGTGTTGACTGGTGAGAAGCACCTCACTCCTTGCATGTCTTCTGACCTCCACAGTCTCTTGACCTTACATGTCTCTTGTCTCCAGCACATGGATGGAGACACATGGTCAGGACCATGGACAGAGCCCCGTTCATCCTGGGGCAGGTGGCATCTCATTGTGTGAGGATGGAGACAACTGAGAAGTCTCCCCACTAAGGTACAGAGCCCCCGGGAAATGTCTAAAGAACATGTCCTGGGTTGTCAGAGTAGAGTCTGAGTGAGAATCTGAATAAGCCCTGATTGGGCCAAAATCAGAGAGTTCTGCCAGGGACTCAACGTCTATTACCCATCATTAAACTCATGTAGTGTGTTTGCTGGTGTTGCAGAATTAACTACCCCCATTATCACCAGCATGAAACAAGCACTTTACGAATGCTGGTCTACAGGTCATGAGGGTGGTTCTGCTGATCTGGGCCAGGCTCAGTTGCCCTTGGAAGGGGTCACCTACATGTCTGCACTTGGCTGGTGGGTGGGCTGGGTGTTGGCTCATCTATGAAGAACTCATTCAAGCATCCTCAGTTGCATGGCAACAGGCTTTTTTGGGATGTCCTCAGCTGGGAGAATAAGGTTCTACTCCATGTGGTCTCTCACCCTCCAACAGGCTGGCCAGAGAGTGTCCACATTATTTCAGTTTCCTGATGGAGAAAATGGAAGCACCAAGGTCCCTTGAGTGAAGTCTACAATTGAAACTGGCACCTGACACTCCAGTGTGTTCTCTGGAGCACAAAAGTCAAGGAGGCGGGGTGATGGACAGCAAATCTTGATGGGAGGAGATGAAAACGCACATTGCAATTGCTGTGAATAGGAGGTGAATAATCAGAACCATATCTGTGGTCAGCCTATCACAGACAATTCCCAGCCCTCTAGTGCCAAGGCTCACGACATTGACCACGCTCCCTGCTAATTCCCCACATCCTTTCCTGCAACCCGAGCAGACTTGCAACATGCCTCTCTCCATTTCTACAACACTAGATCCCAAACAAGTGAGACTCTGTTTAGAGTGCCCCATTCCCTCTCAAGACCATTTGGCCCCACCATCCAATACATAGTGGTGTTTGGGGGTGGAAGGGAGGGTTTGGGATTCTCATGATGCAGGAATTATTTGTCTCCAAAGGAGATTTGATTTTGAGGAGAGGAGAAAGGCTTAGGGGATTCTAGAAAAGCATTGTTTCTGGATTTAGCACCACAAAGGGGAGAAAAAATGTCAGAGAGGACAATCCATGAGACTCTGACTTTCCCCTTCAGAAGAAGGGGATGACTATCCAGGCCCCCTTGAAGTTAGCACTGGGGAAGGGGGCACCTAAGAACACTGGGGATAGTTGAGCCTTCAAGCAAGGACCATTTCAGTTTGGGTCGCTCATTTTGCACCATTCCCGCACACCAGCATTTCCAGTGGGCTGGAACAGAATGTGGGAGAGGAAGAGGCTCATTTTTCTGAGGCTTGTCCAGAAAGACCCAATTCTAGGAATCCCAGAGACATCTCAGTTTCCTTTCCAAATTTGACATGAAATTGGTTTAAAATAAAATTTACTGGGAGAAAACAGTCTTCATTGCTCTCACAAATTTAAAAGTGCACTATGCGCAGACACCACAGAGCCCTGCACCCAGACACAGTTGGGCAGGACCAAGGAAGGGCAAACACAGGGAGGGAGGCTCAGTTCAGGGCTGGAGAGGTGGACTGAGTGGATTTGGTCCCACTCAAGCCGTTACTCCCCAGAATTTCCCTCCCTGGAGGGGATCTGATTCAGGTGTGGCTGGATTTGAACCATCCTTGCATCCTAGGGATAAATCCCACTTGGTCATGAAGTATGACACTTTTAATGTGCTGTTGAATTCAGTTTTTAGGTATTTTGTGGAGAATTTTTGCATCTATATTCACCAGAGATATTGGTCTATAGTTTTCTTTTCTTGTAGTGTCCTCATCTGGCTTTGATATCAGTTTTGTCTTTTTTATGGCTGAGTAGTATTCTGTTGTGTGTATATACCACATCTTCTTTATCCACTCATCAGTCGAGGGACACTTGGGTTGCTTCCATGTTTTGGCTATAGCAAATTATGCCGCGATGAACATAGAGATGCATAAGCCTCTTTGGATTGTTGATTTCAGGTTCGTTGGGTAGATGCCCAGTTAATTCTTTAAATGTTTGGTAGAATTCACCAGTGAAACCACCTGGTCCTGGGCTTTTCTTTGTTGGGAGGTTTTGATTACCAATTCAATCTCCTCACTCGTTATTGGTCTGTTTAGCATTTCTGTTTCTTCCTGATTCAGTCTTGGTAGGTTGTATGTTTCTAGAAATTTATCCATTTCTTCTAGGTTATCCAATTCGTTGGTGTATAATTGATCATGGTAGTATCTTATGGTCCTTTGTACTTCTGTGGTATCGGTTGTAATGTCTACTCTTTCGTTTCTGATTTTATTTATGAGTTTTATCTCTTTTTTTCTAAGTTTTTCTGGCTAGAGGTTTGTCAATCTTGTTTATCTTTTAAGAAACTTTGAGCTTTTCTGTTGTTTTCTGGTCTCTTTCTCATTTATTTCATTTATTATTTTCTTCTCTCTGCTTATGTTGGGCTTAGTTAGTTTCTTTTTCTGGTTCCTTGAGGTGTAAAGTTAGCTTGTTTATTTGAGATCTTTCTGCTTCTGAAGGCTCTTTTGTGTGTGTGTGTGAGGAAGATCAGCCCTCAGCTAACATCCATGCCAATCCTCCTCTTTTTTGCTGAGGAAGACTGGCCCTGGGCTAACATCCGTGCCCATCTTCCTCCCCTTTATGTGGGACGCCGCCACAGCATGGCCTGACAAGTGGTGCCTCGGTGCGCGCCTGGGATCCGAACCCGGGCCACCAGCAGCGGAGCGTGCGCACTTAACCGCTACACCACAGAGCTGGCCCCTGGAGGCTCTTGATGGGACCTCAGTTGGAGATCTCCAGTTGGAATGTTCTTCCAGTCTTAATTGTGCTTGTCTTTTTTAGCTGTGAGACATGGACCCAAGGTTGAACACCCTGTAATTTGACGTCAGTGTTAGCAATGAGCAAAACAGTACAAGATCCTTTGCAGCTGGGTTCGAGGTTGATTTTGCAATGATGGTATTTCCAAAATACCTGATCTCCTACTTGCTAGTTCTGTAAAGGCTCATCAGGGAACTGGAGGGGAAAAGAAAAGCGGTGGCCTTGTCCATTATAGGACTGGGTGTATTTAATCCCTGACAGTATCTTAGGATGTCACACTGGGTTAAACTGGAATCCTCTGTTAGCTAGGATGAGTAGGGCATTCTCATAAGTCCTCCTGTAGTGATTTCAAAGGTAGACAGTCTATGAGGAGGTAGGGGAGAGGATCTCAGAGTCATAGAACGATGGGCAGCACCCGTGGCCATGGGAAGTCCAATTCTTCAGACAGTGTAGCCAGCTTGGACGTGAGGATCCCGTTGGCCCTTTCCACAGTGCCTGATGGTTGAGGATGGGAAGGGCAGTGAAGTCTTCGACTAATGTGTGTTGCCCTTTCGATTCCCTGTATAATTTGCCAGTGAAATGTGATCCTCCATCACTAGAAGTGGTAGGGGGGATTCCCCACGTGGGGAAGATTTGTTCTAGGAAATCCTTGGCAACTGAGGTTGCTGAGGCATTTCGGCAGGGGAAGGCCTCTAACCACTTAGAAAACACACATGTGAGAGTGAGCACGTGTTGGCAGACTTGTGCCTTCGGTAATTAGATTAAGTCTATTTGCCAGTGAAGGAAAGGCCCAAGGGCCACTGCTTCCCTTCCTTGCCCCACCTTTACAGTTTTCCCAAGTTTATGTTTCTGGAAGAGGAAGCAAGTGGGAACTCCTCCGTTCAGATAAAAGCTTAAAGGTCCAAACCATCATAGGTCAGATCTATCCCACATTTTGTTCTTCCGGTGATGAGCCATGTTGTGTAGACTGTACACAATGACTCTGGAGATAGACTTGGGCTCTACCCAGTGGCCGTGTGACAATGACATTATAGAATTATAATATCATTTAATCGTGGTATCAAAGGTGCATTTGGAGTGCACCCAGCGTAGCACTGTATCACTTTGACACCTTCTCTCAAAACGTTTTCCACCAGCCTCCCCGGTTTTGGTATACATCCCAGAAGTCAACACTAGGTGGCAGTAGGCGACAACTCAGAGACTGGACGGAGGCTCAGACTCCGCCGGGGCCTCCAGCAGAACTTGCGCGTGCGCACAGCTGTGGTGGCGTAAGCTGCCGTGTTTCTATCGCTGTCACCTTGCTGGTGTTACTATTCAGTGGCTGTTGCCAGTACTGGGCGCCCTGGACACTTGGGACGCTGCTGAGGCGGCCCCTTTCATGGGAGTGGGATCCTTTTTCATGGTTTCTGTCGGCGGCCGCGGAGCTACGTCAAGTCGCCGCCGCCGCCTCCTCGGGCGTCCAGCCTCCAAGTCCCGCGTCTGGAAAGCGGAGCCCGGAGAGTCGCGCCCCCGCAGCGCCCCTGGTTTTGCCCCCGGGCAGGTCACTCAGGTGCTTTCTCCTCGTGGGTTGGCGCCAGCGTGCACTCCCTCGGCCAGACCGAGATCCCAAGTCACACACGTGGGTCCCAGCCAGGCCCGGGGTCTCCAGGCCCCGGGGCGCACTTTGCAGACCCCGCCCCTCCGTGAACGGCCGCGGCCCGTCTGCTGCGCCTGCGCCTCCCGCCTGCTCAGCTGCAGCTGGCCTTTGGCTGGGAACCCTCCATAGAGGATGAGAATGTAAATACCCAGACGGGAGCTGAGATACAGCTGCCTCATCGAGGTACGCTCAAGTGAGAGCTCCCCAGCATCTGTGTCTCTGGAGAAGCCAAAGGCATCCTTGCGGGAATCAGCTTTAGTATTTGTAATGTGCGTGGTGTCCGTGGTAGAGCACTGTGACGTTACGAGTCAGAGAAGAACTCGACTGCCCTCTGTCCTCCCTCCCTGTGCGCCAAGCACAGACAGGAGGTCAGCGGACTCAGGAAGATGTGTAGACAGAAGTGCTGGGTGGGCCAATAACGGCGCCCCTTATCCTGTCTTCAGGGAAGACAATGGAAATGTAACTATAAATCAAGATTGTTGTTTTCACTTTTACATCTTTCTGAACATTGTCAATTGGCCACACAGGATATTTATTAAGTAAAAGTGACCAGAAAAGTCCATGAGATTTGACCTAACTTTTCTTTAGACCAAGGGAGAACTAGCACCACAGAATAAATTGAAAAGGAAAACAGGCGTAAAAGAGGAAAGCTGCAGGCTCCTTGGAAAAATGGCAGATTCTAGGTCTGGGCCTGTAAATACACAGGATGCCCCTGGAGCATCTCACAGTGCCAGAGAATAAGGACGTGCTAAAAATGATCATTACAATAATAATACAAACCCCACATGATCACGATATGTCAGAGGGACACAGGAGCCAACTAGAAGACTCCCAGTGGCCAAGGGGGGAACAATTTGACCAAAAATAAAGTAGTATTGGATTATACCCCAAAGATTAAAAGAAGTTTCCATGAGTCCACAGTGGTATGAATAAATAATTGGGGAAGAAGAGACAAATCTCCAATGCAGAAGAATTCCAAAATATTTATGTAGGTACAGCACCTTCAAGGAACGGGAGCATAACTCCCCACTCCCCTAATTTGGGCTGCAAATAATGAGTTGGTTCCAAGAGTGCAGTATGGGGGGGGTAACCTTACATGCTTACAACAGCCTGATGGGGGAGGGACTGTCCTCAAGTCCATTTCACAGATGGAGAAACTGAAGGTGAGTCAATATGTGATAGTCACGTGGATTTATCACCAGCTACGTGCTAGGATAGCCCCTTCCCTATGTTCAAACATGGCACTTATACAATCTGGATTATCTGGGTCAGTCCTATGTATGCCTATTGACCCAACATAACTATTAATAGCCCCGTCTTTCAGTCTCAGGGGTCATGGCTTGGCCAATAAATTATACAATGAGCCTACTTATAGACCTCAATGTATAGTAGGAGAGACAGAAATTCATCAAAGAATAACACAGGTAAGTTCATAATCGCAGTTGTGATAAATACGAAGAAGGAGAGGAAATGGTGTGGGGAAAGAAAATAGTGGGATTTGTCCTAATCGGAGATATCAGAATGAGATGTCACTCTGAGAAGGTGACACTGAAGGAATAGTAAGTGACAATCAGGATGGGGTCAGTGAGGAGGATGAGCATTCCAGATTTGGGAACGTCAAGGAAAAAAAATCAAGATTCTGCATTGTGTTTTAAACTTGTCCTTGCTACAATCACCATTAGTCTGACATGTATCATTGTTGATATAACAAAGAAAACAGGTGTTTTTTTCCTAATTGCAAGAGAATCTGGGGTGTTTTTTTTAAAATACTGGCTGAATTAATTATAACAAGACCAAATAAAGGGAGTCAAAAATTCAACTTCCCAAAACATACAGGGAGCAAATCTAATTTCCTCCTATCCAAAAAGTACACAAGTAATACAGTCTCAGGATTAAAGGCAATATGACAATTACAGATTGAAGTTGCAGGAAATTCTCAAGAGGGCACGTCTCCATATTAGGCTGGCAAGATACATAATAAATAATATTGTAACAAGGGAAGACCTCACCACACCTGGCTAATGATTATATTCTTAGTATCATTGAGGAATCTGATGTGTAAATATCTCTGTCTTTTTACAAAAGGCTAGCTGACTGTTTTGTAATCTTCAAGAGAAGGTACAAAGTTTCTGAATTTCTTTATGTACCTCTACTGAAAACCTTACAGAGTGTATCCAAAGTCCCCTGGGGTCAGGTAAGTCAAAGCGTCTTCAAGGGCAGCAAGAGGGGCGGGGTGGCTGGGGACTCAGGAAGAGGGTCTCAGGAGTGAGCCAGGCGAGGCTGGGGTGGAGGCAGCCTGTACTGGTGGCCATGGTGAGGAGCTTGGACTCATCCTAAGAGTCTTGAGAAGCCGTGGAAAAACGTGACTCACGATGTAGGGTGAACTTCAGGAAAGACCTGATGAGATCTGAGCTTTGGCATCTCAGAGACCAGGATGCATGCTGAGAGGTCACTGAGGAGGTGGGAGCAACATCCAGTTGCGAGGAGATGGTGACTGGACCAGAGTGCAGAGAGCAGAAATAGAGAGGAGTGGTCTCAGTCATAAGATGTTTAGATGGTAACAGCAACCTGACTTGGGGGTGGGTTGGATGTTCATTCAATCATTAAGTAAAGACTGAGCACCTGCTATGAGCTGGGCGTGGTTTTGGTGCCATTTTGGGGAGAGAGTGAGGTGGGTCAAGGATGATGCTCAGATGTCAGGCTTCTGTAACTGGAAGACAATCATATCGTTCCCTGACACGGGTCCTGGAAGGGGGCGGATTTTGGAGGAGCAAAGCATGAGCCATTTTGGAAATCTTGCATTTGAGGGGCTTGTGGGACATCGATTTGGAGATTCCAGGTTGACAGGTGGATACGCAGATCCAGAATTCAGCTGAGAGCTCCGGGATGGACAGAAAAATCTGGAAATCACTCACATTTCAGTGGTGGCTGAAGCCATGTTCTGGATAAGATCACCTTGCAGAAAAAGTGTAGCATAATGGTCAAGGAGGGAAGAATAATCTGAAAGGGAAAACAAAAAACCAGCCAGAGAAGCAGAAGGAAACTCAAGACAGTCTTATGAAACAGAACCTAAAGGAAGTGAGCATTTCGAGAAGAAGGAATTGATCAACTGTGTCAAACGCTGCCCAAATGCCCAAGGTCATCCAGCTAATAAGTGGCAGGGCTGCAATTTAAAACCAGGTCTAACTATTTAGTAAATGGGGCTGGGACAAATGGTGAGCCATTTGGAGACAAAGTTAGACCCCTACCTCACACCATAGCTATTATAAATTCCCACAGAGGTAAAGGACTGAAAGTAAAACACAAGATAACATTTTTTTAATAGAAAAACTTTTATAATCGTGTTGTGGAAAGACTTCTTAAGGCAAGACAGGAAACATAGAAACAATTAAAAAATGTTTAATGGACTAGAGGAAAACATTTGCAGCACATTTGACAGACATAGGGTTAATATCTCCCATATACAACAACCCAATGGGAAAATGATTAAAAGATGAACAGACTGTTCACAGAAGAAGAGTGCAAACAGCCATAAATATGTAAAAAGACGATCACTGGTCTGATGTTCAGGGAAATACTAATAGAACAATAATGAGGGACCATTCCTAAGATTGGTAAAGCATTTTAAAACTGATCACATTACTGGGGAAAAGAAATACTAACACTTTTCTGGAATGGTACTTGGCAATATCTACTAAAATTTAAAATGTAGCTCTGTTTCCTGATCTGGGTGCTAGATTCATGGTGTATTCCCAGTGTTAAAATTCATAGAGCCCTCCACTCTATTAATTCTATTAACTATAAATTCTATTCTATTAACGATATAAAAAGTAAATTTCTATGTTTCTACACATCTGTTCTTCTTCTCATGCTTTAAAACAGAACTTAGACACAAAATGTACATACCCAACAAGTCAACAATCCTAGTTATGGAAATCTTTTCTTAGTTTCGCAAATTGATAACAAAAAGGCAAACAACACAATTTATTTTAAAAAATAGGCAATGGAGATGAAGACGACAAATCCAAATCGCAGCAAACTTAGAAAAATACTCAATCTCCTGAGTGGTCATAAAAATGCCAATTAACATTACAAAGAGATGTCACTTTATATCCATCCATTTAAGAAGTGAGAACACCCACTTCTGGAGTGAGTGAAGCTCTAATACATTACTGGCGGAAGTGTCAATTGTTAACAGCCTTTTGGGGAAAACAATCTGGTACTATCTATTAAGTGTATATGCTCTTTGACCTGGAAAGTCCATATTTATAATTTATAAATGCTCCAGTGTGTAGGGCTGTATGTTCGATAATAATTTTGTGCAGCATTGAGAGGGGGGACTGGAAACCTTCAAAAAAGAAAAGATTCTGTCAAAATGGTGAACCTATACCATGAAATATTATGCAACGATTATGAAGAATAAATTAGAATTCGATGTATTGACCTGGAGAGATGCACAGGAGAGATGCCTTTGAAATATTAGGTGACAAAAAGCAAACTAATGTGCATGGTTTTCATTTTATTGTTTTTAAAAAATATGCCTTTATGTATGATTATAGGAAGCAGAATATGGGTTTAGAACTTCACCTCTGGAGCCAGGAAGCCTGTGGCTAAACCGTGACATTCCCATCTTCTCCCTGGATGTGGTAACACCTCCGGGCCTCAGTTTCTGCTACTGTGAAAGGAGGTTAATAATAACATCCACCTCACAAACCTGTTGGGAGCAGGTGACGAGATAATTCATGGAAAGGGCTTAGAGCTGCCTGGTGCGCTATTCGACGACGTCATGAGTGTAAGCATGATCTACCTGAGCATGGGGAATATGGTGGGAGAAACACCTCACACTGGTCTCACTGGGGACCTCGGGTGGGTGGAGCTGGAGGGACACAGGTGATTAACATTCCTAACAATTCAACTACGTACAGCTGGCATGTGTTTCTTCTGTAATTTTTTAAATCCATTGAAGTAGAAGGAAAGGAGGAAGAACAACCCAGGCAGTCGGCCCTGAACTCACCAGGCGCTCTGGGAGGGAGTGGGAACGGGGGCCTGGGCAGGGCAGAGGCCCCAGGAAAGCCTTCTTCCCCAACAGCGGATCCCCAGCCACCGGGTGGCCCTGGGCAAATGGCTGCTCCTCTCTGGAGGTCAGGTTCCCTCCTGTGCACAGTGGAGCTGCCAGGGGCCCCACGTAAGCACATGGCTTACTACCAAGGGCAGATGTGAGCTCCAGTCCCAGTGGCGCTTCTGGGGCCGTAGGAGCCAGACATCTAAGGGTTCTACCCTTGTCAACCCATTTTGTCCCACGTCCACCCTAGGAATTAGGGACTTTACATTATCCCCCCATTTTGCAGTGGAGAAAAAAGGCACAGAATGGTTAGGTCACCTGCCTGAGCTCAACACGAGAGTGTGGCCAGAAATAAATCTCAGGCAGCCTGCCTCTGATCTGGGCTCTGGAGCACCAGACTCTGCTATCTCCTGTGTCTCAGCAACGTGACATCCTCTCCAGGCGTCAGTCACCTCAACTGTGAGATGGGCTTCCCAGTACTCACCTCTTCAGTTTGCTGAAAGGGTTAAGGACATCGCATGTAGACCTGGGAGCAGTGTTTAAAAAGTGAGAGTCTTTGTTACCTCCATTCCTCTGGGAGGAGGGAGATGAGGCCCCGGGCGCTTCTCTGGTGTTAAGTTCCTGTTGAGTTGCCCAACACTGCACTGAGAGACAAAGTGGGGCAGGGATCCAGGCCCTGGGTCTTCCAGGAACCACAGGGTGAAGCGCCCAGGGGCCTGTGTGCCCTTCTGCGTCCCTCTGGCTTTGTCAGGGGCTCCCCCCACCCACCTCACCCGGATCCACCACACCGCATCCTGTTGCGGCCCTGCCAGGGAAGGAAGCAGAGTCCGAGATCCCTGTAAGCTGCCCGGGACGTCCTGCCTTCATGAAGCAAGGCCTTCCCAGCCACTCCACCCCAGCATATAAAGGCGGCCCAGCCAGCCATGAGCTCCTAGACGTCCCTGTGCCCCATGCCCGCCATGTCCCCCTGCTGCGCGCTGCTCACCTGGACCATCCTCACCCTCCTTGGGCTTGGAGCGGCTCAGGAAGACTTGACCTCATGCGGCCCCATCGTGCCATGGAGAGAGTGGGGGGCCCTGGCATCCACGTGCGAATGGCGCCTGAACCTGCCCGCACGCTACGTGGTGGTGTCACACACGGCGGGAAGCCCCTGAGACACCCCCGCCTCGTGCATGAGGCAGGTCCAGAACGTGCAGAGTTACCACGTGCGGAACCTGGGCTGGTGCGACGTGGGCTACAAGTGAGTGCGGAGGGGGCACAGGTGGAGCCAGGGCTGGAGGAGGGAAAGGTGCACAGGCCTGGGGGGCAGTGGGACCCGGTTCTGAGCCACCTGGCTGACACCCTGGGCATCTTGGTATCTCCAAGGTCACCACAGAGGGCTGGGCATGTGCTGGCAGCACAAAGATGTCAGGACGAGTGGAAAGGGCTGATGTCTAAGCTCTGCACCCTGGGGAAGGGACAGACTTTGCCAACACGCACCACGGTGTCCTCAACCCTGGGGTCCCCTCAGAAAGTCTGTGCTTTGTTAGGAGGCGGACACAGGCTGGTGAAGCACGGGGCGGGGCTCCTGTCCCTGCTCTGCTCACGGTGGCTGAGACCCGGGGCAGGTCACTGTTATGAGAGGTTCGGGGATTTGATCGGAGACGTAAAAGACACTTTCCACTCCAAACAAATGGACTGAAGGTATATTTTATTATATAGAGGATAGTAAAGGCGATAGTCTGCAAACAGATCCAAATAGGTCAAATATTAAGAGGGGAAAAAACATCAGCCCGACTGGAAAGGGAAAACACCCACATCGGCTGAAGAGAAATGACACAAATCAACCGGAAAGAGAAACACCAGGTTGACCGAAAAGAGAACACATCAAATCAATTACTTCATATCAAATCAATTACTTCACATCAAATCAATTACTCACAACATCCACGCCCCACTGCCGGGAGAGTCCTGTCAATCGACGCGGCTGGGCAAGGATCACACGTCCTGGGCAAGGCGTCCCTTCCACAGGTGGAACTCTCACCGGGGCTCAGTTTCCAGCAGTTTTTATACCATCAGTAATTTTCAGAGTAAGCAATTACAGAGTTTGCGGAGCAAGCATTTAGTGTTTCCATGCGCAAATGGTTATCAGTGGCGTACGTGCACTGAGCCCCCTGGCTAACGTCCCAGCCCAGTAGTTGTGTACGTGCATTGTTCTCTTTGGTTATCGTCTCAGCCCGGCACAGATGGCCAGTCCATCCCGTGCTACGACGCTCCAAGAGCCTTGAAATGTTACAACTTGCAACTCTCTCTGTGAGAGAAAGGCCAGTTCCCGGGAAAAGGCCAGTTTCCACCACACAGAAAGCAGCTTTGTATTTCTTTTTTGTGCTGGTGGCTGTAGGTCAATGGAGTGGCCAAACATGGCTGTACTCATGTCAAGACAAATGTATTCCTTTGCCTCCTCGTTTTGCCTCTTTCCCTGTGTCTATGTATTAGGTAGCTCAGCTACGTCTCCTGCTCTTGGATAGGTGACCTTATATAAGTGATGCCTTAGGAGGTCTGCAGTGTGCTTCCCTCAGTTCTCTGTGTTCCAGGAGTGACCCATATGTGGGCTACGTGTGTCCTTGTGTTGTGGCCTGTTTGCTCTCCCTGTAGGCGCCCAGGGAGGCTGAGTTATGCTCCTGGCCAGCTGTTGTAATGCTCAGCTGCTTGTAGTTGTTGTGGGCCCTTCAGTCTCTTTATCAGGTGTGGGCAGCCCCAGCACAGTTGGTTGCAAGTTCTAATACCACCTTTGTGTTTCAGTATTTCTTTTAAGTGAGTAGGCCCCCAGGATGGCAGGCTGTTAGGCTCGGGGGCTTACAATTTCTATAAGCCTCCAGCCTTTGGGTCTCTTGTCAGCTCTCTGAGGATTGCAGCTGGGTGGGGCTGGCCTCAGGCATGGGAGCACCCAATTGTTTAAGGCTTTGGAAGGTTGGGCAAACCCCCTATGTGGATCTTTGAGAAGCACAAGTCTTCTGCAGCTGACAAGCCCTGCCACCCACAGGTCCACACACACAGTCAACACAGTCCTGCCCCATGTGCACGCCCCGACCTCCTGAAGTGGACCCAGTCTCTAAACTGTGGGAATCCTACAAACTCCATGACTGCCCCACACTCTCCACCCACTCCTTGTGCACGCCCTGCCCCACTGAAGTGGGCTCAGTTGCCAGGCTGCAGAGACTCCAGTCACCAATCTATGCAGGCCCACAAGTTGCCTGAGGGCTTGTTGTTGGGTGGGGCCTGTCCCTAGGGCGGCCTGCCTGCCCTGGCTGAGCTGGAATAAATTGGTGCTCTAGTGGGTGGGGTAGACCCTGGGCTAGCAGGCCCCAGGGAGAACTCCGATGGTGTCTGTGTCAGCACGCCCACACCAGGCCACAACAACGGCCGCTGCCAATGTCCCAGTCCCTGGAGAGGTCTCACCTCTCACTGCGATGCACTCAGAGCCTATCAGGTGAGTCTCTTTTTTCACCAAAGCACTGTGCACTTTTCTTTCTGGTGATTTTAGGTTGCTTTCTGAAACGGGTGAGTTTGCATGTGGGCCCTTTAAGAGCCGGTTTTAATTTCTTTGTGACCCAGGTTTTCTGGGGGTACTCCCCAATGTTTTAGTAGCAGGCAAAGTCAGATATTATGCCACTCATCTAGATTGTGCTGGGTCCACAAAATGCCCACAGCAGGGGCACTCCCCGGCTCAGGGCCCTGTTCCAACCGGGAGGGCTGCGGACCTGTGGGCTGCTCCCGGGCGGCTGTGAAGCTGGCGGCTTGTGAAGGTGGCATTTTTTCTCTTCAGAAGGGAGTATCTCCCTCTTCCACCTCAGTTATGATTGTCCTTTGTTGTAGGAGTTCCTCTTATCCAGTTTTCAGTTCTGTCTCAGGGGTAATTTTTCCACAAGTAGTTGTAAATTAGCTGTGTCCATGGGAGGAGGTGAGTTCCGAGTCTGCTTACACCACCATCTTGACTTCTCCCTCGATGATATTCTCTTATAACATCACATGGCCACAATATTCATTAGACTCCAGAGAAAACTGCCAGACGATGGATCCTTAAATTTGAAAAACTTCTAAAGTGGAAAAATTTTCAGACAGCTCGCGTCATAATTGTTTTCTTGGTACCTATGAAAAGACCAAATTAAAAGGAAAATACAAAAAAAATAGTGACTAGCCTTAAGACTCTGACTCAAGATACAATTAAATTGAAAAAATGTAAAAGTATAAGTGTTGATGAGACTATAAAGGTTGGAATGTCTGAGTTAATTTTATATAAGGAGGTGGTATCAACTTTGCCTGAGTGTGTTATGAAAATGGACGTTATGTCTGGGTGGGAATGCCTCTCCTGCTTAATATTATAAGACAGAGGCTTGTTGATGAAGTCCTAATGAAAGCTATGATTGGAGGCATTAGAGTTGATGTAATTAAGTGATTACAACTCTTTTGCATTACATCTCTATCCCCAGTAAATTGTATACTGGGGATAGACATTGTGTCTCACTGGCAGAAACATTCCCCCAGTATTGACATTGTCAAACAGCGTATAAATCTGCCCTTCAGACAATGTTAATTAAATGTACTCAAGGAAGTCAATAGGGTTGCCTGAGCCCGAATAGTGTGAGGTATTGTTCTACCTCCAGATGGTATGGCCAAAATTAAGAGCTCTATTTAATTGGTATAAAGAAGGTGATCTTTGGTTAATGAAAACTTGTTTAAGTTTGTTGGTTTGATTGAAATAGGCATGTCTTCATTTTCAGAGAGATTCACGGAAAGGACTCTGACACTCTAGCATACCAGTTTCTGATGAACTTTCGCATCATAAAACTGAACTAGAAGGGAAATTACAGAACTCTAAGGGAGAAACTGGTGACTTCATGAAACTGTTAACAAAAGATAAAGAGTTATGGAACTAAATGAACTGATGAGGATGATTATAATTTTTATGACTTTTTCATTTGAAACGTTGCTGATTTTTTAATGTTTTGTTTTCTCAGATGTAAGAAAACCTTTTTGTCTTTTCTCTTAAGCTAACTCTAGCTTCTAGCAGATTGTAAATTATATCTTTTTGTGTGTGTGTGAGGAAGATCAGCCCTGAGTTAACATCCATGCTAATCCTCCTCTTTTTGCTGAGGAAGACCGGCTCTGAGCTAACATCTATTGCCAATGCTCCTCCTTTTTTGTCCCCAAAGCCCCAGTAGATAGTTGTATGTCATAGTTGCATATCCTTCTAGTTGCTGTATGTGGGATGCCACCTCAGCATGGTTGGAGAAGCGGTGCGTCGGTGCGCGCCTGGGATCCGAACCCGGGCCACCAGTAGCGGAGCGTGTGCACTTAACTGCTAAGCCACGGGGCTGGCCCTGTAAATTATATCTTTGTAAGCAGAATTGAAACTATATTTTTTTCTCCCCACATGATGCCTCCAGACTTTATCAACTCTTAGTGAGTGAATATTCTTATTCTCATGGCAATATAGTTATTTGCATAAGGTCAATAAGAATCTGTTCTCCTTGTAATGGGACACAATTGGAAACATTGGTAATATTACCAAGCTTTGACTGGAATGTGACATTTGAGAGAAATGTGCATAGACTCTGATATGACTGGATGGCTAAGGGAGAAATATTCACCTCATGAAATAAAGCCACTTGGAAATATTGGCCTGGTACATTACTTACAGGGTTCCCAGCAACCTTACCAAGTGAGTAAAGAAGGTCACTTCCCTGGCAGGTGCAAAGAACTTCAGGCTATTTTGGGGCATCTCAGGAGAAGAGAGTAAATCACTCAAATCTATAGGTTTTGCAGAGAGAGTCTGATAACAAGTCTTTGACTTGGCTTTCCTGGCCTTGAGGCCTTTAAAGTTCGATCTGAGATTCCTTATAAAAAGTTCAGGCAAGGTAGATTTAAAAGAATCTATATGATCAATTGCTATTCTCGCTCTACTTATGTAAATAATTGGGCCAAGCCAACCAATTAGTCTTAATTTGGCTGTCTTTGGTAAAAACAAAAATAAAAAAGAGGGTCATTTTAAAGAGAAACAAATTATGTTTCAGTATTCACTATAATACACACTTGTGGATATTAGATTCTACTTCTGTAAATTGTCTTGGAGGTTTTCGTTTTCTATCTGTAACTGGCTATTATGCTTCCTTGTTGACTTTGACTCCCAAGCCTGGAAAGACAATTGGATTATTAGAATTTCTCAGATGTTGGCAAAGACAAGTAATCTTTCTAGAGGTTGAATATGTCATCCCAAACCTTATTCAGTGCATGAACATGAGGACCCCTTGATAATTGCTGGGTTTTCTGAGCCCAAACCTGATGTCTCTGAGCCATCGTGGTCTGAGGACAGACTGTGAGCCTCAACGATGGGACAGGAGCTCCTACTGGGTCATCACTGTGTCCTCAGGGTCAGCTGGCACAGGGCTGGACACACAGCTCGTTTTCAGCTACTATTTATTGCCAGGCCCTTCCTTGTGTCATCTCTGTTAGACCAAAGACAGTGGGTCAGCTGGGCCAGGTTGCCTCCATTTTACAGGCAAGTAAACTGAGGCTTAGAGAGGCAAAGTCACCTCCACAGTTTCACTCTGGGACACAGCGTGTGGGCACCAGTGCCCACCCCCACACCACCGCCAGAGCTGGGCTGTGATAACACATCTGTCCCCAACCAGGAGACTCCAGAGCTTGCACTGAGCACATCCCTGGAGCTGACCTGGATGTTTCCCTGGATCTCCCACTTCTGCTGGGTCTGGACACTGATGCAGTTCCCCCCTCACAGTGCAGGACACGCTCCGTTCCTCTTTCACTGGGTCTTCACCTTGGTTTCTGTCTGGAGCGGGTGCATGTCATGGAGGAGCTGAGTCTGGGCCTGGGCTCCAGGTGGAGGGGAGTCTGGGGAGCGAGTGTGGAGGCTCCCGCAGGAGAACAGAGACTCAGAAGGCAGGATCTTTGCAAACACAGGGAGGCAGGTAGAGAAATACGGCTGCCCACCTGAGGGACAGGTCACCCTTCCCAGGCCCTGGAGAGAAACTTGTCCATGCCGGGGTGGTCTCTGTGCCCCCGAGGGATGGAGTCCTGCAGAAGGCGGGGGATGGTCCTCCCCATCGTCACTGCAGGGGGTGATCTGGACCCACAGTATTGACCCCACAGTGTCCCTCAGGGAAGGGGATCCTTTACTCGCTATCTTCACATCCTGACCCAAGATGGCTCTTCTCAGGGGACATTCCATCCATCTCCCGCTGAAGAGGCACCTTAAGGAGCAAAGCCTTTAAGAATCTACTGATGGTGGTGGAATTTCTACTACAGAACTTCACGGACGAGTAATATTGACAATGATATTGACCACAACAACCAAACTCAAATGGATTATCTTACCATTCTCTCTCTCTCTCTCATGAACTCAGTGAAAATTGTGACTTCTGAATGCCCTGCTCCCCGTCCCTCCCCTGTCTCTGACACAAAGCCTGGGGCACACGAGGTGCTAAGTGGACAGTGCTCCTGAGGAAATGACCATTAGTGGAGAGACAGAGAAGGAGGTGGGGAGAGCGCCCTGCGGGCTGTGAGTCCCAGGGGTCCTCCAGGGCCTTTTTCCTGTTCATTCAGGAGCCACCTCAGCGTCCTCCCCACACATTCCCCTGTTCCCCAATCTCGTTCAACCTGGAATTTTCCATTGTGTAAAAACTAGTCTCTTTCGGGGCCGGCCCTGTGGCTTAGCAGTTAAGTGCATGCGTTTCGCTAATGGCTGCCTGGGTTGTGATCCCGGGCGAGCACCAACGCACCACTTGTCCAGCCATGCTGAGGTGGCGTCCCACATACAGCAACTAGCAGGATGTGCAACAATGATATACTACTATCTACTGGGACTTTGGGGAGAAAAAGGGGGAAAGAAAAAAAAGGAGGAAGATTGGCAATAGATGTTAGCTTAGGGCTGGTCTTCCTCAGCAAAAAGAGGAGGATTGGCACGGATGTTAGCTCAGGGCTGATCATCCTCACACACACACACACAAAACAAAAAAACCTAGTCTCTTTCACTTCAATGCCGTGAGCTGTGGTTTAGTGAGCCCTGGGCTGGGGGTGTGTAGTCAGGCAGCTGACAGGCCCTCCGTGAGGATGTGAGGGGTTGGGATGCCAGGAGAGTGGGAATGAGGCCATCGCGCTGGGTGTGAGAGGGAGGCATTTGCAGGAAAGGTTGGTGGCGGGGCACCTGCTCCTGCCCCAGGGCCCAGCGTGTCTCTGCAGGCCAGGCAGGGGATCCGATGACATCACCAGCTTTTCAGGAGGAATAAAAGCACCTGCTGAGATCTGCTGATCCTCTCTCCACTCCACTGCAGCTGCCCAGAGCCATGGCTCCCCGATGCTGCATCCTGGGTAAGGAGGACCCACCCCAATTCCCCTCACCTTCCACAGGCCCATAATTCCTAGACACCTGTACACAGGTGACTGGATCCCACCCTGGAATGCTCCTAGCCTTTCCCGGTGCCTCATACAGGGCAGACACCCCCTCAGACCTTCCCCTGCCCCAGGCTGGGATCCCGGAGGTGGACCCCTGGCTGCCCCGTCAGCCCCACCTCATCCCTCTGCTCTCCCACAGCTGTCTGGACCGCTCTCTGCATCCTCTGCTCACACAGAGCCCCAGGTGAGCCCAGGAGGGACACTCAGGGGTGGGGTGCGGCTCCCAGAGGGCCTCAGGCTGGGAGCCCCTGCCCTGCTGCCTGGTCACACCAGCTCCGTCTCTTCCAGTGTCCCCCACGGAGCTCACCTGATGCTGTGCCAGCCGCACATGACCTGTGGGGACAAGTTCCATGACCCCCTGCAGCACTGTTGCTGTGACGACGCTGTGGTGCCCTTGGGCAGGGCCCGGAAGTGTGGCAACTGCACCTTCAGGGTCTGCTTCGAGCAGTGCTGCCCCCTGTCACTCAGACGCCAGGAGTCCTTCCTGGTGAAGCTGAAAGGTCAGAGTTGTTCCCGGGCCCCGTCCCCGGATGACAGGGTTTGTCGCAGCTGAGGTCCTGTCCCCTCCATGGGATTGGGGCTGCAGGGGAACGGGAGGGTCTGGATTCCTGTTATGTCCCTAATGCCGCCCCCTGGCCCTGTCACCTGCTCCACTCCATCTACCTCTCCCTTTTCTTTCCTGGTTTCTCTCTCCTTTTGTGTTTATTTCTCTCAGCCTCTTTGCGGCCCTTCTGTGTCTCTCTTTTCCACTCCTCTGCCATGTTCTGTCCATCCTTCCATCTCTGTCCACCTCTCTCTTGCTCACTCTCTCTCTCTGTCTCTCTCTTCAGTGTCGGCTGACAGAGGATCCGATGACAAGATGACTGCTGGATTCTGCTTCCTGAATGAGCCTGGGGAGAGGGGCCTAGTGTGGACTTAGGTCTGGGACGTGGAGTGGGTATTTGGGGACAGGAGACACTCAGATTCAATCCTCCCTTCTCATTCTTTCTCCTCTTTAACTCTCAGCCTGGATCTACCCTTTAACACTCATGGTGACTGGTACCCTCTAGGATCTGTGAGTCATAAATCTTGTTCTTCAAAATTCTCTGATGGTTGTTGCTGAGGTGCGTCCTGTGATGGTAATAAGGACCACAACGGCCGGTCCAGCCACAGCATTGGCTCTGGTTGGGGAAATGTCTGTGGGACTCACCACAAGCAATATGGACCCAGGCAAGTGTCTCCGGCATTCCGGCCCCGCGGCAACACTATCAATAGGCTGAGACACACACAACACCCATTCATCAGTTGATAGGCATTTGGGTTATTTCCAATTTGGGGCTATTATGAATAATTCATCTATGAATATGCCTGTACAATTGGGTGTGGAGAGGTAGTTCATTGTGGATTTTATTTGCAGCTCCCTAACGTCTAAACATGTTGATTGTCTTGTCATGGGTTTATTGGCTCTGTGTATGTCATGTTGTGGGAAACGTCTTTAAGTCCTTTGTCCACTTTTTAATTAGTTTTTTGGCTTTTCATTGTTGTCCAGTAAGAGTGCTAATTATATTCTGGACACAATTGCCTCATTAGGTATATGATTTGCTAATATTTTGTTTCACTTTGATGACTTTGCACTCTCTTGATGATGTTTTTTGAGGTACTGAGTTTTCAGTTTTAATGAAGTCCAATTTATCTATTTCTCTCTGGTTTTGGTGTCTTCTAAGGAACCATTGCCTATCTCCAGGTAATGAAGATATAATCCTGTGTTTCTTCTATGAGTTTTATAGTTTGAGTTCTTACATTTATTTCTTTGATCTATTTTCAGTTAATTTTTAATATGATGTGAGGTACAAGAGCACATCATTGTTTTGCATGTGGATATCCAGTTGTAGAGAACACTATTCTTTCCTGTATTGAATTGTCTTGACACCTTTGACTATCAATTGACCATAAAAGTAAGAGCTTGTTCTTGATGTCTCAATTATATTCCATTGAAACATATGTCTATCCTTCTGCCAGAACCACACTCTCCTGATTATTGTAGCTTAGTCATGAGTTTGGAAACCAGGAGGTGTGAATCCTCCAAGTATTTTCTTCTTTGTCAAGATTGTGTTGGCTATTCCGGGCCCCTAGCCTATCATGAATTTTAGTTTCTGGTTGTCAATTTCTGTAAAAAAGGATTATGTTGAATCTTTAGATCCATTTTGGAGAGTATCACCATCTAAAGAATAATAAATTTTCTAATCCATCACTAGTGGAGGTCTTCCCATTTATTTAGTTTTTCTGGAAAAATAGCTTTCTTTCATTAAAAAGTCACTTGATATTGTCCACATAGCTTTTCATGCTTTAAGAATAAAATAAAATATTCTCTTATATTTTCCTCTTATGGCCAAGAAAGTATTGACATGTAACCCATTGGTGATATAAACAGTCATGATTAACTTGTCCACATCTCTCCTATCACCTGAACTTCAGTCTTCAACATGCTCTGTAGTCTCCTGATCTTCACTCCAAGGGCAGGAAGTTCTCTGTGATGACCTCCTCTCTCCCACAGGGAGTAACCCTGCAATCCAGCTGTTAGGCTGAGTCCCAGATGCTTGACTGCCCTTTGGCTCCTCTTTCCTGTCCAGTTGGCACTTCCCTCTAGTGGCATTAGCCCTGGTTTACTGGTTCCCAGGCTGTTGAGTCCCTGTAGATCCCACTGGTGGTGAGTCTTTTGACCATCAGCCCTTGTCTCCATTTCTCTTGCTCTGTATCTGGTGTGTCTACATAACTCGCTGCCCTCCCCTCCCCAGCTTCCCCACCCCCTGCTGGTTCCCCCTCTTCTAAGGGGACAGGGACCACACTACTCCTGCCAGTCATTTTCTGGACTGAAGCAACTTTTTTGGGTATAAATTTTCTCTCTAAAATTATTGGAGACCTCCCAACAACCTGCATTAGTATATACTCTTTCATAAGCTTAATACACCCTTGGATGGTGAGGGAATGTGCTGGAAGTCCTCTCATGGAACTTAAGATGGTGAGTCCCAAGCTTACCTACAGGCTCGAGAGGATTTTGGGTGAAATCTCCAGGGTCACCATCTGCCTGTGTTTTCCTGCATCACTGTTGCCTCCTGACTGTATCTCCTTATGCTCCTCTGGGAGGAGGGAGCTGGAGTCTCTCATTGCACAGACCTGGGGCTGAGCTCAGGTTGTAGAGATGGTGGAGGTCATCTGAACTTGTGCATAATGTGGCCCCTTGCAAGACATGTGCCCAATGACGGGACACCCAGTCACCCCAGCGCCCCCATGTCATTATATGGGATCTAATTGTGGTGGCCCCATCCACACAGGGAGGTGGGGTGACTCATGTACGTGGAAACTGCTCTGTGTTTTTGCTGGGTAGATTCCAGTTTTTTAAATCACAAATATTAAAGTTTTCTGGTCCGACAGTGCTGTATGGGGTGCGTCTGGAGTCCCAGCGTGGAGCATGTCTGGCCCTACCTGGGAATTTATCAGCCTCTCCTTCTCTGTTCTACAGCCCCTCCTACTTCTGTTTGGTTGCGTGGTTTCTGTTTGCTGCGAGCGCTTCTGCTGAGCATGTTAAGCAGGGGAAGCACCTGGTGTGAGCGTCCAGGTGGTGGCCACGTAAAGCCCTGTTGTAGGAAACAGGAATCAGGCCTGAAACCAAAGAACACAGGGGGAGCGAAAAGCACCCTGCCCTCACCCATCAGCAAGCACCAGACAGGGCCTGTGACACCGGGCAGTCTCCGTCCTGCATAGGTGACGTCCTCCCTGCACAGATGACATTCCTCCATGTCCCTGCCTGTCCCCTGGAGGGGCTCCCTTAGGACGATGGAAATAACACCCCAGTGCTGCCAGGAGGGGTTTTCAGCCTATTGAGCTCCCAGGGCAAAGGGGCAGCCTGTGGGAAAACCTGTGAGGGGAGGAATCACCAATTTCCTTCTCTCTTTCACATTCCAGAAGCACAGATCTCCCAGCACTGCCCAGGAGCTGTGGGAACGTCTTTCTTGGGGTTTGATAGGGGTGCCTGACACCAGGGCCTGCTCGCCCTTTCCAGAGGGCTGGTCCCAGGACTGATGGAGGCCCCTGGCAGGGTGCTTGGTGTCTGAGTCCCGTGTCTGGAACCCATAGAACGGCCTCATGCCAGGATCTTCCCTACACAGAGGAAACTGGGCAGAGGGAATTCAACCAATGGGGTTTCTGTGTCTCTGATTTCCCATGAGAATTTGAGTGTCCTCTGGTCTCTGGAAGAGACAGTCTCCAACAGCGGGGCACATGGCTGTGGCCATGGCAGGGCTAGTCCCTGGCATCACAGAGTTTTAAGTCCACTGGAGGCAGCAGACTGGTCCCCAGACAGTGACAACGCGACTGGGCAGTGCAGAGGCAGCTGACTGTAGGATTTTTGCTGTTGGTGGTGGTGGTTTGTGGTGCCTAGCGATCCCCGCTGGATGCAGAACAGCACCTCAAGCAGGAATGCATATGGCTATCAGGAGAAATGACATAGGGGCACTAATGTATATGAAATAAAGTTCATTAACACACAGGAGACAGCAGTAGGATTCCCCAAGGAGAAGGCTCAGGTTTCATCTGGAGTGAAGTGGGGTCATTAGCTTTGGTTTTTATTTTGGCTAGGATTGGGGCGGGTCCTGATTTTCATGGTTTGAACATCCTGTAGGGGTGAAGGGAGGGAGCCTGCAGACTCTCACAACTGGACGGGAAGTGAGGCGGAACCTGTGGCCTGGAAGCTGTCAGAGAGAAACATCCAGAAGGGCGCCTCCCTCTTGGTTACAGAGAGTTGAACAGGGGTATCTGTAAAGGGCGTTTTTGACACTTTGAGGAGGGGTAGAGGCAGGATTCGAACCCAGAGCTGCCTGACCCCAAGGCCTCAATGCTGTTGAGTAGTGGATATAGCCACTGCCCTCCAGCACAGCCTCTGAGCCCCTGCCCTGTCCTGTCTCCCTCCACCTTCCTGCCTCAGAGCCTGACTCAGCCACCCTGAGAGTCCAGGCTCCAGGCTCCACTGGGCTCCTCCCTCCCCAGAGAGGCCAAACCCCACCCTGCCCTGGGCACCAGGCTCCTCTCTCTCGCCGAGGTTCCAGGCTCCACCTCACCCTCTTCAGGGCAGAGACAACCAGGCTGGATGCCAGGCCCGCCTGCAGCCTCCCCAGGAAATGCCTGGAACCCAGGAAATGACAGCTGGACCCCTTCCTGGATGACATGATGGGTAGTTTAAGGCAGTGGCTCTTGGGAAAGGAGGAGGGGAGCCCGAGGCTGGAGCCGTCTCCATCCCTCTGCTTGCTAACTGTTTGGCCTCCACTCGCCAGGAAAAGCTGATATCACAGCATTATGTGGCTTGCGTGGAGTCCAAAAGAAAGTTTCTTGAAACAATAATCGATAAGATTCTCTGTAGTGCACACTCTTCCATTCTCTAACCTGCTTTTTTCTTTCAAATTTTGGGAAGATAACAGTTATGAACTACTCAATTTTTTTACAACCCATTAGATGTTTGGAAACCACTGCTCTACCTGCAGCTGGAGGGACAGGAGGCTAAAAGAGCAGAGAGAGATGGGGCTGGGCGGGGCGAGTGCTGCCCCCACTCCCCATGGAGGGAACTCAGACATTTAGGACTCTGGCAACTGCACAATTATTTCTGCTACAGCAGCCTCCTGCCTGGTCTCCTGTCTCCTGTCTCCACCCTCCTCACAGCAGACAGACACGGGGACGTTCCACAAATCTGACTGTAACCCGACTGAAGAGTGAGGCCACCCAGGTTCTTGGTCAGCGTAAGAGAGGATTCAGACACCGACACACCGAGAACAGCAAGAAGGCAAAGATTTAGTAGAGGAAAGGTCAGATACACCCCAAGTGAGGAGCGGCCACTGCCAGAGAGCGCATCAGCCCCGAGTCTTGGGTTAGTTTTATTTTTATTTGGGCTGTTTAGAAGGGAATTAGTGTTATCTGGTTTCCTCCAAAAATGGCTATGCTCCCACCCACAAGTGGGGAGGGGGAGTTCTTCATATTCAAGGGGACTCTCCGGAACTGTCATGGCAGTCATCCCCCACGGAAGGGGGTCTAATGCATGTGGAATTTGTAGGTGAATTAAAGAAAGTTCCATGTCCTCTAGAGCTGTAGAGAAGAAGGCTTTCTATGTGCTATTTGTGCACCCGTTATTTTTATCCTCATGGTTGATCGCCTCTGACTCTGGGAGTGGTGTCAGGCAGGTCTCAGTTCCCCTTTATATGCATCTTGTAGGATGCCAGCAAGACGCTCCATTGATGCAGCAAGGTCTCTAGCCACGATCCTCTGCTCATGTCTACCCAGCTACCTGTCTCATGACCACTTCCATCTCCTGCTTGTGACCCATCCGTGGCTCCCAGGGCACTGAAGATAAAATCCACAGTCCTCACGAAGGCCCACAAGGTGACCGCCCCTGCCGCCCCCTCTCCCTGCCTGCCATCTGCCATCCCAGGGCTCAGCCTCTCTGAAATAGTCACAGTTCTCTCCCATTCTTAAAATCTCACCTCCAGCTAGACACCTCTGACCCCTGTGTATCCCATCCAGCCCTGCTCACTCTAGGTCATCAGTGTCTGGGGCGGCCTGTGTTCTCCACTGGACAGTAAGACTCAGAAAGACAGGGCCTGGACCTAAGCCACCATGTGTCCCCAGCATCATCTAGCTCAGGGCTGAGCACAAAGCAGATGCTCAGGGAATGTTGAATGAATGGTTGATGGAAAGATGGATGGATGGAAGGATGCATAGATGGAAGGATGGATGGATGGATGGATGGATGGATGGATGGATGGATGGATGATGGATGAAAGCACTGTTTTCCACGTGTGTCTGACTGGATGTTTGCATCTTCACATAGTAACTTCCCAGAATTGCTGCCTGAAGTTCTTTGCAAACCTCTTTCCCTTCCAGTTGTCTCCCCCACTCCTGTGTCCTCCTCATGTGAAGTTTCTGCACAGCTGTGCCCCGTGGGGCCCGCCTGTTGGGGAAGGGTCGCAGCCTCCCCTTCTGACATGAGATGCATCTCTCTCCTCCCCACCCCATCATCATGAATGTGGGCCTGAGGGACTTGGGTGATTTCTGGGCCTGGAGGGGTCTGCCATCAGGGGCGTCCACTTGATCCTGTCACGTTGGTCTTGAGGCCTGAGGCCAGTGGAGGCCCCTCTCGGCTCACTGTCAGCTTCCCTGGGCTTGCAGGCACCAGATGCCTTCCCTTCTCACCTGCACAGCGCCCTCCTACTGGAGCTCTTTCAGATTCCCCAGAATCCCCTCCCCTGGGGCACCCCCACACACAAACACACTCACCAAGCAACAGCATCTCTGCCACATTCCTTCTGCAGCCTCCTCCCTGACCCCCCGCCTCCACCAGGCCCCAGACCCTCCCTCACAGCAGGATCTTGTCCCAAAGACCCTTTCCCAGCACCCCCCCCCTTTGGCTGGACCTGGTGATGGTGAGACCCTCCCCCACAACAGTAGGATCTTGTCCTGGGCGAGACTGCAAGTCCCTCCTCTGCTCACAGCCTGCCTGCCAGGCTCACTTCCCTGGAGGAAAAGCCTCAGCCCTGACAGGTGACCTCCTTAGGGGGCTGAGACCCTCCCACTTCCTTTACCTAGGGAAGAAAGGAGAGGAGGAGGGGCTTAGTCTGAGGGGAGGGGTAGAGGGGTAGGGAGACTCGAGTTCCATAACTCAGCTTGTGGGGAAGGGGCTTCTGAGCTCCACAGACAGCAGACCCCACCCTGTTGTGGGACCGGGTCTCTCCTCAGCAGGGGCAGCCACAGCTGGACAGACACAGCGCAGGGACTCAGACGGGCCCGTGGGTGGGGGCACAGAGACCCCGAACTCCGGGGACCAGACGGACTTCAGCCCCTCCTCCTCCTCAGCCAGAGGGAATCTGGGACCCTTGAGGCACTGACTTGGTGTCCTGGGCAGAGCTCACAGCGAGGTTGGGTCTTGCGGGCCTCTGGGGTTCGCCATACCCCCACTCAGAGTAAGGGGGGCTGGGCCGTCAGTCTTTAAAAAGATCGAAAAACGAAAGAGGAAGCTGGAAACGAATTCTTGTCAAATTGCTCACCCAGACCTCTACAGGAATGGGGTTAGTGTCCCCCGGGGACCCCAGAGCCCTGAGCCCCCTGCTGCTCCTGTTGCTGCTGCTGGAGGAGTCGCGGGGGTTCCCCCCTGGTGAGCGCCTGGGCGGCGGTGGGGGTTGGGGGGAGTCTGGGTGCGGATGGGGGACCGGGCTTCGTGTGGGGCTGGCGGGAGGAGAGGGGACGTTAGGACTTGCGGAGGGCGGGCTTGCAGGCGGCTCTACCGAAGGGGGCAGGAGTGTTTGAGGGGCGCGGTGGCGGGGAGAGGGGCATGTGGGGAGGGTCTGGCGGATGTCCACAGGGTGGCAGTGTAGGCGCCGTGGGAAGGAGGGTCCGCAGGGGGCAGGTGAGTGTCTGGGGTCTGGGAGGAGGCGGTGAGTGTTTGTAGGACCCAGGTTAGCAGGCAAGGAGGACGGGAAATGTTCCCCGGAGACACGTGGAGAGGGGGGTGGTGAGTGTCCGAGGCACTCCGTGGGGGGGCGATGTCTGGATGGGGTGTCTTCAGGGAGCCAGGTGAGTACCTGGGGGCCGTGGTGGGGGACGGTGAGGGTCTCTGGGGATGGCAGGGAGGCAGGTGAGGGTCTGGAGGAGGCAGTGTGGCGGCGGGAAGTGTGGGGAGGGGCTGCGATGAAACTAGCAGTGACTGTGGGAAGTAGCAAGGAGCATGTGCGTGGCCATGGAAGGGGATGGCGAATGTGTGTGTGTGGTCCTCGTCAAGGGGGAAGGAGATCAGCAGGGAGCCATGGGGGAGGATGGTGAGTATCTGGGGTCCTGGAAGGGAGCCGGTGTCTGAGGGGCTGCAGTATGGGGATGGTAAAGGTCTGGGGAGGTGGACTGGCAGGGAGGCAGGTGTAGGTCTTGGGGGGCATCGGGTTGGTGCTGGCCTTATGAAACACATCTAGGGTGCTCTTGTTACCTAACCAAGTGGGCTTGCCTCCTGGTGAGTTAAATAAGACTGGACACCAGTGGAAGTTGTCTCACAAAGTACAGTGTATTTGCAGCAATTGGGAGGCCAAGAGGAATCATTTCCAAAGTCATGGCGTCCCTGAACAAAGGGAAGCAGGAACTTTTATTTCGGTTGGGGAAAGAACATTCAAAAGGGAGCTGGTATTCATTTGCACAGGCTCAGCTGGAGAATATGCTTCCACATATTGAGGCCTAAGCTCCCCCTGGAAAGATCTTTGCATTAAAAATAAGGCTAAGGTCGTGTGTAGCTCTGTGGTAAAGCTTGGTCAGATTCAGATCTCTCTTGAGTTTCTCACTAGTCAGTTTCAGGATGGTTGGTGCTTACCTCTGGAGTGGCATAGCAGTTAAGTGGTTACATCTCCTAAACCTACAAAACAGGGGCCCGCCAGGTGCTGTGCTGTAGCGGCTAAGGTGGCAGGCTCCGCTTCAGCCGCCTGAGGTTGGCAGGTTCAGATCCCGGGTTGCGCAACAACGCACCGCTTGTCAAGCCAAGCTGTGGCGGAGTCCCATATTAAAGTAGAGGAAGACGGGCACGGATGTGAGCCCAGGGCCAGTCTTCCTCAGCAAAAGGAGGAGGATTGGCACAGATGTTAGCTCAGGGCTAATCTTCCTCCCCCCTCAAAAAAGGAAAAGAAACAACATGGAAAAACAGTTCATTTCTTCCAAACCCACCTTTGAGTTTCTAGAGGCGCCTGGTGGGTGACACTCTCTCGTGTTCCATCTTCTGCTACAGTTTGTATCAGACTATTGTTTTAATCTTAAACATTTGTTGGAATTAACCAATGAAGCCTTCCGGGCCTGGGGTTTTCTTGCTGGCAAATAGTTAATCATGGCCTTAATTTCTTAACATTTAAGGGACTATTGACTTTTTCTTCTTCTCTCAGCTTTGGTAAGATGAATTTATTTTTGAGAAATTTGTCCATTTTTATTGTGTGTAATTTTCTACTTCATTGATTTCTCCTTTTATCTTTAGTGTATCTTTTGACTTTTGTTATGTATTTTATGTTCTTTTTCTAATGTCTTGAGCTCGAAGCTGAGAGGTTCACTATTTAGTCTCTTTTTCTCTAATATCTGCATTTAAGCCTGTTAATTGTTCTCCAGTCACTACTTCAGCTGCCCTCCCAAGGTGTGATGTGGATTGTTTTCATTTTTGTAATTTCGCTTATGATTTCTTCTTTGACCCATGGACTAGATCAAGTGTGCTGTTTAATTTCCAAGCAATTGGGGGTTTTCTAGATACCTTTTTTGAAAATTGTTTCTAGCTTATTCCCACAATGGTCAGATAACATATTCTGAATGATTTCAATTGCTTGACACTTGTTAAATCATTCTTCCTGTCTCAGTGTGTGGCTGATTTTGGCAAACGTTCCCTGTACACGTAGAAATGTTGTCTGTCCCATGTGCATCAACTCTGTCAGGTTAATTCTGTGGTTCAGACTGGGTACCTTATGGATTTTATGTCTGCTTGTACTCTGGTTATTGTGGGAGAGGTGTTAACATCTCTCAAAGTGTGTTGGATCTGTCTCTCCTTTTAGTTTTGCTAATTTTGCTGTACGTATTCTAAAGATTTGTAATTGGAAACATGCAGATTTATGATGGTGAAATCTCCTGTTGCATGGGCCTCTCTTTACTCTAATGGAGCTTTTTGTCTTAAAACCTGCTCTGATGTTAGTGCAGCGATGCCAGCCTTCTTCTGGTTAGAGCTTACGTTTATATCATTTTTCCATCCTTTCCATTTCAGTCTTCCGATGTCTTTGTGTGACTCTTATAAGCCACATAATTTGATTTTGTGATTTTTCTCTTTTAACCCAATCTGAAAACCCTATTCTTTGACATGGGGTTTTTAGTCCACTCGCATTAATGTAATTACTGTTACCTTTGGGTTTATATCTGCCATCTCACTGTATATCTTCTATTTAGCCAATCTGTTTGTTCCCTTTATCTTCTTTTCTTTCCTTCCTTTGGATATCTAGCTTTTTCAATACTCCATTCTTTTCTTCCATTAATTTGTTAATTGTACATCTCTTACTCTTCTCACAGTGGTCATTCTAGAGGTTATAATATGTATTAGTATTGGAGTCAGGTACTAATTATGACTTTTAACAATTCCCAGGTATTGCTAGACCTTTAAACTCCCTTTCCCAGCCCCCCAAACTCTCACAGTATTGTTATAAACTTTAGTGGTGCATATACTTTAAATTCCACAGAACATGAAAATGATGGTTCTGTTCCTTCAATATTCCTCGGATCTACTGACATAGTTGGTCTTTGGGCTTTCTGCCTGCGTTTGCTTCTTTCATTCTGGGATAGTATCTCCTCTTCCTGAAGAGCTCCCGTTGGCTTTTCGTTTAGTCCCAATCTGATAGCAGCAATTGCGCACATTTTCTTCTCTCTCTTTTTTTTTTTTTTTGCTGAGGCGATCAGCCCTGTGCTAACATCTGCCAATCCTCCTCTTTTTTTCTTTGCTGAGGAAGACTGGCCCTGGGCTAACATCCATGCCCATCTTCCTCCACTTTATATGGGACACCGCCACAGCATGACTTGCCAAGCGGTGCGTCGGTGTGCGCTGAGCGTGTGCACTTAACCCTTTGCGCCACTGGGCCAGCCCCCACATTTTATTTTCTTAAACCATCTTTATTTTGACTTCCTTCCAGTATAGTATTTTTCCCGGCTATAGATTTGTAAGGTGGCGATGATTTTATTTCAGTACTTGGAAGATGTTGTTTCATTGTGTTCTGCTTTCCATTATTTTTGTTGAAAAGTCAGCTCTGACGTTCTTATAAAATGCTCCCTAAAAGTCATGTGTCTTATTTTCTCTGGGTGTTTTTATTTTCAATGTTTCTCTCTGTCTCGGCTGTTCAATATTTTGGCCATGATGTTCTCAGGGGTCTTTGTTTCTGTTTATGCTGCTTAAAGCTGAGAGCTTCCTGAACCTGGTGTTGATGTCTTTCATCTGTTCTGGACAATTCTTGGCTATTATCTCTGTGAATAATGCCAGCGTTGCATGTTCTCTCTTCTCTCCTGAAACTCCAGTGATAAAGATGAGAGGGTCGCACATGTCACTTATGCTTAGCTTTCCCTTTTTCTCCATTCATATTTCTCTTTCCTTCTGTTTTTGTATATTCCATTTTCTCATTGTCCAGCTCACTAATCCTGTTTTTCTCTGTCTAATCTGCTGCAGATCCCATCCAGTGAGTTCAAAACTTCAGATATTGTGTATTTCATTTCTAGAATTAACATTTTATTTTTATACGTTTCAGTTCTCTGGTGAAATCCTCTTTCCTTTCAAATGTTTTGCCCATTTTCTTCTATTTTCTTAAACATAGTAATTATGAAAATTTTTTGTTGCTAATACCAACATTGGGATCGTTTGCAGGTCAGCTCCAATTCTCTGGGATCTTCTCCATTTCTTGGTTACCAGTCTTGTATTCCTGTCTCTTTAGAGTCCGCAAATTCACATTGAATCCTGGACATTACATACAATACACCCGCCTTGGCTTCAGTTGATGTTATTTGCTGCCCAGGATAGGTTTATTCTTTCCCTCGCTTCAGCAGATACAAGGGCCTTATCACCTCAGTTCAATCAGGATCAACCTGGGTCAGCACAGGGTCACAGTTCTAGTAGGATTCCGTTATCGGCACTGTGACGTTCACAGGTTTCAGCTGAGAGCCTGGCGGTTCCTCTCTTCTCAGTCCTGAAAGAATGTGAGAGATTTCAGTTCTGCCTTTCGGAGGTTCCCAGTCTCCTGCCCTGTACAGCTGTGATCTCAGTGATTTCTGCTTCTGTCTCTCTGCCCAAATATACTCCTGCTCTCTCTTCCACCTCTTAACGCCTCTCTAATCTCTTTCCACGCTCATCTTTTTGCCTGACCCGCTCTTCCTCAGGTCCTGTCCATCACAAAACACTCTGCTTGGTTCCTTGCACTCCCCTCTGGGATGGGTCAGAACAGAATAGCCTGATTTAAATGACTCAAGACAGAGGCAGCTTTTAGAAACCTTGAACTTGGCAGGGCGAGTCACCCATGTGTCCTCCTCCCTCAGGAACCCACACTCTCCGCTACGACCTCATGGCTCTGTCCGTGGACAGGCCTGGGAAGCCCCCATTCCTGGCCCTGGGATACTTTGATGATGAGCTTTTCTTGCGCTATGATGGCGAGAGCCAGAGGGCAGAGCCCCGGGGTCTAGGGATCAAGATGGACCTGGGAGCTGAGACCTGGGAGAGAGAGACTGAGGACCTGAAGGAGAAAGAGCTGCAGCTCAGACAGTTGCTGACAGAGATCATTGGCCAGCAGGGCCAGGCCCGGGGTGAGTGGGGGCACGGCCAGGGGTATGTGGGTCCGAGTCTCGTCACTGCCCTATTTATCCTGCAGCTGGGGGAGGGGAGGGCACAGCAAGGCTGGAATTGCACAGAGAGGTGAGGCCCCCGGAGACTGCACCAGCTTCCTCACATTTGGGTGGATGAGGTGACATACCCCTGTGGGCTGCAGTCCTGTTGGGTGTAGAGGTTCTGGGACAGTGAGGTGACAGGTCACTGCTTGGGGTGGGCCAGGCCTTCACTCTCTCCAGGCCACATTGGGCTGTGAGCTCCAGGGAGACAGAACTAGAGGCTTCTGGCGCTTGGGCTACAAAGGGCAGGACTTCCTCACCTTCAACTCACAGACCCTCACTTGGACATTGGCCACGCCCTCAGCCCAGCACATCAAGAAGCTCCGGGAGACCCAAGGCCCCAGGGCTGATCTGGTTAAGACTTTTCTGCATGTGACTTGTCCTGCCCAACTCTGGAGATACCTGGCCTCCTGGAGGGGCCTCCTGGACAATACAGGTACTGACCTGGGCGGGAAGGTCCACCCAATGTGTCTACCCCTGGGGCCTACAAGGAAGAAAACTTTCATCTTGTTCTCTGAGTGGCTTTCCTGCCCTGGCCTTAGGTTAGGTGCTGAGTTGTGACTGAATAGTCAGAGAGGCACACCCATGTGGGTAGGTGAGGTGTCTCCTCTGGGCCCATTGCTGGTCCATCAGCTGGAGAAGTGGAGAGTCCCAGGACGTGGGCCCAGATCCCAGATCTCAGGCCCCAGGCAGGCAGGAGCAAGTAACCTTTTCTCTCCAAGACCCTCATTCTCTGGGATATTGACTTTGAGGAGGGGAGACATCTAGGTTTGAATAACTTGCTGGAGGCCCTAAGGTGGGGCCAACTTGGTTGGAAGCCAAGATAGAACAGAATATTCCAACTCTGGAGCAGCGGTCACATGTTCAAACCCAAACCACCCAGAATCATATTCCTGGGGTCATTCCCCTTTTGTTCTGCTTTCACTTTTAGAAAAGTCCGGTTTAAAGATTCCCCCTCGTCTAAGTCTTGTGAAAGAAAATAAAATGAAAGAGTAGATACTTGTGTGTGTGTGGGAGGGGCAGGTGGCGGATGAAAATACCTATAATCAAACAGAGGTCCCCAGAGGAATGTAAGGCCCAGGATGAAAGAATCAGGCAGTGGGGCCACCTGGCCATCCTTGTGGAAAGTCCCTCCATTGCCCCCTGGAGCATGTGGAACCGATTCTGTTGGGGAGGAAGGAGGTACATCACCGAGGCTGGATGCTCACTCCCTGTAGACCAGAGCAGCTCCTCTGTCCTATCAGTGCCTGCAAATTCTTCAAAACCGTGTGCTAAGCATCTTCAGGTGGATCTGCTGGCCCCTGAGAGCAGGGAGTTCGTCTCCTGTCAGGGTCTCCAGGTAGGCGAGGGCCTGACCCCCTCAGAAGGTCCTGGGGCTGTTGGAGCAGCATGGGGATCTCCCACAGTCCTCTCTCCACTGGGGATGTAGGCCCCCTGGAGGGGTGGCTGGGGGCAAATGTTCTCGGGTCATTTCTAAGGACTGGCTGGTTCCTGCTCTTGGTTTCCCTGAAGTGGAGCGAAGGAGCGTCCTTGGCCTCACTGAACTCTGCTTTGTCTCCCCCCAGATCCCCCGTCAGTGACTGTGACCCGCAGTAAGAACCTGCTGGGCAAGGTCATCCTGAGGTGTTGTGCTTTTAGTTTCTATCCTCGGGGTGCCACCCTGACCTGGCTTCAAGATGGGGAGCCCATGCACCACGGCACCTTTGGGCCTGGGGTCAGCCTGCCCAGCGGGGATGGGACCTACCAGACCTGGGTGGACACTCAGGTCCTCCCTGGAGAGGAGCAGAGGTTCACCTGCCACATGGGACACTGCGGCCTGAACACCACGGTCCCTGCAGTCTCTGGTGAGGAGCTGGGGGAGCCCTCGGGGTCCAGGGAGCTGGAGGCAGAGTCGGTGTAGGATCCTCGTGTGAAGAAGGCCCACTGGGTATAATTGAAGCCCATTTCATGGTGACCTCCAGGAACTCAAGGTCAGAGCGCTTCCTGTGCGGCTGCTCCTGCTGTGGCTCCTCTCGCTGTGTCCACTGTCCCTGCTGTGCTGTTTGGTGGTGGTCGAAGCCTAGACGAGGAAGCACAAGGAGGATGTGAGAGCCCAGGAGAGAAGCACACGGGACAGTGAGGAGGACGGATCTGATTCTCCTCTGGGTGGTGAATGGAGACAGCTCTCTTCTGTTAAAAACAAGGCAAAAGGCCCCAAACAGAGTCCCTTATGCTAAGTCCCACGTCATCACCAAAGCAAGATTTCCCTCAGTGACAGTTTCAGCTCTCCCAGAAATGGAATCTTAAACTCCTCAACCAGGAATCTGCTCAGCACTAGTCAGGTCATCTCCTTGATAGACCCCAGCCATCCTCTAAAGGAAGGTGACCTTGCAATAACCAAACTGCCTTTTTGCCTAACATAACTTCCCTGTACCTGCTCCCTTCTAAGTAAAAAATCTCTTGCCTTGGACAGCTCTTCAGTGGTCTTTGTATCTGCTAGACTGGATGCTGCCCAGTCCATGAATTGCTGAATGAAGCCAGTAAGATCTTTAAAATTTACTCAGTTGAATTTTATTTTTTAACTTTTCTTGCCTAGGAAAAGGAGAAGAATAGACAAGCCCTCTTCCTGCTTATAGGATGAGGGGACCAGATGTGAATTATGAAAACTGGCTTAAAAAAAAAATATATATATATATATATATATATATATATATATATATATATATAAAGACTCAACCATTTATCCTTCCTTTCAAATTCACGTAACAACTGGACTTCAGGTTATTCACTTAGTTGAGAAAGAGAGGTGTTGTTTCTGTATAGATGTAGTCCAAATAATAAAGATAGAAAAAGAGAGGCAGAATTACATTATTACCACTTTGTGAGCCAAGTGAATGAATGGATCTCCGCCATAAACATCAAGGGCCACCTGGGGAGACAGCTGGATGTTGTGCCCTTCCTGGTGGAAAGACCCTTGATGTCACTCCATCATCAATTTACTGGAAACAGGAAGCAATTGACTGGAAACAGAGAATCAAGTTCAACCACATGCTGGACAGGTCTTGGCAAAGGCACATTTGTGGAAAATTACAGGACAAACTACCTTATTCCTTCACCAAATAAACTGTCAGGAAACAAACAAAAACGATGGAGAGGATACTTGAGGGTTACTGTAAATATTCAATATGATTACCTTTCCACCTTGTTATGAAAAGAAGTTAATCTTGTCAATTTGCTGTTTTCTTGTTTAACCTGAGGGGTAACTCAAGGGTCAGAAGGATTTATGAGCTTGTTTTACAGAAGAAGGAGAATGCCTTCAAGGAAGTTACCATCACCAGATAACCAGCCCCCAGCTGCCCTTGATGTGCAGAAGTCAGATTGCCCAGGGGTTCATCAGGAGTGACCCCTTTGTTTCTCTGAAACTCCACCTCCCAAGCCCCTTAACTCTATAAAACCCTTTGCTCAAATCTGTTAAGGCAGATTTGAGAGAACCTATCCTTCTACCTTCTCATTCTGGCCAATTCGAATAAACCTTTCTCCATCTCCAAGCACTGATGTCTCAGTGATTGGCTTACTGCACATCAGGCACACAAACTTGAGATTAAGAGGTTCGGTATTAATTTTGGTGAGCCACCAGGAGTCGCATGCCTGTGGCTGGCCAGCCTCCTGGTGAGGGTTCAAGTGATCAGTGGCCCCCAGCAGCTTCCCGGGCTTCTTTGCCCAGGGGCCCTGCCCTGCTGCTCCCTCCTTCCCGCTGATGTTGCACCCTCAGAGAAATGCTTGCTTGGAGTGGAGAAATGCATTGGAGTTGGGTCTACTTTTGGTTTTGCATTTGTCAGAGGTCAGATTTTTTCTTTGTGTGGGTGCATTTGTCTTGGGTGTAAGTCAGCTATGGGAACACTAAATTGACCCCCACCTCTAGCCCCCTCAGTGACATTCTCAAAAATGGGTGACTTTTAGCTACGAGCCCATGAAAAGGAAAAAGGTGACATTCTTTTATAACATCACATGGCCACAATATTCTTCAGACTCTGGAGAAAATGGCCAGATGTTGGATCCTTAAATTGGAAAAACTTCTAAATTGGAAAAATTTTTAGAGTGCTCTCATCATAATTGTTTTATTGGTACCTATGAAAAGGCCAAATTCAAAAGGAAATACAAAAAATATAATGACTAGCCTTCAGACTCTGACTCAGGCTACAATTAAATTGAAAGATATGTAAAAGTATAAGTGTTGATAAGATTATAAAGGTTGTAATGTTTGAGCTAATTTTGTATAAAGAGGTTCTATCCACTTTGCATGAGTGTGTTTTGAAAATAGATATTCTGTCTGGGTGGGAATGCCTCTTCTACCTGATATTATAAGACTTGTGGATGATTTCCTAATGAAAGCTGTGATCAGAGGTATAAGAGTTGATGGAATTAAGTGACTACAGCTCTTTTGCATGACTGTATTATGAATTGCATTGTGGGGATAGACATTGTGTCTCACTGGGGGAAACATTCCCCCTGTATTGATATTGTAAAACAGCATATAAATCTGCCCTTCAGACAATATTAATTAAACGTACTAAAGGAAGTCAGTGGGGTTGCCTGAGCCCATACAGTGTGAGATATTTTTCTACCTCCAGATGGTATAGCCAAAATTAAGAGCTCTATTTAAGTGACCAGGCCGGTGGTGCAAGTGGTTAAGTGTGTGCGCTCCGCTGCAGCGGCCTCGGGTTTGCCGTTTCGGATCCCGGGCACGCACCGACACACTGCTTGGCAAGCCATGCTGTGGCGGCGTCCCATACAAAGTGGAGGAGGATGGGCATGGATGTTAGCCCAGGCCCAGTCTTCCTCAGCAAAAAAAGAGGAGGATTGGCAGATGTTAGCTCAGGGCCGATCTTCCTCACACAAAAAATCAACAACAACTCTATTTAACTGTTTAAAGTGAAAGATCTTTGGCAAATGAAAGCTTTTTCAAGTTTGGTGGTTTGATTGAAATAGGCATGTCCTCATTTTCAGAGAGATTCATGGAAAAGACTCGGACACTTACTCTAGAATACAAGTTTCTGATGAACTTGCAGATCATAAAACTGCACTGGGTGAGAAATTACAGAACTCTGATGGAGAAACTGATGACATCATGAAACTGCTAACAAAAGATAGAGTTGTGGGACTAACTGAACTGATGAAGATGATTATAGTTTTTATGACTTTTCATTTGAAATATTGCTGATTTTTTAATGTTTTGTTTTTTCAGATTTAAGAAAACCTTTTTCTCTTTTCTCTTAAGCTAAGTATGGCTTATAGCAGTTTGCAAATTATATGTTTGTAAGCAGAATTGAAACATTTATCTTTGTCTCCTTACCTGATCCCTCTCAAATTTAGAAATTCTTAGTGAGTGAAAATACTTATTCTCGTGGCAATATAGTTATTTGCATAAGTTCAATAAGAATCTGTTCTCCTTGTAATGGGACACAGTTGGAAATACTGGTAATATTATCAAGTTTTGACTGTAATGTTACGTTTGAGAGAAACATGCATAGACTCAGATATGACCAGATGGCTAAGGGAGAAAGACTGACTTTATGGAATAAAGCCACTTGGAAATACTGGCCTGGTGCCTTGTTTACAGGGTTCCCAGCAACCTTACCAGGTGAGTGAAGGTCACTTCCCTGGCAGGTGCAATGAACTTCAGGATATTTTGGGGAATCTCAAGAGAAGAGAGGAATTCACTCAAATCTGTAGGTTTTGCAGAGGGAGTCTAATAACAAGCCTTTGCCTTGGCTTTCCTGGCCTTGAGAGGCCTTTAAAGTTCAGTATGAGATTCCTTATAAAAAGTTGCAGCAAAGTAGATTCAAAAGAATCTATATGATCAGTTGCTATTCTTGCTGTACTTATGTAAATAATTGGGCCAAGCCAACCAATTAGTCTCAATTTGGCTATCTTTGGTAAAAAAATAAAAATAAAAAAGAGGGTGATTTTAAAGAGAAAAATTATGTTTCAGTAGAAACTGTAATACTCACTTGTGGATATTAGATTCTAGTTCTGTAAATTGTCTTTGAGGTTTCTGTTTTCTATCTGTAACTGGCTATTATGCTTCCTTGTTGACTTTGACTCCCAAGCCTGGAAAGACGATTGGATTATTAGAATTTCTCAGATGTTGGCAAAGGCGAGTAATCTTTCTAGAGGTTGGATATGTTCTCTCAAACCTTATTCAGTGCATGACCATGAGGACCCCTTGATAATTCCAGTTTATATTGTCTAGACTGGTTTTCAGGACTGTTCTCTTGGATTCTCCAAGGGATTAGATCTATTCTTCTGGGACTATTAAAATTTGGGTTGTCTATACTTCTTATCATTCTGACTGGGTTTGATGATAAAATCTGCTTTTAGATGTTGTACTAAAATTGTTAAGCAAGGTGCAAAAATTCTAACAATGAAAAATATAATCCAATACCTAAATATTTTCAATCTAAGGTTGAAAATTTTCATTCCTCAGTTCCCCCGTCTTCACCCCCTTTCAGCAGGAAGTAGCCAGAATGATTGACACCCCCCTTCCTACCAGACTGAGGAAAGGGAAAAAGACAGTGGGGATTGAAGCCAGGTACCTGAGGGTTACTCTAAATACTCAGTAAGATTACCTTTCCACGTTGTTATTAAAAGAAGTTAATCTTCTCAATTTTCTGTTTCTTTGTTTAACCTGAGGGGGGACTCAAGGGTCACAAGGGTTTATGAGCTTGTTTTACAGAGGAAAGAGAATGCCTTCAAGGAAGTTATGATCACCAGATAACCAGCCCTCAGAAGCCCAGAAGTCGGATTGTCCAAGGGTTTATTGGGAGTGAAACATGGATTTCCCTTTTGTTTCTCTGAAACTCCTCCTGCCAAGCCCCTTAGCTCTATAAAACCCCCTGCTTTCTTCTCTTGTTAAGGTGAATTTGAGAGAACCTATCCTCCCCGCCTTCTCATTTTGGCTAATTTGAATAAAGCTATACCCATCTTCAAGCACCAGTGTCTGAGTGATTGGCTTACTGCACATCTGGGACACGTGAGATTAAGAAGTTTGGTATCAGAGAGACTAAAATGTGTTTAATAGACATGTCAACTGATTGAATGTCTGGGCTTAATTTGCATTTCTTGTTTGACTTTTGCTATTTTCTTTTTACTTTTTTTGCTGTTATTGAGATATAATTGACCTACAGCGTTGTATAAGTTTAAGGTGTACAGCATAAGGATTCCACTTACATATACATGAAATGATTACCACAATAAGCTTAGTTAACATCCGTCATCTCATATAGATACCAAAAAAAGAAAAACTATTTTTCCTCATGATGAGAACTCTTAGGATCTACTTACTCTCTTAGCAACCTTCAAATATACCATGCAGCGTGTTCACTACAGTCATCCTGTTGTACATTACATCCCCAGGACTTATCTCTCTCTTTTTTTTTATATAATTTTATTTATTTTTTTTCCCCCAAAGCCCCAGTAGATAGTTGTATGTCATAGTTGCACATCCTTCTAGTTGCTGTATGTGGGACGCGGCCTCAGCATGTCCAGAGAAGCGGTACCTTGGTGCGTGCCCAGGATCCGAACCCCAGGCCGCCAGCAGCAGAGCACGTGCACTTAACTGCTAAGCCACCGGGCCGGCCCAGGACTTATCTATCTTATCACTGGAATGGACCACCTCCATCCGCTTCCCCCACCCCCCTGTCTGGACCTAATTGGGATTTTGATTCCAAAGAATACAATGCCAAGGAGAGAGGGGTTAGGAAAAACCAGCCCTGTTGGTACTCAATTTGGACTTGCAGCCTCCAGAACCGTGAGGAAATAAGTTTCCATTGTTTAACCCACCCAGCCTGTGGTATTATGTTATGGCTGCCATAGCAAACTAATACAAATGGCAAAATGAAAGATAGAAAGGGGAATCATGAACATGGGTGGGGGCAGGAGGCTGGGCCTAGCACTGAGGGCTGAAGGAGATGACAGTGCCTCGTGTGGAATGGGGCTGGCTTGAGACTCGGCAAAATACCACAGGACACAGAGTCCCTCAGCCCCCAGGAGACCTTTGGGACCCACTGAGGGCAGGATCTTAGGGCAGAGCAAGCTCTGCTGAGAGTCCTCTCATCTAGATCCCAGAGTAGTGAGTGACTGCCTCATGCCTCAGTTTCCTCCTCTATAAATCAGGGACCGTGGGGCCAGCCCAGTGGCATGGTGGTTGAGTTTATGCACTCTGCTTCAGCGGCCCAGGGTTCACAGGTTTGGATCCCCAGCTCAGACCTACACGCTGCTCATCAAGCCGTGCTGTGGTGGCATCCCACATACAAAATAGAGGAAGATTGGCACAGATGTTATCTCAGGGCCAATATTCCTCACCAAAAAACAAAACAAAACAAAAACCACACAGAATAAACAAACAGGGCTCACGTGGTATCCACCTCACAAGGCTAATGTGAGAATTAAAGGCTTCAATGTGAATGGGCCACCATTTGAATGACGCTTAGTGCATAATCTCTCCCTAAATGTGTATGATAAATTTCTCCACTTCCTGGAGAGGATGGAGGATGACAGGAAGCTCAAGATTTAGGAAGACCACCACCCGAAAACTGACCAGAGACAAGACCCTCTCACAATTGTCAGACACAAGGGCACTGTCTTGGTTGGAGGTCATGTTCTTGACGAAGATCACAGTGGAGCCCCTGGTGTATGCCAGGCCTTGGGGTCAGCCTGGGGAAGGAGCAGTGGACTGAAGAGATGTCGATAATAACACCGTGATGGTGTCTCAGTTACCTCCTGCTGTGTAACAATACACCCCACACTTAGTGCTAACAAACAACCACTTTGTTGTTTCCCAGTGAGTCACAGACAAATGGTTAGTGAACTCGGGAATGGAGAAGGCTTTGAGCCAGGGCTCCCAGGCTCACTTGCTAAAAGCCACTGACTTACGGTCAAGTCTTCCTGAGAAAATAGTTCAATTCTTATCACCTCGGTCCCGGGCACTTCCAGGGGAGACTGCAGGTGGGCTGGGCCCCAGACCTGATTGTCTCTGCCAAAAAGGGGGGTGATGTCAGGTGCCAGAGGGAAGCATGTTCCTCAGGGCAGGGGTGGGGTTTGCAGCTCTGAGGTGGGAGGAGCCTGGTCTCTCAGGGCGGCTAAGTCAGGCCCTGGGGCAGGAAAGAGGAGGGAGATCAGGACAGAACGGGGGTCTACGAGGCTGTGCTGGTGGGAGAGGGGCAGGGGCCAGCCCAGGCTCCATGGACGCTGAGAGCAATGAAGCTTTGGAGTCAACAGTCCTGAGTTCAAATCCTGTCCCTGCACCTTCCTTGAGGCTCCAAGAAGCCATTTGCAGGTCCTGCCTTCCATCTCCGTGTAATAAAGAGGAAGACTCCATTTTTGATGCTAGACACTGACAGCTTCAGTCCCTCACCTCCCATTTCTGCTCCACATGGGCAGACCTGTAAGAGAGCCCACACGCTCCCTCCCCTGGCACCAGCAGGAAGTTCTGACCACATAAACCCACCCCACATCCAGAAACTCTCTGATTCGAGTCTTAGCGCAATGGCAGGCCAGACCACCCACCTCCCTTCACTTGGACCTCCATCTAGACCCATCAGGGCTCCTTGGGGAGTCCTGTTGCTCTTCCCTGCGTGCCGATCAAGTTTATCACACGTGGTGATGCCTGTGTGTCATCCACCCCACATCAATATAAATCCCAGGCAGGGGCCACCCAGCCACCAACAGGAGACGCTAGACACACAAATAAAAAGTTCTCACGACCAGCTGCCTCTTCATCCCCCATCCCAGCCCTGCCCACTCTGGTTGTCACCGTCCAGGGACAAGTTGGCCATCTTTACTGGTCTTAGAGCTCTATGAGGACAAGGACCAGGGTTGCCATGGCCACCACCATGTGCCCACTTGTTGGGGACTCTGTCTCTTCCCCCACAGAAGATGCTCAGAGTCTCATGGGAAATCAGAGTATCCCCCACCCCCACTGGTCATATTCTCTCCCCCTGTCAAGAGGCCCCACTGCAGGTCACAGACGTGGTCTGTACTGGCTCCCTTACTCCCAGCCTTCCTCCATCAGTCCCTGGCCAGCCCCTCCGGAAGGAGCAGGAAGGCCCTGACCTCCTCATCACCGCTGGAGAGGCCCCAAGTACCCTGTTCCCACAGCCTCTGCATGGTGTCAGCAGATCTGTGCTTCTGGGATGTGAGACAAAGAAGGAAATTAGCGTTTCCTCCTGTCACCGGCTTCCCCACTGCCTTCCTCATCTGTTCCAGGCTGAACCTCCCTCTTGGCAGCATGAGGTGTCAGAAGGCCTTCCCAGGCAAAAAGCAGGAATTCAATGGAGTATCAGGGTGGAGTATCAGCCAAGCAGGGAAAGAGTCAGGTATTCAGGGTGCTGTCACTGAGGAGGGGCTGGGACTCCCAGGGATGGAGGGCCTGCCTGCACATGCTGCCTGGGGAGGTCCCCAGTCAGGCTTCAGGTTCCAGGCCTGATCTCTGCTACCTGCACCAGGGCATTAGGAGACCACTACCAGGACAAGCATGCCACATCCCTCTTTACGTTTAGACAGAGGAGCTGAGAAGTTCTCTGGCAGGGCTGTGAGACAGAGCAATGGGCTTGCTCTGCCCGCTGCGATCTGAGCCAAATAATCACAGCGAGTTAGAGATCGAGAAATGAAGTTTAATTAGATTAGCTGGCAAATCAGAAGACAGGTGACTAATGTCTCAAAGACCCATCTTCAAAGATTACAGAATCTCGAGGCAGTTATGTAGGGAAAATGGGCAGTGAGGAGGGGGTCCAGAGATGTTGGTCTCCAGGTGTGTTGGGCTCCAGGCATCACATTTTTCCATTCTTCTGTCAGCTGTGATGAATACCTTGTAGGTGTGTTCCCGCCTGTGGTCAGCCTGTTCCTGGAGAGAAACTAACAGAACAAAGTTTTAATTGATCAAGCTATCGGGGAGTACATATGTAAGCAGAGGCCATAAATCAGGAGAGCATGTGAATTTTCTGGAATATGTGCAGAACAGTGAGCAGTCACACAGAGGACGGGCTGGGGCCATTTAGTGTAACAAGATGGCCTCACTTACGCTCACTTACAGCTGGACGTGCTCCTCGCTGGGACTCCAGATGTGCCCCAGTACAACACTGCTGATCTGGGAAAATTTACGATGTTTAATTAAAAGAATTGGAATCTACCCAGCAAAAACGCAGAGCTGTACCGAAGTATATGAGTCATCCCACCTTCCAATGTAGATGGGGCAACCACAATTAGATACCACATGAGGTGGAGGATGCACGATGTCGGGCGCTGGGGTGACTGGGTGTCCCGTCCTTGGGCACATGTCTTGGAAGGGGCCACATTATGCATGAGTTCAGATCTTCCCCACGATCTCTATAACCTGAACTCAACCCCAGGTCTGTGCAAAGAGAGACTCCATCTCCCTCCTCCTAGAGGAGCATAAGGAGATATAATCGGGAGGCCACAGTGATGCAGGAAAACACAGGAAGATGGTGACCTTGGAGATTTTGCCCCAAATCCTCTCGAGCCTGTAGGTAACCTTGGGACTTACCATCCTAAGTTCCATGACTGGAGTTTTAGCACATTTCCTTCACAGTCCAGGGGCATATTATGTTTTATGAAAGAATATACTGCTGATACAGATGGTTGGCAGGTCCTCAATAATTTTAAAGTAGAGAAAATTCAGGGAGTTATACTCATAAAAATTGCATCTGGCCAGAAAATGACTGGCAGGAGTAGTGTGGTCCTTGTCCCCTCGGAAGGGGAGGAACCAGCAGGTTCCTGTGGGGAAGCTGTGGAGGGGAGGGCAGGGAGTGACGTAGACACACCAGATACAGAGCAAGAGAAATGGAGACAAGGGCTGATGGTCAAAAGACTCACCACCAGTGAGATCTATAGGGACTCAACAGCCTGGGAATCAGTAAACCAGGACTAATGCCACTAGAGGGAAGTAGTGCCAACTGGACAGGAAAGAGGAGCCAAAGAACAGTCAAGCATCTAGGACTCAGTCTAACAGCTGGATTGCAGTGTTACTCACTGCGGGAGAGAGGAGGTCATCACAGAGAACATCCTGCCTTTGGAGTGAAGATACAGGAGACTACAGGGCATGTTGAAGACTGAAGTTCAGGTGATAGGACAGACTTGGACAAGTTAATCATGACTGTTTACATCACCAATGGGTTACCTAATAATACTTTCTTGGCCATAACAGGAAAATAGAAGATAGAAAATTTTACTTTATTCTTATAGCATGAACAACTATTTGGACAATATCAAGTGACTTTTTTAATGAAACAAAACTGTTCTTCCAGAAGAACTAAATAAATGGGAAGACTTCCCATGGAGGTGGATTAGAAAATTTATTATTGTCTAGATGGCAGTACTCTCCCAAATAGATCTAAAGGTTCACGTAATCCTCATAAAAACCCAGCCACTCTTTTTGCAGAAATTGACAACCAAAACCTAAAATTCGTGATAGGCTAGGGATCCAGAAGAGCCAACACAATCTTGACGAAGAAGAAAATAGTTGGAGGACTCACACCTCCTGGTTTCCACACTTATGACTAAGCTACAATAATCAGAACAGTGTGGCACTGGCATAAGGATAGATATATATTTCCACGGAATATAACCGAGACTGCATGAATGAACTCTTACTTTTATGGTCAATTGATGGTCAAGGTGCCAAGACAATTCAATAGAGGAAAGAATAGTGTTTTCTACAACTGGATATCCACATGCAAAGCAATGATGTGGACTTGTACCTCCCAACATGTTAAAAATTAATTCAAAATGGATCAAAGAAATAAATGTAAGAGCTCATACTATAACACTCATAGAAGAAATAGAGGACTAAATCTTTAGAGGACTAAATCTTCATATCTAGGAGATGGGCAATGGTTCCTTAGAAGACACCAAAATCACAGAGAAATAGATAAATTGGACTTCATTAAAATTAAAAGCTTAGTACTTCAAAGAACGCCATCAAGAGACTGAGAAGTCATCAATGTGAAAGATAATATTTGCAAATCATATACGAGATGAAGGAATTGTGTCCAGAATAGAATAAAATCTCTTAGGGGTCAATAATAAAAAGCCAAAAAACCAATTAAAAAATGGACAAAGGATTTAAACATTTCCACAAACATGACATACACAGACCCAATGAGCTCATGACAATATAATCAACATGTTTAGATGCTAGGGAAATGCAGATCAAATCCACAGTGAAATACCTCTCCACGGCCACTTTTACAGGCATATTCATAGCAAAATTATTCATAGTAGCCCCAAATGGGAAACAACCCAATGTCTATCAACTGATGAACGGGTGTTGTGTGGGTCTCAGCCTATTGATAGTGTTGCTGCAGGGCAGGAATGCCTGAGACACTTGCCTGCACCCATATTACGTGTGGTGAGTCCCTCAGACATTTCCCTGCCTGGAGCCAATACTGTGGCTGGACCAACGATTGTGGTTCTTATTAGGATTGCAGGACACACCTCTGCAACACCATCAGGGAACTTTGAGGAAAAGGATTTATTACTCACAAATCCTAGAAGGTACCAGTCACCCTACTTAGGACAGATCCAGGCTGAGTGTTAAAGAGGAGAAAGAACAAGGCAGGACCATTGAGTCTGAGTGTCTCCTGTCCCCAAATACCCACTCCACGTCCCAGATCTAAGTCCACACCAGGCCCATCTCCCCAGGCTCCTCCAGGAAGCAGAATCCAGCAGTCATCTGGTCATCGGGTCCTCTGTCAGCCGACACTGAAGAGAGAGACAGAGAGAGAGAGTGAGCAAGAGAGAGGTGGACAGAGATGGAGGGACGCACAGAACATGGCAGAGGAGTGGAAAAGAGAGACACAGAAGGGCCGCAAAGAGGCTGAGAGAAATAAAAACAAAGGGAGAGAGAAACCAGGAGAGAAAAGGGAGAGGTAGATGGAGTGGAGCAGGTGACAGGGCCAGGGGGCAGCATTAGGGACAGAGCAGCATCCAGACCCTCCCGCTCCCCTGCAGCCCCCAATCCCACAGAGCGGACAGGACCTCAGCTGCGACAAACCCTGTCATCCAGGGTGTGGTCAAGCAACAACTCTGGCCTTTCGGCTTCACCAGGAAGGACTCCTGGGGTCTGAGTGACCGGGGGCAGCACTGCTTGATGCAGACCCTGAAGGTGCAGTTGCCACACTTACAGGTCCTGCCCATGGGCACCACTGCGTTGTCATAGCGACAGTGCTGCAAGGTTTGTGGAACTTGTCCCCACAGGTCATGTGTGGCTGGCACAGCATCAAGTGAGCGGCCACGGGGAGAGTGGAAGAGATGGAGCTGGTGTGGCCAGGCAGCAGGGCAGGGGCTCCCACCTTGGGGCCCTGAGTGTCCCTCCTGGGCTCACCTGGGGCTCCGAGTGAGCAGAGGATGCAGAGAGCGGCCCAGACAGCTGTGGGAGAGCAGAGGGATGAGGTGGGGCTGACAGGGCAGCCATGGGTCCCCCTCAGGGAGCCCAGCCTGGGGCAGGGGAAGGTCTGAGGGGGTCTGTCCTGTATGAGGCACAGGGAAAGGCTAGGAGCAGTCTCAGGTGGAATCCAGTCACCTGTGTTTGGGTGGCTAGGGATTATGGGCCTGTGGAAGGTGTGGGGAATTGGGGTTGGATCCTCCTTACCCAGGATGCAGCATCGGGGAGCCACGGCTCTGGGCGGCTGCAGTGGAGTGGAGAGAGGATCAGCGGATCTCAGCAGGTGCTTTTATTTCTCCTGAAAAGCTGATGATGTCATCAGATCCCCTGCCTGGCCTGCAGAGACACACTGGGCCCTGGGGCAGGAGCAGGTGCCCCGCCACAAACCTCTCCCCCAAATGCGTCCCTCTCACACCCAGCACGATGGCCTCATTCCCACTCTCCTGAAATCCTAACCCCTCACATCCTCCTGGGGGGGCTGTCAGCTCCCTGACCTCACACTCCCAGCCCAGGGCTCACTAAATGGCAGCTCACAGCACTGAGTTGAAAGAGACTAGTTTTTACACAATGGAAAATTCCAGGTTGAACAAGATTGAGGAACAGGGGAATGTGTGGGGAGGACGCTGAGGTGGCTCATGAATGAACAGGAAAAAGGCCCTGGAGGACCCCTGGGACCCAGAACCCCCAGGGCGCTCTCCCCACCTCCTTCTCTGTCTCTTCACTAATGATCATTTCCTCAGGAGCACCTGTCCACTTAGCACCTCGTGTGCCCCAGGCTTTGTGTCAGACACGGGGGAGGGGTGGGGAGCAGGACACTCAGAAGTCACAATTTTCACTGAGTTCATGAGAGAAAGAGAGAGAATGGTAAGATAATCCATTTGAGTTTGGTTGTTGTGGTCAAGGTCATTGTCAATATTACTCGTCTGTGAAGTTCTGTAGGAGAAATTCCACCACCATCAGTAGATTCTCAAAGACTTTAACCCTTATCGTGGGTGTTCAGAGGGAGATGGATGGAATGTCCCCTGAGAAGAGCCGTATTGGAGTCAGGATGTGGAGACAGAAGGTGAAGGATCCCCTTTCCTGAGGGACACAGTGCGGTCAGTTCTATGGGTCCAGGTCACCTCGTGCAGTGAGGATTGGGAGGCCCCTCCCCCGGTTCCTGCAGCACGCCATCCCCCGGGGGGCACAGAGACCACCCTGGCATGGACAAGTTTCTCTCCAGGGCCTGGGAAGGGTGACCTGTTCCTCATGTCGGCAACTGTGTCCCTCTACCCGCCTCTCTGTGTTTGGAAAAATCCTGCCTTCTGTGTCTCTGCTCCCCTGAGGGAGCCTCCACACTCGCTCCCCAGAATCCCCTCCACCTGGATCCCAGGCCCAGGCTCAGCTCCTCCATGACATTGTCGGGGGAAGAGGTGGAATCTCCCTCTGCCCTTTCCCTTAAGGTTCTTATGGCTGGCCAAATAATTAACAAGACAGGTTAGCAGGAGAAAATAATACCAAGTTTAATAACATGTATACATGGGAGAAAGCAGGGACGCTGCGTTTCTCAACACAATAGCAGAAATTCTCGTCTTAAATACCATGTTCAACCAAAGACAAGGAGGATGTTGGGGGTGGGGGTGTCAGTTACAGGAGATTATCACTAAAGCACTGTAAACAAGAGTAAGGTTTATTATGCAGTTTTAAGACCTCACCTTCCACATTGATAAGCTTCTAGAAATGAGGCCATCCCCCCCTCTTCCCAAAACAGAGAGGGAGATACCTTTACAAATGGAGATTTCCCTTATAAATGTAAATGATTGTCTGGCAACTCCTTGCAGGGCCATCCAGAGAATGTGGCCAGAGAGACAGAACTTCCGATAAGATGGGCTTGTTGGTGCCTTTCCTATTGTAACATTTATCCTACATTATCTTTACAGCCATCATGATAGATCTGTTCCAGGAAGGAGCCACCATGTCAAACTCTTGAGGCAGTTAGTGGGGGAGGTCAAATGTCCCTCAGAGAAAACAATCAAGGTAAAGAGATATATTTTAGGATGGCCAAATCTTGATCTCCCACAGTCCCGCCTTTGAAACTAGAAGTTTCACAGTCCTTTTGAAACTTAAAGAAGTTTCATAGTCTAGAAGCTGAGTTGGTAGGCTGTTTCATCTCACTGAACACATTTCTTAGTCCTGATAATAGATCAGTTTAATTTAGTTCATTTTAGAAGGTGGTGATGCAGGTGGGCTCTCAAGGTTATGCCTATATTATGGAAGCAAGCAATCAAGTATTTAATAGAAGCATTTCTATGTCAACAAAAGAAAAACAAGGTTAATGGTTGAGCAAATTGGAAACGAGTTTGAGTTAAGAGGACAGCCAGTTAAGATTTTTAGATGTCAGCGTCAACGTATCTTTTGCAGTTTAAAATATCTCTGATGGTGTCGTCAGGTCATCTCTTAAGTTTATATCAAGTCCATCAGCTTCAGTTTGTAAGGCTTTAGGAAAAAGGGCAGGTTCAGTTTTCAGTGATTTCAAATGAAAATGATGGAAAAAATAAAAAACGTTTGTTTGGACATCTGCAGCCAGATATTTTAGGAGACTAGAAGAAATCAGGATCCAGTCCAGTCAACAAATATAAAACAAAAACCTTAAAAGACAATTAACAAAACTAGGATCTAATATCCGCAAATGTACGCTATAGTTTTTACTGAAATATAATTTTTCTTTCTAAAATCACCCTCATTTTTATCAAAGATAGCCAAATTAAAACTAACTAGTTTGCAAAATAAGTCTAGTTCCAATAGAGTTGGCCCAATTATTTACATAAGTACAGCAAGAATAGCAATTGATCACATAGGCTCTTTTAAATCTGCTTTGCTGGAACTTTTTTTTTTTTTTTTAATTTTTTGTTTATTGCGGTAACGTTGGTTTATAACATTGTAAAAATTTCAGGTGTACATCATTGTACTTCTATTTCTGCATGGACTACATCATGTTCACCACCAAAATACTAATTACAACCCATCACCACACACATGTACCGAATTATCCCTTTCACACTCCTCCCTCCCCCCTTCCCCTCTGGTAATCTCAGATTGAACTTTAAAGGGCTCTCCAGGCCAGGAAAGCCAAGCCAAGGATTTTGTCATCAGACTTTGCCTGTAATACCTACAGATTTGGGTGAATTCCTCTCTTCTGTGGTTCCCCCACAATATTTTGAGGTTCCTTGTACCTGCCAGATAAGTGACATTCTTTACTTATCTTGGTAAGTGTTGCTTGGAACATAAGGTACCAGGCCAATATTTCCACGTGGCTTTATTCCATAAAGTCCAGTCTTCATTCCTCAAAAACTGTATGGTTATATCGCAAATATGATGTTCCAGTCACAGCCTTGGTAATATAACCAGTGTCTCTAATTGTGTCCTGTTATAAGGATAATAGATTCTTATTGAACTTATGCAAATAACTATATTGCCATGAAAACAACAATACTCACTCACTAAGAGTTCAGAAAACCCGGGAGCTGTGGGAGCCTGGGAGGGGGGTCATCACTCATCTTGGGAGTTCAGAGAGAGCTTCCTAGAGGAGGGGATGTCTGAGCTAAGATTTTAAGCTGAGCCCAGACAGAGTGGAGGGCAGGGCAGAGAGAGGGGGCTGGAGGGGGATGGCAGGGTCAGTCCCTTGTGAGCCTCGGTGAGGACTCAGGACTTTACCCTCAGTGCACTGGGCACCATGGTTGGGTCCTGACTGGCGCAAGAGGGTTCAGATTAGTGTCTGTGAACATCCCTGTATCTGTGAGCTGTGAGGAGGGTGGACAGGAGGATAGAACCTGGAGCAGGAGACCAGAGAAGATCCTGCCGTAGCAGAAATCCTTGTGCAATTACCAGAGTCCCAAATGTCCCCTTTCTCCCACGGGGCAGAAAGACAGCAGCTCACCTCCCAGCCCCACATCTCCCCTGTGTTCTGGCCTCCCTTCTCTTGCAGCTGAGGAGTGGAGCTGTATTTCCCAGACTGTGGATTGCACCATTTTAGCAGGTTATATAATCACCTGATTTGGTCATAAACTATGTTATTTTTTAAATTGAAAAATATAGATTAGCAAATGAATTAGTGTATGCTGCGCAGAATCTTCTCAAAGTAGCTTATGGAAAATTTCCTTCCAGAATGTTGGAAGCCACGTAATGATGTGATGCTTATCTGTTGCTTAGTACACTCATGAATGGGGGTGCTCCAGGGAAGGGCTGGTCCTCTCTTTGCTGACTGCTACAGACTCAGCTGCCTCATCATGTTTTCCAGTTCAGGGCTCATCTCTCATGAGCTAGATTCCATTCACTTTCTGGGATGGCTCCGGGTAGGCCAGGACACAGGCCTGGTTGCCTCTGCCAAAATCTGGGGTGCAGTCGACGCCTGGAAACCAGCCAGGGCAAGGGAGAAAGCACATTCCCCAGGGCAGGGTTGCAGCCACGTCTTTCAAGGGAGCTGAGTGAGCAAAGGGCAGGAAGGTAGAGGAAGATCAGGACAGGGCAGGGGTGTCTGTGCTGATGGGAGGGCAGTGGCTGCTCCTGAGATGCGTGGACACAGAGCCACTAACTCACTGGGTCCTGACCACTGGAGGGTCCAGCCACTGAGAGCCACTGTGATACCTTACTGTCTGGGGACAGCTCTGTCTTCTGTGTGAGATCCTGGATCTGTGAGGCAGGACCTGGCCCGTGCTGGTTGAAGCCGTCATTAGGGGTTGGGACTCTGCTTCTCCTTATGGCTAAAGAAGGTTCTGGCTCTCTTGGCAGTAAGTCTAAGATCCCGACAGCCATTTGTTTTATTCTCTCATCCTGTTCCCTGGATCAAAGCAAGACATTGACCCAAGGTCCTCCTGCTGGTCAGTCACACAGGCTGGAACAGAACCCAGGACTCAAGAATCCCAGTCCAGGGGCCTCCAAACCCCTGCCCAGCCCCTCCAGGAAGGACAGTAGACTGTGCTCTCAGACTCCCCTCGGGGCTGGCAGAGTTGGGCCAGTGTGGTTTTTTATCATCAATGAGAAGGGACTGAATAGATCAAGGGTTTTAGATTTATTTGAACCAGACCAGCCTCTACTCTGCACAAGCAGATGGGAGTCAGAATCCAACTATAAAGTGAAGAGGCTCAGGGAAACTCTCATTCCAGCAACAGAAGTGGTGAAACTGACCGAGTGGGTCAGCACCAGTGGTGTGAACAGATCCTTCTGCTCTCTGGACACCACCCCTCCATCCCAATTCAGATGTTTTTACTCTTTTTTACGTGTGTGGCAAAATACACATAACATAAAATTTATCATTTTAACCATTGTAAATTGTACAGTTCAGTGGCATTTATTACATTCAAGATGTTGTGTCACCATCACCAGAATATTTTCATCACTCCTAAAGAAAACCCCATACTCATCCAGCAATCCCTGCCCATTCCACCCTCCTCCCAGCCCCTAGAGACCACTAATCTGCTTTCTGTCTCAATGTATTTACCTATTTTGGATTTTTCATATAAATAGAATGATACAATCTGTGGCTCTTTGTGTCTGGCTTCTTTCACTTATCACAATATTTTCAAGATTCGTCCATGTTGTAATGTACCTATACTTCATTTCTTATGAGAAATAGCATTTCATTATATGGCTATACCACGTTTAACTTATCCCTTCATCGACGGGTGGACATTTCTGGTGATTCTACTTTTTGACTCTTGTAAATAATGCTCCTATGAACATTTGTGTACAGTGATATTTTGAACAAGTGCTTCAATTCTTTTGGGTATCTACCCAGGAGTAGAATTGCTTGTTCACATGGTAATTTTATGGTTCACTCACTGAGGAACAGACGAACAGTTTTCTGCAGTGGTTGCACCATTTTACACTCCTACTAGCAAACTGTGAGGGTTTCAATTTCTCCACACCCTTGCTAACACATTTTTTTCCATTATAAAAATATTATCACCCTTCTAGTGGATGTGAAGTGCTAATTTTTAGTAGTTTTCATGTGAACCTCCCTTAAAAAGTGACGTTGAGCAGCCTTTCAGATGTTTGTTGGACATACCTTCTTTGGAGAACCATCTATTCAATTCCTTTGCAGATTCTTAAATTGTTGTCTTTTTTTATTCAGTTGAAAGCGTCTTTATATATTCTGGATACTATATTCTATATCATTGTTATATATGTGCTTTGCAAATATTCATTCCTGTTCTGTAGGTTCTATTTTCATTTTCTTGATAGTGTTCTTTGATAAAAAAAACTTTTAATTTTTTATAAAGTCTCATTCATCGTTTTTTTTTTCTTGTGTCCATAATTTTGGTGTCATATCTAAGAAAACATTTTCAAATGCAAGATCATGAATAATTACTCCTATGTTTTCTTCTAAGATTTTTATAGCTTTGCCTCCTACATTTAGGCCTTTCATCCTCTTGGAGTTAGTTTTTGTATATGGTATGAGGCAGAGGTCCCGCTTCATTCTTCTGCCTGTGGATGTCCATTTGACCCACTGCCACAAGTTGAAAACTTCTTTCCACATTGAATGCTCTTGGCATCGCAACAAAAAAATCAATGGGCCATAAATCTACGGGCTTATTTCTGGAACCTCAATTGCATCCTGTGATCTATATGTCCATCCTTATGCCAGTACCATACTGTTTTGATTACTGTAGCTTTGTAGTAAGTTTAAAATCAGGAAGTGTGAGTCTTCCAACTTTGGTCTTCTTTGTCAAGATTCTTTTCGCTATTCAGAGTCCCTTGCAATTCCATATGAATTTGAGAATGAGCTTTAACATTTCTGGAAGAAGAACAAAAAGGCCATTGAGGTTTTTCTATGGATTGCATTGAATCTGCAGATTGGTTTGGGAAGTAATCATCTTAACAATATGAATGGGACTGATTTGGGGATGTGGCTGGGACATTGCCATAGAAGGAGAGGAGGGAAGGAGAGGGAAGGGATGGGATGGAGGCTGAGGTTCCCTTGGGGGTGGGGCTGCAGCTGTGATTGGAGATGGGGTTCTGCCCTCCTTACCTGGAGGCCACATTGGGGATCACGTCTCTGGGGTTGGCTTTGGTTTACTCAATGTGAAAGCGGCAGATTGGGCAGGTCCGTTCACCTCTAGAGAAGAGCAGGGAAATTCACCAGGTTTCTGAGGTCACTCATGAAACCAAAACAGGAACTCCAATGTTACCAGAACACGTGTCTATTTCTGTTTCTTCTTTTTAGTCATCACTTACTCAAGGACACACAACTTGCACATCCCAGGCATTGTGGCAGGCTCTGAGAGTCAGTGCTGAGGCTGCCCTGCAAAAGCCACCCTTTTCATTTGGTTCATGGACAAGGGAGGAGAGGAGGGGAGAAGGGAGGAGAGGAGGGGAGGGGAGAGGAGAGGAGCCTCTGAATGAGAGAATGGGGGAAGCTTTGTTAAGCCCTGAGTAAACAATCGATGAACTTAGAAGAGGTGACTGATGTGACCAATGTCATTATCACACTTATTTGTTTCTTTCACGCTCTGGGTGAAAATGTTCACAACTGTCACAAGACCCTCAAGTGGATCATGACCCCATCAGAATTCAGACAACAGGACCATGAGAGGTTTTCACTTGTCCCCTTCACAGGACTTAATCCTCCTTGGGCTTGAATACGCTTGCTGTGAGGGAGAGGGGGCAGTTTCTCCCCTGACAGAAGCCACTTGGGATCAGAAGGTGATGGAGCTGGTTCCCTGAGAAAGGCTGACAGTGTACTTACTGTCTGTTTTTTTATCACCTTTTTTTTGTGTGTGTGTGAGGAAGATCAGCCATTAGCTAGCATCTGCCAATCCTCCTCTTTTTTGCTGAAGAATACTGGCCCTGGGCTAACATCCATGCCCATCTTCCTCCACTTTGTATGGGACACCGCCACAGCATGGCTTGACAAGTGCTGTGTCCGGGATCCGAACCGGCGAACCCTGGGCCACTGCAGTGGAGCGTGAGCGCTTTACTGCTTGCGCCACAGGGCCAGCTCCTCTTTTCACTTTCTTTTGAGACTGTGTGTAAGTGCACAATGATGCAGTATCTATGTTTCCTAGTAGAGCCAGCCAAGGGATTAGTAAAATCAGGAACAGAGCAGGCTCTGAGCCCGGGCCCAACTTGCTCACTCCTGGCAGCGCCCGGATGCTGTTGTAGCCTGGTTTCCAGCCCCCGACACATGGTTGGGTCCTATGTGTGTGGGGTGGGGGGCAGCAGGGAGGTGGCTGGAGGGAGGTTCTTAGGCCTTCCCCAAGGTACACAATCCCACAGGACCCAGGTGAGCAACAACATGATAGGCAGGATGGGGGCTGCCTGGAGAGGGAGAGGTCTGAACTTCAGGCACCAATTACAGAAAGTCACTCTGTCAGGACAGTCATGTTGACTAGATACACCCTGAGCACAGTGCTGTCACTCGTTCATCCACCCACGCAGTCATTCATTGACTCCTTTATTCATTGGCTCATTCAATATTTCCTGAGCACTTGCTCTGTCACCAGCCCTGTGCTAGTCGATGCTGGGGACACAGCGCTGACTGGAAGTCCCAGCCCTGTCCTTCTAGTTCTCACATACATTGGGGGCACAGACCACCCCAGACAGTCATGACTCAGAGTGAGTAGGGCTGGGAAGGAGGGGAAGGGTGTCAGGGATGGCTTCCTGGAGGAGGGGCATCTGAGCTGTGATTTTAAGAATGAGCAAGAACTCTGAGTATTTCAGTGGAGTTCAGTCCTGGGATGGCAGAGGGCAGGGCAGGGCCAGTCACCCTGAGGGCTTCGGGGAGGATTCTGGACTCACCTGAGTGCCCTGGGAGCCATGGACGGGTCCTAACCAGGGGATGGAAGTGGGGAGATGTGAGTCTGTGGGAGATCCCAGCGTCTGTCTGCTGTGAGCTGGACAGAAGGGTTGAGACGGGAGGCAGGACACTAGGGAGGAGGCACTGATGCAGAAATAATCGTGGGATCACCAGGGTCCTGACTGTCTGCTCTCTCCCGAGGTGGTGGAAGACGCAGGCTCCCTCCCAGAACCATCCCTCCCCTGCTCCTCAGGCCTCCCCTCTCCTCAGCTGTAGGATAGAGGAATGTTCTCCAAACTCTGGATCATTGCTCTTTCAGGTTGTAAAACCTGAGTTTGTATAATGGGTACTTTAAAATTCAAATAGAAATGATTGGAAATAGAACAGTGTGCACAGCATAGACGCTACACCATTCCTGGGTAATTAAACTTTGTTTTGGACCGTGTATAAGCCCCATGATGGTGTCATATCTATTTTTCCTAGTGAGTCACATACAAATGGTTAATAAGCAGGCGACTGGAAAGGCTCCAGGCACAGGATCACCTTCTCTCCTAAGACCCGCTTGACTTAGCTGCCCTGTCACGTCCTCCAAAAAATGGGTTCAGTTCTCACATCCTCTGTCCCAGACACTTCCAGGAGGCTGAAGGTGGGCTCAGCCCCCAGCCCAGCATCCCTGCCAAAAGGAAGATGAGGTTGGCCTGGACACCAGCCAGTTCCAGAGAAAAGCACATTTCCCCTGGGGGCAGGGTTGGGCTTGGTGTCTCTGAGGAGGGAGGGGCCCAGCCCACCATCCTGGGCCTGGAGCCTGGTCTCTCCAGGGGCTGAGTCAGGACCCGGGTGGAAAGGTAGAGGGAGATCGGGGCAGGGGGTCTCAGAGGCTACGCTGGTGGGAGGGCATTGAAGGCCAGGCCAGGGCTCCACGGACTCTGAGAGACCCTGACTAGACATCGATGAGGGTTTGAGGTCCCACAACCCTGCAGTTATTCAAATAAAGATTTGAATCTTTATACTTTCTCAAAAAGCCAAATAGGCTATTTATAGGTAACACTGTTCACCTCTCCATATAAGGGGAAGATTTGGTTATTCATGTTTGACTCTGACAGCCTTTGAGCCCCACCTCACTCACTTCCACTGCACATCTGTGCAAACCCCCCCCCCTTGGCAGCAGAAGGAAGTTCAAATCCTCCACCCCAGCCCACATGCAGGCACCTCACCCTGGTCCCAAGTCCTAGACAAAAAGAGAAAGCCAAAGTCAGCATTCCCACTTCATACTGTAAGTGAACATAAGTGAGGCCATCTTGTTACACCAAATGGCCCCAGCCCCTCCTCTGTGTGACTACTCGCTGCTCTGCACATACTCCAGAAAAATTCACATGCTTTCCTGAGTTATGACCTCCACTCACATATGTACTCCCCAATCGCTGGATAAATTAAAAACTTTGTTCTGTGTGTTTCCCTCCAGGAACAGGCTGACCCCAACCGGGAAACACACCTACAAGGTATCCATCACAGCTGACAGAAGAATGCAACAATGTGATGCCTGGAACCCATCATGCCTGGAGCCCAACATCCCTGGACCCCCTTCTTCCTGCCCATCTTCCGTAAATAACTGCCTCAAGATTCTGTTATCTTTTATCTATCTATCTATCTATCTATCTATCTATCTATCTATCTATCTATCTATCTATCTATCTATCTATCTATTTTTGTGAGGGAGATTAGCCCTGAGTTAACACCCATGCCAATCTTCCTCTTTTTTTGCTGATGAAGACTGGCCCTGAGTTAACATCCGTGCCCATCTTCCTCCACTTTATGTAGGACGCCGCCACAGCAAGGCCTGACAAGTGGTGTGTTGGTGCGTGCCCAGGATCTGAACCCAGTCCGCCAGCAGCAGAGCACACACACTTAACTGCTACACCACGGGACGGCCCCAAGATTCTGTTAGCTTTGAAGATGGGTCTTTGAGACATTAGTCACCTGTCTTCTGATTTGCTGGCTAATCTAATTAAACTTCACTTCTTGATCTCTAACTCGTGATTAATTGGCTTAGATTGCTGTGAGCAGAGCAAGCCCATTGCTTGGTATCAGCCCCTCAAGCAGGAATGTATATGGTGATCAGGAGGAATGACATAGGGCACTAATGTACTGTACATGAAATAAAGTTTATTACACACAGGAGACAATAGGATTCCCCAAGGAGAAGGCTCAGGTTTCATCCAGAGGGAAGTGGGGTCCTTAACTTTGACTTTTATTTTGGCTAGGAGTTGGGCAGGTCCTGTTTTTCATGGTTTGAACTTCCTGTAGGGGTGAAGGGAGGGAGCCTGCAGACTTTGTTTAGAGCTGGCCTGGATGTGAGGCTGAAGGGAGGGCTTGTAGTGTGAAAGCTGTCAGAGACAAACATCCAGAAGGGTATCTCCTTCTTGGTTACAGCGAGTTCAATAGGGCTATCTGTAAAGGGCATCTTTGACACTTGGAGAAGGGGCAGAGGCAGGATTCGAACCCAGGGCTGTCTGACCCCAAGGCCTCAATGCTGTTGAGTTAGTGGCTATCAGGACCAGCCACTGCCCTCCAGCACAGCCTCTGAGCCCCTGCCCTGTCCTGTCTCCCTCCACATTCCTGCCTCAGAGCCTGACTCAGCCACCCTGAGAGACCAGGCTCCAGGCTCCAGCTGGGCTCCTCCCTCCCCAGAGACGCCAACCCCCCCCCTGCCCTGGGCACCCGGCTCCTCTCTCTCACCCTGGCTCCAGGCTCCACCTCACCCTCCTCATGGCAGAGACAACCAGGCTGGATGCCAGGCCCGCCTGCAGCCTCCCCAGGAAACACCTGGAACCCAGGAAATGACAGCTGGACCCCTTCCTGGATGACATGATGGGTAGTTCAAGGCAGCGGCTCTTGGGAAAGGAGGAGGTGAGCCCATGGCTGGAGCCGTCTCTGTCCCTCTGCTTACTGACAGTTTGGCCTCCAGTCCCCAGGAAGAACTGATGTCACAGCATTCTGTGGCTCGCACACAGTCCAAAAGAAAGTTTCTTTAAACAATAATCGATAAGATTCTCTGAAGTGCACACTCTCCTATTTTCTAATCCTTTTTTTCCTTTAAAATTTTAAAAACATAACAGTTATGTACTACTCAATTTTTTTACAACCTAACAGAGGTCTGGAAACCACTGCTCTACCTGCAGCTGTAGGGACAGGAGGCTAAAGAGCAGAGAGAGATGGGGCTGGGCGGGGCGAGTGCTGCCCCCACTCCCCATGGAGAGAACTCAGACATTCAGGACTCTGGCAATTGCACAATTGTTTCTGCTACAGCAGCCTCCTGCCTGGTCCCCTGTCTCCTGTGTCCACCCTCCTGTCCACCCTCCTCACAGCAGACAGACAGGGGGACGTTCCACAAATCTGCCTGTATCTCGACTGGAGAGTCAGGTCGCCCAGGCGCTTGGTCAGCGTAAGAGGAATTCAGACACCAACACAAGGGCCACAGCAAGCAAGCAAAGATCTATTAGAGGAAAGGTCAGACACATTCCAATAGAGGAGCGGGCAGTGCCAGAGAGCACATCAGCCCCGAGTCTTGAGTTAGTTTTATTTTAATTTGGGCTGTTTGGAAGGGAATTAGCGTTATCTGGTTACCCACCAATAATGGGTTTTCCCCCACCCACATCTCGGTAGGCGGAGTTCTTGACCTTCAAGGGGAATCTCCAGAACTGTCATGGCAGTCATCCTCCTTGGAAGGGGGGGCTAATGCATATGGAATTTGTATGTAAATTAAAGAAATGTCAACGTCTCTAGAGGTGTATAGCAGAAGACTTTGTGTGTGCTGTTTGCACACCTGTTACTTTTATGGTCACGGTTGATGGCCTCAGACTCAGTAATGGTGTCAGGCAGGTCTCAGTTCCCCTTTAACTGCATCTTGTAGGATGACAGACAGACGCTTCACTGATGTAGCAAGGTCTCCCGCCGTAATCCTCTGCTCACGTCTACCTACCTACCTATCTCACCACCACTTCCATTTCCTGCTTATGACCCATCCGTGGCTCCCAGTGCACTAGGATAAAATCCACAGTCCTCACGGAGGCCCACAAGGTGACCACCCCTACCACCTCCTCTCCCTGCCTGCCACCTGCCCTCTCAGTGCTCAGCCTCTATGAAATAGTCACAGTTCTCTCCCATTCTTAAAATCTCATCTCACACGTCCCCTCCTGCAGCTAGACACCTCTGATCCCCTGTGTATCCCATCCAGCCCTGCTCACTCTAGGTCATCAGTGTCTGGGTGGCCTGTGTTCTCCACTGGACAGTAAGACTCAGAAAGACAGGGCCTGGGCCTAAGTCACCATGTGTCCCCAGCATCATCTAGCTCAGGTCTGAGCATAAAGCAGATGCTCAGGGAATACTGAATGAAGAAATGGATGGATGGAAGGATGGACGCATGGATGGATAGATGGATGCATGCATGGATGCATGGATGGATGCATGCACACATGGATGGATGGATGGATGGACGGATGGATGGAAGGATGGATGAACGAATGGATGGATGGATAATGGATGAAAATACTGTTTATAATGTGTGTCTGACTGGATGTTTCCATCTTCACATAGTAACTTCCCAGAATTGATGTCTGAAGTTCTTTGCAAACCTCTTTCCCTTCCAATTGTCTCCCCCACCCCTGTGTCTTCCTCATGTGATGTTTCTACACAGCTGTGCCCCATGGGGCCCCAGCGCTGGGGAAGGGTCCCAGCCTCCCCTTCTGACATGAGATGCGTCTCTCTCCTCCCCACCCCATCATCATGAATGTGGGCCTGAGGGACTTGGGTGATTTCTGGGCCTGGAGGGGTCTGCCATCAGGGGCGTCCACTTGATCCTGTCACGTTGGTCTTGAGGCCTGAGGCCTGTGGAGGCCCCTCGAGGCTCACTGTCAGCTTCCCTGGGCTTGCAGGCACCAGATGCCTTCCCTTCTCACCTGCACAGCGCCGTCCTACTGGAGCTCTTTCAGACCCCCCAGAATCCCCTCCCCTGGGGCACCCCCCCACACACACACACTCACCAAGCAACAGCATCTCTGCCACGTTCCTTCTGCAGCCTCCTCCCTGACCCCCTGGCCTCCACCAGGTCCCAGACCCTCCCTCACAGCAGGATCTTGGCCCAAAGACCCTTTCTCAGGGCCGCCCAGCTGGACCTGGTGATGGTAAGTCCTTCCCCACAGCAGTAGGATCTTGTCCTGGGTGAGACTGCAAGTCCCTCTGCTCACAGCCTGCCTGCCAGGCTCACTTCCCTGAAGGAAAAGCCTGAGTCCTGACTGGGGACCTCCTTAGGGGGCTGAGGCCCTCCCACTTCCTTTGCCTGGGGAAGAAAAGAGAGGAGGAGGGGCTTAGTCCGAGGGGAGGGGTGGAGGGGTAGGGAGACTAGAGTTCCATAACTCAGCTTGTGGGGAAGGGCCTTCTCAGCTCCACACACAGCAGACCTCACCCTGTTGTGGGATGCGGTCTCTCCTCAGCAGGGGCAGACAGCTGGGCAGACACAGGGCAGGGACTCAGACGGGCCTGTCCGTGGGTGGTGGGACAGAGACCCTGAACACCCAAGACCAGACAGACTTCAGCCCCTCCACCTCCTCAGCCAGAGGGAATCTGGGACCTTTGAGGCATATACTTGGGGTCTCAGGCAGAGCTTGATACCAGATGAAGACAAGGTTGACATAAGGGAAGCCATACTTTAGAAAAGAAAAACTCTATTTTAACTTTGAATGACCGCTGACAAAGGTCATTAAAAAAGCAGAGGTCTAACTGCTTTGTAGATTTTACGACCCCTGCTTGTGCATGTACCTCCCAGCTGCTATGAGATAACTTGCTTTTTTGAGTTCCTTAGGAATGTGATGACCCCCGAACAGAGAATCTATGCTGATAGCCATCATCAGTGAAAACTGAAAGATCTGGTGTGGCTCCCAGTCTGTAACACCAGAAGGTCAACATTCCTAACCCCCTCCCCAATAACCCAATGGCCTATATAACTGCTGTAAGATTTTGTGCCCCCGTAAGATGGTTCTTTTGGACATGAGTTGGCCATCTTCCCTCTTGCTAGCAAGCTGTAATAAAAGTCCTTTTTCTCCTACCACTATTCCTCTTGATTATTGGCACGTCTTGCGGGAAGCAGAAGACCCCACATTGGGCCGTAACAAGCTGATGTCGAGATGGGTCTTGGGCGGCACTGGGGCTCGCCATGCACCCAATCAGAGTAAGGCCGGCTGGGCCATTAGTCTTTAACAAGATCAAAAACGAAAGCAGATGCTGAAAACGAATTGCTTTCAAACTGCTCACCCAGACCTCTACAGGAATGGGGTTAGTGTCCCCCCGGGACCCCAGAGCCCTGAGACACCTGCTGCTCCTGTTGCTGCTGCTGGAGGAGTCGCGGGGGTTACCCCCTGGTGAGCGCCTGGGCGGCGGTGGGGATGGGGGGAGTCTGGGTGCGGATGGGGGACCGGGCTTTGTGTGGGGCTGGCGGGAGGAGAGGGGACGTTAGGACTTGCGGAGGGCGCGCTTGCAGGGGGCTCTAACAAAAGGGGCAAGATTGTTTGAGGGGCACAGTGGCAGGGACAGGGGATATGGGGAGGGTCTGGTGGGTCCACACGTGGTGTTGCGGGCGCTGTTTCCTGGGACTGAGGGTCTGCAGCGGCACGTGACTGTCTAGGGCCCTGGAGGAGGTGGTGAGTGTTTGTAGGACCTGGAGGCTCGGGCACGGAGGACGGTGAGGGTTCCCCAGAGACACGTGGAGAGGAGGGCAGTGAATGTCTGAGGCATTCCGTGTGGGGGGTGATGTCTGGATGGGGTGTCCACAGGGAGCCAGGTGAGTACCTGGGGGCTGTGGTGGGGGACGGTGAGGGTCTCTGGGGATGGCAGGGAGGCAGGTGAGGGTCTGGAGGAGGCCATGTTGAGACAGGAAGTGTGGGAGGGGGGCTGCGATGAAACTAGCAGTGAGTGAGGGAAGTAGCAAGGAGCATGTGGGCGGCTACGGAGGGGGATGGCGAGTGTGTGTGTGGTCCTCGTGAAGGGGGAAGATCAGCAGGGTAGCTGGTGTTTGGGAGCCATGGTGGGGGATGGTGAGTATCTGGGGTCCTCAGAAGGGGGCGGGTGTCTGAGGGGCTGCTGGTGTTGGTAAAGCTCTGGTGAGGCAGACTGGCAGGGAGGCAGGTGAGGGTCTTGGGGGGCATCAGATTTGTGCTGGCCTTATGAAGTATATCTGGGGTACTCTTCTTACCGAACCCAGTGGGCTTGCCTCCTGGTGAGTTAAATAAGACTCTATGCCAGTGGAAGTTGTCTCACAAGGTGAAGTGTATCTGCAGCAAATAGGAGGCCATGGGGAATCATTTCCAAAGTCATGGCATCTCTGAACAAAGGGAATCAGGAACTTTTATTTTGGTTGGGGAATGAACTTTCAAAAGGGAGTGGCAGGTATTCACTTGCACAGGCTCAGCTGGAGAACATGCTTCCACATATTGAGGCCTAAGCTCCTGCTGGAGAGATCTTTGCATTAAAAAATATGGCTAGGGGCTGGCCAGTGGTGCAGCGGTTAAGTGCGCATGCTCCGCTTCATGTCCTGGGGTTTGCAGGTTCGGATCCCATCCCGGGCACACAGCGACCCACCACTTGTCAAGCCGTGCTGCGGCGGCATCTCATATAAAGTGGAGGAAGGTGGGCACGGATGTTAGCCCAGACTTCCTCAGCAAAAAGAGGGGGATTGGCAATGGATGTTATCTCTGGGCTAATCTTCCTCACAAAAAAAAGAAAAAAGGAAAAGAAACAACTTGGAAAAACAGTTAATTGCTACCAAACCCACCTTTGAGTTTCTAGAGACCTAGTTGGTGACGCTCTCCTATGTTCCATCTTCTGCTACAGTTTGTATAAGACTATTGTTTTAATCTTAAACATTTGTTAGAATTAACCAATGAAGCCTTTTGGGCCTGCAGTTTTCTTGCCTGGTTAATATTTAATCATGGCCTTAATTTCTTAATATTTAAGGGACTATTGACTTTTTCTTCTTATATGAGCTTTGGTAAGATGAATATTTTTAAAGAAATTTGTCCCTTTTTATTGTATGTAATTTTCTACTTCACTGATTTCTCCTTTTATCTTTATTATATGTTTTGAATTTTGTTACGTATTTATTTATTTATTTATGAGGAAGATCAGCCCTGAGCTAACATCCATGCCAATCCTCCTCTTTTACTGAGGAAGACCGACCCTGAGCTAACAACTATTGCCAATCCTCATCCTTTTTTTTTTCCCTTTTTCTCCCCAAAGCCCCAGTAGATAGTTGCATGTCATAGCTGCACATCCTTCTAGTTGTTGTATGTGAGACACGGCCTCAGCATGGCCAGAGAAGCAGTGCGTTGGTGCGCACATGGGATCTGAACCCCGGGCCCCCAGTAGCGGAGCGTGCACACTTAACCGCTAAGCCACGGGGCCGGCCCTGTTATGTAATTTATGTTCTTTTTCTAATGTCTTGAGCTGGAAGCTGAGAGGGTTCACTATTTAGTCTTTCTTTTTTTCCAATATATGCATTTAAGGCTGTTAATTGTTCTCCAGTCACTACTTCAGCTGCACTCCCAAGGTGCAATATGTATTGCTTTTGTTCTCACTCAGTTCAAAATGTTTTGTAATTTCCCTTATGATTTCTTCTTTGACCCATGGATTATATCAAGTGTGCGGTTTAATTTCCAAGCAATTGGGGGTATTCTCAATATCTTTTTTTTAATTGATTTCTAGCTTATCACCACAGTGATCAGATAACATATTCTGAAAGGTTTCAATCCTCTGACACTTGTTGAATCTTCCTTCATGTTTCAGGGTGTGGCTGATTTTGGCAAATGTTCCCTGTGCACATAGAAATGTCATCTGTTCCATATGGGTCAACTGTGTCAAGTTAATTCTGTTGTTCAGACTGTGTACCTTATGGATTTTATGTGTGCTTGTTCTCTGGTTATTGTGAGAGAGGTGTTAACATCTCTCGACATGTTTTGGATCTGTCTCTCCTTTAAGTTTTGCTAATTTTTGCTTTATATATTCTAAAGCTAAATAGTTGGAAACATGCAGATTTATGATGGTGAAATCTCCCGTTGCATGGGCCTCTCTTTACTCTAATAGTGCTTTTTGTCTTAAAACCTGCTCTGATGTTAGTGGAGTGATGCCAGCCTTCTTCTGTTTAGAGCTTACATTTATATCATTTTTCTATCCTTTCCATTTCAGTCTTCCAATGACTTTGTGTGACTCTTATAAGCAACATAATTTGATTTTGTGATTTTTTCTTTTAACTGTATCTGATAACCTTATTCTTTTACATGAGGTTTTTAGTCCTCTCACATTAATGTAATTAGCATTATGTTTGGCTTTATATCTACTATCTCACTCTATATCTTCTATTTAGCCAATCTATTTGTTCTTTTTTTCTCCTTTTCTTTCCTTCTTTTGGATGTCTAGCTTTTTCAATACTCCATTTTTTTCTTCTATTAATTTGTTAATTGTACATCTCTTACTCTTCTCACAGTGGTCATTCTAGAGAATATAATATGTATTAGTATTGTAGTCAAGTACTAATTATGACTTTTAACAATTCCCAGATATTGCTAGACCTTTAAACTCCATTTCACATCCCCCCAAACTCTCACATTACGTTGTTGTAAATTTTAGTTGTACATATACTTTAAATTCCACAGAACATGAAAATGATGGTTCTGTTCCTTCAATATTTATCGCATCTACTCACATAGTTGGTCTTTGGGGTTCCTGCCTGGGTTGGCTTCTTTTATTCTGGGATAACATCTCCTCTGACTGAAGAGCTCCCCTTGGCTTTTCCTTTAGTGCAGACCTGATAGCAGCAACTGTGCACATTTTTTTTTCTTAAACCGTCTTTGTTTTGACTTCCTTCCAGTATAGTATTTTTCCTGGCTATAGATTTGTAACTTTGTGATGATTTTATTTCAGCACTTGGAAGATGTCGTTTCATTGTGTTCTGCTTTCCATTATTTCTGTTGAGAAGTCAGCTTTAACAGTCTTATAAAATGCTCCCTAAAAGTAATATGTCTTATTTTCTCTGGGTGCTTTTATTTGCAATGTTTCTGTCTGTCTTGGCTGGTCAATATTTTGGCCCTGATGTTCTCAGGTGGCTTTGTTTCTGTTTATCCTGCTTAAAGCTGAGAGCTTCCTGAACCTGGTCTTGTGGTCTTTCATCTGTTCTGGAAAATTCTTGGCTGTTATCTCTGTGAATAATGCCAGTGTTGCATTTTCTCTCTTCTCTCCTGAAACTCCAGTGATACAGAAGAGAGGGTCGCACATGTCACTTATGCTTAGCTTTCCCTTTGTCTCCATTCATATTTCTCTAAGCTTCTGTTTTTGTATTTGCCATTTTCCCATCCTCCAGCTCACTAATCCTGTTTTTTCTCTGTCTAATCTGCTGCAGATCCCATCCAGTGAGTTCAAAACTTCAGACACTGTTTATTTCATTTCTAGAATTCCCATTTTATTTTTATACATTTCCGTTCTCTGGTGAAATCCTCTTTCCTTTCAAATATTTTGCCCATTTTCTTCTATTTTCTTAAACATATTAATATTAAATTTTTTTCTGGTACTAGCAACATCTGGATCGTTTGCAGGTTGGCTCCGATTCTCTGGGATCCTCTTCATTTCTTGATTACCAGTCTCGTATTCCTGCCTCTTTGAAGGTCAACAAATTCACATTGAATCCTGGCCTACATTACACCCGTCTTGGCTTCAGTTGATGTTATTTGCTGCCCAGGAAAGGTTTATTCTTTCCTTCACTTCAGCAGATACAAGGGCCTTATCACCTCAGTTCAATCAGGATCCACCTGGTTCAGCACAGGGTCACAGTTCTAGTAGGATTCCGTAAACGGCACTGTGACCTTCACAGGTTTCAGCTGAGAGCCTGGCAGTTCCTCTCTTCTCAGTCCTGAAAGACCGTGGGAGATTTCAGTCCTGCCTTTCGGGGGCTCCCAGTCTCCCGCCCTGTGCAGCTGTGATCTCTCGGTCGTGTCTGTTTCTGTCTCTGTGCCCCGATACATCTGCTTTCTCTTCCACCTCTAACACCTCTCTAATATTTTGCCTGACCCTCTCTTTCTCTCGTGCTGTCCATCACAAAGCACTCTGCTTGGTTCCTTGCACTCACCTCTGGGTTGGGTCAGGACAGAATAGCCTGATTTAAATAACTCAAGATAGGGGCAGCCCGTGACATAGCGGTTAAGTGCACGCGTTCCGCTGCTGATGGCCTGGGTTTGGATCCTGGGCGCACACCCATGCACCATCTGTCAGGCCATGCTGTGGCGGTGTCCTAAATAAAGTGGAGGAAGATGGGCACAAATAAAGAGGAGGATTGGCATGGATGTTAGCTAAGGGCTGATCTTCCTCACAAAAAAAATAATAAAATAAAAAAAATAAGTAAATAAATAAATAAATGACTCAAGACAGAGGCAGCTGTTAGAAACCTTGAACTTGGCAGGGCGAATCACCCACGTGTCCTCCTCCCTCAGGACCCCACACTCTCCGCTACGACCTCATGGCCCTGTCCCTGGACAGGCCTGGGAAGCCCCAGTTCCTGGCCCTGGGCTACTTTGATGATGAGATCTTCCTGCGCTATGATGGCGAGAGCCAGAGGGCAGAGCCCCGGGGTCTAGGGATCAAGATGGACCTGGGAGCTGAGACCTGGGAGAGAGAGACCAAGGACCTGAAGGAGAAGGAACAGCAGCTCAGACAGATGCTGACAGAGATCATGGGCGTGCAGGCCCAGGCCTCAGGTGAATGGGGGCAGGGCCAGGGGCACGTGGGTCCGAGTCTGGTCCCTGCTCTGTTTATCCTACAGCTGGGGGAGGGGAGGGCACAGCAAGGCTGGAATTGCACAGAGAGGTGAGGCCCCCCCTGATGCTGCACCAGGTTCCTCAGATGTGGGTGGAGGAGATGACATACCCCTCTGGGTTGAAGTCCCGTTGGGTGTAGAGGTTCAGGGACAGTGAGGTGACAGGTCGCTGCCTGGGGTGGGCCAGGCCTTCACTCCCTCCAGGCTACGTTGGGCTGTGAGCTCCAGGGAGACAGCACTAGAGGCTTCTGGCGCTTGGGCTACAAAGGGCAGGACTTCCTCACCTTCGACTCAGAGACCCTCCCATGGATGGTGGCCACGCCCTCAGCCCTGCGCATCAAGAAGTTCTGGGAGACCCAAGGCCCCAGGGCTGATCTGGTTAAGACTTTCCTGCGTGTGACTTGTCCTGCCCAACTCTGGAGATACCTGGCCTCTTGGAGGGGCCTCCTGGAGAATAGAGGTACTGACCTGGGCGGGAGGATCCACCCACTAAGTCTATCCCTGGTTCCCACAAGGAAGAGAATTTGTCTCTTACTCTCTGAGTGGCTGTCCTGCCCTGGCCTTAGGTTAGGTGCTGAGTTCTGATTGAATTGTGGGAGAGTCACAACCATGTGGGTAGGTGAGGGGTCTCCTCTGGACCCATTGCTGGTCCATCAGCTGGAGAAGTGGAGAGTCCCAGGATGTGGGCCCAGATCTCAGGCCTCAGGCCCCAGGCAGGCAGTACAGGGAAACCTTTTCTCTCCTTTTTTTCTCCTCGTTCTCTGGGATTTTGACTTTGAGCGGGGAAGACATCTAGGTTTCAAGTCCTTGGTGGAGGCCCTCAGATGAGGCCAGTCTGGCTGGGAGCCAAGAATAACAGCATATTCCAGCTCTGGAGCAAGGATCACATATTCAAACCCAAATCACTCAAAATCTTATTACCAGGGTCATTCCACTTTTGTTTTACTTTGACTTTTAGAAAAGTCCAGCTGAAAGTTACCTCCTCCTCTCAGCCTGTGACAAAATGAAAAGAAAGAGTAGATGCTGGTGTGTGTCGGTGTCTTGTGGGGGGTGGGCAGTGTATGAAAATACCTATAATCAACCAGAGGTCCCCAGAGGAATGTCAGGCCCAGGACAAAAAAATTCGGTTGCAGGGCCAGCTGGCCATCCTTGTGGACAGTCCCTCCATCCCCCCCTGGAGCATGTGGAGCTGATTCTGTTGGGGAGGAAGGAGGTACATCACTGAGGCTGGGTTCTCACTCCCTATAGAGCAGAGCAGCCCCTTTGTCCCATCAGTGCCTACAAATTCTTCAAAACTGTGTGCTGAGCATCTTCAGGTGGATCCGATGGCCTCTGAGAGCAGGGAGTTCGTCTCCTCTCAGGCTCTCCAGGTGGGCGAGGGCCTGACCCCCTCGGAGGGTCCTGGGGCTGTTGGAGCAGTGTGGGGTCCTCCCACAGTCCTCTCTCCACTGGGGATGTAGCCCCCCTGGAGCGGTGGCTGGGGCGAATGTGCACGGGTCATTTCTAAGGGCTGGCTAGTTCCTGCTCTTGGTTTCCCTGCAGTGGAAGGAGGGAGCCCTTGGCCTCACTGAACTCTGCTCTGTCTCTGCCCAGATCCCCCGTCAGTGACTGTAACCTGCAGTAAGAACCTGGTGGGCCAGGTCATCCTGAGGTGCTGGGCTTTTAGCTTCTATCCTCGGGGTGCCACCCTGACCTGGCTTCGGGATGGGGAGCCCATGCACCACGGCACCTTTGGGCCTGGGACCAACCTGCCCAGTGGGGACGGGACCTACCAGACCTGGGTAGACACTCAGATCCTCCCTGGAGAGGAGCAGAGGTTCGCCTGCCACGTGGGACACTGCGGGCTGAACACCACGGTCCCTGCAGTCTCTGGTGAGGAACTGGGGGAGCCCTTGGGGTCCAGGGAGCTGGAGGCAGAGTTGGTGTGGGACCCTCGTATGAAAAAGGGCCACTGCGTATAATTGAAGCCCATTTCATGGTGACCTCCAGGCACTCACGGTCAGAGGGCTTCCTGTGCGGCTCCTCCTGCTGCGGCTCCTCTCGCTGTGTCCACTGTCACTGCTGTGCTGTATTTGGTGGTGGTCGAAGCCTAGACGAGGAAGCACACAGAGGATGTGAGAGCCCAGGGGAGAAGCACATGGGACAGTGGGGAGGACGGATCTGATTCTTCCCTTGGTGTTGAGTGGAGACAGCTCTCTTCCTGTTAAAAACAAGGTAGCAGTCCCCAAACAGCTGCTTATGCTAAGCACCACGTTGTCACCAAGGCAAGACTTCACTTAGTGACAGTTTCAGCTCTCCCAGACATGGCATCTTAAACCCCTCAACCAGGAATCTGATCAGCACTAGTCAGGTCATCTGTCTGATAGGCCCCTGCCATCCCCTAAAGGAAGGTGAGCTTGTAATAACCAAGCTGCCTTTTTGCCTAACATAACTTCCCTGTTCCTGCTCCCTTCTGCCTAAAAGTCCCTTGCCTTAGCTCTTCAGAGCTCCTTTCTATCTGCTAGACTGGATTCTGCCCACTTCATGGATCATTGAATGAAGCCAGTAAGATCTTTAAAATTTACTCAGTTGGATTTTGTTTTTTAACATTTCTTAGCCGGGAACAGGAGAAGAATAGACAGCCCATTTCTTGCTTACAGGATGAGGGGATCAGGTGTGTTTTATGAAAACTGGCTAAAAAAAGATAAAGTACCATCCATTTATCCTGCCTTTCAAATTCACATAAGCCCTGGACCTCAGGATATTCACTTAGGTGAGAAAAAGAGGTGATTTTGGGGTAGAATAGTCCAAATAATAAAGATAGAAAAACAAAGGCAGAACTACATTATTACCACTTGGTGAGCCTAATGAATGAATGGATCTCAGCAGTAACCATCAAGGGCTGCCACATGGCCACTGGGGAGACAGCTGGATGGTGTGCGCCTCCTGGAGGAAGTACAGAGTACTACCCATGATGTTCCTCCATCATCGATTTACTGTAAATTTACCAACCACACGGTGGACAGGTCTTCGGCAAAGGCACCGTCTTTGTGGAAGACTACAGGAGAAACCACCAAATCAACTGTCAGGAAACACAAACAAAAATGATGGAGAGGGAATCGATATGAAGCCGGGTACCTGCGGGTTACTGTAAATATTCAATATGATTACCTTTCCACCTTGTTATGAAAAGAAGTCAATCTTGTCAATTTGCTGTTTTCTTGTTTAACCTGAGGGGTGACTCAAGGGTCACAAGGGTTTATGAGCTTGTTTTACAGAAGAAGGAGAATGCCTTCAAGGAAGTTACCATCACCAGATAACCAGCCCCCAGTTGCCTTTGATGTCCAGAAGTCCGATTGCCCAGGGGTTCATCGGGAGTGACCACTTTGTTCCTCTGAAACTCCTCCTGCCAAGCCCCTTAGCTCCTTAAAACCCCCTGCTGCTTTCTTCTCTTGTTAAGGCAGATTTGAGAGAACCTATCCTCCCACCTTCTTGTTTTGGCCAATTCGAATAAACCTTTCTCCATCTCCAAGCACTGATGTCTCAGTGATTGGCTTACTGCACATCACACACACAAACTTGTGATTAAGAGGTTCGGTATCAATTTTGGTGAGACAGCCCAGATTCTTCTGCCCGTGGCTGGATGGCCTCGGTTAGGGTTCAAGAGATCAGTGGCCCCCAGCTGCTGTCGGGCACCCTCAGCAAAATGATTGATTGCAGTGGAGAAACACATTGGACTTGGGTCTACTTTTCATTTGTCAGGTGTTGGATTTTATCTTTGTGTGGGTGCTTTTGTCTTGTGTGTAAGTCAGCTATAGGGAACACTAAGTCGATCCCCACCTCTAGCCCCCTGGGTGACATTCTCCAAAATTGGGCAACTTTTAGCTACGAGCCCATGAAAAAGGAAAAAGTTGATACTCTTTTATAACATCACATGGCCACAATATTGTTTAGACTCTGGAGAAAACTGCCAGATCATGGATCCTTAAATTGGAAAAACTTCTAAAGTGGAAAAATTTTAGAGAGCTCTTGTCATAATTGTTTTATTGGTACCTGTGAAAAGACCAAATTAAAAAGAAACTACAAAAAAATAATGACTGGCCTTAAGATTCCTACTCAGGCTACAATTAAATTGAAAAAATGTAAAAGTATAAGCATTGATAAGATTCTAAAGTTTGGAATGTTTGAGCTAATTTTATATAAGGAGGTTATATCAACTTCGCCTGAGTGTGTTGTGAAAATGGACAATATATGTGGGTGGGAATGCTTCCCCTACCCAATATCCTAAGACCAAGACACTTTTTTGTGTGTGTGTGAGGAAGATCAGCCCTGTGCTAACATCTGCCAATCCTCCTCTTTTTTTGCTGAGGAAGACTGGCCCTGGGCTAACATCTGTGCCCATCTTCCTCCACTTTATATGGGATGCCGCCACAGCATGGCTTGCCGAGTGGTGTGTTGGTGCACACCCGGGATCCAAACTGGCCAACCCTGGGCCACCGCAGTGGAGTGTGCGCACTTAACCGCTTGCACCACTGGGCCGGCTCCGACCAAGACACTTTTTATGAGGTCCTAATGAAAGCTATGACTGGAGCTCTAAGCATTGATGGAATTAAGTGATTACAGCTCTTTTGTGTGATTGTGTTATAAATCGTATTTTAGGGATAGACATTGTGTCTTACTGGGGGAAACATCCCCCCAGTGTTGATATTGTAAAACAGCATATAAATCTGTCCTTCAGACAGTGTTAATTAAATGTATTAAAGGAAGTCAATAGAGTTGCCTGAGCCCATACAGTGTGAGAAATTTTTCTACCTCCAGATGGTATGGTCCAAATTAAAAGCTCCATTTAACTAGTTTAAAGTAAGTGATCTTAGGTAAACGAAAGCTTGTTTAGGTTTGCTGGTTTGATTGAAATAGGCATGTCCTCATTTTCAGAGACATTCATAGAAAGGACTCTGAGACTTACTCTAGAATATTGGTTTCTGATGAACTTTCAGATCATAAAACTCTACTGGGTGGGAAATTATAGAACTCTGACAGAGAAACTGATGACTTCATGAAACTGCCAACAAAAGATACAGAGTCACGGGACTAAATGAACTGATGAGCATGATTATAATTTTATGACTTTTTTATTTGAAATATTGACCGTTATTTAATGTTTTGTTTATCAGATTTAAGAAAACCTTTTTCTCTTTTCTGTTAAGCTACCTATGGCTTATAGAAGTTTGCAAAATTATATCACTGTAAGCAGAATTGAAACATTTATCTTTTTCTCCCTACCTGATCCCTCCAGAATTTAGAAACTCCTAGTGAGTGAATATTCTTATTCTCATGGCCATATAGTTAGTTACATAAGTTCAATAAGAATCTGTTCTCCTTATAATGGGACACAATTGGAAACATTGGTGATAGTACCAAAGCTTTGACTGGAATGTCACATTTGAGAGAAACATGCATAGACTCAGATATGACCAGACGGCTAATGGAGAAAGATTGACTGTATGAAATAAAAGCACTTGGAAATATTGGCCTTGTCCATTGTTTACAGGGTTTCCAGCAACCTTACCAGGTGGGTAAAGAAGGTCACTTCCCTGGCAGGTGCAAAGAACCTCAGGATATTTTGGAGAATCTCAGAACAGAGGAAATCACCCGAATCTTCTTCTCACCACTTAAAGGGGCCCATACACTTGGGTGACAACTGGTTTTCGGGTCCCTGGTCTTTCCAAGTTTTCAACAAAACATGCTCACCAGGTCAGAAGGCATGTGGAGGCACATCAGGCAGATATGCAGACCTATGAGAAGCAAACTCATGGACAGATGTTAATACAGAGCTTAAGGATTTAACATAATTAGTAATCATAACGTTACTTAAAACCTCCAGAGATTCAATCCCAGAGGAAGATGCTTGAAGGAGTCTCCCATATAGACTTTTAAAAGGACTCAACTTAAGTCCACTTCAGGGAGCTACTCTAACCCTTAGCAGGGCAAGAGCCAGCACCTTACCCCAAGGGAGTTGTGTTCCTGACCGATTTTGGTTATTTATTTATTTATTTTTTGTGAGGAAGATCAGCCCTGAGCTAACATCTATTGCCAATCCTCCTCCTTCTTTTTCCCTCAAAGCCCCAGTACATAGTTATATGTCATAGTTGCACATCCTTCTAGTTGCTGTATGTGGGACAAGACCTCAGCATGGCTGGAGAAGTGGTGCGTCGGTGAGCGCCAGGGATCCGAACCTGGGCTGCCAGTAGCGGAGCGCACACACTTAACCGCTAAGCTACCGGACCTGCCCTGGTATTTTTTTTTTTTTTAAGGTGTGATTTTTCTTTGCATTTTTTTTTTCAGTTAATTGAGGTTTCCAAGCTGAGTGTAGTATTCATCAGATGTCTAAGCTTCTGGACACTTGTTGTGTTCTTTGGGAGACAAAAGCTGGTCCATTATCATTCTGCAAGGTGTTAGGCAGACCAAACCTACAGGTGATTTTTTTTAGCAACATGGGTGTGACTTCTGATGTTTTCTCAGTCCTAGTGGGAAAGGCTTTTACCCACCCAGTGAAGGTGTCCACAAACACTAACAAAAACCTGAAATTCCCTGTTGCCCATGGCATCTGGGTAAAGTGTATTTGCCAGTCTTTAGTAGGCCAGTTTGCGTTATGCTGAGTGCCCAGATGTGGGAGACTGGAAGTGGTCTTGGGGTTGTTCTTTGCACAGGTTGCACAATTTTTAGTCACCTGTTGTATAGTCTTTTGGAGGTGGGGCTCTATGATGTATTTCTGGACCCAATAGATTCTCTCTCTGGTGGCCAGGGCAATGCATGATAGCTCCCTGGGCAGGCTCATTAACAGCACCAAGCAGTTTTAAGACTTTTAGCGGCATGTCTGATTTCCCTTTTTGCCACTGTTAAGAGTCCCCTTTCCTTCCTGATTGTCCCATGAACATGAACTACAGCAAAGGCATACCAGGAATCTGTGTATGTATTTTTTTCCCTTGAGCTAGATGTAGACCCTGAGTGAGAGCGATGATTTCTGCCTTTTGAGCCAACGTTCCTGGGGGTAGGGTGTTAGCCTCTAAAGTCTCTCGTGAAGTTATGACCTCATACCCATGCATCTCTTACCTTGATCCGTGAAGCTGTTGTCGTCTGTGAAGAGTTCCAAGTCCAGTTCTTCCAGCGGACGGTCCAACAAATCAGGTCGGCTAGAAGACACTGTCTCCATAACTTGTAAGCAGTCATGTTCTAAGGCTTCTGATGTCTCATCAGGGAGTTAGGTGGCTGAGTTTAGGGAGGACGATACTTGCATCCATACATTTGGATTTTCCAAAACGATGGCCTGGTATTTGTCCATCCCTCCTGAAGTGAGCCAGCATCCCCCTTTTTACTCCAATAATGTGCATAATTCATGTGGCACATATACCATGGTGAGTTGGCCTAGGGTGAGTTTTTCAGCTTCCTGCTGGATGTTGCTGGTGGCAGCCACTGCCCTAAGTCACTGGGCTAGTCTTTGATCATCTGATCTAGTTGCTTGGAAAAATAAGCCATTGGCTGAGGCGTCATACCTAGTTTTTGAGTTAAAACTCCCAAGCTTATTCCCTGCCTTTCATGTACAGATAGGCTGAAGGGCTTGTCCAAGATAGGAAATCCCAAAGCTGGGGCTGAAATTAACTTTGCCTTGATTGTATCAAAGTCTACCTGACACACCTTTGTCCATTCAGATGGCTCCCAGTCTAGCCCTTTTAGAATATCATAGAGGGGTTTTCAGACATCAGCCATGCCCAAGATCCTCGTCGCTGTTGCAGGGTGGTGGGAGGGTCAGGCGTGCTCTAGCCCTTTGTTGGTCTGGCAGCAGTTCCCTCTGGCCTTCTGATAATGTAAACCCTACGTATGTAAATTTTGTTTGCAGATCTGTACTTTCTTTTCTGAGACCTTGTACCCACATTCAGCCAAATGATTTAAGGTCTGTCTTGTGTTGGCCAGACACTTCTCATAAGTGGGGCTCACTATCAGCAAGTCATCCATGTACTGTAACAGCAATTCTTGTTGTGATTGTAAGTGGGTCAAGTCTTTAGCTAGGGCCTCCCCAAATAGCGTAGGGGAGTTTTTGAAGCCTAGGGGAGCACTGTCCAACAATATTTTTGAGTGGCCTGTGTGTCTGTGTCACACCATTAAAAGGCAAAGAGTTGTTGTGATTCTTCTTTGAGCAGTATGCAGAAGAAGGCATCCTTCAAGTCCAAAACTGAAAGCCAGCCACATTCACCCAGAATGTTGGTAGCAAGGTGTAAGGACTGGGCACCACAGGGTACAGGTCCTGAACCACTTTATTTATGGTGTTAAGGTCCTGAAAAAATGGATATTTCTCTGAATTGTTTTTTTCCCCTGGGGGAATTGGAGTATTATATTGTGACTGGGCAGGTCTGATTAATTTTGCCACCAGAAATTTCTGCAGCACTGGCTGAATATCCTTTTAAGCTCCCTGTTTTAGCAGCTATTGTTTCAGGGTATAAGTATTGGCTGGACATTCTTTGCTTTCCCAGGCTTCCCTTTTGCCCACATGTCCTGTCTGACCTCCTTGAGAATCTCTGGTGGGAGTGGGTCTGGCAGTGGTGTTTGAACACTTGGCAGGGCCATCTGGAACCACAAGGATGATTGTTTTGTGGGCACCTGCACCTCTAGCTGGCCTGGAGCAAAAGTCACTTGAGCATTGAGTTTACACAGAAGGTTTCATCCCAGAAGCAGAACAGGGCATTCGGGCATATACAATTTTTCCTATTAAAAAGATCCGGGGTAGAGAAAGGAGAGTGCATCCAAATGAAGCCAGCCAGTTGCCCTTGTCCATTTATGCCTGTGGGATATTGTTGTAGTGGAAATTGCCCTGCTCTGGAAGTGCCCCCTGACCGAATTGTGTCCCTTGCCCGGTTTGAGAAGGAGAGTCCCTCTCTTAGACGTGGCAATCCTTCAAGCATTTTCCGTGAGGCGAGCCGCAGGCCTGAGAAAATGGGGAGGAGGAGGAGGAGCCGGGGCACTCTTCTGTCCATTGTCCCCCCTTCCTTGATCTACATACGGCAGCATAAAGCCTTAAATATAGGGAATTTTATTTTCCTTTCATTCCTTCTTGTAGAACAATTCTAGCCACAAGATCATATTATAATTGAATGATCTGATTGGGGGACGCTTTTCTCCTGAGCCCAGTGTATACTGAGGCCAGGCCACATTACAGTAAAAGATCATCCTTTTCTTTGTCATGGACTCATAACTGAAATCAACCCAACTGGCCAGCACACACCTTAGTGGGCCCTTTTTTGGAATAGACAGAGTGGTGCCCATGGCGATAAAGTTTGTTCTTGACAATTAATGGACCAGCGAAAGGGTGCAGGGCTTGACTCCAGGTGTCCAGATAACTATGTCCAAGCATATGTCCAATCCCACTCTGTCCAAGCATACTGTTCTCACACCAGTGCTAAACAAGCCAAAGAGGCAAGAGGTAAGATCTAATTTCCCAGTGCCGGTGTAGGAGGTCTGGTGCCTGGCTGAAAGTTTCTATTTTGCAGGTAGTCCAAGTCCAGCTTACTCTAAGTCCAAACCTAACTTCCACACAATGACACCAAAGAAGGTGCCGGATGAGACAGACGAAGAGGGGGAAGTGATGGCCAGGCCATGCTCTCACGGCTTCCACTGAAGGGTTAATATACAAACAGCAGTGCCCGCATAGAGGTGTACAATTTTGGCTTGACACTTGACAGAATAGGTCTCTAACTTCAGGTCCCCACAGATGACGTAAGAAGCAATGGAAGTGTGCTGTGGGATTCTGACACAGAGAGAAACTGGCACACAGACTAGAGGAACAACACACACCCTCAACAGGAGAACAGACCATACAGGCGTGCGCACCACAGAAAAACCAGAGGCCAGTATTCCAGATAATATACTAGGCAGTCTGTATTTTCCTTTATCCCTAAACAACTGTGCCTAAACCAGATGGACCTTGGCCTGCCCAAGGGCCCCAGACAAGGAAAAAGGAATACAGTACCCAGGAGGTGCACTCTGGATGACTCACCTAGCTGCAGACACAAGCTTGTCAGCTTACGGTCAGTCATTCGTTTCCCAATCACTGAAGCGGTAGAGGCAATCAGCAAGTCAGGAGGCCACAAGGGGAATTCCCCGGGCGGAAAAAAAGAAAAAGAAAACTGCCTGGCAGCTTCCAGGAAAAACCCCAAAACAGCTTCCTCCAAGTCGACTAGCCACGGGCAGAGGCTATGGTCCCATCTGGGTCACCAGTATTTGATACTGAGCAATGGGCTCGCTCTACTCGCCGATAACTCAGCCAGTTAATCACGAGTTAGAGATCGAGAAACAAAGTTTAGTTAGATTATCGGAAAATCAGAAGACGGGTGACTAATGTCTTAAGGACCTATCTTCAAAGATTACAGAATGTTGATGCAGTTATTTAGGGAAAATGGGAAGGAAGGAGGGGGTCCAAGGATGTTGGTCTCCAGGCATGATGGGCTCCAGGCATCACATTGATCCATTCTTCTGTCAGCTGTGATGGATAACTGGTAGATGTGTTTCCTGCCTGTGGTCAGCCTGTTCCTGGAGAGAAACTCATAGAACAAAGTTTAAATTTATCAAGCTACTGGGGAGTACATATGTAAGTGAAAGCCACAAATCAGGAGAGCATGTGAACTTTTTAGAGTATGTGCAGAGCAGCGAGTAGTCACACAGAGGAGGGGCTGGGGACATTTAGTGTAACAAGATGGCTTCACTTATGCTCACTTACAAGGGTATTAACAGTGCCTCAGAAATTGCTGTGATTTGGTGTCCATTCTGGACTGGGGTTCTGGCTGCTGTCATAAATCCTCTCTGTTTCCATAACATACACACACCCTGTATGACCCCAGAGCCATAGAGGCTGTCACTGTAGATGTTGACCTTCATTCCTTCTGCTCTTATGCAAACCGGAGTAAGAGCAAATTACTCAACCATTTGAGCTCATTTATCATACAGCAGGGCTTAATATTCCAAAGGGTGTGTTGAGTTGTCATGGCACGTCCAGCCTAGAAGGTCCCATCCTCCCTTCAGAGGTAGTGATACTGGCCTGAAGCAAGGTTGACATGAGGGAAGCCATGTTGCAACTTAGAATAACCTCTGACTAACTCACCCAGGCTGTATATATTTTACCTTGCACATAGCCTAGGAGATAAGCAGCTACCCTTGGAAATAATCCTAGCTGACACATCTACATCTGAATACTGCTGGATGATGATTTTGTTCTTTTGAGTTTCTTAGGAACATGGCGACCTCCTCAGAGAAGAGCATCTGTGTTGGCATCCTTCGTCAATGAAAACTCAAAGACCTGGCGTGGCGTCTCCAGTCACCAATGCCAGATGGTCAACATTCTTGAGCCCATCCTTCATATCCCACTAGTCCCTATGTAACTGCTACAAGATTGCGTGCTTGTTCAAGACAGTCTTTGGGATGTGAGTCTGCCATCTTCCAATTTTGCTGGTTAATTCAATAAATCCTTTTCTTGACAACTGACTTGTTTGCAGTTGATTGGCTTGAGGGTTGGGGTGAGCAGAACGAGCCCTTGTCAGTTACAGCAGGAGCCTTGGACATAAGGAGTAACTGGACACAAAGAGTCTTGGACATCAAGCCTGGGACATAAAGCCAAGAAGCATCCACTTGGGAAAGTCTAATCTAGGACGAGATGATGGTCTGACTCAATCGTGGGGTGTCCCATCAGTAGGTCAGTGAAGCAGGCAGCAGGGTTAAGTTTCTGTCAGCAAGGTGTGGTGACGTGAGGGGGGACAGCAGTAGAATTTCCTGTGAGGTGAGTGGAGACACAGAGAAGTGCTGTGTGTTCTCATGAAGCAGTCGGTCTGTACAGCATCAGAAGCATGTCTGTCCAGCGATGACCCAACACTAAGGCAGAGGTGGCTTGGAAAATTTTGGCAGTTGCAGCCGCGGCTCCCATGTAAGAAGGAGATGCCTGAGTTCCAGGGTGCGGGGTTATCCTAAACACCCTATGCGTCTCTAGTGTTTGGGGGATAGTCTTCCAAGGGCATGACCTTCAGGTTCATGCACAAACAAAGAGAAAGGTAGGAAGGAATTGGGAAGTCCGTGTGTGGGGGGTGAAAATAGAGAGCCCTGAAGGTTCTGGAAAGCATCTTTGGATGGGGGATTCCAGACTCCTGGGTCTGTAAATGACTCCCTAGTCATGGTATAAAGGAGTGAAGCAATTCTGGAGAAATTAGGTATCCACATCCTACAATACCCCACAGGACCCCAAACCTATCAACTGTCATATTGTCTCCAGGAGAGGAAAGTGCTGGATGGTGGAAGGTCATCTGTGGAGACAGTTTTTCCTGCAGCCAGGTCATCATGACCCAGATATGGGTCACACCAAAAGAGTGGTTGACCTTTGTCTTTAGCCACGTTGTGGCCCTTTTTGGTGCTGCCTCCGGAATGTCCTGAGTGTCCAGAAGGGAGCTGGCCCAACTGTCAAGAGTTCAGAGGGGATGATCCCCAGATTGGATTAAGGTGGAATTTCCTGGGAGTTTCCAGTTTCTCAAACATGCATTTAAGGTGAGCCATAAGTGGGCAGGGCTCACAGTGAATGCTCAGGGCATGAAGTCCAGCGATATTGCTGATTGTCCCAGGTGGAGGCAGATAGGGACTGGGAAAGAGGTCTTACCCTTCTTCATGATTCCATTTCCAAGGAATGGCTCTGAGGTCCTTGACAGATGACACATATTTACCATGACAAGCCCCCTTTCAAAAATACTCTCAGAAACGAGGTCAGAAACCCCTCATCAGGTATTGGCTAAAGCAAAGAGTCAATGTTCCCGGCAGCGTGGAGCTTTATCAGGCAGGCATTTGAATGGAGGCGGGGGGCTGGGGTCATCCAGGGACACAGCCTTCTGCTCTAGAAGCCAGGCTAGAGTTTGGTCAAGTCTCCTGGTGGAGGGGGTGGGATGGAGTGGTGACGTCCCTGTGTCACTCCTGCGCTGATACCCTTGGTTCCTGATTGTCAACCACTCCGGAAAGGAGGCAGTTGTTTATGTCACCCTATTTCTCCCTTTCACACTGCCTGTCCTCCTCTCAGTGTCTCCCACAACTTCAAATCATCTGTCCTCTGTCATGGGGTCTGCTCATGTCACTCTGCCCTCCCCCTGCCTTGGCCTCTCTGATGTCCTCCATCACTGCTCTGCACCTCTGCCTGAGGCCAGGTTCTTCTCTCCCTTTTCTCAGGGAAGGGGCTACAGGCTGAGCTCTTTATGTGCCCCTCTCTGTGTCAGTCCCTTTCCCTGTTCTCCATCTTTCCTCTGTGTTGCATCTTCCCTCCCACTCTCCAGTCTTTTTCTTTTTTAATTTATTGTGATAAGAACACATCATATTTTCCCTTCTAACAAATTTTTTTTCTTTATTGTGAAATTTTTGCTCTGCATTATTGTTTGTCAGTCACCATATAAATGCATCCTTTCTCCCCTTGTGCCCACCCCGCAGCCCCCTTGCACCTGGTAACCACCAAACAGTTCTCTTTTCCGTGTGTTGGTTTATCTTCCACTGATGAGTGAAATCATGTGGTGTTTGTCTTTCTCTTTCTGGCTTATTTCGCTTAACATAATATCCTCCAGGTCCATCCATGTTGTTGCAAATGGGACGATTTCATCTTTTTTATGGCTGAGTAGTATTCCAATGCCTGTATATATTACATCTTCTTTATCCACTCATCAGTCAAGGGACACTTGGGTTGCTTCCATGTCTTGGCTATAGTGAATAATGCTGCAGTGAACAGAGGGGTGCAGAAGCCTCTTTGGATTGTTGATGTCAGGTTCGTTGGGTTGATACCCAGTAGTGGGATAGCTGGATCATAAGGTATTCCTATTTTTAATTTTTTGAGGAATCTCCATACCGTTTTCCATAGAGGCTGCACCAGTTTGCATTCCCACCAGCAGTGAATTAGGGTTCCTGTTTCTCCACAGCCTCTCCAGCATTTGTTGTTTTTTGTCTTGGTGATTATAGCCATTGTGATGGGTGTAAGACGATATGTTAGTGCGGTTTTGATTTGCATTTCCCTAATGACTAATGATGTTGGGCATCTTTTCATGTGCCTCTCGGCCATCTGTATATCTTCTTTGGAGAACTGTCTGTTCATTTCCTCTGCCCATTTTTGATCTGTTTGCTTGTTTTCTTGTTGTTCAGTTGTGTGAGTTCTTTATATATTGTGGAGATTAGTCCCTTGTCGGATATACGGTTTGAAAATATTTTTTCCCAGTTGGTGGGTTGTCTTTTCATTTTGATCCTGGATTCATTTGCCTTGTAGAAACTCTTTAATCTGATGAAGTCCCACTTGTTCACTTTTTCTTTTGTTTCCCTTGTCTGAGTAGACACGGATTTGAAAAGATCCTTTTATGACCGATGATGAATAGTGTACTGCCTGTATTTTCTTCCAGGAGTTTTATAGTTTCAGGTCTCACCTTAAGGTCTTTGATCCATTTTGAGTTAACTTTTGTGTATAGGGAAAGGAATTAGTCTACTTTCATTCTTTTGCAACTGGCTGTCCAGTCTTCTCAGCACCATTTATTGAAGAGATTTTCCTTTCTCCATTGTATGTTCTTAGCTCATTTGTCAAAGACTGGCTGCCCGTAGATGTGAGGTTTAATCTCTGGGCTTTCAATTCTGTTCCATTGATCTGTGTGTCTGTTTTTGTACCAGTACCATGCTGTTTTGATTACTGTTGCTTTGTAGTATGTTTTGAAGTCAGGGGTTATGATGCCACCAGCTTTGTTCTTTTTTCTCAGGATTGCTTTAGCTATTCAGGGTCTTTTGTTGCCCCATATGAATGTTAGTATTCTTTGTTCTATTTCTGTGAAGAATGTCCTTGGGATTCTCACTGGGATTGCATTGAATCTGCAGATTGGTTTAGGTAGTATGGACATTTTAACTATGTTTATTCTTCCAATCCAACTGCATGGAATATTTTTCCATTTCTGTATGTCATCATTGATTTCACTCAATAATGTCTTATAGTTTTCATAGTATAGGTCTTTCACTTCCTTGGTTAAATTTATTCCTAGATATTTTATTCTTTTTGTTGCAATTGTAAATGGGATTGTCTTCTTGAGATCTCTTTCTGTTAGTCCATTGTTGGTATATAGAAATGCAACTCTAAGTTGAGTTTGTACCCAGCAACTTTGCTGTCCTTGCTGATTATTTCTAGTAGTTTTCTAATGAATGCTTTGGGGTTTTCCATATATAATATCATGTCATCTGCAAACAGTGAGAGTTTCACTTCTTTCTTGCCTATTTGTATTCCTTTTATTCCTTTTTCTTGCCTAATTGCTCTGGCCAGAACCTCCAGTACTGTGTTGAATAAGAGTGGTGAGAGTGGGCACCCTTGTCTTGTTCCTGTTTTCAGAAGGATGGCTTTCAGTTTTTCCCCATTGAGTATGATGTTGGGCATGGGTTTGTCATATATGGCCTTTATTATGTTGAGGTACTTTGCTTCTATACCCATTTTGTTGAGAGTTTTTATCATAAATGGTTGTTGGATCTTGTCAAATGCCTTCTCTGCATCTACTGAGATGATCATATGGTTTTTATTCTTTGTTTTGCTAATATGGTGTATCACATTGATTAATTTGTGGATGTTGAACCATCCCTGTGTCCCTGGTGTAAATCCCACTTGATCATGGTGTATAATCTTTTTAATGTATTGCTGTATTCGGTTTGCCAATATTTTGTTGAGGATTTTTGCATCTATGTTCATCAGGGATATTGGTCTGTAGTTTTCCTTCTTAGTATTGTGTTTGTCTGGTTTTGGTATCAGCGTGATGTTGGCCTTGTAGAATGTTTTGGGAAGTGTTCCATCTTCCTCTATTTTTTGGAATAGTTTGAGAAGGATAGATATTAAATCTTCTTTGAATGTTTGGTAAAATTCTCCAGAGAAGCCATCTGGTCCTGGACTTTTATTTTTTGGGAGGTTTTTGATTACTGTTTCAATCTCTTTACTTGTGATTGGTCTATTCAGGTTCTCTATTTCTTCTTGATTCAGTTTTGGGAGGTGGTGTGAGTCTAAGAATGTATCTATTTCTTCTTTTTTTTTTTTAATAATTTTATTTATTTATTTATTTTTTCCCCCAAAGCCCCAGTAGATAGTTGTATGGCATAGCTGCACATCCCTCTAGCTGCTGTATGCGGGACGCGGCCTCAGCATGGCCGGAGAAGCAGTGCATCAGTGAGCGCCCGGGATCCGAACCCAGGCCGCCAACAGTGGAGCGCACGCACTTAACCACTAAGCCACGGGGCCGGCCCTATTTCTTCTTGATTGTCCAATTTGTTGGCATATTGTTTTTCATAGTATTTCTTTTGTATTTCTGTGTCATCCGCTGTAATTTCTCCTTTTTCATTTCTAATTTTATTTATTTGAGCCTTCTCTCTTTATTTCTTGGTGAGTCTGGCTAAGGGTTTGTCAACTTTGTTTATCTTCTCAAAGAACCAGCTCTTTGTTTCATTGATCCTTTCTATTGAGCTGAGGCTGCAGGGCCACTGTGCTGAAGCACGGGGTGGGCTGGGGTGGGAGAGGGGCTCTTACTTTTGCCTCCCCCATCCCAGGGGTTTCTCGCTTTGCTGACACTCTGTTCTCATGAAGGGCTAGCTTCTGGAAAGTACACTAGCAGCAGTTCCACTCCCTTTGCAGGGGGATTCCCTATGAGCTGTGCATTATCTGGGAAAGGGCTGGTTTTACCGGCAGAGGGCCGCACCTCCCCCCCCCCAAAAGCCTCGTGGTCTCACTCTCAGGGTCACAGTCCTTTGGGAGGGGAGGGAGCTCCTCTTACCTCATTCCACTTGGTAAGTGAGTCTCCATCTGTCTGTTGATTTCCACTTTTGTTCTGAGGACACACTCCCTCACCACACGCACACACACACACACACACATATCACACTCCCCTCTCTCCCTGTGGTCCCAGCAGGGTGCAGTGTGCCCTGGGAGCTGCGGGTTTCTCAAACATGTCTGCCTCTGAGGAGAGGGGCTCATGTCTGGCTCCTCCCTTGAAGGGTCTCCCAGCCCTGACTCCCCAGACTCCATGCCACCCTCACCCGGCCTCTCACCCTCCTCTCCAGACAACTCAGACTCGAGAGGCCCCTCCTCACCAGGGTCCCCGGTCTATGTTCCGTGCTCCCCCAGGGTGACACCAGCTCCGTCTCCATGGTCCCCTCCACCACACAGCTTCACGTTTCCCTCTCCATATCAGCGAGGACACTCACCAGAGTCACTTTGCTCTACCCCCACTTCCCACTGCTGTTTTTCAGAGTCACCTCGCTCAACAACAATATACCATATGTTTGTCCTGACGTCGCCTAGGGATTCACCCACAGTGTTCAGAGAATGTGGAAGGTCACCCAGCAACTCTCCATCCTTCCCCAGATATATGTGTGAGTCAGCCCATCACACAGGAAACACTAGTGTCACCTTGCTCTGCCCTGACTCCCCCCTGGCATTGTGCAGAGTCACCCCATTCAACAACAATATACCATATGTTTGCACTGTCATCGCCTGGGGACTCACCCCCAGGCTTTAGAGAATGCGGGGAATCACTCAGCTACTCTCCAGCCATCCCTAGATTTCAGCGTGATTCAGCCCATGACACTCGGAGAACACCAAGTAACTCACAGACCTCACCAGCTTCCTCCCCAAGTTCTCCTACATCTCTATTCACAGCCCTCAGAGAATCTGTGGTGTCAACCAAATACTCTCCCACCATTCCCAGATTTCTGCGTGAGGCAGCCCATGGCACACAGGAGACACCTAGTGACACACAGTCCTCAACAGGTTCCTCCTCTCGGTCTCCCAAGTGTTCACCCACAGGCCTGAGGGAATCTCCCCTGTCACCCAGCTACTCTCCAATTGTCCCCAGATCTGTGTGACTCAGCCCATCACACAGGAAACATCTAGTGACACACAAACCTCTCCAGGTTCCTCCTCTCAGTCTCCCATGTCTCGATCCACAGCCCTGAGGAATCTCCCCTGTCACGCAACTACTCTATAGCCACCCCCTGATGTGTGGGAGCCTCAGCCCATCACACACAGGAATCCCCTCTCAGCTCACAGACTTGTTGTTCACCCCCCCCAACTCTCTCATTTATACACCAGTGAGTCTCAGGTTTCCTCCAGTGTTCCCATACTCATCTCCTTCCACACTCAGACACATCCAGGACCTCACAGACACTGTCCATCATTGTCCTTTTCCTCTAAGAGGTGGCCAACATGAGCCTGTGCCTTGCCCATTTCTCCATGTCCCTGGTCATGGTCACAAACTGACCCACGGAAGTGATCCTCCTGCATCCCGCCCTCGCACACACCATTGCCCTTCTACTTGCTATTGTCACACCCTTGCTCCCAGAAGAGATCTTTCTAATGGGGGACTTCACCCCACTGGCCATTATCAGCCCTCAGCTGGGCATCGTGACCCTCCTGCCTGCTGACGACCTGGCTGCTGGCGACTAATGGAGCGGGACCACCCAGCTTGAGCGAGTCCTGCAGGTGAATGGCCATACGTCTCCCCAGTGCGCCTGCCTCACTGCTGGATGATTCCCCAGCTTACATAGGACCCGCTGGGCTGAACACAAGACCGTGCTCTCCATCACCCTCTTCCTCCTCTTCCTTCCGCTTCTCAGCCTCCCAGTGTCTCTGCCAAGTTCAAACCATGCATCCCCTGTCATTGATCTCCCCATGAGGCTCTGCCCTCCCCCTGCCTTGGCCTATCTCTGATGTCCTCCCTCACTGCCTCTGTGCCTCTGCCTGAAGCCAGGCTTTGCTCTGTCTTTTCCCAGGGACGGGGCTAAGGGCTGACTCTCTCTGTGCCCCTCTCTCTGTCCTCCCTGTGTCTCCCTCTGTCCCTCTGTGTCTGCACCTCCCCTCCCAACCGCCCTTCCTGTTCCCCCCTCACTGCCCCTCTGTCTCTGTTATTCTGTGAGTCCCCTTCCTAGTTTATATCTCTTTCTTGTCTTCTTTCTAGCATCTCTTTCACCGTCTTTGCTCCTCTCTTTCTACTCCCCCTCTTCAGCCTCCCCTTTCTCTTCTCCACACCTGCTCCCTCCATCTCTCACCCTTCCATCCTCTTCCCCATTTACCACTCACCCACCCCATGCCCTGGCTTTTAGTCCCCCAGGCTTCTGCCGCCCCGTTCTCTGAGTCCATCCTTGCTCCCTCTTTTTGGCTTATTATCTTTTCCCTTTGACCACCCCGTAACCCTGATGGGTCCCATCCCATGTATATGTCTGTGCCCTTTTCCCCCCAATTTGTATTCTCCGTGTTTTTCCATCTCCTTGTCTTTAGTCTTCATCCAACCCTACTCTGCCTTTCATCCCTGTACCAGCTTCCTTTCCCCGTGGGCTCCAACCGCAGTGAGCCAGTGTCCCATCTGTCTGAACCCACAGGGTCTCTCTCTCCTTCGTGCTCTGTCCTCCAGCCCTGCTCAGAGCATCTTCCCCTTCCACATCTTCTGCACCAGGCTTCGTGCTTGTTCTCCCTGGTTGTTTTCACACAGACTACCCGCCCTGCCTCTCCTCTCTCTGAGCACCGTCCTACCTTCTCTACTGAGCCCACCCCTGGGTCCCCTCCATCTCCCGCAGTGCACTGACCCCTCATCCACCTTTCTGTCCTGTCTGCCTGTTCGTGCGAGCTTGTCCATCTTTCCAGCTACACCCTCCCCCCTACAATCCCCTTACAGAAATCTGGATCAATGCTAAAATTCCTGGGAATTAAAATCCCTATCATCTGCACACTGACTGAAGCTGACTCTCGCCACCATGGAATGAACTTCTACAAGAGAAGGAGGAATGTAGAATTCTATCAGATAATTTAAAATGATTCATACACTTTGACTATGTATTATTAATTATTAATACACTATCACTACCATGACTAACAGTCAATTTTAAACTTTGGCTCATGGGGCAGATCAGTAATTCTTCCTATGCTGTCAGCTGCCCGAGACCCCTCCCCTGGGTCCCCACACTGCCTGGGGACACAATGAAGAGATGGCCCTTCACAGGACACAGTGAAGGAGAGACAGACTTTCTGGGTCCAGGACAATGAAAGCCCAAATACAATTCTTAGTACCATATTCTCAAGAAGGAACTTTTACCCCGAATTCATGATTTGCCAAATTTCAAATAGTCTCCCTTTTCAGCCACTGAAGTGCTTGTATCAATAGCAATAATTGCAGCCCATTGCTCTATCACACTGTAGCCTGAGGACACCACACTGCCCAGGAAGTGTGTCCCTAAAGCTTTCCCATGTGTCCACTGTGCTGAAGTTTGGCGAAGACAAAGGACATGTGGGTTCCTCATTTTCTCCACCCCTTCCGTCATTTTCTGAATATGCATTAAGCATTTTCTTCAAAGACTCAGGGTCCACATGGAAATAAATAACCGAAAAATAGTACATTCTGAAAGGTTTCTTTTTTTTTTTTTGCGAGGAAGATTACCCCTGAGCTAACATCCTTTGCCAATCCTCCTCTTTTGGCTGAGGAAGACTGATCCTGGGCTAACATCTGTGCCCATCTTCCCTTCCTTTATACGGGACGTCACCACAGCATGGCCTGATAAGCTGTGCATCAGTCCCCGGCAGGGATCCGAACCTACGAACCCCGGGCCACTGAAGGGGAGCGCGTGAATTTAACCACTGCGCCACCAGCCAGCCAAGATGATGTTCCTCATGAAGGACTGGATTCTATGTAATGAAAGCTAGGAAACTGACCTAGAGAGAGACACATGGGTTTAGGACTTACAAAGGCCTTGGCGAAGTTTGGGTGTGAAAACATCGCCCAGAGGTTTCTTAAAATCATTCCCATCATTCCTACACCAGCTGGACACAGCTCTAGCTCCTTCTAGTCTCCGTTCTGCTTCAGTGATTTTAAACAGAGCTGAGATCACTTCACCTTGGTCATCCATTCACACCACACCCCTACTCCCACTCCCACGACTGTCTGGGGTCCCGGTGTGGCAGCCCCTTTAGGTGCCTCTTCAGCCCCAGACGGCGGTGGATGAGATGCGGACTTGGGCCAGCAGGGCTCTCGGGCCCGGCTCAGGGGGTGGGTCCTGGACGAGGGTGGTGATGCATGAATGACCCCGGCTTCAGCGCTCTCCTCTGATGGATGGGAGGGGCTCCGATCACTCCCAGCTGTTGGGAACCTGAAGGGAGATGATGGTGTGAGGAGATGGGGTGATGCGGTCACCTCAGCAATTGTGTCTCGTCCCGTCTCGTCCCCACGCTGTCCAGACAGCCTCACTCACTGTGCTCCAGGAGCTGCAACCAATAAAATATTTGATATTCCGTGAAACTTGGCAGACTTTCATAGCTCTGTGGTCCTTTTCCAATTCATTTTGTACTTCTCCAAACAGAACTAGTGATTCTGAGAGGGAAGGACTCCTGTCTTTGAGGGACTACCCCCCAGGTGCAGTGTGCACATACGCAGGTGTTTGGGGGGAACTCAAGGGTCTGACGCTGGTGGTCGGTAGGTCCAGGTCCGGGTGTGCAGACTGTACCAGGTTTCTAGAGGGATTTTTGTACTCCAGATTCTGGTCCCCAAAGAGGTTATGCCCTAATCGCAAGACTGTGTTTTGAGAAAGTGGGAATTTGGGCGATGGGTCCAGAAGCCCAAGATGCTACTGATGGGGCGAGGCTAGTGCTGCAAACAGTGGGCCTTCGATGGGCGGGGCTTTGTCGAGAACGCTCGTGCGCATGCGCCGGGGTCTGAGGCACCCTTGAAAAGCAGTTTCCCGGGCAACGAGTCACTGGGCGGGGTCTGTGCCTTGGGGGCGGGGCGTCGTCTTTGCTCTCGCTCATGCGCAGTGTTTGCTGCAAGCTCTGGGCTGTTGGCGCTCAGGGTTCGTCTTTTCTGATCTCCAGATTCGTGGACCGCGTGCAGACAGGGAGGCACTTGTGTCCTCAGTCCCGAGTCCCTGCCGTCCCGTGTCCAGCCCGGGATCGACCCTCCAGGCTGGGCGGCCCCGGACCCTCCTTGCCTCCGGGGTGTCTGACCCTCCCCGCTCCGTGTGACCTGCGCGGCGTGTCGGGGACTCCCCGGGTGTCCTCCCCGAACCCGGGTCCCTCTTTCGGGGAGTTCGGCCTCGGCTCCCAGAGCCCGACGCCTGAGCCCGCGGTTCCCTCGTGGGGTATGGATGCCTTCAGTTCAGAAATGTGGGAAGGTTTGGGTGACAAGGGACAATTGTGACGTCCTCCACGAGGGGACGGAGGCGGGGACCCGGGCTGTGGTGGACCTGGCGGGTCGGGACTGGACGGCGACTGTGGGAGCGCGGATCTGCTGATGCTGAGGGTCCGCGTTAGCGGGGAGAGCGGGGTGGGAAGGAGCATGTGGAGGACCAGAGTGAGGGGCTGTTGTCGTTGTTAACAGGAACGTGTGTGTACAGTGTGTCCGCGGTTGTAGGAAATCATTAGGACTATAGGTCTCAACAAGTTCAAGGACTTTGAAGTTGTGGAAACAGATGATTTTTTCCACATTTCCTTATGTTCAATATTCCTACTTTTGTCCATTCAATGAGTTTTACATGAAAAGATTTCAATAAACACTTAAAACGTTTTCCACAAAATATTCATCAAAAACACTTCACGTTAGAAATGTTCTGTCAGGGGCCGGTCCGTGGCTTAGCGGTTAAGCGCGCGCGCTCCGCTGCTGGTGGCCTGGGTTCGGATCCTGGGCGCGCACCCACGCGCCGCTTCTCAGGCCTCAGCATGGCCGCGTCCCACATATAGCAACTAGAAGGATGTGCAGCTAGGACACACAACTATCTACTGGGGCTTTGGGGGGATAAAAGGAGGATTGGCAATAGATGTTAGCTCAGATCCAGTCTTCCTCAGCACAAAGAGGAGGATTAGCACTGATGTTAGCTCAGGGCTGATCTTCCTCACAAAAAAAAAAAAAAAAAAAAGAAATGTTCTGTCAAATACTGATCAGAGTCTTATGACCACTGATTTAGAAAGTATTGGTTTTCACCTGGTCATCAGAAATGTGATCTTGCACTCACATTGGTTCAGTTTGGTTCAGTTTTTTGTTAAGTCCACTGAAGTGTGACCAGCTTGTCTCACTCCCAGAAACTTGGGTGACAACGCCATTTAACTCGTACATCTGAGGCTGTTGGGTTTTCTCCATAGGTCATATTTTTTAATTATTATTTTTCTATTGCTATAACATTCACATAACATACAATCCACTCTTTCAATCTTTTTAATGTTTACAACTCAATGTTTTGGGGTGTATTTTTAGTATATTTACAACGCTGTGCAACTGTCGCCAGTATGTCATTCCGAAAAATTTCCATCACCCCAAAAAGAAATCCCACCATTGTTAGCAGTCATTGTAAATTCTCCTCACCAGTAATCCTCTTGCAACCATTAATCTACTTTCTGTCTCTGTGGATTTGTCTGTTCTGGAAATTACCTGCGAGTAGAATCATACACTATTGGTCTTGTGTGTTATAAGAATAAAATATTCTGGTTTCTATTTCACTGTTATGGCCAGAAGGGATTGTTGTCTAATCCACTGGGGACATAAATTGGTAATGAATATTTTGTCGGAGATACTTGTGTCATTCTTTCTTTGGTGATCAACAATCTCTTCTTGACCTGAATGTTCACTGTAAGGGCATGAAGTTCTCCATGATGCCCCCATCTGTCTCCCAGTGATAATCCTGGATCCAGCTGTTAGGTCGAGTTCTAGAAACTTGGCCATTCTTTGTCCTCTTCTTGCCCAGGTTGCACGACGTCTCCCTCTAACGGGTTTGTTTAGTCCCAGTTTATTGGCATCCAGGCTGCCGGGTCAGCCGTGTCTCACAGGGTGTTGAGTCCTTTGACCACCAGCCCTGGCCTCTGCTTCTCTTGCTCTTCGTCTACTGCATCCTCATTTGCCCCAGAGCCTCCCCTCCTGTGGGGACAGGGACCACACTCTTCCTGCTGGTCATTTTCAGGCCAGGGGCAACTTCCATGGACGTAACTTCCTGGGTTTTCTTCCCTTTAAAATTTACTGAGGTTCTGTATTACTAGTGTTCTGTCTCACAAAATATACCATGTCTCTGGGGTTGCCAGTGGAATGCACTGAAATTCCAGTAGTGGGACTTAGGTTAACAAAGAGCCAAGATTACCTAACGACTCAAGAGGATTTTTGGTGAAAGATTCTAGGTCATCATCTGCCTGTGTTCCTTAGCATTAGAGTTCACTCCTCATTGTATTTCTATGTCCCTCTGGGAGAGGGAATTGGAAACTTTCTTTGCACAGACCAGGTGACGGTGAGAGTGGAGGTCATCTGGACCTGTGCACAATGTGGCCACTGCAGAGACATGTCCCCGAGAAAAGGGACATCAGTCACCCCAGCACCCACACATGGCGGATCCTCTACCTCAGTCTAGTATCTGACTGGAAATTCTCCATTCATATTTGGAGGCGGGATTACACTTATGTTTGGGTTGCTTCTCTATGGTGTGTGCTGGAGAGTTTCCACTTGTATTTTTTACTAAAAAATTTAAAGTTTCCAGTTCAGAGGTATTGTTACAGGTCTTTTCAGGGGCCCTGGCATGGATTCATCAATGCAGCCCTGCCAGGGAGTTGGTCAGACCCCAGTCACTGTACTAAATTTCCTTTTATTTATAGTAGTTTGTATGCTTTCTTTCTTCTGAAGCTCTTGCTGCTGCTGCAGAGCATGTGAAGCAGGAAGGGATTTGGCCTGACCATCAGGGGTTTGCATGCACTGGCCTGTTGCATGGAGCAGGGACCAGCCTGCAAGCTTGAAGTACACAGTGGAGCAAAGAGCCCTACCCCACCCACTCAGACATTGGAGGATGGGCCTCTGGCACTGGAGAGGCCCAGCCCCTCCTCCTCAGGAACACCCCACATAGCTGACATTCTTCTTGAAAACAGGGAGTTCCACCAAATTCCTGCCTGTTTCCTGGGAGGGGCTCCCTGAGGCCAGAGGGAAGTAACATCCCATGAACGTGGAGGAAGCTCAGCCTCTTTAGTAGCTGGTGCAAAGGGGAAGCCTGTGACATTCCACACTAGCTGTGTTTGTCTGCTTCACATTCCAGAAGCACAGACCTCCCCTCTGGAAGCTGTGGGAATGTCTTACTTGGGGTTTGTTCAGGGGCCTGAAATCAGGACCTACAAGCCCTTTCCAGAGGGCCTGGGCCTGGGATTGATGGAGGCACCCTGGCTGGGATTTGGGGAGTGTGGGTCCAGTCTAGACTGTGTCTGTGACCTGCAGAGGGGCCTGTGCCAGGCTCTTCCTTCATCCAGGGAACTCGGCACACAGAATCCAACCAGTGGGGCTCCCAGTACACTATTTTTACCAAGGGACCCTGAGCATCCTTTGCAGTGGGAGACAGAATCCTGAACAACCAGGAGCATGGTGGTGACCAAGGCAGCCCTGATCCCCATCCTCTTGGGGCTCTAGGTCTAGCAGAGATGCCAGACTCACCCCAGACAGAGACAACCCAGAATGGGCAACGCAGGATGGGAATGCAGAGACACCTTGTCTGGGCACTGTTTATATGGGCCTTCAGGGCCCTCTGCTGCCTACTGTGCAGATGCCCCAAGGAATTGTGACAGATGACAGAATGACACTCAGCACCTCTGTATATGAACTAATGCTTGTCTTTCACCCAGCAAACAGCAACAGGACTCTCCCAAGGAGAAGGGCTCAGGTTCAGTCCTGTGTGAAGCAAGTATTGACACTGAGCAATGGGCTCACTCCGCTCTCTGCGATCTGAGCCAATTAATCACAACGAGTGAGAGATCGACAAATTAAGTTTACTTAGATTAGCCAGTGTGGGAGATCAAGATTTGGCCACCCTGAAATCTATCTCTTTACCTTGGTTGTTTTTTCTAGGGACATTTGACCCCCCCCCCACTAACTGCCTAAAAAATTTGACATGGTAGCTCCTTCCTGGAACAGATCTATCATGATGGCTGTAAAGATAACGTAGGGTAAATGTTACAATAGATAAGGCACCAACAAGCCCCTCTTATCAAAAGTTCTGTCTCTCTGGCCACATTCTCTGGATGACCCTGCAAAGAGTTGCCAGACAATCATTTACATTTATAAGGGAAATCTCCATTTGTAAAGGTATCTCCCTCTCTCTTTGGAGAAGAGAGGGGGATGAGCTCATTTCTAGTGACTTATCGATGTGGAAGGTGAGGCCTTGAGCTATATAATAAACCTTACTCTTGTTTACTGTGCTTTAGTGGTAATCTCCTGTAACTGACTCCCCCCAACCCCAAAATCCTCCTTTGTCATTGGCTAAAAATGATATTTAAGACGAGAATTTCTGCTATTGTGTGGAGAAACGCAGTGTCCCTGCTTTCTCCCATGTATACATGTTATTAAACTTGGTATTATTTTCTCCTGCTAACCTGTCTTGTTAATTATTTTGCCAGCCAGAAGAACCTTAAGGGAAAGGGCAGAGGGAGATTCTCCTTCATCCCCCGACAGTTTTGGTGTAGTCGCCAGGAGCCACACTGGCTGGCAAGTTGCCTTCTCTGGCTGGAAGACCTGCCTTCTCCCTGGACTACTGCAGATGATGAGATACGGGAACGCCTGACGAAAGCCAGCAAAAAGGTAAGACTTCTTACCATGTCAGCCTCCCGGAATCTCTATCTGCGGAGTCCGGCAGAAGGAAATGGTGAGAATTTTTTCTCTTTCTAAATTTAGATTGGCAGGAGAAAATATTTGGGAAACTAGTTTCTTGTGCTTTTACTGACTCTTGGTTTAAATTTGGTAGAGTACTCTTGGTTTTGATCTTGATCCCTTTTCCTCCCAGAGGTAGTCTCTGTTTTCTCTTCTGTCTGTGTCTTTTGTCATAAGAAGGAAATACCATAGGGTAGGACGCAGGCATAGGCCCTATAAGCCTGCTGTCCTGGCCGGCCCCACAGACTGGTGAGTTTGCGGGTCTCACCAGACTGGCGTCTACAAACTTTGCTGTGGGTTAATATGCACATGAAGTGAAGGTCATTGCCAAGGGCATCTTGGAAGACAAAAAGGCCGCAAATTTGGTGGGCGCGGGTCGAGCAGTTAAGAGCCATTAGGGCGCTCGCCACTTTCAGAAGACTCCCGTGTCAGGATAAGTTGGGTCACGGAACGGGGTAGATGACACAGGTACCCCGCCAACTGCAAGAAAATGTCCGTGCAACGATGAGGTACTCTGTAAAGCACACAGTCCCCAACCCCGCGGCACCTCCCCTCAGGTATTATTCTGGCTCCAAGAGACCTAAGGCGTGGCTAAAACTGTCATTGTGCACATAAAAAAGAAAAAAAAAAAAACCGGATGAGGTTTTTCCTTTTGTCTTGTTCTGTGTCCTGAGAAAACTTGGCTTTGTGACCAGTGAGAATATTCTCCTTGGTCTCCACCATATGGAAGGTGCATTTACCGGGGTGCCCCTTGGTGGCCAGTAGACTCGGGTTCTGAACTGTCTCTTTGTCCGGCTGTGCGAAGCTCTCAGGGGAGTTTGTCATAAAGGGCCCAGTCCATAAGGGCTTTTATCGTCTTAACCTTCGTTGCTTGTTAGTGCTGGAAAAATCCCATTCCAGTATCACCTGCCAGGTGTCACAGATTAGCGGGTGTGTGACTGGAGGCAGCCCACAATATTGTGGGAGACCGGAGACACCGTTTTCACTACAGCATCCTCACCGCCTGTGCAACGAAAGCCTTTACTATCTCTGAATATCTTTGGGAGTGAATTCTGTGGATCATGGGGGCTACATCATCTGCGCCCTCACCAGGGACGCCTCTTGCGTCCACGGTAAAGATTTATTCTAAGCGTGGAAAGTTACCTCCGGGTCTTCCCTTAAAAAGGCTTATTGGTTCGAGTCACTATTGGAATAAATATACAAATGAAGATCCTACTCGTCAATGGCCAGATGACGGATCCTTTGAATTGGGAAAACTTCTAAATTGGGGGAAAAAAAATGTTTTGAGAGCTCACATAATTATTTATTTGGTACCTAAGAAAAGGCCAGAAAAGGAAGGGAAAAATTTGACTAGCCTTAAGACCTTGACTCAGATTACAATTGAATTGAGAACATGTAAAAGTATAAGTGTTGATAAGATTATAAAGGTTGGAATGTTTGAGCTAATTTTATATTGAGGTTACATCAACTTTGCCTGAGTATGTTTTAATGTCTGACTGGGAATGCTTCTCTTGTCCAAAATTAGAAGACCAAGACCTATTGATAAAAATCTTAATGATTAGAGGTATAAGAAGTGATAAAAATTGCATGAAATTTTGTAGGAAAAAACTGATGTTATTTCTATTACAGAACTGGTTAACAAAAATAGTAATTTAAATGATGGCTAATTTTATCTGATGTCTTATAAAGTCTTATAGGCAATCTAAATAATTATTGGGAATAAGTAACTAAATAGTTGTGAAAAAGATCAATGTTGGGTAAACTTTAAACAATAATTATGTGTTTTGGTGGTTACAGCTTCCAAACTCTTTTTGGTGACTTAAAATTTGAGAGTTTTGCTAAGTTTTATGATAAAAATTCTCTGAGTATCATCATTTCCAAATAACATAAGATATTAGACATTGATTGCTAAATGTACATTTGTCTACTTTTGGCTTTTCATTACAGGAAAACTAAAAGGTGTTTTGGGTCTATTGGTAAACATGTGTTTTATTAAAAGATTGTACTATAAAGTAACATGTTTCTAGAAGTTATGAAGTGTTTATAAATTTTCCAAGCCACAAGATACTAATGTAAAAGAAAGTTTATAATGGTTTACTTAGTTTTTACTTACAAATTAAGGTTTCTAAAGGTTAAAATTTCTAATTAATATATGTGATTGAAGCTACTAAAAAATTAAGAAAAATATGTCTGTGTACAGGGAAAGTAAGATGTATAAAGAAGGAACAAAAAATGGAAATGTTTTATTTGGTTGATTAAGAAAGATAAATTTGTCCTCAAGTACTAGAAGGGAAAAAGAAAGACATGGGACAAATTCTGAATGTAAAAAAAAGTTATAGAAGGTTTGTGGAAAAGGAATTCTGGAAAAAGTTTTTGCATGGTCAAGTTGGCTAAGATTGAAATAAATTTAATTAAGTAAATGAGTTTTAATAGCAGAAGTAAGCTGGTGCAAAATTAAAATTTGGTCTTCTATCTCTTAAAAGGATAATTTTCTTGAACTTGATAAAGAGGTTATAAAAGATTTTTCTTTACCTTTGAGTAAGTCTACCAAAAAAAAAAAAAACTGTTAAAATAATTTCCTGTGTTCAAAAGACTGAGGTCTCTCTATTAAGGCTTTTTGGACTGTTAATGCTCTGTTTGCTTTGACTTTTTATATTTTTGACAAGCTCCCCAAAATTCATATCTTAAATAAAGTCTTTATTTTTACTTTTTTTTCTTTGGAAATTTTCAAAGGGCCCTGAAACTTCTCAAAGAAATTTGCTCTCTTCCTATAAGGAGAAAGATACTAAACTCATTAGGCTTATTCAGTATGTTAAATTACATAGAAAACATTGTCAGACAAGTGATGATAAGTCTGCTTAGGTGCTATTATGGGGTCAAATGTTATTGATATAGGCGTTTTAAAATTGTATAACATTACTGAAATGCTGATCTGTCCTGATTATCAGTCATAATTCTGGTTATTATTATTTTAAAGTGTTGTATGTCACAAAATTAACCAAATTTCTCTGTCAATTGCCATTTTGAGGTCTTGTTTACAGACTAATTTCTTTGCTCTAATGCTTTTACAAAATGTTTCAACTTCAAAAAAACTTCATAAAAAAGACTCTGATATTTACACTGAAATACAGGGTTCTGACAAACTTTCTGATCATAAAACTAAACTTAGTAAAAAATTACAAAAATCTGATAGAGAGACTGATAACTTCATAAAGCTGCTAACAAAAAGATTGAGATCAAAAATAGATTACACAGGACTGAACCAACTGATAAGGATGATTATAATTTTTATGATTTTTCATTTAAAATATTGCTGAATTTTTAATGTTTTGTTTTTTCAGATTTAAAAAAAACTTTTTCTCTTTTCTCCCGAGATAGCTATGACTTATAACAATTTAGTAAATAATACTTTTATAAGTAAAATAAAAATATTTATCTTTTTCTCTCTACCTGATCCCTCCAAGATTTGAAAACTCTTAGTAAGTAAATATTGTTTTCATGGCAATATAGTTATTTACATAAGTTCAATAAAAATTTATTCTCCTTATAACAGGACACAATTAGAAACACTGGTTATATTACCAAGGCTGTGACTAGAACATCATATTTACAATATAACCATACAGCTTTTGAAAAATAAAAATTGGACTTTATAAAATAAAGCCACATAGAAATATTGGCCTGGTACCTTATGTTCCAAACAACACTTACCAACATAAGTAAAAAATGTCACTTATCTGACAGGTACAAAGAACCTCAAAATATTTTGAGAAAACCTCAGAAAAAAAAAATTCACCCAAATCTGTAAATATTACAGACAAAGTCTGATGACAAAATCCTTGGCTTGGCTTTCCTGGCCTGGAGAGGCCTTTAAAGTTAAATCTGAGATTCCTTATAAAAAGTTCCAGCAAAACAGATTTAAAAGAGCCTATGTGATCAATTGCTATTCTTGCTGTACTTATATAAATAATTGGGCCAACTCTATTAGAACTAGACTTATTTTACAAACTAGTTAGTTTTAATTTTGCTATCTTAATAAAAAGGAGGGTAATTTAAAAAAAATTATATTTCAGTAAAAACTATAATATACATTTACGGATATTAGATCCTAGTTTTGTTAATTGTCTTTTAAGGTTTTTGTTTTATATCTGTTGACTAGATTAGATCCTGATTTCTTCTAGTCTCCTAAAATATCTGGCTACAGATATCCAAACTAACGTTTTTGATTTTTTTCCATCATCTTCATTTAAAATCACTAAAAACTAAACCTGCCCTTTTTCCTGAAGCCTTACAAACTAAAGCTGATGGACTTGATACAAACTTAAGAGATTACTTGATGACATCATCAGAGACATTTTAAACTGCAAAAGATGCTTTGACACTGACATCTAAAATTCTTCTTCACTGGCTGTCCTCTAAACTCAAAAACTGCTTTACAACTTGCTCAAACCATTAACCTTGTTTTTCTTTTGTTTACATAGAAATACTTCTATTAAATACTTGATTGCTTGCTTCCATAATATAGGCATAACCTTGAGAGCCCACCTACATCACCACCTTCCAAAAAGAACTTAATTAAACAGATCTATTATCAAGACTAAGAAATGTGTTCAGTGAGATAAAACAGCCTACCAACTCAACTTCTAGACTATAAAACTTCTTTAAGTTTCAAAAAGACTGTGAAACTTGTAGTTTCAAAGGCGGGACTGTGGGAGATCAAGATTTGGCCACCCTGAAATCTATTTCTTTACCTTGGTTGTTTTCTTTAGGGACATTTGACCTCCCCCACTAACTGCCTAAAAAATTTGACATGGTAGCTCCTTCCTGGAACAGATCTATCATGATGGCTGTAAAGATAACGTAGGATAAATGTTACAATAAAAAAGGCACCAACAAGCCCCTCTTATCAAAAGTTCTGTCTCTCTGGCCACATTCTCTGGATGACCCTACAAAGAGTTGCCAGACGGGGGCGGAGTCAAGATGGCGGCGTAGGCAGACTCTGAACTCACCTCCTCCCGTGGACACAGCCAATTTACAACTACTCGTGGAAAAATTACCCCTGAGACAGAACTGAAAACTGGATAAGAGGAACTCCTGCAACAACGGACAATCCTAACTGGGGTAGAAGAGGCAGAGACTCCCTTCTGGAGAGGAAAAACGCCGCCTTCACAAGCCGCCAGCTTCACGGCCACCGGGAGCAGCTCACAGGTACGCAGCCTCCCTGGAGGCGCGGGGCCCTGAGCCGGGGAGCGCCCCCGCTGTGGGCATTTTGTGGACCCAGCACAATTGAGACCAGCAGCATAATATCTGACTTTGCCTGCTACTAAAGCATTGGGTAGCACCCCAGAAAACCCGGTTCACAAAGAAACTAAAACTGGCTCTTAAAGGGCCCGCGCACAAACTCACCCGTTCCAGAAAGCATCCTAAAATCACCAGAAAGAAAGGTGCACAGTGCTTCGGTGACAAGAGATTCACCTAATAGGCCCTGAGTGCATCTCGGTGAGGGGTGAGACCTCTCCAGGGACTGGGACATTGGCGGCGGCCATTGTTGTGGCCTGGTGTGAGCGTGCTGACACAGACGCCATTGGAGTTCTCCCTGAGGCCTGCTAGCCCAGGGTCTGCTCCACCCGCTAGAGCGCCGATCTAATCCAGCTCAGCCAGGGCAGGCAGCCCACCCTAGAGACTAGCCCCACCCAACAACAAGCCCTCAGGCAACGTGTGGGCCTGCCTAGATTGGTGACTGGATTCTCTGCAGCCTGGCAACTGAGCTGACTTGAGCGGGGCAGGGTGTGCACAAGGAGCGGGTGGAGAGTGTCGGGCGGTGGCAGAGTGTGTGGGGCTCCCGCCCTGGAGAGACTGGGTCCACTTGGGAGGTCGGGCGCTCACAGGGCAGGACTGTGTTGACTGTGTGTGTGGACCTGTGGGCGGCAGGGCTTCTCAGCCGCAGAAGACTTGTGCTTCTCAAAGACCCACATAGGAGGTTTGCTCCACCTTCCAAAACCTGAAACAATTGGGTGCTCCTGTGCCTGAGGCCAGCCCCACCCAGCTGCAATCCTCAGAGAGCTGACAAGAGACCTAATAGGCTAGAGGCTTACAGCAATTGTAAGGCCCTGAGCCTAACAACCTGCCACGGTGGGGGCCTACTCACTTAAAAGAAATACTGCAACACAAATGTGGTATTAGAACTTGCAGCCAACTGTGCTGGGGCTCCCCACACCTGATAAAGAGACTGAAGGGCCCACAACAACTACAAGCAGCTGAGCATTACAACAGCTGGCCAGGAGCATAACTCAGCCTCCCTGGGCGCCTACAGGGAAAGCAAACAGGCCACAGCAGAAGGATACACGTAGCCCACATAGGGGTCACCCCTGGAATATTGAGAACTGAGGGAAGCACACTGGAAGCCTCCTAAGCCATCACTTACATAAGGTCACCTATCCAAGAGCAGGAGACGTAGCTGACCTACCTAATACGTAGACACAAGCACAGGGAAAGAGGCAAAATGAAGAGGCAAAAGAATACATTCCAAGTAAGGGAACAGGACAAAACCCCAGAAAAGGAACTTAGTGAAACAGAAATGAGCAACCTACCCGACAGAGAGTTCAAACTAAGAGTGTTAAGGATGCTCACTGATCTGGGGAGAAGAATAGATGGACTCAGTGAGAATGTCAACAAAGAAATGGAAGATATAAAAAGAACCAATCAGAAATGAAGAATACAATACTGGAAATGAAAAACTCATTAGAGGGACTCAAAAGCAGAGTAGAGGATACAGAAGAACGGATCTGTGAGCTGGAAGAAAGACTAGAAGAAATTACCCAAGGTGAACAGGTAAAAGAGAAAAGAATTAAAAAGAGTGAGGACAGTCTAAGGGACCTCTGGGACAACATCAAGCGCACTAACATCCGTGTTATAGGTGTCCCGGAAGGAGAAGAGCGAGACAAGGGGGCAGAGAATCTATTTCAAGAAATAATAGATGAAAACTTCCCTAACCTAAGGAAGGAAACAGACATCCAGGTACAGGAGGCACAGAGAGCCCCAAACAAGATAAACCCAAAGAGGCCCACACCAAGACACATCATAATCAAAATGTCCAGAATTAAAGATAAAGAGAGAATCCTAAAAGCCGCAAGAGAATGTCAAGTTACATACAAAGGAAACCCCATAAGGCTATCAGCTGACTTCTCAGCAGAAACCTTACAGGCTAGAAGAGAATGGCATGATATATTTAAAGTGCTAAAAGGAAAAAACTTACAGCCAAGAATACTCTACCCAGCAAGGTTATCGTTCAAAATGGAAGGAGAGATCAAAATTTTCCCAGATAAGCAAACATTAAAGGAGTTTGTCACCAAGAAACCAGTGTTACAAGAAATGTTAAAGGGACTGATTTAAGGGGAAAAGAGAAGACCACAAATAGGAAAAATTATCTATTTCCACGATTAGAACGTAATGGATACAAATGCACAAAAAGAGGTTGGATATGATATCAAAAACATAAAAGGAGGGAGGAGGGTAGTTAAAGAGTACAGCTTTCAGACAGAGGTCAAACTAAAGTGACCATCAATTCTGTATAGAAGAAGTAAGGAACAGAGAAGGACTACTAAAACACTGAGAAAAAAAAAAGTTAAAAATGGCAGTAAGTACATACTTATCAATAGCTACTTTAAATGTCAATGGACTAAATGCTCCAATTAAAAGGCATAGGGTGGCTGACTGGATAAAAACAAGACCCATATATATGCTGCATACAAGAGACACACTTCAGACCTAAAGACACTCACAAACTGAAAGTGAAGGGATGGAAAAAGATACTCCACGCAAATGGCAATGAAAAGAAAGCTGGGGTAGCAGTACTCATATCAGACAAAATAGACTTTAAAACAAAAACTGTAAAACGAGACAAAGAAGGGCATTACATAATGATCAAGGGAACAATCCAACAAGAGGATATAACACTTGTAAATATCTACGCACTCCAATGTAGGTGCACCTAAATATATAAAGCAATTATTAACAGACATAAAAACAGAAATAGACAGTAACACAATAATAGTAGGGGACTTTAACACTCCACTTACACCAACGGATAGATCATCCAAACAGAAGATCAATAAGGAAACATTGGCCTTAAACGACACACTAGAACAGATGGACCTAGTAGATATATACAGAGCATTCCATCCAAAAACCGAAGAATACACGTTCTTTTCAAATGCACATGGAACGTTCTCCAGGATTGATCACATATTAGGCCACAAAACAAGTCTCCATAAATTTAAGAAGATTGAAATAATACCAAGCATCTTTTTCTGACCACAAAGGTATGAAACTAGAAATCAACTATAGGAAGAAAATCAGAAAAGCCACAAATACATGGAGATTAAACAAAATGCTACTGAACAACGACTGGGTTAACGAAGAAATCAAAGAAGAAATCAAAAATACCTGGAAACAAATGAAAATGAAAATACGACATGCCAGAATTTATGGGATACAGCAAAAGCGGTTCTAAGAGGGAAGTTTATAGCAATACAGGCCTATCTCAACAAACAAGAAAAATCTCAAATAAACAATCTAACAATGCACCTAAAGGAACTGGAAAAAGAAGAACAAACAAAGCCCAAAATCAGTAGAAGAAGGGAAATAATAAAAATCAGAGCAGAAATAAATGAAATAGAGACCAAAAACAATAGAAAAATTAATAAAACCAAGAGCTGGTTCTTTGAAAAGATCAACAAAATAGACAAACCTTTAGCTAGACTCACCAAGAAAAAAGAGAGAAGGCACAAATAAGTAAAATCAGAAATGAAAGAGGAGTGGTTACAACAGACACCTCAGAAATACAAAAGATTATAAGAGAATACTATGAAAAACTATATGCCAACCAATTCGACAATCTGGAAGAAATGGATAAATTCTTAGAATCATACAACCTTCCAAAACTGGATCAAGAAGAAGTAGAGAATTTGAATAGACCAATCACCAGTAAGGAGATAGAAACAGTAATCAAAAACCTCCCCAAAAATAAAAGTCCAGGACCAGACGGCTTCCCTGGTGAATTCTACCAAACATTCAAAGAAGACTTAATACCTATCCTTCTCAAACTCTTCCAAAAATTGAGGAGGGGGAAGCTCCTAACTCATTCTACGAAGCTGACATTACCCTGATACCAAAACCAGACAAGGACAACACAAAACAAGAAAATTACAGGCCAATATCACTGATGAACATCGATGCTGAAAATCCTCAACAAAATACTAGCAAATCGCATACAACAATACGTTAAAAAGATTATACACCATGATCAAGTGGGATTTATTCCAGGTATGCAGGGATGGTTTAACATTCGCAAATCAATCAACGTAATACACCACATTAATAAAATGAAGAACAAAAATCACATGATCATCTCAATAGATGCAGAGAAAGCATTTGACAAGATCCAGCATCCATTTATGATAAAAACTCTGAATAAAATGGGTATAGAAGGAAAGTACCTCAACATAATAAAGACCATATATGAGAAACCCACAGCTAATATCATCCTCAATGGTGAAAAACTGAAAGCTATCCCTCTAAGAACAGGAACCAGACAAGGATGCCCACTGTCACCACTCCTATTTAACATAGTATTGGAAGTCCTAGCCAGAGCAATCAGGCAAGAGAAAGAAATAAAAGGGATCCAAATTGGAAAGGAAGAAGTGAAACTGTCACTATTTGCAGATGACATGATTTTATATATAGAAAACCCTAAAGAATCCACCAGAAAACTTTTAGAAGTAATAAACGAATATGGGAAAGTTGCAGGATACAAAATCAACATACAAAAATCAGTTGCATTTCTGTACACTAACAACGAAGTAGCAGAAAGAGAAATTAAGAATACCATCCCATTTACAATTGCAACAAAAAGAATAAAATACCTAGGAATAAACTTAACCAAAGAGGTGAAAGAACTCTACAATCGAAAACTATAAAACATTTATGAAAGAAATTGAAGAAGACACAAAGAAATGAAAAGATATTCCGTGCTCTTGGATTGGAAGAATTAACATAGTTAAGATGTCCATACTTCCTAAAGCCATCTATAGATTCAATGCAATCCCTATCAAAGTTCCAACAACATTTTTCACAGAAATAGAACAAAGAATCCTAAAATTTATATGGAACAACAAAAGACCCGAATAGCTAAAGGAATCCTGAGAAAAAGAACAAAGCTGGAGGTATCACACTTCTGATTTCAAAATATACTACAAAGCTATAGTAACCAAAACAGCATGGTACTGGCACAAAAACAGACACACAGATCAATGGAATAGAATCGAAAGCCCAGAAATAAACCCATACATCTATGGACAGCTAATCTTTGACAAAGGAGCCAAGAACATACAATGGGGAAAAGAAAGTCTCTTCAACAAATGGTGGTGGGAAAACTGGATAGCCATATGCAAAAATGAAAGTAGACCCTTACCTTACACCATACACAAAAATTAACTCCAAATGGATTAAAGACTTGAATGTAAGACCTGAAACTGTGAAAGTTCTAGAAGAAAACATAGGCAGTACGCTCTTCGACATCAGTCTTAGCAACATCTTTTCAAACACCACATCTGACCGGGCAAGAGAAACAATAGAAAAAATAAACAAATGGGACTACATCAAACTAAAAAGCTTCTGCACAGCAAAGGAAACCATCAACAAAACGAAAAGACAACCTAACAATTGGGAGAAGATATTTGCAAACCATACATCTGATAAGGGCTTAATCTCCAAAATATCTAAAGAACTCATGCATCTCAACAACAAAAAAACTACCAACCCAATTAAAAAATGGGCAAAAGACCTGAACAGACATTTCTCCAAAGAAGATATACAGATGGCCAACAGACACATGAAAAGATGTTCAAAATCACTAACTATCAGGGAAATGCAAATCAAAACTACAATGAGATATCACCTGACGCCCGTCAGAATGGCTATAATTAACAAGACAGGAAACAACATGTGTTGGAGAGGTTGTGGAGAGAAGGGAACTCTCATACACTGCTGGTGGGAGTGCAAACTGGTCCAGCCACTATGGAAAACAGTATGGAGATTCCTGAAAAAATCAACGATAGAACTACCATATGATCCAGCTATTCCACTGTTGGGTATTTATCCAAAGAACTTGAAAACACCAATTTGCAAAGGTACATGCACCCCTGTGTTCATTGCAGCCTTATTCACGATAGCTAAGACTTGGAAGCAACCTAAGTGCCCATCAAGGGACGAATGGATAAAAAAGCTGTGGTATATATACACAATGGAATACTACTCAGCCATAAGAAACGATGAAATCCAGCCATTTGTGACAACATGGATGGACATTGAGGGCATGATGCAAAGTGAAATAAGTCAGAGGGAGAAGGTCAAATACCGTATGATTTCCTTCATTAAGTAGTAGATAATAACAACAATAAACAAACACATAGGGACAGAGATTGGATTGGTGGTTACCAGAGGGGAAGGGGGGAGGGAGGAGGGTGAAAGGGATAATTGAGTATATGTGTGTGGTGATGGGTTGTAATTAGTATTTTGGTGGTGAACATGATGTAATCTATGCAGAAATAGAAGTACAATGATGTACACCTGAAATTTTTACAATGTTATAAACCAATGTTACTGCAATAAACAAAAAATTAAAAAAAAAAAAAAAAAAAGAGTTGCCAGACAATCATTTACATTTATAAGAGATATCTCCATTTATAAAGGTATCTCCCTCTCTGTTTGGAGAAGAGAGGGGGATGAGCTCATTTCTAGTGACTTATCAATGTAAAAGGTGAGGCCTTGAGCTACATAATAAACCTTACTCTTGTTTACTGTACTTTAGTGGTGATCTCCTGTAACTAACTCCCCCCAACCCCAAAATCCTCCTTTGTCATTGGCTAAAAATGATATTTAAGACGAGAATTTCTACTATTGTGTGGAAAAACAGTGTCCCTGCTTTCTCCCATGTATACATGTTATTAAACTTGGTATTATTTTCTCCTGCTAACCTGTCTTGTTAATTATTTGGCCAGCCAGAAAAACCTTAAGGGAAAGGGCAGAGGGAGATTCTCCCTCTTCCCCCGACACCAGCAAATCGGAAGACAGGTGACTAATGTCTCAAAGACTTATCTTCAAAGATTCCAGAATCTTGAGGCAGTGATAAAGGGAAGATGGGCAGGAAGGAGGGGGTCCAGGGATGTTGGGTTCCAGGCATCACATTGTTCCATTCTTCTGTCAGCTGTGATGGATACCTTGTAGGTGTGTTCCCTGCCTGTGGTCAGTCTGTTCCTGGATATAAACTCACAGAACAAAGTTTTAATTGATCAAGCTATTGGGGAGTACATACGTAAGCGGAGGCCATAAATCAGGAGAGCATATGAACTTTTCTGGAGTACCTGCAGAACAGTGAGTAGTCACCGAGATGATAGGCTGGGGCCATTTGCGGTAACAAGATGGCCTCACTTAATCTCACTTACAGTTTGAACTTAATCTCACTTACAGGTTGAAGTGGGAATGTTGACTTGGCTATTGTTTTTTGTCTAGGAGCTGGGACCAGGGTGAGATTCCTGCAAGTGCGCTGGGGTGGAGGATTTGAACCTCCTTTTGCTGCCAAGGGAGGGAGTGTGCAATCTGTCCAGATGTGCAGTGGAAGTGAGTGAGGTGGGGCTGAAAAGCTGTCAGAGTCAAACATGAAAAATCAGATCTTCCTCTTATACAGAGAGGTGAATGGTGTTACCTGTAAATGGCCTATTTGGGTTTTGAGAAAGTATAAAGATTTGAACCCAGGGCTGTTGGACCCCAAATCCTCATCACTGTCGAGTCAGATGCTCTCAGTGTCCATGGAGCCCTAGCCTGGCCTCCAATGCCCTCCCACCAGCGCAGCCTCCAAGACCTCCTGCCCTGATCTCCCTCCACCTTTCCACCCGGGTCCTGCCTCAGCCCCTAGAGAGACCAGGCACCAGGCCCAGGATGGTGGGCTGGGCCCCTCCCTCCTCAGAGATGCCAACCCCAACCCTGTCCCCAGGGGAAATGTGCTTTTCTCTGGAACTGGCTGGTGTCCAGGCCAACCTCATCCTCCTTTTGGCAGGGATGCTGGGCTGGGGGCTGAGACCATCTTCAGCCTCCTGGAAGCACCTGGGACAGAGGATGTGAGAGCTGAACCCATTTTTTGCAGGACGTGATAGGGCAGCTAAGTCAGCGGCTCTTAGGACAGGAGTAGGCAAGCCTGTGCCTGGAGCCTTTCCAGTCGCCTGCTTATTAACCATTTGTAGGTGACTTACTAGGAAAAATAGATATGACACCGTCATGGGGCTTAGACACGGTCCAAAACAAAGTTTAATTACCCAGGAATGGTGGAGGGTCTATGCTGTGCACACTGTTCTGTTTTCAATCAATTCTCTTTGAATTTTAAAGTATCCATTATAGAAAGTTGTTGGTTTTACAACCTGAAAGAGCACCAATCCAGAGTTTGGAGAACATTCCTCTACCCTGCAGCTGAGGAGAGGGGAGGCCTGAGGTGCAGGGGACGGATGGTTCTGGGAGGGAGCGTGCATCCTCCACCCCCTTGGGAGAGAGCAGACAGTCAGGACCCTGGTGATACCATGATTATTTCTGAACCAGAATCTTCCTCTCTGGTGTGCTTCCTCCCATCTCAACACTCCTGTGCAGCTCACAGCAGATGAACGCTGGGATCTTCCACAGGCTCACATCTCCCCACTTCCATCCCCTGCTTAGGACTCGTCCATGGCTCACAGGGCACTCAGGTGAGTCCAGAATCTGCCCCGAGGCCCCCAGGGTGAGTGGCCCTGCCCTGCACTCTGCCCTCTGCCCTCCGCCCTCCCAGGACTGAGCCCCACTGAAATACTCAAAATTCTTGCTCATTCTTAAAATCACAGCTCAGAAGCCCCTCCTCCAGGAAGCCATCCCTGACGCCCTTGGCCCTCCTTCCCAGCCCTACTCACTCTGAGTCATGATTGTCTGGGATGGTCAGTGTCCCTCACTGGACATGAGAACAAGAAGCACAGAGCCTTGGACTAAGTCAGCACTGTGTCCCGAGCATCGACTAGCACAGGATTGGTGACAGAGTGGGTGCTCAGGGAATGTTGAATGAATGAATAAAGGAGTCAATGAATGACTGCGTGGGTGGATGAATGAATGAAAGCACTGTGCTCAGGGTGTATCTAGTCAACATGACTGTCCTGATATAGTGACTTTCTGAGAATTGGTGCCTGAAGTTCAGACCTCTCCCTCTCCAGCAGCCCCCCATCCTCCCTGTCATGCTGTTGCTCAGCTGAGCCCTGTGGGATTCTGTACCCTGGGGAAGGCCTAAGAACCTCCCTCCAGCCACCTCCCCGCTGCTCTCCACCCCACACACATAGGACCCAACCCTGTGTCGGGGGCTGGAAACCAGGCTATAACAGCATCCGGGCGCTGCCAGGAGTGAGCAAGTTGGGCCGGGCTCAGAGCCTGCCCTGTTGCTGATTTACTAATCCCTTGGCTGCCTGTACTGGGAAACATAGATACTACATCATTGTGCACTTACACACAGTCTCAAAAGAAAGTGCAAAGACAAACAGGCAGTAAGTGCACAGTCAGCCTCCCTCAGGGGAGCAGCTCCTTCTCCTTCTGACCCCCAGTGTCTTCTCTCAGAGGAGAAACTGCCCCCTCTCCCTCAGAGCGAGCGTATTCAAGCCCAAGGAGGATTAATTCCTGTGAAGGAGACAAGTGAAAGCCTTTCATGGTCCTGTCGTCTTAACTCTGATGGGGTCGTGTTCTACTTGAGGGTCTCAAGACAGTTGTGGACATTTTTGCTCAGAACATCAATGAAACAAATAAGTGTGATAATGACATTGGTCACATCAGTCACCTCTAAGATCATCAATTGTTTACCCAGCACCAGGCACAGCTGCTGCATTCTCTCATTCATAATCTCCTCTCCTCTCCCCTCCCCTCCTCTCCTCCCCTCCTCTCCTCTCATCCCTTCTCCTCCTCCTTGAACCAAATGAAAACAGTGGCTTTTGCAGAGCAGCCTCAGCACTGACTCTCAGAGCCTGCAACAGTGCCTGGGATATGCAAGTCATGTGTCCTTGAGTAAGTGACAACTATAAAGAAGAACAGAAATAGACACGTGTCCTTGTGACATTGGAGTTCCTGTCTTGGTTCCATGAGTGACCCCAGAAACCTGGCAAATCTCCCATTTTGCCTACTTATTCTAATTAGAGTTTCCAAATCTGTAAATAAAAGGTCACTGCCCATCACAGTCGCTGTCATCTGAATGACATGAGCCTTGGTTAGGTGAGTGGGTACTAGGCTCTGGTGTGAGGTCAGGGTGTTGATGAGCCCCCTAAGGATGGCTCAAAATGTAGAAAAGAGCATGGGGTAAGTAGAAGACTTGTAGGGTCACATGGATCAGATATTATTGGCTGTTTCAATTTGAGACAGTGGGGACGGCTCCAAGGTGTATCCTATGCCTTCCTTTTTGCTAAAGTGGCCTTGTTACTGGAGGATGAGAGGGATGTATGTGAGGGAAGGAAGGGGGATGGAGCATCCGTCCTCTCCTGGCTCTTAAAGGATCTGACATGAGGTTCCAAGGTGACAGATACTCTGTGTGATGCCTCCCCAGCTCCAGGACCAAGTAACTCCCCAGAGACCAGGGAAGACGACTGGAGATCCTCTGACATCCCCCGCTCCTCTCTAGAGGTAAGAAGACCTCAGAATCTGCTGCTTTCCCATCGACTGAACCATAGCCAAATCCAGAGACATGATCCCCAATGTGGCCTCCAGAGAAAGGAGGACGGAACCCCATCTCCAGTCAAGCTTCAGCCCCACCCCCAAGGGAACCTCAGCCTTCATCCCATCCTTTTCCTCTCCTGCCCTCCTCTCCTTCCATAGCAATGTCCCAACCACATCCCCAGATCAGTTCCATTTACATTGTTATGATGATTACTTCCCAAAGCAATCTGCAGGTTCAATGCAACCCCTAGAAAAAACTCAATGTCCTTTTTTTTCTTCTTCTTCCAGAAATGTAAAACTTCAGTCTCAAGTTCATATGGAATTGCAAGGGACTCTGAATAGTGAAAAGAATCTTGAAAAAGAAGGACAAAGTTGGAAGTCTCACCCTTCCTGATTTTATTTATTTTTTTATTTTATTGTTTTTGTGTGTAGGGAGATCAGCCCTGAGCTAACATCTGATGCCAATCCTCCTCTTTTTTGCTGAGGAAGATTGGCCCTGGGCTAATATCCGTGCCCATCTTCCTCTACTTTATTTGGGACGCCGCCACGGCATGGCTTGACAAGCGGTGCATCAGTGCGCACCCGGGATCTAAATCCCGGGCAGCCAGCATCGGAGCACATGCACTTACCCTCTACACCAGCCAGCTGGCCCGTCACACTTCCTGATTTTAAACTTACTACAAAGCTACAGTAATCAAAACAGTATGGTACTGGCATAAGGATGGACATACAGATTAATGTGATGGAATTGAGGTTCCAGAAATAAGTCCACAGATTTATAGCCCATTGATTTTTTGATGAGGATGCCAAGAGCATTCAATGTGGAAAGAAGTTTTCTGCGTGTGGCACTGGGTCGAATGGACATCCACAGGCAGAAGAATGAAGCTGGATCTCTACGTCACACCATATACAAAAACTAACTCAAGTGGATGAAAGGCCTAAATGTAGGAGGTAAAGCCATAAAAGTCTTAGAAGAAAACATAGGAGTAATTCTTCATGACCTTGGATTTGAAAATGTTTTCTTAGATATGACACCAAAAGCACAGAGAAAAAAGAAGAAATAAAGGATAAATTGGAATTAATCAAAATTTAAAAGTTTTGTGTATCAAAGAACACTATCAAGATAGTGAAAATACAACCCACTATTGGGAATGGGAGAGAATATTTACAAATCGTATATCTAACAATGATCTAGAATATAGTGTTCAGAATATATAAAGAATTCTTACAACTGAATAAGAAAAAGACAAACGATGCAATTTAAAGCAAAGGATTTGAATAGATATTTCTCCAGAGTAGATATCCAAATGTCCAACAAGTGCATGAAAAGATGCTCAAAGTCATTTTTTAAGGGAAATTCAAATCAAAACTACTAAGAATGACCACTTCACATCCACTAGAATTGTGATAATTTTTTAAAATGGAAAAAATTACTGTTAGCGAGGGTGTGGGGAAACTGCAACACTCACACTTTGCTAATGAGAATGGAAAATGGTGCAACCACTGTGGAAAACTGTTCTTCTCTTCCTCAGTAAGTGAAACATAAGATTACCATGTGCACAAGCAATTCTACTCCTGGTATATTCTCAAAAGAATTGAAAGAGTTCAATAACTTGTATATAAACATTCATTGCAGCATTATTCACAAGAGTCAAAAGGTGGAGACATCACAAAAGTCCATCCATTGATTCATGGGTGAACTAAATGTGGTATATCCATATAATGAAACACTATTTCTTATGAGAAATGAAGTACAGATACATTACAACATGGATGAATGTTGAGAACATTGTGACAAGCGAAAGAAGCCAGACACAAAGAACAGCATACTGTATCATTCTATTCATATGAAAAACCCCAAATCAGTAAATGCATTGAGACAGAAAGCAGATTAGTGGTCTCTAGGGGCTGGGAGGAGGGTGGAATGGGCAGGGATTGCTTAATGAGTATGAGGTTTTCTTTAGGGGTGATGAAAATATTCTGGTGATAGTTATACAACATCTTGAATGTACTAAATGCCACTGAACCTTACAATTTACAATGGCTAAAATGATAAATTTTATGTTATGTGTATTTAACCACAAACATAAAAGAAAAGTAAAAACATCTGAATGGGGGGCGGTGGTGTCCAGAGAGCAGAAGGAACTGTCCACACCACTGGTGCTGACCCACTCGGTCTGTTTCTTTACTTCTGTTGCTGGAATGAGACTTTCCCTGAGCATCTTCACTTTATAGTGGGATTCTGACTCCCATCTGCTTATGCAGAGTGGAGGCTGGTCTGGTTCAAGTAAATCTAAAACACTTGATCTATTCAGTCCTGAAACAACCTGTTCCCTTCTCATTGATGATCAAAAAGCACACTGAACTGATTCCCAAGTGTCTTTCTTGACACTTGTGCTCAGCAGAAGACGTCTAAGGTGCTGTCAGGATGTAAAGGGGGAACTGACCTCAGCCTCGGGAGTCAGAGACGTGTCAGAGAGGGTGACATTTAAACTGAAAGCTGGAGAGTGAATAGAATGCACGTGAAGAGAGTGGGGAGAGAGTCAGACAAGAACCGTCATGCATGAACCCTGGAACATGTGGCTGTGGGGGGACCACAGACCCTGAAGTTGAGGTGCAGAAAGTGAGGGGAGTGTGGGGCCTACAGCTGGGGGACATGGGGGTTGAGCCATGAGAGACATCTTGGGTTGTAATAAAGAGTTGCAATAAGTCGAGGGTGATGGGGAGCCACGAAGGGTATACAGGACACTTGGCATCCATCCCACCCACTCAGGGCCTCCCTGTCTGTAGAGGCTGGGCAGCTTCAGACGGCCTTTCCCAGAAGGCCTTGCAGCTGGGGTTCCGGAGGCCTTTGAAGCTCTGAGCAGCACAGCCATGGAGTCACCAGGTGTTTCCCCAGCAGCAACCACATGTCGAGACAATAGCTTTGAGGTGCCAAGAGGTTGCTTGGGTTGCAGAAGTGATGTTCAGATCCCTGAGTCACACAGCAGTGCTGTCTGGGCATCATTCCTGGAGGCCAAGTCTAGAGCCTGCTCCTCCAGCGCCTCCTCTGACAAGTTGGCTCTTAACTTATTGCCAAATTGACCTCACTCTGGTGGGACTCCAATGCACATTCAGAGGAGCTCCAAGAAGGAACCAACAAGTGGGTCTCATACCCACAGTCTGTCCCCTCCCTTAGGGTTCTATTCTGTTCAGAGTCGTGCATTTGAAATGAAATCAAAGCTGAGCGGTCAATGGCACAAGCTTTTATTCAATGGCCAAAGAATGGAGAAGTAGCAACTAGGGTCACAAATCAACTTCTCAGCTCATGGGGCGTGTAAGCAGCTGTTATAAGGGGTCCAGGTAATGAAGGGAAGGAAAATTCATAGGTTTCAGAGAAATGGGCAGGCTTTTCTGGGGATCAAGGGTGCCACCTCTTTTATTTCCTTGTTTGGTCATATTCTGCCATTGCCATGGCAATTGTAAACTGTCATGGCGCTGGTGGGTGTGTGATGTAGTACGGTAATGCATTACAATGAGCATATAATGACCTGCAGGGTCTATGTCAGGTGAAGTCAGACGGCCATGTTGCCTTCAACTTGTGTTAACTGGTTTAGACTATATGTCTCAGTCATCTCCTTTCTCTCATTGTGCTTTCCTGTAAATTAACAAGAACATGTCAGGCGTGTTCTGAGCAGGGCTGCCGTTACTGGCTTATGGGGTTGGTGGGCTGGGTAACAAACTCACTGTTTTACTTGGGGGATCCAATCAGAGCTGGGATCAGGCCAGACCATCCCTCCTTTGGTCACCAGAAGTCCCTTTACAGGGAGCAGGGGTCAGTTCCTGAAACTCTGATAATGTTATTGGAGCAGAAGGGTGACACATCCTCCTCAGCTAGCAGAGGAGGACCTTCTGGCTCTGGGGAGCTCCAGCCCCTCCTCCTGCATACCTGACATTCTCTCTGTACACCTGAAAGTCCACTACCTTCCTGCCTGTCCCCTGGGAGGGGCTCCCTGAGGCCAGATGGAAATAACAACCAGATGCTGACAGGAGGGACATTCAGCCAAATTTTTCCTGGGGAAAATGATAAGCCAGTGGAGAATCTGGTAAGAGCAGGAAATGCCAGCGTCCTCTGGGGTTTCCCATCCAGGAGCCCAGCTCTGCCAGCCCTGACCAGGAGCCGTGGGAACGTCGACCGGGGTCTTGTGGAGGGGAGTCTGAGAGCAGAGCCTGCCTGTCCTTCCTGGAGGGGCTGGGCAGACGGCTGGAGGCCCCTGGACTGGGATTCAGGAGTCCTGTGCTCAGTTGCAGCCTGTGTCACTGACCCACAAGAGAATGTTGGGTCAGTGTCCTGCTTGGATCGAGGGAACAGGAGGAGAGAATAAAACAAATGGCTGTTGGGGATCCTACACTGACTTCCAAGGGAGCCAGAACCTTCTTTAGCCATCAGGAGAAGCAGAGTCCCAACACCGAATGATGGCTTCAACCAGAACAAGACAGGTCCTGCCTCACAGATCCAGGCTCTCACATAGAAGGCAGAGCTGTCCCCAGACAGTGAGGTTCCCCTGTGGACACAACAGGGTGGGGGTCTCTGAGGGAGCTGGTGGTGGGATTAGACGGGACTGTGTGCAAAGGCTTTTGTGACACCTTGAGAAGGGGCAGAAGCAGGATGCAAACCCAAAAGGATCTGTCTGGCCCCAAAACCTTAATGCTGTTGAGTTAGCGATCTCAGTGTCCACACATCTCAGAACCAGCCACTGCCCTCCAGCACAGCCTCTGAGCCCCCTGCCCTGTCCTGTCTCCCTCCACATTCCTGCCTCAGAGCCTGACTCAACCACCCTGAGACCAGGCTCCAGGCTCCAGCTGGGCTCCTACTTCCCCAGAGATGCCAACTCGAGCCCTGCCCTGGCCAACATGTTCCTCTCTCTCACCCTGGCGCCAGGCTCCACCTCACCCTCTTCAGGGCACAGACAACCAGGCTGGGTGCCAGGCCCACCTGCAGCCTCCCCAGGAAACACCAGGAACCCAGGAAATGACAGCTGGACCCCTTCCTGGATGACATGATGGGGTAGTTTAAGGCAGCGGCTTTTGGGAAAGGAGGAGGTGAGCCCGTACCGGAGCCGTCTCCATCCCTCTGCTTGCTAACTGTTTGGCCTCCAGTCCCCAGGAAGAACTGATGTCACAGCATTATGTGGGGTACACAAGTCCAAAAGAAAGTTTCCTGAAACAATAATCGATAAGCTTCTCTCTAGTGCACGCTCTTCTATTTTCTAATCTGTTTGTTCTTTCAAATTATGAAAACCTAACAGCTATGAACTACTCAATTTTTTTACAACCTAATAGAGGTCTGGAAACCACTGCTCTACCTGCAGCTGTAGGGACAGGAGAATAAAGAGCAGAGAGAGATGGGGCTGGGCGGGGCGTGTGCTGCCCCCACTCCCCATGGAGAGAACTCAGACATTCAGGACTCTGTCAATTGCACAATTGTTTCTGCTACAGCAGCCTCCTACCTGGTCTCCTGTCTCCTGTCCCCACCCTCCTGTCCACCCTCCTCACACCAGACAGACACGGGGACGTTCCACAAATCTGACCACTTCCATCTACTGCTTCTGACCCATCCGTGACTCTCAGTGCACTGAGGATAAAATCCACAGTCCTCAGGGAGGCCCACAAGGTGACCACCCCTACTGCTCCCTCTCCCTGCCTGCCATCTGCCCTCCCAGTGCTCAGCCTCCCTGAAATAGTCACAGTTCTCTCCCTTTCTTAAAATCTCATCTCACAAGTCCCCTCCTCCAGCTAAACACCCCTGACCCCCTGTGTATTCTGTCCAGCCCCACTCACTCTAGGTCATCAGCGTCTGGGGCGGCCTCCACTGGACAGTAAGACTCAGAAAGACAGGGCCTGGGCCTAAGTCACCATGTGTCCCCAGCATCATCTAGCTCAGGGCTGAGCACAAGGCAGATGCTCAGGGAATATTGAATGAATAAACGGATGGATGCATGGATGGATGGATGGATGGATGGATGGATGGATGATGGATGATGGATGGATGGATGGATGGATGGATGGATGATGGATGAATGCCCTGTTTTCCACGTGTGTCTGACTGGATGTTTGCATCTTCACATAGTAACTTCCCAGAATTGCTGCCTGAAGTTCTTTGCAAACCTCTTTCCCTTCCAGTTGTCTCCCCCACCCCTGTGTCCTCCTTCTGCACAGCTGTGCCCAGTGGGGCCCCCCTGCTGGGGAAGGGTCACAGCCTCCCCTTCTGACATGAGATGCACCTCTCTCCCCTCCACCCCATCATCATGAATGTGGCCCTGAGGGACTTGGGTGATTTCTGGGCCTGGAGGGGTCTGCCATCAGGGGCGTCCACTTGATCCTGTCACGTTGGTCTTGAGGCCTGAGGCCTGTGGAGGCCCCTCGAGGCTCACTGTCAGCTTCCCTGGGCTTGCAGGCACCAGATGCCTTCCCTTCTCACCTGCACAGCGCCCTCCTACTGGAGCCCTTTCAGATGCCCCAGAATCCCCTCCCCTGGGGCACCCCCACACACAAACACACTCACCAAGCAACAGCATCTCTGCCACATTCCTTCTGCAGCCTCCTCCCTGACCCCCTGGCCTCCACCAGACCCCAGACCCTCCCTCACAGCAAGATCTTGTCCCAAAGACCCTTTCCCAGGGCCCCCCACCGGGACCTGGTGATGGTGAGACCCTCCCCACAGCAGTAGGATCTTGTCCTGGGCGAGACTGCAAGTCCCTCCTCTGCTCACAGCCTGCCTGCCAGGCTCACTTCCCTGGAGGAAAAGCCTCAGCCCTGACTGGTGACCTCCCTAGGGGGCTGAGACCCTCCCACTTCCTTTACCTAGGGAAGAAAGGAGAGGAGGAGGGGCTTAGTCTGAGGGGAGGGGTGGGGGGAGGGAGACTCAAATTCCATAACTCAGCTTGTGGGGAAGGGGCTTCTGAGCTCCACACACAGCAGATCCCACCCTGTTGTGGGACGGGGTCTCTCTTCAGCAGGGGCAGCCACAGCTGGACAGACACAGGACAGGGACTCAGACCGGCCTGTCCGTGGGTTGGGGGCACAGAGACCCTGAACACCCAGGACCAGACTGACTTCAGCCCTTCCCCGCCTCAGCCAGAGGGAATCTGGGACCCTGCGGCACATACTTGGGGTCCTGGGCAAAGCTGACGGTGAGTTTGGGTCCTTGGGAGGCTCTGGGGCTCACCGTAGACACAGAGTAAGGTGGGCTGGGCCTTAGGCTACGAGAAGGAAAATGAAAGGGGAGGTTGGAAACCACAGGCTTTCAAATTGCCCACCCAGACTGTGACTGACCAGTGCCCCAAGGGACTCGAGGGTGGGTTTGGAAGACTTTAACTGTTTTTATGTTAAGGAGACACAACCAGCTGCCACCGTGAAGGTAATCAAGCCTCGCTACCAGAGCTCCGCCCATGACCTTGCCTTAATTTTCATAGGAAGATCTCTTCAGGTGGAGATTAAGCCTCGTTAGGGTGACCTGCAGTGTCTGCAGAAGCACGTTTTCCAACTGAGCCTGCACAAGCGAATACCTGCCTCTCCCTTTTGAATATTCATTCCCCAGCCGAAATACAAGTTCCTGCTTCCTTTGGAAATGATTCCTCATGGCCCTCTATTTGCTGCAAGTACACTTTACTTTGTGAGACGACTTCCACTGGTGTAGAGTCTTATTTAACTCACCAGGAGGCGGCCCCCCTTGGTTTGGTGTCAAGACCTCTGGAAAGGAATGGGGATAGGGTCCCTGGGGGTCCCCAGAGCCCTGAGCCACCTGCTGCTCCTGTTCCTGCTACTGGAGGAACCCCGGGGGTCCTGCACTGGTGAGAGCTTGGCCGGCCATGCGGAAATGGGGGAGGCTGGGCTGCAGATGGGGGACCGGGCTTTGTGTGGGGCTGGCGGGAGGAGAGGGGACGTTAGGACTTGCGGAGGGCGCGCTTGCAGGGGGCTCTACCAAAGGGGGAAGGAGTGTTTGAGGGGCGCAGTGCCGGGGAGAGGGGGATGTGGGGAGGGTCTGGCGGGTCCGCAGGGTGGTGGCGTGGGCGCCATGTGTCCTGGGATGGAGGGTCCGCAGGGGCAAGTGAGTTTCTGGGGGCCTGGGAGGCGCAGGCGGGGAGGACGATAAATGTTCGCCGGAGACACGTGGAGAGGGGGGCGGTGAGTGTCCGGGTCACTCCGCGGGGGCGGCGATGTCTGGATGGGGTGTCCCCAGGGAGCCAGATGAGTACCTGGGGCCCGTGGTTGGGGACGGTGAGGGTCTCTGGGGATGGCAGGGAGGCAGGTGAGGGTCTGGAGGAGGCAGTGTCGGGGCGGGAAGTGTGGGAGGGGGGCTGCGATGAAACTAGCAGTGAATGAGGGAAGTAGCAAGGAGCATGTGGGCGGCCACAGAGGGTGATGGCGAGTGTGTGTGTGGGGGGGTCCACGTGAAGAGGGAGGGAGATCAGCAGGGAAGCTCGTATTTGGAAGCAGTAGTGGGGGTCGTGAGTATCTGGGGTCCACACAAGGGGGCGGGTATCTGAGGGGCTGCAGTATGGGGGTGGTAAAGTTCTGGGGAGATGAACCAGGAGGGAGGCATGTGAGGGTCTTGGGGGGCATCAGATTTTGGGGGGCATCAGATTTGTGCTGGCCTTATGAAACATATCTGGGGTGCTCTCTCGTGTTCCATCTTCCGCTACAGTTTAAGACTATTGTTTTAATCTTAAACGTTTGTTAGAATTAACCAATGAAGCCATCTGTGCCTGGAGTTTTCTTGCTGGGAAATATTTAATCATGGCCTTAATTTCTTAATATTTAAGGGACTATTGACTTTTTCTTCTTATGTCAGCTTTGATAAGATGACTCTTTTTTTGAGAAATTTGTCCATTGTTATTGTATGTAATTTTCTATTTCACTGATTTCTCCTTTTATCTTTATTATATCTTTTGACTTTCGTTATGTATTTTATGTTTTTTTCTAATGTCTTGAGACTGAAGCTGAGACTGTCGCTAGTTAGTGTCTTTTTTTCTAATATCTGCATTTAAGGCTGTTACTTGCTCTGCAGTCACTACTTTAGCTGCACTCCCAAGGTGCGATATGGATTGTTTTCATTCTCATTCACTTCAAACTATTTTGTAATTTCCCTTACAATTTCTTCTTTGATCCATGGACTATATCAAGTGTGCTGTTTAATTTCCAAGCAATTGGGGGTTTTCTAAATATCTTTTTTGTGTGTGTGTGAGGAAGATCAGCCCTGAACTAACATCCCTGCTAATCCTCCTCTTTTTGCTGAGGAAGACCTGCTCTGAGCTAACATCTATTGCCAATCCTCCGCCTTTTCTTTTTTTTCCCCAAAGCCCCAGTAGATAGTTGTGTGTCATAGCTGCACATCCTTCTAGTTGCTGTATGTGGGACGCCGCCTCAGCATGGCCAGAGAAGCGGTGCGACGTGGGATCTGAACCCGGGCCGCCAGTATCAGAGCGCAGGCACTTAACCACTAAGCCACTGGGCCGGCCCTAAATATCTTTTGTTTTAAATTGATTTCTAGCTTATTACCACAGTGGTCAGACAACATATTCTGAATGGTGTCAATCCTCTGACACTTGTTGAACCACTCTTCATGTCTCTATGTGTGGCTGATTGTGGCAAACATTCCATGTGCACATAGAACGTTCCCTGGGCGTCAACTATGTCAAGTTGATTCTGTAGTTCAGACTGTGTACCTACGGATTTTATGTCTGCTTGTACTCTGCTTATTGTGAGACAGGTGTTAATATCCCTCGAAGTGTTTTGGATCTGTCTCTCCTTTTAGTTTAGCTAATTTTGCTTTATGTATTCTAAAGCTTTGTTATTGGAAACGTGCAGATTTATGATGGTGAAATCTCCCGCTGCATGGGCCTCTCTTTACTCTAACAGTCCTTTTTCTTAAATCCTGCTCTGATGTTAGTCGAGCGATGCCAGCCTTCTTCTGGGTAGAGCTTACATTTATATCATTTTTCCATCCTTTCCATTTCAGTCTTTGTGTGACTCTTATAAGCAACATAAGTTGATTTTGTGATTCTTTTCTTTTAAGCGTATCTGATAACCGTATTCTTTCACATGGAGTTTTTAGTCCATTCACGTTAATGTAATTACTGTTATGTTTGGCTTTATATATACCATCTCACTCTATATCTTCTCTTCAGCCAATCTATTTGTTCCTTTTTTCTCCTTTTCTTTCCTTCTTTTGGATATCTAGCTTTCTCAATACTCCATTTTTTTCTTCTATTAATTTGTTAATTGTACATCTCTTACTCTTCTCACAGTGGTCATTGTAGAGATTATAATATGTATTAGTATTGTAGTCAAGTACTAATTATGACTTTTAACAATTCCCAGATATTGCTAGACCTTTAAACTCCATTTCCCAGCCCCCCAAACTCTCACATTATTGTTGTCATAAACTTTAGTTGTACATACACTTTAAATTCCACAGAACATGAAAATGATGCTTCTGTTCCTTCAGTATTCCTTGGATCTACTCACAGAGTTGGTCATTGGGCTTCCTGCCTGCGTTTGCTTCTTTTGTTCTGGGATAATATCTCCTCTGCCTGAGGAGCTCCCATTGGATTTTCCTTTAGTGCAGATCTGATATCAGTGACTGTGCACATTTTTTTTTCTTAAACCATCTTTATTTTGACTTCCTTCCAGTATAGTATTTTTCCTGGTATGGATTTGTAAGTTGGTAATGATTTTATTTCAGCACTTGGAAGATGTTTAATTGTGTTCTGCTTTCCATCATTTCTGTCCAGAAGTCAGCTCTGATGGTCTTATAAAATGCTCCCTAAAAGTAATATGTCTTATTTTCTCTGGGTCTTTTTATTTTCAATGTTTATCTCTGTCTCGACTGTTAAATATTTTGACCTTGATGTTCTCAGGTGGCTTTGTTTCTGTTTATCCTGCTTAAAGCTGAGAGCTTCCTGAACCTGGTGTTTACCTTTCATCTGTTCTGGACAATTCTTGGGTATTATCTCTTTGAATAATGCCAGGGTTGCATTTTCTCTCTTCTCTCCTGAAACTCCAGTGATACAGATGAGAGGGTCACACATGTCACTTATGCTTAGCTTTCCCCTTTTCTCCACTCATATTTCTCTAAGCTTCTGTTTTTGTATATTCCATTTTCCCGTGGTCCAGCTCACTAATCCTGTTTTTCTCTGTCTAATCTGCTGCAGATCCCTTCCAATGAGTTCAGAACTTCAGATATTGTGTATTTCATTTCTAGAATTAACATTTTATTTTTATATATTTCAGTTCTCTGGTGAAATACTCTTTACTTCCAAATATTTTGTCCATTTTCTTCTATTTTCTTAAACATGTTAATATTAAAATGTTTTTCTGCTAATGCCAACATTGGGATCATTGCAGGTCGGCTCCAATTCTCTGGGATCTTCTCCATTTCTTGATTACCAGTATTGTATTCCTGACTCTTTAGAGGTCAACAAATTCACATTGACTCCTGGCCGTTACCTACATTACACCCGTCTTGGCTTCAGTTGATGTTATTTGCCACCCAGGAAAGGTTTATTCTTTCCCTCACTTCAGTAGATACAAGGGCCTTATGACCTCAATTCACTCTGGATCGACCTGGGTCAGCACAAGGTCACAGTTCTAGGAGGATTCCGTAACTGGTGCTGTGGCCTTCAGAGGTTTCAGCTGAGAGCCTGGCAGTTCTTCTCTTCTGGGTGTAGAAGACTGTGGGAGATTTCCGTTCTGCCTGTCGGAGGCTCCCAGTCTCCTGCCCTGTGCAGCTGTGATCTCAGTCATTTCTGCTTCTCTCTCTGCCCAAATATACTCCTGCTTTCTCTTCCACGTCTTAATGCCTCTCTAATCTCTTTCCACCCTAATCTTTTTGCCGGACCATCTATTGCTCTCATCCTGTCCATCACAAAACACTCTGCTTGGTTCCTTACACTCCCCTCTGGGATGGGTCAGGACACAATAGCCTGATTTAAGTAACTCAAGACAGAGGCAGTGTTAGAAACATGGAACTTGGCCATGTGAATCATCCACATGTCCTCCTCCCTCAGGAACCCACACTCTCCGCTACGACCTCATGGCCCTGTCCCTGGACAGGCCTGGGAAGCCCCAGTTCCTGGCCCTGGGGTACTTTGATGATGAGCTTTTCTTGCGATATGACGGCGAGAGCCACAAGGCAGAGCCCCGGGGTCTAGGGATCCAAACGGACTTGGGAACTGAGACCTGGGAGAGAGAGACCAGGGACCTGAAGGAGAAGGAGCTGCAACTCAGGCAGACGCTGACAGAGATCATGGGCCAGCAGGGCCAGGGCCCAGGTGAGTGGGGGCAGAGGCAGGGGCACGTGGGTCTGCGTCTGGTCCCTGCTCTGTTTATCTTGCAGCTGGGGGAGGGGAGGGCACAGCAAGGCTTGCACAGAAAGGTGACGCCCCCCCTGAGACTGCACCAGGTTCCTCACATTTGGATGGAGGAGACGACATACCCCTGTAGGCTGGAGTCCTGTTGGGTGTAGAGGTTCTGGGGCAGTGAGGTGACGGGTCACTGCCTGGGGTGGGCCAGGCCTTCACTTCCTCCAGGCCACACTGGGCTGTGAGCTCCAGGGAGACAGCACTAGAGGCTTCTGGCGCTTGGGCTACAGAGGGCAGGACTTCCTCACCTTCGACTCACAGACCCTCACTTGGACATTGGCCATGCCCTCAGCCCAGCACATCAAGAAGCTCTGGAAGACCCAAGGCCCCAGGGCTGATCTGGTTAAGGATTTCCTGTGTGTGACTTGTCCGGCCCAACTCTGGAGATACCTGGCCTCCTGGAGGGGCCTCCTGGAGAATACAGGTACTGACCTGGGCGGGAGGGTCCACCCACTGAGTCTACCCCTGGTTCCTACAAGGAAGAGAACTTTCCTCTTGTTCTCTGAGTGGCTGTCCTTCCCTGGCCTTAGGTTAGGTGCTGAGTTCTGACTGAATTGTCGGAGAGGCACACCCATGTGGGTGGGTGAGGGGTCTCCTCTGGACGCATGGCTGGTCAATCAGCTGGAGAAGTGCAGTGCCCTCAAATGTGGGCCCAGATCTCAGACCTCAAGCCCCAGGCAGGCAGGAGAGGGAAACCTTTTCTCTCCAAGACCCTCATTCTCTGGGATGTTGACTTGACGGGGAGAGACATCTAGGTTTGAACTGCCTGGCAGAGGCCCTAGGATGAAGCCAACCTTGTTGGAAGCCAAGATGGAACAAAATATTCCAGCTCTGGAGCAAGGGTCACATGTTCAAAGGCAAACCACCCACAATCATATTACCAGGGTCATCCTACTTCTGTTCTGCTTTCACTTTTAGAAAAGTCCACTTTAAAGTTTCCTCCTCATCTAAGTCTTGTGACATAAAATAAAACGAAAGAGTTGATACTGTGTGTGTGTGGGCGGGGGGGTGTGTGGATGAAAATACCTATAATCAACCAGAGGTCTCCAGAGGAAGGTGAGGCCCAGTACGAAAGAATCGGGCTGCGCCAGCTGGCCGTCCTTGTGGACAGTCCCTCCATCCCCCCGGAGCATGTGGAACTGATTCTGTTGGGAAGGAAGGAGGTACATTACCAAGGCAGGATTCTCACTCCCTATAGACCAGTGCAGCCCCTTTGTCCCATCAGTACCTACAAATTCTTCAAAACTGTATGCTGAGCATCCTCAGTGGATCCGATGGCCCCTGAGAGCAGGGAGTTCGTCTTCTCTCAGGCTCTCCAGGTGGGCAAGGGCCGGACCCCCTTGGAGGGTCCTGGGACTGTTGGAGCAGCATGGGGGCCTCCCACAGTCCTCTCTCCACTGGGGACGTAGCCCCCCTTGAGGGGTGGCTGGGGGTGAATGTGCACGGGTCATTTCTAAGGGCTGCCTGGTTCCTGCTCTTGGTTCCCTGCAGTGGAAGGAGGGAGCCTCCTTGGCCTTGCTCAACTCTGCTTTGTCTCCCCCCAGATCCCCCGTCAGTGACTGTGACCCGCAGTAAGAACCTGCTGGGCAAGGTCCTCCTGAGGTGCTGGGCTTTTAGCTTCTATCCTCGGGGTGCCACCCTGACCTGGCTTCGGGATGGGGAGCCCATGCAGCAAGGCACCTTTGGGCCTGGGGTCAGCCTGCCCAGTGGGGCCGGGACCTACCAGACGTGGGTGGACACTCGGATCCTGCCTGAAGAGGAGCAGGTGTTCACCTGCCACGTGGGACACTGCGGGCTGAACACCACGGTTCCTGCAGTCTCTGGTGAGGAGCTGGGGGAGCCCTCGGGGTCCAGAGAGCTGGAGGCAGAGTTGGTATAGGATCCTCATGTGAAGAAGGGCCCACTGGGTATAATTGAAGCCCATTTCATGGTGACCTCCAGGCACTCAAGGTCAGAGCGCTTCCTGTGCGGCTCCTCCTGCTGCGGCTCCTCTCGCTGTGTCCACTGTCGCTGCTGTGCTGTATTTGGTGGTGGTCGAAGTCTAGACGAGGAAGCACACAGAGGATGTGAGAGCCCAGGTGAGAAGCACATGGGACAGTGAGGAGGACAGATCTGATTCTTTCCTGGGTGGTGAGTGGAGACAGCTCTCTTCCTGCTAAAAACAAGGCAACAGGCCCTAAACGGAGTCACTTATGCTAAGTCCCACGTCATCACCAAAGCAAGATTTCACTCAGTGACAGTTTCAGCTCTCCCAGAAATGGAATCTTAAACCCCTCAACCAGGAATCTGCTCAGCACTAGTCAGGTCATCTGCCTGATAGACCCCAGCCATCACCTAAAGGAAGGTGAGCTTACAATAGCCAAGCTGCCTTTTTGCCTAACATAACTTCCCTGTTCCTGCTCCCTTATGCCTAAAAATCTCTTGCCTTGGACAGCTCTTTGGAGATCCTTTCTATATGCTAGACAGGATACTGCCCGGTTCATGAATCTTTGAATGAGGCCAGTAAGATCTTTAAAATTTACTCAGTTGGATTTTGTTTTTTAACATTTCTTACCCAGGAATAGGAAAAGAATAGACAAGACATTTTCCTGCTCACTGGATGAGGGAGACGAGGTGTGTATTATGAAAACTGGCTGAAAAACAAAAAAGATAAAGACCCAACCATTTATCCTGCCTTTCCAATTCACATAAGAACTGGACCTCAAGATATTCACTTAGTTGAGAAAGAGAGGGCTTTTTGGTATAGAAGTAGTCCAAATAATAAAGATAGAAAAGCAAAGGCAGAGTGACATTATTACCACTTTGTGAGCCTAATGAATGAATGGATCTCAGCCGTAACCATCCACGGCTGCCAGCCTGGCCACTGGAGAGACAGCTTGATGTTGTGCACTTCCTGCTGGAAAGACCCTTGATGTCACTCCATCATCGATTTACTGGAAACAGGAGGCAATTGACTGGAAACAGAGAATCAAGTTCAACCACATGGTGGACAGGTCGTTGGTGAAGGCACAGTTTTTGTGGAAAACTACGGGAAAAACTACCTTATTCCTTCACCAAATAAACTGTCAGGAAACAAACAAACAAAAAATACATGGAGAGGGTACCTGAGGGTTACTGTATGTATTTAATATGATTACCTTTCTACCTTGTTATGAGAAGAAGTTAATCTTGTCAATTTCCTGTTTTCTTGTTTAACCTGAGGGGTAACTCAAGGGTCACAAGGATTTATGAGCTTGTTTTACAGAAGAAGGAGAATGCCTTCAAGGAAGTTACCATCACCAGATAACCAGCCGCCAGCTGCCGTTGATGTCCAAAAGTCAGATTTCCCAGGGGCTCATCAGGAGTGACCCCTTTGTTTCTCTGAAACTCCACCTCCCAAGCCCCTTAGCTCTATAAAACCCCCTGATTTCTTCTTTTGTTAAGGTAGATTTGAGAGAACTTATCCTCCCACCTTCTTGTTTTGGCCAATTCGAATAAACCTTTCCCCACCTCCAAGCACTGATGTCTCAGTGTCTCAGTGATTGGCTTACTGCACATCAGGCACACAAACTTGAGATTAAGAGGTTCGGTATTAATTTTGGTGAGCCACCAGGAGTCTCATGCCTGTGGCTGGCTGGCCTCCTGGTGAGGGTTCAAGTGATCAGTGGCCCCCAGCAGCTGCCCGGGCTTCTTTGCCCAGGGGCCTTCCCCTGCTGCTCCATTCTTCCTGCTGGTGTCAGCCAGCCTCAGCAAAATGCTTACTTGGAGTGGAGAAATGCATTGGACTTGGGTCTACTTTTGATTTTGCATTTGTCAGGTGTCGGATTTTATCTTTGCGTGGGTGCATTGGTCTTGTGTGCAAGTCAGCCATGAAGAACACTAAATTGACCCCTACCTCTAGCCCCCTGGGTTACATTCTCCAAAATTTGGAGACTTTTAGCTACAAGCCCATGAAAAGGAAAAAGGACATATTCTGTTATAACATCACATGGCCACAATGTTCTTAAGACTCTGGAGAAAACTGTCAGATCATGGATCCTTAAATTGGAAAAACCTCTAAATTGGATAAATTTTTAGAGAGCTCTCATCATAATTGTTTTATTGGTACCTATGAAAAGACCAAATTAAAAAGGAAATACAAAAAAAAAAAATAATGACTAGCCTTAAGACTGACTCAGGCTGCAATTAAATTGAAAAAATGTAAACGTATAAGTATTGATAAGATTATAAAGGTTGGAATGTTTGAGATAATTTTATATAAAGAGATTATATCAACTTTACTTGAGTCTGTTTTGAAAATTGACATTATGTCTGGGTGAGAATGCCTCCCCTACCTAATATTATAAGACCTGTGGGTGAAGTCCTAATGAAAGCTATGATTGGAGGTATAAGAGTTGATGGAATTGAGTGATTACAGCTCTTTTGCATGATTGTGTTATAAATTGTATTGTGGGGAGAGACATTGTGTCTCACTGGGGGAAACATTCCCCCAGTATTGATATTGTAAAACAGCATGTAAATCTGCCCTTCAGACAATGTTAATTAACCGTACTAAAGGAAGTCAATAGGGTTGCCAGAACCCATACAGTGTGAGATGTTTTTCTACCTGCTGATTATAGCGAACATTAAGAGCTCTTTTTAACTGTTTAAAGTAACTGAGCTTTGGCAAATTAAAGCTTGTTTAAGTTTGTTGGTTTGATTGAAATAGGCATGTCCTCATTTTCAGAGAGATTCATGGAAAGGACTCTGACACTCTAGAATACAAGTTTCTGATGAAGTTTCAGATCATGAAACTGAACTGAGTGAGAAATTACAGAACTCTAATGGAGAAACTGATGACTTCATGAAACTGCTAACAAAAGATAGTTATGGGACTAACTGAACTGATGACGATGACTATAATTTTTATGACTTTCATTTGAAATATTGCCGATTTTTTAATGTTTTGTTTTTTCAGATTTAAGAAACCTTTTTCTCTTTTCTCTTAAGCTAAGTATGGCTTATAGCAGTTTGCAAATTATATCTTTGTAAGCAGAATTGAAACATTTATCTTTTTCTCCCTACCTGATCCCTCCCAAATTTAGAAATTCTTAGTGAGTGAATATTCTTATTCTCATGGCAATATAGTTATTTGCATAAGTTCAATAAGAATCTGTTCTCCTTGTAATGGGTTGCAATTGGAAACATTGGTAATATTACCAAGGTTTGACTGGATGTCACATTTGAGAGAAACATGCATAGACTCTGATTTGACCAGATGGCTAAGGGAGAAAGATTGACTTTATGAAATAAAGCCCCTTGGAAATACTGATCTGGTATCTCGCTTATAGGGTTCCCAGCAACCTTACGAGGTGAGTAAAGAAGGTCACTTCCCTGGCAGGTGCAAAGAACTTCAGGATATTTTGGGGAATCACAAGAGAAGAGAGGAAATCACTCAACTCTATGGGTTTTGCAGAGAGAGTCTGATAACAAGTCTTTGGATTGGCTTTCCTGGCCTTGAGAGGCCTTTAAAGTTTTTTCTGAGATTCCTTATAAAAAGTTCCAGCAAAGTAGATTTAAAAGAATCTATATGATCAATTGCTATTCTTGCTGTACTTATGTAAATAATTGGGCCAAACTAACCAATTAGTCTTAATTTGGTTATCTTTGGTAAAAAAAAATAGAGGGTGATTTCAAAGAGAAAAATTATGTTTCAGTAGAAACGATAATACACACTCGTGGATATTAGATTCTAGTTCTGTAAATTGTCTTTGAGGTTTCTGTTTTCTCTCTGTAACTGGCTATTATGCTTCCTCGTTGACTTTGACTCCCAAGCCTAGAAAGACAATTGGATTATTAGAATTTCTCAGATGTTGGCAAAGGCAAGTAATCTTTCCAGAAGTTGGATATGTCATCCCAAAACTTATTCAGTGCATGACCATGAGGACCCCTTGATAATTCTTGTTTATATTGTCTAGACTGGTTTTCAGGACTGTTTTCTTGGATTCCACAAGGGATTCTATCTATTCTTCAGGAACTATTAAAATTTGAGTTGTCTACAGTTCTTATTCTTCTGATTTGATATATGATGATAAAATGTGCTTTCAAATGTTGTACTAAAACTGTTGAACAAGGTGCAAAAATTTTAATAATGCAAAATATAATCCAATGTCCAAGTGTTTTCAATCTAAGGTTGAAAATTTTCATTCCTCAGTTTCCCCATTTTAACCCCCTTTCCAGAGGAAGTAGCCAGAATGATTGACACCCCCCTTCCTACAAGAATGAGGAAAGGAAAAAGGACGATGGCGATTGAAGCCAGGTACCTGAGGGTGACTGTAAATAATCAGTAAGATTACCTTTCCACCTTGTCATGAAAAGAAGTTAATCTTCTCAATTTTCTGTTTTCTTGTTTAACCTGAGGGGTGACTCAAGGGTCACAAGGATTTATGAGCTTGTTTTACAGAAGACAGAGAATGCCTTCAAGGAAGTTATGCTCACCGGATAACCAGCCCCCAGATGCCCAGAAGTCAGATTGTCCAAGGGCTTATTGGGAGTGAAACATGGATTCCCCTTTGTTTCTCTGAAACTCCTCCTGCCAAGCCCCTTAGCTCTACAAAATCCCCTGCTTTCTTCTCTTGTTCAGGTGAATTTGAGAGAACCTATCCTCCCCGCCTTCTCGTTTTGGCCAATTCGAGTAAACCTTTCTCCATCTCCAAGCACCAGTGTCTCAGTGATTGGCTTACTGCACATCGGGCACACGAATGTGAGATTAAGAAGTTTGGTATCAGACAGACTAAAACGTGTTTAATAGACATGTCAACTGATTGAATGTCTGGATTTAATTTGGGTTTTTTGTTTGTTTTTTGTTTTTTTCTTTTTCATTTTTTTGCTTTTATTGAGATATAATTGACCCAGAGCATTGTATAAGTTTAAGGTGTACAGCCTAATGATTCTACTTAGATATATCATGAAATGATTACCACAGTAAGCTTGGTTAACATCCATAATCTCATATAGATACCAAAAAAAGAAAAACATTTTTTTCCTCATGATGAGAACTCTTTGGATCTACTTACTCTCTTACCAACCTTCAAATACCCCATCCAGCATGTTCACTGTAGTCATCCTGTTGTATGTTACACCCCCAGGACTTATCTATCTTATAACTGGAATTGACCACCTCCATCCAATTCCCACACACCCCTGTCTGGACCTAATGTGGATATTGATTCCAAAGAATACAGTGCCAAGGAGAGAGGCTTTAGGATAAACCAGCCCTGTTGGTACTCAATTTGGACTCGCAGCCTCCAGAACTGTAAGGAAATAAATTTCTGTTGTTTAAGTCACCCAGCCTGTGGTATTGTGTTATGGCTTCCCTACCAACCTTATACAAATGGGAAAATGGAAAAGAGAAAGGGGAACCACGAACAGGGCTGGGGGCAGGAGTCTGGGTCCAGCACTGCAGACTGAGGGAGATGACAGTGTCTCATGTGGAATGGGGCTGGCTTGAGACTCGGCAAAATACCACAGGACACGGAGTCCCTCAGCCCCCAGGAGACCTGTGGGACCCCTCTGAGGGCAGCGTCCTGGGGAAGAGCAGGCTTTGCAGAGAGGCCTCTCGTCTGGATCCCAGAGGAGTGAGTGACCTCCTCATGCCTCAATTTCCACCTCTATAAAACAGGGATCATGGGGCCAGCCCAGTGGCATGGTGGTTGAGTTCACGTGCTCTGCTTTGGCAGCCCGGTGTTCATGGATTTGGATTACCCAGTGCAGACCTACACCCTGCTCGTCAAGCCATGCCATAACGGTGTCCCACATACAAAATAGAGGAAGATTGGCACAGATGTTAGCTCAGGGCCAATCTTCCTCAAAAAAAAATAAATAAATAAAACAATCATGTAGTACCTACCTCACAGGGCTGATGTGAGAATTAAAGGATTCAAGGTGAATGGGCTTTGAACAGCACTTAGCACATAATTGCTCCCTAAATGTATGTGATACATCTCCACTCCCTTGAGAGGGTGGAGGATGACAGGCAGCTCAGAATTTAGGAAGACCGTCACCTGAAAACTGACCAGAGATGAGACCCTCCCACAATCGTCAGGTGCAAGGGCACTGTCACGGTTGGAAGCCACATTGACACAGACCACAATGGAGCCCCTGGTGTGTGCCAGGCCTTGGGGCCAGCCTGGGGAAGGAGCAGTGGGCTGAAGAGACGTTGATAATAACACCTGGAAGGTGTCTCACTTACCTCCTACTGCATAACAATCCAGCCCACGCTTAGTGCTAACAAACAACCCCTTTGTTGTTTCCCAGTGAGTCACAGACAAATGGTTAGTGCACTCGGGAATGGAGAAGGCTTTGGGCAGGGCTCATGGGCTCGTTAGCTGAGAGCCACTGACGTACAGTCAAGTCTTCCCAAGAAAATAGTTCAGCTCTTACAACCTCCATCCCAGGCATTTCCTGGGGAGGCTGCAGGTGGGCTGGGCCCCAGGGGTGATCGTTCTGCCAAAAAGCGGTGTGAGGTCAGGGTGCAAGAGGTAAGCATGTTCCCCAGGGCGGGGTTGGGGTTGGCAGCTCTGAGGTGGGAGGAGCCCGGTCTCTCAGGGCAGCTAAGTCAGGCCCTGGGGCAGGAAAGAGGAGGGAGATCAGGACAGGATGGGCGTCTAGGAGGCTGTGCTGGTGGGAGAGCAGCGGGGGCCAGGCCAGGCTCCATGAATGATGAGAGCCACTAATCTGATGTCAATGAAGCTTGGAGTCAACAGTCCTGGGTTCGAATCCTGTCCCTGCACCTTCCTCGAGGCTCCAAGAAGCCATTTGTAGGGCCGGCCCCATGGCTTAGCTGTTAAGTGCGCGCGCTCCACTACTGGCGGCCCAGGTTCGGATCCCGGGCACGCACCGACGCACTGCTTGTCCGGCCATGCTGAGGCCACGTCCCACATACAGCAACTAGGAGGCTGTGCAACTATGACGTACAACTATCTACTGGGGGGCTTTGGGGGGAAGAAAAGGAGGAGGATTGGCAATAGATGTTAGCTCAGAGCCGGTCTTCCTCAGCAAAAAGAGAAGGATTAGCACGGATGTTAGCTCAGGGCTGATCTTCCTCACACACAAATAAATAAATAAATAAATAAATAAATAAATAAAAGAAGCCATTTGCAAGTACTACCTTCCATCTCCGTGTAATAAAGAGGAAGACTCCATTTTTGATGCTAGACACTGACGGCTTCAGTCCCTCACCTCCCATTTCTGCTCCACATGGGCAGACCTGTAAGACAGCCCACACGCTCCCTCCCTTAGAAAATTTGTTCTTCTTTAGATGGCAATGCTCTCCCAAATGGATCTAAAGATTCAACATTATCCTTATAAAAACCCAACCACTCTTTTGGAAGAAATTGACAAACAGAACCTAAAATTCATGATAGGCTAGGGGCCCGCAACAGCCAACACAATCTTGACAAAGAAGGAAATACTCGGAGGACTCGCACCTCCTGGTTTCCAAACTCATGACTAAACTACTGTGGGAGATCAAAACTGGCCATCCTGAAATATATCTCTTTACCTTGATTATTTTCTCTGACGGACATTTGACCTGCCCCACTAACTGATTAAATGTATTTAACTCTGTGTATGGACAGACTGGCAGGGTCCTCACTAAGCCCATATTGTCAAAGTTCTGTTTACCAAATATTTACATTTGTAAAGGTATCTCCCTCTCTGTACTGGGAAGAGCGGAGATGACCTTATCTCTGGAAAATCTTATCAGTACGGAAGGAGTGGACTTAAATCTGCATGCCCTTGATTGTTGTGCTTTCCAGTAATCCCCCCAGCTGCCTACCCCTCACCCCCAACATCCTCCTTTGTCTTTAGCTGAAGACAGTATTTAAGATGAGAATCTCTGCCATTTGTTGAGAAACACAGTTTCCCTGGTTTCTCCCATGTATACATGTTATTAAACTTGGTATTATTTTCTCCTGATAACCTATCTTTTAATCATTTGGCCAGCCATAAGATCCTGAAGGGAAAGGGCGGAGGGGGAGTCTCCCTCTTCCCCAACACTACAATAACCAGGACATTGTGGCACTGGCATAAGGATAGACATACATTTCCATGGAATATAATTGAGACTCCAAGAATAAACTCTTACTTTTATGGTTAATTGATTCCAGGGAGCCAAGACAATTCAATAGAGGAAAGAATAGTGTTTTCTACAACTGGATATTCACATGCAAAACAACGAGGTGGACTTTTACCTCACATCATGTTAAAAATTAACCCAAAATGGATCAAAGAAATAAATGTAAGAGCTTAAACAGTAAAATTCATAGAAGAACCATGGGATTAAATCTTCATGACCTGGAGATAGGCAATGGTACCTTAGAAGATACCAAAGCCATAGAGCAATAGATAAATTGGACTTCATTAAAATTAAAAACTTTGTACTTCAAAGAACACCATCAAGAGAGTGAAAAGTCATCAAAGTGAAAGAAAATATTTGCAAATCCTGTACTTGATGAGGGAACTGTATCTAGAATATAATAAAAACTCTTACTGGGACCGGCCTCGTGGCCAAGTGGATAATGTTCTGTGCACTTTGCTTCAGTGGCCCAGGATCGCGTGTTCGGATCCTGGACACAGACCTACTCCACTCATCAGCCATGCTGTGGTGGCGTCCCACATATAAAACAGAGGAAGACTGGCACAGATGTTAGCTCAAGGTGAATCTTCTTCATCAAAAACAAAACAAAACAAAAACTCTTACCAGTCAATGATAAAAAGCCAAATAACCAATTAAAAGATGGATAAGGGATTTAAAGACATTTCTCCAAAGATAATGTACACATTGCCAAAAAACCCATGACAAGATAATCAACATTTAGTCATTAGGGAAATGCAAATCAAATCTATAATGAAATACCTCTTGACACCTCTTGTACAAGAATACTCGTGGCAGAATTATTCATAATAGCCGCAAATAGGAAACAACCCAAATGCCTATCAACTGCTGAACAGGTGTTGTGTGGGTCTCAGCCTATTGATAGTGATGCTGCAGGGCGGGAATGCCTGAGACACAACCCTGGGCCCATATTACTTGTGGTGAGTCCCACAGACATTTGCCCAACTACAGCGAATGCTGTGGCAGGACCAACCCTTGTGGTTCTTATTATGATCACAGGACGCACCTCAGCAACAACCATCAGGGAACTCTGAGGAACAAGATTTATTATTCAGAGATCCTAGAGGGTACCAGTCACTTTACTTAGGACAGATTCAGGCTGAGTGTTAAAGAGGAGAAAGAATGAGAAGGGAGGACTGAGTCTGAGTGTCTCCTGTCCCCAAATACCCACTCCACGTCCCAGATCTAAGTCCACACCAGGCCCAACTCCCCGGGCTCATCCAGGAAGCAGAATCCAGCAGTCAACTGGTCATCAGGTCCTCTGTCAGCTGACACTGAAGAGAGAGACAGAGAGAGAGAGGGAGCAAGTGAGAGGTGGACAGAGATGGAGGGACGGACAGAACATGGCAGAGGAGTGGAAAAGAGAGACACAGAAGGGCAGCAAAGAGGCTGAGAGAAATAAACACAGAGGGAGAGAGAAACCAGGAGAGAAAAGGGAGAGGTAGATGGAGTGGAGCAGGTGACAGGGCCAGGGGGCGGCATTAGGGACAGAACAGGCATCCAGACCCTCCCGCTCCCCTGCAGCCCCCAATCCCATGGAGGGGACAGGACCTCACCTGCGACAAACCCTGTCATCCGGGGACGGGACCCAGGAACAACTCTGACCTTTCAGCTTCACCACGAAGGACTCCTGGCGTCTGAGTGACCGGGGGCAGCACTGCTCAAAGCAGACCCTGCAGCTGCAGTTGCCACACTTCCCGGTCCTGCCCACAGGCACCACAGCGTCGTCATAGCAACAGTGCTGCAGGTGGTGGTAGAACTTGTCCCCACAGGTCATGTGTGGCTGGCACAGCATCAGGAGAGCTCCCGTGGGGGACACCGGCAGAGACGGAGCTGGTGTGACCAGGCAGCAGGGCAGGGGCTCCCAGCTTGGGGCCCTCTGGGAGCCACACCCCAACTCTGAGTGTCCCTCCTGGACTCACCTGGGGCTCCGTGTGAGCAGAGGATGCAGAGAGCGGCCCAGACAGCTATAGGAGAGCAGAGGGATGAGGTGGGGCTGTTGGCGCAGCCAGGGGTCCACCTCGGGGTGCTCAGCCTGGGGCAGGAGAAGGTCTGAGGGAGTGTCTGTCTTGTATGAGGCACAGGGAAAGGCTAGGAGCAGTCCAGGGTGGGATCCAGTCACCTGTGTCCAGGTGTCTTGGGATTATGGGCCTGTGGAAGGTGAGGGGATACAGACAGGACTCTTGGAAGAAATGGTTTAGGGTTCTTAAAAGTGTGAATATTTCCTGAGTGGGAGGAGTTCTGAGCAGGAGGCTCAGATACAGTCAGGCCATAGTGGAGCTGAGCTGACACTAGTGTTGTCTTACATATCTGACCGACACTGAAATGTAGAAGATTACGAGCCAGCCCTGATGGCCTAGAAGTTAAAGTTCAGCGTGCTCTGCTTCGGTGGCTTGGGTTCAGTTCCTGGGCGCAGAACCACATCACTCCTCTGTCAGTAGCCATGCTGTGGAGGCACCTCACATAGAAGAGCTAGAAGGACTTATACCTAGAATATACAACTGTGTACTGGGGCTTTGGGGAGGAGAAAACTGAGAGAGAGGGAGATTGACAACAGAGGTTACCTCATGGTGAATCTTTCCCAGCAAGAAAATAAAAAAAGATAGATTAAAAAATAATTTAGAAGATTAGATTTGGAGTGGGAACCCAGGACATGTATGGTATTGGGTGTGAGTTTGGAAACTGAATCAGCAATGTGGATGGGGCTGATCTTGGGATGTGGAATGGGTATGGCTCTGATGGAGTAATTTGTAGGGCATGGGGCCAGGGAGGAGGTTTAGGCTGAGGTAAGGATGGGGTGGTGGCTGAGACTGGAGATGGGCGTGGTGGGAATTGGGGTGGGTCCTCCTTACCCAGGATGCAGCATCGGGGAGCCATGGCTCTGGAGTGGCTACAGTGGAGTGGAGAGAGGATCAGTTGATCTTGGCAGGTGCTTTTATTCCTCCTGAAAAGCTGGTGATGTCATCGGATTCAAGCCTGGACTGCAGAGACATGCTGGGCCCTGGGGCAGGGTGCCCCGCCACCATCCTCTCCTCCAAATGTCTCCCTCTCATGCCCAGTACGATGGCCTCATTCCCACTCTCCTGGAATCCTAACCCCTCACATCATTCTAGGGGGCCTGTCAGCTCCCTGACCTCACAGCCCCAGCCCAGGGCTCACTAAATGGCAGCTCACAGCATTCTGGTGAGAGACTAGTTTTTACACATTTGAAAATTCCAAGTTGAACAAGATTGGGGAACAGGGGAATATGTGGGGAGGATGCTGAGGTGGCTCCTGAATGAACAGGAAAAGGGCCCTGGAGGACCCCTGGGACCCACAGCACCCAGGGCGCTCTCCCCACCTCCTTCTCTGTCTCTCCACTAATGGTCATTTCCTCAGGAGCACCTGTCCACTTAGCACCTCGTGTGGCCCAGGCTTTGTGTCAGACATGGAGAAAGGAGTGGGGAGCAGGACACTCAGAAGTCACAATTTTCACTGAGTTCATGAGAGAGAGAGAGAATGGTAAGATAATCCATTTGAGTTTGGTTGTTGTGGTCAAGGTCAATGTCAATATTACTCGTCTGTGAAGTTTTGCAGGAGAAATTTCACCACCATCGGTGGATTCCAAAGGCTTTACTCGTTCCCATGGGTGTTCAGAGGGAGATGGAGGAATTTCTCCTGAGAAGACCCGTCTTGGGGTCAGGATGTGAAGACAGAAGGTGAAGGATCCCCTTCCCTGAGGGACACTGTGGGGTCAATTCTGTGGGTCCAGGTCACCCTGTGCAGTCAGGACTGGGAGGCCCCTCGCCCAACTCCTGCAGGACTCCATCCCTCCGGGTCACAGAGACCACCTGGGCATGAACAAGTTTCTCCACAGAGCCTGGAAAGGGTGACCTGTCCCTCATGTCAGCAGCTGTGTCCCTCTACCCCCTCCCTGTTTGGAAAGATCCTGCCTTCTGCGTCTCTGCTCCCCTGAGGGAGCCTCCACACTCGCTCCCCAGACTCCCCTCCACCTGGAGCCCAGGCCCAGACTCAGCTCCCCCATGACATGCACCCGTTCCAGACAGAAACCGGGGCGAGGACCCAGTGAAAGAGGAATGGAGCGTGTCCTGCACTATAGGGGGGAACTGCATCAGTGTCTAGACCCAGCAGAAGTGGGGGATTCAGGGAAACATCGAGGTCAGCTCTGGGTGTGTCCTCGGTGCAAGCGCTGGTCTCTCCCAGTTGGGGACAGGGGTGTCATCACAGCCCAGCTCTGGGATTGTGTCAGAGTTGGCGCTGCTGCCCACATGCTGGGTTTCCCAGAGTGAAACTGGGGAAGTGAGTTTGCCTCTCCAAGCCTCAGTTTCCTTCCCTTTAAAATGGAGACAACCAGGCCCAGCTGACCCGTTGTCTTTTGATCTAACAGAGATGACACAGTGAAGGGCCTGTCAATAAATAGTAGCTGAGGATGAGCTGTGTGCCCAGCCCTCTGCTACATGACCCTGAGGACACAGTGATGACTCAGTAGCAGGTCCTGTCCCATCGTTGGGGGTCACAGACTGTCCTCAGACCATGATGGCTCAGAGAGGTCAGGTTTGGGTTCAGAAAACCCAAGAGCTGTGGGAGCCTGAGAGAGGGGTCATCACTTGTTTCGGGAGTTCAGGGAGAGCTTCCTACAGGAAGGAATGTCTGAGCTAAGATTTCAAGGCTGAGCAAAGAGAGGGTGGAAGGCAGGGCAGAGAGAAGGGGCTAGAGGGGGATACAGGATCAGTCCCTCGTGAGCCTCGGGGAGGACTCAGGTCTTCATCCTCAGTGCACTGGGCACCATGGCTGGGTCCTGACAAGGGGAGGAGAGTTGAGATTTGTGTCTGTGAACATCCCTGCATCTGTGAGCTGTGAGGAGTGTGGACAGGAGAGTTGAGCCTGGAGTAGCAGACCAGAGAAGATCCTGCCATAGCAAAAATCTTTGTGCAGTTACCAGAGTCCCAAATGTCCCCTTTCTCCCATGGGGCAGGGGGATAGCAGCTGCCCTCACAGCCCCACATCTCCCCTGTGTTCTGGCCTCCCTTTTCTTGCAGTTGCACAGCAGAGCAGTGTTTCCCAGTCTGTGGATTGCACCATTTTAGCAGGTTATAGAATCACTCGAGTTGGTCATAAACTATATTAATTTTTTAATTGAAAAATGTAGATTAAGAAAGGGATTAGTATATGCTGCGCAGAATCTTGTCAAATCTTGCTTACGGAAACTTTCCTTCCAGAATGTTGGAAGCCACGTAATCATGTAATACTTGTCTATTGCTTAGTAAACTCATGAATGTGGGCACTCCAGGGAAGGGCTGGTCCCCTCTTTGTTGACTGCTATAGACTCAGCTGCCTCGTCATGTTTTCCAGTTCAGGGCTCATCTCTCACGACTTTGATTCCGTTCATTTTCTGGGATGGCCCCAGGCAGGCCAGGACACAGGCCTGCTTGCCTCTGCCGAAATCTGTGGGGCAGTAGATGCCTGGACAGCAGCAAGGGTGAGGGAGAAAGCACATTCCCCAGGGCAGGGTTGCAGCCATGTCTCTCAACGGAGCTGAGTGAGCAAAGGGCAGGAAGGTAGAGGGAGATCAGGACAGGGCAGGGCGTTCTGTGCTGATGGGAGGGCAGTGGCTGCTCCTGAGATGCGTGGACACAGAGCCACTAACTCACTACATCCTGACCAGTGGACTGTCCAGCCACTGAGAGACACTGTAGGACCTTACTGTCTGGGGACAGCTCTGTCTTCTGTGTGAGAGCCTGGATCTGTGAGGGAGGACCTGGCCTCTTCTGGCTGAAGCCATAATTAGGTGTTGGGATGCTGCTTCTCCTTATGGCTAAAGAAGGTTCTGGCTCTCTTGGCAGTAAGTCTAAGATTCCCAATGGCCATTTGTTTTATTCTCTCATCCTGTTCCCTGGATCCAAGCAAGACATTGACCCAAGGTTCTACTGCCAGTCAGTGACACAGGCTGGAGCAGAGCCGAGGACTCCTGAATCCCAGTCCAGGGGCCTCCGAAACCCCCTGGTCCAAAGCCTCCAGGAAGGACAGCAGGCTGTGCTCTCAGACTCCCCTTGGGGCTGACAGAGCTGGGCCAGTGTGGTTTTTGATCATCAAGGAGAAAGGACCGAATAGATCAAGGGCTTTAGATTTACTTGAACCAGACCAGCCTCCACTCTGCACAAGCAGATGGGAGTCAGAATCCCACTAGAAAGTGAAGACGCTCAGGGAAAGTCCCATTCCAGCAACAGAAGTAATGAAACAGACTGAGTGGGTCAGCACCAGTGGTGTGGACGGTTCCTTCCACTCTCTGGACAACCCCCCGCCCCCCGACACTCAAACGTTCATACTCTTTTTCATGTGTGTGGTAAAATACACATAACATAAAATTTATCATTTTAGCCATTGTCAATTGTACAGTTCAGTGGCATTTATTACAATCAAGATGCTGTTACCATCACCAGAATATTCTCATCACCCCTAAAGAAAACCCCATACTCATTAAGCAATCCCTGCCCATTCCACCCTCCTCCCAGCCCCTGGAAACCACTAATCTGCTTTCTGGCTCAATGTATTTACCTATTTTGGATTTTTCACATACACAGAATGATAGAATATGTGGTTCTTTGTGTCTGGCTTCTTTCACTTATCACGATATTTTCAAGATTCGTCCATGTTGTAATGTATCTGTACTTCATTTCTTATGAGAAATAGTATTTCATTATATGGATATACCACGATTAACTTATCCTTTCATCAATGGATGGACATTTCTCCTTCCCCAGGTTTGGGAATTCTCAGCTCTTATTTCTTTAAAAAAGTTCTATGCTCCTTTTTGCCTCTCTTCTCCCTCTGGAATACCTATAATCCTTATGTTGGATTTCCTAGTTGAGTCAGATATTTCTCGGAGAGTTTCTTCATTTCTTTTTAGTCTTAGTTCTCTTTCCTCCTCCATCTGGAGAATTTCTGCATTGCTGTCCTCAATATTGCTAATTCTTTCCTCCATATTGTCAGCCCTGATGCTTAAGGCTTCCAGATTTGCCTTTCTCTCCTCTATTGTGTTTTTCATGTCTAAGATTTCTGATTGGTTTTTCTTTATAGTTTCAATCTCTTTTGTGAAGAAACTTGATTTCATATAATTGTCTATCTGTGTTTTCTTGTATTTCATTAAGATTTTTTATGATAGCTATTTTGAATTCCCTGTCACTAAGGTTATACATTTTTGTGCTTTCCGGGTGGACTTCAGGGCACTTGTCATTTTCCTTTTGGTCTGGATATTTAATATATTCTTGCATGGTGCCTGTTGGTGTTGGCTTATTTTTCCTCTTAGTGAAAATATATGGTTTCAGTTTCCTTTTGCCACCACTGGATGGGGGTCAAGGGCTGTGTACTCTGGCCTGCCTCAATCGGTGGGTGCTCTACTTGGACCCCCGCTGAGCTGAGGCGTGGCTGATCTGAAGCACAGCTGAGTGGAGGCTGCTGGGTGTGAAGTGTGGGAACAGCTGGAGCTGGGATGTGGGAACAGCTGGGACTAGAGTGCAGCTAGGCCGAAGCAGCTGTGGCTTGGGTGTGGGCAGGTTGAAGCAGCTGCAGCTGAAGCACGGCTGGGCTGAAGAAGCTGGAACTGGAGTGTTTCTGGGCCGAAGTTGCTGGGAACAAGTCAGCTAGAGCCTAAGTGCAGCCAAGCCAAAGCAGCTGGAGCTGGTGGTGGGGGTGTGTGGCAGATGAGCCAAAGGAGCTGGGACCAGGGCGTGGTCAAGCGGATGCAGCTGGGGCCCAGGCACAATCGAGCCAAAGGAGCTGGGGCTGTGGTGCAGAGGATCCAGGGCAGCTCGGGCTGTGGTGTGTTGGGACCTGAGCTGCTGCTGCCTCAGGAGTTGGGGCGCAGCCGCACTGTGCCACTGGTGGGGCCAGGGTGCCTGGGGGCTGGTGCCTCTGGGGTGAGGCATGGGCATGCCATGTGGCTGGTGGGCCCAGGGTGCCTGGGGGCTGCTGCCTCTGGGGGTGGAGTGCAATCACGCTGCCACTGCTTGTGGGGCCCGGGTGCCTGGGGGCCGCTGCCTCTTGGGGCGGGGCTGAGCTGAATCACTGATGTGCTGAAGCATAGGGCAGGTGGGCCAGGTGGGGGAGGGGAGCTTACTTTCACCTCCCAGGTCTCAGAAGTCTCTCTCCTCACTGCCCCTCTCTGCTCTCCTGAGGGGCTAGCTTGTCAAAAGTACCCTTGCAACAGTTTTGCTCCCTCCATATGGGGATTCCCCACAGGCTATGAGGGGTCTTGGACAGCACTGGTTTTCATGCGGGGAGCTGCGCCTCCCCCCACTCTGAGAGCCACGTGGTCTCAGTCTCAGGGTGACAGTTTTTGGGGAAGGAAGGGAGCTCCTCTTACCTCCTTCCACTGCCTCTGGGGATTCCAGCACCTCAGCCCTCAGGTGTACGGCTGCCTGGGTGCTTCAGGTGTCCCCTGTGTTGTGTGAATAGCTTCTGTTGGAATACGAATGTCCTTTTTGTTGTGTCTTAGAGTGGGAGAATTCAAGGGGGAAGGTCACTCCAACATGATGCTGATGTCACTCCCCAGTTAAATTGTTTTGAGTAAAAAATACAAGTGGAAACTCTCCAGCACACACAACAGAGAAGCACCCCACATACAGGAGTAGTCTTGCCTCTGAATGTGAATGGAGAATTTCCAATCAGATACTAGACTGAGGTGGAAGATCCACCACTTGTGGATGCTATGATGACTGAGTGTCCCTTTCCTTGGGGACACATCTCTGCAGTGGCCACATTGTGCACAGGTCCAGGTGACCTTCACTCTCACCAAGTGGTCTGTGCAAAGACAGGTTCCAACTCCCTCTCCCAGAGGGACATAGAAATACAACGAGGAGTGAACTGTAATGCTAAGGAACACAGGGAGATGATGACCTAGAAGATTTCACCAAAAATCCTCTTGAGTCATTAGGTAATCTTGGATCTTTGTTAACTTAAGTCCCACTACTGGAATTTCAGTGCACTCCACTGGCAACCCCATGGACATAGCATATTTTGTGAGACAGAACACTACTAATACAGACGCTCAGTAATTTTTAAAGGGCAGACATCCTGGGAAGTTACGTCCATGGAAGTTTCCCCTGGCCTGAAAATGACCAGCAGGAACAGTGTGGTCCCTGTCCCTCCAGGAGGGGAGGCTCTGGGGCAAATGAGGATGCAGTAGATACAGAGCAAGAGAAGCAGAGGCCAGGGCTGGTGGTCAAGAGACTCAGCACCCGGTGAGACACGGCTGACCCGGCAGCCTGGATGCCAATAAACTGGGCCTAAACAAACCCGTTAGAGGGAGACGTCGTGCAACCTGGGCAAGATGAGGACAAAGAATGGCCAAGTTTCTAGAACTCGACCTAACAGCTGGATCCACGATTATCACTGGGAGACAGACGGGGGCATCGTGGAGAACTTCATGCCCTTAGAGTGAACATTCAGGTCAAGAAGAGATTGTTGATCACCAAAGAAAGAATGACACAAGTATCTCCGACAAAATATTCATTACCAATTTATGTCCCCAATGGGTTAGATAACTATACCTTTCTGGCCATAACAGTTAAATAGAAACTTGAATATTTTATGCTTATAAGACAAAAGACCAACATTGTATGATTCTACTCACTGGTGATTTCCAGAAAAGACAAATCGACAGAGGGGGAAAGTAGATTAATGGTTGCCAGAGGATTGTCGATGGGGAGAATTTGTAGTGACTGCTAACAGTTATGGAATTTCTTTTTGTGGTGATGGGAATTTTCTGGAATTAGATAGTGGTGATGGTTCCACAACATTCTACATATGCTAAAAAAAAAAAAAAAAAACCAAAGCACTGAGTTGTAAATGTTAAAAAGATTTAAGGGGTAGATTGTATGTTATGTGAATGTTATAGCAATAAAAGTAATAATTAAAAAATCTGATTTATGAAAATAAAAATGTTTCTCAAAGTGAGGCAAGGCAGTTACACTTTAATGGTCCCAAAGGAAAACTGAACCAACTTGAGCACACCTGCACATTTTTAAAAACCTGGTTCACAGTGTATACACACTTCTGTATCTAGTTTGTTTTCCTAAATGTTATATTATGGACATTTTTCCTTTCATTAAAATATCTTTGAAATCTACAAAAAAAAGTAAAAATAAGGACATTGGCTAAATAAATCTTGGTACGTCCAGATCCTGCAATAATACTCTGCCATCGGAAAGTTTGAGACGATTCTATGGGTTTTCACACAAAAATATTTCAAATTATTATGTGAAAAAAAGGAAAAGAATGAGGTATTTATATGAGGATATTAAAACAAACAGCGAAAAGTTCATTTTGCAACAAGTACTTACCTAATGTTCAATATATTTCTGGCATTGTTCATAATCTTTTAAAAATAAAGATTGATGTGATGTGGTTTTCATCTCCATTTTGCAAATGAGGAAACTGAGGCACAGAGGGCATCCCTCACCCACGGTCACGCAGTGAGTGGCAAGGTCAGGGTCTCGACCGGGCACCTCAGCTGCAGACGGCCTGCTCCCCTGCACCTCTGCCTCCATTGTGGCCATGCAGATATGCTTTCATAAACACAGAAAGTTCTGGAAGGTCATCACAGAGGTTAAAGTGTACTTGCTGAGGGCAGGAAAAGAAAGGCTAAGACTGGGAGAGGAGCTTTGCTTTCCATTGGATTTCTTTCTATGATATTTAGATTTACAAAGAGCACTTTGCAACATATGTAAAACAACAGAAAACCTCAGCTATGCCAAGATAAAAAGAATCTAAGAATAAAAAATACAAAAACTAAATATAAAACATGAAATCAGATTACAAAATAAAAATGAAGTCTTTGGATGAAAATATGGAAAAATCCCCTATTTTATGAAAAAAAGGAGTTATCCAATGACAGCAAGTAAACCTGACATCACAGAGTCACACAGTTTCCAGTCAGTATTTGCTATCACATTTCTAACGTGAAATGTTTTCAATGAATATTTTGTGGAAACTTTTTAAGTGTTTAGTGAAAAGTTTTAATGCAAAACTCGTCTAATGGACAAAAGTACGAATGTGAACATGGAACCATGATCCTTGAGGAACTTCAAGGGTCTCAGGCTCCCCTGACTCCCACTGGGGACTGAGACATAAGGGAAAAATTACTGGCAGCCATCCCTTAAGTCTATCCCACAAAAATTAATTGGTCTTATTTTTAAAATTGTAAACAGCAGGGGGATGAAACCGTGGCTAACTACGGCCATGGACGGAGACGACGTGGAAGGAGCTCTCAGGGCAAGAACTGACTCCCCCAACAGCCTCTGCTTGGCCACAAGTTTTGGAAATGGTTTCAGATCAGAGCTTCATGACTCATTACCAAAAAAATAACATGAATTTGCAAATTACAGACAAGTCTGAGCTCCAGACATGCTCTGACATGAAGACAGTATTTCCAATAAATTAGAAAATATACAATGCATGCTTATGGCACTGTGACTAAAACAATGAGAAAACACTGAAAAATTTAATACATGGCAAGCTCCCCACTCCTGGGCTCCTGTGGGTCTGGACACTTGCCCACGTTGTGAGGAGAAAGGGCACTGGGCTGTGACTGCCCCAGCCTCGAAGGAGGGAAGAAACCCAAGCCCCCCGACCCCAGGGCAAAATCATTGACTCTCCTCCCAGGAAGTGAATGTCCAAGGACCTCAACTGCCCCAAAACTGACAAGGGGACTTAACCCTACAAGATGAAGGGCACCCACCATGTTTCTTACTAATCATTGGGCAACACATTCTCCCTGAACACCACCTTGTTTCCTGCACCCTTCCTTGGCATCATCAGATGTTACCAGCGCTGGGTTTTGATCATTTCCCTCATGATTTGCCCCTTTCTCAACTACAGCAGGTCTTTCAGTTGTCATTGGTGATGGGTGCCAGAATAGATGTTCTTCTCTGAGGAGGTCGCTGTGTTCCTAAGAAACTCAAAAGAACAAAGTCATCATCTATCATTCAGAGGTAGACATGTCAGCTAAGATTATTTCCCAGAGGGTAGCTATTTATCTCCTAGGCTAAGTGCAAGGTAAAACATACAGCCTGGGTCAGTTAGTCAGAGGTTATTCTAAGTTACAACATGGCTTCCCTCATGTCAACATTGCTTCAGGCCAGTATCACTACCTCTGGAGAGAGGATGGGAACTTCCAGGCTTGACGTGCCATGACTACTCAACACACCCTTTGGAATATTAAGCCCTGCCGTATGATAAATGAGGTGAAATGGTTGAGTAATTCACTCTCACTCTGGCTTGTGAAAGAGCAGAAGTAATGAAGGTAAACATCTACAGTGACAGCCTCTATGGCTTTGGGGTCGTACACGATGTGGGTATATTATGGAAACAGAGGGGATTTATGACAGCAGCCAGAATCCCAGTGAAGAATGGAGACCCAACTGCAGCAATTTCTGAGGTACTGTTAATACCCCTGTAAGTGAGGCCATCTTGTTACACTAAATGGCCCCATCCCCTCCTCTGTGTGACTACTCACTGTTCTGCACATACTCTAAAAAATTCACATGCTCTCCTGATTTATGGTGTCCACTTCAGCATGTACTCCCCAATAGCCTGATAAATTAAAATTTTGTTCTATGAGGGTCTCTCCAGGAACAGGCTGGCCACTGGCGGGCAACACACCTACAAGGTATCCATCACAGGGGAATGGAACAATGTGATGCCTGGAGCCTGTCGTGCCTGGAGACCAACATCCCTGGACCCCCTCTTTCCTTCCCATTTTCCCTATATAACTGCCTGAAGATTCTGTAATCTTTGAAGATGGGTCTTTGAGACATTAGTCACCTGTCTTCTGATTTGCAGGCTAATCTAATTAAACTTCATTTCTTGATCTCTAACTTGTAATTAATTGGCTCAGATCATGGTGAGCAGAGCAGGCCCATTGCTCAGTATTAAATTCCGGCACCCCGGGTGGGACGAGCCTCTGCCCGTGGCTAGTTGACTTGGAGGAAGCTGTTTTGGGATTTTTCCCTGCAGCTGCCAGGCGGCTTTTTTCCTTTTTTGTTTTCCCACCTGGGGAATTCCCTTTGTGGCTTCCTCACTTGCCGACTGCCTCTAAAGCTTCAGTGATCCGGAAATGAAGGACTGGACCCTAAGCTGACGAGCTTGCATCTGCAGCTAGGTGAGTCGTCCAGAGTGCACCTCCTGGGTACTGTCTTCCTTTTTCCTTGTCTGGGGGCCTTGGGCAGGCCAAGGTCCATCTGGTTTAGGTGTCGTTGTTTAGGGATCGAGGAAGGTAGAGACTGCCTAGTATATTATCTGGAATATTGGTCTCTGGTTTGTCTGTGGTGCACATGCCTGTGTGGTCTGTTCTCCTGTTGAGGGTGTGTGTTGTTCCACTAGTCTGTGTGCCAGTTTCTCTCTGTGTCAGAATCCCTCAGCACACTTCCAGTGCTTCTTACGTCATCTGTGGGGACGTGAAGTTTGCACCCTTTTCTGTCAAGTGTCAAGCCAGAATTGCACCCCTCAGTGTAGGCTCTGCTGTTTGTATGTTAACAAAAGCCAAGAGAGCACAGCCTGACCATCGTTTCCCCCTTCTTTGTGTGTCTTGTCTGGCACCTTCTTTGCTGTCATTGTGGGGAAGTTAGGTTTGGACTTAGAGTAAGCTGGACTTGGACTTGCTGCAAAATAGAGACTTTCCACCAGGCACCTGATGTCCTACACTGGCGTGGGGAACTTAGACCTTACCTCTTGCCTCTTTGGCTTGTTTACCAGTGGTGTGAGAACTGTACGCTTGGGTGGAATGGGATTTGGATAAGTCCCATAGTTATCTGGACACTCGGAGTCAAGCCCTGCATCCTTCTCTGGGTCCATTAATTGTCTGACACAAACTTTATCGCCATGGGCACCACTCCGTCTGTTCCAAAAAATGGCCCGTCACAGTGCATGCTGGCTAATTGAGCTGATTTCAGTTATGAGCCCATGACAAAGAAAAGGATGATCTGGGGCTGGCCTCAGGGCGTAACGGTTAAGTGCGCGTGCTCCGATGCTGGCGGCCTGGGTTCGGATACCAGGCATGCACCAACGCACCACTTGTCAGGCCATGCTGTGGTGGCGCCCCATATAAACTGGAGGAAGATGGGCATGGGTGTTTTCTCAGGGCCAGTCTTCCTCAGCAAAAAGAGGAGGATTGGCGTGGATGCTAGCTCAGGGCTGATCTTCCTCACAAAAAAAAAAAGAAAGAAAAGGATGATCTTTTACTATAATGTAGCCTGGCCCCAGTATACACTGGGCTCAGGAGAAAAGTGGCTCCCAAATGGGTCACTCAATTATGATGCCATCTTGCAGCTAACATTGTTGTGCAAGAAGGAAAGAAAGAAAGACAAAATCTCTTATGTTTAAGCCTTTATGCTGCTATGTCTAGATCGGGGAAGAGGGTACAATGGACCAAGCAGTCCCCAGCCTCCTCCTCCTCCCCCTCCCCTTTGCCAGGCCCTTGGCTTGTCTGGGGGGAAATGCCTGAAGGATTGCCAGGTCTCAGAGAGGGACTCTGCTTCTCGAACCCAGCAAGGGACGCAATTCGGTCAGGGGGCCCTTCCCGGAGCGGGGCAATTTCCACTGTGACAATATCCCATAGGCATAAATGGACAAGGGCAACTGGCTGGCTTCATTTGGATGCAGTCTCCTTTCTCTACCCTGGTTCTTTTTAACTGGAAAATTTGTATATGCCTGAATGCCCTGTTCTCCTCCTGGGACCAAACCTTCTGTGTAAACTCAATGTTCAAGTGATTTTTGCTCCAGGCCAGCTAGACGTTCAGATGCCCCTGGAACAATCATCCTTGTGGTTCCAGATGGCCCTGCCAAGTGTTCAGACACCACTGCCAGACCCGCTGTCACCCGAAAACTTCAAGGAGGTAAGACAGGACCTATGGGCAAAAGGGAAGCCTGGGAAAGCAAAGGATGTCCAGCCAATACATATAGCCTGAAACCATATCTGTTAAAACAAGAGGCTTAAAAGGGCATTCAACCAGTGCTGCAGAAATTCCTGGCGGCAAAATTAATCAGACCTGCCCAGTCACCACATAATACTCCTATTCTCCGGGTCAAAAAATAAATAAAAACATTCAGAGAAATATCCATTTGTTTAGGACCTTCGTGTCATAAATAAGGTGGTTCAGGGCCTGCACCCTGTGGCGCCCAGCCCTTACTCCTTGCTAACCAACATTCCAGGTGAATACGGCTGGTTTTCAGTTTTGGACGTAAAGAATGCATTCTTCTGCATACTGCTCAAAGAATCACAACAACTCTTAGCCTTTGAGTGGCCTGACCCAGACACTCAGGCCACTCAAAAATATTGCTGGACAGTGCTCCTCCAGGGCTTCAAAAACTCTCCTACGCTATGTGGGGAAGCCCTAGTTAAAGACTAGAGCCACTTACAATAACAAGGAGGATTGTTGGTACAGTACGTGGATGACTTGCTGATAGTGAGCCCCACTTATGAGCAATGTCTGGACAACACAAGAAAGACCTTCAATCATTTGGCTGAATGTGGGTACAAGGTCTCAAAAAAAAAAAAAAGCACAGATCTGCAAACAAAATTTACATACGTAGGTTTGACATTATCAGAAGGCCAGAGGGAACTGCTTCCAGACCAATAAAGGGCTAGAGCATCCCTGACCCTCCCACCACCCTGCAACAGCGACGAGGATTCTTGGGCATGGCTGGTTTCTGAAAACCCCTCTATAGGGTTCTAAAAAGGCTGGACTGGCAGCCACCAGAATGGACAAAGGAGTCTCAGGTAGACTTTGATACAATCAGGGCAAAGTTAATTTCAGCCCCAGCTTTGGGACTTCCCAACTTGGACAAGCCCTTCAGTCTATATGTACATGAAAGGCAGAGAATAAACTTGGGGGCTTTAGTTCAAAAACTGGGCAGGACCCCCTGGCCAATGGCTTATTTTTCCAAGTAATTAGATCAGACTGTCAAAGACTAGCCCCCTGCCTCAGGGCAGTGGCTGCTACCTGCAACATACAGCAGGAAGCTGAAAAATTCACCCTGGGCCAACTCACCACCGTATATGTGCCACATCAAGTACTCACATTATTGGAGTAAAAAGGGGGATTCTGGCTCACTTCAGAATGGATGGACAAATACCAGGCCATCCTTTTGGAAAATCCAAATGTATAGATGCAAGTATCATCCTCCCTAAACCCAGCCACCTTACTCCCTGATGAGACATCAGAAGCCTTAGAACATGACTGCTTACAAGTTATGGGGACAGTGTCCTCTAGGTGACCTGATTTGTTGGACTGTCTGCTGGAAGAACTGGACTTGGAACTCTCCACAGACCACAACAGCCTCACGGATCAAGGTAAGAGATGCACGGGATATAAGGTTAGAACTTCACAGGAGACTTTAGAGGCTAACACCCTACCCCCAGGAAGCTTGGCTCAAAAGGCAGAAATCATCACCCTCAGTCAAGCTCTACATCTAGCTCAATGGAAAAAAGTAAATATATACAAAGTTTCCTGTTATGGCTTTGCTGTAGTGCATACTCATGGGACAATCTGGAAGGAAAGGGATCTCTTAACAGGAGCAAAAAAGGAAATCAGACATGGCCCTAAAAGTCTTAAAACTGCTTGGTGCTATTAATGAGCCTGCCCATGGAGCTAGCATGCATTGCCCTGGCCCCCAGAGGGAGAATCTATTGGGTCCAGAAATACATCATAGGGCCACACCTCTAAACGACTATGCAAGAGGTGACTAAAAATTGTGCCACCTCTGCAAAGAACAACCCCAAGACCACTTCCACTCCCCTACATCTGGGCACTCAGCATAAAGCAAACTGGCCTACTAAAGACTGGCAAATACACTTTACCCAGATGCATGGGCAACAGGGACTTTCAGGTTTTTGTTAGTGTTTGTGGACACCTTCACTGGGTGGGTAAAAGCCTTTCCCACTAGGACTGAGAAAACATCAGAAGTCACTCCCATGTTGCTAAAAAAAAATCTCCCGTAGGTTTGGTCTGCCTAATACCTTACAGAATGTTAGTGGACCAGTGTTTGTCTCCCAAATAACCCAACAAGTATCCAGAAGCTTAGACATCTGATGAATACTACACTCAGCTTGGACACTTCAGTCAACTGAAAAAAAATGCAAAGAAAAATCACACCATAAAAAAAAATAACCAAAATCGGTCAGGAACACAACTCCCTTGGGGTAAGGTGCTGGCTCTTGCCCTGCTAAGGGTTAGAGTAGCTCCCTGAAGTGGACTTAAGTTGAGTCCTTTTAAAATTCTATATGGGAAATCCTTCAGCCATGTTCCCTGGGATTGAATCTCTGGACGTTTTAAGGAACGTTATGATTACGAATTATGATAAATCATTAAGCTCTGTATTAACTTCTGTCCATGAGTTTGCTCCTCGTAGGTCTGCATATCCACCTGATGTCCCTCCACATGGCTTCTGATCTGGTGATCATGTTTTACTGAAAACTTGGAAAGACCAGGGACCCGAAAACCAGTTGTCATCCAAGTGGATGGGCCCTTTTATGTGGTGAGAAGAAGATTTGGGTGAATTCTTCTATTCTTCTGAGATTCCCCAAAATACCCTGAGGTTCTTTGCACTTGTCAGGGAAGTGACCTTCTTTACTCACCTGGCAGGGCTTCTGGGAACCCTGTAAACAAGGTACCAGGCCAATATTTTCAAGGGGCTTTATTTCATAAAGTGAGTCTTTCTCCCTTAGTGATCTGGTCATATCTGAGTCTATGCATGTTTCTCTCAAATGTAACATTGCAGTCAAAGCTCTGGTAACATCACCAGTGTTTCCAATTGTGTCTCATTATAAGGAGAACAGATTCTTATTGATCTTATGCAAATAACTATATTGCCATGTGTATAAGAATAGTCACTCACTACGAGTTTCTAATTTCTGGAGGCATCAGGTAGAGAGAAAAAGATAAATGTTTCAATTCTGCTCACAAAGATGTAATTTGCAAACTGCTATAAGCCATAGTTAGCTTAAGAGAAAAGAGGAAAAGGTTTTCTTAAATCTGAAAAAACAAAACATTAAAAAATCAGCAATGTTTCAAATAAAAAGTCATAAAAATTATAATCATCCCATCAGTTCATTTAGTCCCATAACTCTTTATCTTTTGTTAGTGGTTTCATGAAGTCATCAGTTTCTCTGTTAGAGTTCTATAATTTCCCACTTAGTTCAGTTTTATGATCCAAAAGTTCATCAGAAATCAGTATTCTAGAGTAAGTGTCAGAGTCCTTTCCATGAATCTCTCTGAAAATGAGGACATGCCTATTTCAATCAAACCAACAAACTTAAACAATCTTTCATTTACCAAAGATCATTTACTTTAAACCAGTGAAATAGAGTTCTTAATTTAGGCCATACCATCTGGAGGTAGAAAAATATCTCACACTGTATGGGCTCAGGCAACCCTATTGACTTCCTTTAGTACGCTTAATTAACATTATCCGAAGGGCAGATTTATATGCTGTTTTACCCTATCAATACTGGGGGAATGTTCCCCCAGTGAGACACAATGTCTATCCCCACAGTACAATTTATAATACAATTATGCAAAAGAGCTGTAGTCACTTAATTCCATCAACTCTTCTACCTCCATTCATAGCTTTCATTAGCACTTCATCGAAACATGTTGGGCTTATAATATTGGGTCGGAGGAGCATTCCCACCAGCACATAGTGTCCATTTTCATAACACACTCAGGCAAAGTTGATATACTCTCTTTATAAAAAATTAGCTCAAACATTCCAACCTTTATACTCTTATCAACACTTATACTTTTACATTTTTTTCAATTTAATTGTAGCCTGAGTCAGAGTCTTAAGGCTAGTCATTATTTTTTTGTATTTCCTTTTTAGTTTGGTCTTTTCATAGGTACCAATAAAAGAATTATGACGAGAGCTCTCTAAAGATTTTTCCAATTTAGAAGTTTTTCCAATTTAAGGATCCATCATCTGGCAGTGTTCTCTGGAGTCTAAAGGATATTGTGGCCATGTGATGTTATAAAAGAATATCACCATTTTCCTTTTTCATGGGCTCATAGCTAAAAGTCACCCAATTTTGGAGAATGTAACCCGTGGGGCTAGAGGTGGGGATCGATTTAGTGTTCCCCATAGCTGACTACACACAAGATAAATGCACTCACACAAAGATAGAATCTGACTCTTGACAAATGCAAAACCAAAAGTAGACCCAAGTCCAGTGCGTTTCTGCACTCCAAGCAAGCATATTGCTGAGGGTGCCTGACACCAGCGGGAAGGAGGGAGCAGCAGGGGAAGGCCCCGGGGTAAACAAGCCTGGGAAGTTGCTGGGGGGCTACTGATCACTGAAACCCTAACCAAAGCCAACCAGCCACAGGCACAAGAATCTGGGCTGGCTCACCAAAATTGATACTGAACCTCTTAATCACCAGTTTTTGTGCCTGGTGTGCAGTAAGCCAATCATGGAGACATCAGTGCTTGGAGATGGACAAAGCTTTATTCGAATTGGCCAAAACTAGAAGGTGGGAGGATAGGTTCTCTCAAATCTGCCTTAACAAGAGAAGAAAGCAGCAGGGGGTTTTAAGGAGCTAAGGGGCTTGGCAGGAGGAGTTTCAGAGAAATGAAGGGGTCACTCCCAATGAACCCCTGGGCTATCTAACTTCTGGACATCAAGGGCAGCTGGGGGTTGGTTATCTGGTGGTGGTAACTTCCTTGAAGGCATTCTCCTTCTGTAAAACAAGCTCATAAATCCTTGTGACCTTTGAGTCACCCCTCAGGTTAAACAAGAAAACAGCAAATTGACAAGATGAACTTCTTTTCATAAGAAGGTGGAAAGGTAAATCATATTGAATATTTACAGTAACCCGCAGGTACCCGGCTTCATATTGATTCCCTCTCCATCTTTATTATTTGTGTGTTTTCTGGCAGTTTATTTGGTAAAGAAACAAAGTGGTTTCTCCTGTAGTTTTCCAGAAAGACTGTGCCTTTGCCGAGGACCTGTCCACCATGTGGTTGAATATGATTCTTTGTTCCCAGTCAATTGCTTTCTCTTTACAGTAAATTGATGTTGGAGGGACATCAGGGGTAGCACTCTGTACTTCCACCAGGAGGCGCACAACATCCAGCTGTCTCCCTGTGGCCATGCAGTGGCCCTTGATGGTTACTGCTGAGATCCATTCATTCATTAGGGTCACAAAGCGGTGATAATGTAATTCTGCCTTTGTTTTTCTATCTTTATTATTTGGACTACTTCTGCACAAAAAACACCTCTCTTTCCCAACTAAGTGAATATCATGAGGTCCCGGTCTTATGTGAATTTGAAAGGCAGGATAAATGGTTGAGTCTTTCTGTTTTTTTCTTTTTTTTAGCCAAATTTCATAATACACATCTGGTATGCTCATCCTGCAAACAAGAAGACGGCTTGTCAGTGGCGGCCTGGAGGCGTAGAGGTCAAGTTCGAGTGCCCCAGTTCGGAGGCCTGGAGTTCACAGTTTCAGGTCCCAACGGGGACCTACATACTGCTCATCAAGCCATGCTGTGGCAGGCGTCCCACATGCAAAGTAGAGGAAGATGGGCACGGATGTTAGCCCAGGGCCAATCTTCCTGAGTAAAAAGAGGAGGACTGGCACAAGTGTTAGCTCAGGGCTAATCTTCCTCACACACACACACAAAAAACATTCAGCTTGTCTATTCTTCTCCTGTTCCTGGAGGAAAGAAATGTTAAAGAACAAAATCCAAGTGAGTAAATTTTAAAGATCTTACCGGCTTCATTCAACAACTCATGAACTGGGCAGCAACCAGTCTAGCAGATAGAAAGGAGCTCTGAAGAGCTGTCCAAGGCAAGGGATTTTTAGGCAGAAGGGAGCAGGAACAGGGAAGTTATGTTAGGCAAAAAGGCAGCTTGGTTATTGCAAGGTCACCTTCCTTTGGGGGATGGCAGGGGTCTATCAGGCAGATGACCTGACTAGTGCTGAACAGATTCCTGGTTGAGGGGTTTAAAATCCATTTCTGGGAGAGCTGAAACGGTCACTGAATAAAATTTTGCATTGGTGATGACGTGGGGCTTAGCATAAGGAACTCTGGAGCCTGTTGGCTTTTTATTTTTTTTTAATTTAATTTAATTTTATTTTTCTCCCAAAGCCACAGTAGATAGTTGTATGTCATAGTTGCACATCCTTCTAGTTGCTGTATGTGGGACGCGGCCTCAGCATGGCCAGAGAAGCAGTGCCTCGGTGCACGCCCGGGATCCGAACCCGGGCCACCAGCAGCAGAGTGCGTCAACTTCTCCACTAAGCCATGGGACCGGCCCCAAAATAGTTTGGAAATTTCTTTTTTTTTTTTTTTTTTGTGAGGAAGAGTGGCCCTGAGCTAACATCTGCCAATCCTCCTCTTTTTGCTGAGGAAGACTGGCCCTGGGCTAACATCCATGCCCATCTTCCTCCACTTTATATGGGACGCTGCCACAGCATGGCTTGACAAGCGGTGCATCGGAGCATGCCCAGGATCCGAACCTGTGAACCCCGGGCCGCCAAAGCAGAGCACGCGCACTTAACCACTGCGCCACCTGGCCAGCCCCTGTTGCCTTGTTTTTAACAGGAGAGATCTGTCTCCACTCACCACCCAGAGAAGAACCAGACCCATTCTCCTCCATTTCCCATGTGTTTCTCACCTGGGCTCTCACATACTCTGTGTGCTTCCTTGTCTAGGCTTCGACCACCACCAAATACAACACAGCAGCGACAGTGGACACAGCGAGAGGAGCCGCAGCAGGAGCAGCCGCACAGGAAGCCCTCTGACCTTCACGCCCTGGAGGTCACCATGAAATGGGCTTCGATTATACCCAGTGAGCCCTTTTGCACATGAGAATCGTATACCAACTCTGCCTCCAGCTCCCTGGACCCCGAGGGCTCCCCTGGTTCCTCACCAGAGACTGCAGGGACCGTGGTGTTCAGCCCGCAGTGTCCCACGTGGCAGGCGAACCTCTGCTCCTCTCCAGGGGGGATCCAAGTGGCCACCCAGGTCTGGTAGGTCCCGTCCCCACTGGGCAGGTTGGCCCCAGGCCCAAAGCTGCCCTGGTGCATGGGCTCCCCATCCCGAAGCCAGGTCAGTGTGGCACCCCGAGGATAGAAGCTAAAAGCCCAGCACCTCAGGAGGACCTGGCCCACCAGGTTCTTACTGCGGGTCACAGTCACTGACGGGGGATCTGGGGGGAGACAAAGCACTGGTCAGTGAGGCCAAGGACGCTCCCTCCTTCCACTGCAGGGAAACCAAGAGCAGGAACCAGCCAGCCCTTAGAAATGACCCTTGCACATTTGCCCCCAGCCACCACTCCAAGGGGGCTACGTCCCCAGTGGAGAGAGGACTGTGGGAGGACCCCACGCTGCTCCAATAGCCCCAGGACCCTCCAAGGGTGTCAGGCCCTCACCCACCTGGAGAGCCTGAAAGGAGACAAACTCCCTGCTCTCAGGGGCCATCGCATCCACCTGAGGATGCTCAGCACACGGTTTGGAAGAATTTTCAGGCACTGATGGGACAGAGGGGCTGCTCTGCTCTACAGGGAGTGAGAATCAGACCTCAGTGATGTACCTCCTTCCTCCCCAACAGAATCAGCTCCACATGCTCCAGGGGGCGATGGAGGGACTGTCCACAAGGATGGCCAGCTGGCCCTGCAGTCCGATTCTTTCATCCTGGGCCTTACATTCCAGGATGTAAGGAGACTTCTGGATGATTATAGATATTTTCATACCCACCCCACAAAACACAGACACATACCAGTATTTACTCTTTCTTTTCATTTTCTGTCACAGACGTAGATGAGGAGGAAACTTTAAAGATTTTATTTATTTATTTTTTTCCCCCCAAAGCCCCAGTAGATAGTTGTGTGTCACAGCTGCACATCCTTCTAGTTGCTGTATGTGGGACGCGGCCTCAGCATGGCCAGAGAAGCAGCGCGTCAGTGCGAGCCCAGGATCCGAACCCGGGTCGCCAGCAGTGGAGCGCGCTCACTTAACCACCAAGCCACGGGGCCGGCCCAGGAGGAAACTTTAAACTAGACTTTTCTAAAAGTGGAAGCAGAATAAAAGTGGGATGACCCTGGTAATATGATTCTGGGTGGTTTGGATGTGAATATGTGACCCTTGCTCCAGAGCTGGAATTTTCTTTTCTATCTTGGCTCCCAGCCAGGTTGGCCTCATCTTAGGGCCTCCACCAAGGAGTTGAAACCTAGATGTCTCCCCACTCAAAGTCCACATCCCAGAGAATGAGGAGAAAAAAGGAGAGAAAAGGTTTCCTTTTCCTGACTGCCTGGGGCCTGAGGTCTGAGATCCGGGCCCACATCCTGGGACTCTCCAATTCTCCAGCTGATTGACCAGCAATGCGTCCAGAGGAGACCCCTCACCCACCCACATGGGTTTGCCTCTCAGACAATTTAGTCAGAACTCAGCACCTAACCTAAGGCCAGGGCAGGACAGCCACTCAGAGAACAGCAGGAAAGTTCTCTTCCTTGTAGGAACCAGGGGCAGACTCAGTGGGTTGACCCTCCCAACCAGGTCAGTACCTCTATTCTCCAGGAGGCCCCTCCAGGAGCCCAGGTATCTCCAGAGTTGGGCAGGACAAGTCACACTCAGGAAAATCTTAATGGGATCAGCCCTGGGGCCTTGGGTCTCCCAGAGCTTCTTGATGTGCTGGGCTGAGGGCGTGGCCACCGTCCATGGGAGGGTCTCTGAGTCGAAGGTGAGGAAGTCCTGATCTTGCCCGTTGTAGCCCAAGCGCCATAAGCCTCTAACAGTGAGGTCTCCCTGGAGCTCACAGCCCAATGTGGCCTGGAGGGAGTGAAGGCCTGGCCCACCCCAGGCAGTACCTGTCACCTCACTGTCCCAGAACCTCTCCACCCAACAGGACTCCCGCCCAGAGGGATATGTCGTCTCCTCCACCCACATCTGAGGAACCTGGTGCAGTCTCAGGGGGCCCTCATCTCTCTGTGCAATTCCAGCCTTGCTGTGCCCTCCCCTCCCCCAGCTGCAGGATAAACAGGGCAGGGACCAGACTCGGACCCACGTGCCCCTGGCCCTACCCACACTCACCTGGGCCCTGGCCCTGCTGACCTATGATCTCTGTCAGCATCTGTCTGAGCTGCCGCTCCTTCTCCTTCAGGTCCTTGGTCTCTCTCTCCCAGGTCTCAGCTCCCAGGTCCATCTTGATCCCTAGACCCCGGGGCTCTGCCCTCTGGCTCTCGCCATCATAGCACAGGAAGAGCTCATCATCAAAGTACCCCAGGGCCAGCAACTGGGGCTTCCCAGGCCTGTCCAGGGACAGGGCCATGAGGTCGTAGCGGAGAGTGTGGGTTCCTGAGGGAGGAGGACACGTGGGTGATTCGCAGACCAATTCAAGGTTTCTTTTCTTTTTTTTTTTTTTTTTTTAATTTTTTGTTTATTGCAGTAACATTGGTTTATAACATAGTAAAAATTTCAGGTGTACATCATTGTACTTCTATTTCTGCATAGATTACATCATGTTCACCACCAAAATACTAATTACAACCCATCACCACACACATGTACCGAAAAATATGGAACGCTTCACGAATTTGCATGTCATCCTTGCGCAGGGGCCATGCTAATCTTCTCTGTATCGTTCCAATTTTAGTATATGTGCTGCCGAAGCGAGCACCAATTCAAGGTTTCTAACAGCTGCCTCTGTCTTGAGTTATTTAAATCAGGCTACTCTGTCCTGACCCATCCCAGAGGGGAGTGCAAGGAACCAAGCAGAGTGCTTTGTGGTGGACAGGATGAGAGGAAGAGAGGGTCAGGCAAAAAGACTAGGGTGGAAAGAGATAAGAGAGCCGTTAAGACGTGGAAGAGAAAGCAGAAGTATATTTGGGCAGAGAGAGAAGCAGACACGACTGAGAGATCACAGCTGCACAGGGCAGGAAACTCCGAGCCTCCGTGGGAAATTTCCCATGGCCTTCTAGACCCAGAAGAGAAGAACTGCCAGGCTCTCAGCTGAAACCTCTGAAGGCCACAGCGCCAGTTTCGGAATCCTCCTAGAACTGTGACCTTGTGCTGACCCAGGTCCATCCTGATTCAATTGAGGCCATAAGGCCCTTATATATTCTACCGAACCAAGGAAAAGAATAAACTTTTCCTGGGCAGAAAATGACATCAACTGAAGCCAAGACGGGTGTATTGTATGTAACGTCCAGGATTCAACGTGAATTTGTTGACCTCCAAAGATGAGGGGATACAAGACTGGTAATCAAGAAATGGAGAAGATCCCAGAGAATTGGAGCCGACTTTCAAATGATCCCGATGTTGCTATTAGCAGAAAAAATTTTAATATTAATATGTTTAAGAAAATGGGCAAAGTATTTGAAAGGAAAGAGGATTTCACCAGAGAACTGAAATGTATAAAAATAAAATGGGAATTCTAGGAATGAAATACACGATATCTGAAGTTTTGAACTCACTGGATGGGATCTGCAGCAGATGAGACAGAGAAAAACAGGGTTAGTGAGCTGGAGGATGGGAAAATGGAATATACAAAACAGAAGCTTAGAGAAATATGAATGGAGAAAAAGGGAAAGTTAAGCATAAGTGACATGTGCGACCCTCTCATCTGTATCACTGGAGTTTCAGGAGAGAAGAGAGAAAATGCAACACTGGCATTATTCAAGGACATAATAGCCAAGAATTGTCCAGAACAAATGAAAGACATCAAAACGAGGTTCAGGAAGCTCTCAGCTTTAAGCAGGATAAACAGAAACAAAGCCACCTGAGAACATCATGGCCAAAATATTGAACAGTCGAGACAGAGAGAAACATTGCAATTCAAAACACCCAGAGAAAATAAGACATGTTACTTTTAGGGAGCATTTTATAAGGCCGTCAGAGCTGACTCCTCAACAGAAATGATGGAAAGCAGAACACAGTGAAACGACATCTTCCAAGTGCTGAAATAAAATCATTACCAACTTACAAATCTATAGCCAGAAAAAATACTATAGTGGAAGGAAGTCAGAACAAAGATGGTTTAAGAAAAAAAATGTGCACAGTCGCTGCTATCAGGTCTGCACTAAAGGAAAAGCCAATGGGAGCTCTTCAGGCAGAGCAGATGTTATCCCAGACTGAAAGAAGCAAATGCAGGCAGTCCAGGCCCCTGGGTCTGAACCTGCGAACACCGGGCCGCTGAAGTGGAGCTGACGCACTTAAACGCTGGTGGACATGTACCCACCAACCATCCTGAAGCTGAGGAATCCTCACCACAGAGCTACACACATGATCTTTGCCTTATTTTTAATGCAAAGATCTCTGCAGGAAGAGCTTATGCCTCATTATGAGGAAGCACGTTTTCCAATTGAGCCTGCACAAGCAAATACCCACCTCTCCCTTTTGAATGTTCATTTCCCAACTGAAATAAAAGTTCCTGCTTTTAGTTTTAAAAAGTTCCTGCTTTTACCCCTTTGTTCAGGGATACCATGACTTTGGAAATGATTCATCATGGCCTCCTATTTGCTGCAAATACACTGTACTTTGTGAGACAACTTCCACTGGTGTAGAGTCTTATTTAACTCACCAGGAGGTGAGCCCACTTGGTTAGCTAACAAGAGCACCCCAGATATGTTTCATAAAGCCGGCACAAACCTGATGACCCCCAAGACCCTCACCTGCCTCCCTGCTAGCCTGCCTCCCCAGACCGTTACCACCCCCATACTGCAGCCCCTCAGACACCAGCCCCCTTTCAAGGACTCCAGATACTCACCATCCTCCCCCACGGCTCCCAAATACCAGCTTCCCTGCTGATCTCCTCCCCCTTCAAAAGGACCACACACACACACACACACACACACACACACAATCGCCATTCCCTTCCGTGGCCGCCCACATGCTCCTGGCTACTTCCCTCACTCACTGCTATTTTGCTCGCAGCCCCCTCCCACACTTTCTGCCCCCACACTGCCCCCTGCAGATCCTCACCTGCCTCCCTGCCATCCCCAGAGACCCTCACCGTCCCCCACCCCCGCCCCCACGTACTCCTCCGGCTGCCTGCGGCCACCCCCTACAGACATCGCCCCCCCCGGAGTGACCCCGACACCCCCCCCCCCCCTCTCCACGTGCCTCCGGGCACCCCCCACCGTCCTCCCTGCCCGCGCCTCCCAGGCCCCCAGACACTCACGTGCCCCCTGCAGACCCTCCATCCCAGGAAACACTGAGCCCACACCACCACCCTGAGGACACCCACATCCCCCTCTCCCTGCTGCCATGCCCCTCAAACGCTCCTGTCCACTTGGGTAGAGCCCCCTGCAAGCGCGCCCTCTGCAAGTCCTAACATCCCCTCTCCTCCCGCCAGCCCCACACAACGCACAGTCCCCCATCCGCACCCAGACTCCCCCCCCACCCCTTCGCCCATAGCGGCTCAGATGCTCACCAGTGCGGGACTCCAGGGACTCCTCCTGCAGTAGCAGCAACAGGAGCAGCAGGTGGCTGAGGGCTCTGGGGTCCCCAGGGGACACTATCCCCATCTCTGTTCAGAGGTCTTGATGCCAAACCAAGTGGGCTCGCTCCACTCTACACCAGTAGAAGTTGTCTCACAAAGTAAAGTGTATTTGTGTAGGATCCCAAAAAGGAAACCCCAACTCTAGTCTCGGGAAGGCGCGGACCCACAGACACAGAAGACCGAGCTTGATGCAAACGCAAGAGGTTTTATTAAGCGGAGCTCTGGGTCGACACGTATCTCTCGCAGGAGACAGAGAAGTCGACCCCGGACCTTAAAGGGCAAACTCTTATATAGGGTTTGGAAGCACAAAGCGGAAAAAGGTTGGCGCGGTCTTACATGATTGGCTAATTTAAAACATTTAAACAGTTACATTTTATGGCGCGAATTGCTATGGCGCGAAGCGATTATCAGGTTACACACACGCGTCCCCATCTGGACCCCCTCCACCCCGACCCTCCCAAACTTATCCCTCTGGAGCACTCTCTTGTTTTCAATTTTTTCCCGAACAGTTTAGGGTGGGTCTTTCATGAATAGAGTCAGTCAGGATCGATAAACGTTCCCCCCTATACCAGGAATCCTTAGGGCGTGGAGGTGCCTGTCTCTAAGGTAGTAACTTTTTAATTTTTAATACAAGTTTTACTTCCTTCATTCCCCACTTCTTCTTTTGTCTCTAGTTCTAATCTTAGAACTTAGTTTTCGGTGTCTACTATCAGTGGCTCATTGCGTGGGAGAGCTTGGTAATGGCGTTGGAGCGTCATAGCATGCACTGCATTGACTCTTTTTCTTATGAAAGCAGTAATTCTATTGAAAACACACGGTCCAAAAACTAAAAGTAGAAAAAAAATCAGCAAGGGTCCTGCTAGGGAGGATAGTAAGGTCGTCATCCAGGGGGACTTAGTGAACCAGGATTCAAACCAGCTCTGTTGCGCCTCTCTGCTTCGCTGCCTCATGTCTAATCTTTTCTTTAATCTTTGCATTGAATCTCGGACTACCCCTGTGTGATCTGCATAGAAACAGCAGTCTTCTTTAAGGACCGCACAAGGTCTTCTCTCTCTTAAAAACAGCAGGTCTAATCTTTTTTTATTCTGGAGCACTACTTCAGACAGGGAGGTGAGGGACTCTTTTAGTTTAGAGATGGACTGTTTTAAGGTCCTGAGGTCTTCATCTATAGCATTGCTCAAGGCAGTTAATCTCTTTTTTCCTGTGACTAAGGCCGTAGTGTCAGTCTCTATGCCCGCGGCAACTCTCAGTCTCAGGAGTACAGCCAGGGTGAGGGATACTGGTTTTCTTTTTTATAATCTGGATCTCTGGTTAAATTTATCTTCGAAACTATTGGCAGTATGATAATAAATTTTAGGCACCAACTGCACAAGCACGCAAAAATCTTGTGACGAATTGAATACGCCAGTTGAGATGCAGGGGGTCAGGCCTGTGGAGCAAGCCCATCACCTATTGGGCCCTGGTATCAAAAAATAACCAGGAGTGGTCGGAAGGCTGACTTCAGTCTTATTACATAGAGCCTGGTAGCCCGGGGGAATTTTTTTTAAGCATAGTCTTGAACCGGTCCCCGATATATCCGTTAGGGTTAGCCGCCCTTTTTTGCCCCAAAGACAAGTCGTGTGGTCCGTGGTGTTATTATAGACCCCCATGGTGGCAATTTTTTTATAATAAGGGGGGGGCTGACCGCTAGGCATAGCCAGCATGCTTCAGTCATTTCAGGGTTGGAGCCATTTAAGGCGTAGTAAGCTCTCCGTACTAAGTTAAACAGTCTGTGCCATCTTTGTCTAGTAGGTACTGCAGGAGGTCAAATGTCCTTCAGAGAAAACAATCAAGGTAAAGAGATATATTTTAGGGTGGCCAAATCTTGATCTCTCACAGTCCCGCCTTTGAAACTAAAAGTTTCACAGTCTTTTTGAAACTTAAAGAAGTTTCATAGTCCAGAAGCTGAGTTGGTAGATTGTTTTATCTCACTGAACACATTTTATAGTCCTGATGATAGATCAGTTCAATTGAGTTTTTTTTGGAAGGTGGTGATGTAGGTGGGCTCTTAAGGTTACGCCTATATTATGGTATCAAGTCCATCAGCTTTAGTTTGTAAGGCTTCAGGAAAAAGGGCAGGTTCAGTTTTCAGTGATTTCAAATGAAAATGATGGAAAAAATCAAAAACGTTAGTTTGGAGATCTGTAGCCAGATATTTCAGGAGACTGGAAGAAATCAGGATCCAGTCTAGTCAACAGATATAAAATAAAAACCTCAAAAGACAATTAACAAAACTAGGATCTAATGTCTGCAAATGTATATTATAGTTTTTACTGAAATATAATTTTTTTTTAAAATCACCCTCATTTTTATTAAGATAGAGTTGGCCCAATTATTAACATAAGTACAGCAAGAATAGCAATTGATCACATAGGCTCTTTTAAATCTGCTTTGCTGGAACTTTTTATAAGGAATCTCACATTGAACTTCAAAGGCCTCTCGAGGCCAGGAAAGCCAAGCCAAGGATTTTGTCACCAGACTTTGCCTGCAATACCTATAAATTTGGGTGAATTTTTTTTTTTTTTTTTTTTTAAAGATTTTATTTATTTTATTTTTTTCCCCCCAAAGCCCCAGTAGATAGTTGTATGTCATAGCTGCACATCCTTCTAGTTGCTGTATGTGGGACTTGGCCTCAGGATGGACGGAGAAGTGGTGCCTCGATGCGCACCCGGGATCCGAACCCGGGCCACCAGCATTGCAGCGCACGCACTTAACCACCAAGCCACAGGGCCGGCCCTGGGTGAATTTTTTTATTTTGAGGTTTTTCCAAAATATTTTAAGGTTCCTTGTACCTGCCAGATAAGTGACATTTTTTATTTATCTTGGTAAGTGCTGCTTGGAACACAAGGTACCAGGCCAATATTTTTACGTGGCTTTATTTTATAAAGTCTAATCTTTATTTTTCAAAAGCTGTATGGTTATATCGCAAATATGATGTTCCAGTCATAACCTTGGTAATATAACCAGTGTTTTTAATTGTGTCCTGTTACAAGGAGAACAGATTTTTATTGAACTTATGTAAATAACTATATTGCCATGAAAACAACAATATTCACTAAGAGTTTCTAAATTTGAGGGATCAGATAGAGAGAAAAAGATAAATATTTTAATTTTACTTACAAAAGTATTATTTATCAAATTGCTATAAGTCATAGCTAGCTCAGGAGAAAAGAGAAAAAGTTTTTTTTAAATCTGAAAAAACAAAACATTAAAAATTCAGCAATATTTTAAATGAAAAATCATAAAAATTATAATCAGTTCATTTAGTCCTGTGTAATCTATTCTTGATCCCAATCTTTTTGTTAGCAGTTTCATGAAGTTATCAGTCTCTCTAACAGATTTCTGTAATTTTTTATCAAGTTCAGTTTTATGATCAGAAAGTTTATCAGAAGCCTGTACTTCAGTGTAAATGTCAGAGTCTTTTTTTATGAATTTTTCTGAAGTTGAAACATTTTGCAAAAGCATTAGAGCAAAGAAATAAGTCTGTAAAGAACAAGACCTCAAAATGGCAATTGACAGAGAAATTTGGTTAATTTTGTGACATATAACACTTTAAAATAATAATAACCAGAATTATGACTGATAATCAGGACAGATCAGTATTTCAGTAATGTTGTACAATTTTAAAACATTTATATTAATAACATTTACCCACATAATAGCACCTAAGCAGACTTATCATCACTTGTCTGACAATCTTTTCTATGTAATTTAACATACTGAATCAGCCTAATAAGTTTAGTATCTTTCTCTTTATAGGAAGAGAGCAAATTTTTTTGAGAAGTTCCAGGGCCCTTTGAAAATTTTTAAAGAAAAAAGTAAAAAAAAGACTTTAAGATATGAATTTTGGGGGAGCTTGTCAAAAATATAAACAGTCAAAGCAAACATAGCATTAACAGTCTAAAAAGCCTTAATAGAGAGACCTCAGTCTTTTGAACACAGGAAATTATTTTAACAAAACATAGATTTTTTGTCTTTTAGGTAGACTTATTCAAAGGTAAAGAAAAATCTTTTGTAACCTCTTTATCAAGTTTAAGAAAATTATCTTTTTAAGAGAAATAAGACTAAATTATAATTTTGTACCAGCTTATTTTTGATATTAAAACTCATTTATTTAATTAAATTTATTTTAATCTTAGCCAACTTGACCATGTAAAAACTCTTTTTAGAATTTTTTTACAAACTTATAACTTTTTTTATATTTAGAATTTGTCTCATGTCTTTTTTTTTCTTTTTAGTACTTGAGGACAAATTTATCTTTTTTAATCGACTAAACAAAACATTTTTATTTTTTGTTTTTTTTTATATATCTTATTTTTTTTGTATACAGACATATTTTTTAATTTTTAGTAGCTTTAATCACATATATTAATTAGAAATTTTAACCCTTATAGACTTTGACTTCTAAGTAAAAACTAAGTAAGCAGTTATAAACTTTTACATTAGCATTTTGTGGATTGGAAAATTTATGAACACTTTATAACTTTTAGAAATATGTTACTTTATAGTATAATCTTTTAATAAAACACATGTTTACCAATAGACCTAAAACACCTTTTAGTTTTTCTGTAATGAAAAGCCAAAAGTAGACAAATGTACATTTAGCAATCAATGTCTAATATCCTATCTTATTTGGAAATGATGATATTTAGAGAATTTTTATCATAAAATTTAGCAAAACTCTAAAGTTTTAAGTTACCAGAAAGAGCTTGGAAGCTGTAACCACCATAACACATAATTATTGTGTAAAGTTTATCTAACGTTTATCTTTTTCACAACTATTTAGTTACTTATTTTCAATAATTATTTAGATTGCCTACAAGACTTTATAAGACTTCAGATAAAATTAACCATCATTTAAATTATTATTTTTGTTAACCAGTTTTGTAATAGAAATAACATCAGTTTTTTTTTTACAAAATTTTATGCAGTTTTTATCACTTTTTATATCTTTAAACATAGTTATCATTAAGATTTTTATCAATAGGTCTTGGTCTTATAATTTTGGACCAGGGGAGCATTCCCAGTCAGACATTTTAAAACATACTCAGGCAAGGTTGATGTAACCTCTTTATATAAAATTAGCTCAAACATTCTAACCTTTATAATCTTATCAACATTTACATTTTTACATGTTTTCAATTTAATTGTAACCTGAGTCAAGGTCTTAAGACTAGTCAAATTTTTCCCTTTTTTTTTTTAGCCTTAATTCTTAGGTACCAATTAAGCAATTATGTGAGAGCTCTCAAAACATTTTTTTTTCCCAATTTAGAAGTTTTTTCAATTCAAAGGTTCCGTCGTCTGGCCATTGACGAGTAGGATCTTCACTTGTATATTTATTCTAATAGTGACTCGAACCAATAAGCCTTTTTAAGGAAAGACCCGGAGGTAACTTTTTACGCTTAGAATAAATCTTTCCCATGGATGCAAGAGGCGTCCCTGGTGAGGGCGCAGATGATGTAGCCCCCATGATCTACAGAACTTACTCCCAAAGATATTCAGACTCCCCTGAGAGCTTGGCCCAGCCGGACAGAGACAGTTCGGAACCCCAGTGTACTCGACTGGCCATCAAGGTGCACCCCGGTAAATGCACCTTCCGTATGGTGGAGACCAAGGAGAATATTCTCACTGGTCACAAAGCCAAGTTTTCTCAGGACACAGAACAAGACAGAAGGAAAAACCTCATCCGGTTTTTTTTTTTTTTTTTCTTATGTGCACAATGACAGCTTTAACCACGCCACGCCTTAGGTCTCTTGGAGCCAGAATAATACCTGGGGGGGAGGTGCCGCGGGGTCGGGGACTGTGTGCTTTACAGAGTACCTCGTCATTGCACGGACATTTTTTTGCAGTTGGCGGGGGACCTGTGTCATCTACCCCGTTCCATGACCCAACTTATCCTGTCACGGGAGTCTTCTGAAAGTGGCGAGCGCCCTAATGGCTCTTAACTGCTCGACCCGCGCCCACTTAAATTTGCGGCCTTTTTGGCTTCCAAGATGCCTTCGGCAATGACCTTCACTTCATGTGCATAATAACCCACAGCAAAGTTTGTAGACGCCGGTCTGGTGAGACCCGCAAACTCACCAGTCTGTGGGGCCGGCCCGGACAGCAGGCTAATAGGGCCTATGCCTGCATCCTACCCTATGGTATTTCCTTCTTATGACAAAAGACACAGACAAAAGAGAAAAACAGAGACTACCTTTGGGAGGAAAAGGGATCAAGATCAAAACCAAGAGTACTCTACCAAATTTAAACCAAGAGTCACTAAAAGCCCAAGAAACTAGTTTCCCAATTATTTTTTCCTGCCAATCTAAATTTAGAAAGAGAAAAAATTCTCACCATTTCTTTCCGCCGGACTCCACAGATAGAGATTCCAGGAGGCTGACGTGGTAAGAAGTCTTACCTTTTTGCCGGCTTTTGTCAGGCGTTCCTGTATCTCACCATCTGCAGTAGTCCAGGGAGAAGGCAGATCCTCCAGCTGTAGGATCTCATCCCGTCAAATGAGGTCCACGTGACGAACAAAAACAGAACAACGAACACCAAAGACACACCAAAACATAAACAACCTCGCCCGGTTGGCGTCTCTACAAGCCAACCGAAGGCGGCTTCAGACGGGAGGGGTTTTCGTGTCCTCCCTGGGAAAAAGAGTGCCGTTTCTTTTTCCACCTGAAGGGGGGGGTGGTCAGGCTTTCCTGACTCCCCTTGTCCCTTGGGGCGTCCCCCAGGGTGGCAGCCTGCAGTTCCCAGCACGTCTGCCACTGCAGCCACTCGGTCTTCACGGCCCGAAGCGGCGGCTGCCCAGATACCGAAACCAAAACAATGCTTCGCGGCGCCGCACACACTCACACACCCAGTCACTCAGGCTTACCTCCAAGAGGTCTTCGGAGTCTGGGGTGACCGCGCAGATCCCGGACGAGCCCCCAAATGGAGGATCCCAAAGAGGAAACCCCAACTCCAGTCTCGGGAAGGCGCGGACCCACAGACACAGAAGACCGAGCTTGATGCAAACGCAAGAGGTTTATTAAGCGGAGCTCCGGGTCGACACGTATCTCTCGCAGGAGACAGAGGAGTCAACCCCGGACCTTAAAGGGCAAACTCTTATATAGGGCTTAGAAGCACAAAGCGGGAAAAGGTTGGCGCGGTCTTACATGATTGGCTAATTTAAAACATTTAAACAGTTACATTTTATGGCGCGAATTGCTATGGCGCGAAGCGATTATCAGGTTACACACAGGCGTCCCCATCTGGACCCCCTCCACCCCGACCCTCCCAAACTTATCCCTCTGGAGCACTCTCTTGTTCTCAATTCTTCCCCGAACAGTTTAGGGTGGGTCTTTCATGAATAGAGTCAGTCAGGATCGATAAACGTTCCCCCCTATACCAGGAATCCTTAGGGCGTGGAGGTGCCTGTCTCTAAGGTAGTAACTTTTAATTTTTAATACAATTTTACTTCCTTCAACTGGAGTTTCAGGAGAGAAGAGAGAAAATGCAACACTGGCATTATTCAAGGACATAATAGCCAAGAATTGTCCAGAACAAATGAAAGACATCAAAACGAGGTTCAGGAAGCTCTCAGCTTTAAGCAGGATAAACAGAAACAAAGCCCCCTGAGAACATCATGGCCAAAATATTGAACAGTCGAGACAGAGAGAAACATTGCAAATCAAAACACCCAGAGAAAATAAGACATGTTACTTTTAGGGAGCATTTTATAAGGCCGTCAGAGCTGACTCCTCAACAGAAATGATGGAAAGCAGAACACAGTGAAACGACATCTTCCAAGTGCTGAAATAAAATCATTACCAACTTACAAATCTATAGCCAGAAAAAATACTATAGTGGAAGGAAGTCAGAACAAAGATGGTTTAAGAAAAATGTGCACAGTCGCTGCTATCAGGTCTGCACTAAAGGAAAAGCCAATGGGAGCTCTTCAGGCAGAGCAGATGTTATCCCAGACTGAAAGAAGCAAATGCAGGCAGTCCAGGCCCCTGGGTCTGAACCTGCGAACACCGGGCCGCTGAAGTGGAGCTGACGCACTTAAACGCTGGTGGACATGTACCCACCAACCATCCTGAAGCTGAGGAATCCTCACCACAGAGCTACACACATGATCTTTGCCTTATTTTTAATGCAAAGATCTCTCCAGCAAGAGCTTATGCCTCATTATGAGGAAGCACGTTTTCCAATTGAGCCTGCACAAGCAAATACCCACCTCTCCCTTTTGAATGTTCATTTCCCAACTGAAATAAAAGTTCCTGCTTTTAGTTTTAAAAAGTTCCTGCTTTTACCCCTTTGTTCAGGGATACCATGACTTTGGAAATGATTCATCATGGCCTCCTATTTGCTGCAAATACACTGTACTTTGTGAGACAACTTCCACTGGTGTAGAGTCTTATTTAACTCACCAGGAGGTGAGCCCACTTGGTTAGCTAACAAGAGCACCCCAGATATGTTTCATAAAGCCGGCACAAACCTGATGACCCCAAGACCCTCCCCTGCCCCCCTGCTAGCCTCCCTCCCCAGACCGTTACCACCCCCATACTGCAGCCCCTCAGACACCAGCCCCCTTTCAAGGACTCCAGATACTCACCATCCTCCCCACGGCTCCCAAATACCAGCTTCCCTGCTGATCTCCTCCCCTTCAAAAGGACCACACACACACACACACACACACACACACACACAATCGCCATTCCCTTCCGTGGCCGCCCACATGCTCCTGGCTACTTCCCTCACTCACTGCTATTTTGCTCGCAGCCCCCTCCCACACTTTCTGCCCCCACACTGCCCCCTGCAGATCCTCACCTGCCTCCCTGCCATCCCCAGAGACCCTCACCGTCCCCCACCACCGCCCCCAGGTACTCCTCTGGCTGCCTGCGGACACCCCATACAGACATCGCCCCCCACGGAGTGATCCGGACACTCACCGCCCCCCTCTCCACGTGTCTCCGGGGAACCCTCACCGTCCTCCCTGCCCGCGCCTCCCAGGCCCCCAGACACTCACGTGCCCCCTGCGGACCCTCCATCCCAGGAAACACTGAGCCCACACCACCACCCTGAGGACACCCACATCCCCCTCTCCCTGCTGCCATGCCCCTCAAACGCTCCTGTCCACTTGGGTAGAGCCCCCTGCAAGCGCGCCCTCTGCAAGTCCTAACATCCCCTCTCCTCCCGCCAGCCCCACACAACGCACAGTCCCCCATCCGCACCCAGACTCCCCCCCCACCCCTTCGCCCATAGCGGCTCAGATGCTCACCAGTGCGGGACTCCAGGGACTCCTCCTGCAGTAGCAGCAACAGGAGCAGCAGGTGGCTGAGGGCTCTGGGGTCCCCAGGGGACACTATCCCCATCTCTGTTCAGAGGTCTTGATGCCAAACCAAGTGGGCTCGCTCCACTCTACACCAGTAGAAGTTGTCTCACAAAGTAAAGTGTATTTGTGTAGGATCCCAAAAAGGAAACCCCAACTCTAGTCTCGGGAAGGCGCGGACCCACAGACACAGAAGACCGAGCTTGATGCAAACGCAAGAGGTTTTATTAAGCGGAGCTCTGGGTCGACACGTATCTCTCGCAGGAGACAGAGAAGTCGACCCCGGACCTTAAAGGGCAAACTCTTATATAGGGTTTGGAAGCACAAAGCGGAAAAAGGTTGGCGCGGTCTTACATGATTGGCTAATTTAAAACATTTAAACAGTTACATTTTATGGCGCGAATTGCTATGGCGCGAAGCGATTATCAGGTTACACACACGCGTCCCCATCTGGACCCCCTCCACCCCGACCCTCCCAAACTTATCCCTCTGGAGCACTCTCTTGTTTTCAATTTTTTCCCGAACAGTTTAGGGTGGGTCTTTCATGAATAGAGTCAGTCAGGATCGATAAACGTTCCCCCCTATACCAGGAATCCTTAGGGCGTGGAGGTGCCTGTCTCTAAGGTAGTAACTTTTTAATTTTTAATACAAGTTTTACTTCCTTCATTCCCCACTTCTTCTTTTGTCTCTAGTTCTAATCTTAGAACTTAGTTTTCGGTGTCTACTATCAGTGGCTCATTGCGTGGGAGAGCTTGGTAATGGCGTTGGAGCGTCATAGCATGCACTGCATTGACTCTTTTTCTTATGAAAGCAGTAATTCTATTGAAAACACACGGTCCAAAAACTAAAAGTAGAAAAAAAATCAGCAAGGGTCCTGCTAGGGAGGATAGTAAGGTCGTCATCCAGGGGACTTAGTGAACCAGGATTCAAACCAGCTCTGTTGCGCCTCTCTGCTTCGCTGCCTCATGTCTAATCTTTTCTTTAATCTTTGCATTGAATCTCGGACTACCCCTGTGTGATCTGCATAGAAACAGCAGTCTTCTTTAAGGACCGCACAAGGTCTTCTCTCTCTTAAAAACAGCAGGTCTAATCTTTTTTTATTCTGGAGCACTACTTCAGACAGGGAGGTGAGGACTCTTTTAGTTTAGAGATGGACTGTTTTAAGGTCCTGAGGTCTTCATCTATAGCATTGCTCAAGGCAGTTAATCTCTTTTTTCCTGTGACTAAGGCCGTAGTGTCAGTCTCTATGCCCGCGGCAACTCTCAGTCTCAGGAGTACAGCCAGGGTGAGGGATACTGGTTTTCTTTTTTATAATCTGGATCTCTGGTTAAATTTATCTTCGAAACTATTGGCAGTATGATAATAAATTTTAGGCACCAACTGCACAAGCACGCAAAAATCTTGTGACGAATTGAATACGCCAGTTGAGATGCAGGGGGTCAGGCCTGTGGAGCAAGCCCATCACCTATTGGGCCCTGGTATCAAAAAATAACCAGGAGTGGTCGGAAGGCTGACTTCAGTCTTATTACATAGAGCCTGGTAGCCCGGGGGAATTTTTTTTAAGCATAGTCTTGAACCGGTCCCCGATATATCCGTTAGGGTTAGCCGCCCTTTTTTGCCCCAAAGACAAGTCGTGTGGTCCGTGGTGTTATTATAGACCCCCATGGTGGCAATTTTTTTATAATAAGGGGGGGGCTGACCGCTAGGCATAGCCAGCATGCTTCAGTCATTTCAGGGTTGGAGCCATTTAAGGCGTAGTAAGCTCTCCGTACTAAGTTAAACAGTCTGTGCCATCTTTGTCTAGTAGGTACTGCAGGAGGTCAAATGTCCTTCAGAGAAAACAATCAAGGTAAAGAGATATATTTTAGGGTGGCCAAATCTTGATCTCTCACAGTCCCGCCTTTGAAACTAAAACGTTCACAGTCTTCTTCAACCTTAAAGAAGTCTCATAGTCCAGAAGCTGAGTTGGTAGATTGTTTTATCTCACTGAACACATTTTATAGTCCTGATGATAGATCAGTTCAATTGAGTTTTTTTTGGAAGGTGGTGATGTAGGTGGGCTCTTAAGGTTACGCCTATATTATGGTATCAAGTCCATCAGCTTTAGTTTGTAAGGCTTCAGGAAAAAGGGCAGGTTCAGTTTTCAGTGAATTCAAATGAAAATGAAGGAAAAAATCAAAAGCGTTAGTTTGGAGATCTGTAGCCAGATATTTCAGGAGACTGGAAGAAATCAGGATCCAGTCTAGTCAACAGATATAAAATAAAAACCTCAAAAGACAATTAACAAAACTAGGATCTAATGTCTGCAAATGTATATTATAGTTTTTACTGAAATATAATTTTTTTTTAAAATCACCCTCATTTTTATTAAGATAGAGTTGGCCCAATTATTAACATAAGTACAGCAAGAATAGCAATTGATCACATAGGCTCTTTTAAATCTGCTTTGCTGGAACTTTTTATAAGGAATCTCACATTGAACTTCAAAGGCCTCTCGAGGCCAGGAAAGCCAAGCCAAGGATTTTGTCACCAGACTTTGCCTGCAATACCTATAAATTTGGGTGAATTTTTTTTTTTTTTTTTTTTTTTAAAGATTTTATTTATTTTATTTTTTTCCCCCCAAAGCCCCAGTAGATAGTTGTATGTCATAGCTGCACATCCTTCTAGTTGCTGTATGTGGGACTTGGCCTCAGGATGGACGGAGAAGTGGTGCCTCGATGCGCACTCCGGGATCGAACCGGGCCACCAGCATTGCAGCGCACGCACTTAACCACCAAGCCACAGGGCCGGCCCTGGGTGAATTTTTTTATTTTGAGGTTTTTCCAAAATATTTTAAGGTTCCTTGTACCTGCCAGATAAGTGACATTTTTTATTTATCTTGGTAAGTGCTGCTTGGAACACAAGGTACCAGGCCAATATTTTTACGTGGCTTTATTTTATAAAGTCTAATCTTTATTTTTCAAAGCTGTATGGTTATATCGCAAATATGATGTTCCAGTCATAACCTTGGTAATATAACCAGTGTTTTTAATTGTGTCCTGTTACAAGGAGAACAGATTTTTATTGAACTTATGCAAATAACTATATTGTCATGAAAACAATAATATTCACTAAGAGTTTCTAAATTTGAGGGATCAGATAGAGAGAAAAAGATAAATATTTTAATTTTACTTACAAAAGTATTATTTATCAAATTGCTATAAGTCATAACTAGCTCAGGAGAAAAGAAAAAGTTTTTTTAAATCTGAAAAACAAAACATTAAAAATTCAGCAATATTTTAAATGAAAAATCATAAAAATTATAATCAGTTCATTTAGTCCTGTGTAATCTATTCTTGATCCCAATCTTTTTGTTAGCAGTTTCATGAAGTTATCAGTCTCTCTAACAGATTTCTGTAATTTTTTATCAAGTTCAGTTTTATGATCAGAAAGTTTATCAGAAGCCTGTACTTCAGTGTAAATGTCAGAGTCTTTTTTTATGAATTTTTCTGAAGTTGAAACATTTTGCAAAAGCATTAGAGCAAAGAAATAAGTCTGTAAAGAACAAGACCTCAAAATGGCAATTGACAGAGAAATTTGGTTAATTTTGTGACATATAACACTTTAAAATAATAATAACCAGAATTATGACTGATAATCAGGACAGATCAGTATTTCAGTAATGTTGTACAATTTTAAAACATTTATATTAATAACATTTACCCACATAATAGCACCTAAGCAGACTTATCATCACTTGTCTGACAATCTTTTCTATGTAATTTAACATACTGAATCAGCCTAATAAGTTTAGTATCTTTCTCTTTATAGGAAGAGAGCAAATTTTTTTGAGAAGTTCCAGGGCCCTTTGAAAATTTTTAAAGAAAAAGTAAAAAAAGACTTTAAGATATGAATTTTGGGGAGCTTGTCAAAAATATAAACAGTCAAAGCAAACATAGCATTAACAGTCTAAAAGCCTTAATAGAGAGACCTCAGTCTTTTGAACACAGGAAATTATTTTAACAAAACATAGATTTTTTGTCTTTTAGGTAGACTTATTCAAAGGTAAAGAAAAATCTTTTGTAACCTCTTTATCAAGTTTAAGAAAATTATCTTTTTAAGAGAAATAAGACTAAATTATAATTTTGTACCAGCTTATTTTTGATATTAAAACTCATTTATTTAATTAAATTTATTTTAATCTTAGCCAACTTGACCATGTAAAAACTCTTTTTTTAGAATTTTTTTTTTACAAACTTATAACTTTTTTTTTATATTTAGAATTTGTCTCATGTCTTTTTTTTTCTTTTTAGTACTTGAGGACAAATTTATCTTTTTTAATCGACTAAACAAAACATTTTTATTTTTTGTTTTTTTTTATATATCTTATTTTTTTTGTATACAGACATATTTTTTTTTAATTTTTTAGTAGCTTTAATCACATATATTAATTAGAAATTTTAACCCTTATAGACTTTGACTTCTAAGTAAAAACTAAGTAAGCAGTTATAAACTTTTTTACATTAGCATTTTGTGGATTGGAAAATTTATGAACACTTTATAACTTTTAGAAATATGTTACTTTATAGTATAATCTTTTAATAAAACACATGTTTACCAATAGACCTAAAACACCTTTTAGTTTTTCTGTAATGAAAAGCCAAAAGTAGACAAATGTACATTTAGCAATCAATGTCTAATATCCTATCTTATTTGGAAATGATGATATTTAGAGAATTTTTATCATAAAATTTAGCAAAACTCTAAAGTTTTAAGTTACCAGAAAGAGCTTGGAAGCTGTAACCACCATAACACATAATTATTGTGTAAAGTTTATCTAACGTTTATCTTTTTCACAACTATTTAGTTACTTATTTTCAATAATTATTTAGATTGCCTACAAGACTTTATAAGACTTCAGATAAAATTAACCATCATTTAAATTATTATTTTTGTTAACCAGTTTTGTAATAGAAATAACATCAGTTTTTTTTTTACAAAATTTTATGCAGTTTTTATCACTTTTTATATCTTTAAACATAGTTATCATTAAGATTTTTATCAATAGGTCTTGGTCTTATAATTTTGGACCAGGGGAGCATTCCCAGTCAGACATTTTAAAACATACTCAGGCAAGGTTGATGTAACCTCTTTATATAAAATTAGCTCAAACATTCTAACCTTTATAATCTTATCAACATTTACACTTTTACATGTTTTCAATTTAATTGTAACCTGAGTCAAGGTCTTAAGACTAGTCAAATTTTTCCCTTTTTTTTTTTAGCCTTAATTCTTAGGTACCAATTAAGCAATTATGTGAGAGCTCTCAAAACATTTTTTTTTCCCAATTTAGAAGTTTTTTCAATTCAAAGGTTCCGTCGTCTGGCCATTGACGAGTAGGATCTTCACTTGTATATTTATTCTAATAGTGACTCGAACCAATAAGCCTTTTTAAGGAAAGACCCGGAGGTAACTTTTTACGCTTAGAATAAATCTTTCCCATGGATGCAAGAGGCGTCCCTGGTGAGGGCGCAGATGATGTAGCCCCCATGATCTACAGAACTTACTCCCAAAGATATTCAGACTCCCCTGAGAGCTTGGCCCAGCCGGACAGAGACAGTTCGGAACCCCAGTGTACTCGACTGGCCATCAAGGTGCACCCCGGTAAATGCACCTTCCGTATGGTGGAGACCAAGGAGAATATTCTCACTGGTCACAAAGCCAAGTTTTCTCAGGACACAGAACAAGACAGAAGGAAAAACCTCATCCGGTTTTTTTTTTTTTTTTCTTATGTGCACAATGACAGCTTTAACCACGCCACGCCTTAGGTCTCTTGGAGCCAGAATAATACCTGGGGGGGAGGTGCCGCGGGGTCGGGGACTGTGTGCTTTACAGAGTACCTCGTCATTGCACGGACATTTTTTTGCAGTTGGCGGGGGACCTGTGTCATCTACCCCGTTCCATGACCCAACTTATCCTGTCACGGGAGTCTTCTGAAAGTGGCGAGCGCCCTAATGGCTCTTAACTGCTCGACCCGCGCCCACTTAAATTTGCGGCCTTTTTGGCTTCCAAGATGCCTTCGGCAATGACCTTCACTTCATGTGCATAATAACCCACAGCAAAGTTTGTAGACGCCGGTCTGGTGAGACCCGCAAACTCACCAGTCTGTGGGGCCGGCCCGGACAGCAGGCTAATAGGGCCTATGCCTGCATCCTACCCTATGGTATTTCCTTCTTATGACAAAAGACACAGACAAAAGAGAAAAACAGAGACTACCTTTGGGAGGAAAAGGGATCAAGATCAAAAACCAAGAGTACTCTACCAAATTTAAACCAAGAGTCACTAAAAGCCCAAGAAACTAGTTTCCCAATTATTTTTTCCTGCCAATCTAAATTTAGAAAGAGAAAAAATTCTCACCATTTCTTTCCGCCGGACTCCACAGATAGAGATTCCAGGAGGCTGACGTGGTAAGAAGTCTTACCTTTTTGCCGGCTTTTGTCAGGCGTTCCTGTATCTCACCATCTGCAGTAGTCCAGGGAGAAGGCAGATCCTCCAGCTGTAGGATCTCATCCCGTCAAATGAGGTCCACGTGACGAACAAAAACAGAACAACGAACACCAAAGACACACCAAAACATAAACAACCTCGCCCGGTTGGCGTCTCTACAAGCCAACCGAAGGCGGCTTCAGACGGGAGGGGTTTTCGTGTCCTCCCTGGGAAAAAGAGTGCCGTTTCTTTTTCCACCTGAAGGGGGGGGTGGTCAGGCTTTCCTGACTCCCCTTGTCCCTTGGGGCGTCCCCCAGGGTGGCAGCCTGCAGTTCCCAGCACGTCTGCCACTGCAGCCACTCGGTCTTCACGGCCCGAAGCGGCGGCTGCCCAGATACCGAAACCAAAACAATGCTTCGCGGCGCCGCACACACTCACACACCCAGTCACTCAGGCTTACCTCCAAGAGGTCTTCGGAGTCTGGGGTGACCGCGCAGATCCCGGACGAGCCCCCAAATGTAGGATCCCAAAAAGGAAACCCCAACTCCAGTCTCGGGAAGGCGCGGACCCACAGACACAGAAGACCGAGCTTGATGCAAACGCAAGAGGTTTATTAAGCGGAGCTCCGGGTCGACACGTATCTCTCGCAGGAGACAGAGGAGTCAACCCCGGACCTTAAAGGGCAAACTCTTATATAGGGCTTAGAAGCACAAAGCGGGAAAAGGTTGGCGCGGTCTTACATGATTGGCTAATTTAAAACATTTAAACAGTTACATTTTATGGCGCGAATTGCTATGGCGCGAAGCGATTATCAGGTTACACACAGGCGTCCCCATCTGGACCCCCTCCACCCCGACCCTCCCAAACTTATCCCTCTGGAGCACTCTCTTGTTCTCAATTCTTCCCCGAACAGTTTAGGGTGGGTCTTTCATGAATAGAGTCAGTCAGGATCGATAAACGTTCCCCCCTATACCAGGAATCCTTAGGGCGTGGAGGTGCCTGTCTCTAAGGTAGTAACTTTTTAATTTTTAATACAATTTTTACTTCCTTCAACTGGAGTTTCAGGAGAGAAGAGAGAAAATGCAACACTGGCATTATTCAAGGACATAATAGCCAAGAATTGTCCAGAACAAATGAAAGACATCAAAACGAGGTTCAGGAAGCTCTCAGCTTTAAGCAGGATAAACAGAAACAAAGCCCCCTGAGAACATCATGGCCAAAATATTGAACAGTCGAGACAGAGAGAAACATTGCAAATCAAAACACCCAGAGAAAATAAGACATGTTACTTTTAGGGAGCATTTTATAAGGCCGTCAGAGCTGACTCCTCAACAGAAATGATGGAAAGCAGAACACAGTGAAACGACATCTTCCAAGTGCTGAAATAAAATCATTACCAACTTACAAATCTATAGCCAGAAAAAATACTATAGTGGAAGGAAGTCAGAACAAAGATGGTTTAAGAAAAAAAATGTGCACAGTCGCTGCTATCAGGTCTGCACTAAAGGAAAAGCCAATGGGAGCTCTTCAGGCAGAGCAGATGTTATCCCAGACTGAAAGAAGCAAATGCAGGCAGTCCAGGCCCCTGGGTCTGAACCTGCGAACACCGGGCCGCTGAAGTGGAGCTGACGCACTTAAACGCTGGTGGACATGTACCCACCAACCATCCTGAAGCTGAGGAATCCTCACCACAGAGCTACACACATGATCTTTGCCTTATTTTTAATGCAAAGATCTCTCCAGGAAGAGCTTATGCCTCATTATGAGGAAGCACGTTTTCCAATTGAGCCTGCACAAGCAAATACCCACCTCTCCCTTTTGAATGTTCATTTCCCAACTGAAATAAAAGTTCCTGCTTTTAGTTTTAAAAAGTTCCTGCTTTTACCCCTTTGTTCAGGGATACCATGACTTTGGAAATGATTCATCATGGCCTCCTATTTGCTGCAAATACACTGTACTTTGTGAGACAACTTCCACTGGTGTAGAGTCTTATTTAACTCACCAGGAGGTGAGCCCACTTGGTTAGCTAACAAGAGCACCCCAGATATGTTTCATAAAGCCGGCACAAACCTGATGACCCCCAAGACCCTCACCTGCCTCCCTGCTAGCCTGCCTCCCCAGACCGTTACCACCCCCATACTGCAGCCCCTCAGACACCAGCCCCCTTTCAAGGACTCCAGATACTCACCATCCTCCCCCACGGCTCCCAAATACCAGCTTCCCTGCTGATCTCCTCCCCCTTCAAAAGGACCACACACACACACACACACACACACACACACACACACAATCGCCATTCCCTTCCGTGGCCGCCCACATGCTCCTGGCTACTTCCCTCACTCACTGCTATTTTGCTCGCAGCCCCCCTCCCACACTTTCTGCCCCCACACTGCCCCCTGCAGATCCTCACCTGCCTCCCTGCCATCCCCAGAGACCCTCACCGTCCCCACCACCGCCCCAGGTACTCCTCTGGCTGCCTGCGGACACCCCATACAGACATCGCCCCCACGGAGTGATCCGGACACTCACCGCCCCCCTCTCCACGTGTCTCCAGGGAACCCTCACCGTCCTCCCTGCCCGCGCCTCCCAGGCCCCCAGACACTCACGTGCCCCCTGCGGACCCTCCATCCCAGGAAACACTGAGCCCACACCAGCACCCTGAGGACACCCACATCCCCCTCTCCCTGCTGCCATGCCCCTCAAACGCTCCTGCCCACTTGGGTAGAGCCCCCTGCAAGCGCGCCCTCTGCAAGTCCTAACATCCCCTCTCCTCCCGCCAGCCCCACACAACGCACAGTCCCCCATCCGCACCCAGACTCCGCACCCAGACTCCCCCCCCACCCCTTCGCCCATAGCGGCTCAGATGCTCACCAGTGCCGGACTCCAGGGACTCCTCCTGCAGTAGCAGCAACAGGAGCAGCAGGTGGCTCAGGGCTCTGGGGTCCCCAGGGGACCCTATCCCCATCTCTGTTCAGAGGTCTTGATGCCAAACCAAGTGGGCTCGCTCCACTCTACACCAGTAGAAGTTGTCTCACAAAGTAAAGTGTATTTGCAGCAAGTAGAGGGCAGTGAGGAATATTTTCCAAAGGAAGCAGGAACTTTTATGTTGGTTGGGGAACGAATATTCAAAAAAGAGAGGCGGGTATTGGCTTGCGCAGGCTCAGTTGGAAAAAGTGCTTCCGCATACACTGCAGATTACCCTAATGAGGCTTAATCTCCTCCTGAAGAGATCTTGCTATGAAAATTAAGGCAAGATCATGGATGGAGCTGGTGTAGGGAGGCTTGGTTAGCTTCAGGGTGGTTGCTGGTTGTGTCTAATTAACATAAAAACAGTCAAACGCTTCCAAACCCACCCTAGAGCCCCTTGGGGCCTGGTCTGTCACAGTCTGGATGCACAAATTGCATGCCCGTCATTTCCAGCGTCTACTTTCATTTTGCATATTGAAGCCTAAGGCCCAGCCCACCTTACTCTGCGGGTCTGGCAGGCCCCAGAGCCTCCCAAGGACCCAAACTCTCCATCAGCTCTGCCCAGGACCCCAAGTATGTTCCTTCCATCCATCCTTCCATCCATCCATCCATCCATCCATCCATCCTTCCATCCGTCCATCCATTTATTCATTCAGTATTCCCTGAGCACCTGCTCTGTGCCTAGCCCTGAGCTAGATGATGCTGGGGTCACATGGTGACTTAGGCCCAGAACCTGTCCTTTTGAGTCTTACCGTACAGTGGAGAGCACAGGCCACCACAGACACTGATGACCTAGAGTGAGCAGGGCTGGATGGGATGCACAGGGGTCAGGGGTGTCTAGCTGGAGGAGGGGACTTGTGAGGTCAGATTTTAAGAATGGGAGAGAACTGTGACTATTTCAGAGAGGGTGAGCACTGGGAGGGCAGAGGGCGGGCAGGGAGAGGGGCGGCAGGGGTGGTCACCTTGCAGGCCTCCGTGAGGACTGTGGATTTTATCCTCAGTGCACCGGGAGCCACGGATGGGTCATAAGCAGGAGATGGAAGTGGTCGGATTTGTGGAACGTCCCCGTGTCTGTCTGCTGGGAGGAGGGTTGACGGGAGGGTGGGGACAGGAGACAGGGGACCAGGCAGGAGGCTGCTGTAGCAGAAATAATTGTGCAATTGCCAGAGTCCTGAATGTCTGAGTTCTCTCCATGGGGAGTGGGGGCAGCACTCGCCCCGCCCAGCCCCATCTCTCTCTGCTCTTTTAGCCTCCTGTCCCTACAGCTGCAGGTAGAGCAGTGGTTTCCAGACCTCTGTTAGGTTGTAAAAAAAATTGAATAGTTCATAGCTGTTAGGTTTTCATAATTTGAAACAAAAACAGATTAGAAAATAGAAGAGCGTGCACTAGAGAGAAGCTTATCGATTATTGTTTCAGGAAACTTTCTTTTGGACTGTGTGCCCCACAGAATGCTGTGACATCAGTTCTTCCTGGGGACTGGAGGCCAAACAGTTAGCAAGCAGAGGGATGGAGACGGCTCCGGTACGAGCTCACCTCCTCCTTTCCCAAAAGCCGCTGCCTTAAACTACCCGTCACGTCATCCAGGAAGGGGTCCAGCTGTCATTTCCTGGGTTCCAGGTGTTTCCTGGGGAGGCTGCAGGCGGGCTCGGCACCCAGCCTGGTTGTCTCTGCCCTGAAGAGGGTGAGGTGGAGCCTGGAGCCAGGGTGAGAGAGAGGAGCACACTGCCCAGGGCAGGGTTGGGGTTGGTGTCTCTGGGGAAGGAGGAGCCCAGCTGGAGCCTGGAGCCTGGTCTCAGGGTGGCTGAGTCAGGCTGTGAGGCAGCAATGTGGAGGGAGACAGGACAGGGCAGGGGCTCAGAGGCTGTGCTGGAGGGCAGTGGCTGGTCCTGAGATGTGTGGACACTGAGAGCCACTGCTCAACAGCACTGAGGCCTTGGGGTCAGACAAAGCCTTTTGGGTTTGCATCCTGCTTCTGCCCCTTCTCAAGATGTCACGAAAGCCTTTGCACACAGTGCCGTCTAATCCCCCCACCAGCTCCCTCAGAGACCCCCACCCTGTTGTGTCCACCGTGGGACCTCACTGTCTGGGGACAGCTCTGTCTTCTACATGAGAGCCTGGGTCTGTGAGGCAGGACCTGTCCTGTTCGGGTTGAAGCCGTCATTCGGTGTTGGGACTCTGCTTCTCTTGATGGCTAAAGAAGGTTCTGGCTCTCTTGGCAGTAAGTGTAAGATCCCCAACAGCCATTTGTTTTATTCTCTCATCTTGTTCCCTGGATCCAAGCAGGACACTGACCCAACGTTCTCCTGTGGGTCAGTGACACAGGCTGGAGCAGAGCCCAGGACTCCTGAATCCCAGTCCAGGGGCCTCCAACCCCCTGCCCAGCCCCTCCAGGAAGGACAGGCAGGCTCTGCTCTCAGACTCTCCTTGACAAGAGCTGGGTCGATGTTCCCATGCCTCCTGGTCAGGGCTGGCAGAGCTGGGCTCCTGGATGTGAACCCCTGAGGACGCTGGCATTTCCTGCTCTTGCCAGATTCCCCACTGGATTCCCCTTTTCCCCAGGAATAAATTGGCTGAATATCCCTCCTGTCAGCATCTGGGTGTTGCTTCCTTCTGGCCTCAGGGAGCCCCTCCCAGGAGACAGGCAGGAATGCAGTGGACTTTCAGGTGTACAGAGAGAATGTCAGGTATGCAGGAGGAGGGGCTGGGGCTCCCCAGAGCCAGAAGGTCCTCCTCCACTAGCTGAGGAGGAGGACATGTCACCCTTCTTCTCCAATCACATTATCAGAGTTTCAGGAACTGACCCCTGCTCCCTGTAAATGGACTTCCGGTGACCAAAGGATAGGTGGTCTGGCCTGATCCCAGCTCTGATTGGATCCCCCAAGTAAAACAGTGAGTTTGTTACCCAGCCCACCAACCCCATAAGCCAGTAACCGCAGCCCTGCTCAGACCACACCTGACATGTTCTCGTTAGTTGACAGGAAAGCACAATGAGAGAAAGGAGGAGATGACCGAGACATATAGTCTAAACCAGTTAACACCAGTTGAAGGCAACATGGCCATCTGACTTCACCTGACATAGACCCTGCAGGTCATTATATGCTTATTGTAATGCATTACCGTACTACATCACACACCCACCAGCGCCATGACAGTTTACAATTGCCATGGCAATGGCAGAATATGACCAAACACAGAAATAAAAGAGGTGGCACCCTTGATCCCCAGAAAAGTTTACCCATTTCTCTGAAAGCTATGAATTTTCCTCCCCTTCATTAACTGGACCCCTTATAACAGCTGCTTACGCACCCCATGAGCTGAGAAGTTGATTTGTGAACCTAGTAGCCACTTCTCCATCCCTTGGCCATTGAATAAAAGCTTGTGCCATTGACCGCTCAGCTTTGATTTCATTTCAAATGCATGACTCTGAACAGAATAGAACCCTAAGGGAGGGGACAGATTGTGGGTATGAGGCCCACCTGTGGGTTCCTTCTTGGAGCTCCTCTGAGTGTGCATTGGAGTCCCACCGGAGTGAGGTCAATTTGGCAATAAGTTAAGAGCCAACTTGTCAGAGGAGGCGCTGGAGGAGCAGGCTCTAGACTTGGCCTCCAGGGATGATGCCCAGACAGCACCGCTGTGTGACTCAGGGATCTGAACATCACTGCTGCAACCCAAGCAGCCTCTTTACACCTCAAAGCTATTGCCTCGACATGTGGTTGCTGCTGGGGAAACACCTGGTGACTCCATGGCTGTGCTGCTCAGAGCTTCAAAGGCCTCTGGAACCCCAGCTGCAAGGCCTTCTGGGAAAGGCCGTCTGACGCTGCCCAGCCTCTACAGACAGGCAGGCCCTGAGTGGGTGGGATGGCTGCCAAGTGTCCTGTATACCCTTCATGGCTCCCCATCACCCTCAACTTATTGCAACTCCTTATTACAACCCAAGATGTCTCCCATGGCTCAACCCCCATGTCCCCCAGCTGCAGGCCCCACACTCCCCTCACTTTCTGCACCTCAACTTCAGGGTCTGTGGTCCCCCCACAGCCACATGTTCCAGGGTTCACGCATGACGGTTCTTGTCTGACTCTCTCCCCACTCTCTTTACGTGCATTCTATTCACTCTCCAGCTTTCAGTTTAAATATCACCCTCTCTGGAATGTCTCTGACCCCCGAGGCTGAGGTCAGTTCCCCCTTTACATTCTGACAGCACCTTAGACGTCTTCTGCTGAGCACAAGTGTCAAGAAAGACACTTGAGAATCAAGTTCAGTGTGGTTTTTGATCACCGATGAGAAGGGAACGAGTTGTTTCAGGACTGAATAGATCAAGGGTTTCAGATTTACTTGAACCAGACCAGCCTCCACTCTGTACAAGCAGATGGGAGTCAGAATCCCACTAGAAAGTGAAGATGCTCAGGGAAAGTGTCATTCCGGCAACAGAAGTAAAGAAACAGACCGAGTGGGTCAGCACCAGTGGTGTGGATAGTTCCTTTTGCTCTCTGGACACCACTGCCCCCCATTCAGATGTTTTTACTTTTCTTTTATATGTTTGTGGTTAAATACACATAACATAAAATTTATCATTTTAGCCATTGTAAATTGTAAGGTTCAGTGGCGTTTAGTACATTCAAGATGTTGTATAACTATCACCAGAATATTTTCATCACCCCTAAAGACAACTCCATACTCATTAAGCAATCCCTGACCATTCCACCCTCCTCCCAGCCCCTAGAAACCACTAATCTGCTTTGTCTCAATGCATTTACCGATTTGGGTCTTTCATATGAATAGAATGATACAGTATGCGTTCTTTGTGTCTGGCTTCTTTCGCATGTCACAATGTTCTCAACCTTCATCCATGTTGTAATGTATCTGTACTTCATTTCTCATAAGAAATAGTGTTTCATTATATGGATATACCACATTTAGTTCAGCCATGAATCAATGGATGGACTTTTGTGATGTCTCCACCTTTTGACTCTTGTGAATAATGCTGCAATGAATGTTTATATACAAGTTATTGAACAACTCTTTCAATTCTTTTGAGAATATACCAGGAGTAGAATTGCTTGTGCACATGGTAATCTTTTTTTTTAAAGATTTTATTTATTTTTATTTTTTCCCCCCAAAGCCCCAGTGGATAGTTGTGTGTCGTAGCTGCACATCCTTCTAGTTGCTGTAGCACATGGTAATCTTATGTTTCACTTATTGAGGAAGAGACGAACAGTTTTCCACAGTGGTTGCACCATTTTACATTCTCATTAGCAAAGTGTGAGGGTTGCAGTTTCCCCCACACCCTCGCTAACAGTAATTTTTTCCATTTTAAAAAATTATCACCATTCTAGTGGATGTGAAGTGGTCATTCTTAGTAGTTTTGATTTGAATTTCCCTTAAAAAATGACTTTGAGCATCTTTTCATGCACTTGTTGGACATTTGGATATCTACTCTGGAGAAATATCTATTCAAATCCTTTGCTTTAAATTGCATCGTTTGTCTTTTTCTTATTGAGTTGTAAGAATTCTTTATATATTCTGAACACTATATTCTAGATCATTGTTAGATATACGATTTGCAAATATTTTCTCCCATTCCCAATAGTGGGTTGTATTTTCACTATCTTGATAGTGTTCTTTGATACACAAAACTTTTAAATTTTGATTAATTCCAATTTATCCTTTATTTCTTCTTTTTTCTCTGTGCTTTTGGTGTCATATCTAAGAAAACATTTTCAAATCCAAGGTCATGAAGAATTACTCCTATGTTTTCTTCTAAGACTTTTATGGCTTTACCTCCTACATTTAGGCCTTTCATCCACTTGAGTTAGTTTTTGTATATGTTGTGAGGCAGAGATCCAGCTTCGTTCTTCTGCCTGTGGATGTCCATTCGACCCAGTGCCACACGCAGAAAACTTCTTTCCACATTGAATGCTCTTGGCATCCTCATCAAAAAATCAATGGGCTATAAATCTGTGGACTTATTTCTGGAACCTCAATTCCATCACATTGATCTGTATGTCCATCCTTATGCCAGTACCACACTGTTTTGATTACTGCAACTTTGTAGTAAGTTTAAAATCAGGAAGTGTGACGGGCCAGCTGGGTGGTGTAGCGGGTAAGTGCATGTGCTCCGATGCTGGTGGCCCGGGATTTAGATCCCAGGTGCGCACTGATGCACCGCTTGTCAAGCCACGCCGTGGCGGCGTCCCATATAAAGTAGAGGAAGATGGGCACGGATGTTAGCCCAGGGCCAATCTTCCTCAGCAAAAAAGAGGAGGATTGGCATCAGATGTTAGCTCAGGGCTGATCTCCCTACACACAAAAACAATAAAATAAAAAAATAAATAAAATCAGGAAGGGTGAGACTTCCAACTTTGTCCTTCTTTTTCAAGATTCTTTTCACTATTCAGAGTCCCTTGCAATTCCATATGAACTTGACACTGAAGTTTTACATTTCTGGAAGAAGAAGAAAAAAAAGGCCATTGAGTTTTTTCTAGTGATTGCATTGAATCTGCAGATTGCTTTGGGAAGTAATCATCTTAACAATGTAAATGGAACTGATCTGGGGATGTGGTTGGGACATTGCTATGGAAGGAGAGGAGGGCAGGAGAGGAAAGGGATGGGATGGAGGCGAGGTTCCCTTGGGGGTGGGGCTGCAGCTTGACTGGAGATGGGGTTCCGTCCTCCTTTCTCTGGAGGCCACATTGGGGATCATGTCTCTGGATTTGGCTTTGGTTCAGTCGATGGGAAAGCAGCAGATTCCGAGGTCTTCTTACCTCTAGAGAGGAGCGGGGGATGTCAGAGGATCTCAGGTCGTCTTCCCTGGTCTCTGGGGAGTTACTTGGTCCTGGAGCAGGGGAGGCATCACACAGAGTATCTGTCACCTTGGAACCTCATGTCAGATCCTTTAAGAGCCAGGAGAGGACAGATGCTCCATCCCCCTTCCTTCCCTCACATGCATCCCTCTCATCCTCCAGTAACAAGGCCACTTTAGCAAAAAGGAAGGCATAGGATACACCTTGGAGCCGTCCCCACTGTCTCAAATTGAAACAGCCAATAATATCTGATCCACGTGACCCTACAAGTCTTCTACTTACCCCATGCTCTTTTCTACATTTCGATCCCTCCTTAGGGGGCTCCTCAACACCCTGACCTCACACCAGAGCCTAGTACCCACTCACCTAACCAAGGCTCATGTCATTCAGGTGACAGCGACTGTGATGGGCAGTGACCTTTTATTTACGGATTTGGAAACTCTAATTAGAATAAGTAGGCAAAATGGGAGATTTCCCAGGTTTCTGGGGTCACTCATGGAACCAAGACAGGAACTCCAATGTCACAAGGACACGTGTCTATTTCTGTTCTTCTTTATAGTTGTCACTTACTCAAGGACACATGACTTGCACATCCCAGGCACTGTGGCAGGCTCTGAGAGTCAGTGCTGAGGCTGCTCTGCAAAAGCCACTGTTTTCATTTGGTTCAAGGAGGAGGAGAGGGGACGAGAGGAGAGGGGAGGAGGGGAAGGGAGGGGAGAGGAGAGGAGATTATGAATGAGAGAATGCAGCGGCTGTGCCTGGTGCTGGGTAAACAATTGATGATCTTAGAGGTGACTGATGTGACCCATGTCATTATCACACTTATTCGTTTCATTGATGTTCTGAGCGAAAATGTCCACAACCGTCTTGAGACCCTCAAGTAGAACACGACCCCATCAGAGTTAAGACGACAGGACCATGAAAGGTTTTCACTTGTCTCCTTCACAGGAATTAATCCTCCTTGGGCTTGAATACGCTCGCTCTGAGGGAGAGGGGGCAGTTTCTCCTCTGAGAGAAGCCACTTGGGGTCAGAAGGAGAAGGAGCCACTCCCCTGAGGGAGGCTGACAGAGCACTTACTGCCTGTTTGTCTTTGCACTTTCTTTTGAGGCTGTGTGTAAGTGCACAATGATGTAACATCTATGTTTCCTACTAGATGCAGCCAAGGGATTAGTAAATCAGGAACAGGGCAGGCTCTGAGCCCCGGCCCAACCTGCTCACTCCTGGCAGGGCCCGGATGCTGTTGCAGCCTGGTTTCCACCCCCGACACAAGGTTGGGTCCCATGTGTGTGGGGTGAGGGGCAGGGTAGAGGTGGCTGGAGGGACGTTCTTAGGCCTTCCCCAGGGCGTGGCACCCCACAGGGCCCAGCTGAGCAACAGCATGACAGGGAGGATGGGGGGCTGCTGGAGAGGGAGAGGTCTGAACTTCAGGCACCAATTCTCAGAAAGTCACTCTTTCAGGACAGTCATGTTGACTAGATACACCCTGAGCACAGTGCTTTCATTCATTCATCCGCCATGCAGTCACCCATTGATTATTTTATTCATTCACTCATTCAACATTCCCTGAGCACCCGCTCTGTCACCAATCCTGTGCTAGTCGGTGCTCGGGACACAGTGCTGACTTAGTCCAAGGCTCTGTGCTTCTTGTTCTCATGTCCAGTGAGGGACACTGACCATCCCAGACAGTCATGACTCAGAGTGAGTAGGGCTGGGAAGGAGGGCCAAGGGCATCAGGGATGGCTTCCTGGAGGAGGGGCATCTGAGCTGTGATTTTAAGAATGAGCAAGAACTGGGAGTATTTCAGTAGAGCTCAGTCCTGGGAGGGCAGAGGGCAGAGGGCAGAGGGCAGAGGGCAGGGCAGGGCCAGTCATGCTGGGGGCCTCGGGGAGGATTCTGGACTCACCTGAGGGCCCTGTGAGCCATGGACGGCTCCTAAGCAGGGGATGGACGTGGGGAGATGTGAGTCTGTGGAAGATCCCAGCGTCTGTCTGCTGTGAGCTGCACAGGAGGGTTGAGACGGGAGGCAGGACACCAGGGAGGAGGCTTCTCATGCAGAAATAATCGTGGGATCACCAGGGTCCTGACTGTCTGCTCTCTCCCAAGGGGGTGGAGGATGCACGCTCCCTCCCAGAACCATCCCTCCCCTGCTCCTCAGGCCTCCCCTCTCCTCAGCTGCAGGGTAGAGAAATGTTCTCCAAACTCTGGATCAGTGCTCTTTCAGGTTGTAAAACCAACAAGTTTGTATTATGGGTACTTTAAAATTCAAAGAGAATTGATTGAAAAGAGAACAGTGTGCACAGCATAGAACCTCCACCATTCCTGGGTAATTAAACTTTGTTTTGGACCGTGTGGAAGCCCCATGATGGTGTCATATCTATTTTTCCTAGTGAGTCACATACAAATGGTTAATAAGCAGGGGACTGGAAAGGCTCCAGGCACAGGCTCGCCTTCTCCTCTCCTAAGAGCCGCTGACTTAGCTGGCCTGTCACGTCCTCCAAAAAATGGGTTCAGCTCTCACATCCTCTGTCCCAGGTGCTTCCAGGAGGCTGAAGGTGGTCTCAGCCCCCAGCCCAGCATCCCTGCCAAAAGGAGAATGAGGTTGGCCTGGACACCAGCCAGTTCCAGAGAAAAGCACATTTCCCCTGGGGGTAGGGTTGGTGTTGGTGTCTCTGAGGAGGGAGGGGCCCAGCCCACCATCCTGGGCCTGGAGCCTGGTCTCTCCAGGGGCTGAGTCAGGACCCGGGTGGAAAGGTGGAGGGAGATCAGGGCAGGGGGTCTCGGAGGCTGCGCTAGTGGGAGGGCATTGAAGGCCAGGCCAGGGCTCCATGGACACTGAGAGCCTCTGACCCGACAGTGATGACGATTTGGGGTCCAACAGCCCTGGGTTCTGTCGGGGCAAGAGGAAGAATCTCCCTCTGCCCTTTTCCTTAAGGTTCTTATGGCTGGCCAAATAATTAACAAGACAGGTTAGCAGGAGAAAATAATACCAAGTTTAATAACATGTATACATGGGAGAAACTCAGAAATGAGCAACTCGTCCCTCTGTCTAAGCTGCTTGCTTAAGTATTGCAGCTAAAGGAGAGGAACGTGTTGGGGGTGGGTAGTGGCCTGGGACTTCAGAGGGCAGGAGGACAATTCTTTTCGGGGTCATCTATAGATAATGTGGTCAGGGAGAGACAGAGTTTTTGATAAAAGAGGCTTGGTGCCTTTGCTATTGTAACCTCTCTCCTACATTATCTTTATAGCCATCATGATAGAAGATCTGTTCCAGGAAGGAGCCACCATGTCAAATTCTTTAGGCAGTTAGTGGGGGAGGTCAAATGTCCCTCAGAGAAAACAATCAAGGTAAAGAGATATATTTCAGGGTGGCCAAATCTTGATCTCCCACAGTTCAAATATTTATACTTTCTCAAAACCCAAATAGGCCATTTACAGGTAACACCATTCACCTCTCTGTATAAGAGGAAGATCTGATTTTTCATGTTTGACTCTGACAGCTTTTAAGCCCCACCTCACTCACTTCCACTGCACATCTGGACAGACTGCACACTCCCTCCCTTGGCAGCAAAAGGAGGTTCAAATCCTCCACCCCAGCCCACATGCAGGAACCTCACCCTGGTCTCAGGTCCTAAACAAAAAATGATAGCCAAGTCAACATTCCCACTTCAAACTGTAAGTGAGCATAAGTGAGGCCGTCTTATTACCCCAAATGGCCCCAGCCCATCGTCTCTGTGACTACTCACTGCTCTGCACATACTCCAGAAAAATTCACATGCTCTCCTGATTTATGGCCTCTGCTTATGTATGTACTCCCCAATAGCTTGATCAATTAAAACGTTGTTCTGTGAGTTTCTATCCAGGAACAGACTGACCACAGGCAGGGAACACACCTACAAGGTATCCATCACAGCTGACAGAAGAACAGAACAATTTGATGCCTGGAGCCCGTCATGCCTGGAGCCCAACATCCCTGGACCCCCTCCTTACTGCCCATCTTCCCTATATAACTCCCTCAAGATTCTGTAATCTTTGAAGATGGGTCACCTGTCTTCCGATTTGCTGGCTAATCTAAGTAAATTTCGTTTGTCGATCTCTAACTCGTTGTTATTAATTGGCTCAGATCGCAGAGACCAGAGTGAGCCCATTGCTCAGTGTCAATACTTGCTTCACACAGGACTGAACCTGAGCCCTTCTCCTTGGGGGAATCCTGTTGCTGTTGCCTGGGTGAAAGACAAGCATTAGTTCATATACAGTGGTGTTGAGTGTCATTCTGTCATCCGTCACAATTCCTGGGGGCATCTGCACAGTAGGCAGCAGAGGGCCCTGAAGGCGCATATAAACAGTCCCCAGACAAGCTGTCTCTCCATCCCCCATCCTGCGTTGCCCATTCTGGGTTGTCTCTGTCTGGGGTGAGTCTGGCATCTCTACTGGACCTAGAGCCCCATGAGGACGGGGACCAGGGCTGCCTTGGTCACCACCATGTTCCTGGTTGTTCAGGATTCTGTCTCCCACTGCAAAGGATTCTCAGGGTTCCTTGGTAAAAAGAGTGTACTGGGAGCCCCACGGGTTGGATTCTGTGTGCTGAGTTCCGTGGATGAAGGAAGACCCTGGCACAGGCCCCTCTGCAGGTCACAGACACAGTCTAGACTGGACCAACACTCCCCAAATCCCAGCCAGGGAGCCTCCATCAATCCCAGGCCCAGGCCCTCTGGAAAGGGCATGTAGGTCCTGATTTCAGGCCCCTGAACAAACCCCAAGTAAGACATTGCCACAGCTTCCAGAGGGGAGGTCTGTGCTTCTGGAATGTGAAGCAGACAAACACCACTAGTGTGGAATGTCGCAGGCTTCCCCTTTGCACCAGCTACTAAAGAGGCTGAGCTTCCTCCGGGTTCATGGGATGTTACTTCCCTCTAGCCTCCGGGAGCCCCTCCCAGGAAACAGGCAGGAATTTGGTGGAACCCCCATTTTCAGAAAGAATGTCAGGTATGTGGGGTGTCCCTGAGGAGGAGGGGCTGGGCCTCTCCAGTGCCAGAGGGCCTTCCTCCAATATCTGAGTGGGTGGGGTAGGGCTCTTTGCTCCACCTGTGGACTTCAAGTTTGCAGGCTGGTTCCTGCTCCAAGCAACAGGCCAGTGCATGCCAACCCCTGGATGGTCAGGCCAAATCCCTTCCTGCTTCACATGCTCTGCAGCAGCAGCAGCAAGAGCTTCAGATCAAAGAAAGCATAAGAACTACTATAAATAAAAGGAAATTAGGTACAGTGACTGGGGTCTGACCAACTCCCTGGCAGGGCTGCATTGATGAATCCATGCCAGGGCCCCTGAAAAGACCTGTAACAATACCTCTGAACTGGAAACTTTAAATTTTTTAGTAAAAATACAAGTGGAAACTCTCCAGCACGCACAATAGAGAAGCAACCCAAACATAAGTGTAATCCCGCCTCCAAATGTGAATGGAGAATTTCCAATCAGATACTAGACTGAGGTAGAGGATCCGCCATGTGTGGGTGCTGGGATGAGTGATGTCCCTTTTCTCAGGGACACGTCTCTGCAGTGGCCACATTGTGCACAGGTCCAGATGACCTCCACTCTCACCGTCACCTGGTCTGTGCAAAAAAAGTTTCCAATTCCCCCTCCCAGAGGGACATAGAAATACAACGAGGAGTGAACTGTAGTGCTAAGGAACACAGGCAGATGATGACCTAGAATCTTTCACCAAAAATCCTCTTGAGTCGTTAGGTAATCTTGGCTCTTTGCTAACCTAAGTCCCTCTACTGGAATTTCAGTGCATTCCTCTGACAACCCCATGGACATAGTATATTTTGTGAGACAGAACACTACTAATACAGAACCTCAGTAATTTTTAAAGGGCAGACATCCTGGGAAGTTACACCCATGGAAGTTGCCCCTGGCCTGAAAATGACCAGCAGGAACAGTGTGGTCCCTGTCCCCGCAGGAGGGGAGGCTCTGGGGCAAATGAGGATGCAGTAGACGCGGAGCAAGAGAAGCAGAGGCCAGGGCTGGTGGTCAAGAGACTCAGCACCCGCTGAGACACGGCTGACCCGGCAGCCTGGATGCCAATAAACTGGGACTAAACAAACCCATTAGAGGGAGAAGTCGTGCAACCTGGACAAGAAGAGGACAAAGAACGGCCAAGTTCCTAGAACTCGACCTAACAGCTGGATCCAGGATTATCACTGGGAGACAGACAGGGCATCGTGGAGAACTTCATGCCCTTAGAGTGAACATTCAGGTCAAGAAGAGATTGTTGATCACCAAAGAAAGAATGATACAAATATCTCCGACAAATATTCATTACCAATTTATGTCCCCAGTGGATTAGACAACAATCCCTTCTGGCCATGACAGTGAAATAGAAACCAGAATATTTTATTCTTATAACACACAAGACCAATAGTGTAAGAGTCTACTCGCAGGTAATTTCCAGAACAGACAAATCCACAGAGACAGAAAGTAGATTAATGGTTGCAAGAGGATTACTGGTGAGGAGAATTTACAATGACTGCTAACAATGGTGGGATTTCTTTTTGGGGTGATGGAAATTTTTCGGAATGACATACTGGCGACAGTTGCACAGCGTTGTAAATATACTAAAAATACACCCCAAAACATTGAGTTGTAAACATTAAAAAGATTGAAAGAGTGGATTGTATGTTATGTGAATGTTATAGCAATAGAAAAATAATAATTAAAAAATATGACCTATGAAAGAAAACTCAACAGCCTCAGATGTACGAGTTAAATGGCGCTGTCACCCAAGTTTCTGGGAGTGAGACAAGCTGGTCACACTTCAGTGGACTTAACAAAAAAGTGAACCAATGTGAGCGCAAGGTCACATTTCCGATGACCGGGCGAAAACCCATACATTCTAAATCAGTGGTCATAAGACTCTGATCAGTATTTGACAGAACATTTCTTTTCTTTTTGTTTTTTTTTTTGTTTTGTTTTTTGTTTTTTTTTTTAATTCAGTTTTTTCCCCCCATAGCCCCAGTAGACAGCTGCATGCCATAGGTTCACATCCTTCTAGTTGCTGTACGTGGGACTCGGCCTCGCGTTGGACGGAGAAGTGGTGCCTCAGGGCGCTCCCGGGATCCGAACCCGGGGCGCCAGCGTCAGAGCGCGCGCACTTAACCGCTAAGCCACGGAGCCGGCCCTCTTTTTGTTTTTTTTAATTTATTTTTTTGTGAGGAAGATCAGCCCTGAGCTAAGATCCGTGTTAATCCTCCTCTTTGTGCTGAGGAAGACCCGCTGTGAGCTAACATCTATTGCCAATCCTCCTCCTTTTTTTTCCCCAAAGCCCCAGTAGATAGTTGTATGTCATAGTTACACATCCTTCTAGTTGCTGTATGTAGGACGCGGCCTCAGCATGGCCCGAGAGGTGGTGCGTCAGTGCGCGCCGGGGATCCGAACCCAGGCTGCCAGTTTGGGAGCGCGCACACTTAACCGCTAAGCCACGGGGCGGCCCCTGACAGAACATTTCTAACGTGGAGTGTTTGCGATGAACATTTTGTGGAAAACTTTTTAAGTGTTTATTGAACTCTTTTCATGTAAAACTCATTGAATAGACAAAAGTAGGAATATGAACATAAGGAAATGTGGAAAAAATAATCTGTTTCCACAACTTCACAGTCCTTGAACTTGTTGAGACCTACAGTCCAAATGATTTCCTACAACCGCGGACACACTGTACACACACGTTCCTGTTAACAACAACAGCAACCCCTCACTGTGGTCCTCCACATGCTCCTTCCCACCCCGCTCTCCCCGCTAACGCGGACCCTCAGCATCAGCAGATCCGCGCTCCCACAGACGCCGTCCAGGCCCGACCCGCCAGGTCCACCACAGCCCGGGTCCCCGCCTCCGTCCCCTCGTGGAGGACGCCACAATTGTCCCTTGTCACCCAAACCTTCCCACATTTCTGAACTCAAGGCCTCCATACCCCATGAGGGAACCGCGGGCTCAGGCGTCGGGCTCTGTGACCCGAGGCCGAACTTCCCGAAAGAGGGACCCGGGTTCGGGGAGGACACCCGGGGAGTCCCCGACACGCCGCGCGGGTCACACGGAGCGGGGAGGGTCAGACACCCCGGAGGCCAGGAGGGTCCGGGGCCGCCCAGCCTGGAGGGTCGATCCCGGGCTGGACACGGGACGGCAGGGACTCGGGACTGAGGACACAAGTGCCTCCCTGTCTGCACGCGGTCCACGAATCTGGGGATCAGAAGAGACGACCCCTGAGCGCCAACAGAGCTTGCAGCAAACACTGCGCATGAGCGAGAGCATAGACGACGCCCCGCCCCCAAAAGCACAGACCCCGCCCAGTAACGCGTAGCCCGGGAAGCTGCTCCTCAAGGGTGCCACAGAACGCAGCGCATGCGCACTGGCGTTCTCGACAAAGCCCCGCCCATCGAAGGCCCACTGTCTGCAGCACCAGCCTCGCCCCATCAGCAGCATCTTGGGCTTCTGGACCCATCGCCCAAATTCCCACTTTCTCAAAACACAGTCTTACGATCAGGTTATAACCTCTTTGGAGACCAGAATCTGGAGAACAAAAATCCCTCTACAAACCTGGTACAGTCTGCACACCCGGACCTGGAACGACTGACCACCAGCGTCAGACCCTTGGGTTCCCGCCCAAACACCTGCGGATGCGCACACCGCACCTGGGGGCTATTCCCTCAAAGACAGGAGTCCTTCCCTCTCAGAATCACTAGTTCTGTTTGGAGAAGTACAAAATGAATTGGAAAGGGCCACAGAGCTATGAAAGTCAGCCAAGTTTCACGGAATATCAAATATTTTGTTGGTTGCAGCTCCTGGAGCACAGTGAGTGAGGCTGTCTGGACAGCGTGGGGACGAGGCACAACTGCTGAGGTGACCGCATCACCCCATCTCCTCACACCATCCTCTCCCTTCATGCTCCCAACAGCTGGGAGTGATCGGAGCCCCTCCCATCCGTCAGAGGAGAGCGCTGAAGCCGGGGTCCTTCGTGCATCACCACCCTCGTCCAGGACCCACCCCTGAGCCGGGCCTGAGAGCCCTGCTGGCCCAAGTCCGCGTCTCCTCCACAGCCGTCTGGGGCTGAAGAGGCACCTAAAGGGGCTGCCACACCGGGGCCCCAGACAGTCGTGGGAGTGGGAGTGGGGGTGTGGTGTGAATGGATGAACAAGGTGAAGTGATCTCAGCTCTGTTTCAAATCACTGAAGCAGAACGGAGACTGGAAAGAGCTAGAGCTGTGTCCAGCTGGTGTAGGAATGATGGGAATGATTTTAAGAAACTTCTGGGCGATGTTTTCACACCCAAACTTCGCCAAGGCCTTTCTAAGTCCTAAAACCCAAGTGTCTCTCTCCAGGTCAGTTTCCTAGCTTTCATTACATAGAATCCAATCCTTCATGAGGAACATCATCTTGGCTGGCTGGTGGCGCAGTGGTTAAGTTCACGCGCTCCCCTTCGGTGGCCCGGGGTTCATAGGTTCGGATCCCTGACAGGGACTGACGCACAGCTTATCAGGCCATGCTGTGGTGACGTCCCGTATAAGGGAAAGGAAGATGGGCACGGATATTAGCCCAGGATCAGTCTTCCTCAGCAAAAAGAGGAGGATTGGCAAAGGATGTTAGCTCAGGGCTAATCTTCCTCACAAAAAAAAAAACAAAAAACTTTCAGAACGTACTATTTTTCAGTTATTTATTTCCATGTGGACCCTGAGTCTTTGAAGAAAATAGTTAAGGCATATTCAGAAAATGATGGAAGGGGTGGAGAAAATGAGGAACCCACATGTCCTTTGTCTTCGCCAAACTTCAGCACAGTGGACACATGGGAAAGCTTTAGGGACACACTTCCTGGGCAGTGTGGTGTCCTCAGGCTACAGTGTGATAGAGCAACGGGCTGCAATTATTGCTATTGATGCAAGCACTTCAGTGGCTGAAAAGGGAGACTGTTTGAAATTTGGCAAATCATGAATTTGGGGTAAAAGTTCCTTCTTGAGAATATGATACTAAGAATTATATTTGGGCTTGCATTGTCCTGGACCCAGAGAGTCGGTCTCTCCTTCACTGTGTCCCGTGAAGGGCCATCTCTTCATTGTGTCCCCAGGCAGTGTGGGGACCCAGGGGAGGGGTCCCGGGCAGCTGACAGCATAGGAAGAATTACTGATCTGCCCCATGAGCCAAAATTTAAAATTGACTACTAGTCATGGTAGTCATAGTGTATTAATAATTAATAATACATAGTCAAAGTGTATTAATCATTTTAAATTATCTGATAGAATTCTACATTCCTCCTTCTCTTGTGGAAGTTCATTCCATGGTGGAGAGAGTCAGCTTCAGTCAGTGTGCAGATGATAGGGATTTTAATTCCCAGGAATTTTAGCATTGATCCAGATTTCTGTAAGGGGATTGTAGGGGGGAGGGTGTAGCTGGAGAGATGGACAAGCTTGCACGAACAGGGGGACAGGACAGAAAGGCGGATGAGGGGTCAGTGCACTGGGGGAGATGGAGGGGACTCAGGGGTGGGCTCAGCAGAGCAGGTAGGATGGTGCTCAGAGAGAGGAGAGGCGGGGGCGGGTAGTCTGTGTGAAAACAACCAGGGAGAATGAGCACGAAGCCTGGTGCAGAAGATGTGGAAGGGGGAGAAGGTCTGAGCGGGGCTGCAGGACAGAGCACGAAGGGGAGAGAGACCCTGTGGGTTCCGACAGATGGGACACTGGCTCACTGCGGTTGGAGCCCACGGGGAAAGGAAGCTGGTACAGATATGAAAGGCAGAGTAGGGTTGGATGAAGACTAAAGAGAAGGAAATGGAAAAACACGGAGAATACAAATTGGGGGGAAAAGGGCACAGACATATACATGGGATGGGACCCATCAGGGTTACGGGGTGGTCGAAGGGAAAAGATAATAAGCCAAAAGGAGGGAGCAAGGATGGACTCAGAGAACGGGGCGGCAGAAGTCTGGGGGGACTAAAAGACGGCATGGAGTGGGTGAGCGGTAAATGGGGAAGAGGATGAAAGGGCGAGAGATGGAGGGAGCAGGTGTGGGGAAGAGAAAGGGGAGGCTGAAGAGGGGGGAGTAGAAAGAGAGGAGCAGAGACGGTGACAGAGATGCTAGAAAGAAGAGAAGAAAGAGATATAAACTAGGAAGGGGACTCACAGAATAACAGAGACAGAGGGGCAGTGAGAGGGGGGAACAGGAAGGGCGGATGGGAGGGGAGGTGCAGACACAGAGGGACAGAGGGAGACACAGGGAGGACAGAGAGAGGGGCACAGAGAGAGTCAGCCCTTAGCCCCGTCCCTTGGAAAAGACAGCAAAGCCTGGCCTCAGGCAGAGGCACAGAGGCAGTGAGGGAGGACCTCAGAGAGAGGCCAAGGCAGTGGGAGGGCAGAGCCGCGTGGGAAGATCAATGACAGGGGACGGGTGGTTTGAACTTGGCAGAGACACTGAGTGGCTGAGAAGTAGAAGGAAGAGGAGGAAGAGGGTGATGGAGAGCACGGTCTTGTGTTCAGCCCAGCGGGTCCTATGTAAGCTGGGGGATCATCCAGCAGTGAGGCAGGCGCACTGGGGAGACGTGTGGCCACTCATCTGCAGTGTCACCCACAAAGGCAAGCTGGGGGGTCCCGTTCCAGTGGTCGCTGGCAGCCAGGTCATCAGCAGGCAGGAGGGTCACGATGCCCAGCTGAGGGCTGATAATGGCCAGTGGGGTGAAGTCCCCCATTAGAAAGATCTCTTCTGGGAGCAAGGGTGTGACAATAGCAAGTAGAAGGGCAATGGTGTGTGTGAGGGCGGGATGCAGGAGGGTCACTTCTGCAGGTCAGTGTGTGACCATGACTGGGGACATGGAGAAATGGGCAAGGCACGGGCTCATGTGGGCCACCTTTTGGAGGAAAGGGACAATAATGAACGGTGTCTGTGAGCCCCTGGCTGTGTCCGAGTGTGGAAGGAGATGAGTGAGGGAACACTGGAGGATACCTGGGACTCACTGCTGTGTAAATGGGAGAGGTTGGGGGGGGTGAACCTCGAGGTCTGTGAGCTGAGAGGGGATTCCTGTGTGTGATGGGCTGAGGCTCCCACACATCAGGGGGTGGCTGTAGAGTAGTTGCGTGACAGGGGAGATTCCTCAGGGCTGTGGTTCGAGACATGGGAGACAGAGAGGAGGAACCTGGAGAGGTCTGTGTGTCACTAGATGTTTCCTGTGTGATGGGCTGCGTCACACAGATCTGGGGACAATTGTAGAGTAGCTGGGTGACAGGAGAGATTCCCTCAGGCCTGTGGGTGAACACCTGGGAGACCGAGAGGAGGAACCTTGTGAGGACTGTGTGTCACTAGGTGTCTCCTGTGTGTGATGGGCTGCCTCACGCAGAAATCTGGGAATGGTGGGAGAGTATTTGGTTGACACCACAGATTCTCTGAGGGCTGTGAATAGAGATGTAGGAGAACTTGGGGAGGAAGCTGGTGAGGTCTGTGAGTTACTTGGTGTTCTCCGTGTGTCATGGGCTGAATCACGCTGAAATCTAGGGATGGTTGGAGAGTAGCTGGGTGACTCCCCACATTCTCTAAAGCCTGGGGGTGAGTCCCCAGGCGATGACAGTGCAAACATATGGTATATCGTTGTTGAACGGGGTGACTCTGCACAATGCCAGGGGGGAGTCAGGGCAGAGCAAGGTGACACTAGTGTTTCCTGTATGTGATGGGCTGACTCACACATATATCTGGGGAAGGATGGAGAGTTGCTGGGTGACCTTCCACATTCTCTGAACACTATGGGTGAATCCCTGGGGGATGTCAGCACAAACATATCGTATATTGTTGTTGAGCGAGGTGACTCTGAAAAACAGCAAGGGGATGTCGGGGTAGCGCAAAGTGACTCTAGTGGCTGCCCTCACTGATATGGAGAGGGAAACGTGAAGCTGTGTGGTGGAGGGGACCATGGAGACGAGGCTGGTGTCACCCTGGGGGAGCACGGGACATAGACTGGGGACCCTGGTGAGGAGGGGCCTCTTGAGTCTGAGTTGTCTGGAGAGGAGGGTGAGAGGCCGGGTGAGGGTGGCATGGAGTCTGGGGAGTCAGGGCTGGGAGACCCTTCAAGGGAGGAGCCAGACATGAGCCCCCTCTCCTCAGAGGCAGACGTGGTTGAGAAACCCGCAGCTCCCAGGACACCCTGCCCCCTGCTGGGACCACAGCGAGAGAGGGGAGTGTGATGTGTGTGTGTGTGTGTGTGTGTGTGTGGTGAGGGAGTGTGTCTGCAAAACAGGAGTGGAAATCAACAGACAGATGGAGACTCACTTACCAAGTGTTCTGTCCTCTGTGGTTGAAATTGGCTTCCAGGTCGCAGGACACTGTCAGCAGCCGGAGCAGGAGCTCAGACAAACCCGTCCACGCGCTGCCTCCTCTGAGAGGATGTGAGCACAGACAGGCTGGGCGGGGTTGAAGCATCAGTGGACGGGGCCTGGAGAGGAAGGGGCGGAGCTTCACACCTCCCTCCCCCCGGGCCAGTGCAGCCTCCTCTGCCTGACTCTGCCCAGCAGAAAACTACTCTCTTAACCTCATAGGGCGCTCAAAATGTCCAACAATTGAAGGCAAGAACTCAGAATTCTTGTTTGCAAAATTCATTAGAACGTGTCAATGTAGGTTCTCCAGTTGTAACAAATGACCACTCTGGAGGGGGATTTGGATAACGGGGCAGGCTCTGCTGTGTGGGGTATGAGGTATGGGAAATCACTGTGCCTTCCCTTCAAGTTTGCTGTTAACCTAAAACTGCTCTAAAAAATTAACTTTTAGTGGAAAAAAAAATAGAAAGACTTGGGGTGGGGAATAAGGCAGGGGAGGGGTCAGGAGTAGATGCTCTAGAGGAGGGAGAGCAGGTGTGGGAATAGAAAACGGTATGTCAGTTCCTCACAACGTTCAAAAGAGAACCACCAGATGATCAGTCTGTCCCATCTCAGGGTGTTTGTCCAAAAGAAGTGAAATCAGAATTTTGAAGAGATATTAACACTCTCATGTTCATTACACACCATGCACAAGAGTCAAAATTTGGACACAACCGATTTGTCCATGGAGAGATGAATGGATACTGACAATGTGATACAGACAGACAGTGGAATACTATTTAGTTTTAAAAAGGAGGGAATTCTGCATGGTGCAACCAAATGGATGAACCTCGGGGACACTGTGCTGAGTGAAATCGGCCCGTCACAGAAGGACAAATACGGCATGATTCCACCCAGATGAGGTATCTAAAGAGAGTCCAATTCAGAGAATCAAAGGATGGAACGGTGGTGGCCAGGGGCTGAGGGGCGGGAGACATCAGGAGTTCCTAATCAAGGGCATAGACTTTCAGTACATCAAGAAGCGTGCTAACTTCTGGAGATCTGCTGCACAACCCTGTAGCTAGAGGTAACAAGACTGTATTGGAAGCTTAAAAATATGTTACCAGGGGAGCATCATGGCAGACTGAGCTTCCCTCAATTACTCTCCCCCTCTAAGACACAAGAAAAAGGAGATCCATATTCCAACGGAAGGTATTCACACAACACGAGGGACGTCTGAGGCACCCATGCAGCTGTACACCAGAGGGCTAAGGTGCAGGAGTCCCCAGAGGAAGTGGAAGGAAGTAAGAGGAGCTCCCTCCCCTCCCCAAGGACTGCGACCCTGAGAGTGAAACCACGCAGAGTCTCAGATGGAGTGGGGAGGGGCGGCCCTCTTTGGGGAAAACCAGCGCTTTCCGAGATTCCGCATAGCACATAGGGAATCCCCCCACAGAGGGAGCCGGACTGCTGTGAGGGTACTTCCCACGACTAGCTAGCCCTGCGTGAGAGCGGAGAATGCCAGTGAAGCGGGGAACCCCTGGAATCAGGGAGGCGAAAGTAAGCGCCCCTCCCGCGCCCTAGCCCACCACGTGCTTCAGCACAGCGGCCCTGCAGCCTCAGCTCAGTAGAAAGGATCAATGAAACAAAGAGCTAGTTCTTTGAGAAGATAAACCAAATTGGCAAATCCTTAGCCAGACTCACCAAGAAATAAAGAGAGAAGGCTCAAATAAATAAAATTAGAAATGAAAAAGGAGAAATTACAATGGATACCACAGAAATACAAAAGAAATACTATGAAAAAATATATGCCAACAAATTGGAAAATTTAGAAGAAATAGATAAATTCTTAGACTCATAAAACCTCCCAAAACAGAATCAAGAAGAAATAGAGAATCTGAATAAACCAATCACAAACGAAGAGACTGAAACAGTAATCAAAAACCTCCCAAAACATAAAAGTCCAGGACCAGATGGCTTCTCTGGAGAATTTTACAAAACATTCAAAGATGATTTAATACCTATCCTTCTCAAACTCTTCCAAAAAATGGAGGAAGATGGACCACTCCCCACACATTCTATGACGCCAACATCACCCTGATACCAAAATCAGACAAAGACAACACTAAGAGGGAAAACTACAAACCTATATCCCTGATGAACATAAAAGCAGAAATCCTCAACAAAATATTGGCAAATAGAATAGAGCAATACATTAAAAAGATCATACACCATGATCAAGTGGGATTTATACCAGAAACACCGGGATGGTTCAACATCTGCAAATCAATCAATGTGATACACCGTATTAACAAAATGAGGAATAAAAACCATATGATCATCTCAATAGATGCAGAGAAGGCATTTGACAAGATCCAACATCCAATTATAATAAAAACTCTCAAAAAATGGGTAGAGAAGGAAAGTACCTTAACATAATAAAGGCCATATATGACAACCCCACAGCCAACGTCATACGGGGAAAAACTGAAAGCCACTCCTCTGAAAACAGGAACAAGACAAGGGTGCCCACTCTCACCACTCTTATTCAACACAGTACTGGAGGTTCTGGCCAGAGCAATTAGGCAAAAAAAGGAATAAAAGGAATCCAAATAGGCAACAAAGAAGTGAAACTCTCACTGTTTGCAGATGACATGATTTTAATGTAGAAAACCCTAAAGAATCCATTGGAAAATTATTAGAAATAATCAACAACTACGGCAAAGTTGCAGGGCACAAAATCAACTTACAGTTGCATTTCTATATGCCAACAATGAACTAACAGAAAGAGATGTCAAGAAGACAATCCTATTTAAATTGCAACAAAAAGAATAAAATATCTAGGAATAAATTTAACCAAGGAAATGAAAGACCTACACAATGAAAACTATAAGACCTCATTCAGTGAAATCAATGATGACATAAAGAAATGTAAATAATATTCCCTGCACCTGCAGTGGAAGAATAAACATAGTTAAAATGTTCATACTACCTAAAGCAATCTGCAGATTCAATGCAATCCCAATCAGAATCCCAAGGACATTCTTCACAGAAATAGAACAAAGAATACTAACATTCATATGGGGCAACAAAAGTCCCCAAATAGCTAAAGCAATCCTGAGAAAAAAGAACAAAGCTGGAGGCATCATAATCCCTAACTTCAAAACATACTACAAAGCAATAGTAATCAAAACAGCATGATACTGGTACAATAGACATGCAGATCAATTGAACAGAATTGAAAGCCCAGAGATAAAACCTCACATCTATGGGCAGCTAATCTTTGACAAAGGAGATAAGAACATACAATGGAGAAAGGAAAGTCTCTTCAATAAATGGTGCTGGGAAAACTGGACAGCCACATGCAAAAGAATGAAAGTAGACCAGTTCCTTTCACCATATGAAACAATTAATTCAAAATGGATCAAAGACCTGCAGGTGAGAGGTGAAACTATAGAACTCCTGGAAGAAAATATAGGCAGTACACTATTCTTCATGGGTAGTAAAGGGATCTTTTCAAATTCCATGGCTACTCAGGCAAGGGAAACAAAAGAAAAAACAAACAAGTGGGACTTCATCAGATTAAAGAGCTTCTACAAGGCAAATGAAACCAGAATCAGAATGAAAAGACAACCCACCAGCTGGGAGAAAATATTTTCAAAGCATATATCTGACAAGGGACTAATCTCCACAATATATAAAGAACTTACACAACTGAACAACAAGAAAACAAAAAATCCTATCAAAAAATAGGCAGAGGAAATGAACAGACACTTCTCCGAAGAAGATATACAGATGGTGAATAGGCACATGAAAAGATGTTCAACATCACTAATCATCAGAGAACTGCAAATCAAAACCACGCTAAGATATCATCTTACACCAGTTAGAATGGCTATAATAACCAAGACAAAAACAACAAATGCGGGAGAGGCTGTGGAGAAATGAGAACCCTAATTCACTATTGGTGGGAATGCAAACTGGCACAGCCTCTATGGAAATCAGTATGGAGATTCCTCAAAAAATTAAAAATAGAAATACCTTATGATCCAGCTATCCCACTACTGGGCATCTACCCAACGAATCTGAAATCAGTGATGCAAAGAGGCCTATATACCCCTATGTTCATCGCAGCATTATTCGCTATAGCCAAGATATGGAAGCAACCCAAGTGTCCCTCGACCGATGAGTGGATGAAGAAGTTGTGGTATATACACACAATGGAATACTACTCATCCATAAAAAAAGACAAAATAGTCCCATTTGCAACAACATGGATGGAGCTGCAAGGTATTACGTTAAGGGAAATAAGCCAGAAAGAGAAAGACAAACACCACATGATGTCACTGATAAGTGGAAGATAAACCAACATTCGGAAAAGAGAACTGTTTGGTGGTTACCAGGGGCAAGGGGGGTGGGGGTTGGGCACAAGGGGTGGAGGGATGCACTTACATGGTGACTGACAAACAATAATGTACAACAAAAATTTCACAATAAAGAAAAAGAATTGTTAGGAGGGAAGATCTCATGATAAGTGTTCTTACCACAGTAAAATAAAATTCAAAAAGAAAAAGAAAAGACTGGAGAGTGGGAGGAAGATGCAACACAGAGGAAAGATGGAGAACAGGGAAAGGGCCTGACACAGAGAGGGGCACATGAAGAGCTCAGCCTGTAGCCCCTTCCCTGGGAAAAGGGAGAGAAGAACCTGGCCTCAGGCAGAGGCGCAGAGCAGTGATGGAGGACATCAGAGAGAGGCCAGGGCAGGGGGAGGGCAGAGTGACATGGGGAGACCCCATGACAGTGGACAGATGGTTTGAAGTTGTGGGAGACACTGAGAGGAGGACAGGGGTGTGAAAAGGAGAAATAGGGTGCCATCAATAACCGTCTTCTTTCCAGAGTGGTTGACAATCAGGAACCAAGGGTATCAGTGCAGCAGTGACGCAAGGACGTCACCACTCCATCCAAACCCCTGCACCAGGAGACTTGACCAAACTCTAGTCTGGCTTCTAGAGCAGAAGGCTGTGTCCCTGGATGACCCCAACCCCCCTCCTCCATTCAAATGCCTGCCTGACAAAGCTCCACGCTGCCAGGACCAGTGACTCTTTGTTGTAGCCAATACCCGATGAGGGGCTTCTGACCTCCCCCCTGAGAGCATTTCTGAAAAGGGCTTGTCATGGTGAATATGTGTCATCTGCAACTCAGAAGCATCTCTGTCAAGGACCTGAGAGCCATTCCTTTGAAATGGAATCATGAAAAAGGGTAAGGCCTCTTTCCCAGTCCCCGTCTGCCTTCCCCTGGGACAATCAGCAATATCCCTGGACTTCATGCCCCGAGCATTCACTGAGGGCCCTGCCCACTTCTGGCTCACCCTACATGCACATTTGAGAAACTAGAAACTCCCAGGAAATTTCACCTTAATCCAATCTGGGGATCATCCCCTCTGAAGTTCTGACAGTTGGGCCAGCTCCCTTCTGGACACTCAGGACATTCTGGAGGCAGCACCAAAAAGGGCCACAAGGTGGCTAAAGACAAAGGTCAACCACTCTTTTGGTGTGACCCATATCTGGGTCATGATGACCTGGCTGCAGGAAAAACTGTCTCCACAGACAACCTTCCACCATCCAGCACTTTCCTCTCCTGGAGACAATATGACAGTTGAGAGGATTTGGGGATCCTGTGGGGTATTGTAGGATGTGGATACCTAGTTTCTCTAGGATTGCTTCACCCCTTTATACCATGACTAGGGAGTCATTTCCAGACCCAGGAGTCTAGAATACCCCGTCCAAACAAGCTTTCTAGAACCTTCAGGGCTCTCTACTTTCACCCCCAACGTGTGCACTTCCCAATTCCTCCCAACCTTTCTCCTCGTTTTTGCATAAATGAGAGGGTCATGCCCTTGTAGGATTACCCCAAAAACATAACAGACTCTAGAGACCCTTAGTGTGTCATAGGTTGGCCCCGCACCCAGGAGCTCAGGCATGTCCCCCTCACACGGGAGGCGTGGCTGCAAATGCCAGACTTTTCCAAGCCCCCCTGACTTGGTGTTGGGTCGTCGCTGGATAGACATGCCCCTCATGCTGGACAGACCGACTGCTTCATGAGAACACACAGCACCTCTCTGTGTCTCCACTCACCTCACAGGAGATTCCACCACTCTCCCCCCTCAGGTCACCACACCCAGTGACGATCTTAACCCTGCTGCCTGCTTCACTGACCCACTGATAGGACACCCCAGGATGGTGTCAGATCAATATGTCATCCTAGATAAGCCTTCCCCAAGTGGATGCTTTATGGCTTTACGTCCAAGACTTTATTTTCTCTTGACTAGATGTTACCAAACACAAACACAGGTTTGTTTACCCATCACACAGGAGGGCCAATAAAGAAAAGAAAACTGAAACACCAGGCTTGTGGCAAGGAAAGAGGTTCACTGTTATTGAAAAGCAGCCAGACTCAGGCAGTTAGAACTCAGATCCACCTCCTCGAAGGGAAAAAGGGAGGGGTCTTTATCTGGGGTTTTAGGGAGGGGAGGGAGAGCACGTGGCCTTGCTGTTTGGCATCTTCCCACCAGCCTGCATTTTGCCTTGAAGACCGAATTTTGATGCCTGGACCTGAATTTCTGGGAAAGACAGCTCACTCATATACTTAAGAGGAACAGAGAGGCCTAGTTAGTTTTGAACAACAGTTGATTATGTTGAATACGAACAGCTGCAGATAGCAAAGCTTCTCTTCAAGTTTTTGCTCTCCAAGTTTTTATATGGAAGATGGTCTGTCTTTATTTCTGGACTTACACAGAGGACTTTTTAAGACAGAACTCAATTTGCATTTTTTTAACTCCTTAGTTCTCGGTTTCATAGACAGTATGCTAAAAATGTCAAACAATTTAAGGCGACCTTTCTTCAACCATCCGTATTTCTCACTTCATTGTCCCACAGAGAAAACCATGGTATTGGCAACACTTCAATTTACATTATTCTTTGCTCAGTCCTACACGCAAAATATGAAGATTTTAGTTTGAATAGACTCTGATTCATAAACCTTTCTCCTACGTGCCTTTATAAGGCATTTCTTACCAACCTGCTAAGCTTATTTCCCTATATTTTCTTCTAATAAAATTGTTGCTTTTGTTTTGATATATGTTATTCAACCCCAGATCACTTTATGGCTTTATGAATGCTGTGAAGTTGGCATCTATTTGTCTTCAAATTAATAGCCAAGTGTCAGATGCTATTTAAAAAAAATCCCATTTATTCTCATTGATGTAAAATTTTATCTTTACCACACAGTAAATGCACAGATATAAATTGACTAGCTTTTCATTTGCTTCAGCTCATGTGATAGACACTGCTTTTGTGTTTTGATTTTGGCATCACAAGTAATTATTGCCTATTTTCCCAATACTACCTTTTCTGACTGTGTTTGAGAATATTTTTTCCATAAAACTCGCAATCTGATTTTCAAATTCTATGAAAAACTGGTTGGAATGACACACTATGTTTTTAAATATTGTAGTGTTTTAAAAATAAGTTCTCCCCATTCAGGAATATGATCTATTTTACAATATATGGTAAGACATTCCTCAGGGGGGTATTATGTGGTATTTTATATGTAAGATAAAGTAATGAGTGTCTTTCTTTACTTCTGGATTTACACAGAGGACTTTTTGAGACAGAACTTACTCAATTTGCATACACATTTCCCACCAATGTATGAAGGTAATTTCATTATGAAGTCAAGGAGCACAACAGACTTGTCTCCAATATCCACTTTTGTGTGTGTGTGTGTGTGAGGAAGATCAGCCCTGAGCTAACATCTGATGCCAATCATCTTCTTTGTTGCTGAGGAAGATTGGCCCTGGGCTAACATCTGTGCCCATCTTCCTCCACTTTATATGGGACGCCACCACAGCATGGCTTGACAAGCGGTACGTCAGTTTGCGCCCAGGATCCAGACCTGTGAACCCTGGGCCACCACAGTGAGCTCGCGCACTTAACCGCTATGCCACTGGGCCAGCCCTCCAATATCCATTTATTACACACAGTTCCTGTGGGGCCAAGTGGAATGTGTCTGGAGAATTTACAGAAACTTTGTGCAAGATTTCAAGGCTTAGATTGAGTGTGAGAGTTGGTGAGATATAAGTCCCCATTAGGAAAACACAGATGTTCTGGGCAAAGGGTGAGTGTGATGTTTCTTTTTATATGTCATCTTAACTGGTCTAATGGATGCCCATATGCTTGGTAAAACTATTTCAGGGTGTGTCTCTGAGGGTATGTCTGGAAGAGATTAGCCTTTGATTCAGTAGACTAAGTAAACAGATCCACCCTCATCAATGTAGACAGACACCATCCAATCCATCGAGGACCCGCATAGAACAAACAGGTGGAGGAAGGGCGAATTCCCTCTCTCTCTTCTTGAGCTGGGACATCCCATTCTCCTGTCCTGGGACATTGGAGCTCTTGGTTCTCAGGCCTTCAGACTCAAACTGAATTATACCACCGGCTTTCCTGGTTCTCCAGCTGTAACTGCAGGATTGGTTCAATTGACCCCATCTCTTATCAACAGAGGGATTAAGAATTGTCTTTCAGAAAAACTGCAAAGTCACGTGGCCAGAGCATGCGTAAAAGAAGAAATCGTGACCTGAAATGACCTCAAAACTAAAGATCCTCCTCCCCACGGAACCTAAGGACATGACCAGAACTTGAAAGTCAGACTCTTATCGGAAGCGAGGGGTCCCTCATTCAGGAAGATCCAGTGTTAAAATTCCTTTCCCACCTCTTCAAAAATGTTTAGAACCCCATCATAAATGTTTAGAACCCTGTCATAAATGTTTAAAACTTTACTGTATGTTCTTGAAGCCCACCAATCGAAACCTGTCCTGTTACCACCCAAAAAAAGGGGATTCATCTGCCCACTGCAAGACATGCCAATAGTCAAGGTGCAAGGTGGTAGGAGAAAAAGGACATTTTATTACAGCTTGCTAGCAAGTGGGAAGATGGCTGACTCATGTCCAAAAGAACCATCTTCAGGGGGCACAAAGTCTTACAGCAGTTATACGGGCTGGTGGGTTATAGGGAAAGGGGTTAGAATGTTGGCCTTCTTGTGTTACAGACTGGGAGTCACCACACCAGATCTTTCAGTTGTCATTGATGATGGCTATCAGCATAGACTCTCTGTTTGGGGGGTCATCACATTTCTAAGGAACTCAAAATGACAAAGTTGCCGTCTTATCACAACTGGGAGGTACATGCACAAGCCGGGGTCATAAAATCTACAGAGCAGTTAGATCTCCTGGAGGGTGCATATCCAGCTGGGTTAGTTGGTCAGAGGTCATTCAAAGTTACAATAGGGCTTCTTTTCTACAGTATGGCTTCCCTCATGTCAACCTTGTCTTCAGCTGGTATCAGCCCCACCAGTGTTTCCACGTGCCAGCCTGTTCTCCCTAACCTCTTAAATTTTGCCCCAAATCCTGAATCGTGGAGACAGAACTGAGGGCACACGCTCTGTCTCCCTGCAGATTGATCTCACAGAATAAAAGCTGATTTATCCTCCCAATGGCTGATATCTTAATTGGCTTGTTTATGCACATCAGGCAGAGAACCCTAATTTTGTGCAGTAACACAGCTTTCAAGCAGGAGATTGTGGGACTTCTTGGCCTCCATAACCGTGTGAACCAATTCCTATAATAAATCTCCTTTACCGTATATCCTTAGATATCACACTGGTTATGTTTCTCACAAGAACTCTGACTAATACAGTGGAAGTCACTTCTTTAAGTGTTAAATAGATCCAGATCCTAATTTAGATCTAACTTATTAGATTCAAACACTTTGTTTCTTACAGAGACAATGAAAGCAATTGTAGCAAAGGCACCAGCTCCCCGTGTCCCTTGTCCCACAAGGTAACACTGAAATAAAATGGGCCGGGGACGTGATGATGAAACATGACCGGAGGATGCCCTATTACTGAGAAGCTGATTTCAGGCTGCAGCTAAGCAGTTTTACAGCCTAAAGCGGTGCTCTAGGAGGTCAGAGTGAGGCGGAAAGCAAAGACCTCACCAGAACCTGGAAGTGCTGAGAATCTGTCACGTGACAGCCTCCTGGGGAGACAGGGAGGCCAGTGAGAAATAGCCTTGTAGTGTCACCAATTAATTGCCCCAAGTAACTCAAAGGCGGTTTCAGAAGCATTTAACTGTTTCTCCAAATTGTTTTTTCAGTTATGTTAAGAGATGCAATCACCAACCGCCCTGAACCAGCCCAAAGCTCACCACGAGAGTGAGGCCTGCACAGACAGATCGTGAAGTGCCCAAGAGATGACCTTGGCTTCATTTTAGTGTTAAGATCTCCACCCCGGGAGGAGCTCAGGCCTTATTACCATAACAGGCGATGCACGTGGAAGCGTGTTTTCAAACTGAGCCTGCGAAAGTGAATACTCACCTCTCCATCTTGAAGATTCCTTCCCCATCTGAAATAAAAACCCCTGCTTTCCCTTGCTCAGGGCCACGGCTTTGGAAACGATTCCCTGTGGTCTCTATTTGCTGCAAATAAATCTTACTTTGGAGCCAGCCCTGGTGGCCTAGCGGTTAAAGTTCAGTGCACTCCGCTTGGACAGCCTGGGTTTGGTTCCCGAGGGCGGAACCACACCACCTGTCTGTCAGTAGCCATGCTGTGGCCGTGGCTCACCTAGAAGAACTAGGAGTTACAACTAGAATATACAACCACGTACTGGGGTTTGGGGGAGGGGGAAAAAAGAAAGAGGAAGATGGGCAACAGATGTTAGCTCATGGCGAATCTTTCCCAGCCAAAAAAAAAAAAAAAAAAATCTTACTCTGTGTGACAACTACTTCTGGTGAAGGCTTTGATTTCAACTCACCAAGAAGCGGACCCACTTTGGTTCTGTAACAGTAACAGCTCCTCCAAGCCTCTCATGCTCTCAGTTCTGGGAGGATCCCAAAGAGTTCCTCCAAGACTCAGATGGCTGTGCTAAGCCTTCTCTGTGTCACTTTCCTATATGGGGATGTGCAAGGTCACCTGGGCTACCTCCCTACACTCTCCCTGTATCATTCATAAGCTTTACCCTCCAATAAACCACTTGCACTCCTGTTGTAAATGTGTGTTCCTAGATTCTATATTGTCTATTTGGCATCCGTTAATCACAGGGCCAAACTAACAGCCAAAGTTGTTGACATCTCCCTTGCGATCCAGCTTTTGCAGGTGTGTGAAAATCACATTACAAACTCTGCAAACAATCCCAAGTCCATATCCTCAACCACCCCCTTTATATCTAACTCGCACATACCATGCCAATATTTCCCCTGCCCTACATCTTCCAGTGCCCTACATCATCCAGGGTCAGGTACCAGACAACTAGAGATCACCCCCATGGTCCAGAGCCCACAGACACTGTTCAAGCTAGCCAGTCCTAAGCTGTTTTCTCTGCTCTGCCTTGCCTTTCCCTCAGAAACACAATAGAAGCTCAGACCTAGGCTTCCCCCTCACTCTTTCTGCTCCTGACCAAAACTTATGCTTCCCCATGTGGCCCTACATGGCCTGGTGTGTCTTCTTCTCTTCGGAAATGTAAGTAATAAATTCATCTCTCAATGGCATTGACCTCTCCATGTCCTCACTCAGTCACTTCCATAAATTAAAATCTCCTGAGTACAACTGAGACATCTCCCAGCTCCATCTCAGCACCTGCTTCCTGTAGGACCTGAGCTGACCCAAGAGAGATTGATCCAACAAGTAATTATCTTTTTTTTTTTGGTGAGGAAGATTGGCCCTGAGCTAACATCTGTGCCAATCTTCCTCTATTTCGTATGTGGGACGCCGCCACAGCATGGCTTGATGAGCGGTGTGTAGGTCCACACCTGGGATCTGAACCCGCAAACCCCAGGCCACCAAAGTGGAGCATGTGAACTTAACCACTACACCACTGGACCGGTAATTATCTTGAGGCTAGTGGATACCAGGTTTTTCACTGTCGCAGAAGAGAGTGAAAAACCTGGAAAGGGAGAAAACTAAAATGAACCCATTGGTGTTGGACTGGATTTAGAGTGTGAATTCATGGTTTTTAATTTAACAGGTAGATACATAAATAAATATAGATGTGAATATGTGGGTGTGTGTACATATTTTCTCTAGGTCTCTTCACTGAAAAGGTCTGAGACAGAAACACCTCAGTAATAATGAGCACACGGAAGGCCAAGACCTTGGTTTCAAATACACCTTTCCCCACGAGAAGGAACCAGGGCTCCTTGGAGAGATGACTGATCCCAGGGCTGGGGCAGGGAAAGTATAGGATGAACCTGAAACATCTTATGCCAGAAAGTGAGAAAGTGAACCAAGAATGATGGGGGCAAGTCAAAAGCACACAGGATTATGAGAATGAGAAGACAAGCCACAGACTGGAAGAAAATATTTGCAAAAGACATATCTGATTAAGGACTGCTATCCAAAAAGGAACTCTTAAAACTCAACAATAAGGAAACAAACAACCTGATAAAAAAGAGGCCAAAGACCTTAACAGATACCTCACCAGAGAAGATATACAGATGGCAAATGAGTGTATGAGAAGATGTTCCACATCATATATCACCAGGGAAATGCTAATTAAAACAACAATGAGATACCACCACACACCTATGAGAATGGCCAGAATCCAAAACACTGACAACACCAAACGCTGGAGAGGATGTGGAGCGACAGGAACACTCATTCGTTGCTGGTGGGAATGCAAAATGGTATAGCCATGTGGGAAGTCATTTGGCAGTTTCTTACAAAACTAAACATACTATTACCATAGAGTCCAGCAGTAGTGCTCCTTGGTATTTATCCAAATAAACTGAAAACTTACGTCCACACGAAAACCTGCACACACATGTTTATAGCAGCTTTATTCATAATTGCCAAAACTTGGGCCGGCCCCGTGGCTTAGCGGTTAAGTGCGTGCGCTCCGTTGCTGACGGCCTGGGTTCGGATCCCAGGCACGCACCGATGCACCACTTGTCAGGCCATGCTGTGGCAGTGTCCCACATAAAGTGGAGGAAGATTGGCACAGATGTTAGCTCAGGGCCAGTCTTCCTCAGCAAAAAGAGGAGGATTGGCATGGATGTTAGCTCAGGGCTGATCTTAATCACAAAAAAAAAAAAGATAATTGCCAAAACTTGGAAGCAACCAAGATTTCCTTCAGTAGTGAATGGATAAATAAACTATGGTACATTCAGACAATGGTATATTACTTAATAAATAAATGAGCTATCAAGCCATGAAAAGACATGGAGGAACTTTAAGTGCTTGTTATTAAGAGAAAGAAGCCAATCTGAAAAGGCTACATCATACTATATGATTCCAACTATATAACATTCTGGAAGAGGATGGAAAGGCAAAACTATGGAAACAGTAAAAAGATCAGTGATGTTCAGGGTTTGAGGGAAGGAGAGAAGATCACGCAGAGCACAGAGGGTTTTTAGGGCTGTGAAATTCTTTTATATGATACTATAATGGTGGATACATGTCATTATACGTTTGTTTCATAGAATGTACAACACCAAGAGTGAACCTTAATGTTAGCTATGAATTTTAGGTGATAATGTTGTGTCAATATAGGTTCATGGATTATAACAAATGTACCACTCTGCTGTGGGGGGTTGATAGTGGGGAAGGCTGTATGCAGTGGGGGCAGGAGATCTATGGGAACCCTACTTTCTGCTTGATTCTGCTGTGAACATAAAACTACTCTAAAAAATAAAATCTATTAAAAAAAAATGACACAGAAGCCAGCTGGAAGGGGCTCCCCCCACCAAATCTTGGATAATTTGAGAATCAAAATAATATGAATAGAATATAACCTGATGAATAAAATAGGAATCTAGGAGTCCATAATGATATAAATAAATGAAGTAAAACTTAAATGAAAAGAGGAACATTTTTGTTACCGTGGAATGACAACTAATAAATGTGGAAGGAAAGACAGAATTAGAAAATTTTCATTTGGCATCTTTCATAGTAATAATTAACTCAGCCAAGAAACATCAATCGACGTTGTAACGAGAGGGTGGAAGTTTGATGAGAATAGGGATATTTACACACTGTCAGTTTCTCCCTACCAAATCATTATTAATTACAAAGGGGAAAAGAGTCACTTTACGGAAGAGAGACCTGGTATGCAGCACCTTAATCAAGTGATCAAAGTTAATTTCATGGGTAATGGGACAAATCATAATTATGTGTCACCTGAAAGGATGCAGTGAGCAGAACACTGAACCACTTCTGTGGTTTTCCTGCCAGAGATGCCTATCCTGACGCTAATCATGAGAAAACAGCAGACAAACCGAAACTGAGGGATGTTCTGCAAAATAATTGGCCGAGTGTGAAGACCATGCAAGTCAAAGCAAGCCGTGACAATTCAACATAATGTGTGGTTCTGAATCGGGCCCTTTTGTTATAAAGGAAGCTATTGGGACAGTTGGTGAAACCCGAATGGGGTCTGAGGATTAGACGGCAGTGATGCATCATGTTAATTTCCTGATCCTGAATTGAGTTATGTAGAGAGGTGCCCTTGTCTGCAGCAATTACAGGCCAAAATATTCACAGGTGAGATGATGAGGCGTTACATTGGCCACTTGCTCTCAAAAGGTCCAGGAAACAAAAGCGAGGCAGTAATATTTATCTCGTAGGATAGATGTGAGGATCAAATGATAGGATGTGAAATCTTCTAACATTCTTGGCACATAATCTTTCACTGAATTGAAGATGTTCTTATTATGTAAAGTCAAGACACTAAAAATATGTAACCAACGTGACCTTCATCTGTATGTTGTTATTTCTTCACAACCAAATACACACACACACACACACACACGTTTTTTAGATGTGTATGTTTGTGTGTATATCATCACATCCATCCTAATTTCTACCACCAGAGGGCGCGTCAGGCTCAGGTTAATATTTGACTGCTTTTTAGTTTAGATAAACCAGTGGTTTTCGCATGTTTTGGCTTCAGAACTCCTTCATAGTCTTAAAAATTATTGAGGACCCCCAAAGAGGTATGTTTAGGTGCGTTATATACAATACGGTGTACTTGTAAACCAGCTCTCTGAAAGAATATTAAAACCCACAATATAGTGTTTCGATGGTGTAAACACTCCCACCCTGCCCATTTTATTATTTATTTATTTATTTATTTTCTGGTGAGGAAGATTAACCCTGACCTAACATATGTTGCCAATCCTCCTCTTTTCGCTGAGGAAGATTGGTCCTGAGCTAACATCTGTGCCCATCTTCCTCTACTTTATATGTGGGACGCCTCCACTGCATGGCTTAGGTGAGCGGTGTGTGGGTCCACACCAGGGATGCGAACCTGTGGGCCCCGGGCTGCCAAAGCAGAGCACGCAAACTTAGCCACTATGCCACCGGGCCAGCCCCACTTCCTGCCCATTTTAAGCTACCAAAGGTTTAACAACTGGCTCACAGTGATCCTGAAAATTTAATAGTTCACTCTCCTATACCAGTAAGGGCTGGCACCAACACACCGTTGGATAGCTACTCAAATTTACCTCATATAAATTTAAACTGAGAATTTTTTTAAAGATTTATTTATTTATTTAAAAATAGCAATAATAAATCCATTACACGTTAATATCAGAGCAATGACATCATCACATATCACGTAGCCTCTGGACAACTTCACCTTACACTGGGAAGAAAAGCAAAGCAAAAAACATCTTCATATCTTTATGAGAATAGTTTTGACCTTGTGGACCTCATGAAAGGAACTCAGAGACCCCTAGGGGTCTGTAGACCGTACTTCGGGAACCCCTGGCTTCAACTTTCTGTTCTCAACTCTATTCAATCCAGTACCCCACTTTTTAAAAAAATAATAAATATTTTACAATATTCCTGTTATCACCATGAAATGAAATTCATATACAGTATAACTTACCTGTCCCTGTATATAATCTCTAATCTAAAATCATTGCAATACCATATCTATAATGTGGAGAAGAAACAAAAGAAAAATATAGTCTACAGCCCTTTACCAGACATGTGTGTTTAAGAATTGAGGAGGTGTTTGGATTTTAGAAGGATGGTCCATATATATGGCACATATGATGGAACAGCCCCGATGGGTTCAGAGCGGGTCCTGGAGTCAAACACATCCATATGTCTGCAGTGAAATGTGGGCTATTCACACCAAACCTGGATAAATGCAGATTACCAAAATAGCCTGTGTCAGGTCAAGTTATTGCCATCAAGTAAATTAGACAACAGTCTCTCCTTTTCCTAGTTATTTGGATCTTGGAATTGTGGATGACTGATGGTGAGCCTGTAATTTATAGTAAACAAGAGGTGTTCCATAGGTCAATGCCCACAGACCTAAGAGAGCCAGGTGTTCCCAATTTGATGATTATATGTTTAGATTTAAGGTGATAAGACAATCTTCAGTCAAATGTCTGTTTTTCTTTATACGTAGTTGACACTTTGAAATAAGGGCTAAGAACATTCACATGTCTATGTAGATTATGAGAGAAGCCAGAGCAGAGGGACCGGCCAGGTTGTCTGGGATTCAAATACCGCAAGGAGGGGAGACACCGGTGATATAATTCTCTGAAATGGTGAACATCCCAATACCGACTTCTGCCCGGAACAGGATATGATCTTCTCATGATTCACATGTAGCTTTCCTGGAAAATTCAGAGTGTATTAAAATAGCGCAAAATCCTTGCTGTTTATACGTAAAACGGGAGCGGCTGTAGTCTCCCGATGGGTAACAGATTCTCCCTGCACATGCAGACTCGGGCAGGACCCAGGAAACCCCTCCTTGTCAGGGCTGCGCAGTGCATCGCAAGAAGCCCCAAGTCCCTGGCTTCAGCCACCAATTGCCAGAAGCCCTACAGATTTACATGCACCTCCCGCAGACGGCCGCAGCTCCCGAGACTTGCTCGCTGAGCTCTGAGACGGGTCTGTGCATGCAAGGCGGGGGACTCAGTATCCTAGGAGGTGCCTTCCGGGCTCCCAGAGTCTAGCAAGTCTCCTGCAGGGGGCGCCAGAGAGCTGAGGACTCGAGCAGGGGACTTGGGGACAGTCTCCATCACACCGATGTCCCAGGCAGTTCCTGCACCAACACCGACCTATACATTAGCATCTGCACAGGAAACCACGACACGCATGAGACTTTTACACACGTGTGACCATAGACATGGGTGTGAGCTTTCACGTATTTTATTGACGACAGGCGCCCTTATTTACATAACCCAGAAATGTACCCATGTCACTATCAGTGCGTGCACCGACATGCATCCAGGTGCCAGCATCAACAAACATGCTAATAGCAAGGCGTGCCTAAGGCAAAGATATAAATCTGGATATTACGGTGTGTGCTCACACGTGTATTTGTCAGAATCCACATGGGTAGATAACTGACTTGTGTGTTAACGGAAGCCTGTTATATGACACCTATGTGTGTGACATCAACACACACGTGGACATGTATGTAGGTGGACACGCGGGTAGTGGAAGTGCCTGGCTGAGCCTTGTCTGTGCACCCCCTAGGCTGGAGCCCCTTGGCCGTATGTTCGGTGCTGCCCCCATCTGGCAGAGAATAGATGCACCATAAACGTTTGAATGAATAAGCAAGTGAATGAACGAGTGAATGACAGTCAATACTGCGAACCCACCAGGCCCTGTGCTAAGCATTCACACTCCTGATAATTAAATCCATACCATGGGCTCTATGACGCAGGGACTATTATGTACCCACTATACCGATGAGGAAAACTGAGTCATTGACACTATGTAACTTTACCAAAGTCATACAAAGGTAAATAGCAGAGCCCGGATTTGACTCGGGTCTCCCAAACTCCAAAACGAGTGTTCCTAACCACTGGCCCGTCCCAATTGTGATGGGACCAGCCCCTCCCTTATTTCCTGGACACACCACCATCCTTCCGAAGCAGGCACTCAGCAAGCTGGAAGGACAGAAGGCAGCCTTTTACCATCAATTCAAAGAGGAGAAAAGAGGTAGAGACCATTTTATCCCAATGAGGCTCAGAAGTTTTGTACAAGGTGGTAGCTCTGGCCCCGTGAAGGCAGGGGGTTGTCTAGGGGACAATTAACTCTAGAGCAGAAGAGGTGGGGGAGGGTCCCTCTCCCTCCCCCATCAACATGGATCCACAGCCCTCGTGTTCGTGAGGACGTGAAGATATTGGAACACTCGTTCATTCTAATGGGAATATAAGATGGTGCAGCCGCTGTAGAAAACAGTTCGGCAGTTCATCAAAAAGTTAAACAGAACTACCATACGACCCAGCAATTCCACCTCCTACACATTTGCCCAAAAGCATTGAAAACAGGTGTTCAAATACCACACACGAATGTGCATAGCACCATCATTCACAATAACCAAAAGATGGAAACAACCCAAATGTCTATCAATTGATGAATGGATAAACATAACGTGGTACAGCCATGCAACGGAATAATATTCAGCCATAGAAAGAAATAAAGCCTTGATACATGCTAGAACATGGATTATTGCACGAACCTTGCCAACATTATGTTACATGAAAGAAGCCAAACACGAAAGGCCACATATTGTATGATTCCATTTATATGAAATATCTAGAATAGGTAAATCCACAGAAACAAAAAGTAGGTTGGTGGTTGCCAGGGGCTGGAGGGGGCGGGGCTGGGGAGTGACTGGGGTTTTCTTTCAGGGGGATGAAAATGCTCTGGAACTAGATACAAGTGGTGGTTGCACAACATCATGAATCTACCAAATGTCACTGAATCATACACTCTAAAACGGTTCATTTCATGTTATATGAATTTCACCTCAATAAAAAAAAAGAAAAAGAAAGACTATACAAAAAAATAAAAATAAAAAATTCAGTGCCTCAGTCACACAGCACATTTTAAGTGCTCAATAGCCACGTGTGACCGCTGGCTACCACACTGAACAGGGCGGATATAGAACATTTCCTTCATCATGGAAAGTTCCATCGGACAACGCTGGTCTGGAGTTTCCCACAGTCTATATGCGGCTGGTTGTTTTTTCGTGGTGTTGTTGAACATGTTCCTCTGTCCACTGTCTTTCCTGTAAACTGGTAGTTACATCTGGAAGCTTAATCAGATTCAACTATTTTGGTGAAAATATTTCATAGGTGCTGTGTCCTTCCACCAGGGGGCACATCAAGTTTGGTTGGCTCTTTTTTATGCCTGCGAGAGGACAATAGAATCTTTCCCATCTCACTGGCCAAAGGTCATTCCCATCTCACATGACCAGGGTCAACATCAGTGGGCCAGGGAATGTATTGACTTACTTGGGGGGGCCTGCAAAATCACTTGGTAAAATCATGGATGTATAGCTCTGTGACAAGGAGGAAGGGGAGATTTGGAAACAATATTCCAATCTACCACGGGGGATATTATTTTTTATCAAATGCATTTTTCCGATATGACTCTCTGAGTCACAGAGAAGTTAAGTAACTTGCCCAAGGTCACACAGCTGGCAAGGGATGGAGCCAAGACTTGAACCCAGGCAGGCTGGCACCAGACCCCTGGATCATAACTGCTACACTCCAGGAGAATAATGGAACCCACCAAATGGGGCTGTCTTGATGGTCCAGTAAGAGCGGGCGTGCACAGGACCCGTGCATGATGCTTAGGTATCGTGCTGTTTATTTCCATCACCTGATTCCAGGTTGACCTTGGCTTGAGTTTGGAGGGACTTTCTGCCCCTGGCAGTGTTCCAGGAATGCTGGCTGGCCTTCATAAAAACACTATTAGGAGTCAGAGTCAAGGGAAGGGAGAATGGAGATAAAATCAGATCACAAGAGGCAGAGAGATGAGGAGCAATTTCCCCTCGCCTTGGGCAGGAGGGAGGTGAGTCGTGCAGAGGTGAGCATCACAAGTAAAACGTCTGAGCAGGTGCACAGGCGACAGCAGCCAGAGACGCCGACTTATCAGAAGTGGGTGTGTGCACAGCTCTGGGGTTGTGTGGTTCAACCCTATTTCCCTGTTGATAAAACAAGCATTTTTTCTCCAGTATCCCAAGGCGTGAGACTCCACTTCCATGGTGCTGTTCACAGGCAGAGCTCCAGGACATTGTCCTATGAAGAGTGTGGCAGATTTTTCCCCAGATGGCCACAGTGATATTTCCAGTCCCATATGCTCTTCCTTGGGGAAGCTTGCCCCTTCCCACCAAGAAGTTGCCGTCTATTTCCCTCCCCTGGAGTCTGGGCAGGACTTTGTGATTGCCTTGATGAAAAGAATGAGGCGGAAGACACTGCATGACTTCCAAGACTAGGTCACAAAGGAGACATGCCTTCTGCCCATCTCTCTGCTCACTCTCTGCCTCCCTTGGGACCCGGCCGCCATAATGTGAGGCAGCCCAAGCAGCCACAGGGAAAGGTCACATGTAGATGCTGCAGACACGGCCCCCAGGTGAGGTCCCAGCTGACAGGCAGCATCAGCTGCCAGGCAGGTGAGTGAGGAAGCTTCAGATCCTTCCAGACCACAGCCTTGGGGCCACCCCCGCTGATGCCAAGTGGAACAGAGATGAGCCATCCCCATTGAGCCCTGCCTAGACTGCAGATTCATGAGCAAAGTAAATCTTCCCACTGGGGTGGTTTTGTAAACTAGAGAGCTTCCCTGAGGGGAAAGAGGACTTCATTCAAACCTGACTCAGACGTCACTTCCCTGCTCAAAATCCTCCCATTCTCCCATCTCCCTCAGAGTAAAAGCCCAAGTCCACACATAACCTTAAAAACACATCCTACATGTTCTTCCTACACCACTGTCCATCCCCCCAACACAATCACCTCTCTGACCTCATCTCCCACTCTCCCCACCCATCCCTCTGCTCCAGTCACACTGGCCTCCCCGCTGATCCCTGAACTTACCAGGCAAGTCCAACCTCAGGGCCTTTGCACTTGCTGTTCTCTTAGCTTAGAACGCTCTTCTCCCAGAAATCCACTGGGCTCCCCCTCACCTTCAAGTCTTTGCTCCAATGTCACCTTCTCATTAAGCTCTTTTATGACCAAACCATTTAAAATTACAGCTTCTCTCCCCACAAAAAATCACTATCCATCTCCATTCTCTGGGTTACATCTTTCCTTAGCACTTATCACAGTTGAACGTACTATATATTCCACTTACGTTTCTTGTGTATAGTCTCTCTGCCCAACTGGAGTGTAAGTTCCACGAGGGCAGGTCACGAACCTTTACCTGTCTTGTTCGCCACTGTATCCCCAGTGTCTACAACAGTGCCTTGAATGTGTTTGTCACTCTGTGAATATTTGTTGGATAAATTGAATGAATGAATGAATTGGTGGGTGTATTGTAGGATAAATAGATCCAGCGGTGGGAAAGAGGAGGAGGACTGGAAAAGACCCCAACTCACCTTGAAAACACAAAGGCTTCCCTTTGCCCAAAGCAGAACATACTTGAAAAAAACAAACAACTCTCTCATCCCCACAACCAGATAATCAAAAAAATCTCCAAACCATGTCCCTCTTGCCTCCTCAATATCTCTTGTTTCTTCCAACATTTCATTATGAGCGTTTTCAAACATACAGGAAATTTGACAGATTTTACAGTGAACTTATACCATATCATCTAGATTCTACCAACAACATTTTGCTGTATTTACCTTATCGTATTTCTATCCATCCATCCATCCATCACTCCAGTGTATTTTTTGATGCATTTCAATAAAAGTTGCAGACATCAGTATACTGTCCCTTAAGTCCTTCAGCATGTCTATCAATATTTGTTTACTCTTCGTATTTTCTATTTGGAGGTAAAATTTACATACAGTGAGATGCATAGATCTAAAGAGTACCATTCACTGAGTTTGGACAAATGCATAGAGCTGAGTAACGCAAACTCTATCAAGATAAAGAACCACTGTCCTGATTTGTTTTTCCACTATAAATTAGCCTTTGGAACTTCATATAGTTGAAATCACATTGTATATTCTCTTTTGTGTCTGGCTTCTTTCCTTCAGTATAATGATTTTGAGGTCCATCCACGTCGTATGTGGATCAACAGTTCATTTCTTTTTCTTGCTGAGTAGTATTCATGTATGGGTGCACCACAGTTTGTTTCTCCACATTGATCTGTTGGTATGTCGATATATGGGTGAGTTGCAATATCTTGTCAATCTGTCCCTCTCGTTCACCCCCACGGCCCCTTCCCTGGCCCAGGCATCTCTTCTTCTTTTTTTTTTTTTTTTTTTGGTGAGGAAGATCAGCCCTGAGCTAACATCCATGCCAATCCTCCTCTTTTTGCTGAGGAAGACCGGCTCTGAGCTAACATCCGTGCCCATCTTCCTCCACTTTATATAGGACGCCGCCACAGCATGGCCTGACAAGCGGTGTGTTGGTGAGCGCCCAGGGATCCGAACCTGCGAACCCTGGGCCGTGGCAGCGGAGCGAGTGCACTTAACTGCTACGCCACTGGGCCGGCCCCCAGACATCTCGTCCTTCCTCCCAGGTCTGCACCCCAGCCTTCTTCCTGTGCGCTGACCTCCAGTCTCACCCCCATCATCACTCTCCAGACAGCAACCGGAGGAATCTTTATAAGGTACACGTGTTCCTGTCCTGCTCTAAACTCTGCCATGGCTCCCCAGTGCTCCCAGGAGACTGCCCAAGCTTCTTTTTTTTTTTTTTTTTTTAATTTTTTGTTTATTGCAGTAACATTGGTTTATAACATTGTAAAAATTTCAGGTGTACATCATTGTACTTCTATTTCTGCGTGGACTACATCATGTTCACCACCAAAATACTAATTACAACCCATCACCACACACATGTACCGAATTATCCCTTTCACCCTCCTCCCTCCCCCCTTCCCCTCTGGTAACCACCAATCCAATCTCTGTCCCTATGTGTTTGTTTATTGTTGTTATTATCTACTACTTAATGAAGGAAATCATACGGTATTTGACCTTCTCCCTCTGACTTATTTCACTTTGCATCATGCCCTCAATGTCCATCCATGTTGTCACAAATGGCTGGATTTCATCGTTTCTTATGGCTGAGCAGTATTCCATTGTGTATATATACCACAGCTTCTTTATCCATTCGTCCCTTGATGGGCACTTAGGTTGCTTCCAAGTCTTGGCTATTGTGAATAATGCTGCAATGAACACAGGGGTGCATGTACCTTTGCAAATTGGTGTTTTCAAGTTCTTTGCATAAATACCCAACAGTGGAATAGCTGGCCCAAGCTTCTTTAATGACTTCCAGACCCAGTTTGATCTCACCTGCATGTACCGCCCCACCATTACCTCCCACCTCCTCTCTTGACACTCCAGTTTGCAGCCACAATCCACATTTCAGGTCCCTCAAGGTACCAAGCTCTCTTTTGCCTCTAAGCCATTGTCTGCTCTTCCCTGCCCAGAATACGTTTCCCTAGCTCTCTTTTTACCTGCCTCACTCCTATTCATCCTTCAAGTCTCCATTCAAATGTCTTCTTCTTAGGAAAGCTTCTTGACAACCCCCACGGGCTGGGTGAGGCGCCTCCACCGAGCTCCCACAATTCCTGGCGGCTCCGAACACTCTACATTTTCATAATAAAAAGGTTAAGTTCGTGCACTCCACTTCCGTGGCCCGGGGTTCGCAGGTTTGAATCCTGAGCGCGGACCTACGCACTGCTTGTCAAGCCATGCTGTGGTGGCGTCCCATATAAAGTAGAGGGAGATGGGCACAGATGTTAGCCCAGGGCCAATCTTCCTCAGCAAAAAAAAAAAAAAAGGTCTCCCCTAAACTTCAGTTCCAGGAACAAAATTTGTCTCTCCAGACAAACAAGAACATATCCTTGTAGCAAAAATCGGAAACCATCTCAACAAACACATCTCCCCTATTGCCTTAGCTGCCAGGAACCACCAAGTGAGGTTTAATGCTAACCTAGATCATAGATGCCTGGTGCATCCATATATGTAAATTTTATTTCTGTTTTAACGTTTCTTTAACAAGTGCCAGTTTCTGCGGGGCACTGTAAATCCCTCAGATTAGCTATCTGCTGTGACTCGGATAGACCCTGCTTCTGTGGACAGGAGACTGCTTCCCCTGCAGCCCTTTGTAATTTAGGCCTCTCATTTTCTCACACTCCACCTGCCTCCACACTGAGTCTCGGGAGATATTTTCTCTGTTTATCAAAATTCTTTTGGGTGCAAGCAGCTGAAATCAACTCAAAAGAATCTAAGCACAAAGTAAATGAATAAAGCAATATTTAAAAACAGGAACAACCGAAAAAACCATAATGGTTCCAAGATTAAAGTGGAGTTCAGGTATGGCTGGATCCAGCATGTGCTGGATGTCAAGACTGTGTTTCACAAACTTTCATCTCTGTTTTCCTCTGTAACGACTTTTGTCTCATAAAACCTCTCCTTTCTTGGTGACAGAGTGAGCTTGGCAACTCCAGCAGAAATAAAGAATCTCTTTCTTGAGAGTTGCAGCAAATATCTCAGTGTTGGTTCTCACTGGGCTAGATTAGGTCACATGCCTTCCCTGAAGCAATCACGGTGACCAGGGAGACAGAATAAACTGATTGGCTAGGTCTGGATCCTATGTGCCTGGAGCTGGTGAGGGGAGGGTTATGGCCAGCCCTATTCAATTTAAATAGACTGAGAGGTTCCCCCAAAAGAAAATTGAGTGGGATACTGGGGTGGGCAAAACCCACAGACTTCTGCTGTAGTGTCCTCTTCCCTGTTCGAAGCTGCATCCAGAATGTTGGTCCGCTGTGCCTTAGCACCCCACCCCCAACACACACACACACACACACACACTCCCTGTTCCTTATCCAATTGTAATGCTTTCGCCACTCCTTGGTGAGCTGGTCCCTCTCCCTTCTTACCGGACTGGTGGAAAGATACCCTGTCTCTGCTCCTTTTAAAAGTGGGTGTGATGGAGTTTTACATATTTACTTGACATAACTTGAATCATTCAACAGTGGGAACCTGAAAAGGGAGTTAGAGAGGCAAGGAGGTGGCGCCGGGGCACAGAGGGTGCCAGACGGCAGGAATGGGGGTACGGGATGGAGGGACGGGACGGATGGGGACTGAGAGGGAATGGTGGGGTGCAGAGGGGGAGGGATTGTGGAACTGGGGTGCGGTTGGGAGTCGCGGGGTGGCGAGAAGAGGTGGGGGACTCGTTGGATAAGGAAGAGGAGATAGAGGAGGCAGGGCTGGGCGACTTGGAGAGGGTGGGACTGGTGGTCAGAGGGGCGCCACTGTGGAGGGGTGAGACGGGGGTGGGGGTTAGAGGGCGGGGGCTGGGGCGTGAGGAACGGAGTGACCTGGGTGGCTTCCGAAGAGCATTGGTGTCGGCACGTCGCGGCAGAGGCTGGGCCCGAGCGCGCGGCCAGCGGACCGCGCGGGCGCCGCTGCTTTGGGTTAAGTCCGCGGCAAGGGGTGTGGCTGGGGGGGGTGTGTGTGTATTTCACGGTATCCCCCCCGCACCTCCCCGCGCTCCAAGTCTCCGTCTCTGGTCCCGCCTCCTTCTCGGAAGTGACGGACGGGCCGCCCAACTGGAGCCGCGGGCCGGGCGCGGCGCAGCCAACCGCGCGGCGGGGGAGGAGCTGGGGAGGGGGCTCCCCGGCCGGGGCTGGGGGCTGGGGGCCTCCGAGGGCTCCGGAGCAGCGACGGGCGAGCCATGGCGCTGGGGCTACAGCGCGCAAGGTACTGGGGCTCGGGGGCAGGAAGGATGGGGATCGGGGGCCCTCCTTCCAGGGACCCCTGAGCCGAGTGGGGGACACGCGGGTGCAAGCCACCGCCGCCCCAGGACGCCCGGGTGGAGGCACGGCCCTGCCGCACCCTCCGCCCCAGGGGATCGCAGGGCGGGGGGATTCCCCGCGGCCCCGGCTGCCCCGCCCCTCTAGCCAGGAGCTACTTCGGGGGTCGTGACCCCCGATTTCATGTTACTCCGGGTTCGCTTCCCCTCCTGGTTGGGGGTGAAACTCGGGGTCCCCACGGAATTGGGGGTGGTTGCCTTCGAGCAGTTCCCGGGCTTCTGAGAGGCATTCTCCTCCACAGATGGACCCTTTGGGCCTCCGAAGCCCCAGACTTGAGATTGTTCTTTGCCACCAGACCCCTGGGATCCTAGGGGATATGAGGTACCCCCAAATTGAGCCTTCCCAGATCTAGAGAGTCCCTTGGAATGGGGAGTCAGCTCCTGAGTTCCAGAGAAGAGAGATCTCCTTTAATTGGACCCTCCCTGACACAGTCGCCCAAACCTTGAGTGCCCTAGAAATAGGCAGAGGGCATCCCCTGTCAGAAGCCCCCTGGGACACTTCCCAGGGGCTTTCTGTATCCTTTTGGAAGGTAGGGTCACCCCCTTAATAACAGGGAAGCAGTCTGACCCACTTCCCAAAGTCTAGCACTTTATCTCACTTCTCCACCCCCACCAGTCCCTGTGACAGTGGGATGGGGGGGCCCCACCCCAGCCCTATTTGGGGAAGACCCCATGGAGGGGGCTATGTCTGATCCAGTGCAAGCGGTGATGGGAGCACCCCCTGCCACAGTGCCCAGTGGGGTCATCCTGGGCAGAAGGTGGGTTTCTGTGTTCACCTCTCAGCAGGTGCAGATCTGCTGGGGCGGCGGGGAACCAGTGCTCTGCATCCACTGACAGGGGGTCCTATCTGGCCATGTTTTCATGGGACCCTGGAAAATGTCGCAGGCCCTTGGTTCCCCCTGTCCAATCTGAGGTGTCCAGGAAGCCTCACCCCCTTCCCTCCTCTCTGGCTTCGCAGGTCTGATTGGATCCCTCCACACCCCCATGTTTTTCACCCACCCAAGCCGGCCCCCACCCCCTCCCAATTCTATTCCAGTCTCTGGCTGTGGGCCCACCAGGGAACTCCATCCCACCCCTTCTGGGCCAGCCCCCAGCCCAGCCCAGCCCCTCCCAGCGCCCCCTTCTGGCTGGGTGGGGGCCCCTCTTGGCTGAGCTGGGGCGCTCCCCCCTCCCCACCCAAGGCCAGCCCTTTCCTGTGGTGTCATGGAGCCCCGAGCGCCACCCACTCATAACTCGCACCCGATCCCGGCCACGCTCCATCCCTTCCTGCGCCCCTAGGATGGCACTTGGGCCAGCAGGGGCCTGGGAGATGGTGAGTGGGTCCCCCACACCTCCTCACCCACTTCGTTCCTTCCAGCTGGGGCTTATTGCCATCCCACCCCAGGCAGGGATGTTCTTGGGAAGTTCCTGATGCACACACTGCCCCAGGCGCCCCCTCCAGGTTAGATAGGACTTTGGGTACAGGCACCCCACTGGATTGCCATGCCCTTGGGAATGAGCAGAGTTGGGGGCAGAGAGACTCCCCCGACCCCCACCCTAAGTCTCTTATCAAATCCAAAACCTGCCTTTGGCCTCTCAGTGCCAACAGGGGTGCCTGCCCAGATACAGCCTAAGTCCCCCCAAATCTTCAACATTTTTTGCAAGACCCCCAATACCCAGCTGAGTGTCAGAAGAGAGGCCCAGGAGCAGCCCTGAATGTGGGCCAGGGTCTCCCCACTTTCTCCATGCCTTTGTTCACAGGGGGCAAGTTCTTCAGGACCGGGAAGAGTGGGCTTCTTCTCCTGGTTGGGGGGGCACCAGGCCCCAGTCCCCATTCCCAGGCCTCACCCTGGGGCCTCCAAGCCCTGGCCCCACCCCCTGTACTCTGCTGGAACACAGAGGAAGGGTGGCAGGGTTCCAGCCGCACGTCCCAAGCTGGGCAGAGTGCCAGGGGGCTGGACCAGGGCTGGGCATGCGGCCAGCTGGGGAGACTGGCCAGCTAAGGAAACCAGAGGCAGCAGAAGTGGGACAAGGAGAAAGGAGTGAGGCCACTGGACAAAGGAGGGACAAGGCAGGGGCCTCTTGGGTGGGCACCCTGCCAAGGCATGGCATTTAAGAGCACAGGCCCCAAAGTCAGGGTTCAGATCCCAGCTCGCCCACTTCCTGGCTGTCTGGCCTTGTGCCAGTGACCTCCTCTCTGAGCCTAGTTTCATATCCCGGAAAATGGGGGTCATACCTCCCCTTCCCTGCACCAGATCAAGCTGAGGAGCAGCGAGGGAACAGATTTTGGGGCACGGCACCCCATAGGTGTGCAATGAGCTGTGTTCAAGTCAGAGTTCTAGGCAGAAGTAGATACACAGTGGGACTGAGACACGTTGAGCATAGTTGGTGGGGGCCTGGGTTACCAGCTGGGTTACTTGGGCCAGAGATGCCCTTGCTCAGAGCCTCGGTTTCTGCCTCTTTGAAAGGGAGACCACTTCTTCTGGTTCATAGGGTTGTTGAAAGGATTTAATGGGGTCTCCAGATCCATGAGTGTTCAATACACCAAAGCCATCGTTATTATTATGATCACTATTATTTAGTCTTCTTCCCAAAGTGCTTGTGTACAAGTCATGTATGTAATTGCACACACACGCCACACCATGGGGTTACCACCAGAGCCCACGGGTTTCTCCAGTGCCCAAGAAGCTCCTTAATCTTCAAAACAACACTATGAGGTTATATTGTGATGATGCACAGCAAAGCTGTGCAATTTGTCCAGAGTCACACAGCTAATAAGAAATGGAGTCGAGAGGGGAACCCTGAACCAGAGGAACTAGCCCCTACTCTGTTTAAAGGGAAAGGCCAGAGACCCAGGTGTCCGTGAGGCAAGCCAGAGGCCCACATTTCCTGTCAGAAGAACATCAGGCTGGGAGCTGGAAGGAGGGTCCCGCTGCAGCCACCAGCTGGCTCCTTCCATGGAGGGAGAAGTCTGCCACAGAGGATTACAGAGGCCAGCTGCCTGGAAGGTGGGGGGACCGGCCCCACCCCCGTTCCTGTTCCCGCTCCCCGTTCCCTCAGTCCAGGCCCCCAGCTCAGGGAGACCCGCCCACCCCCACCCTCTGGGCAGGAAGACAAACAGGGCTGGGACAGGACAGGACGGAATGTCCTCTGGGCAGAGCGGGACTGGAGGCCCCTGCCCCCACCAGCCAGGAGGGAGGAGATGGGGGCGACTGCTGGCTCCCTCCACCGCTCCACCCAGCCTGCCCTCTTCTGTCCCTGCCACCTAGTTGCCCTGCGGAGTTGTTTCCCTCTGCAGCCAGACCGTCTCCTTGCCTCTCCCCATCGGGCCTTTGGGTGGGGCTGTAGGTCTCCTGCTTGGGGGCAAGGTTGATGCCAGCCCCTAGAAATGGCCTCTGGTTTTTAGGAAGAGACAGCCTCCCCTCCTAGAGTTCTCCTTCCCTGGGACAGGTTACAAAGAAGGAACTCGAAGAATAAAGGCTTTGGACCCTCAATACCTAGGTTAAAATCCCAGCTCTCCCAGTTACTGGCTTTGTGACTTTTTGGGCAAAGGACTTCACCTTTCAGAGCCTCAGTTTCCCCTTTGTGAAATGGACGTTTAAAGTGCCTCCCGCCTAGGGTCTCCTAGGATTGAATGAGTACACACAGGCAGAGTACCAAGTACAGTGCCAGACACATGAATGCTTAGCAAACATAGCTGCTTATTAATATTTTATCAATATTATAAATATAGATCAAATTATGTATACTATATGTAATATCCTCTATAATTTTTTTTTTCCCAAAAACTATAGAGTTTGGATTCAGACAGACCTGGAGTTTGACTTTTAAGACAGTGGCAGAAATAGGGAAAAGCATTAAAACCTGGAGATACACCCAGGGCCACAGAACAGAGAAAATTGAAGATTTCAGGCAGACCAGGGTTCCAACCCTGGCTTCACTCCTTATGGGCAAACACTGCACCTCTCTGTGCCTCGGTTTCCTCATCTGTTCCACGGGGATACTGTTATTACTTTCGTTCTAGGGTTGTCTGAGCTCCAAATGGGTTAATGTAAGTTATAGATGTGGCACAGGGACTGACATAATAGTAAAAAGATGGATAAGTGGCAGATATTTCTGACACAATGATACTCATCCTACCCCCCACCCCCACCCCACGTGCAGAATTCGGCCATTTGAAGTGGACTAAAGGGCAGGGTTGAGTGGTTAGCTGTTGGCTAGACAGAATCCTCCGGTCAGTTTGCTATCACCCTGACAGGGCCCCGGTTGGTGGGTCATTGGACTTTGAGATCTGTGCTCCAAGATTCTGAGGACTCAGTTCAGCTGCGCAGGGGAAAGGGCAGGAGAGGGGGTTCTGGGAGCTGTAGGGCACGGGGCCTGGGAGGCTGCAGGCATCTTCTTCATGCTCCCTCCCTTCCTTGGCTCTGGGCCAGCTCGGCCAGCCACCCCCCCCCCTCCCCCCAGCAGGAGGCCTCCCTGGCCCCCAGGCGTCCCAAGCCCGGGGAATAAACAGCAGATAAGTCAGGGAGGGGACACAGCGGCTCTGGGCACGCCTCGGAGAGGAGTGAGGCGCTGGAGGGCAGCATGGGCTGGCGTGGGGACAGATAAAACCCGAAGCTAGGAGCGGCTCCAGAACATAACCCTCCCAGGTCCAGTCCAGAGAGCTCCGGAAACTCGGCCGGGCCACACAGCGAGGCCTGCACAGTCGCGGCCCTGCTCTCTGTGAGCCCAGGCCCCATGTGGCAGCGCCCCACGTGCTTGTCCCGTGCACCTCTTTCCCTGCCCGGGGCGCCGCCCGTGAACGCTGCCCATGCCGGCAGGTCGAGCACCGAGCTGCGCAAGGAGAAGTCCCGGGATGCGGCCCGCAGCCGGCGCAGCCAGGAGACCGAGGTGCTGTACCAGCTGGCGCACACGCTGCCCTTCGCGCGCGGGGTCAGCGCCCACCTGGACAAGGCCTCCATCATGCGCCTCACCATCAGCTACCTGCGCATGCACCGCCTCTGCGCCGCAGGTGAGCCCCGCCCCCGGGAAGTCCCTCCTCGGCAAGGCCCCGCCCTCGGAAAGCTACATCCCAGGGAGGCCCCGCCTCCGGGAAGCCTAGTCCCGGCAAGGCCCCGCCCCCTGACGTCTTCCCGCCGGAGCCCCGCCCCCTGGGGGGGGTCCGCTTCCCTACCGAGGCCCCTCCCCCTTCTAATTCCGGGCCAGTCGGAGCCCAGTTCCCAGGGAGGTCCCGCCCCCCTTAGAAGTCTATCATTTGTGAGGCCCCGCCTTTTCGAATGCGCCCTTGGGAAGCTCCGCCTCCTTGGGGTTAGGACTCTGAGGAATAGGAGGCGCCTCAACTCAGGATTTGGTGCCCTGGGAGACCTTCCTGGCTAGGCCCCGTTCCCTTTTAATGAATACCCCTGGGAGGCTTCGCTGCCCAATTTTTAATTATTTGAGAGCGTCTCTCTTCCCCTCCTCAACCGCCGAGTTCTGTCGCTTGTCCCTTTAGTAGAGATCCCCTAGAACTCCCACCAGTTAGAATTCCACTCTGCAGGAGGCTTTGACACACACACACCTTGGAATCCCAGGACCCTGAAAAGATTTTATTATGAGGAAAGTAGAGTCATCTTCAGACTGGCTCTGCCCATTAGACTTCCCTGTCCCATAGAATTTTACTTCTCTGGGATGCTCTGCCCCCTTAGAATTCTGTCACCTGGGAGTCAATACTTCTTTAGAATTCTGCCCATCTGCAAAGTCCTTCCCCAAGAACTCTGAACTCCTGGGAGGCTTGGCTGCCTTAGAATTCCGACTCTGCTGGGCCCTAGCCCCTTAGAATTTTGACCCCTCGGAACTCCGTCCCCTTAGAATTCTGTCCTCCTGAGAGGAGGACCCTTTAGAATTCTATTCCCTTGGGAGACCCCTACCTCCTTAGAATTCTATCCCTCTGGGAGGCCCTGCTCCCTTAGAATTCCAATCATTATTGGCCCTGCCCTCTTCCTTGGGACTCCAGGCCACTGGGATGTGCCCCGCCTCACCTGGGGGTACCCATAAGTTCCTCTGAGTGAGGGAAGGCACAGGGGGGCTAGCCAGGGCAGGCCCACGGCTGAATAGAGACGCCCCGTCCACCCTGGCCCGGACACCAGGGGAGTGGAACCAGGTGAGAGCAGGGGGAGAAGCGCTGGATGCCTGCTACCTGAAGGCCCTGGAGGGCTTCGTCATGGTGCTAACCGCCGAGGGAGACATGGCTTACCTGTCGGAGAATGTCAGCAAACACTTGGGCCTCAGCCAGGTGAGAGGAGCAGCCTGCTTTGTGCCTGGCTCTGTGCAGGTGGTACAGGGATGCAGAGGTGACCACCTTAGCCCTGCTTTTACAGGGCTCACAGTACAGAGGGGAGACAGACATGTCACCAGACAGGAAGCCTCAGAACGGTCAGGGCTGGGATGGGGCAGCCTAGGGGGCTGTGCAAACCTGGGGATGGCGGTCACCTGGGCCAGCCTGGGGGAGAGTGGAGAGCTTCCTGGAGGAGAAGACATCTGTTCTGAAACCTGAAGGACTTAGCCAGTAAAAGGATACGGGGAATGGATGGGACCAGTGAAGACTGGGAATGTACATGGCCAAGAGAACAGAATATGCAAAGACCCAGCGGTGAGATAAAACAGAGCATTTGGGGCAAATAAAGATATTTATCCTGGCTAGGTGCAGAGTGCAATGGGAGAAGGTGAGAGAAAAAAGGCTAGAGAGGTCAGCAGGGGCTAGATACTTTAGGGCCAAATTAGAAGGTTTATTGCCAGGGCACTGGGCAGCCATGGGAGGATTTTAAGCAGGGGAGAGATAGAGTCCGATTTACATTTTAGAAAGATCCCTCTGGGTGCTGCACAGAATAGAATTGGAGCGGGTGAGACTAGAGGCTGGGAGATCCCCAAGGATCCCCAAGGCAAGGCCTTGGGTGGGAGAAGAGGGGTAGGAGTAGGGGCCTTGGGGGTGGGAAGACAAGGGACGCTGAGGGAGCAGAACTAGTTTCAGTTAATCCTTACAGCAAGCCCCCTGAGACAGCTACCGTTCTTTTATCTGTTTCCCATAAATGGCCTCCATAGCTGGCATCTGTTCCTTTTTCCTGCCTCGTTACCCGGCTCTTGGTACCAATATCTCTGTTAACTTGAGCTCTTGGGCTCAGAGAGGTGAATGTCTTAAGGCCCAAATGCTCGGGAGTGGCAGAGCCAGGATTCAAATCCAGCTACAAGCGGAGCCGTCAGAGGAGGGAGAACTCAGCCTCTATTCCAGCATCACCACTGGGCTGTGAGCTCTGTGGGTCCCCTTTCTTCTGTGGCCCCTCCTCCCAGCACCAGCCTCACTTCCTGAATTGAAACAACGGGTTGCTCTTCAGCTTGCCAAACGGGCGGGATTTGAATGGGCGAGGAGGTCTCACCTCAGGGCCTTTGCACGTGCTGTTCCCGCTTTCCAGAACATTCTACCCCAGAGAACCACAAGACCACCTCACTGGCTTTGTTTAGCAATTTGTTTAAATGTCGCCTCCGCAAAGAAACTGTCCGTGACTTCTGCCTCTAAGATAGCATTCCATCATTTCATCACCTCACTCTGCTTTCGTTTTCTTCATATTACTTATTATATTGTTTTATATATGTGTGTTGTTTTCTTTTTGTTTTTGTTTGTTTATTGTATATCTTCAGCTAGCCAGTAGGCTCTAAGAGGCAGGGGTTTTGTCTGTGTGGTCACTGCTGTGCCCACACTATCTAGAAGAGGGCCTGAAAATAGTATGCTGAAGAAAGAAAGGAATGAATGAATGAATGAATGAATAGGGAGACTGGTGAAGTAATCTAGGCTCCTGAATTAGGGCAGGGGTGATGAGGATGGGAAGGAGGAAATGGGTCAGAGGCCCAGGTAAGAGTGCTTTTCCTCCCAGACACGCCCTCTGCTTCCCTGCCTTGCAGCTGGAGCTCATCGGACACAGTATCTTTGATTTCATCCATCCCTGTGACCAAGAGGAGCTCCAGGACGCCCTGACCCCCCCGCAGAGTGAGTTCCCTGGAGGCCTCTGTCCCCAGGTTACAGAAACTGCGGCTTCACCCTTCTCTCAGCATCTCCCCCCCTCGTCTGGAATACTGGACTGAGAAAAATGGGGAGAGGAGGACACGGCCCTGCCCGGGAGTCCCAGGGGGCACAGCCCTGCCCTGGGAGGTCTGAGGAGCAAATCCCACCCCTGGCGGCCCCTCTCTGGTTCCGGGTCTGAGTTTTGGGGATGCAGCTGGGGAGACTTTAGGCCCCAGGGTGCTGGAGAGAACTGGGCTCTGTCCGAAGCCGCCCGGTGACCTGCTCCTCCCACCCCACCCCCGTGGCCCTCCCCAGGCCTGTCCAGAAAGAAGCCAGAGGCCCCCACGGAGCGCCGCTTCTCTCTGCGCATGAAGAGCACCCTCACCAGCCGCGGGCGCACCCTCAACCTCAAGGCGGCCACCTGGAAGGTGGGCAGGGCCTGGCCTGAGGATGGCGAGGGGCCTGGGGGCCTGCTGGGCTGGGCCTGAGCCCTAGAATTCTCGCAGCGGGTTGGAGTCCAGTGGGTTGGATCCTGTGGGGCTCTCAGCCTGGGTCTAGTGAGTCCTTTGGGTGTCTAGGAGATTGGGGGGGGTCTGTGGAGTTGGGGGCCTGGGGGTCCTGTATCCTTTCTTAGGCTGGATCTCTGTGGGGCTGGGGGTCCTCAGGCCCCAGCCTGGAGCCTCCATGGGGCTGGAATCTGGGGATCATCAGAACCTCTTTAGGCTGGGTCTGCATGGGGTTGAGGTTTGGGGGTCCTCAGAGCTCTCTGAGCTGGGCCTCTGGAGTCCTCAGGGATTTCTTCTCCTCAGCTCCCCGTGGGGCCACAGAGACATGCCTCCCAGCCCCGTGGGCGGCCCCAGGCCCAGGTGCAGCACCGCCTTGCTCCGCCCCCACCAGGTGCTGCACTGCTCTGGACACATGCGGGCCTACAAGCCCCCCGCACAGCCTTCCCCAGCTGGCAGCCCCACCTTGGAGCCCCCCCTGCAATGCCTGGTGCTCATCTGTGAAGCCATCCCTCACCCGGGCAGCCTGGAGCCCCCGCTGGGCCGGGGGGCCTTCCTCAGCCGCCACAGCCTGGACATGAAGTTTACCTACTGTGACGAGAGGTGGGCAGGAGCCCAGCTGCCCAGCTGCCCACCGGCCGGCCCCGCTCCCCCACATCCTTCCTGCCCGAGTTCGCTCACTCTGTTCCCTCTCCCACTGCCCGAGTTCTCTCTCTGGTCTGTTTCTGTCTCTCTGACTCCATCTCTCTCTGTCTCTGTATGTCTGTCTGTCTCTGAATTTTCTGTGGGTCTTTTTATCTTTGATGGTGTCTCTCTCAGAGTCTTTCTCGTAGTTTCTCTCTCCTGGTCCTTCTGTTGCTTTCCTTAAACAAGTCAATTCCTGTAAAGCAGGGAGTACAGTGTCCAACATGCAGTAGGCCCTCGGTAAACTGTCATTATAGTCATTCTCCCTCCATCCTTCCCTTTCTCTCTCCTTCTCTCCCCTCTGCCCTTCTTTCCCTGCCTTCCTCCCTTCATTTTTCTGTCTTCCCTCTTTCTCTCATCCTGGAGTTGCAGGCGACTCTGGGTTCAGACTGTGTGGGTTTAAATCCTGGCTGTGTAGCCTTGGCCAAATGACTTCACCTCTCTGGGCCACACTCTCCTCATCCGTCCTATGGAATGATAACAGAACCTACTTCAAACGGTCGTTCCGAGCACTCAGTGGGTTGCCTGGTACCAAGCACTAGAGAAATGTGTATTTTTTTAATCATTATCATCATTATTACTTCTTATTTCTTTTCATTCTTCTCTTTCTTTTTGTGACTTTCTCTTCCTCTCTCCTATTTCTTTCATTCTCTCTTTTTCTTTCTTCCCTCCTCCGTTTCCACCCTCTCTCTCCCATCCTATTAGTTTCCTGTTGCTATGGTAACATATTACCACAAACTTAGTGGCTCAAGACAACACAGATTCACTCTCTCACAGTTCTGGAGGTGAGGAGTCTGAAATGGGTCTTACGGGGCTAAAATCAAGGGCCGTGTTCCTTCTGGAGGCTCCAGGGAAGAATCCGTTTTCTTGCCTTAAAAGCTCCTGGAGACTTCTATGTTCCTCGGCGCGTGGCCCCTTTCTCCATCTTCAAAGCACATCACTCCAGCCTCTGCCTCCATCACCACATCTGTTCTCACTCTGATCTTCTGCCTCCCTCTTATAAGGACCCCTGCGATTATATCGGGTCCACTCAGATAATCCAGTGGCCATATTCATAGATTCTGGGAATTAGGACGTGGACATCTATGGGGACCGTTATTCAACCGACCACATTTCTTTTTCTCCGTCTTACTCTCTCCCTGTCTCTCTGTTGCAACCCTGTCCCTCTCTGTCTTGCTGGCTTCCTCCCTGTGTCCCCCGCCCCTTCCCGCCACCCACCCTCCACCTCAGCCAATTGAGCTGAGCAGGCCTCACTGCCCCCATCCCAGGATCGCAGAGGTCGCCGGCTACAGCCCCGATGACCTGATTGGCTGTTCCGCCTACGAGTACATCCACGCGCTGGACTCGGACGCAGTGGGTCAGAGCATCCACACCTGTACGTGTTCAGAGTCCGTTTTCCTGGGCCTGGCGCTGCATGGCCCCAGACGACACCAGCTCCCTGCTCCCCAGGGAACCTATCCCCCGCACTCTAAACCAGCCCCCAGGTCCCCACACCCCAGGGAGCCTTCCTTCTCCCCACCCCAACACCAGCTCCCTGCTTCCCCAAGCCCCAAGGAACCTTCTCTTCCCTGGCCCCTTCATACCCACCTCCTGCCCCCAGATCCTCCTCTCCCCAGTTGCCCCTTCTGTGGCCCTGACCCCTCCATGTCCCCCTCCCCAGTGCTGAGCAAGGGCCAGGCAGTAACAGGGCAGTATCGCTTCCTGGCCCGGAGTGGTGGCTACCTGTGGACCCAGACCCAGGCCACAGTGGTGTCGGGGGGCCGCGGCCCCCAGTCTGAGAGTATCGTCTGTGTCCACTTCCTGATCAGGTAAGTGGGAGGGGCTGGGGTGGCTGTGTGCGTGGGTCTGGTCTGCATGTGTGTGGACGGGGGTGTGTGTGTGCGCGCACAAGCCTGCACGTGTATTGTGCACACGTGTGTGAGGGAGCGTGCACGTGTACATGTATGTGGGACGTGTCTGCATGTACACACAAATGTGCGTGGATGTGTATACTGTTAATTGAAATTAAAAGGACTCTGTATTCAACTTAAAATAAGAAACCTAGCAGAATCATGGGAATTTTATTTTTTGCTTTTTAAAAATTGAAGTGTAATTTACATATTGAAGATTCAGTCTTTTTGAATGAGTTCTGTGAGTTTTGACAGATGTATGGAATTGTGTAACCACTACCACAATCAAGCTATAGAATAGTTTAATCACCCCCAAAAAATTCTCTCGTGATGGACCCCACCACTAGTCCCTGGAACAACTAACCTGTTCTCTGACCTTAGAGTTTTGCCTTTCCCAGAATGTCATGTCTGTGGAATCCTATAGTGTGTAGCCTTTTGAGTCTGGCTTCTTTCGCTTAGCGTAATATATTTAAAATTTATCTATGTTGTGGTGTGTATCAATGGTTCCTTTTTAATGCTGAGTGGTGTTCTGTGGTATGAATATGAATGGACCACAGTTTGTTTTTCCGTTCACCAGTTGGAGGACTGGTGAGTTGGGCTGTTTCCTATTTTGGGTGATTACGGAAAAAGCTACTGTAAACATTCTCCTACAGGATTTTGTGAGATCATATGTTTTCACTTCTCTTGGGTAAACACCTAGGAGTGGAGTGGATGGGTCGTATGGTCAGTGTATATTTAACTTCCTAAGAAACTGCCAAACTGTTTTCCAAAGCGACTGTACCATTTCAAGTTCCCATCAGCAATGTATGAGGGTTCCAGTTCCTCTGCATCCTTGCCAGCATTTTGTATTGTCTGTTTTGTCTTGTTTAGTTTTAATTCTAACTGTTCTAATGGATGTGTAGTGGTAAATCATAGGCTTCTCCCTCCCCATCGTGCATTTTAGAAGTTTTTCACCATGACAGCATTGTGAGGAGAGCAGCAAATTGTCACATAAGACAGAGAGAATTACGGCTTTTCTTTGAAGAATATCTTCCAGGACATGGCATCAATTTCTAAAGCTTGAGGGGTTTTCCCAGGTCTTTTTGATCAAGGACAGATTCTATTAGAAAACAGAGGTCGGTAACAGGAATATTTGTATGAGTCTTTACATTGCACAGGAAAACAAAACTGGTCATCTTTGGAAAGTTCTCATTTTAACGCCTTTTCAAATCAGACTCTTTGAATAACTTGTAGACATGGAGAGAGGTCTCTCCATTGTCACTGCAAAGGAGAGGGGACCTGCCCCCATCACTTTTGGAAACTCCTTTTATTCATTATGACTTGCCTTTTTGTGGTCCAGCCCTGGGATTTCAATCTTTTGCACTCTAAGCAAAGAGCAGGCCTGGAGAGTTCAGTTTTGCTGGCAGAAAATGGGTGAGGAATGAATAGTTTACTTAGTAACAGTGAAATGAGGAACATATGGTGTGAATCATCGTTCGCGCTGGGTACATATTGTGTAGTGTGCAGCTGTGTGGCTATTCGTGTGTGCTCAGGTGCTTACACTTTGTAGCATGAAAACCCCGCCCCTTCCACACCTGAGCCTCCCTCAGTGCAGTGAGCGATTGCTTCACAAAAATAAAACTCACTTATGCGGGGCACTGCTGAATCTCCAGTGCCTAGAACTGCCTGGCACCCAGGAGTTGCTCAATAAACCGTAATAGCAAATACTTACACAGAGCTCACCTTGTGCTGGGCACAGTTCTACCCACTTTACATATATTAACTCCTTTAAGCCTCATAACAACCTGAGGAGGAGGTACTATTATTATTTCCTCTTGACAGAGGAGGAAAATGAGGCCCAGAGAGGTTCAGCCACATGTTCAAGGTCACACAGCTCATAAGTGGCAGAGCTGGGATTCGAACCCAGGCCACTGGCTGCAGAGCCCTTGCTCTTAACCACTAAGCAGTACTGGTCTTCTAGGAAGTGTTTGTGGAATGAATGAGTGAGTGGACTCCGTGTGGCATGTATGCATGTGCTAGCATGAGTGGAAGGAGTACGTGCCCCTATCTGTCCGTGTATACACTTGGACATATATGAGTGTTCCTGTTTGTGCCTGTGTGTACCGTGTGTGTGTACGTGTGTGACTGTGTGTGCTTGTGTTTTTCAAAGGGGGTGGGGAGGTGGCTTTGGTCCAACCTAAATTGGGATGTTTCCAGCCCAGAAGGGGTTTGGTGAGGGTGGGAAAGGGTCATAGCTTCTCAAAGAGCTGGCGGAAGGACCACCCACATTCCATCCTGGAGAGAGTCATGCAAATGAGGGCTGGTCCTCAGCCCCAGACCAATTCCCCAAGAGCCAGTTTGCCCAGCGAACATTTGGGTTGTCTCCGCAGCTAGAGACTGGGGAGAGGGGAGGCTCGGGGGACAGAAGAAGGATGTATTTATAAATCTCTTCCCTTGAATATGAAAAATGTCTGTGAATAGAATCTTCATAAATAAAATCTTATTCATTAAAATATATCCCTATGAATTCTTCATATTTGGTAACATAAGAATGTTAAATATATATTCTTCATCAATACATTTATAAGAATTTGTTTCTAAGTAAATATCTATGAAGAAAATATTTAATTCTTACCCCTTTCACTCTCCCCCTCTCTCTGCCCCGTGGTCCCCCCCGCCCCCAGTCTCCTCCCTCTACCCGGATTTGCTAAATGCCAACTCTTTTTTTCTCTTTCCTTCCAAAGAAGGATCTTGAAAACACACTTAACTTTCTTTAAAATGCTGTTATAATAAAAAGCATTCAATAAATATTAAATCCTTAATAGAAACAAGTAAATGTGGCAAATTATTTTCAGCACAATGCCCTCCAGCCCTGGATGAGATTGCCTCCAAAGACAGGGCATCATCTGAGGGAGCTGCCTGGGCTGGGGCCAAGGACCTTCCCTGACTCCTACTCCCCTTTCTGCCCTGTACCCCAGCCGGGTGGAAGAGACCGAAGTGGTGCTGTCCCTGGAGCAAACGGAGCGACACTCTCGCAGACCCATTCAGCGGGGTATCCCCTCTCAGGATGGCCCTAATCCTGGGGACAGCCTTGGTATGGGGCAGGGCTGGGGCTGGGAGGGGTTGTTTCTCTAGGACACTTGGGAGAAAGCTCAAGTGCCTTAATGTGGCTCATCAGGCAGGACGTGACTCCCGCCTCCCTCCCCTTCTTACTCTCCGAACCACACCAGCTTCCTTAGTGCTCCTGGAACATGCCAGACTCTTTCATGCCTCAGGGCCTTTGCACATGCAGTTTCCTCTGCCTAGAATGCTCTTCTCTCTTCCCTCTTCTCCTATGTCCCTGGGATGGTTGTTTCAGTCTTGTCGCTCTCTGCTCTGAATCCTGCTATGGCTCCCCATTGCCCTCCCCCTTCAGCTTGTTCCCTGCTCCCACCTCACTGCTCTGGCTTCCAGCAACCTTGACCCTCCCCAGTCTGGCTCCTTTCTACCTCTTCCTTGTCCCCCATTGGACAAGCTTCCCTCCCTGTTTGTTCTTGAAGGCCTCACCTTCTCCAAGCTGTTGCTGGCAGCCCATGCTCCTGGGAGTGGTGTGGGGGTCACTGGTATCCTTTCCTTTTCTGGCTCAGAACTGACTTGGGGCCACGTCTGGACCTCCAGGGACCTTAGAACCTCCTTGAGGGCCTTGGGCCAGTCTTTTCTCATAACATGCCAGCCCCCCAGAGCCGAACGGCCGAATGCTGTTCTGTGCCACTGGAGAATTGAGCCAGTCATGTGCCCTGGTCCAGCCATGTTGATTTTAAGTATTAAAACATTTCCCCACCACTGGGCAATTGCTTCTGTCCTGAGCCTACTGTGTGCCCTTCACCTCACGGTGGCCCCTCCCCTAGAACCCCCAGGGCCTCGCCACCATCTGGCAACTGAAGGGTTAGCACCTGGCCCAGCAGGGCTTCTCCAGGACCCAGCTCCCCAGCACTGTGACAGTGACCCCCCTGATTGGTTGTTGACGATGTCAACTATGCTGTCTCTGGTTGGTGTGGAGGGCTCCGCCCCTCAGCCCTGCGTGACCATCCTGTGTATCCTCCCCATCTCTATGTGTCCTGCAGACGCATCTGGCCCCCGGATCCTGGCCTTCCTGCACCCCCCTACCCTGAGCGAGGCCACCCTGGCCGCTGACCCCCGTCGTTTCTGTAGCCCTGACCTCCGTCGCCTCCTGGCACCTATCCTGGACGGGACTTCAGTAGCTGCCACCCCCAGCGCACCCCCAGCCGCACAGCGCCCCCAAAGTCCTCTTCCAGTAAGCAGTCCCTCCCTCTTGGGCCCTCAGGACCCAGGCTGCTTTGGCCGTTGGCTTGAACCTTGCTGTGCTCTGGGCCTCAGTTTCTCCATCTGTGTAGTGGGAAGGTTGAGATGAGATGAGATCTGGGGTTCCTTTAAGACCTAGAGTCTAGATTCTTCGACTGTTATCTGGACCAAAACTTGGGACTGGCACAGGTGATCCCCTCCTTGCTTGTGACCAAGTATCCAGGATCTCTGAACTTTGACCTCAAAGAGTCAAGAATATCTAATGTCTTAAATTACAGAAACCTGGGTTCAAATCCTAAGTCTGTCACTCACCAGTTGTGTTACCCTGGGCACTGGGGCCTCAGTTTCTTTACCTGTAAAATTAGGATAATAACAAGTAGCCACCTCATTGGTTATTGTGAGGATTCAATGAGATCGTTAATGAGCAGCACTTAGGAGGGGCCTGGTCCCTGGCTCAGTAGACCTTAGTGGTTACTATTTATTCTGACCTTTGACTCAGGGGTCCATATTATCTGGTGTTGACCTTCCTCATTCCCGCCCTATGCCCCCCCAAAATATCTTCTCTCCACCAGAGAAATAGACTGTGACCTTTGACCTCAGCCTTTTCCCCTGGGACAGCTGGAGTCTGCATCATTGTCTTCCAGACTCCAAGACCTTTAACCCCAGAGGACCTAAATAGCTTGGCCTCAGACTTTGGTCTTTCAAAGCTTTGATGCTGGCCCTATCGATCTGTCCCCAGGCACTCTGACTTTTGAACACCTGGGTTCAGAACTTCTTTGCATTTGCTATTTGACCCCCTCGGTGTCCCAGCTCTCTGACATTTGACCCTTGCTTCTATCTCTGAGCTCAGATGTCCAGACTGTCTTACTGTTGACATCTCCTGGGCTCTAGATTTCCTTAAGTCTCTACTCTCCCCACAGGCTGATCTCCCAGATGAACTACTTGTGGACGTGGAGAATGCACACAAAGTCTTTGCCTCTGGGAAAGACCTTGAGGCAGTGGAGACAGATCTAGATATAGCTCAGGTAAGGCCCAGTGTGGAAGAACAGTCTTCACCTCTGTGCTCTAGGGGCTGACATATCTGAGCTTCAGAGAGGGGTGGTGTGATGGTTAAGAGGATGAGTGGATGGATGGATAGATGGCCTATTGTATTCATTAGGTGGATGATGATGAATAAATGGATAGGTGATGTTTAGACAGATATTTGGATGGATGGGTGGATGGGTGGGTGGGTGGATGGATGGATGGATGGATGGACGGATGGACCATTGTACTCATTAGGTGGATGATGGTGGATAGATGGATAGGTGATGTTTAGACAGATATTTTGATGGATGGATGGATGGATGGATGGATGGATGGATGGATGGATGGATGATGGCTATTTGGATAAGTAGTTGGATAGATAGACCATTGGTTCATTGGATGAATGATAGATGGATGGATAATATTTTGATGATTGATTGAGTGGTCAGATAAATGACAGTGGCCTGATGTATTAGTTATCTATTGGTGTGTAACAAATTACCCCAAAACCCAGCGCCTTAAAACAACTAACATTTATTATGTCACACAGTTTCTGAGAATCAGGAATCTGGGAGCACCTTAGCTGGATGGGTTTTGCTCAGAGTCTCTCATGAGGTTGAAGTCAACCTCTCAGTCAGGGCTACAGTCATCTGGGGCTAGAGGATCCACTGCCAAACTCACACACATGGTTGTTGGCAGACCTCAGTTCCTCACCACATTGGTCTCCGCATAGGCTGCCTAAGTGTCCTCACAACACAGCAGCTGGCTTTAGACCATACTTTCGTGGAATGCCCTTCTTTACACAGAAACCATGTCCTAATTTTAGCATCATTTGCCTTCTGGGGAGTTCCCAGAGTCAACCAAACCCAAGGTGAAGGGCGCAGTCCTCCGGACTGCAAAGTCTGCCCAAGACTTCTGACATCAGCCGCAGTTTTGGAGACCCCAGGGCCTCCTTCACTTCAGACCAGCTGCCAACAAATTCAGAGTTTTCCATGGACTCCCTCAGGTTCAATAGTTCGCTAGAACTAGTCACAGAACTTAGGAAAGCACTAGACTTATGCTTACAGTTTTATTATAGCAAAAGAATATTATGGCCAAAGGAAGAGAGGCATAGGGTGGAATCTGGGACTGGGAGAGTCACAAATGCAAAGCTTTCATATCCCCAGATATGTGTCTACCAGCACTGATGTGTGACAACACGCGTGGGGAGTATTGCCACGCCAGGAAGCTCACCCAAGCTTTGGTGTCTAGAGTTTTTATTGAGGTTTCATTATGTAGGCTTGATTGCTTGAGTTATTGCCCATGTAGTTGAACTTGATCTCCATCTCCCCCAACACACACACTTTCCTTGGAGGTCAGCTGATTTCACACAGCCTGAAGCTCCGACCCTCTAATCACATGGTTGGCCTTTCTGGCATGGCCAGCCTCCATCCTGAGTCATCTTGTTAGCATAAACTCTCAGGTGTGGTCCAAGGGGCCCACCATGGGTGGCAAAGACGCACCAGTCTCTCAGGAAATTCCAAGGGTTTGGAGGTTACCTCCCAGGAGCCAGAACAAAAGCCGAACCTCTTTTTGGTGTAAAGTTAATGCTTTGGGACACAAGGAGGTTGAGAATTTTCAACACCTTCAAGTCCCAGATCCTTCATGTTTCACATTCATTCCTTTACTTTCTCTCTCCTCTTGCCTTTTACTCCACATAGGGATAAAAAATCAAGCATCCCTTTCAACACTCTGCCTGGAAATCTCCTTAGCTAGATCACCCAGCTCACTAGTTACATTTTCTACTTTCCAGAAAACTGCAGGTGACAGTGTTGCTAAACTTTCAGCCACTACACAACAAAACTCCCCTTTCCTCTGGTTTCTAATAACATGTTCCTCACTTCCCTTTAAGCCCTCGCTGGCAGGCTCATGGCTCAGATTTTGACTGATAGTTTGTTCAAGGCAATCTAGGTTTTCTCTAGCAGGCTCTTCAAAGTTCTTCGAGCCCCTGCCCACTACCCAGTGCCAAAGCCACTCCCATATTTTAGGTATCTGTTATGGCGGCACCCCATTCTCCGTATCAAAATCTTATTTGTTATCTATTTCTGGATAACAAACTACCCTAAAACTTAGCAGATTACCACAATTTTGTATTATCTCGCATAATTTCTAAGGGTCAGGGGTCTGGGAGCCACTTAGCTCGGTGGCTTTTGCTTAAGGTCTCTCATGAGGTTGCAGTCAAGATGTCATCCAGGGTTGCAGTCTTCTGAAGGCTTGACTGGGACCAAGGATCCACTTCCAAGATGACTTACTTGGCTGTTGGCGAGAGATCTCAGTTGCTTGCCATGTGCACCTCTCCTCATGGCTTCCCCCAAAGCAAGTGATCCAAGAGAGAGGGGGCACCAAAATGGAAGCCACAGCATCTTTTATAACCTGATGTTGGAAGTCACGCACCATCATGTCCTCAATGTCTTACGGTTTCCAAGTTCAACCCTAGTCACTGTAGTAGGGGACTACACTAGGGCGTGAATACCAAGAGGTGAGGATCCTTGGGGGCCATCTTGGCAACTGGCTACCACAGAGTCCTTATACCCATTTTACAGATGGGAAAACTGAAGCTCAGACCCTTGACCCCAGGCACACAACTCAGAAGTGGTGGAGCTGGGACTCCAGCCCAGGCCCACCTGAGGCCAAGGCTCAGCCTTTTAACTCCCTCCTGCCCTCTGCAGGACGTCGATGCTCTGGATTTGGAGATGCTGGCCCCCTACATCTCCATGGATGATGACTTCCAGCTCAACTCCAGTGAGCAGCTACCCAGGGCCTACCACAGACCAGCAGGGGCTGTCCCCCGGCCCCGCGCTCGGAGCTTCCACGGCCTGTCGCCCCCAACCCCTGAGCCCTCCCTGCTGCCCCGCTGGGGGAGTGACCCCCGGCTGAGCTGCTCTGGCCCTTCCAGAGGGGACCCCTCTGCATCCTCCCCCATGGCTGGGGCTCGGAAGAGGTGAGCCACGGTAGAGGGGGATATAAAGGGAGTGGAGAGAAGGTCCCTGACTCCTGTCTTGCTCCTGCCTCCTATTTAAGCCTCATCCCTCATCATTCCTCCTACCCTGACCTCTGCGCCACCCAGGCCCACAGCATCCCCAGTGCATCCCATGTTTGTTCCAATCTCTACGTCTTTGCCTAGGCTGTGCCCTCCTTCTCGAGTGCCCTCCACTATTCTCATTGTTTATCCAAATCCCACCAGTCAACCAGGCCCTCTCCTTGGGAACATACTTAAATCTGGCCAGTATAAGAGGATGTTGCCATAGTGTCAGAGAAACTGTTTAGAACTAAGTTTCCTAACACCTTTGAGAATCTGTTGAAAGCTATGGACTCTTTCCCAAGAAAATTTACACACACATACAGACACACAATTTTGCATATAATTTCAGAGCGTCCGTGTCCCCCCTCCAAAGACGTTAGATTATTAATACTCAAGTTTCTGCTCTCCACGTCGCAGGCATGTGCCCAGTTAGTCTCCAGAGTGGGCTCTTTACTGTCCTTTTGAGTCTTTTACAGATATATCTCGGTATTTCCCAAGGCTCCCAGGTTGGCGCTAGATATACAGTGGGTGCCTCGTAAAGACTTATTAAATGAGGGACAGAGGAAGTTAATGAATATAGTGGGTAGGTAGGTAGGTGGATGATGGATGGTGGGTGGTAAGTGGGTGGGTAGTGGATGGATAGATTGGTGGACAAATGGAAGGATAGATGAATGGAGGTTGTATGAGTGAGCAGGAGATGGATCATTGGATAGATGAATCAGAAGATAGATCAGTTGGTGGATGGGTGGGTGGATGGATGGATGGACGGACGGACGGACGGACGGATGGACGGGAGGTTGGATTGGTGGATGGCTGGATGTATGGATGAATGGTTGGATTAGAAGATGAATTGGTGGAAGGAAGGGAGGGAGGGAGGAAGGAAGGATGGTAAGATGGATGGGTGGATGGATGGATGGATGGATGGATGGATGGATGGATGGATGGATTGGTGGGTGTATGAGTAAAGGAATAAATACGTGCTTGGGGGAGTGAATGAATGCTCATCACTTCTGACACTGGTGCCCACACCTGCCCAGGTTTGCTGTGTTTGGAGATTCTTGCCTGTCTTCCCGCAGGGCCCTGGCCCAGAGCTCAGAGGACGAGGACGAGGGGGTGGAGCTGCTGGGACTGAGACCCCCCAAACGATCCCCCAGCCCAGAACCCGAAAACTTCCTGCTGCCTCCCCTCAGCCTGGTATGTATGGGGATTTGTGGGATTCTCTGGCCCTCAGAACCTAGCGGTCTTAAACCTACTGTTTTATAGATGGGAAAACAAGAGGGGGCAGGGGCTGGCTGAAGGTCAAATGGACGGTCACTCGTCCAGCTGGGGCTAGGACCTTGATCTGCTGGTTCAGGTAATGGGTATGCAATTGCTTTGCAAATATATGTAAGTTGGTGGTAAGTACCAGGAAGAAAAATTAAGCAGGGTGAGGGGAGAAATGACAAGGGTTAGCATCTGAAGGGATCTTCTCTGCTCCCATGGGGCTCCCCCCCAAACCTAGAACAGGTCTTGGCCTTGGACTATTAGTGTAGCAGACATCATTATTAGACGTTATTAGAGTACAGACATCAGAGTCAGAATGACTTGGGTTCAAGTCCCAGGACTGCCACCTAGTACCTGTGAGACCTTGGGCAGGAGACATCACCACTCTGAGCCTCAGTTTCCTCATCTGGAAAGTGGGGATAGTTACATTTCACAGGACGGCCACGAGATCCAACGAAATCAGGCCCTTAGCTGATCCTCTGCGGGCAGGTGATAGATGCTGGAATAAAAACAAACCAAACCAGAGCAGCGTCTCTGGTTCCTCACTCTGAACAGGGCTGTTTGAACATGAGGGGTGTTGTTGATAATGTCAACAGCTTGTATTTATTGAGTGTCTACCACATGTCAGATACTGCTGCACCAAGTGCCTTGTATGATTAAATTATTTAATCCCCACAACCACTCTTGAAATATTATTATTATTATATACATTGACACATGAGAGGTTAAGCAACTGTATCAATTGGAGTCTGGGCAGGAAACAGATAGCATGCTCAAATGGGGTGATGAGAATTTTTTTTTTTTTTTTTTTTTTTTGCTGAGGAAGATTGGCCCTGAGCTAACATCAGTGCCCATCTTCCTCCACTTTATATGGGACGCTGCCACGGCATGGCTTGACAAGCGGTGCATCAGTGTGCACCCAGGATCCAAACCTGTGAACCCCGGGCCACCAAAGCGGAGCATGTGCACTTAACTGCTTGCACCACCAGGCCAGCTCAAGGAGAATTTAGTAACAGGACTGTTGGCCAATGTGTGGGCAGCATGTAGGAATCAACAAGAGCTGGTGCAGCGCCCTGCGGCTTGCAACATGGGGAGCGGGCACCCTCCCTGGGCTGAAGGCACAGGGCAGGGGTAGATACTGGATCCTGGACAGAGTAGGGTCCACTTTTTAAGAGCTGAAGCCTTCCATGGAGGGGCACACCCAACCCACGACGACGCAGCAGGGAAGCAGCTAGAAGATCCGATGCCCCTCCTCTTCCTTCTCCTGCCAGCTGCTATCTCCCATTACGTGAACCCAACAGGAACACACAGAGCAAGGCTGTGCATTGATGGAGTGCACACACCCAGGTCAGCCTGCCAAGGCACAGAAGAAGGGGAGAATGAGGTTCTGGAGGGACACACAGAGGAGGTCTGGGACAGTGATTTGCCCAAAGTCACATGGCCGATAAGCCACTGCTGAAGCCCACAGTGTCCTTAACCACTGCACCATCCTGCCTCCTTGGATATTGATGATGATGGTGGTGATGGTGATGATGGTGGTGGCAGCTTTGTTTCTGTCCTGCAGAGTTTCCTTCTGACAGGAGGACCAGCCCCAGGGAGCCAGCAGGATCCCAGCACCCATCTCCTAGAACTGAATGAGCCCCTGGGTGAGTAGCATCCTGGGTATACAGAGGTTCTGGGTTCCTTTCACCCGTGAGAGGTGCCTTGGATGGTTGAGAGAGGAGTGCAGTGATCCCGAAGGTGGCGGGGGGTTGTCAGTGCACAGATGTGACCTTGGTGGAAACAGGCCTCCCTTCTTCTCCCCTCTCAGGGGCACTGTCGGGGAAAAGAGAGGCTCTAAGGGAGGCAGGGGCTAGCCAAAGCTGCCCCTTGGGGCGGAAGCCTAGCCTAGGTCTCCTGAAGCCTGCATCTGATTACACTCTGGAGCCTGAACCAATTGGGGTAGAGTCCCACCGCGGTCATTCCCAGCTGTGTGGCTTTGGGAGATACTTTCTGCTTCGGAGCCTCAGTTTTCCCCCTCTGTCGATTGGGGCCTGTTATAATAGTTCTTACCTTAAGGAGATGTTTTGAGGACTCGTGGAGATGCTGCACAGGAAGAGCTTAGCACAAGACCTGTTTTGTAGTAAATGCTCCATCACTGTCGGTCCTGTGGCGATGTTGGTTCCACAGCCCCTCTGCAGGGTGTGAGGCAAGCTGCTGTGCCCGTTGCATTGTCATTTTATCATTTCCAGCACAACTGTCCATAGCCATAGCTCCCCTTGAAACCTCCAGGCAACAAACAGAGGGATCTTTCCAAAGCTCAAATTTGACCCTGGCCTTCCTCTGCTCAGAACTTTACATGGCTCCCTAGTGCCCTTCAGAGAAAGATCAAGTTCCTCACCTTAGACTCAAGCCTCTGCAGGGCCTGACCGCTGCCTCATCTCAGACCACACTGCTTCACATCCTCCGTTCCAGCCACAGTCACTGTCTTTTTGATTCATTCTTTCCTTCATAGACGTAACGAATATTTATTGAACACGCAGTAAGTGCCAGGCACTGACCTGGGAGCTGGAGACACCACTGTGAACAAAATACATGGAAATCCCTGCCCTCATGGAGCTGACATTCTAGTGAGGAAGACAGGCCGGAACAAAGAAACGAACACAATAAAGAGTGCCAGAGATGAAAATCAGTGCTACTGGGAAGAAAATGCACGCAAAGGACAAAGGAGTTCTGGGATGGGGGATTTCAGTTTTAAATAGTATGATCAGGGGTGGTTTCATTGAAAAGGTGACATTTGAGCAAAGACCGGAAGGATGTGAGGGAGTGAGTCATGACGGTTTCTGGGGGAAGAGCATTCCAGGCAGACGGAACAGCAAACGTGGATGTCCTGAGGTGGGAAGGTATCTGTCTTATTTGGGGAAACACAAGGCCAGTGTGGCTGAAGCAGAGAGAAGAGGGGAGAGAGGTGAGGGGCAGACTGCACAGGGCCTCTGTAGGGCATTGTGGTGACTTTGAGTTCATCTTGCTTGAGGAAGCTGCCTCAGGACCTTTGCATGTGCTGATCCCTCTGCCTGGAATGCTTTTCCCTCTCCTTTGCCTAATTACTGCATCCTTTAGATCTCAGATCAAATATTACTCCTTCCACGAAGCCCTCCCTAACTTCCTAAGCTCATGGCTCATAACACTCATCACACTCCATATTTATATAGGTGTTTGTGTCACTGGATCAAGACAGATATCGGCTGTCTTCTCCCTGCGGGTGTGAGCCCTGTGAGGGCAGGGGCCAGGCCTGTCTTGGTCATGGCTGTCCTCTACTGTGAGGCTGGGCATCAGCTGGGCACAAAGCAGGCCCCTCAGTACATATCTGTAAATGAGGAGCTAATATTTATCTAGCACTTCCTCTGGGCCAGGCTTTGTGTTAAATCTGTTATGGACGTGACCTCATTGATCCCCTCACTGGAATGTCAGCCCTACAGGGGCAGGGAGCTTCATCCGTCCTGTTCACTGCCGTGTCCCCCGTGCCTGGCACACAGTAGGTGCTCAATAAATATTTTTTGAATGAGTGAATTCTCATAAATGAGGCAGGTGTAAGTATCCCTATTTTTCGGGTAACACCAGCTCACGTAGTGAGCACTCACCAGGGCTAGTTATTGTTCAAAGCACTTGACGTGGATTCCCTCACTGACTCCACATAACAGCCCTGGGGGCGAGGTACTGGTATTAGCCCATTTTACAGATGAGGGGACCGAGGCACAGAGAGGTAAAGTCACCCGCCCCAGGTCACACAGCAAGTAAACAGCAGAGCCTGGATTAAAACTCGGGCAGCATCTGGATTCTTAACTCTTGCCTTAAACACCCTGGACACCTGAGATTCAGAGACTCGCCCAGGATTTCACTGCTATTTGAGTCCAGGCCTGCCTGCCTCACCACCCATGCTTTTAACTGTCAGGAAGGGAAGACAGGTTGGGGTGATGATTCTTCACAGGTTTACCTTCCATCTTCCCCCACAGGCCTGGGCCCCTCTCTGCTCTCTCCCTACCAGGATGAGGACACCGCCCAGCCCAGGAGCCACTTCCAGCCAGCGGCAGGCCTGGCCCAGGCCGACTGAGCCAGCCCCTCTTCCCATCTCCCTTCTCCTCCCCAGAAAGGACCTTCAACCACACTCCAAGCCGGCAGCCAACGCACAGGATGGGGGCGCCAGGAGAGGGGTTCCCTCTCTGCTCTCAGTGGCCCTCGCCCGCCTCGGGCCTACCTCAGCCCCCACCCCTCTGCCCCCCCGTCTGGGGGCTCTTTGGGGTGGTCTCAGCTCAGTGACCTCTGGGAGGGGGCCCCTGGCCCCCTCCTCCTCCTCTCAGGACTTCCCTTGGGGGTCTCCATGCTGGTTACCTCATCCCTTTCTCTAACTCTCTTGGCTTTATTTTGGATAATTAGGGGTGGGGGAGGTTGGGGTTCAGATCTGTGTTTCTGGGCTCTGGGGAGTATTGATAACCATAATCACATTTCTTTCCATCCATCTTTCTTTTATTATTTTTATTTTTGTTGTGTTCATGATATGTTTTTAATTGCTATGAATTGCCTGGGGTCCATAAGAATGTGGTGCTCTGATCTTTCCCCCCTCCAGGTGTCAATGGAGGGGGGGCGCCTCTGGGCCAGTGACTTCTGATTGAGCCCTTAGCCTCCCAAGCGGCCACCCAGCTCTGCCCACCCCCTCCACTCTGGTCTTCTGCTTCCCATAGCCTCACCTGGACACTGACTTCATTGGTGGTCTTCCTATGCCAGGTGTAGCCTTCAACTTCCTCTGTTTCCAGACCACACAACCTCTAACCTTCTCTGGTTCTAGACTACACAACTTCCGACCTCCTCTGGTTCTAGAGAACACTGCTTCAGATCTGCTCTGGTTCTAGACTGTGTAATCCCCAGTCTTCCCTGGTTCTGGATCTCACAACTTCCAACATTCTCTGGTTCTAGACTGCACAACCTCCAATGTGGTCTGGCTTAGACCTTGCATCCTCCAAACCCCCAATGCCAGATCTTGCAATCTTCAGCTATTTCTTGTTCTAGACCTCTCAACCTCCAACTCTGTCTATTTCCATACTGCTCAGTCTCCAAATTTGTCTGGTTCTAGGCCTCACAACTTCCAACTCCCTCAGGCTCCAGAGCCTACAAACACCAGAGTCCTCTGGTTCTAGAACTTACTCTCTGGAACATCCCATCAAAAAGAAGTAAAATGAGTTTTATGTCTTGATCTGATAACCAGTATTTCTAGAACCAGACACCATGCTCCAGTTCTCTTCTGCTCTAGACCTCATTATCTCTACCATCCACTGGTTCTAGACTACACAGCCTTTAGACCTTGCAATTTCCAGGACCCTCTGATTCCAGATCTGATGTTCTCCTTTTTCTCTGGTTATAGAACATGGCCTAAAATGTCTTCTGATTCCAGAGCCCTCTGATTCCAGATCTGATGTTCTCCTTTTTCTCTGGTTATAGAACATGGCCTAAAATGTCTTCTGATTCCAGACCATCCTATAAATCTCCTTGGTTTCAGACCTCACAATCTCCAATTCCCCCTCACTCCAGATCTTGACTCCAAATTACCCTGGGTCTAGAACTCAGCCTTCAAACATCTTCTGATGATAGACTTTGCCTTATAAATTTCTCTCGTTCTAGACCTTACAACTCCCAACTCTTGATTCTAGATCTTATGACTCCAAAATCCCTCTGGTTCTAGAACTCAGTCTTCAGATTTTTTCGAATTCTAGTCATTACTCTATAAATTCCTCTGGTTCTAGGCCTCATAGCCTCTAACTGCCTCTAACTGCCTCTGATTTCAGATCCAAATTCTTTTGGTTCTAGAACGCAGCCTCCACATGCTTCCAATTCTAGAATCTGGACCTCACCCTGTAGATTCCTCTGGTTCTGAATCTTATGACCTCTGACTCCCTGATTCCAGACCCCTCCCTCCTAACTCTATTCTGGGCTTCCCACTCACCCTTTCCCAATTCCTACTCTCTATCTTAAGTCTTCCCATTCTAGAACCCTACCCTCCAGGTCCATCTGCTAAAGGACTTCGTGCTCAAGCCTCTCCATTCTCAATCTCATATCCCTAACATTTCTCTATCCTAGGACCCCCCCTCCCCTCCCCACCTCAGCCCTCCAGATCTGCACTTACCTTTACTTTACCCCAGGTATCTGGGGGACCTCGGGCTCCCTCACAATCCAAGAGACTTCCTCGGCCGCACAGGGACACGCACAGCCCTATATGCACATCACGGGGTGGGAGAGAGGCCAGGACTCCTTACCTGGAGTACTCCGCCACCACCTATGTGTCCCCCTTACCCCCAACCCCCTTTCTACGATGGTGCTACTCTTGGTCTCCCACAGGAAAAGGCCTCCCTCTCTCAACCCGATTTACCCCCGTTTTGGAAGGCTGTTCTCACTCTGTTTTATCAGGGGATGGCCTGTCCAGATTGGTGCTATGGGGGCAGAAGGGTCTGACCCCTCCCTCCCTCAGGGGGTAACCCGGGCCCTCAGTGGGGAGAACTGTGCTAGGCTGGGGGAGGGGAAGGGACTGGCTCAGCCATACTGGCTCTGAAACCCACGAATCTCTATACCACCATAAAGACCTCGCCTTGGTTGGCACCAGAGCTCTGTGTGTTGACTCATCTGTGGGGTCGCTTCAGGGAGTGTGGGTACACTGGGTGACTGGGTGTCCATGTCACTTTGATTCTGTGTGTGTGTATATGTGTGTGTGTGAGAGAGAGAGAGACTCTGTTCCTATGTAGGTCTATGCAACATTGTGTGTGTGGTGATGTCATTCTGTGTATGTGTGTGTGTCTTGGTGACATAATTCTGTGAACCTGTGGGGGGTTGTACTTTCTTCTACATGTGTGTGTTAGTATCTGGGTGAAATGATTCTGCCTTATGTGTGTTTCTGGTTACTTTAGGTTTCTGTGTTCCTGAGTGTGGAAGGTGGTGTGATATTTTTTTTGTACCTGTGTGTGTCTATGTGGTGTTGTGATTCCGTGTACATGTATGGGACTGTTGGACACTATAGTTCTGTGTCCTGATGTCTCTGTGTGACATGACTCTCTGTACTTGAGTGTGTGTGTGTGTGACAGAGAGAGAGATCGCTTGTTTACAGATTCATGTGCTGGTGGGTGTGCCTGTTGTCACATCTCTGTGTATCACCCTCATAACACCTCTCCTATGTACCACGTAGGAATCTTTTCAAAGGAGGAAAACCACTTTCAAGCCTTGGCACGTGCTGTTCCCTCTGCTTTAAATGCCTCTCTCTCCTCACTTGGTTATCTCCTGCTCATACTTCAAATCTTAGTTCGGACATGCCCTCCTCCAGGAAGTCTTCCTTGTCTGCCCCAGCTGGGTGAGGTCCTCCCACAACCTCCTGAGAGCCCCTCACCCCATCACAGCTCTAGGTACTCTGTCCCACTCTGAGTATTTATAATGGAGTGGATATAAAAAGTACTTACTCTGTGTTAAACCTTCTGCCAAACACTTTACTCACGTGATCTTATCAAACTCTCCTCTAATCCTATACAATAGGCATGGTTATTATCCCCATTCTACAGAGGGTGAAACTGCGATTCCGAGAGGATGATCACTTGCTCAAGGTCACACAGCAAGAAAGGACTGAGCTGGACTCAAATCTAGGATTCAAAGCCATTACGGCAGCCTTCCCACACATACACACCAAAACATCTCAAAAATCTAACCCATAAGGTGGGCTCTGGAGCATACAGAGACAGTAGAGCAGGAATTAAGAGCAGAGGAATTAGGCAGGATGGGTTCAAGTCCCGGCTCGGCCACTTTGTTGTTGAGTGACTTTGGGCAAGTGTGTTGACCTCTAGGAATCTCAGTGTCCTCATCTGTAAAATGGAGATGATGCTAGTGTCTGCCTTCTAGAGTGATTGTGGGCCATGGTGGGAGGTGGTGGGGTCACACTGCCAGGACAAGAAGGTTTGGGGGTGGGATAGCTTGTGCTTCCAGGATGGGAGCTGCAGCCGACCCTTAAAGGATTCAGAGTTACCGTTCAGCATGAGTATCGGCTGAGGGCTTGGAAAGGATGGTCTGGAAGGGTATACAGTGTGTGGGGATTGCGGGTGGGCATCTGGAGATGTCTCCTGAGCCCAGACTATTCAGGGTCTCCTAGGTCATCAGAAAGAGTTTACATTTTCTCCTAAGGGCACTGGGGAGCCATGGAAAGCCGGGGAGTGAGGAAGGAGAAAGGAGAATGGGTGCAACAAACTTCTGAGCCTTGCTTGGGGGTAGGGGATCCAAGGCACCTTCAGTTAGTAACTTAGAAACCCTGCTCCTCCAGGTTAGAACTTTATCCGGTTGGTTTAAGAAACCACTCATTCTTCAGAGAGGGTAACTGAGGCCCTAAAGAGGATGGGAAGATTTGTTCAAGGTCACACGGGGAATTGACAGTAGGGCTCGACTCCCAGCTCCGGTTCCTCGTCCGGCACGGTGCTGCCTTGCTGAACAGCCACACCCACCAGCGGCATCTACAATGCACCTAGCACCCGAGAAGACGGCGGGGATATCCCCCTTTAAGACCCCGAGAAACTTCTGCGGCCTCAGAACATGATAACTTGGGGAACAGGGCCCACGACCGGCTGTTTTCCCCGCTCGCACCTCTCCGCCTTCCCCATTGGCTCCTTCTAGGAAGGGCGCCGTCTGGGGGCTCGCTGGTCACCTTGTCCTCCGCGCGCTCGCTGGAGAAAAGGGCGCTGCGCAGGCGCGCCAGGGGCGCCTTCGGGGCCCGCGCTTTACGACACTTGTGCGGCAGCGGCAGCGCCACTCGGCGCTCCTTCGCGACGATTCGGCCGGGTGCCGCTGGCGGCGGTTGCCAGGGTGGGGGTCGCTTTGCGGCATGGCGATGGCGGAGGGCGAGCGGACTGAGTGTGCTGAGCCCCCTCGGGACGAGCCCCCGGCTGATGGCGCTCTGAAGCGGGCAGAGGAGCTCAAGACGCAGGCCAACGACTACTTCAAAGGTGCGCCCGCCCCGAAGACGGGGCGAGGGAGCGTGGAGAGCGGCCCGGGTCAAGGGGTGCCGGGCCCGCGCGGAACCATGGCAACGCGGGACAGCAGCCTGGCCGCGGGGCAGGCGCTACCAAGTGACCGGGCGTGGGGGGGGGGGCGGGAGGGCGCTACCAAGGGGCGACAGGGGGGGACGGGCATGAGGGCATTACCCATTGTGGGACCCTGCGAGGTGCTGGCTTATGGTGAGACCTGGAAAGGGCGCTACCAGGTAGTGACATGGGCCGGGGGAGTGATGGCGCTACCGAGTGGGGAGCCCTGGGGTGGGTGGCACCAGGTGCAGGCTGGGGGGAACTGTCCCAATAGCGTAGGGGATCGTGGGGGTGGGGAATAGATCATTAGATGGGAGGACAAGGGAGTAGGAGATTTAGGGTTACACGCGGAAAAGGGATGTGTGGGAGGCTCTGGGAGTGGAGGTGGGGGAGTCCCAGGAATAGTATGACTTAGGATCTTGGGAAAGAGTAAGATGTGGGTGCATCTGTTCATTCATTAATTCAACGTGTTTATTGAGCACGTGCTATGTGCTTAGGACTGTGCTAGACTCGGGGGATATAGCAGCCAATGAGACGGTTGCGCCCTTCCCTTACATGGCTTGTAATTTAGCAGAGACTCAGACATTGAGTAAAGACACAAATAAATGATAAAATACTTAGAAGTTGTAATGAGTGCTTTGAAAACACCCCATCGGAGTGTTGGGCCTGCTTTAGATAGGTTGGTCAGGGAAGGCCTTATTGAGGAGAAGACATTTCCCTTGAGAAGGAGAATTGGGCTCCACGTGGGTGGAGCCGCATGTGCAAAGGCCCTGAGGTAGGAAATGAAAGGAGACTGGCAGGGCTGGAACTTTATTGAGTTAGCGGGGAGACTGATACAAGATGGGGGCCATATCATGTAGGGTCTCAGAAGTCATTGCAAAAACTAGTTTGGGTTTTACTCAGCTATCCAAGAGGAGACGTCGAGTGTATAGATGGGCCATCTGGAGCTCCGGGGAGAGGAATTTGGGCATGATCAGCCTATGGATGGACTAGAATGCCCTAGGAATGGATGAGGTCATCTGGAAGAGAAGGGGCGTAGGACGGAACCTTGAGGGATTCTAATGTTTAGAACAGAAGAAGAAGAGGCTGAGAGGAGTGGTCAGTGAAGTGGAAGAAAAATCAGGAAAGGTGTCAGGAAAGAGGAGAGAAGAGAGTGCTTCTAGAAGGTGGGGGCTGTGCCCTAGCTCAGATGCTGCCAAGACAAGCACCGGGTACTGACGATTGGATTTGGCTCAACAAATGGTGGTGGTGGCCTTGAGCAGAGTAGTTTCTGGGGAGCGATGGGGGTGGTAGCCAGACAGGAGGGCCCTGAAGACTGAATGGACCTGGAGACAGCACGTGTCGACAAGCGTTTTGGTTCTGAAGGGGAGTGGAGAAATGGGGCGGGGAGGCTGCTGTGTTTGGAGATGGAAGAGACTGAGAGTGTGGTCCAGTAGAGGGGAGAATTGATCCTGCCGGAGAGAGGGCAGGCGTACAGCAGCCAAGCCCTGGAGAAGGGCAGCGTGGAAGGAGTCTAGAGACTTAGTGGAGAGTCGGCCTCTGATGGAAGCACAAACGGATTCGAAGAGTGGGCAAGTTTGGTCAGAGGCCTGCTGAGAGGTGAGGTGGAGGTCGAGCCTTAGAGGCCGGGGCAGGGAGTGTGGATGTTATCTTGAGGGTGATAGGGAGCCATGGAACGTTCTAAGAGAGGAGCAACATGGTCTGATTAGTGTTTGAGAAAGATCCCCCAGCTGCCTTGCAGAGATTGGAGGCCAGGGCGAGACCGGAGACCAGGAAGGAGACTAGAATGGTGGACAGGTGAGGGTTGGTGGTGGTGCTGCCAACCAGGCTGGAGAGACGGAAACTGACTCAAGGCATGTTTCGGAGAGGAAATGACAGCGGCCGCCTGGAGAGGGGGAGGGAACTGCCCGCAGAAGGAGCAGGATGGCAGAGGCCCGAAGGTGAGCTGAGCCCGGCACCCAGGAGTGAGTGGGGCTGGAGTGTAAGAGGCGAGAGGAGTTCACGATGAGGCCACAGGGAAGGAGCCTGAGCCTGCTGCTGAGGACCTGGGAGCCACGGATGGTTCTGAGTAGGGAGAGGCCAGGGTCAGGTTTGTGCTTTGGAAAAGACCCCTCAGGAGGGGCAGCGCTGGGAGACCTGGGGGCGGAGGATGAAGGGCAGACTGGGGCAGGGTGGGGCTGTAGGCGTGAAAGTGAATGAATAGAGTTGAGAGATGTTCAGGAGGCTGACGGGACAGAACGCAGTGACTGCTGGACTTTGGGGGTACCGGGGTCAGGAGGCAGCCGGCACAAGGCCCAGTCTCCGGCTGGGGGCTGGCGAGGAAGTGGGGCTCTGGAGGAACAGCAAGTATGGGGCGTGATGCTGAGGCGAGGTAAGAATTCTGGGAAACAGTCAGCCACTGGGAGGGGCGCCTTGCCCCCCAGGACCTGGGATGCGAGCTCTCCGGAGCCCTGGGGCTGGGCAGGCAGCCAGGGGTCCTGGCACTGAGCTGGCACGGAGGCGACGCCCCTCCTGGTCCAGGCCCCTCACTGTCTGGCAGGTGGTGGCAAGCACAGAGCCCCAGCCTCCGGGGCTGTGGGAATAACAATAACAAGAATAATTACAGCTCACGGTAATTGAGCCCCTGTGGTGGCCAGGTACACCTCGATGTTTAATCCTCCCTGGGGCACGGGAGGTAGATGGGAGCAACCCCGTCTGTTCTGGAGAGGAAGCGGGGCTCAGAGAAGTGAAACCACTTGCCCAAGGTCAGAGTGAGTGAGCAGCAGAGCCCGGATATCCCCCTTCCTCCCCACGTGCTTGGCGCCTACATTCAGAGTCCTTACCCTTTACCCGTTCCGAGTCCTCACCCGGAGCCACCCTGGCCCTGACGGGGGCCACAAGGGCCTCAGGGGCTCAGAGGACCCCACCGCCCACCCCCATCTACATGGCTGGATCACCTCTGAGTTCAGGCCCATTCCAGAGGCCTTGAGGGGCAGAGCCTGGTCCCCAGTGTTGCTCATCTCTCTTCCCTCTCATGGCCTGTCTGTAAAATGGGGTGGGGGGCAGTATTTAACCCCCAAGAAGACCTCCGGGTCTCAGAGTTTGTAGACATGGCTAAGAGCTCAGGCTGCCTGGGTTCAACCATATTTCTTCCGTTATGTGCTGTGTGACCCCTGGATAAATGACCTAACCTCTCTGTGCCTCAGTTTCCTCATCCCTAAAATGGGGAATGTCCTGAGGATTAAATGGGCTCATGTTTGTAAAGCACATAGAACAGGGTCGGGATACAGTGTGATTGGGTAGATGCGTGAAGTCCTGGCCCCTCGCATTGCCTCTGCTCCATTCTCATTTTCCCTTCGTTTAATCACATCTTCACTTCTCTTACAAGTGTCTGCTGATCACTTTCTCTGCTGGAACCACGTTTCATACGTGAGTCCATTTAGCCCTCACAGCTGTCCGATGGGGGCAGGGCCCATTGTGATTCTTGCATTTCGGATGCGCGTGGGGAGGCTCAGGGAGGGGAGGCTGTTTGCCGAGGTCTCATGGTCGGGATCTGCAGAGCCAGATGTCAGGCTCTGAGACACCAGGCTCCTCACTCCCTGCCAGACGGCCACTCGAGTAACACCTCGCCCATCAGGAGAGCTGGCTAGCTGGCCTCTGGAACACAGCCAGGCGGCTGGAAGGAGTCCTCGAAGGTGCTGGCGTTCCAGGGAGGGTCGGTCAGACTTGGGCTGCCTGCTTCTGTCCTTGCTTGTTTTGGGGAAGTCCTAAGCCTGCCCTCCAGTGCTCACAGTCCTAGGGGACACACCCGTCGCCTGACGGTGACAACCCAGAGTGGGCAGAACTGGAATAGGGGAGCCCAGGGACTGGGGCAGTCCAGAGGGGTACCCCACCCAGCCTGGGGGTCAAGGAGGGCTTCCTGAGGGCGGAGACATAGGAGCCATTTGAAAGATTGCCAGATGTTAGCCTGCAAAAGGAATTGTTGTTATATTGGTCCTGGCTGTCTCCCCAGGACCTGGCTGCTTCTCCTTTCTCGAGTGTCAGTGTGTCTGTCTCTCTGTCTTGATTCCTTCCTTCCTTCCTTCATTCAGGAACCATTCATGGAGCCTGGAACCCTCTTCGTCCATTCTCTTCACCTGACTCACCTTTTCTCATCCTCCAGGTCTCAGCTGCAGCATCCCCTCTGGGCTGCCCCGGCCCTAAACATTCGAGGGACTCTCTGTCTGGACGTCACTCTCTGGGGACCGCTCTGTGTCCCCCCCACCCCACCCCACTGAACTGTGAGCCCCAGGAGGGCAGGGCTGGGTGGGAGCTGCTGTGTCCTCAGAGAGGGCAGGGGCTCAAAGAAGACAGACAGACAGAGTGCCTGCCCTCACGGGGCTCAGGTTCAAATTGGGGAGATGGATTATAAGCAACAAAGAAAACAAAGTCGTGGTTTATCGGATGGCTCTGGAGAAAACTAAAGTGGGAGTTAGGACAGGAATTCTCATTTTAAGCTGGGTGTTGGGAGGACTCTCTGAAACGCAGGTCCAGAGGGGGTACGTAAGTTGCCCGAGGACACCCAGCTGGTAACCCAGCCGGGGATTGGGCCCAGGCCACCTGCCCCTGTGCCGGGCTGCCACCCAGAGGCCACCTGGCGTGGGGGGTGAGAAAGCATTTGGGTCTTGGCCTGGCTCAGCATCCCCCCTGCCACTTACCATGTGACCTCCAACATGGGCTTTTCCTCTCTGAGCCTCAGTCCCCTCATCTGGAAAATGGGGCTCATGCGGCCGTCCTCGGGGTTGTTGTGAGGGTTCGGTGAAGGGACTCGTGTACCAAGAGCCCCACATGACACCTGGCACATCATGGTACCCCCGTTCGGGCAAGCCTCAGAGCCTTGGTCTCCTGCCTATCAGATGGGCACGTGGGAGGGGTCCAAGCCTGGCTCTGCAGGTCCAGACTGGGTGTTTGACATTGAACAAGACCTCTATGACTCGTCTGCAAAGTGAGCTCCAGGCCATGCTAATGCCATGGACGTGTGAGGATGCCGTGGGGTGAGATGGAAAGTGCAGGGCACGCCATAGCTCATTTCACATGAAATCAACCTTTTCCCCTTGGCCAGATGTCACATTTAGAACATCAGTGTCCAGACCTCGCAGTGGCTGCCAGGGCCCGAGGGATCTGTCCTGCCAGCCGCCCTGCTCTCATCTCCCGCCCTCCCCAGCTCACTCCGCCTCAGCCGCACCAGCCTCTCACTGGTCCTGGAACACAAGCACGCGTGCTCGTGCACGCGCGCGCACACAGATACGCACACACACCACACACACCTGCCCCGGGCCTTTGCACCTGCTGTTCCTTCTGTTAGGAATGCTCTTCCTCCAGTCTGGTTTGTCGCTTTCTTTGGGTCTCTGCTGATGTCCCCTTCTCCTTGAGGCCTAAGTAGGTTCCTTCTCCTTCCCCCACTTCCTGTTCTCCTACCAGGCCCCTCTTTGCACTTGTTTCCTTGCTTTGAGGGGCCGGAGACCCCAGGGGCTCAGGGCAGACTCACATTTGCTGGTTCACCTGTCAGCTCTGGCGCTCAGTAGCACATCCTCTTCCGGCTGTGGGGAGGATTCAGGAAGACCCCCCTGAAGAGGTGTGGCCCAGCTTTGGGCCTTGAGGGCTGATGGGTGGGTGGGCGGGTGTGTGGAAGTGATTTCGGTTAGGGTGGGAGGGTCACGACAGAGGAGGGGGGCAGGCTGAAGAGACATTTCCGAGCTCAGCCGGGGACCTCAGTTTCCCCGTCTATACACGGGGAGACTGGGCCAACACCTAGCCCTGTCTCATGCTGCCTCCTTCTCCTGCATCTCCACAGCCAAGGACTACGAGAACGCGATCAAGTTCTACAGCCAGGCCATCGAGCTGAACCCCAGCAATGCCATCTACTATGGCAACCGCAGCCTGGCCTACCTGCGCACCGAGTGCTACGGCTACGCGCTGGCCGACGCCACGCGGGCCATCGAGATCGACAAGAAGTATATTAAGGGCTACTACCGCCGGGCCGCCAGCAACATGGCCCTGGGCAAGTTCCGGGCCGCCCTGCGTGACTACGAGACGGTGAGCGGGCCTCGGGGAGTGGGCCAGCGCCCAGCACCTGAGCCAGCTGGATGCTGGGGAGGGAGGCCGCAGCGTGCACTCCTGGAGCTGGAGGGACGGGGTGAGGAGGCCCTTCACGCATTCACTCACCACTCACTCATGCACCAAATGCCTGTGAGGCCCCTTGGCCTAGAGCAGACTGCCCCGGTCCATAGCCCAGCTCTGCCATCGCTCGCTTGGTGACCCTGGACGAGTTACCTGGCCTCTCTGTGCCTTTTCCACATCTGTGAAATGGGGAAGAATAAATGAGTTTCTACTTTTCAAGCGTTTAGAACAGCGCCTGGCACATAGTCAGTGTTGTGGAACAATTAACTATTATGATTATTGTTGTTGTTGTTGGTTGTGAACAAGAGTCACACAGCCCTCCTTCTGGTGGAGCTTATAATTCAGAGGAGGGCAGAAAACAAACCGTGTCGTTGACTACGTCAGCAGAATCATTGCGGATGAGGATGCATGCCTGGGAGGGAGGGGAATAGGGCGATGTCTATAGAGGGACTGCAGACGGGGGGGCGTGTTGTAAGGAGGTGACCAGGGAGAGGGCCTGGAGCGCAGCAAGAGTTCAGTAGTTGACTGCTCGTCTGCCTCTCCGCTCGCTGTCACTGCTCTGGTGATAACAGCGAGGCAGTGAGGACTTACAGAGCGCACGCCTTCCCGCCGGGCCTGTTCTATACCTTTCACACGGGCGGCTGAGTGAATCATTGCGGCAGCCCCAGGGGTGGGGACTGTGATCGCCCCCATTGCACAGATAAGGAGACTGAGGCCCAGAGGGGTTAAGTCACCTGCCCATCAACGTGCAGCTGGCAAGTGGCAGAGCTGGGGTTTGAACCCGGGCAGCCTGGTCCTCCAGCCCCTGTCTCCCCCGTTCAGAGAGTCAGCTCCCTGAGAGTGGGGCTTTTGTTTGTTGGGATGGTGCTTTGCACCCGGCAGGGGCTGAGACGGTGTTTGTTGAATGAATTATTATTCTGCCCCACATACACGTACACACCCTCACTTCCTCCTCTCATTTCATTCACCACACCCTGAGCAGCTTCTGTCGTGTAGTGGGGGGCGGCCAGGGGGGCTGAGAGCCACAGGCTGCGGTTGGAGGGAGCCAGGTCAGACTGCCAGGGCTGGCTGCTGGCCACTGGCCTGGGGTGGACGGTGGCTTTCAGGCCACGTGAAGGCTTGAGCCAAGCTGTGGGCCAGGGGACACCTGTGTCAGGGTGGGGGCCAAGGCGTGGAGGAGGGGGCAATTTAGAGACTGAGGGGCAAAATGGAGGAGGGGGCTGGGGCGACACCCGGGAGGATGGGGGAAGGAGCAGAACAGTCCTTATGGGCTTGGGAAGTGGTGACAGCAGGGGGGCCACCTCGTGGATGGCTATGGGGCTCTGGTGGAGTGGTGTGGGTAAAGGTCACCGGGGCCGGAGGGCTCAGTAATGAGTAACCCAGAGGGACAGTCAGGGTTGGACGGAGCAAGGCTTTTCTGCAGGGCTGCAAGTTGGGGAAGGGCCTGGAGGAGGCGGGACGGGGCAGAAGACGAGAGGAGCCCCCAGCACGGGTCTGCGGCAGGGTCTTCACCACTCCTGAGGTGCAGGAAAGCCTTTCCCCAAGGTGAGGAGGGGCGTTCTCACAGCTCTGGCTCAGACCGGGGCCTGACCCCGTCTGCTCCATGAGTCTGGGTTGGTCAGTTCCAGCTATCCTGTGGACGGACCACGGCTGAGCTTTACCCCGGCCTGAGGACGCTGTGGAGGGCTGGGGGATCCAGAGCCTTCTTAGGACCAGCCTGAAGTGGAGCCACACCCAGCATTTGAATTGTCACAGCCCGTTTCCCTGTGGAGGCTCTGCCAGCAGCTTTGGGGAGTCCCCGTGTGAGCCTGAGATCCTTGCCGGCCTGGGCCACCCACGTGCCTGCGGGCCGTCCACCTCCTCCATTCTGACCCGTTTCAGCAGGCTCTGTGGGCACAGGGCAGAGGGGCCAGGCCCTAGGGCAGCTCCCCATCCGGAGTCTCTGCCTCCCGCCCTCCAGAGCTGTCCTGTGACCTGCTAGAGTTTCACGGGGGACGTCCCCAGCCCCCCTTAGTTCATGGCCGCCTCAGAGGCGGAGCCAAGACACGACCTTGGTTGAACAAAGGAGCCCGAGGCCCTGCCTCTCAGCGGCCGGGCCTGGCCCTTGGGCCGGCAAAGGGCTTTTCCTTTCTCAGCCTCAGTTTCCTCATCTGCTCGCTCACTGTGGGCCCAGCTCTGTTGTGAGCTCTCTGCACACATGAATTCAGGCCATCTTACAGGAGGGAAACTGAGGTCTAGAGAGGGAAGCCCCCCTAGCGCCCCGAGGTCGCCTGGCAGAGAAGTGGAGGAGTGGGACTCAAACCCAGAGTCTGTGCTTGTAACCGTTCGTGGGCTGGAAGTCACCTTAGTGGTTTGACTCCAGCACTTCTGTCTCCATCAAATAGAATAGAGAAGAAAAAAAGAGTTCGTTTGGAGGAAGTGTGTATGTATTTTGTGAAAAGATATTTTTCCTTTACATGAATCTAGATGTGCGTTGGATGTGATGTCAAATAAATATCTCTTACTGGGAGTCACAGTCACAGAGTCTGAAGGTCACAGGTGCAGGGGTTGGCGGCACCAGCTCTGTGGTCAGGACGCCGAGCTACGAGCTGTGTGGCTCCGAGTGCTTTGGCTCTGCGGCCTCGGTGTCCTCATCTGTGAACGGGGGGAACAGCGGGGCTGCCTCAGAGTCTCCCGTGAGGATTAACTGAGAGCAGCGCCTTTAGAGTAGGGCACCCACTTAGCTCTGGGTGCAGTTTCCCCTGGGGGGCCTGGGGCAAGAGCCCGCGGCCCACAGGAAGGGCGGTGTGCAGGTGCAGGGCCTCCTTAGGGGCCTGGGAGAGCTGGGTGTGTCTCCCTCCAGGGCCAGGCCTCAGACGCTCAGCAGGAACCGATCTCCCCTGTCCACCGTCCGTGTTGAATGCCCCACCAACCTCCCTCATCTCCAAGTTCATCCTTTCAGGGGGACCCCTGCCCCAGGATTCCCCACCCGCTTATTGGGTCCTCTTCTCAGAACCGCCCCCCCACCCCGTGTTCTTCCCTGTCTATGGTTGGAACTCAGATGGTCACATGGGCCCAGGCGTGCACCCCACCCCCTTCCTGGGATTTCTTGGGTTGGGTTTGTGATATGGTTTGCATTTGGGTATCTCCTCACAGCATAGCCCAGCGCAGTCAGTTAGAAGTGCATTATGCCTTGCACGCCTGTACACGCGCCCGCGCACCTAAGGTGTGGGTGTATGGTAGTCACCGGAGCGTGCACCATGGGCCAGGCTGCTTGTGACCTTCATGCCGCCGTTAACTCCTGAGATCTGACAACCCCGCACTGGGGGCTGTTCTTCTAGCTTTACAGATGAGGAAACCGAGGCCTGGAGAGTAGGTCACTCCCCGGGGTTCCACAGCCAGGAAGTGACAGCCTGGTACCAGGTTAGGCTGTGACCCCTGGGCGGATGTGATGTTCTGGGCTAAAGTTTCTTGGCACAGTGCTCACCCTTGGCTCAGGCAGTGCACTCCGATGGTCTCTCTTCTCTTCTGTTTTATCATAAGAGGAATGTTGGGTATGGCTCGCTAAATTAATTCGCTAGAGGGTCTCGACCTGGGGGGCGAAAACCCTGGTGTCGTGCGTAGGACTGTGGCTGTGCGGTGCGTGCCCTAGAGCCTGGCTGTCCCCCGCGGTCGGTGTGCCTCGGGTGGCACGGCCCCTCTCTGGGCTGCATATTGTCATCCGTGCGTCGTAGTAATCATGATTGTCACGTGGGCCCCCTGAGGTCGGGAGCACTCAGCGTGGGGCTTGGCTCTTGCTGCCGCTCTGAACACCACAGTTGTTCTAGTTAAGTTCAGGCAGCTCGCTTGGTGGCAAAGTCCGACCTGAGCTAATCGGAGGCCGTTGGTGGTCTCTTGTTCATGCTCCCGCGTTGTGTGCCTGCAGGTTATGCTGCAGAAACGAGAGCGTGTGTGATTACCAGGTCTGCTCGGACCCGCCGGGGTGCCGTATGACATGTGGCACGGCACTGTGTCACCCTCTAAAATCCTCCAAATCCCGGCTTCCCACACAGCTGCAGCCGCCACAGCTTTGCGTAGGGATTGCGAACGTGCGTTAGTGTTCCATCGATTCGAGCACTGTCGTTATTGCCTGTGAGCACTCCCGGCTGAAGATAGACTTTTTAAAGACAGCTTTTTATTCTGAGAGCACTGTAGCTTCCCATGCAGTTGTAAGGAGAACTACAGAGATCCCATTCTCCCGGTTCCCCCAGTGACGTATCTGGCATAACAGAGCAATGTCACAGTCAGGATAATGACAGTGAGATGATCCAGATGCCACTTTCTAAAGAAAAGTCCACCATTGAGTTCTGACCCCGCGGGCCTCAGCTCCTGAAGGACCCGCCAGGCCTCTCCGGGCTGGAGCAGATGCCCTTCCCCAGGGGCGGGAGCCGGCCAGGGCCGCTTCACCTTCCCCAGCCAGGAAGCGGGTCACAGCAGCCACAGCAGCCACAGGCCCTGGACGAGCGCTCACTCGCTGCTAGGCCCTGTGATGGGTCTGCTGTTAAATTTTCACACCAACCCTCCACAGGCGCGCTGGCACCCTCCCCACTTTCTGGGAGCTGAGGGAAGCTCAAGAGGTGGGGCTGCCTGCCCTGGAGGCTGGGTTCACACCCCCAAGGCCTTGCCCCAGAGCTGGCGCTCATGACCACTACCCCACACTGCCTCCCGGGAGGGCGTACGGGGAGTGTGGGGACAGGACGGTGGCAGCAGGCAGGGAGCGGAGGTGGCAGTCAGGATACTAGGCCGGGAGGGAACGGAATCCTGGCTTCTTGGGTCGGTGACTTTACTTCTGTGGGCCTCAGTTTCCTCATCCATCAAATAGGGATTGTGATAAGACCACATAGAGCTGCTCTGAGGATGAAATGAGCAAGTTAATTACTTATACCAGTGTCAGGACATAGTAAGAGCTCAGAAAATGAGCCGTGTGTCATTGTTGCTGCTGCCACCATTGCTACTGCTCGTCTTCCTCTTTTCCTTGTCAGTGTCTCCATGCTTCACCCCAGCCTGTGTGCTCTCTGAGAACAGGTGGCTGGCTGAGAGGAGAGGCAGTGCTTCATCCATCCCCTCAGGGTCATTCGTTCACTGCTCAGCCCCGCCTTCAGGGCCCCCCTTCAGTGGGGAGACGGGGGTGGGGGGGGCTGGTTCCTGGAGGAGAGGATGGATTGCTAGAAAGGAGTTAGAGGTGGAAGTGAGGTGTTCCGGGCCAGGGGCCCCCCTGTGCAAGGCCTGGAGGGGAGAGGGAGCTGGCACCTTTGGGGACTCGAGAGTTGGGTCTGGCTGGGGAGGGCTGGGCAAACAGAGCAGAGAGGCGGGCGGGCCGTCCTGGGCAGGCCAAGTGCTGGTTTAGACTTTATCCCGGGTGTAGACTCAACCTCTCCCCATTGGGAAGGTCTGGTGCTGCCTCCCTCCCCAGCCTTGCCCCACACCCACAGCCCAGGTGGAGCCACGTGGCAGGGTGCCCTAGCCTGAGCCTGCCGAGACCCAGCTTCCTGCCGCCCCGCCTGGTCTGCACACCCGTTCCCTGGGTAGATGAGCCACACTGGCCCACAGGGGTTAGCGGATGCCTCTGCACAGGCTTCTGACTCCCTCTGCCGGGCCGTCCACCAGGGGGCAGCTTCACCCCGAGGGCCAGCGCTGGCACCTCCCTTTCTGCCCCTGGCGCAGGAGCTCTGGGGGTCCACTCCTGGGGGGGCCGGCAGGGTCCATTAATAACAGTTACAGTCACAGTCACAGGTAACTGAACTGAGGCTCAGAGTGGTGAAGTCGCTTGCCCAAGGTCACCCAGCAAGTAAGTGGCAGAGCTGAGATCTGAATCCAGCCCTGTCTGCTTCTGAACTTGGAGGATCTGAGTTTGTAGGAAGCGGATAGAAGGTGGAGAGAGGGGAGGAGACGGGCTCCTTTTACTGAGAACTTACTGGGTCGCAAAGCCACGTGCCCAGTGCCTTTTATCAGCTCAGCAGCCCATGGCGGAACCGTGAAGAGCGGCCGACGCTCGTGTGGGGTTTATTCGTGCCTGGCGCCGCTGCACACGCTTGGCCAGGGTTCACTCATTCACTCACTGTGGTCTCTGAAGCAGCTGCTCATCACCTCCCTCTTACAGAGGGGCAAGCTCTCCTGCCCAGCGTCACTCAGCTGATGAGGGGCGGAGCTGGGATCTGAACCCAGCAGCCTGGGTCTGTGCCCACAGTCTCCACCTCCCTTCAGAGGAGGAAACGGGAAAATCACTTGTCCTGGGTCTCCCCTAAAGCCCGAGGTCGAACAAGGGACAGGACGCCACTCGGTGCTGCCTGCGCTGCCGAGCCCTGTTGCACACCAGGCCCCGAGTTTGTTACCTACTCTTCCCAGCAGCCCTGGTGGGTGGAGCCCATCACTCCCCATTTTATAGAGGGGGAAACTGAGGCTCAGGGAGTCTGTCATCCAGCAGTTGTTGGTCATTCGCATGAGTCTGGGCTGTTCGTGACTTTAGACCCAGCCCACCCTTTCCTCTCTGTGCCCCCACCGTAATAATATCGGTGAAATGTGCCTGGGCCGACACTGTCCTCACGCCTGCTCTGGTCCAGCGAGGAGCTTGAGACTGAGCGCGTGCTCCTCAGACGGGGCCATGTCAGAGCTGAGAGTCGTGAAGAGCACCTGTGGGGACCCTAGTGCGTGGCAGCCCGGGGGTCTCTCAGGGCCGGGCAGGTGGAGGGCGGCCTCGGCGTCCCCGCCTCCTGACTGCTCCTCTGCCCCAGGGGGGCTGTGCCCTCCTCGGCCTGAGCGTTGATGCCTCTTTCCGTCCCTCCCTCCACCCCTGCCCGCCCAGGTGGTGAAGGTGAAGCCTCACGACAAGGACGCCAAAGTGAAGTACCAGGAGTGCAACAAGATCGTGAAGCAGAAGGCCTTCGAGCGGGCCATCGCGGGCGATGAGCACAAGCGCTCTGTCGTGGACTCGCTGGACATCGAGAGCATGAGTGAGTCAGGCCTGGGGCCCCGTCACGCCCAGCCCAGAACGTCCCACATCCTTGCATGGGCCCTCTCCCTTCCCCGTGGACACTGGGGGGTGGGGGGAAGGGGCTCGGGGCGGCCTCTGGTCCCCGTCCCCTGCTGCTCGTGGGGCTTGAGTTCTCCTCTCGGGCGAGGGGGTCGAGCCACTCCTCCCCTGCCCAGGCCTAGCTCCCTACTGGCTTCTGTACCACCCACCCCTTGGGGCCTCCTGCGTCTGATTTGTCTCTGTCCTCTGGGTGCTCGGATGATTCAGTCATTCATCCCACAGATAATTATTGAGCACCTACTGCATGCCAGACACTGTTCTAGGCACTGGGGAGACAGCTGTGAACAGAACAGTCCCTGCCCTCCTGGGGCTGATGTTCTGGTTGGGAGAGAGAGGATTAACTAGTCAACAAGTGCATTAACAGTGTGAAGTGCTATAAAATCAAGTTGGGAGATGGGGTGCTGAAGCGGGGGGCACACTAGACAGGGAGGTCAGGGAGAGGGCCTCGGAGCCGACTGAACAGAAGGAGCGGGCCTTGGGGAGTGGATCGTCCTCACTCCATCCCTCTCCTGACCTGTGCGTCCAGAGCCAAGTCTGCCCTGAGCCCGGGAGCCGGGCCCCGCTCCCCACCCCCATGGTGGCTGTGACCACTAACTCGTCCCCCCCGTTCACACACCAGCCATCGAGGATGAGTACAGCGGGCCCAAGCTTGAGGAGGGCAAAGTGACAATCGCCTTCATGAAGGAGCTCATGCAGTGGTACAAGGACCAGAAAAAGCTGCACCGGAAATGCGCCTACCAGGTAACACACCTGTCAGGTGCTGCACACCTGTGACCCTGGGACAGCGCCGCAGCGCTGGCGGTGCCTGACCTCAGCCACAGAGGGCAGCTCAGGGGAAGGGTGGTCACAGAAGCCAACACTTGCTGAGCGGGTGGTGCGCCAGGCACCATGCAGATGAATTCTTTATTTCTGAGACTGTATTTTTTATTTCTGGCATTTCCATGGTTATCTTTTTAAATAGTTATCGTCTCTCTGTCCCATCTGTTCATGCATGTTGTCTACCTTTTCCACTAGATCCTTTAACTCGTTTGTCATAGTTATTTTTAAGTCTGGTAATTCCACCATCTGGGTCATCCCTGGGTCCGCTTCTGTTGTCGGTTCTTCATGTCTCATAATTTTTTATCATATGCCAGACATTTTGTGTGAAAGAACAGTAGAGATGGAGATGAACTGCAGGAACTAGCAGGACTGTCTTCTGTCAGCCGCTAGTGTGAGGGGCTGGGTCACTGTGCTCTGCGGGTCGGGGCAGCTTCTGTTGGCGTTGGTTCACCATTGGCCTCGGGTGTTTTCAGAGTGGGATCAGGACTCACCCTTCAAGCAGGGCTTGGGATCGGAGCCCTGGCCACGTCCCAGGGCTGTCTTTATGTTGTCCAGTCTCCAGCTTTTGCAGCTGTGGCGGAGCTCTCGGATTTTCGGCCTCGCTGCCAGATTTTTGGGTTGCCGGGGAGTCCTCTGCTCTCCAGTCCCGCCCCCTCCTTTGTGTCTCAGGAGGTCTCTCTCCTCCGTGCTGCCTTGCGCCCAGCCTCCTGTGAAGCCGGGAGGTGAGGGCAGAGCGTTCTGTGGCTGCGGCTCCCGGGGGCTCTCGTCTGTCAGGCCCGCCCGCACCCGGCACGAACGTCCTGCTGGCTCCCCCTCACTCTCGGTGGCGGGCCTTGCTCTCCTGCCTCGCTCCGGGATGAAAGCCGTCACGGTCTCTTCCCCCGAGGCAGGGCCTGTCGCTGTCTCCAGTTTGATTGAGGTTTCTTTGCAGCCTCGGCTCTCAGCTGGTGTTTTTTTAAGTTTGATTTTGTGGGGTTTTTGGCTTCTTCTCCTCATTAGGGTGAGAGTGGAAATCTTTTATAACTTTCTACATTCTGATCAGAAGTGGACATCTACTTTTTTAACACTTTAATTTTTTTCCCAACTTTTCATTTTGAAAATTGTGAAACCTACAGAAAAGTCAAAAGAACCGTACAATTAACATGCACACGTCCTTCCCCCAGATTCACCAATGGTTAACATTTTGACACATTTACTTTATCTTTCTGCGTATGTATATATGTGTGTATGTATACACATGCATGTTTTTCTTTTTTTTTCTTTTCTTTTCTTTTTTTTTTTTTTGTTTTTGCTGAGAAAGATTGGCCCTGAGCTAACATCTGTGCCCATCTTCCTCTATTTTGTGTATGGGACGCTGCCACAGCATGGCTTGACGAACGGTGTACAGATCCATGCCTGGGATCCGAACCCGTGAAACCCAGGCCTCCAAAGTGGAGTGCGTGAACTTAACCACTATGCCACTGGGCCGGCCCCACACACTTTTTTCTTTTCTTTTTTTTTTTTTTTCCCTGAACCATTTGGGAATAAGTTGTATCATAACCTGTATGTCCCAAACCTGTATCTCTTCTTCTGGAAATGGGGCTGCTACAAGATCGTACACACACAGCACCTGGCACTGCCCACACCTGGGTGCCCTCTTGGATTACCGCTTCCCGGCTGTGTGACCTGTGTAGCAGGTCACTTCACCGCTCCCTGCCTTGGGCTCCTCATTTGCAAAATGGGGATAATAATAGGGCCATTCTCCTGCATGACTGTAATTGAGTTGTTACACCTTAGAAATTTAGCGTAACACAATAACACTAACTAATGCTCACAGTCCACAGGCCATGCATAAAATCTGGAAACACTGTCAATTATACATGATGTTGTCAAGGTCATCTTTAATCTTCAATTAGTAAAAAAACTAATATTGTCTACATTTCCAAACAAATATTTTAATTTCCCCCAAAACATCCTTTCCAGCTGTTTTTGTAAAATCCAGAATCCACTGAAGGATCAAATATTGCATATGACTAGCCTTCTTAGATTCATCTAGATTCATCTAGAACAGTCTTATGCCTTCTTGAGGAGACTTTTTCATGACACTGACGTTGAGACGTGTCCAGGCCAGTTGTTTTATAAAATGTTCCACGTCAGGATTCATCCATATGTTTCTTCACAATGCTGATTATTTTAAGAGAAGCCAAGAGTCTCGGTTTTCACATGAGATAATTCTGATGCTTAAACGCCGCAGAGGCCCCTCAGGTCGCAGTTTGGGGACCACCTCTGGCCCCAGCCGGCACCTACTTGTCGGGGCCCCCCTGCCCGTTCCTATCCTCTCCCCGCCTCTCCCTCAGCCCTGCAGCATCTCCTGGTCAGTCCAGGCTCTCCGGGGGCCGGGGCGGGCAGCAGGCCCTCCAGCCGGCCCCACTCACAGCCCACCCCCCCCTCCAGATTCTGGTTCAGGTCAAAGAGGTCCTGTCCAAGCTGAGCACGCTCGTGGAGACCACGCTCAAAGAGGTGCGCGCTGTGGGGCGGGGTGGGGGGCCAGGGCTGGGGGGCTCCCTGGCTGGGGGGCCACGGAGCTCAGAAACTCACAGCCCCACCTGGCTTGGTCTGCCTTCCCTCCTCCCCCCCCGTGTCTCCCCCTGGATGTCCCTCCTCTCCTGGCCTCTCCGTCTCTGTCCCACCCTCTTCATCTCTGTGTCCCCTGCCTGTGTCTTGTGCATGGTTCTTCTCGGTCTGCCGTGTGACCTCTCGCCCCTCCCCCCCTCTGCCCCCTCCCCACGTCTCTCTCTGGGCCCCTCCCTCTCCGGTGGCCTCTTTTCTTTCAGACAGAGAAGATTACAGTGTGCGGGGACACCCATGGCCAGTTCTATGACCTCCTCAACATATTTGAGCTCAACGGTTTACCCTCGGAGAACAACCCCTACGTATCCTTCCTCGGGAGAGCAGGCCCTCCCCGCCCTCCCCCTGGATTTGGGAGGGGAAACCCTGCCAGAGAAAAAGGCGTGACCCTGTGAAGGCAGACGCCTGAGCAGTTGCCCAGGCGCGGAGCCGCGGGTGGAGTGGCAGGCCGGCCTTGTGCTCCAGGCTCTGCCATCAGACAGGCCGGGGCCAGTCTCCACATGCTGTGTGACCCGGGCGGGTGACTGTCTCTGTGGGCCCTGGCTTCTCTTCATCTGGAAATAAGTCTTTGCTGATGTTACTATAATCGCTTGAAACATGACCCCTGTGTGGGGCCACCAGGCCTGTGCAGTGTTGAGTCCACGTCCCATTTCCCTGTGGCTTTGGGCCTGTATTAGGGAGAGCTGAAGCAGGCTGACCACCCGGTGTCTCCCCCTCATCAGTTTCCCTGAGAACCAGGCGAGCTTGGGAACATCAGTAGCATCCTACTCAGAGGCTCAGCGAGGCCACGCTGCTGGGCCAGAGCCACACAGTGAGGAAGGAGACAAAAGCTGGGCTCTGCCGACGTGCTTGCTTCTAGGGAGGTGCTGACAGGAGCCGTGGGGCGTGGAGACTGGGGAAGGAGCAGGCCCCCCCTGTTTTCCTTAGCAGGGCAGATATTTAATGGCGACTTCGTAGACCGTGGCTCCTTCTCTGTAGAAGTGATCCTCACCCTTTTCGGCTTTAAGCTCCTGTATCCAGAACACTTTCACCTACTTCGAGGTGAGTGGGAGGGAGCAAGGTCTGGGGTCAGTGTGGGGCCCTGGGCAGGGTGCTCACTCTCTCCTCTGTGAGCCTCTTAAGTTCTCGTCTGTACAGCAGGGATCCTAGTTGCAGCTGTGTTTATTTTGTGCCTTCACTGAGGTCGTGCACAGGGCTGCCCTGTGAGGTCAGGCAGGTTGCGCACTGCACGGTGGCTCACACAGGTGGTGCTCTGTGGGCCTTGATGCAGACTTTGGTCACAACAGGGCTCTGAGCAGAGGAGAGTGAGGGGCCAACTCAGGTGTTAACAGGATCCCTTGGGCCTCTGTGTGGGGAACAGAGCAAGGGCCGAGGGTGGGAGCAAGGAGGCTGGTGGTGGCGGCTGGACCTGGGTGGGAGCAGTGCCTGGATTTGGGCTCTCTTTTCGAGGTAAACCCAGAGTGTCTGTAGGTGGCCTGGATGCATGAGTGAGAGAGGAAGGGGCCAAAGGGGGTACACCGTGTTTTGGCTGGAGCAACTGGAGGGCTGTGGCTGCCACCAACAGAGGGGAGGTGGGACAGGCGGGGGTGGCCAGAGGATGAGGAGCCCGGGGGAGAGGGGAGGTCTGGGGCTCCCAGGGGGCTGTGAGGTTTGGGTTCCTCGGCAGACAGACGTGGTCCTGGGAAGACGAGCTCACCAGGGAGTGAGGGCCACCCGGGAGGACCTGCCCATCATGGGGGGAGATAAGCGGGAGGTGCTGCTGGGAGAGCGGGGAGAACCAGGAAGAGGGGCGAGGGCGGTGGGCTGGGTAGGGGCTCCCGGGGCCTGAGTGCAGACCCTCAGGTTCCGGGGGTTCACGCCGCAGCCCCCGGCACCTGGTACATGCTTGATGGCACCTGCCGTGGGCCTCCCTGGAGGAGGCCGCAAAGAGCTCGCTCCAGCCGAGGAGTCACACAGTGCGACTCAGCAGACTTGGGGCCCGGGCAGCTTCCGTGTCTCCCCTGGGAGCCCCGAGAGGGAGGAGTGAGGTTGTGTGTGGGAAGATAGAAGCATAACAGGGGCTGTGCGGCAGGCCCGAGTTTTGTCAGGACCTCCCCCTCCCCGGTACTTCCAGGCTGGAAGGCACGGCAGGTCTTCCAAAAGGGGGCCTGAGGCCCACTGGGCCAGGGCTGAACCCAGGCCTCAGCCACTCCCGTGGCCATCAGTACGGCCTGGGCCTGGTGGCCACATGCCCACGTGTGGCTCTCAGCCTGTTCGTCCTCCCAAAAGTAGACCGACAGCAGTGTCTCCGCCTCGTCAGGGTCCCGTGAGGGCCGTTGAGCTGACGCATGGACGTCACTGGCTTGGGGCCGCCAGGCGGTCCTCCCTTGCGCTGAGCCTGAGGGCAGCCAGGCAGGGGGTGTTAAGGTTTCTCCTTGTCCTGCTGTCGGCCAGGCAACCATGAGACGGACAACATGAACCAGATCTACGGCTTCGAGGGCGAGGTGAAGGCCAAGTACACAGCCCAGATGTATGAGCTGTTCAGTGAGGTGTTTGAGTGGCTCCCGCTGGCCCAGTGCATCAATGGCAAAGTGCTGGTGAGGACACAGCCGGACCCCACGCACGCCCTCCCCCACTCTCCACCCTGGGAGCTACACGTGGGCAGGCGTGCCGGTGCAGTGCAGGCTGGGGGTGTGGCCGGCGCCTCCCCTCACACAGCTGTCCCCTCCCTGAACCCCAGATCATGCACGGGGGCTTGTTCAGTGAAGACGGCGTCACCCTGGATGACATCAGGAAGATCGAGCGGAACCGGCAACCCCCAGACTCAGGTGGCTGGGGTGGGCTGGGTGACTCCCCTTCCCTCCTGGGGCCCTGGTGTCTCCAGCAGAGGAGGGGCCTGGGCTCAGATCTGAGCTGCCACCACAGCCCTGCCCCAGACGGGCTTTGTGCCCTTAGCAAGGGACAGCAAGGCTGTGCCTCAGTTTCCTCACCTGTAACTTGGGTCGGTGCACTTCCGTCGTGGGGCTGTGCTGGCAAGGACGCATTCGTGTCCCCAGCGTGGAGCACACACCGGTCATTTATTTATGTGTGACCCCTGGAGTGATGTATTAGGGCTCCCATGCTAGTGATGGGGACAGACAGTATTTACGTGCACACACACACACACCTGTGGGCAGTGTTGTGAAGGGCGGGGATAGGGTGGTGTGGTGATCGGTGGTCGGGAGGGCCTCTCTGGGGACACCACATTAGAGCTGACGGGGAGGAGGAGGAGTGCCTGCCTTGCAGAAGAGCGTCCTGGGCAGGCACTGGGGGTCCCAGGCCGGGGTGAGCTTGGCAGGTGGGAGGAACAGCCAGGAGGCCGGTGGCTTTGGGGTGAGCAGGGGAGTGCTTGAAAGGGGTTGACAAGGCCAGACCCCATGTAGCCTCCCAGGCCCGGGTGAGGAGCTGGGGCTTGTTCCTAGGGCGGTAGGAGCCACCGAAGGCTTTGAGCGTGAGGGGGACACGGTCTGGATTGTGATGTTGAAAGCTCCCCACGGCCAGGCCACCAGGGGGCCATAATGGATTGAATGGGGTCTGGAGAGGTCACCATCGGGGAGGCTGGGGCGCCATCCAGAGGAGAGGCCTGTGGCCGGCTCAGGGTCCTGGCTCACATGTCCCGAGCCCCCTCCCCTCCGAGGTGGATGTCCCCCGCCCAGCCCCCTCCCGGCTGTGCTGTGGGGCGGGCAGGGAGGGGGCCTGTGGCACCCACCCCCAGCAGGCGGGCCGTCCCTGATGTTCCGCTCTGCTCCCCTCCAGGTCCCATGTGCGACCTGCTCTGGTCGGACCCGCAGCCACAGGTCAGTGTGCCCGGGGCCATGGCGGTGGGCGTGGGCTGTTGGCAGAGCGGCGGGCTGGGGCGGACGGGCGAGCTGAGCCCCCTGTCTCCCCAGAACGGGCGCTCAGTCAGCAAGCGCGGCGTGAGCTGCCAGTTCGGGCCTGACGTCACCAAGGCCTTCCTGGAGGAGAACCACCTGGACTACATCATCCGCAGCCACGAGGTCAAGGCCGAGGGCTACGAGGTGGCGCATGGCGGCCGCTGCGTCACCGTCTTCTCTGCCCCCAACTACTGGTGCGGCCCCCACCCCACGTCCAGGCCTCTTCTCCCAGCCCACTGGTTGTTTCTTTTTTAACTTTTTATGGTAGAAAATTCCACAGATAACAAGAGTAGATGAAATAGTGTAATGAACGCCCACACACCCCTCACCTGGATTCAGTGGCTGCCGACTCTGGCCCATCTCCGCAGCTCTGACCACCCCCGTCCCCAAGAACCCCAGGCACCATCTCTTTCTTCCGTTGAGCCCCCCGTCTGTTCCTGAAAGGAAGAGCTCTTCTTTTCTGTACATAACCGCAATACCACTGTCACACCTTCAAGAAAGGTCGCCTGAACCAGCCAGAGTTCCGCTTCCCCACATCTCATAAATGTCTCTTCGGTGCGTTTCTCCCGGGCTGGGCCCACACAAGGGCCACACTTCCAGTCTCCTGACCTTCGAGTTCCCGGTCCCTTTCTCACCCACCCCGTTTGCCACTGTTTGGTTGAGAAAACCAGGCCCCTTGTCCTGCCGAGTTGGCTGTGCCCCAGACCAGGCTGATTCCATCCTCGGGGTGCCGGGCACCACGTTCCTCTGTCCCCATGTTTCCTGGTGGTTAGAGCCAGGGCGTGGTTGGGTTGGAGTCTGGGTTTTGGCAAGAGTCCAGCCTCCGTGCGGCTGCGCCATCCTGTCAGGAAGGCCCTCTGCTCCCCGTGTGCTCTCTGCGTCCACCCTCTCTCTCCTCTCATGCCCCATCCCAGGCCCCCTTCTGTCTGGATTCCTCTCTCCTCCTCTGTTGGCCTCTTTCCCACTCCTGTCTCTCTCTGTGTCCATCTCTGCCCTTGACTCTCCGCCTCTCGACGTCTCTGTCTGTTTCTGTCAGTGTCTGCGATGGGCTCTGTCCCTCTGTCTCCCTCTTCTCTCTCAGCCTTTCTGCCATCCAGCCTCCTCCTTGCTCCCTCCCTCTCTCCTCTCTGCACGGCCCTTCCTTCTTTATCCGCCAGCCCCGCCCAGCCCGTGACCGGCTACTCTGCCCCTGTCCCCGCAGCGACCAGATGGGGAATAAAGCCTCATACATCCACCTCCGGGGCTCCGACCTGCGGCCCCAGTTCCACCAGTTCACAGCAGTGGTGAGTCACGCCTTGGGGTCCCCTGCTCTCCCGGGCCTGGGGCTGGGGAGGGAGAGGCTGAGGGGCCTGGTCAGAGGGCGGGCAGCAGCTCTGGGGGGTAGGGCTGGGTTCTGCGTCTGGCGCTCAGACACTCCCGCTGAAGCTGCCCCGCCTGTCTCTGCCGCCCCGCCGCGTGCGTCTGGTTCCGCAGCCTCATCCCGACGTCAAGCCCATGGCCTACGCCAGCACGCTGCTGCAGTTAGGGATGATGTGAGGCCAGCCCAGGGCAGCGTTGGAACCCCTTTTACTTTGTAAAGTTTGTATTTATTCCCCTTTAGGTTTGCAGAGGGGGCGGGGGCTGGCCAGAGGGTCTGCTCCCTGGACAAAGAGGAAGGAGGTGGAGAGGCAGGGTTGGGGCGCCTACCGGGCATTCTGGAGGGAGGCGGGCCTCGGGGGGTCGGGCGGGGCCCAGGGGCTTCCCCGCCCCCCTCGTTTGCATGGCCCCTCCCCCGCTAAAGCAATAGGGCCCCTGCCACAGGAAGACCCTAAAGGAGGGTCATCAGGGAGGCCTCGCCTGCACCGCCTCCTGGCAGCCCCAGAGCGGGGCTAGGCTGGGGCTCACCCCCTTCCCCAGCTATTTTATGTCTGTAATTAAATGTTAAAATAAAGTCATTATTGTAAGTCAGCTTGTCTCAGATGGTGGAGCTGCTGCGATTGAGGTGACCACTTCATTAGGAGATCCAGAGGGGTGGGGTGCCACAAAGTCCCACCCCCTCATCTCCCGTCTCCCTGGGGCGCCCTGGAGCCTGGAGGGCCCCAGCCTGGGGCTCACCAGCCAAGCAGCCCGTGTCTGTCCATGGCTGTGGGCTCTTGAGGGAGAGTTGTCCTGCCACCCAGGACACAGAGAGCCCTGGTCAACTGGATTCTGTGCACACCGGGATGGAGCGCAGAGTGGGCCAGTGAGGTGGGTCAGCATGGAAGCTGGAAGGAGCTCATCCTTCCCTCTGCCGATCCCTGTCAGCAAGTGTTCACTAAGGCTGCTCCGCATAGCCCCCCTGTCGGCTGCTCACTGTCCCCCCCGGGCAGGCCTGGCTTTGGTTCTTACATCACACACGAAGCAGACACTTCCGCCCACCAAGGAAGACCGGAGGTATTTCCTACCACCCCCCCTTGATTCTCCATCAGCGGTGAAGATTGAGTCCTGTTCCACTGCTCTGCCTGGACTGGGCCTTTGGGAGAGGTTCCTGTTTTCAAGTCTGAGCTCTTCTGCACCCACCTTTTTCCTGGGAGACGTAGACCCGGGGTGGTGTCTGTGGGCAGGTGGCATGGGATGGAGGGTGGAGTCGGTGAGTGCTCTGACCCCCTGGTTGAAATGAGCAGGAGGGAAGAGGGGGGCAGAAAAGAGGGGATCACAGTCTTGTCCTTTTCTGGCGTTCAGAGAGGCCCCTTGGGGAGGCTGCCTTCCCTAAAGCAAGTCGGCGTTGCAGTAACAGTGAGCCATCTTCCTGGGGGGTGTGGGCAAGGTTCAGAGTGAAGCCCAGTGTGCCAATACCATTTATTTTCCCCGAGAGAGAGAAGTGCTCTGAGGAGTCCTTCAGGCCCCCAGGTGGAGTTCAGCCAGAGAAGCTGCAGCATTCCCGGGCAGGCTGGGTGTTGGGGTACCTGGTGCTGCAGCCCAGGGGTCCACAAGCCCGCCCTCCTGTTCCTTAATTTGCAAGAAGGACTCACAGAACTCAGGAAAGCCCTTATACTCATGGTTACAGTTTATCACAGCAGACACAGAGATTGAAGTCAGCAAAGAGAAGAGGAGCGTAGGGAGGAGCCCGGGAGACCAGGCGCCGGCTTCCAGCTGTCTCTCCCAGCAGTGTCACGTGACGACACGCAGAGTGTCGCCCACCAGGGAAGCTCACCCAAGCCTTGTCTCCAGGGTCTTTATTGGGGTTGCTCACGTTGACTGCCCAGCCCACATGGCTGACCTTAGTCCCCAGAGAGACTAGCCGGTGCCGTGTGGCCCAGGGTCCCCAGCATAGGTGACATGTCACCTGGTATCGGCCACCTGGAGTGGCCTGAGGTCCCCAGTAAACAAGTCCCTCGCCAGGGAAGATGTTCCCAGGGCTGAGGGCCCCTCCCGGGACCTGGGCCAGGAGAGCCCTTCGCTGCGCAGCAAACAACCCTGGAGCTCACTGGCTTTACCGCGTGCGTATCCATCCGCCTGTCTCAGTTCCGTGGGTTGGGGGGCGAGGCTGTGCTGTTCTCACTTGAGTCTTCAGCATGGGTGGCCACGTGGCATCTGAAGGCTGGCCTGGCCTGCCGTCCAGGGTGGCTCACTCGCATGCCTGGCGGTCGGTGCGGGCTGCTGGCGGGACCTGTCGCCGGGGCGCCCACGCGGGGCCTCCTTGTGGCTTGGGCTTCTCACGACGTGGCAGCCTGGCCCCACGAGGGAGCATCCCGGATGTCCAGGTGAAGCCGCAAGACCTCATGACCTGGTCTCGGAAGTCCCAGTGGGTCACTTCGCCGCGTTCCGTCCATCAAGCACGGCGCCAAGGCGGAGCCAGATTCAAGGGGCGGGAAGCAGCCCCCAGCTCCTCTTGACGGAGACACTGCAGCCCTGCCTGCCACGCGGGGCCTCACCACGATGCTGACAACCCTTCTAGAGGAAGTTTCTTAGTTATTTGAATTTCTGATTAAAAGTAAATTTATTGTTGATCTCAAGATGCTTGGAATTAACTTTAAGCCCAGAGATGCAGTTTTCCCTTTAGAAAGAGGCCCACAGCTAGCATTTGATTTGTCAGCTGCTTGGCTTTAGATGTGAAGGATGACTCAGTTCCAGATTGCACGCTGCTGGCGTCCCCTAGAAAATCCTGATGGTTTCTTTTTAGCTTTTTATTTGGAAAAAACTTTAAACGTAACAAAATTTGCAAGAAAGGCACAAAGAACACCTGTGTATCCTTTACCCAGATTCACCTATTGTGTGTGTGTGTGTGTACGTGTGTATATACACACACGCTTGTTTCCTGAGCCATTTGAGAGTAAACTGCAGCGTGTAGGTCATGGCCCTTTAACCACTTTATCCACCAGGAGAGTTCACGTTGATCTGACACTTGTATTTGAGTCCACCGCCTGTGTTCCAGTGGACCCAGTGGACCCAGTGGACCCAGTGATGCCCTGTGTTACATTTATTCGTCCCCTCTCTTTAGTCCCCTTTAATCTGGAGCATTTCCTCAGCCCCTTTGTCCTATGACATTGACATCTGTGAAGAATACGTTCCTTCCCCATCCCCTTTGTTTGAAGAAGGTTTGTTTGGCATTTGTCTGATGTTTCTTCGTGATTAGACTCTGGGCGTGGCTCTGCAGCTGCAACAGTACGTGAGTGATGCACTAACAGCCCTGTATTTGTGATAAATGTGGCAAATAATTTTCTCCCAGTCTATCTTTTTTAATAATTGTGGTAAAAACACATGAAGTTTATTGTTGGGGAAGAGGGAGAATCCCTCTCCGCCCTTTCCCTTAAGGTTCTTATGGCTGGCCAAATCATTAAAAGACAGGTTAGCAGGAGAAAACAATACCAAGTTTAATAACATGTATACATGGGAGAAACCAGGGACACTGAGTTTCTCCACAAATGGTGGAGATTTTCATCTTAAATACTATCTTCAGCTAAAGACAAAGGAGGATGTTAGGGGGGTGGGTGTGGTTTGGGATTTCAGAAGGGAAGAAGACAATTTACATGGAGAGGGAAATGTAAATGTTTGTCAGATAGTTCTTTGCAGGGCCACCTATAGAGAATGTGGCTGGAGAGACAGAAATTCTGGTAATCAAGAGTATGTAGATATAAGGCCTCTCCTTCCATCCTGATAAGAGTTTCCACAGATAAGGTCATCCCCCCCTCTTCCCACTACACAGAGGGAGATACCTTTACAAATGTAAATATTTGGTAGATAGAAATTCAGTAAGAATGGGTTTAGCAAGGACCCTGCCAGTCTGTCCATACCCAGAGTTAAATTCCTTTAGGCAGTTAGTGGGGGAGGTCAAATGTCCATCAGAGAAAATAAGGTAAAGAGACATATTTCAGGGTGGCCAATTTTGATCTCCCACATTATCATAGCCCAATCTTTTATCTTCAAACTTTGCTGGTGGTGTTTTTGCCATGCCAAAGTTTATTTTCATGAAAGCAAGTGTATCGGGTTTTCTTTTGTTGCCTCTGGGAGTGAGTCAGAGTTAGAACCTTCCCCCGCCCCCGGGTTTCAGGGAAAGGCCCTCAGGTTTTCTTCCGGTGTTGGTACGATTTCATTCTTTACTTCCAGATCACGGGTCTATTTGGTGTTTATTCTCGTCCATGGTGTGAGAGACCAATCTCATTTTATCTTTTTCCAAGTGGCTATCGGAGGAAGTTTTTAAATGAGAATAGAAGCCGATTCAGGAGATGCTTCGAGGGACACGGAAGGTACAGTGATCAAGATCTTGGTCAAGTTTATTGTCCTAACAAAAGTCAAGAACAAAGAAAAAGTTTACTCACAACAAGAACTGAAACTGTAAACAGATCAACGTGGTGGAGGTGGGGTGGGGGCGCAGAAGGGACGTAATGGGGAGGGACATCCCTTGTGGGGTGAGAGATCTCTGAGTCAGTGCGTTTGAAGGAATCAGTAGGGACACACAGGAGTCAAGGTCTGAGGTTAAGGGCAGTTAGCTGAACAAAAAAACAACATCTAACTTCTAAAAGGGAGTTTGACCAGGAGATGCCCATGGAAACAGGTCATTAAAATCCAGGGATGCTGAGATGGGGGACACCACCCTGGTTAGAGTCACCAGGCTGGGGACACAGAAGGCGCACGGGTAGGGGTGCAGGAGACGCTGAGGTCAGGTGTAGACACCGCGATGTCTGATGGTGTCACAGGCCACCAGAGGGCCTGGGGTCTGGGCAGGAGTGGATGCGGGGGTCCCTGGAGTCATGGGCATGAATGAGGGGGCCTGAGACCCCCCACCACCCAACGAGGGCCTGCTAGAGTGAGGGATGGCCGCACAGGAGAGGCCAGAGAACTGGGAAGGGTCTCAGAAGCCTCCTGCCCCTGCTGGCCGCAGTGGACCTAGGCGGCTGCCCCACTGGACAGAGCCGGGACTCGCAGGCAGCCGGGACCTGGGGTTCTCTCTCTGTGTCTGCCTTTCTCTTGGTCCCTTTCAAGCTGTCTTCTCTCATGTACTGCCCCCCCATATCTGTCATTGGCTGTGATTAGGTCACAGGCCCAAGCCCTGGCCACCAGGGGCAGGCAGAGATTCCCCACTCTCCGCAGCACAGGGGGGGACCTGCCTCCCACCTGTCAGGGGACATCAGCTGCTTGGCAGCCAAAGTGACAGATTGCCCTGCCACACAAACACACACACACACACACACACACACACACACACACACACAGCTCTGCCCCTGACAGATGGGGTAACTGAGCCTGTGGGTTCCTCCTCTGCTCATCGCCGTCCTGTGGCCCTGTCTTAGTAAAAGCCAGATTCTTACAAGGCTCCTTGGTGTTCTGGAACCTTCCAGGCATGCCTGCCTCAGAGCCTTAGCACTTGCTCTGTCTTTTTCCATTTTGCTCTTTCTCACCTGCTTAAACATCTCCCTCCTGCCCTCAGGTCTCTGTTCAGAGAAGGCGCATGGTGACACCCCCTCCTCCAGCACTCCCGTCTCCCTCCTGCCCCAGCCTTCCTCCAGAGCCCCTGCCAGCTTCCAACACGCTGTATCGTTTGCTGGTCATGTTCCCTGCCTGTGTCCCCAATACAGGGGCCCCGTCAGCCCCTGAGGGCAGGGACTTCTGTCCTCAGTGCTAGAATCGCCCCTGGCACAGCGGGTGTGCTGGACAGAATGAATCATCACCTGATCCATGTGCCAAATTGCTCTCCATGTCCTGTTGCTGCCCTGCCTTCAACAGCTGCTTCGTGTGACAGATGGGGGAAAAAGGCACAGAGAGGCGAAGCCACTTGTCCCGGGGCACACAGCGTAAGCACGGAGTCAGGATTCGAATCCAGGGCTGCCTAAATCCAGAGTTAACGTAACCACAAGGCTGTAGGCCCAAAGGGGAGCCAGCTTGAGGAATTTGAAAGCGAACGTGGGCAGGAGCAGTTGAAGCCGGGGAGTGCCCGGACGGGTGAGGGGAGCACCCAGCTCTGGCCGAGTAAGGGGGCAGCGTCAGGTCCCAGGGGCCTCGTGCTTTGCAGCCTGTACGTTAAAGACAGGCGGCCGGGGAGAAACGGGAGCCCTCGTGCATTGCTGGCGGGAAGGGAAGATGGCACAGCACTGTGGAGAACCGTATGGTAGTTCCTCCCGAGGGTAAACAATTTCCACTCCTAGTATACATCCCAAAGGAGTGAAAACAAGTATTCAAACAAGAACTAGTACGCAGATGTCCATAGCAGCGCTATTCACCATCGCCAAAAGGCAGAGACAACCCAACTGTCCGTCACGGCTGAATGGATTAAAAAGTGTGCTAGCTCCATACAATGGAATATTAACTCAGCCGTAAAAAGGAATGAAGGTCTGGCACGTGCTACAACAGTGAACCTTGACAACATTATGCTAAGGGAAGACGCCAGACACAAAAGACCACATCATGGTGATTCCGTTTCCACGAAATATCCAGAACAGGCAAAGCCATAGAGACAGAAAGATCAGTGGTTGCCTGAGGCTGGAGGGAAGGGAGAATGGGGAGTGAGCTTAATGGGTACGAGGTTTCTTCAGGGGTGATGGAGATGCTCTGAAGCTAGATAGACGAGACAGTTGCACACCATTGTGAATGGACTAAATAAATGCACCTGCACTGTGGCTCCCATCTGGCTGTCTAGGTGGCTGCCCTCCTGTCTCCCCATGTTGGCCCCAGGTGGGGCTCAGCCATCGCCACCCTGGCCGAGTTTCCTTTGCAAGATGGAGGGTTGATGGTGTCCTTCCCCTGTTCTAGGCAACTCCATGGCCCCCAGTGTTCTCAGGATAAACCCCTAGCTGAGCCCACAAGGACTAACTGGCCCAGTCTGGCCTCACCTTGCCTCACACTCCTCACCCCATAAAGCTTAATTCAAGAATTTGGGTCTTGTATATCTCTATAGCTTATTTTCTTTTTAGGCTTTTAAAAAAATATTCAGCACAGCGTGCTCTGTCTATCTGCATTCGTTTGGATATAAATATTAAACATGGGGGTGGGGGGATGCACAGAATCCATAAAATTTAAAATGAAACCCAACTGAACATTTAAAAATAGTCCATGGTAGCTGGAGAAATAAAGGAGGGCAAAAAATAAATTTGCGGTGACAGTCATGGCCCAGCGCCACTGATCTGAAATATCTGTAAAAATGCAAATAAGAGATGCAAGTAACAAACCATCTGCCCCAACTCGGTCAGACACCCCAGAGTTCCTTCTGAGTGTCAGCCCGGGAGCCAGCACTCACGAAGCTCCTTGTAAATCCTCCTGCGCACTCAGGCACACCTTCTGATGCAAACTGGAAAGGCTGCTCTGGGGCGAGTCACCTGCAGGACGGGAGGACAGAGACTACTCAGCCACTGTCATTTTTCTGCGGTGGAATACGCTTCGTCGCCACAGCCTGCCAGCCCTGAAGAAATTCAGGTCTATTTTTTCCTCGGGCTTCAGTCAGCAAATACTTTCTTACAGTCTCTATGCAAAACTTAAAACGAATGCCTTGGGAACCATAAAATGCAATAATTTGATTAGAAAGAATGAGACCCTGGACTTCCAGGTGAGCAGAATCAACAGAAGACTCTTTTTAAACAAATATACCCCTTTGGGTCCATCTTTTTATTCCATGATATCCTTTGGTTACCAACTGTCTATGAAAAAAGTTGTTGAAGAAGTGAGCATGTTCACAGAAGATTCTGTTTCATATTTTCTTTAGGATGACCGTACAGCTGTGTCCTCTGGTCGGAACTCTTATTTGTGTCTATAGACTCTTATTCAAGCCAACCTCTTCCCACAATTTTTTATACTATTTAAGAAATACCTTTCCCACCATAAAATATAATACTTGCCCAGTGCAGATGCCCCAAAAAATACAGGAAGGAAGACACTGGGTTCCATTGCCTCCAAAGATGGCTGCTAACAAGTCGTCCCTTGCCTGTAAGTGCGTGTCCCTCCTCCCACTACTAGGGACACCCTATTGCCCCTCCCCTTGACTCTGGGAGGGACTCGTGACTTGTTTTGACTAACAGAATGCACTGAAGTGAGGCTGTGTCAACTTCTGGCCTAGGCATTACCAGGCCTGGCAGCTCTCACTCCTGCTCCCTTGGAAACCAGCCGCCATTTTGGAAGGAAGCTCAACTTCACTACTGAATCATGAAAGACCACTTGGAGGGAGAGAGGCCACATGGAGGAGAACCAACCCAGGTGTCCTGGCCACCAGCCCCAGCCCATCACCAGCTGACTGCAGCCACAGGTGAGGCCAACAGAAGAGCCACCCACTGAACGCACTGAGTCATAGCAATCATTGCTGTTTGAAGCCGCTAAGCTCTGGCTGGTGGTTATGCAGCAATATGTGGGTGAAGCTGACAACCCGCATAAGCACCCCAGCCCGGAAGGAACCCTGCTAACATTTTGATGTAGGTTCTGCCAGATATCTTTTTCCTGTACACATACATAAAGTTAAAAACTTAACGACAGGAATATGCAGAGTCTACAAAATAAACATCTTGGCGTTATTTTTACGTTTTGGGGAAACCGTCCAAATGACTTTATTGTGCCAGGTCAGTGCTTTGGCACACAGCTCCTCCTTTTTAATAGTCATGCAACAGTCCATAGAGTTGGCAGGAAGTAATTAAACAGCTGTAGTTAAACAGCTGTGTGTGTGATTAACATTGTCAGCTGGAACCTGGTGTATCTTGATCACAACCGTATCCACCCACGGCAGCTGCTCGGTTTGATGGATGGATGGATTGATAGAAGAATAAATGAATGAATGACTGTGTGAATGAATGGCAGGGATGGTGCTGCCAAAGGCTGCCTGACCAGCTATTCAGAGTCTGGGGTTTGAGGTCTGAGACAGCCTGTGTTTACTTCCTGTCCTGCCACTGCCCAACCGTGTGGGCTTGGCAAGACCCCCCTGCGTTTCTCCCCACCAAGCCTCAGGTTTCTCATCTGGAAAATGGGTATACTAATAGCATTACCCAGCTTCCGCATTTCTCCAGTCTCACAGGTGTAAAGTGATAGCTTTGTGTTACTTTATTTTGTGTATCTCTAATCTTAATGATTTGGGGCATCTAATCACGTGCAGAGGAGACTTTGATGCGTCCCCTCTTCTAAACGTCCTGTTCGTATTTTTGCCCATCTTTCTATCTTGCTTGCCTTCTTTTTCTCCTCGATTTGCACGAGTCCCGTGTACATTTCTCATCATGTAGTCCCCTCGTTTAGTAATTTGCCATGACCTTATTCCATCTTCTGTGTCTCTGTCTATAGTGACATGTTAACAGAAACCCTTAATTCTGATATAATCAGTTTCACTCGCGTTTTGCCTAATGGTTTATATTTTCCAAGTTTCGTTTAAGATGTACTTCTTCCTTGCTCGGCATCCCCAAGCTCACCAAGATATTTCTCTGGGTCCTGGTCTTCCAAACATCATGGTTTTCGTCTAGCATAGAGCTTCTCGAGTCCACCTTTGTAGGCAGCGTGAATTAGGGATCAATTTTCGTTTTCTACATATATTTACCCAGCTCTTCCTGAACCACCCGCGCCTTCACACAGAAACCTCCTCTGTCGGTTATCTGTCCACATGTTTAAAAGCACCAGCACCGGGGTTCCCAAACCATGAGCCAAGAGAGATCTTGCATTTTTGAGGGAAACACAGCGACATCTGTCGGACGCAGCGTGAACTACCAGCTCAGGTAGTTCTCAGCTCCCACCTGAACTCCCCGGCGGTCCTCTCGATGACGTCATATCTTGGTGATGCTGCGTCGTCGTTGGTGGCGGGAATAAAAAGCGGGTCCTGCGCGACGATCAACGCGGAACCGGAAATGAGAGGGGCGGTGTTCAATCTAATCCCAAGGTTTGAGAAGTTGTGCAGTGCCCAACAGGCACACACGTCCTGTTGGTAAATAACTATGCTTAAGAATGAAATTAAAATATTACTATTTCTTTATATATATATATATTTTTCAAATGGCTGCTAAGTTGTTAGTACATAAGTACTTGTCAGGTTGTTAGGACCTAACTAGATAATAAACAAAACCGTTGAGTATTTTTGGGGGGACGCCTGGAAAAACGACAGGAACATTAACAGCTGTGCACAGAACAAATCTGGGGCTCTGCGCCCAGGGCCCGGGGATTGAGAGCTTCTGCTCTGGGGTCAGAAGACCTGGGTTTGCAACCTCGTTTTGCCACTCTTGGGCTTCGTGCAACTTCTTTGTCTGTAAAATGGGAATCATAAGAGTTATGGAGATTAATGACAAAAGCTCGTGTAAAATTCTTAGACAATTCCTGGCATGTTGTTAGCAGGCAATAAATGCTGGCTTTATGAAATTATTTCTTTGATTAACCAAAATGGAATTATTCTATATACATATTCCCACCAATGGCTGTTTTCTTCACTTAGTAATATTACCAAGCCATGTTTTTTCCAGGCTCCATAAAGGACCTAGATTGTTCAATAGCTGCACAATTTGACAGTTACTTCCCTTTTCCTCAGTCTGCATCCTTCAGGGTCTTTTAAAACAAGAATTCCCGAGGGGGCAGCTCGCTGGCATAGTAGTTAAGTTTGCACACTCCACTTCCGCGGCCCCAGGTTCTCAGGCCCAGCGCCCAGGTGCAGACCTACACACCGCTCATCAAGCCGTGCTGTGGCAGCGTCCCATATGCAAAGTAGAGGAAGATAAGCACAGATGTTAGCTCAAGGCCAATCTTCCTCACCAAAAAAAAAAAAAAAGAAAGAATTTTCGAGACCTCAAGGTTCCCCGGGGTGCCCTGAACCTTTGGTGCAGACCTACAAAGCCTGCCTTTTCCTCTCCAGGAAGGACTTCCTTCTCCTCATCCTGGCACTTGAGGCCTCTGTGTCCTGCCCTGGCCATGGCCTCCTGTAAGGTATTTTATGTCTCTGCCACCTCCATGTCCTGTGACCTTGGACAAGTCCCCCAATGTCCCTGAGCCTCAGTTTCCCCATCTGTATAATGGGCATAATAACAGAGTCATCATCACTGGGCTGCTGTGAGAATTACAGAGGCCAGCGTCTGAGGCTTTGAAGGATCTGCCCTCTAGCAGGCAGGCCCTGTTGGGGTGGGGGTGGGGGGGAGGGCTGCCTGGCTGGAGGCCCCCTTTCCAAGCACTGCCCCCATCCTCATCAAGGGGACCAGCACCTGGTCACACCATCTCTTTGGAGGATCTTGGCAAAGAACAGAGCAAAGAGCTATGAAGTCAGAGGGTGGGACTGGACGCTTATCTGCCGCTTAGATGCTTTGTGACCTGGGAAAATTAAACAAACTTGCTGAGCCTCGCTTTCGTCATCCATCTTTGCTGGATGTCCTCGAGCTGTTGATGTAGAGACCAGGTGTGTGGAGCACCTAGCACAGACCTGGCGCGCAGTAGGGCCGGAATTAGCAGTTGTTGATTGACGTTGACTGTTGTTAATTTCTCAATGCCGGAGATGGCAGATGCAAATTAAATATTTGTTGGGTGGGAGCGCCCTCTGCTGGACACAGCAGTCACAGCTCAGGGCAAAGGAATATGGAATCCAAGTTTAAACCTAGAATGAATGAAATTCCTCCCTTCGTCCCACAAACTTCTCCCTTCTCCGTGCTGGGTGGTGCTGGGGACCCGTAGATGACGTGACAGTCCTGGACGTGCCCTCCCGGGGCTCACAGTTCAGTGGGGGAGACAGAAGTGGCAGCCCAGAGGGGACCTTGATCCAGTCCAGCCGCTTGAGGCTGGAATGAGACCCGGAGGACAGGCCAGACCTTTCCAGACCTCCCGGGCCGTGGTAGAGAGCTGGGCTTTGTTCTGAGGGCACTGGGGAGCCATGGTAGGTTCTGAGCAGGAGAGGAGCAGGGTCGGATTTGTTGAGGGTTGATGGGAAGGGGCGAGACTGGGGAGGGAAGTAGATGGTCCAGGCCGCCCAATGCCCACAGCAAGTCCTGCCCCTTCGGACAGGCCCGGATCTACCAAAGGTGACCAGAAAAGACCATTTGGCACCAACCTGGGAAAGGAGAATGGGCTTGTGTGGGGGGCAAGGATCGGAGGTGGGGGAGGGTGGTCTGTGTATGTGAGATTGCGTGGGTGTGTGTGAGCTGGTGTGCATTAGCGTGATTGTGACATGGCCTGCCACAAGCCTCCTACACACCTGGAAACTACCAAAACTCCCCGCAACCCTATGGGGAGTCGCCCCCGGGCCTTTGCACGTCCTGAGCAGGCTCCTAAAGTTTGGATGTCTCCGTCAGTATAATCCCCGCGTATTAGGGACTCCCAAATACCAGGTCACTAACTTCCCCTGTGGCCTAAAATTAACAATAATAAAACCCATGTGAAGAAAGGAAACCACAATTGGTGGGAGATGATCTCAGACTAAAACTAGTCTTCTAAACGAAATCCATGTAGGTTTATGTAAACCCTGCTTCCTAACCTAGCTCTCCACACCCTTTTCACTTTCCCACCAGCTAGAGGAAGCCAGGCCCGGCGCCTTTCCAGGGCTGACACTGGGGAACAGGACGAAGGCAGGTTTTCACGCCCGTTTCCCGGATGAGGAAACTGAGGCTCAGAGAGGCGAGAAGAAGAGCTCGAATCCGGGTCCCTCCGACTCCTGGCCCTTCCCATTACGTCCCTCCAGTCCTGGGGCGGGGCAGACCGGATCCCCGAGGCTGAGGCCGCGGTGCCCCTGGTGCCCCGCCCCGGAACCCCTACCCCGACCCCCCACACCACCCATGAGGCTGACCCTGTCCCAGCCCCTCGACTCGCCCAGGCAAGGAAAGGGGCGCCCCGAGACTCCCGGGTGTGTGACCAGGTCTTAGAACAGCTGGAGGGAGGAATGAGGGCTCCCGGGACGGAGAACGCGACCCCCTCCCCGCCGCCCCCCGCGGGGGAGACCGGGGACGCGGCCTCAGCCCGCGAGCCGCGGCGCCCGCGGTCCCCACCAGAGGGCGCTCCAGGACGGCTGGTTACAGCGCGCAGACGAGCGCGCGGAATTACGCGCCCAGATCCATTCAGTGCTGAATCTGGTCACCTCTGAGGCTGGGAAGGTGGGATTCGACGCTACCTAGAAAAATAACAATAACTAATTTTGCTATAGCTCTGACTATATTCCAAGCACCGTTTGAACCGCTCGGGCTGTTTGTTTGTTTTTTTTTTTAATTTTTTTTAAGTTAAAATACACATATAAAATTTACCATCTTAGCCGTTTATAAGTGTACAGTCAGTGGTATTAAGTACACTCACGTTCCTGTGCAGCCGTCACCACCATCCGTCCCCATAACTCTTTTCATCTTGTAAATCTGAAACTACCTATTAAACAATAGCTCCCCATTCGCCCCTCCCCCCAGCCATGGGCAACCACCACTATACTTTCTGTTTTCATAATTTTAACTACTCTAAGTACCTCATATAAGTGGAATCATACAGTATTTGTCTTTTTGTGATTGGTTTATTTCACTTAGCATAGCATCCTCAAGGTTCATCCATGTGGTAGCATATTGCAGAATTAACTTCCTTTTCCAGGCCGAATAATATTCCCTTGTAGGTATATAACACATTTTGCTTATCCATTCATCCGTGGATGGACTCTTGACTCGCTCCCATGTTTTAACTATGACGCTCAAATCGTTTTAACGCAAGTTTAGGCGCTCTTACTGTTCACACCGTACAGATGGGGAAACCGAGACCCAGAGAGGGTAGATGACTTGCCCAGGGTCACACAGCACTGGAACCTGAACCCAGGCGATCTGTCTTCACTCAAACCACGTCCCGTGGGACTCCAGAGTCTGTGACTGGCCACCCCCTTCCCCCTTGGGGACCCCCAAACTCCAGGGCAGGGGGAAAGCGGGGTGTAGGAAAGCCGCCCAGGGTGAGCTGGGGCTGATCAGGAGAAGACTGAGTCACCCGGCAGGGGGCGGTGCACTGCCCTGGTGCTCACAGTGGTCCCCCCACACAAGGCACACACCATCACAGTCACCGTCAGGTGGGGGCTGGTCTGGAAGTGACCAACCGCCGACTAATAATCTTTATCAGACTTGCTGATGGCTGCGCGGGCAGGGGATCCGGCTCCCCAGTCATACCAGCCGCATGACACGTGCTCGAGAACCACAAGTGGCCAGAGGCTACCCTACTGTGCTGTGCGGGGATAGGACATTTCCATCATCACAGAAAGTTCCCCTGGACAGCACTGGTCTACGCACTCTGTCCCCACGTTCCCTCTGCCTCACTGCCCACCACCCCCACGTGGCTTCAGCCACCAGGTCTCCCTGCTGTTCAGGGAACATATGGGGCATATTCCTGCCTCAGGGCCTTTGCACTTGCTGTTCCCGCTGTCCGGAGGGCCCTTCCCCAGGATATTTGCACGGGTCTGTCCTTGGCTTCATGCAGGTCTTCCCTCAAATGTCACCTTCCCAGGGAGGGCTTCCCTGACCACCCTGTTAAACACACAACCCTTCCTGCACCTCCCCACTTTATTTCTTGCAGCTCTGATTGCCACCTGACACGACTCACGTATGTTTCTAAATAGCGCACTGACTGTATGTGTCAGGGGGCTTCACAGAGGGAACTGGGGACACGGGTATTGCAGGCAAAGTGCAGAAGGGGTCGTCAGGTCCCAAAGATGAGGAACGCAGCAGCTGCTCCCCGCAGGGAGGTGCTGAGCCCAGGGCGCTGCGCTGCGAGGTTCCAGGAACGGCCGACCGGCCTGAGGGGGGACCCAGGAGCCGCTGGCTCGCGTCGCTGCTGCCGCCCCCACAGCCCGAGCAGCCTCAGCGTGTCCCCCTCCCGCCTCCGTCTCCCGCCGGTGCCCGTGGGCCCGCCCAGCGCCGCAGCTGCCGGAGGAACCGGGGCCGCGGCTGAGGCCGAGGGTCCCACCCGGGGATGGGGAGGGGGTGAGGGGCAGCAGGGCCGCCCCCGGGCCGGGAGCGTGGTCCATCCTGTCCCCGCCGCGTCCCCGCGCCAGCGCAGGTGCGCACACGGTGGCTGCTCAGTTTCTAGTTGTCGAATGACTGACGGACGGAATTGGCGAACCAGACCCAGATGCGCGCGGGGAGGAAGGTGCTAGAACGCCCCCCCATGGTGGGAGTGAGCCGCGGGGGGCGTGGGAGCAGCGCCGCGGGTCCCAGGAGCAGCCGCGTAAAGGCCCTGAGGTCCGCGTGGAAAGCGGGGCGCGGGAGCCCCCAGGGGCCGGAGGACCGAGGAGGCGGAGGCGGCGGCCCGGGAAGAGGCCGGGGGAACCGGGCGGCCACAGAGGAGGCGTGAGGCCGAGGCGCCCCGGCTCCAAGCCCCATCCCCTCCCCAACCTCGCCCCCCACCCCAGGGTGAACATGTCCCGGCCCCTCGGCCCGCCCAACTGGGGAAAGGGTGTCCCGAAACTCCTGAGAGTGTGGCCAGGTCCCAGGATTCCCGGGAGGGAAGAGCGAGGGCTCCGGGGGTGGTAGACGACGCCCCCCCTCCCCGCCGCCCACCCCTGGGGAGCGGAGCCGCGGCGCCCGCGGGGCCCGCCAGGGGCGCTCCAGGACCGCCGGGAAGGGGCGCCTCCCCAGCGCTCGGGGTGCGCCAGGCACGTGCCCTGCGCTCTCCAGCCCCAGAGCACCCCGCCTTTGACCGCCAGACTGCGGAAAGGGGCCTTTCCTGTAGGGCAGCCGTCCTTTAAGGGAGGCCCCGGGGTCGCCAGCATCAGCATCACTTGGGAAATTGATAGAAACGCGTATTCTTGGGCTCCCCCTAGACCTACAGCATCACTTGGGGGCGGGGCCCAGCAACCTGTGGTTTAAAAGGCCCCCCAGGTGATTCTGATGCGGAACCAGTTTGAGAGCCCCCGCTGTGGCTCTGATCATCTCCTGGACGCCTAGGGCAGCCGTTCTCAGCCCGGGTGCACATTGGAATCGTCACTTTGGGTGCTCCGGCCATACCCTGTACCCTCCTGTGAGAATCTCCGAGAAGGCGGGCTGGGCAGGAGTGTTGAGAGCTCCCAGGTCATTCCACACGGCAGCCGGGACGGGGAACCGCGGCCCTAAGGTCCCCATCAGGGCTGAGATGTCTGCTAAAGAAGTGGCCGCCACTGATAGAGAACAGGGATAAGATGAGATGCCATCTGTTGGCGCTGATGTGAGCACTAGCACATTGCATCTTCTTCAGTCCTCGCAGCAATCCTGGGAGGAAAACTCTATTAAGATCCCACTTTAAGAGGAGTAATTGGAGGTGCAGAGAAGTTAAGTAACCAGCCCAAGGTCACACAGCTTGTAAGTGGCAGTGTGAGGGGTTAGCCGGGCTCCAAATCCCTCCTCCAAAATCCCTCCTCACCTTATCCTCCCAATGGTTTCTTCTTTTCCTGTCACACACCATGGGGCCTGGAGAGGGGACCCAGAAGGTCCCCACCTGTCACAAGGTGGCATCTCTCTCCTCCACATCTGTGGTCTGTTTTTCTCCTTGGTGATGATGAGGGGCGGCTGGGCCGGTTTAGATAAGGGCTGGTTTGGAGTCAAAACTCTGGATTTTGGGGGCTACCTCCCTGAAAATCCTGGCACATTTGAAACCACAACCCAGGAGGCACCAACAGGCTGCTTTTGGGGACCAGGCCCTCCAGGCGCCATTTGAAACCCCCTTGGATTAAAAATAATGTTGAAATTCCTGGTACCGTCTCAGGTTACCCACCTCCTGGGCCTCGCCGGACGCTCGGGCCTGGGATGCTGGGCACAGGAAGGACAAACAGAATCAGCTGGGGGACAGATCTGCCCAAAGTCTTGAGTCTCCCTGAGCGTCTCTGCTCCCATCTCCTTTCACTTCCAGCAACCCAAACTGGCCAGGCCCGCAGGGTCATGAGGTCACTGCTCTCCCAGATGGACAGCAGCCGTGGGCAGCCTCCACTGCCACCAGCAGCCTGGCCTCCGGAGAGCTCGCTGGCCACTCCAGAGACGGCCCCAGCCAGCCTGGCTATTCCCCTGCCCCCCAACAAGTTCATCCCTCCAGGCAGGGTGCACACCTTGTCTTTCTTCTAAATCCCACTGGGGGCTCTTTCCTGCTGGCCTATGAGCTGTGACCTTCACCCACTGCAAAGGGGCTCTCGGTGTCACACAGCAAGCAGCCCTGGCAGGGACAACTTCTGGGGCAGGGCCAGAGGGGACCTTTAATTCTTTAGTTCCAAGAAAAAACTAAGAAACTCAGGCCAGGACTGCAGTCACAGCCAGGAGGACAGAGATGGCCTTCAGCCCTCCCTCCTCCATGAGTTTCCTTTTCTCCCGCCTTCTGCGAGGCTGGGGTGTGGCCGTTTGCTGGTCTGTTTTTCACTGATGGGGCTGTGGGGGGGGGGGGGCGGGACACAAGACAATACAGAGATGCCCCCCAGCTCCCACGGGGCCTTAGCAACCCGATCTCTCCCCATGGCAAGCACCAGTCACAGGACCCTACACAGTGCTACACCACAACCCGCCTTGGGGGCCTGTTCCCATTGCAATGATTTTCAACATGTCCAGGGGCCAAGACGCCCCAGGAGATGTTTGTGGGGCGTGATCAACAGAGATTCTAGGGCCGCACAGCCAGCTCAAGCAAATCCACAGCTCTGGCATGAAGGGCCCCAGAATCTGCATTTTGGACACGTTTCCGGGCTGCTTCTTCTGTACCTGGGAATCAGGGTCGGGTGAGGTGTGTGAACCACAGACCCCGGACTCCTAGCCGGCAGAACCCAGGGGCGTGGGGATGGCCGGCAGAGTGTCAGCATCGTGGAGAGTGGGAGTAGAGACGACACCAGGGCGTGACCAAAGCACCCCGGAGCTTTCTTCAGTGGCCAGGTCCGAAGTCAAGAAGTCCGTTTGTAAATGTTTTTATTTGCAAGTTGGCTTGTGCCAAGTTCAAGGAGCTTTTCTCCCCTGCCTCTGTCCCTTTTCCAAGCTGAGCACCTAGGGTTGCATTTGAGGAAGTTAAAAACGTGGGCGATGCAACCCCATTGGGGTGGGTTTCTTTCTTTACATTCTTTGGATTACTACAGGAGTCTGTACTTACAAAATCAACGCATGAAAGATATAACTTGAACAAGAAAAGAAAGGGGAGTGTTGGGTGGAGATGTGAGGGGCGCCGTCTGCCTCTCTCCCCACCTCCATCTTCAAGCGTGGAGGCAGAGAGAGCATCTCTGACAAGCGTGCGAGAGGCAGGTGGTGGGGTGCCCCGCGGCCCCCCGCCCTCACCTCACAGCTGGTCTTCTTGTTCTCCCTGTTCTGCTTCTGCTCTGGTCTCGGCCCTCAGCACCCTGAGGTGCCTGGCCTCGCCTGCCCTGGGGACTCGCTTGGGCAGGGCTGGCAACCGGGGAGTGTGCCAGAAGGCTCTCCGGTGCTTTCGAAACCATGAAAAGCGTCCAGGGGTCTGGAACCTCACTGTCTTGACCTGTTTCCGGGTCCTGGCTCCTGGGGTTGCCCCCGTGGCCCCCCGGGCAGCTGAGGCTTCAGCTTCCTGGACGGCTGGGGCCTCTGCCCTCTGATTATATGCAGCCTCTGCCCTCTGGTCAGCTATGGCCTCTGCCCCATTAGACGCAGCCTGTGCTCCCTGGAGAGCTGGGGCCCCTGCCCTCTGATTATCTGCAACCTCTGCCCTCTGGACAGCTGGGGCCCCTGCCCTCTGATTATCTGCAACCTCTGCCCCCTGGACAGCTGGGGCCCCTGCCCTCTGGTCAGCTATGGCCTCTGCCCCATTAGATGCAGCCTGTGCTCCCTGGACAGCTGGGGCCCCTGCCCTCTGATTATCTGCAACCTCTGCCCTCTGGACAGCTGGGGCCCCTGCCCTCTGATTATCTGCAACCTCTGCCCTCTGGACAGCTGGGGCCCCTGCCCTCTGGTCAGCTACGGCCTCTGCCCCATTAGATGCAGCCTGTGCTCCCTGGACAGCTGGGGCCCCTGCCCTCTGATTATCTGCAACCTCTGCCCTCTGGACAGCTGGGGCCTCTGCTCTCTGGACACCTATGGCCTCCGCCCTCTGATTAGCTGCAGCCTCCGCCCTCTGATTATCTGCAGCCTCCGCCCTCTGATCCTCTGCAGCCTCCGCCACCTGAGCTGTGGATGCGGCTGCCTCTCTCCTGCGCCGCCGGAACGAGGCCCAGTTCATCTTAGGCCTCCATCGCCTTGGGGGGGTCCCAGGCACCCGCCCGTCTCCCGCGCTCCCCACGTGATGGGCGCTGCCCAGCGCCGCTGCCCCCTCCCTCTCCACCCTGGCTGAGGCCTGCTGGGCCTCGCCCCCCCCTGGGCTGGACCTGGGCGCCCAACACTTCACCCTGTGCTTCAGGTTCCCCCAGGACACCTGGCTGACATACTCCCGCCACCTGTCCGCCTTGGACAGCTGGGGCTCCGGGCTGTTGTCGAACACGGGCACGGGCAGGGCCACGCGGCGGCGGGGTGGCGGGGCGCTGGGCTTCTTGTCCCCTCGGCGGAGGAAGGCCTCCACCAGCTCCTCATCCTCCTCGCTCTCCAGGTCGCTCCCGAGGAATTTGCTGCCCAGGTAGCTGACGGGCATTCTGCGCACCCTCCTGCGGCATCCCGGGCTTTTGGGACCCTGGTCACCCTTGTCCCTGGAGGTCTCGAAGTCACTGAACTCGCTGTCGCTGGCGTTACTGCTGTCGTAGGTGCCCACGACCAGCCTGGGGGGCGGGGTCACCATCTGCTGGACTCTCCTCCTCCCTCGGGGCTCCTTCGGCTTTGGGGGGGGCTGGGGTGGGTGCGGGGTGCTCTTCTCAATGATGCGGGCCACGTCCTCGAGGGTGCGGCCTTCTTCCTCCAGAAACTGGGTCAGCCGCTCCCGGAATTCCGCCTCCTTGGTGGCGGGCTTGGAGATGACCCTCCAGACGCCCCCGGCCAGCCTGACCTCCCGGGGGATGAGCAGATAGTCCACGTCCTCCCCAATCTGGAGCATCCCCACTGTGGAGTCCTCCTCCCTGCGGAACACCTTGCCGATCTTCTTAAAGGTCCCCACGGGCTTCAAGGCGTCCACGAGGACGTCCAAATCCACGTCTTTGCAGACATCGGGGACGCTCCAGAGAATCAGGCAGTCGGGGGAGGGGAGGAAGCCCCAAGGGAACCAGCCCCCCACATGGCTCTTCTCGAGGGTCTTTAAGATCTCCAGGGTGAAATCTGGGGTGGGGGCCACGAGCCCAAACTACACGAAGCCCCTAGTCTTGGGGGTGGGAGTGAGGTCCCAGCAGAGCAGCCTGTAAAGTCTCGCCTCCCCAGCCAGGGATGAACCAACACTTCCCAATTTCTCTGCCTGCAACCAGTCCGGTCTTGACCAAGTCTGGCTCCCCCCAAGGGCTGGTGGGAATCGATTCCCAGGACGCTTACGTGAGCCGGGGTGAGGTCAGTCCTGAGCTCCAAGCCCACCGCGAGCTGCCAACGTGGTGGGGCGCACGGGCTGCCCGTGGCTCTTCCTGCCCCGGGCACCAGGGACGCGCCTGGAACTTGGGAGAGGACTTTGCACACAAAGACGGCTGGCTATTCAATATGGCCGAAGCACTTGGAGGCCGCAGCCCAGCCCCCAGGAGGGTCTCCCGCCCCTAGGCAGGCTGCCACCCCCGGCCAGGCTGACCTTCAGGCGCGTCCCGCCTCCCAGCCCGCGCGCTCAGTGCCGAGGAGCGCGCGCGGGCAGGAAGTTCCTCCTCGCCCTCCTCCAGCGAGGCCCACCTTCCCCCTTCTCAGCTTACACTCCCGACTCGGGAAGACTGACAGGGGGGCTGTCCACTCCCTTCGGGGCGCCCTCACTCCCCTCCCGCACAGGGGTGTGGCCGCGCCCCGGACCTCGCTGGGGCCACCGCTTCCAAGCGGAACGCGCTCCGAGGCCCACGTCAGCACCTTTCCCGACACAGACCGTCGTTTCTCATCCTTTCCCAAACCTGCCACCCTAAACGTGCGGGTTCCAGCCAAGCGCCGGAGGTGGGTGTGCTAATAAGGCCGTCCTTTTGAAGGCCATACACGCTACATATTACCGCTTAAAATCGCGTGACTTCTGGTACCCGCAATTCCTATGTACCTACCCCATACGTGTGGGGGGAGAAATTGGTACCAGGGTCTTAGTGCACCAGCCCCTAGTGTGGGGCTTGGCACACAGTTGGTGCTCAATAAATATTTTTGAGCCAATGAATGAACCTAATTGTTCATGGGGGGGGCTGATTCAATTTTATGGTCTAATCTGATAGTGAAATACTACGCAGCTATGAAAAAGAAGGCTAGTCATGTTTTACAGGGCACTTCCATGTCCTAGGCACCATTCTAAGAGCTTTCTATGAATTAACTCATGAAATCCTCCCCCTAACCTTATGAGACAGGTAATATGTTGATCCTTCCCGTTTTATAGCTGAGGATATAAAATCATTTGCTCAAGGTCACACGGCCAAGGAGGATGGAATCTGGATTTGAATCTGAAACAGTCTGTGTGTGTGTGTGTGTGTGTGTGTGTGTCTGTGTGTAGGGCCTAGGTGTGCACATGCGCTTGTCACATGTACAGGCACTGCCCACAGTGGCTGTTTCTGGGAAGGGGACTGGGGACCCCCAGAGGCGGCAGAGACATATGCTTTCCACTCTATATTCTTTTGGATTGCTCGGATTTTTAGCAATCTAAAATGTTAATTCACATAAATTAAACGAAAAGCCCTCAGACTCAGCCACAGACATAGCAGGTCAGGATCTCTAAGACATGGGACCAGAGTTTGCAAAACTTCCCAGGTAACTCTGAGGCAGCCAGCTCAGCAAAGACATGCACGACAACAACAAAGGCAGGGGCCGGCCCGGTGGCGCAAGCGGTTAGGTGCGCGCGCTCCGCTGTGGCGGCCCAGGGTTCGCCAGGTCGGAACCCCGGGCGTGCACCGAGGCACTGCTTGGCAAGCCATGCTGTGGCGGCGTCCCATATAAAGTACACGAAGATGGGCATGGATGTTAGCCCAGGGCCAGTCTTCTTCAGCAAAAAAAAAAGAGGAGGATTGGCAGATGTTAGCACAGGGCTGATCTCCTCATGAAAAAGAAACAACAACAAAGGCAAGAGTAATAATAACAGTTAACTTGCACAGAGGGTTTCCTTGGAACCAGACGTCCTGCGATGTGCTGAACAGTCCTGTTGTTATGAATCCTCAGAGATAGAGGGTAAGGTGGGTGCCCTTCACTCTCATCTTCTTACATCATCCCCAACCCAGCAGCTAGAGGGATGGTTCAAAAACGTAAGTCAGATCTGTCTCTACTCCCTTTAAAATCCTCCATCGCCCTCAGAGTAAAATCAAAGTCCTCACCATGGTCCACGAAGCCCTACAAGATCTCGCCACTTCCCTCTCTCTTCCTCTCGTCCCTCATTCCACTCCAGTCACACCTGCCTCTTCTTCGATGTTCCTGCAACACACTAGGCTTGTCCCCCACCTCAGGGCCTTTGCACGTGCTGTGCCCTCCACGCAGAAATGTTCTGCCGCACCTCCTCTTGGCAATCTCCCTCTGCTCTAATCTCACCTTTTTAGAGAGGTCATTCTGCCTCCCTTTTCCCCACTAAACTCAAAGAGTGGCCTCCACCCTCTCCAGGGCCCTCTAGCCCAGGAATCCTTAACCCTTTCTGTGCCATGAACCCTTTCCAGGGTAGTTTTTAAATGCCAATTATAGTGAAATACAACTGTTAAAAGAAAAATTCCAACCACCACAACAAAACAGGTCAACTGATGACTTTAATATAAGGGATGAAAATGAACACGTATAATTTTGTTTAACTCAGGCTGTGTAGTTTTATTTAACTCCTGAAGGAACCAGGCAGATGTTTAGAGACAGAGGGACGGGAGACAAAAGAAAGGGAAGGGAAAGAGGAAAAGAAGGGAGATGCTTGGGGGGTGAGGGGCGGTTAAGGCCTCAGGGAGGCCTTTGCACAATTATCGGCTCATTCGGGTTGTTTTCGTTTTTGCAGAGCTGGGCCGTCAGGCTTCACCGGATTTTCTCCTCCTCCTTCTCAAGGCTCCATCCCAGCCCCGCACTCAGCTCCCGCGGGGCCTCCCGCCACCCGGCCCCTCCCTGATGCGCGGTTTCTCGCCCCGCCTCCTAACCGTCTCCATGGCAACGAGGAGACGCGTTGCTAGGCGCGAGTCCTCTCTGAGACTGCGGGGCGCTGGCGGAGGGCGGAGGGCGGAGGGCGGGGGCGGGGCAGAGCCTCTGCTCCGCTTCTTATCCCTTCCTTCCGCCTGATCCCCAAAATCTGCTTCCCTGAACAGCTGCTTCGCAGAAGCCCCAAACTAAAAGTCCCTAGGACACCCGTTTGAGAAATTCTGGCTAAAGAATCCAGGTCTGAGAAATAAAGACACCACCTCCCAAGCAGGAAAGACCTCCCAGATGAGATATTGGTAAAAGGATTTTTTTTTTTTTTTTGGTGGGAGAAGGAAGGATTATCCTAGAAATGAAAACCTCAAATGTTCAACATGCTTATAAAAATTGCCAACCCCTGAGCAGTTCTGCTGGGGGTGTTTGAGATTCCCAGATCGCTGGCGGGCAAGATCTTTCTCTAGCCGTCCTAGGAAAAAAACCCACGATAATTACACCTCCTGCTTTTCTATTTGTTTAAAAGAAACGAAAAATCAGAAAAGATTGAGGGAAGAAAACAAAACTTGGCCCAAATCTCTCTACCCAGCTCCACTTGGTTGCCATTTTTAACAATAATAATAATAATAAAAGTGATGCACACATATGCGAAGAAAATTCTTAAGTTACAGAAAGGTGTACAATGAAAAACGTCTCCCTCCCCCAGCCGCAAGCCCCCAGCCTCTCCCACTAAAGTAACCACAGTTAAATATCTCTCAGGGAAAAAACAAATGCTTACATTAGTATATTTTAGTAATTTTAGAATTTACCCCCTGGGGATTTTTCACATCATTCTGAATTATTTTCATCACAGTACTTATCACTTCCTGGTATTTTCTTATTTATTTATTGTCTCTCCCTGTTAGAGCATTAGCCCCACCAAGGCAGAGATATTTGTCTGGTTTGGCTCACCGCTGAATTCTCAGCGTCTAGAACAGCATGGGTAGGTGCTCAAAATATTTGATGAATGAATGAGGGGCTTGCACTAGATCTATTGCTAGAAAACTTGCTTTTTTCCCTGAATAGCATGTCTTGAAGTCTTTCTGAATCAGTGCATGCAGATCCATCACAGTTTTCTTTTTCCGTGACAGCTTGCACATTTGTGTGTGTCCACAAGCCCGGAACGTCATAACACTGATGATAATTCACTTTTATTGAGCATCTACTTTGCCCCTGCCCCTGTGCATTTTCTATTTTAATCCATACACCCCCTCCTGAGCAAGTGTTATTCCCATTTTCCAGATGAGAAACACTGAGGCCAAAGAAGGTCACACAGCCAGGAAATGGCAGAGCCAAGCTTTGACTCACTCGGGTTCCCTAGATTCCAACCCCACCCTTGGAAGCCTCCTTTATTTGCCCAGTTGCCTGAGGTGGGGTGGAGTGGGGAGCAAGGTGGGTGGGCAGTCCCTGAAGTCTTCTCTCCCAGGTGACACTTGTAACCTTGGCACAGTCACCAGATTTGTCCTCAGTCTTCAACATCCAGAAATCAGATCCCTGTCTAGAATGGACAGGATATAAATTGTCCCCACCTCTGGACCAGATACCAGAAGGTTAATTGACAGCACACAGTAGGTCCTCAGCAAATACAGCAGGAAGCAGCACTGTGGTCTACACTCTGCCATATAGTTGGGTCACCCCTGCCCGCCTCCCCGCCCCATCCCAAATCTGAAGGCTGTTTGTTGAGTATGGAGGCAAAGCCAGCAATTAGAGGAGCCATGTATTTGAGGACATCATTCATTCATTCATTCATTCACGTGGCACATTTCTCTAAAGTCATGATTCTCAAAACAGTTGCACATTAGAATCACTGGAGAGAATTCTAGAAATTAGTTTCCAGAGTCCAACCTACAGGATCAGAACATCTTAGGGTGGGGGATGGGGTACTGCATTAAAAAAAAAATCTCCCCTGGGCTGGCCCGATGGTGTAGTGGTTAAGTTCGTGCACTCCGCTTTGGTGGCCCAGGGTATGTGGGTTTGAATCTCGAGCATGGACTTACACACCCCTCATCAAGCCTTGCCGTGGCAGCGTCCCACATACAAAATAGAGGAAGATGGGCACAGATGTTAGCTCAGGGCCAATCTTCCTCAAGCAAAAAGAGCAAGATTGGCAACAGATGTTAGTTCAAGGCCAACTACCTCACCAAAAAAAAAAATCTCCCCCAGTGACTCTGACAGAGGTGGTTGGTAGGGTGGGCAGGGGAGGAAATGAACATCCCCAGAGGAAGTTGGCCAGCTGGAAATATCCCAGGACCTGCAAAGGAGCCAGCTTGGAAACTAGAGTTTCTCCAATTTTAGCAAAATAGAGGGACCTTTAAAAGGATGGGGGTGGGGGCTCTCAGAGAGATCGTGTAATGGGTTGAATCATGGCTACCCAAAGATTTCAGGTCTGAATCCCTGGAATTTGAGAATGTTACTTTATTTGGAACAAGGGTCTTTGCAGATGGAATTAAGGATTTTGAGATGAGTTTACCCTGGATTATCTGGGTGGGCTCTAACTGCCATCAGGAGTGTCCTTATAAGAAAGAAGCAAAGGGAGATGGTACAGGAACAGAGGAGAAGATGTACAGAATCGAAGGAGGCAATGTGACCACGGAGGCAGAGGTGGGAGTGATGGAGTCACAAGCCCTCCACCGGGAGCCACCAGAAGCTGGGAGAGGCCAGGAAGGATCCTCCCCTAGAGCCTTCAGAGGGAGTTCAGCCTTGCCAACACCTTGATTTTGGACTTCCGGCCTCCAGAGCCATGAGAGAATAAATTGCTGTTGCTCTGGGCCATCCAGTTTGTGGTCATTTCTTACAGCAGCCACAGGAAACAAATCTAGACACACCCCAACCCCGTGTGGCCACCAATTCCCCAGACTCCAATGAGAAAGACTCCAAATGAAAAACATCCAAGTTTTATTCTGTGATCTTGTCTCTCGAGAATAATTATCGCTGAAGTGAAAGCATTCTTCTGCAGTGTCCTGACCCCAGGAATCAGTTATGGGTGATGGGAACCTTGGAAGTGTTTTAAAATGCCCCCACCCCAGCCTGCAGAACTTCTGTCTGCTGCCTGTCCCTCGTCGCCAGCCTCACACCAGAGTGATCCTATGGTTTTGTTGTTAGTCTAGTAGATTCCGACTCCTAACGACCCTGTGGACAGCAGAGCAGAACCCTGCCTGGTCCTTCTGCGCCGTCCTCTCCCCTTCCGGCGCTCCATCAGACAGTGCTCCGCTGCCATTCATAGGGTTCTCAGGGCCAATTTTTCCGGAAGTGGGTGGCCAGGTCCTTCTTCCTAGTCTGTCTAGTCTGGAAGCTCCACTGAAACCTGTCCACCATGGCTGACCCTGCTGGTATTTGAAATCCCGGTGGCATAGCATTCAGCATCATGGCAACGCGTGGCCATTAAAGTTCAATACTTTTTATTGAAAGTATACTTTACATCTTATACAATGTACCCTTTTTAATGTGCAGTGTGGTAAGTTTTAGAGTCACCACCACCCCGATCAAGATATAGAACACTTCCGTCACCCCAAAAAGTTCCCCGTGCCCTTTGTGGCAGCCCCCTTCTGCCTACCCCCAAACACTGATCTGATTTCTGTTGCTAGAGTGTGGCATTTTCTAGAGTTTTATATAAAAAGAATCATACAGTGTACATCCTTTTTGTTGGCTTTTTTCACTCAACATGATATTCTGAGATTCATCTATGCTGCTGTGTCTATGTGTAGTTCATTCTCTTTTGTTGCTTTGTAATAATCTATGGTGTGAATACACAGTTTGTTTATCCATTCACCTGACAGTGGAGATCTGGGTTGTTCAGTTTGGGGTTCTTAGGAATAAAGCTGCTATGAATATTCCGGAGCCTATGTTTTTAATGCAAAGTGTACACGCACCCTGTTGCAAAGGATCGTGGTATGAGTATCATTAGCCCCACTTCACGGATAAAGAAACTGAGGCCCAGAGAGGTGAAGTCACCTTCACAAAGGCACACAGCTGATTGGCAGCAGAGCCAAGATTTGAAGCCAGGTCTGTCTGTACAGCTCCAAATCCTTTGAAGCCCTCTAATTGGCAGGTCGCCTAGTGAGCAAACCAATTAGAGGAATTTCAGATTCAATTCCACTATTCACTTACACAGATATTTATCCATGTTATGTATTTATCACCGTATTAACCAGCTCTTTTATTTGTTGCATTCTGAGTCTTTGACATCTGGGGCTTTGCTGATGCTGGAGGGACTGCCCCTCTCAAGGTCAGGCAATTCCTAGATATAGTAAACAACTCGCCCTTGAGCGTGTTCCTCTAAGGCAACAATCCAGAGCCCACACCCTCACCCACCTCCTTTATTCTGCCCTCATGCTCCAGGCCACCATCCGCCTGCTCTGCTCACCCCGGGGCCGGGTCCCAGACAGCTAGGGACAGCCTCTGTGCCCCAGAGCCTGCTGAAATTATTCAAACTAGCCCGCTTACCCCTGCTCACCCACTCCTTCCCCCAGAAACCATAATAAAGGCTCTTGCCCATGGCTCTTGCCTCCCTCTGCCTCTGCCCCCTGACCTGCCCCCCCCCGTGCCTCCTCGTGTGGCCCCCCCACAGCATGCACGCCCCCTTCTCTTGGGATCTGCAAATATACCATCTATCTTTTCAATGGCAGTCATCTTCTGATCTCTTGGCCTTACCATACCTAAATCATAATGAAACCTATATTTAAACCATCACACACATTTATATGGATTTCCTGAGCATCTCTTATGTGCCAGGCACAGTGTTGGGTCCTGGGATACGGCAGGCGATGAGACAGACCTGGCTCTGCCCTCTGGGAGCTTGCAATCTCGCAGGGAAGCATGACATTAAACAAAGATGTACACAAATAAATTAATCACCATCGAGAGACACACCAAGCCAGGAAAATACAGGGGAGCTAAAGGGGATCATATAAGGGGGACTGAACTCTGCCCAAGGGAGCCCAAGAAGGCTTCCTAGAAGAAGAGGCCTGAGGGGTGAGGAAGAGTCAGTGGGAGCGGTCTAAGAGCGTCCCAGGCAGAGGTAACAAGGGTGAAAGTTCAAGGCGGGATGGTGGGTGTCTGGGGGTGGCTGGAGTGTTGCCAGGTGGGGTTGAGGCAGGCACCGGGCAGTGGGCTGTATGAAGATGCTGGACTTTCTTCTGAAGAGGAATGGAAGCCAAGGAGGTGTGTAAGCAGAGGAGTAACCACACGGACAAATTTATCATCTTAGACGGATATGGCCATTGCCAGAAAACGGAGGGAGCCCAGCGGGGAGACAGCAGGGAAGAAATATCCCGACCTCTCTCTCCTCCCGCCCTCCATTCTCCCACCATGACCTCCTATTGGCTGATCCCAACAGGAAGTCATGGTGCAAAGGAGCCTGGGTAATGTAGTCCATAGACGTATTCCTCCCAGGGCACATAGCAGAGTGGAGAAGGGCAGAGAGACAATCTGGGGACACATGGGAAATCACCAGCCTCATGGGAATCACATATTATATGTTGGTCACGGAGGAGTTCAGAGCCTGCAGTCAGAATCCCTGCCCCTCAGCAAGGACTGCTGGGGGGGGTCACAGGGGTTATCTTCCTGGACTTACCAAGAGACCATTTCTCTTCATGCTGTGCCAACCCCTCTTCCAGACCCCTGCCCCTTTACGAATCCTCTGTGTGGTGGGGTGTGTGGGCTCTGGAGCCAGGCTGCCTCGGTTGAAATTCTGGAGCTGTGTGACCTTGGGCAAGTCCCTTCACCTCTCTGAGCCTCAGTTTCCTCATCTGCAAAATAGTGGCCATAATGAAATTTACCTCATGGGGAGGTTGTGAGCAGTCAAAGAGACCATGTAATTAAGCACTGGCACAGGACCTGGGATGGTAAACGCTCAATAAATCTAAGGCATGGTTATTAGAAGGAGGGTGTTGCCTAGTGGTTACCTCTGTAGACTCGAGCCTGATTTAAATCCTGGCACTGTTTGCAAATTGTGTGGCTCTGTGCCTCAGTCTCCAAATCTAGAGAATGGGATCATTTGTTTCTACCTCACAATGTTGAGTGTTATTGTGAGGATTAAATTACTTGTTTATGTAAAATGCTTAGAATAGTGCCTGGTACATATTATATATTCAATAAGCATTTATTTATTTATTTATTTATTTATTTAAATCGTGGTCATTGCTTTTATTTATTTATTTTTTGTGAGGAAGGTCAGTCCTGAGCTAACATCCGTGCTAATCCTCCTCTTTTTGCTGAGGAAGACTGGCTCTGAGCTAACATCTATTGCCAATCCTCCTCCTTTTTTTCCCCCAAAGCCCCAGTAGATAGTTGGATGCCATAGTTGCACATCCTTCTAGTTGCTGTATGTGGGACGCGGCCTCAGCATGGCCGGAGAAGCGGTGCGGCGGTGCGCGCCCAGGATCCGAACCCGGGCCGCCAGTAGCAGAGCGTGCGCACTTAACCGCTAAGCCACGGGGCCGGCCCTCAATAAGCATTTATATGAATTTCCATTATCTTCTGCTCGAAGCCTCCATCAGAACTAGAGCATGCATTGTCCCCAGCCCCAGAGAGACCCAGCCCTGTGTCAGGAGTACAGACTGTGGTCACAAAGACCTGAGTTTCAATCTCTCTTGAGTTTTCCTGTATGGCCTTAGGCAAGCCACTTAACCTCTCTGGGCATCACTTCCCTCATCTACAGAATGAGATGATGGAGCATGATAATAGTACAGGTTCACAATCACTTGTCTCCTCTTCTGAAATCCAAAAAACTCTGAAAGCCTTGCACCAAAAAAGCAAAACCATTTGCAAGAAAGATCTACACTGACACGAGGCTATTTATGGTCTTAATTTATTTCACTTCATGTTAATAGCCTACATTTCCCTACAGAACACTAATGGTTTTGCTTACGGGAGCTGCCCAAACCCTCCTGGGGGGTGAATTGCACAATATAAGATATAGCCACTGTATTACTTTTCTAAAATCCAAAACTCTCTGAATTCTGAACCACATGTGGCCTGAGGATTGGGGACCTATAGTGCCAGACCTCGAGGGCTGGGAAGATATAATGACTTAACGAGTGTGAAGGACTTTGCACAGTGCCTGGAACATAGGCTAGCTGTTACTGTTTTTATTCCAGACAAATTATTTCATCTTTCCCATCGGCCACTGGAAGCCCACGGGACAGAAGAAAGCTGTGTGTTTTGAGTTATCTTGGCCATAAGATCTGATAACACCCCTTTTTAACATAATACAGCCCTGGATAACTTCAGGCAGCCCATGGAAGTGGTTTCCAGAATGTTTTTTAGCAGTAGATTGTTTTTCCAAATTAAATCTAACGCGGATTCCCCAACATATCAAAGAGCGGACGATGATTTCATCAGCATCCATTTATTTTCTAAGTTCATATTTGTACAATATCGCATCCACCACAAAGAACAATGAAGAGTTTTAACAGAACCCACTTTGGAAATCGGGGGATTACAAAGGCCAGCTGTGCGTTCCATCAGGCAGCACATCCAATTTACTTGGGAATTTTCATTTAGGATTTGCTGTGCCAGTGATATCTTGACTCACACAGGTAAGTAGCTTGGAAGGACAGCTTGCATTGCAATCTCAAGAAACTCTTCAACTGGTCCAGAAAAACTCGAAAGAGAAATGGTAGGAGATTTGAATTTTATGGGTGACACTGAACAACCTCTCACGTCGTGTATCACCAATATGAACGCTGTAGGGGAAGCACCTGAAACCCACAATAGGCACAAATGCAGTTTTAATACTGCAATATGACGATAAGAAATGTCACACTGTCCCCTGTTACTGTACAACGATTGTGCCTTGATGGGGGAACAGCATACCACAGACAAATGTGCCTGGGTTTGTGTAGCAGTAACTCAAGGTCAGACTCGGAGGAAACAATGCCTGCAGTAGTTCGATATTCTGTGAGTGGGTGTGCCCAGGCTGGAAATTTACAAGGAATAAAAAGATCAATAGAGAGCTACAAACTCTAGACCATGGATGCACTTGCAAGTTCAAATACATGCGTGAGGATGGCAGGAAAAGCTTCATCCCAACCACTGCAGAACAGAAAAGGCTGTTGATGCTGATAATAGAGAGCCACCTTGGGGAACCGACGGCAATCAGTCTTCCAGATTTTAGCTCAAGTCAACGCATATGTGAACTCTAAAAATTCCTTCTGTCTTGACCCCTGCTGGAAATGCAAGGACCTAACAGGAGTTTCTCACTGCCTGAGGATGGGTCCCTTGCCTGCCCCACCTCCCTGCCAAGCTGGGGGTGTAGAGAGAGAACCTCCACTTTTGGCTCTGCCCCCCAAAGGGGCAAAATGGGGTAGCCTTGCAGAAATAAGACAGGGGGTCGGACGCTGGAATTCACAGATATGACTGATGCGCGCCACAGTAATACATTGCGGGGGTCTCCACTATTCCAATTTATTTGGTAAGAATCTGAGCCTCGTGTGTGTGTGCGCGCGCGCGCGTGTAAATTACATTTTTGAAAAGAAATTCAGCTCAAACCTTTGCAGATCCCTAAACTATTGGAAGTTGGCAAATTCACAGGACAGAAGCCCCTGAACAAGAGCTCAGTCTACCCACGGATGTTCTGGATTTTACCTGATTGTGTTGTTGTTTTTCACCATCACGGGGCACTCAGCTTATAGACTCGGGGACTCAAGGTGAATGTGTTAATCGCTAACCCTTGAAGGTGACCTGTTACTTATTTACCTCCTTTTGGACCATTCCCTCGACGTCTGGCCTTTTGTTCTTTAGAGAGTGGAGCGCGCCCCTACCCGCAAGTCAGAGCTTCTGGGATCTAATCTGGGGAGACCCATATCCTCATCCCAGGTGCCAGTCAGAGCAGAACGGTCCCACGCCTGACCATCCTCATAGGGGAGACCCAGCGTCTAGAGAACAGTGACAGCTTTTCACAGTCACACAGAGCGGTGAGTTCCTCAGACGCGGCGAGCAGGCAGCTCACGTGGACGTGCCTGCTCGCCATGTGCAAAACAGGGAGGCCCAATCCGAAGACGTTTGTGCCGGAGGTACATTCAAGGTACCTCCTCTTAAAAGACAAAAAACGGCTCTGGACTTTGCAATGACAGGATTTCCAGCAGGGACCAAAGCTAGTGGGGTCTGGGCCTCCTCCCCGCGACACACACCCAGCAAGAGGGGCTGTCCCCAACATCAGGCCACGGGGGATGGGGAAGGGCCTTTCTCAGGAGCAGGGATCTCCCTGACACGTTCTTCCTGCTTGGCTTTTCCTCAACTCCGGTAGGAGATCTTCTTCAAGACCTTGGAATCCCAGACCCTGTTTCTCCTCTTCATTTCCCGCAAACACTTGCTTACGCGGGCGCCTGGGGCAGCCCGCGGTCTCCATGGCAACAGTCCGACGCGCTGCTCGGCTCCCACTGCGACTGCGCAGCTGGTCCCGCGGGGCCTCCGGGATGTCAGAGGTTGTTTGCGGGTCTTGGAGACGCTTCCTCGCTCCGAAGTTACCCTCCCCCACTCAATATCCACACACATACTCAGGTATTACTCCCACACTCTCCAGTGTTACCCACAACTACTCAAATATTACCCACTTGAACTCATATATTACGCTCATACTCAGATGCTACCCACACTCTCAAATGGTACCCACGCTCACTCCGATGTATTCAGTAACTCAGATGTTACCTGCACCTACTCACATGTGTAATCTGAGTGCCGCGAGGGCAAGGTTTGGGTCTGTTTTGTTCCTGGCTGTATCCCCAGTGCCTGGAACAGTGCCTAGTACACTGTAGGCACTCAGGAAATGTTTGTTGAATGAATGAACGATCCACCCTCAACCAGGTGTTAACCACACCCATCCAGATGTCACCTGCAAGTTAACTCAGATAAAAATACGCACCCTCACTCACACTAGTCGGATGTTACCACGCTCACCCATGATACCCATTCTTACTCAAAGTTACCCACTCACTAGATTGATACCCGTCCTCGCTCGTATTATCCACACTCAGTGGCATTCCCCAAACTTACGCCAGTGGTACCCACGCTCCCACAGGCGTCACCCACACCCACTCAGCTGACTCCCATCCTCACTCAGCCGCCCCCACGCCCACCCCACGTCGACTCACGGCTTCTTGTCAGGCGCGTGGTGTCGTCGTCGCTTTTTCTGTGCTTCTGTTTGCCCTTCTTGCCATCTCCAGCCTTGCTCTCTCTCTCCGCCAGGTCCAGAGGTGGCACCCCGTCCCCCCCGGCGGTGGCCCCAGGCCCCAGCTTCTCCCCCGGCCCGGGCACACAGCACTTTGAGGCAGGCAGCTCTGTGGGGCCCGTCACCGTCCGGCACAGCTCCCGCCTCAGGCCCCGGGCCACATCCTCCACCATCCTGCCCTCGCTCTGCAGGAAGAGGTTCAGCTTGGTCAGGAACTTAATGTCCTGCTTCCGGGGCATGTAGACCACTCTCCACGTGCCGCCCTTGCCCTTGATCTCTCTGGGGATCACGGCGTAATTGATGTCCTCCACCAGCCTAATGACGGCTGCCTTGGATCTCTCTTCTTCCAGAAAGGCCTTCCCAGCCACTTCGAACTTGCCCAAGGGTTTTAGTGGGACGCGGATGATCTCTTTGAATTCCTCGTGGTTGCAGTCCTCCGGGATACCCAGGATCATCAGGGACTTGTAACTGTCCACCTCGAGAGCCTTGCACCCGTGCTCCAACAGCGCAATGTCCCTTAACGCCGAACAGCATCTTGCCCAGCTCTCTGAGGCAGCAGTATGCCCACTCGTGGACACCTGCGCTGCCTCGGGAATCCAAAAGATTAGCCAGGATGCCACGATCCCTTCCTGAAGGCTGAGTGAGAGAGAGGCTCGAGGGCCCAATTTGTCCAGCTCAGTCAGGGATGCCCCTGGCCCTGCCGGCAGGGCTGCACAGCGTCCAGCCTTCTGTAGCCTCCCCCTGAGAGGCCTCTTGGGAATCCCCAGGGACTCATGAGTGAAGCCGAGGTGAGCATCTGGCAGCCAGCTTGTGGCTCCCGAGTCCTGGGCAAGGCCACACCAGGAAGGGTGTGAAGATGCTGCTTCCCGTTTCTTGCCTCCAAAGGTCTCACAGGCCCTGGCAATCTCCGCAGATCTGAGACTATCTCCCTGGGGCTGCTGCCACCAGGGTGTCGTGGGTGGGGACCCCACAGGCAGGGCAGCTTGTCCCTCGCCACTGGCCCAGAGGCTGCCCTCAGTGCCCTGTGGGGGGCTAAGAGGACGTGGCCGCTGCACTTGCTCTGGCAGTGACGTCACTGCTTCCATGCCTCTGCGGCCGAGCCGTCTCCATGGCAACCACTAGAGCATCGCCTTTGTCAGTGGCCCGGCCCAGCTGCATCGAAATCAAAGTCAGAGGGGGTCATTCAGAGGTTAGGGGTCAGCCACCCCCATCAAAAGTGTCCCCCCTTCTTTGAGAAAATGGCCTATTCCAGGGGAAGGGGGACAGGGAAGATACACAATGAGCCTGGAACATCTTTTGGGATCAGAAAGTAAGGAAATGCTCAAAGAATGATGAGAACAGGTGGAAAGACACAGGAGCCAGCTTGAAGGGCTCCCGCTGACCAAATCTGGGACAATTTGAGCATCAATGTTAAAAATGGGAGTAACAGATCCTAACCCCTGGAATAAAATACGAATCCATGAGTCCATGTAGATATAAGTAAAGAGATAATTGGAAAGTTTGGTGGAGGAATGTGGCTTATGACTTGTCTCATCTAAAACTTATGAATCAAAGGGAACAAAAGTATTTTTTGTGGAAAGTCCTCGTTTGTAGGACACACCCACTGTAATATTCATGGATTATATTCAGGATGATGCGTCAGGTTAGCAATTTACTCTCAAAATGGTTCAGAGGGAAAAGAGTTCTTTGCACCATACTTGCAACTCTCCTGTAAGTTTGTGATTGTTTCAAAAAATTTTAAAAAGAAATGTCCTGCGCATGTGCTCCCCTTCACAATGTCCGTTCCTCCCCTCCCTACCCCAGGAATAAAAGCCATAAAGTTTGGGTTGGATTGACACCCTCCAAGCTCCCAGCTCTGGGGATGGGCACTGAACGGCTTGAACTAATCCGCATAATCCCGCCCCTTTGCCACAGCGATTGACTCAGAAATGGTCGCCTAGGTAACTGGAGGCTAAGCCAATCAGTGCATTCCATCTCCCAAGTCAAGAGATCGTTTTAAGGGCTGGACGCGGGAACGTAGCTGAGGACTTTTGTGACTGGTTATGAGGAGGAGTACTCTCTCTTTCTCCCTAGATGTAAAGGAATAAAGATGGGAGCTCCAGGAGGCCATCTTGGAACCATAAGAGAAGCCATTTTAAGGGTGAATTCTGGAAGGCAGAGCTGAGAGAACCACAGAGAAACCATGCCACTGTCCTGAATGACATCATGCACCTCTGGATCAAACCATCCCTGAAGCTTACTCAGTCTGAAACTTTTTTTTTAATTTTTAAATTGAAATACAACATATATAATGAGAAGTGAACAAACTGTAAATAAAAATCTGTAAACTGAACACGTTGGATAACCTGCACCCAGATCAATAAATGAAGATCATCAGGACCTCTAGAAGGGTGCCCTATGCTTTCCCTAAGTCACTATGTCCTCTCAAGGGTGGCCACCAAACTGACTTCCAACAGCATAGATGAGTTTTTTCTGGTTTTGTATTTTATATAAATGGAATCACCTATTATGTGCTCTGTGCTTCTTGGTGTCCACATGTGTACATATCTGTCAGTTATAAACCTAGGTAAATGGTAAGCTTTAGTAGATAACGTCAGATTCCCAGCTTCCCAACGTAGTTGTACCATTTTGCAGTCCCACCAGTAGCATCTGAGGGTTTCAGTTCCTTCACATCCTCACCAGGATTAGTTATTGCCAGACTTTTCCACTTTGGCAGTTCTGCTATGTATCTCATTGTGGTGTCACCAGAGAGGAATCTTGTTGTGTTTTTAATTTGAATATTACTAATGACCGATACCATCAAGAATTTTTTTCAGATGCGTATTGGCCACTTGGATATCCTATTTTGTGAAGAATCTGTGAAAGTCTTTTACTTGTTTTTCTATTAGGTTGTCTTCTTTGTCTTATTGATTTGTAATTCTTTATGTAATCTGGGTATTACTTTGATTATTTTAAGCTGATCTGAGTTGGATTTTCTGTAACTTGTATCTAACACAGCCCAATTACACGGAAAGACTCATGAGTATGTACCGTGTCCGACATTTTGCTCTTTTTCACACCTTGTAATTGTCATGGCTATAAACTGATTATTTTTATGACAGAGGCAGCACAATATTGGCCTAGCATCTATTGAGAAACTTCTCCCTCTCTTTTAAATTTCAAAGACACTTTTTCCAACTTTCAAAGTATTTCCTCCTCTGGGTCATCCTGAGAGCAGACTGGACGAGTGGAATGCTTGGACTTGAGGGCAGGACCAGCAGGAAACTGGGGGTGACCCAGGATGTGAAAAGTCCTTCAACTGGGAATCAACCTGAACTCCAAATTTGACCTCTGTATGAGACCTTTCATCCAGCACCTGGGAATGACACCCCCATCCATCCATGAGTGCCAGCACCGAATGACAGGTGTGTTACATCAGTGAGAATATGGGCAGTGTCTGAGGAAGAGTGGGTGGTGATAGAGTGGCCCTGGACAATGTCTTGGGGAATGTCCATTGTTAGTTGGAGGGAAATATTTGTCAGAGGCCACCAACTGCAAACTTAAACACTGGAAAGTGGTCTTCAGATATGTTTTATTTGGCCAACTCTACTTTTCAAAAATTTGAATCAATAGTCAACTTTCACATTCCAAATTTACAAGAAAATGCAGATTTCTAGTTTCCCTTAAAAATGAGGTAATTTGTCAAAATGGACCCTCATTCTCACCTAATTAAAAATCTGTTGGGGCTGAGAAGTTTCTGCCTCCCTTTAGATGGAGCAACTGCTCTCTAGTTTTTCCACAGACCCCACCAGCCCCTATTGCCCCACAGTCAGCTCCATTTATGCATCTATATTACCTGCCTTGTCTCTTTAGGTATTAGAATTTGAGATGCCTAATTTACACTATTAGCTGTCACCATGAACTGCTTTTGTTAATTCGCTATTCAACATCTTTGAGTAATTCTCCGTAAAGGAATTAAACATTGACTCATGGTGGAGAAACCAGGTCACCCTGGGCCCAGCACACAGAACCTTCACTTCTGTATCAAGCTCCCTCACAGCTAACTGATGTCCCAGTCTAGTGGGAACTCCCTTCAGACTCCGTTTCTTATCTCCCTTCCCCATCAGGTATCATGTTCTAGATCCTCTTATGTCATTTCTCCCCTGTGTCATTTCTTCCTTTCTTCAGCCTATGTGTACAATGATTCCTCAATTAGCGAAGTTAAATTACTTTCGGATGTGGAAGGAAGTAGGGAATAGTTTTGGTCTCTTTGATGCCAGGTTGGGGCTTTCTAACAATATTCATGTTGATAATAATAATACAACCACAAATACTACTGCTAAGAATAATGGTTTTAACATTCACTGGTTAACTCCTGTATCAGTCGCAATAAGTTAGGTTATCTAACCAAAGCTCTGCACACACATTTCATTTTACAACAACCCTATGACATGGGTACTATTAATGTCCCCAATTTTATAGTCAAGAAAACTGGGGATCAGAGAGGTTGATTTAATTGCCTAAGGTCACACAGCTAGTGAAGGGCAAAGCTAGACTTCCTTCCTCAGCACCCTGACTCCTAGGCGCCAACATTTAACCTCATAAACACCACGCCGTTCCCTGAGAAGAAGGTGCCTTATTGGGTCACCTGGCTTAGTTCCTGTTCTGTCATGCAGCCGCTGTGTGACCTTGGACAGGCCGCTTTCCCACTCTGGGCTGTGTGGTGATTTTGTTCTGTCCAATTTAGCTAAGCTGGGCCTATGTGGCCCAGAGTACCTTTCCCTGGGTGCCTCTGGGTTAGCGTTGTCTAAAAGAGACATTTTCACTAGATTTAGACAGCGGAGATGAATCAACAGCCATTACGGTGGGAAGGCCTGCGCAGGACCCGGGTGCCACAATGGCTCGTGCGTGTTGTCACCAACCTGCTGGCTCACTTTGTTGGCTGGGGGCAGCATCAGACCTCAGCTCCACCCGCTCCCACCGGCTCTCCTTTTCCAGCTTCAGTGAATATGGGGCCAGCTGCCTGAGCAGTGACCTGGGGGAAGGGAACCAGCTGGTCCTGCAGGCCATGCACGGAATGGAGGCGGGAGGTGGTAAGAGACAATGGGGCTTCCAGTTTGTTCTCACAGGTTCCAGGTTGTTCTTGTAGGTTCCAGTTCCCTGACTACCCAGCCAACTGGCCTACAGAGACTTAAAACCCAACACTAGTTACAGAGACACCGACCTTGCGTATACTTTTCCTCCTTCAACCCTCGTGCACCTGGGTTAGTAACTTTTTTTGATGTCCCCATCACCCCTTTCTGGGTCTGCACTTCCCCCAGCTTCCCCCACAATTGCCTGAGGTCCGATCCCCATAATAAGTTCCTAGTCCCGTGTCACTCGCAGGGGACCTGCTTCCCTATTGAGCACTGACGGGTCACAAACAACCATAACTCTTCTTTACAAAACAACAGCCTTCGACTGACCATTGCTTTTCACGTTTTCCAGTAGAGAGAAAAGAAGGAAGACGTGCCCTCCCATCTAGCGGTATTAGGAAGCAGCTCTTTGATAGAGATTTCTTTGAAGTCTTATTTTGACGTTAAAATTTTGCATTCGACTCCATAACGTAACACTGTCCATTTTAATACAAAGATAAGTTTTCCCTCAAAAGGTGAAGTAAAATTGGCGATCAAAAATGTTTGCCACGGGGAATGTAAATTGGTGCAGCTATGATGGAAAACGGTATGAAGGTTCCTCAAAAAATGAGAAATAGAACTACCATATGATCCAACAATTCACATCTGAGTAGTTGAAGGAAACAAAAACACTAACTTGAAAAGATATCTACACCCTCGTGTTCTTAGCAGCATTATTTACAATAGCCAAGACACGGAAACAGCCTAAGCGTCCATCAGTCAATGAATGGATAAAGAAAATGTGGTGTATATATATGCAATGGAATATTATTCAGCCATAAAAAAGAAAGAAATCCTGCCATTTGCGACAATGTGGATGGACCTTGAGGGCATTATGCTAAGTGACGTAAGTCAGACAGAGAAAGACAAATACTGTATGATCTCACTTATATGTGGAATCTTAAAAAAAAAAAAAAAAAAAAAACTCTAACTCATGGAAAACAAATTGGTAGTCGTCAGAGGTGGGGAGTGAGGGATGGGCAAAATGGATGAAGGTGGTCGAAAGGTACAAACTTCTGGTTACAAGATAAATGAGTCCTGGGGATGCAATGTATAGAATGGTGACGATAGTTAATAATACTATATTGTATATTTGAAAGTTGCTAAGAGAGTAGATCTTAAAAGTTCTCTTCACAAGAAAAAAAATCTGGTGGCTATGTATGTGTGGTGATGGGTGTTCAAAGAAATTTGCCATGACTGTTGGTGGGATTATAAATTGGTGCAGCCACTATGGAAAACAGTATGGAGGATCCACAAAAAATTAACAATAGAACTACACATGAACCAGCAATTCTACTTCTGGGAATATATCCAAAGGAAGTGAAAACACTAGCTCGAAAAGATATCTGCACCTCCACATCCGTTGCAGCATTATTCACAATAGCCAAGACATGGAAACAACCTAAGTGTCCATCAATGGATAAATGGATAAAGAAGCTGTGGTATATATATACAATGGAATATTATTCAGCCATAAAAAAGGAGGAAATCCTATCACTTGGGACAACATGGGTGGACCTTCAGGGCATTATGCTAAGTGAAATAAGTCAGACAGAGAAAGACAATATTGTATGATGTCACTTACATGTGGAATCTTAAAAAAAAAAACTCACAGAAAAAGTGATCAGACTTGTTACCAGAAGTGGAGGGTGGGGGGAGGGGAAATTGGAGGAAGATGGTCAAAAGATACAAACTTCCAGTTATAAGATAAATCAACATTAGGGATGTAATGTACACCATGATGACTATAGCTAACACTGCTGTATGATATATAGGAAAGCTGTTAAGAAAATAAATCCTAAGAGTTCTCACCATAAGGAGAAACTTTTTTTCCTTTTCTCTTTTTATTGTATCTATACGAGAAGATAAATGTTAGCTGAACTTATTGTGGTAATCATTTCACCATATATGTAAATCAAACCATCATGCTGTACACCTTAAACTAATACACTGATGTATGTCAATTATTTTTCAATAAAACTGTGGAAAAAAAGACTTGTAATAAAGATATTTCTAGCAAGTTCCTTGCCAAGAAAAAAAATAATTTGCTGTGGATTTATGAATCCTTGGGGCTCCATTGCATACCCCTGGGCATATGCACATGCCAACTTGAGAAGCAGGCGGCAGAAGGGTTCATTTATTCGAACCACCAATGTTGACTCAGAAGTTTCCTTGTCCCAGGCTCCAGGCGACGTGCTGGGCATACTTGAGTGAGTGAAACAGGCTCTGCTTTTAGGTGCTCACTCTAGTGGTTAGGCCAGGCCAGCCTGTTTACAGCCAGGGAGAGAAACCCTATAATTATCACAAAGGTGGGTTCTGATCCCTGGTGCAGGGCGTAGAATACAGAGCATGCTAATTGGGACATATTTTGGGAAGTTTAAATTAAGAACTGATAAAGTGCTTTGGGGGCCCTGAGCAACTGATCTTGTCTGGCCTAATCAGGGAAGCCTTCCTGGAGGAGGTGATACTGGAAGGAATCTTGAAGGATGTATATAATAACCACAACAGTAATACTATTTTTTAAAGCATTCATTACTATCACTTACACAGGGCATGCTATGCACCAGGCAATATTCTATGCCCTATATCTGTACTAAGTCATTTAATTTTTACAACAGTCCATGAGTTAGATATTGTTTTATTGATTCAGTTGCTCATTCATTCAACAAATATTTATTGAACAGCTCCTGTATTTTCTAGTCAGGAAAATGGAGAACCAGAGAGGTTAAATCATTTACCTATGGCCACACAGCTAGTGAGTTTTTTAATTTAATTTAATTTTCTCCTGTGAATTTTCTGTTCACATATTTTACCCATTTTTTAAAAATTTGAGGTTTCTTTTTTGCTGAGAAGTAAGAAAGCTTTACAAATAAAGGAAATTCGTATACTAGCTGCACCACGTGTCATGAATAAGTTACTTGTTAGTTGGATTCTAGGCGCTGGGGATACAGCAATGAAAGAGACAGGCAAAATTCCCTGCCCTCTAAGAGCTGACATTCTGTTGGGCAGACAGAGAAGAGACAAAATAGATAAGAAAGATATTGTGGAAATTAATAAAAGAAACCTTAACTAAATTGGAGATGAGAAGGCCTGTAGGGGGAGCTCTCACCCCTATCACACATCATCAATTACACCAACAGGAAGTAAAACTACTTTACTACTGAAGGAAGATTTCTCTCCCCACCTGGCAACAGCCCAGCCAATGAGAAATGCCACAGCTCAGCCAATGAGAAATTCCACAGCTCAGCCAATGAGAAGCCATTGCCACCCTGAACTCACTTTCCCCCAGTGGACTTTCATTTAGAACAGCCCCTTCCTGCTCCCCCTGTTTCTCGTTAAAATCAGCTCCTCTCCTTTGTTTCCTGGATTTGCTTATGGTTTAGCCATAGCGTGCACGTCCTGAATTGCAATTCTTCTGGCTACTCCCGAATAAACCCGTTTTGAGGCTTTTCAAGTCAACAAAAATAATATGTCACCGTGCTGATAATGAGTGGTTTGGGGGGAAAATAAAGCAGGAAAGAGGGACGGAGAGAAAAAGTGTGTGTGTGGCACAGGTGTGGGTGTATGGGGGGGTGTTGTAATTTTTTACATTGTGCTGAGGTAAGGGTCCACGGAGGAGACATTTGAGCAAAGACCTGCAGGAGATGAGGGAGTGACAATGTGAATATTCCAGAGAACAGTGTTCCAAGGAGAAAGAACAGCCGGTGCAAAGGCCCTGAGGCTGGAGCCTGCCTGGTGTGTTTCAGGAATAGCAAAGATGCCGGTGTGACTGGGACAGAGGGAACAAGGGAGCTTTAAGGAGAAAGTTGGAGGAAAAGCAGGTGTGGGAGAGGGGAGGTGATGGCAGGACTCTGTAGCTCCCGGTGGGGACTTGGGACTTTTCTCTGGGTGAGTGGGACCCCCAGGGAGGGGAGGTTTAATGAGGTAACTGAAGGTCAGAGCATTTGTAGGAGATTGCTGGTCAGGTAAGAATGCCCGAGTTGGAAAACACAGATTTCTGAATATATATTTTTGGGCTCCAAGCAACTAATCCTGTCTATATTTATATTTATATTTATATTTATATTTATATTTATATTTATATTTATATTTATATTTATATTTATATTTATATTTATATTTATATTTATATCCCAAGCTCTTTTCCAAGCAAAAAGTAGTGCTGGGAACTCTGGGAGTGGATAAGGGGGACTGAAACCATGCTGGGGGGTCTGTCCTGCTGGATGCTGTGTCTCCGGGATCTAGAACAAGGTCCTGCTTATAGCAGATGCTCACTCAACACCATTTGGCTAAACACGCAACTGAATTCACTCCCTCTCCATTTCCACAATCCCTGCTCCATCAGGACCCCAGTCTCCTGATCCTATTAACTCATTTAATCTTCACAACAAGCCTTTAGGGAGGTACTATTATTATCCCATTTTACAGATGAGGAAACTGAGGCACGTAAGGAACAATCAACTTGCTCAAGGCCACATAGCTAATAAGTGGCAAATCTAGAACTCCAACCCAGGCAGCCCTGCTCCGGCGCCCCTGCACAGAACCCCTCTCGCTAAATTGTACTCCTGAAAGGTTGCATCCATATCTGCCTTTGGCAGGAGTAGGAAGATGCCTGTTTTCCTCACTCTCAACAGCATGGCATTATTAATTTTTTTATCTTTGCAATCTGACAGGCTAAAATTGTAGTTTGTAATTGACATTTCTTTAATCACAAGATTGAGCATCATTTCCAATATTTATTGAATATTTTATTTTTTCTGTGAACTTCCTGTTTGGATCTTTCACCCATTTTTTTTAAATTAGGGTTTCTTTTTCTGGCTGAAGGCTAGAGAGCTTTACAAGCAAAGGAAATTAACGTATTGCTTGAAACCACACGTCAAGAGTGTTTTTTCAGGTTTGTTGTTTTCGGGTTTTGTTTAGGGTACGTTATGGCTTGCAGGTAATTTTAAGTTTTCTGTGACTGAATATATCAGTCTTTTCTTTCATGGCCTCTGGGGTTTGTGTCACGCTTAGCAAAACTTCTGCTGTTCTAAGATGACAAATAAATTCACCGTTTTTTCCTTCTGTTAATGTGTCATTTTTTAACACTTAAATCTTCAATCTACCTGGACTGTATTTTAGTATTTTAGTAGGGATCCAACTTTATAGGTTTCCAGATGTCTAGTCATCTGTCTTATGTTTATGGAGAAAAGTCCATCTTTTCTTCAAAGAAATGAAGTTCTGCTGTTCTGATATAAATGCCCATATGTATTTCTGGCCTCCCTAATCTGTCCTGTTGAACCTTCTGTCAACAGACAAACTGTTTGAAAACTATACTTTTATTATCTGTTTTCATATACAAAAGAGCTCCTCATTTATTTTCTCAGAATTTTTTTGGACTTTTTCATATTTTTGTCTTATGAACTTTTAAATCAACCTGTCTAATTTTAAAAAGCCTTTTAGTGTTTTAATTAAGACTGGATTAAATTGACCGATTTGGGGAGAAACTGGATTCAATTTTTCGATATTGAATCTTCCCATCCAAAAGCACTTATTCAAATCATTTTTATACCCACCCCTAGTAGCATTTTACATTTTGCTTTGACTAGATCCTGTGCTATTCTTGCTAAGCTTATTCCAAGACATTTTTGTTATATTTTTGTGATTGCTAGCATAAATGTGAAGGTCTTTTCTTCCATTATTTTCTAAACCAGTTCTTTGTATGATGGCAACCTATTTCGTTGAATCAATTTTGATTCAATTGATATCAATCGATATTGATATTGAATTGAACTGATATTGAACTGAATTGATTACGGGTTGATTCCCTTTGCAGGTACACAAGCAGATCATCTCTCAATAGTAGTTTCACCTCCTCCTTTCTAACGTTTATGCTCTCATTTCTTCCTTCCATCTAATTACATAAGTCATGCTGCTGGAGTCTGGGCCCGGCACTCAAAGTTTCTGCTTCTTGGCGGTCAGTAAGGCTCGTTATGATCTGACCCTTCGTGGTCTCAGGTCACCGGCTCGGAGTGAAAAGGGCATCGTTAGCAAGGTTATATACATTCCTTGACGTTCCGCATCTGCTCTGCAGGCAGGTTGTCTGGGACAGGGTTCTATCCATCCTGGGGCTGGTGCCTTGCTGAAGGTCATGAGAAACGATGGCGTTTGTCTACCGTGCTCCCTCAATCTCCAGTCACCATCAGGCAAGTAGACAATTAGGCAAGTTGTCTGAGTCCTGAAAAAGAGCAGAAAGTTGTTTAGTCAACTGCTTAAGAACCACGTAACACTCTTGTTCTGGTTACTCTTGCTGTGCAACAAATTCCTCCCAAAACAAGCAGCTTAAAACAATCGTTTCATTCGGGTCACGACTTTGCGAGTCAAGAATGTGAGAAGGGCTCGGTCGGCAAGTACTTGGGATCCCCCATGCGGTGGCAGAAAGTGCTGGATGAGACTATGGCTACCTGAAGGCTCACTGAACTCCCTGTCCAAGATGGTAAACCTTGAAAACACGATGCTGAGTGAAAGAAGTCAGATAACAAGGCCACATATTGTAGGATTCCATTTGTATTAAATATCCAAAATAGACAACTCCATAGAGATGGAAAGTGGATTAGTGGTTGCTAGGTTCTGAGGGAGAAGGGAATTGGGGGGGGGGGACTGCTTAATGAGTACAAGATTTCCTTTGGGGGTAATGAAAATTCTTGGAACTAGATGGAGGTGATGGTTGCACAACATCGTGGGTGTATTAAATGACACTTATGTACACTTTAAAATGGTGAATTTTATATTATGTGAATTCCATCTCAATAAAAAAAATTTTTTAATGACTCTGTTTCTGGCTCCAACGAGAACAATGGTGGGTCCAGTCACTGTGATGGGGAAACTTTAGGGAGGAACGAGCAGGGAGATTAGGAATTCCATTTTTGGAGGTCTTAAATTTGTGACGCCTAGGAGACATCCAGAGTTAGACACGCAAGCCTGGAGTTCAGGGGAGCGATGGGGTGGAGATATAAATTTAGAAGTCATTGGCACACGGGAGGCATTTTAAGCCGTGGGGATGGATGAGATCATCTAGAGAGAGGGTGTGGAGGGAGGACAGAGAATGGCCCAGGACCAAGCCCCTAGGCCTCATGGAGGATCAGTGTCAGGCAGAAGAGGAGGACTCAAGGAAAGAGATTGCACAGGAGGGGAGGGGGCGGGAGAACCCCAAGGGCATGTGTTTGAAAAGCAAAGAGAGTAACAGCAAAAGATTGGAATTAGACCAGATATCTATTTACAGAGGACTGTTCAGCAAATCGTGGTGCAACCACATAATGGAACATATGCACGTGTAAGAGAAGATCAGGAGAGAGTTCTGTCTATGCCAATGTGGAAAGAATCCCTTTCTATGAAATGCTATGTGGAAATTCTCAAGACATATTGCTGACATAATAAAGCAAGGTGTATGATTTTCTTGTTTTTAAGCAAAGAAAGGTTTTACAAAGAGAAAAGTAGTGAGTCACAGCAGAGAAGCCTGGCAGACCCCACTTTAATCAAGTTATCAGAGGGAACACCCCCGGTGATGGGACATAGTTGAAAGCGTGGCCTCTGTCACGACGCACCGAGGAGGACCCAGCATCGCTTCTGGAGAATTCCCGCCACAAGCACCGCCCCCGAATCTCATCGCAAGAAGACATCAAACGAACTCACATCTCCAGGGTCATTCTAGAAAATAACTGGCCTGGACTCGTCAAAGTGTCAGGGTCACAAAAGTCAAGGAAAGATGGGGAACGGCTCCGGAGTGAAGGAGAGGAGAAATATACCACGACTACATGTGAATTATGATCCCAAGTTAAATCCCGGGCGAGAAAAATACAGCTGCTGGAAAGACAGTCAATGGGGCTATCACGATACTGAGGATAGACTGTGAAAATTAGATAACCATGTGGTGTTAATGTTCAATTTCCTGATTTTGATGACTACTGGGGCTGTGTAAGAGAATGTCCTTCTTTTTTTAAGAAGTAAACACTGACATATTTAGAGGTAAAGGAGCATGATGCATGCAACTCACTTTCAAATGGTTCAGAAAAATATATATATATATGTATATATACATATACAGAGAGAGAGAGCGGGGGGGTGGGGTGTATCCCTTTCCTGGGGCTGCTGTTTTAAAGTACCACAGGCTGGGTGGCTTAAAACAACAGAAATTTACTCTCTCACAGTTCTGGAGGCCAGAAGTCTGGAATCAATTTGCTCCCTCTGAATCCTCTAGGGGAATCCTCCGGGCCTCGTCCTAACTCTGCTGGTTTGCTGACAATCCCGGTGTGCCTCGGCTGCGAGCCCTATCACCACGTGGCCGTCATCTTATGAGGGCACCAGTCATACTGGAGTAGGGGCCCACCAGGCTCCAGGATAACCTCATCTTAACTAATTACGTCTGCAATGACCCTATTTCCAGCTAAGGTCACATTCTGAGGTACTGGGGGTTAGGACTTCAATACATCTTTTTTGGAGGAGGGACAGCCCATAACAGAGGGAGAAAGAGAAAAGAGAGAGAGAGGAGGAGAAATGGTACAACAGATGTGGCAGAATGTTGCAGGTTTACCGGAGTTCTTGGGCCTGGACTTGCAACGCGGCTGTTAAGTTTGAAATCATTTCGAAATAAGAAATTAAGCAGCACAGAGAGGAGAGGGTTACAGGGAGGGGGCAGCAGGTAGACGGAGGCAGAGGAGCGGCCGTTGTGTTGGGTTTACAAGATGGAGGCCCTGGTACCTTGACAAGGGCCACCCGTTTGAGAGGTGGGGACAGAAATCAGACCACAGCGTGTCCACGGAAACCCGAGGATGACAGTTCTTTAGGGGTGTTTTGCTGCAAAGAGGAGAGGGAAGAATGAGGTGGTAGCTGGAGGTGGGGTCAGGGAGGGCTTCTAAAAAACGAGAAATGATGCAAGAGAGACAGTGAAACGGACCAGATGCGGGAGAGACAGAGCCATCACCCCAGGAAGGAAGATGGGGTCCCAGGGCAGAGAAGGGACTGGCTTTTGATGGGAGAATGAACACCTCCTTCAGGGGAGGAGAGAGGCCAAGTGTACTCCAGCAGACGTGGATTTCACAGTAGGATGCTAAAAAAGCAAACAGTTTTATTTTATTTTATTTTTTAACAAAAACTTACATGCCAGGCCCTGTTCTAAGCACTTTGCGAATATAACTCATTTTATTTGCATGACAATCCTCCAAGGTAGGTACTCTTATGATTATCATCCCAATCTTGCAGAGGAAGAAACTGAGACACAGAGAGGGGAGGCGGCCTCCCCAAGGTCACACGGCAAGGGCAAGGCCTCTTGAAGTCGGGCAGCGGGGCTGCAGAATCCACGCTCTTAAACTCTACCCCATGACCCTTGTCTGTGCTCCCCGTCCTTCCGGCCTCTGTTCTTAGTAAAGGAAGACGCGAGATCAGCAGTTGGGGATTGGGGCTGAGTGGGGGCAGTTGGAGAGGAAAACTTTCTAGAAAAACAGGAGGGTTACGCGCTTGAGGTTTGTGGTGTTGGGTTTTCTGTGAAATCCAAGAGGCTGGCTGTTCGACTTTTTCCTGCCTCGTGGCAAGGAATGGCTTTTGCACGAAGAGAAGGAGAAGGTGGCCCCCTGCCCAGCCCACAGTCCATCTGCAAATCCTCCGTGCCCTCTGAGCTCTGGAAACTGGCGCTCACAGGTCTGTCTGTCCTTCCAACTGACCACCTGGAACGGCATGGGCTCAGCTCGGGGAACCGAGCATGTCCCCAGGCTGAGTGGGAGGGAAAGGCCTGGAAGGGTGTTCGCAGGCCAAGGTCCAAAGGAAACAAGTTCCATTCCAGGAACGGGAGCCCAGTGGCGGGAGTGGGGAGCTGTGGGGCCGGAGGGAATTTGGAGGGCCTCCCAGGCTGCACGGGAAGTTTCTCTCTGAGCAACACAGACGGCAGGGCCTGTGGCCGGTCCCCTCCTGCAGTCGCGGCCGTAACGGATAGACTGGGGCTCTGCAGTCAGCGGGACCTGAGTTTGAATCCATGTGCTGTGGTTTCTCTGCTGGAGGTAACCTTAGGAGCTGTGATTGGCTGAATAAGGGCCCCCAAAGACAGCTCCCTACTAATCCTCGGAAGATGTGGCTTCATGTGGCAAAAGGAACTTCACAGGTGTGATCAAGTTAAGGATCCTGAGATGGGGAGATGATCCTAGATTATCTGGGCGGGCCCAATGCAATCCAAAGGGTCCTTAAAGAAAAGAGGGAGGCAGGAGGGCAGAGTCAGAGGAGATGTGAGGAGGGAAGCAGAGATTGAGTGATGCAAGAAAGGGCCACAAGCCAGGAATACGGCGGCCTCTGGAAGCTGGAAAAGGCAAGAAAACGGATTCTTTCCTGGAGCCTCCAGAAGGAACCATTTTAGGCTTCTCACCTCCAGAACTTAAGACAATAAATGTGTGGGGTTTTTTTTGTTTGGTTTTTTGGTTTTTTTTGTGAGGAAGATTAGCCCTGAGCTAACACCTGATGCAATCCTCCTCTTTTTTGCTGAGGAAGACTGGCCCTGGGCTCACATCCGTGCCCATCTTCCTCTACTTTATATGCGACGCCGCCACAGCATGGCTTGACAAGCGGTGCGTCCATCTGCACCAGGGATCCGAACCTGTGAAGCCAGGGCTGCCAAAGCAAAGTGTGCGAGCTTAACCACTTCACCACAGGGCCCCGTAAATGTGGGTTGTTTTAAGCCACTTAGTTTGTGGTAATTTGTTACAGTAGCGGAAACTTGGTAGAGTAAGTTTCTTCATCTCGCTGAGGCTCAATTTCTCAATCTGTAAAATGGGGCTAACTAAATCCTCACAGCGTCATAATGAGGATTTGATGCATGGATACACTGGCTGTGCTTAGGACAGTGGCTGGCACCCAGTGAGTGCTTGAGAGACGTCAGCTCTCAGTACCTTCAAAATGGAGATAAACCATTCGTTTATCCAACAATACTCGTTGACCATCTACGATGTTGCAGGCAGTGTTCTAAGTGCTGGAGATGCAGCATGAACAAGACAGGCAAACACTCCGGCCTTAGGGAGCTTCCATTCTAGAGAGAGAAAACAAAAGAAGTGAGTAAATTCTATGCGGTTTCAGACGGTGGTAAGTGCTGTGTAGCAAACAAATGGGAACCAAGAGGGCTGGTGGACTGAGTCATGGAGACCTTGTGGAGAAGGGGACATTTCAGCAGAGACCTGAAGGAGGCGAGGGAGCAAGTCCTGTGGATGTGAGGGGAAGAGCCTTCCAGGCAGAAGGTTTAGCAAGTGCAAAGGCCCTGGGGCAGGAGCTTGCCTGGAGTTTTTAAGAAAAAAGCAAGGAGACTAGTGTGGCTGGAGGAGTGAGAAGGGGGGGAAATGTGGTCAGAGAGGTGGCAAATGTAGGAGGGACAGATTGTCTGAGGCCTTTGGGGCCATGGCAAGGATTCTGTCTTTTATTTGGAGGGAGGCAGGAGCCGTGGCAGGATATAACTTGACTTCTGTTTTAACAGGTTCCCTCTGGCTGCTGAGTGGGGCACGCACTGTGGGAGTAAGAGTGGGTCTAATCATAGGAATAATAGTAGGGTTGGTTGGAGCAATAAATGAGTCTGTGTTTGTAGAGCAAGTGCCTGGCACATATGTTGGATGCTAATTATTACTGTTGCCATTATTGTTGCTGTCATTTCCCCCAGTCATAGAAGATTCCAGAGCCACAGCTTACCACAGGCTGTCCCCCAGGCTGTGAGTTCCGCACCCCAGGAAGAGGAATCAACCTCAATCCCGCCCCAGGACCTTCTGTTTCCTCCTGGTCTCAGACTCTCCCCTTCCTCATCTCGTTCATGACACTGAACTCCAGTGGTTACTATGGTAACTCAACCGCCAGTCCCAGCCCTCTTCTTTACCACCCACCTCTGCCTCCAAGGCTGAAAGTCAGGGACTCATTTTCCCAGCATCCTTTACTACTGGTGACAGTCACATGACACCATGATGGCCAGTGAGATGAAAGGAGAAGTCAGCTGGGAGGCTTCTGGTAAACCTTTGTGGCTTTTCCCTTCTTCCTGCCTTGAGTGTGGGTGTGATGGTCAGAGTTGTGGCAGCCATTCTGTGGTCATGAGGTGACAGGTATGAAAGTCAACATGCTAAGGGTGGTGAGGCAGAGAGACAGAAAGAACCTGAGACGTCAGATGTCATTGAACTAATACCTGAAACCTCCTTCTTCCAGATTTTTGTTACTTAAGAAAAATTAGTACCTATTTTTTTGCATCATTGTTTCCTGTTACTTGCAGTCAAACACATTCTTTGCTGATTTACTTCCAGAAGGGAAACTGGGCCCAGAGAAACATGGGATGATACTCAACATTGCACAGACAGTTGTCGGAGGTGCCAGGACAGGATTACAGGAGGGGACGAGTGTGAGATCTCAGACCTTAAGACCAGAGAGAGACAGCCTCAATTCTTCTTTGGAAAAATAAGAATTTGGGGAATGTGAGCTTAGAATGTGCCAGGATCTCCTCCTGAAGACAAAGTTGGTCTCAGATTCAAAAAATAAAACCAATAGGCAGAGACACGCAGGGAGGACAGACTCAGAGAAGCGTCTGAATTCCCAGTTGCCCTTTGGGTGCCAAAACAAACAGACAAAGAGTAAAACCACACGGCTCTGCCCACACTGTATTCCCAAGAGCCAATTCTGCTTCCTTTTACAGAAGCCTGAGCTTCTGTAGTTTAAAAGTAAAACAGCCCAATAAAGACAGCCTCTTAACTTGATGTGATCAATACATAGGGAAGGTGGTTGCTGTCAGTCTTCCCTGGAAAGACACTCCGTGAATTTTACACCAGAACGTGCCTGTGGCTACACGGTCCCGAGCTGGGGAAGGAGTGCGTGTCTCTCTATCAGGCAGACTTTGCCTGGGGAAACCAGAGACCTCATTTCTCCAGTGTATTAGTCAGTCAGGGTCAAGTTAGCTGCTGTAACAAGCAAGCCCCAAAATGTAAAGTGGCTCAAACAATGATAGAAGTTGATTCTTGCTCAAGTAAAGTCATGGTTGTTCTTGATCTGCAGGTGGTTTTCTTCAAGGTGTGATTCAGGAACCTGGGTTCCTTCCACCTTCTGGCTCTCCCATCTTCAATACTTGGCTTCTAAGGTGGTCCCAGGGTCATCTCTGTCCAGCGGGCTTGAAAGAGGAAAGAGAATAGAGGGCCATGGGTGGGAGGTTTTAATCAGCCAGCCCAGGTAGTGGTGCATTTCCCTTCCACTCATGTCCCATTGCTTCGAACTCAGTCACATGGTCACACTTACATGCAAGAGAGGCTGGGAAGTGGGCCAGCCCAGTGTTGCAGTGGTTAAGTTCATGCATTCTACTTCAGTGGCCCAGGTATGTGGATTGGGATCCCAGGCACGGACCTACAGCACTCATCAAGCCATGCTGTGGCTGTGACCCACATACAAAATAGAGGAAGATGCGCACAGATGTTAGCTCAGGGCCACTCTTCCTCAAGCAAAAAAAAAAAAAAGGGAGGGGGAAGATTAGCAACAGGTTTTAGCTCACGGCCAATCTTCCTCACCAAAAAAAAAAAAAAGGCTGGGAAGTGTCATCCAAAGGTGTGAAGAGCAAAACAAGGAAACAGATTTGCAGAACTACTAGTCTCTGCTGTGCTTGATAATCCTGAAATAATAATATAAGACACAACTGCAAATAATAGACTAATGGTGATGATGTGGTGAAATGTGATGTTCAGCTAGCCAACATCCCTCTTCTAGCAACACTACCTTCGTGTTCCTCAGGAAACCATGCCTCTCTCCATCTCTTTCATGGGATTCCCATGGCACTGACTCCATCTCTGGTCCCAGAGTCAGCACATGACCCACTCACAGTCAAGCAGAACTCAACCTGAGACTTGCCCTAGAGGGACTGAGAGGGAGGTTGTCTTTCCTCTTTGTACTGGATGAATCTGGGAAGACAGGAGCCCTGAGCTGCTGGGAACCTGCCTGTGAATAAAGCCAACACAGAAGAAAGTCTAGAGACAGAAGGAGACAGATTCTGAGGACATTATCTAGCCATGCCTGAAGCCAACCATCCCCAAGTTACGTTAGCCAATAAAATCCTTTATAAAAAAATCTTATTTGACTTAAGCCAATTTTAACCGTAGTTCTATTATTTGCCACCAAATGATGCCTAATTACTAAATCTGTTGGCATTTCCAATGCTACTACTGATTATAATAATAAAAAGTTACATAATGCTTACTACATGCAAGCCATTTGACCTGAATTAACTCATTTAATCTCCATGACAACTCTATGAGGGTCGTGCTATTATCCCCATTTTACAGCAGAGGATACTGAGGCTCAGAGAGGTTAAGAGAAACTGGCAATTGTCATACAGGTAGTGAGCAAGAACTTGAATCCAAACTCAAGGAGTCTTAGCTCCGTTTATTAATTACACACACACAAAATATTTATTGAACTACAAGCCAGATATTGTCCTAGGCCACTTATGATACAGCAGTGAACAGAAACTAAATGAAAATTCCTGCCCTCATGGAGCTTGCATTTTAGTAGAAGGAGACAAATAAGCAAAAAACGGAAATATGTAAATGATACAGTAAGTGAGAAAGTGAGAAGTGGTAAGGATGTACGAGGTGGAGAGAAGGGGGGTATTTTCTGGTAGAGTGGTCAGAGTATGTCTTATTGAGAAGGTGATATTTGAGCAAAGACTTAAAGAGAATGAAAGAGTAAGTCATGGAAATATCTGAGGCAAGAGCAGTTCAGGCAGAGGGAACAGCCAGTGCAAAGGCCCTGAGGCAGGACTGTGTCTATTGCGATCAAGGAAAACAAAAGGCCAGAGTAGCTGGGACAGAGTAAGCAAGGGAGAGAGTGGAGAGAGATGAAGTCAAAGAATTAAATAGAAGGCGGAGTGAGGAAGCCATGATGAGAACTTGGGCTTTTACTCTGAGGGAGTTAGGAGCCAGGGTTCTGAACAGAGAGGGCTGTGATCTGACTTAGGTGCTAACAGGAGTCCTCTGACTGCTGGTGGGGAATCTTCCACAGAGGGGCCAGAGGTTGCCGGATATACTAAATAAAAGTACAGGATGACCAGTGAAATTTAAATTTCAGATAAACAATGAATAACGTTTTAGTGATAAGTACGTCCCATGCAATATTTGGGACGTACTGATACCAAACAAAATTGTTTGTCTGAAATTCAAATTTCTCTGGGCATCTTGTGTTTTATGTGACCGTCCCACGCCGTGGGGTGGAATCAGGGTTGCCAATGAGCAGGCAGGGAGGTGGGAAGTGAGGGAGACCAAGCAGGGTAAACAGTGGATGGATTCTGGGTCCATCTGGAAGGTAGAGCTGATGATATTAACAGATTCTGTGTGACATACAGGAGGACGCAAGGAGTCAAATAACTCCCGTATTTTGGGCCTGAGCCCAAAGGATGGGGTTGCCATAGACTGATGTGGGAAAGGTGAGAGAGGGCAGGTTTAGGGAGAAACATAATGTGTTCCCTTTGGACTGTTGGGTGTGACATGTCCGGTAGGTACCCAGCCGGGGCTGATGAGAAGCCAGTGGAACCCGCAAGTCTGGAATTTAGGAAATAAGTCCTAATCACAGCGCCAGGCTGCCTACTCAGACTTCCAGGTCAGCCTCGCCCTGCAAGGTGAAGGATGAGGGGTGATCAGTGGCTGCAGGCTAAGACTTAGAAGGTCTTGACGGCCTCCCCAAGCCGTCCTGCCTGGAACAAGGAAACAGAGGAAATGGCTTTGCTACTTCCCTGCTGTCACGGGTTGAATCATGCCCACCAAAAAATATATATTGAAGTCCTAACCCCCAGTCCCACAGAATGTGACCTCATTTGGAAACAGGGTCTTTGCAGGTTTAACCAAGTTAAGATGAGGTTATGTGGGTGGGCCCTAGTCCAGTATGACTGGCCTCCTTATAAAGGGGGGAAATTTGGACACAGACACAGACAGGCTCAGAGGAAAGACGATGTGAAGACACACAGGGAGAAGACGGCCCTGTGACTGGAGTGACGCAGCCACAGCCAAGGAGGGCAGGCAAACACCAGGAGCTGGAAGACAGCAGGAAGCATTCTCCCCCAGAGCCATCAGAGGGAGCACGGCTCCGCCGGCACTCTGATTCCAGACTTCTGACCCCCAGAGCTGTGAGAGAATAAATCCGTTGTTTTTAGCCACCCAGTTTATGGTACTTTGTTATGGCAGCCCCAGGAAACTAATACCCCTGGGAGGTGCTCTTCTTGGTTAGGGCCCTTCTCGACACCTGGTCCCCGAGGGAGGTCATTGTGAGTTTGGTGACCTGGAACCTTCTCCACAGTCATAACCGAGAAAGGCCTTGAACCTGATCATTGGGGGGGTGTAGCCAGCCGGTGTGACTGAGTAGCTTACAGTCCCCTCTGTGTGACACCGTCCACCCCATACTGGTCACCAAGGGCAGCAGGACGGTTGAGGGACAAGCTCAGCCAGTCTGGCCTCTCCAGCATGGACCAGATCCTTGTGGAAACCTTTCTTCTGCTCCTCCGAGGTCTTGCCAAACTCCGTTAAAGCATTTGCCTAGGCCAGTAGTTGGTAGGCTATGGCCCACTGCTTGTCTTTATAAATAAAGTTTTATTGGAACACTCATTTGTTTACATAGCGTTGTCTGTGGCCGCTTTTGTACTAAAATGGCAGAAATGAGTGATTGCGACAGAAACCGTATGGTCCCCCAAGCCTAAAATAGTTACTATCTGGCCCATCACAAAAAAAGTTTGCCAACCCCTTGACCTAGACAAGTCTTTCCGATGGTTCATAGACCCAGTTCCTTCCATCATCCTCTGGAAGGAAAACTGGGCTGCTGAGAATTCTTGGGGAAATTTTTCACAATGGTAGACCCCATAGGTCTGTCTGCCCACTTAGCCATAAGCATTTCATAAGACCCACTCCTTGTACCTGGACAATCTACTGGATTCCTAGTGGGCTGCCTTAGGGTTAAGACCTTCGAATTGTTTTCAAAACAATAGACAGCCATTATCCAACAATCAGTTTTTTTAAGACCTGGAAGCATTAGTGTGGTTCTCTGAATTTATTGAACATTCACAATTTTGACCCTTAGACATAACAATCAGTGAACACAATGAGGAGTTCTGATGAGCATCATTTGGAAGCCAGGGGTACGGATGACAGTTGTGATCTCATATGAACCTCAGCATTCAATTAATTTTGGTGTTTTGTGTTGTTTGTCTAGTCTGAAGGAAAACTGACTTCCAAGATAAGTAATCAAAATGTGTATTTTTGTGTGTGTTTGTGAGGAAGATCAGCCCTGAGCTAACATCTGTTGCCAATCCTCCTCTTTTTGCTGAGGGAGACTGGCCCTGGGCTAACATCTGTGCCCATCTTCCTCCACTTTACACAGGACACCGCCACAGCATGGCTTGACAAGTGGTGTGTCGATGCGTGCCCGGGATCCAAACCTGAGAACCCCGAGCAACAGAAGCGGAGTGCGCAAACTTAACCACTACACCATCAGGCCAGCCCCATCAAAATGTTTTTTAAATGCTAGCTAGCTTCATTTTTTTTAAATTGATATCATACTAGTTTATAACATTGTGAGATTCCAGTTGTACATTATTGTTTGTCAGTCACCATATAAACGTGCCCTTTCACCCCTTGTGTCCACCCCCCAACTCCCTTTCCCCTGGTAACCACCAAACTGTTCTCTCTGTCTGTGTGTTAGTTTATATTCCATATATGAGTGAAGCCATACAGTGTTTGTCTTTCTCTGTCTGGCTTATTTCACTTAACATAATACCCTCCAGGTCCATCCATGTTGTTGCAAATGGGACTATTTTGTCTTTTTTTATGGCTCAGTAGTATTCCATTGTGTGTATATACCACATCTTCTTTATCCAATCATCAGTTGATGGACACTTGGGTTGATTTCACTTCTTGGCTATAGTGAATAATGCTGCAATGAACATAGGGGGGCATAAGCCTCTTTGGATTGTTGATATCAAGTTGCTAGTTTCATTTTTAACATAGAGAAGTATAAAGAAATTTGCAAATTATCCCACAGTGCAAATAATGCCTTTTCATGTTTCATTTGGAAATTATAAAAGTCCTTGAACATGGCAAGAAAACGCATTTAGTTCACTATTCAAGTGAAAGATATGAATACTTAACGTATCAGAGAGAGAGCTGAAGACTGGCAGTTCAGGGCTGCTAAGTGGCTCCATAATCATGAGGGATCCAGGCTCCTTCTAACTTGTGGTTCTGTCATTCTCTATCAGGTGGCTTCCCCCTCATGGTCCAAGATGGCTGCGTGAGCTCCAGTCATCACATTTGAACTCCAATCATCAAGAAAGAGGAAGAGACAAAGAAAGTCACTTCTTTCTCTTTCACAATGCTTTCCAGAATTTGAAAATTAAAAAATGAGATTTCCACATAGCAACAGAGACAGAGCTCAGAGACAAAACCCCTTGGGAAAAGGGTAGAAAACAATGAGATTTACAACAGGATCAGCATGGTCTATTTCAGGAAGTTGTGAAGATTTGGCCTTAGCCTTTGGGTTCACTGTTTGGAGAGCCAAGGAGCCATCTCTGCCTCCCCAAACCCAGTGGCATCAGAGATGCTGTGGTTGAGTAGGTGACCATCCACCCAACCCCATCA